>NW_026947488.1:28208750-29450000 GCF_034190915.1 Cavia porcellus | reverse complement strand
CTCGTGGAGTGAACGGGCTCACTGTGCGGTACAAGCCCAGGCCAATCCATCTGCAGGCTCATCATCCACACGTCTAGAAGATGGGGATAAGACCTAACCTCAGAATGCGCACTCCATGCTGCCCAGCTACTCTGATTAGGTTCTGTTTCCTTTCTCCTCTGAATTTTTCTTCCATGTACTCTGGTACTTTCAGTCCATGACAAAGCTAAGCCTACACTTCACACTTCTCTCCCCCTGGAGCAGTGAGCTACACTACTGACCAAAGAGTCCCAGTTAAAAGGACTGGAAAGTGGGTCCCAGCAGAGGTGCATCAGTGGGGGCCAAGTCTGATGGTCACCCAGCCAGCCTCAGGCATTAGGTGCCAGCTCACTCGTTGGTTCCGGCATGCTAAGCACTAGGGCTAGAGCTAGGGGGCAAGGGGCATGGGGCAAGAGGCAAATGCAAGTACAAGTCTTCATGAAAACGGTCACTGTGAGGTGCAGAAACTAGAATGGTGTCCAGGAAGAGCATCACATGACAAAGACAGACAGAAGAGGCAGAACAGAGCTAAGAAGCCCAGAGCTGGCGACGAAAGAGTGAGTGAGGGCTCTGAGTCTAACAGACTAGATTCGGACTGTCTTCACAGCATCTGACCTTAGACCATTATTTAACTTGTTTTATGCTCTGCTTTCTAACCCAGACAATATGGACAGCAACATGTTTCTCAAGCAGGATTACTGTAAGGATTAAAAATATCACACAGTGTACACTGCAGTACCCTGTGCAACACAAGCACTAGATAAACAACAGTAACTATGCTGTCACTAGCACATTAATCACAGATGGGTCATTCCTAGATTCTCCTCTGATAGCCCACTAATGAGACTTGAGGCTCCTGGTAGCAAGCAGAGCTCTGAGGGAGAAAAGCCCTGACAGAAATCTGATTTGGAAACTTTCTGTGGGAGGAAGGCAGGCAGCTCAGCACAGATCACAAGCCTCGGAGCTGACACACATGGGTTTCTCCAAGAGACTCCACAGTTTCCTAGCTGTGTTCTTGCGGTCAGTTACGCTCTGCCTGCTGATTCCTCATCTGCTTTGGCCTAGGACCATGTGTTCCTTATTCCTCCTCAGAGGCAGTCAAGAACGTTCCTCACTAACACAGGTGTCAGAGGATTGACCTGGATTTATCCTAGCTCTCTGCTACTTAGCAGCTGGGCTGGTGACCACAGCACATTATTTAACCCTTCTGAACTTCGTTTCTCAGCTAAACACCTTCCTCCTTGGGTAGTTGTAAAGACTACCAGATAAGTGCTGGGGGAGGCACACAGTAACACGTATCATTGGATACAGTAAGTATTATACTGTATCCAGGGCCTGGTATTAGAAGACAGTCAACATACAGTGCTGTAATAAATAAATCCCATCTCAAGGAAGAGCTGCACAGAACTCCCTGGTCTGGTCAAGGGGTGCCATGCCACAGGCCTGGGCTGGCAACTCCTGTTGAAATCACCTCTGACCCAGCAATTCCACTTCTAGTGCCCAGTCACTCATGACACCCCTCCTCACCATGGCTATTCATTAAGTATGGCTATGATACCTGCAAAAGACCAGGAGGAAAAAAACAGGATCCACTAGTGGGAACTGGTTAAATAGAGCAGAGCACAGTGCCCTGGATGAATACTTTGCAGCTATTAAAAAACAATGACACAGAGCTGGAAATATGATTCAGTGGGAGGATACATACATAGCACACTCAAGGCCCTGGTTCAATGCTCAGTACTGTACAACAGAACAGAGCAGAACGATAAAGCTCTTTAAGTACCCACAGAATGATCTCAGTTGCTAAATCATACAGGCTTGGCTTCTAATTTCTGATCCTCCTGCCTCAGCCTTCCTGAGTGCTGGCCCTTGTCTCAGACAAGAAAATAAATAAAAAGGGCTGAGAATATAGCTCAGGGGCAGAAGGAGGTCCTGGGTTCAACCCCTGGTGCTACAGAAGAGAAAAAAGAAAGACAAAAGTCTGGACAAGGACCAGGATTAATTAAGTTCTTCTGTTCTCTGGGAACAAAGGTTCTGGCCAACTCCCAGTTCTTCCTCCAATCACTCTCCTATTGGACCACTCTATCCCGACTCTTGAAAGTAAATGGAAGCTGAATGTGGCGGTATACACAACTCCAGCACTCTCGGAGAATGAGGCAGGAGGACCACAAGTTTAAGACCAGCCTGAGCAACTTAGTGAGACCATCTCAAAATAACTAAAAAAGGGCTGGGATATAGCTCAGTGGGAAGACCTTGTGTTCAATCTGAAGTGGCTGTGGAAGAACCACAAATGAATAACAAAACATAAGAAAAAATGCCCTACCTCAGAAGCAACCCTGGGAATAGTCTTTGGAACTATTGTTTTATATGACAATATTAAACATGTACAAATGTAGAATAGAAGGATTTTTAAAATGAGCTAATTACTTGATTTTCCTAATGATCAACTTGGTACCAATCTGATTCCATCTGTTCCACAATTATTCTCCTTTACCCAACATTATTTTGAAGCAAATTTCAGATAAAGTTCAGGATGTATTTTCAAAAACAACATTAATGAAAAAAAGGCCCATATAATCATAATATAATTATCATGCCTAAAATTTTTAAAAGCCAACAAAAGTCTTGGAAGGGCTTTAAATGTGATGAAACTTCTTTCCCAGAGATGGCACCTTGGTTCAATATGAAATACTAATGCAATGTATCTAAAAGGCTCTAGGTACAATTTAAATCATAAATAATTCAAATAAAGCCTACCAAAATAAAGTCTTTTCATCAAAAAAGAAAAAGAAAAAAAAAAAAAGAAAATACTAAGGTGGCACAAGTGTCAATTCCAGATCTATTAAAACCTTAAATGTGAAAGCAAAACTTAAAAAAACTTTTAGAAGAAAATATAAACAAATATCTTTAAGCCCACATGTTGAAATTTATTCAACAAGACATAAAAGATGGAAATTATAGAAGAAAACAACTCAACTATGCAGATGCAGTGATGTATACCCTAATCCCAGCTACTGGAGAAACTGAGGCAGGAAAATTACAAGTTCAAGGCCAGCCTGGGAAACCCAGAGAGGTCTTACATCAAAATAAAAAAATAGAGAGAGCTGGGAGCTACAGCTAAGTGGAATACTACCCTAGGTTCATCCCCAGTGATGAACGGAAGAAGAAAAGAAGAGGAGGAGGAGGAGGGAAAGAAGAAATTCTGGCCACCAAAAAGACATCATACATAGTGAAAAGACAAATCACAGAGAATATATTTATAACACGTATAGATAAAATATTAATATTCAGAATATATAAAGAATTCCTACAAATCCTTAAGAAAAAGTCAACTCAAAAAAAAAAAAAAAACAGAGAAGACTTAAACAGGTATTTCTCACAGAGGAAATATGAATGAACAACCATGTAAGAAGATTCTCAGCCACATTGCAATCTGAGAAATGCAAATTAAAACCACAAGATACAATCTAACATAACAGCTCCATAAAAATTTAAGTCTGGGACCAGAGATATAGCTCAGCAGCATAAGCACTTGCCTGGCAAGCACAAGGTCCTGAGTTCAATTCCAAGTATCTAAATAAATAAATAAATAAATAAATAAATAAATAAATAAATAAAGTCTGACCATGTATGAAGTATTAACAAAGGTACAAAGCAATGAAAAATCATGTTGCTAGTGGCAGTGTAAATTCATAAAAATACGAGACAACCACCTGGTGTTACGTGCCAATCAAGAAGTCCCACTCCTGAGTATATAACCTATAGCAGTGGCGACAAACCTATGGCATGGGTGGCGCAAACACCACCCTTAGTCAGCGCGCAAGCCAGGTTAGCCCAGCACCACCCCAGCAGCCGAGCACTCAAGTTTAATTGCAGCGTTGCACTCTGGGTTTTGTAGCTGGGGCACTGAGTCTCTCACAGGTTCCCCATCACTAACCTATACCAACCATCCTGAAAGGAAGGTTCCAGGAACTCAGCAGCACCTGCGAGAAACCCAGACACATATTCACGCGTTCTGGAGATGGAGATACCCATCTGGTTTAAGCAAGCCCTCCCAGTGATTCTGATGAGCAGCTCAAGTTTGGGAAGTGAAGCCTGGAGAAACTGTAATGCAAGCAAGTGCAGGAGACACACATGACCTTCACAGCATTGTTTCAAATAGCAGAAATAAGGGAAGGCAGCTGGGATTATGCCTCAGTTACCTACCTAGCAGGAGGAGGTGGGAGACAATCCAAAGAACTATACTGACATTCAAATGCTCACGTAACCTGAGACATCATCGTACAAAGGGAGATAAAAATTAACGAACTACAGCTATTCTATTCATGTAATGTGAATGGATCTCACACAACTCAACGAAAAAAGCTAGGTGAACACGTACAGTAAAGTGTGATATCTAAAATGAATTCTATTTAAAGGCACACAGGAGAATATTCTATATTGCTCAGAGATATACACTGAAAGAGTTCAGGAAATACACTGAAATATTCTGCTTGGGTATGCTGATTACTTCAGACTGAGGGCACAGCAAACGCAGGGAGAGGCTTTCTCTGAAATCCCCTTATCTTTCTGAATTCAGACCCTCCAAAAGTACACAACCGCCATGAATGCCCTCCCTGGAAATCTCATCAACCAAGAAAGATTAATGCAGGAGAGACTGAGAGGTTGACAACACACCCAGGTTTTGTCACAGCCTCCACCTATTCTTCTGAGGGCCCATTCATCCCTCTCAGAAATTGCTCCCCCGTGAAGAGGGCATGCATACCTAGGGTTCAAGGTCTCACCAATGTTGGGGTACTCATTCTTCTCTCATGCCATGTCCCCATACATGTAATAGATACAACAGTTTCTGTTAATCTATCAATTGTCAGTTTATTTTATTTTGTATATTCAATTATCAAACAGTTGGAGGAGTAAAGAAAAATTTCCCCAATCTGGGCATGGTGGCAAATACCTGTAATCACAGCACTGAGAAAAAGAGGATCACAAGTTTGAGCCCATCTCGGGCAATTAAATGAGACCCTGTCTCAAAACAAACAAAAAAACAGACATGGAAAAGGGCTGGGGACATAGCTCAGTGTGAAGGCACTGGGTTCAACCCCCAGTACTGCCAAAAAAGTGGGAGGGGGGAGGGAGAAAAGTACCCCTCCCCTACATCTCTGTGTAGTAAAACTAAAAAGAAAAGCAAAAGGCAAAAGGGAATGATAGGTACGAAGTTCAGGAGAATGAGAGGCTGGTGGCTGTGACGGGAGTGGCACAAAGGGACTCCACGCTACTCATGGATGGCTGATTTTTTAAACTGAGTGATGAGTCTGCAAGTATTTTTGTTTCTTGAAACTGCACATAGCATTAGATATTCTCTACTTATGATAAATTTTTTTAAAGAAGGTGCCCAGGAACAGTGCATAATACTCTGAGCTTATGCCGCACAACCAGTTAACCCTGACTACACTGTGGTACCTGAAGGGTTAAGCCTGCTTCTCTGCCTGTGGGTGGGAGGGCAGGCGGCAGCTGGGGCACAGTGGGAGTTCCTGGCTCTGGCTGGCTCCAGCCTGGATCAAGCTCACACCCAGAACTGGCACTTGTGGGGGGAGGGGAGCTGGACAGGTGGCACCTGCAGCCCTTGGATACCTGATACATGTGAGAGGCTGGGCCCAATCAGATAGATACTGGGCTTCCTGTCAGAGCCCCTCCAGCTGGGAAGGAACCTTTCTGGTGGCAGCCTGGAGCTGGTGAGAAGGGGAAAGGGTCTAGGTCACAGGATGGAGGTGGAGAAGGAAGTGGGTGGGCCAGGCTCAGATACCAGGGGAGGCTGGTGGGATTAGCACCTGCTGAGAGCAAGATTAGGTTTCTTGGGAAGGGCTCATCTATCTAATGCTCCCAAAAGCTGTCTCCCTGTGGCTTTTCTCCGCTGGACAGATGGTGTCTGAGCTGCCTCTTAAGGGTGGGCTCCTTGAGAGGACTGTGGGACATGCTGTCTGCTTTGCAGAGATGGGACTCTTGGCCTTCCAACCATATCAATAATGACCCCAGCTAACTCTTGCCGAGGGTTCACTAGGTGTCAGGCACTGTCTGCCACCCTTCCCACAAACCTCCTCTATTTGGTTCTTGTGACACCATCTGCTCACAGCCTAAACAGAAGGTTTACGTTTGAGGAAACTGAGGCTTGGGAAAGTTAAAAACTTCCTCAACATCATACAGCAAGCAAACCAGGACTTGAATGCAGCAGTCCAGCTCCACTGTCCTAGCAAGAAACCATTATTAGCCATAGCGTCTTTTCCTTCTCATTAAATGGAAGCAAGCTCCTAGTTACTCAGGCCACAAACCTGGAGATCCCATGTCCTGCCCCCAACCAATCATCAGCAAATCCAGTGTATCAAGCTCTGAGCCCCGCTCACATTTCTGCCACACCTCCATCTTGCCCCATTATCACTAGCTAGACTGTGGTGGCCAACACCTGTAATCCAACACTCAAGACTGCGCCTGCCTGGCTTCTCAATGATACTGCTTCGGCTCTTGTTGGCTCTTCTGCCCTTTACAGTGACTGAAGGAATCCTTCTATAGCCTAAATTGAGTCAAGTGCATTGATGTATGCTTGTATTCCCAGTGGTTTAGGAGGCTGAGGCAGGAGGAACTCAAGTTTGAGTTCAGCCTGAGCAATTTAGTAAGATCCTATCACAAAACAAGGCTGGAGGCGGGCATGTTGGTGCGCATCTATAATTCCAGAACTTCAAAGACTGAGGCAGGAGGACTGTCATAAGTCCAAAGCTTGGGCTACACAGTGAGACTGTCTCAAAACATCAAACCAGAGGCTGGGGATATAGCTCAGCAGCACAAAAGCCTGCCTGGCAAGCATAAGGTTATGAGTTTGATTTCCAGTACCAACCGCCACCCTCCAAAAACCATCAAACCAAATCAAAATGGGCTGGGGATGTTACTCAGTGCAAAGGCCCTGGGTTCAACTGCTACCCACCTCACTCTCATGACTCCTTATAAACGTAAGTGGGATCCTCTTGTTTCTAGGTTCAAAAATCATCCAAGCCTTTCTCCTGCTCTTAGAATATAAGCAAGGGTCTATGTGATTCCACAGGATCTGGTTACCCTCAGGCTTGACTACTCATTTTCCTCTTTCTTACTGCACTCTCTCCAGCCAGAGAGGCCTCCTCGCTATACTTTTATATGTTTTTGAGTCTTTTTTTTTTGGACTCAAAAAGCTCAAGCACTTCTTATTCCCGCCGTCTGCAACTCTTTCCCTGAGTATCTTCATGAATCATGTCCTCATTCATATCAGATCCAATGTCACCTTAACCCGAGGGGTTCTCCCCAGTCAGGCAGGAGGATCACAAGTTTAAGACCAGCATGGGTACCTGATTAGACTCTCTTATCAAAAAAAGGAGGGCTTCTTCTTCATCCTGGCTAAAACAGAAACCTTCTCCCACAGTTATCCCCCTCATACTGCTTTTTTTTTTTTCCTAAGCACTAAATACTACGTGATGTGTGAATTTGTTCAGAACCTTTGGTTTGTTCAGACAGTGTGCCTGACCTAAGCTCAGAGCCTGACACATGGCAGGAACTCAATAAATACTGTTAATGAACAAATGAGTAAGTGACCAACAGCACTCAGGAAATGACTCAGACTCCAAGGGCAGGACACCCGCCTGAGTGCTCTTGGCCTTCTCAGTGCTGATGACCACTGCTCCAAGGCAGTGGTCAGTGTTGCCTATTATGAAATTTTCCACATGCACAGCACCACCACTGTGTTACCCATTTGTGCCCACGCACTAGTACAATAGGGGGTTAGGGATGGAACAGGAAACAAGCCTGGGGTGAGCTCAAGGTCAGAGGACTTCCAGGTGACTGTCCTTGCTATTGTTGCTCTCCCAAGGTCCTAGAACTTTACACTCAGGCTTTTATTCTTATGAGCAGTCACTGGAAGGCTCTAGACCAAAGACTAGTGGGACCTGACCTGATTGCTATGTAGATAACAGATTAGAGGGGGTCAGGGCAGAACATAGAGACCAAGGAAGATGCCAGTATCCTTGTCTACGTGAGACATGATGAAGGCAGATTTGCGACAGGAATGAGTAACACTCACCTCACGTCCTACCTCCTAACCTTTGCCCAAGCTACTGCCCTTACCGGATATGGAAAGGCATCAGTGCACACTGCGGGCTGATCCTCAGTTCCCATTTACCAGTGCAGCATCAGCCCCAATGGTTCCATGAGGTGGGTGCTAGTACTGGGGATGCAATCCAGGGCCTCCTGAATGTTAGCCAAGCATTCCACCATTAAGCTGCACTGCCACCCAATATAGGGCCTTTTTTTCTTTTTTTTTGAGACAGGTTCTCACTATGCAGTTCAGGCTGGCTATGAACTCACTATGTAGCTCAGGCTGGCCTTAAACTCCCAGCAATCCTCCTCCCTCAGCTTCCTAGTACTAGAAATACAGGCTACAAGTGTAAGCCACCATGCTCACTTATACCTACATTTTAGAGAAGAAATCTGAGACTCTGTGCAGTGCAGTCATGTATTAAAGGTTACAAAGCAAACAGCCTTCAAAGCCGGGCCTGTGCCACTTGAATTAGCCGCTTCCAGGCAGCATCTATGCAGGCCCTATTCATGCTCTAAAGCCCAGTTCCAAATCGATCTTTTCCAGCAAGCCCTACCAAGCTTATCCATCAGCCCGTCACTCTGTCATAGTAGAGCGCTTGCTAGCACTGGGCCCTAAATTCAATCCTCAGCAATGAGAGAGGACTGGGAAGGAGACAGAAGGGAAAAGAAGGAGAGGGAGAGAGAGAGAAAAAGAAAGGGCCTAACAACAGTATCATCTGCTGAGTACAGTACTCCCCCAGTGCACCCCTGAATTTTTTAAGGTGGGGGTCTCGCTTTGTTGCACAGACTGGTCTCAAACTCATGGGCTCAAGTGGTCCTCCAGCCTCCACCTCCAGAGTAGCTGGGACTACAAATATATGCCACCCTGCCAGGCTCTATATGATTTTCATGTGTTGTCTCATGTGATATTCCAGCGACTCAAGGAGTCCCAGACCCTGGTGACATCCATCTAGTGTAGCTGGGAGAGGTTAAATCACAGGCAAGAAAGTTGTATGTTGTCCCACCCTCATAGCATTAAGCCAAATGTACTTTGTTTTTCTTTTTATTTTTGGACACTGAGTTAAGGGGATCCCCCAAGTATGTGGGATGCTCTGCTCTGATACATAGCAACGGACTGTATCCCAACCAGACTCTAAATGCTGTACAGTCAAAGTCCACAAATAACATTTTGCTTACCTATCCTCCAGTGTCAGACCTGAGCCTAGGACTTAGGCAAAGGAGGTAAGGAGGCTCGCAAGTTCTTGCCAAGGTCACAGGGCTAAATGAAGTTGGAAAAACAGAGGCAGCCTTCTGGTGACTCTCCTTGTCCCTCAAGGCCACTGATCCCTTAGTTTGAGAAGCCTTGAAGATAGCTTTTCTCATGAAAATGCACCTTTCAGCTCATTAAAATCCATAAGGGCTGCTCATGCTAGCCACACTCCTATGGGCACCCTAAGCTTTGTTCTGAAGACACTTGCAGAACAGAAAGGAAGGGGCAATGACTTTCAGTTCCTGTAACTGTCTAAAGCAGCAGCTGATTCAGCCAGATGATGTCACCTTCCCAAACCTCCTGACCAGCAGCTGAGGGTAAAAGCAGGAAATAGGGGATACTCAGCTGGCTAAGTCTGAACATGCCTCTAGCAAAGGTCTGCAATAACCGCAGGCTCCAGAGGCGTCCTCCTGCAGGCCAAGAGTTTATCAGTTGGGAGGCAGTGGGTGCCCCTTAAGACCCTCATCCCAAGATGCTTTTCCAAAGCCGCTTTCTACACCTCCTCAATCATCAATGTCTCATTTATTCTGAGGGTGGAGCAGTAAAAAGCAGCCTGCCCTTGGAGTCAAGAGGAATCTCGGCCTGAATCCAGGTATCAGCACATAGAAGCTGCAGGACCCTGGGTCCACAATGTCACCACTCTCAACCTCAGTTTCCTCATTGGAAAAGAAAGTAGACCACTGGCCACTGAGGCTAAAAGAAAAAATTAAATGAGAAAAATGCATGCAAAATGCCCGGCATGGGATAGGTGATCAATTAATGGCAACCACTATTATCATCCTTGCATATCTCTTAAGTGGGGTTTTGAAAGATCATCTTCATCTTTAACACAAAGGAAAAAAGGTCTGTGTGTGGTGGTATCCTTGTAATTCCAGCATTGTAGGAGGCTGAGTCGGGAAGACAGCAAATTCAGGGGCTGGGGATTTAGCTCAGCGGCATAAGTGCCTGCCTACCAAGTAGGCGTTGTGAGTTCGATCCCTGGTACCGATAAAAAGGGAAAGACCAAAAAAAAAGACAGCAAATTCATATCTAACCTGGGCAATTTAGTGATTTAATGAGACTTTGTCAAAAAAGAAAAAGCATTTGGGATATAGCTCAATCCCCAGTACAACAACAAAAACAACAGAAACAAAGGCACAGATCCTTCCCCGCCATCAGGGCAGAGAATCAGGGTAGGCATAAAAGTCTTGGACAAGTTAAGTTCAATCCTGCCTTGTTTTTCTCCTTCCACAAAATCTCTGCTTCACACATTCCCAGGTTGGCTGTTTCCCATCCATCTTCACTCAGCTCAAATGCCTGCTCCTCAGAGAGGCCTTCCCACACCACTGTGTAGGCAGCTGCCTCCTCACACACTCCATTTCTCAGCCTCGTTTTCTCTACAACATTTCATCCATTACTCAGAATCATCCAAAGCATCTGCTTCTTACGCTGGCTGTCTCCTGCACAAAAATAAAAGCACCCTCTTTGAATGCCTATTCACCAGAGCACTACTCCCAGCACTTAGTACACAGCACTCAATAAACAGCTGAATCACCAAACGAATGAATGTGCCTGCGATGGCCACAGGGTAGGACAATGGCCCCACATTTGCCACTTTGCTCATTGTTAGTTCAAAACCCTGGTTCCTATTTCAAAGGTTGGCACTGCCACATGGGAAATCAATGGTCCAACAGGTGACCAGGACAGACATCCATGACTGGCCATGATTCATCTACTGAAATACCAGGGCAGCCAAAGAGGGTTTCAGAATCCTTTCCTGGAAATTGAGGTTCCTACAAATCTAGTTCCAACTGACTTTTCTGGCTTTACCACCTAGCAGGAAACATCTTTGCACATGGCTCCACACTAGATTGCCATCACCCATGAGTCTGTCTCTCCCCCACCCCCGTTTTTTTTTGTACTGGCAACTGAACTCAGGACCTTGCCCTTGCCAGGCAGGCACTATACCACTGAGCTATATATCCCCAGCAAGATTTCTTTTTAAATTTACATGAAGTTTTTCTAATTCAACTAGAAGTTCTTGAAAAGCAGGAACTGGGTCTTCAATGGCGTTATCTAAATTAATAAACCTGGAGAAAGTCTCCTTGAAACAAAGTTGGTTGGTCTAGAGCTGCCTTCATTTAGGATGAGGCAGTAAGGAAGCCAGTAAATCCTGCACAATCTCAAGGTCATGTGCCTGTGAGATTTTTTTTTAAACCTGCATTTTCAAGAATTTGGGCAAGCCGGGCATGATGGTGCATACCCACAGTCCCAACTCAGCAGCTGAGATGAGAGGACAGCTTGTGCCCAGGAGGTGAGGACCAGAGCATCTTAAGAAATAAACAAACTGGGTGATATCTAATTATCACCAAGAATGGTAGAAAAACTGCTTGATTCAAAAGGACATTTGTGTGGCCTAGCCTTAGTCCTGAGTCTTGTTTTTTTGTTTATTTTTGTTTGTTTTGTTTGGAGGGGGGTTGAAACAGGGTCTTACTATATACTTCAGGCTGACCTTGAAGTGGCAATCCACCTGTCTCAGACTCCCAAATGCTGGGATTACAGGAGTGTGCCACCATGCCTGGCCTGGTTGTTGTTTACTTATCTCTATTCTTTTACCTTACTCCTTTTACAATTTTGTAATTTTTTGTTTATTTGTTTGGAGATGAGGGTTTCACTGTGTGGTCCAGGTTGGCCACAAGCCTTAAAGCTGACTATGCAGCCAAGGTTGGCCTCATACCATGAGCATCTTACCTTAGCCTCCTATGTGCTGAAACTACATGTATGAACCACCCTGTTCAGCTGTTTTATCCTTTTGTAATGAAATCTACTTTTTTTGGTGCCGGGGATTGAACTTGTGATCTTGAGTTTGCCAAGCAGGTATGCCACTGAGCTAAATCTCCTCAGTGTTTGTTTTATCCTTTTGATTGTGAATTTTTCTAAACTGCTTCTAACTCTTAGTAAACTAGAATGAAGCTTCAATAAAAAATAAGTATTCGTCAAGTTTTCTTTTCAATGCTACAGTGGTATATATAAAACATTATATACAAAGCAACTGCCAGGTATGATAGTACAAACCTGCAATATGAGCACTTAGGAGGCTGAGGTAGAGGATCACCATGAGTTTAAGACCACTCTGGGCTACACTGTGAGTTCAAGGCTATCCCAATCTACATAATGAGACCCTGTCCCCCCGCCCCCTCAAAAAAGAATGTTTCAAATATAGGTTATTACTATAACAAAACTTTTAAAAGGTAAAAAAACTAGAGTGATTTAAAAGTAACTTTAAAAGCAAGGTTAAGATGGGGCAGGGTGATGCACACCTGTATCCCAGAACTCCAGAGACCAAAGTAGGAGGAGCGCTGTGAGTTCAAGGCCAGCCGTGGCTACATAGTGAGATCTTGTCCCCAAAAAGGGGTCTGTTAAAGAAGGTCTCATGGAGGAGGTACCTCATGGATAAAGCCAATTGTAGAAACGAAAAGGGAAACATCAGGGATAGAACTTGCCAGGCAGAGGGAATAGAAACTCCATCAGGCAAGGAGAGGTACACGGCAAAGAGCTGTGTGGCTTGAGCAGCAGCAAAAGGGAATGCTGGGAGAGTGGGGCAGTAAGAGATCTCACAGGCCTCACCAAGTGCAGTGGGAGGCCACTGGAGGGTTGTAAACAAAGATGTGACAAGATCCGAACTGGGGTTTAAAAGGCCACGCTGGCTGCAGTGTTGCGGCAGGCGCGGTTCTCTAAGATCCTTTCCCAGCTCCAGTCTTGTGTCCTGTCCTATTATTCTGGGAGCTCATGAACTGGATCCCTGAGCAAGAGATGAGGATACACTTGAGAGGGACTGAAGAGACAGGAGTGATCTGAGCAGAAGTACAGAATGGATGGTACCTTGCTCTACAGATGCTGGCAGTGGCCCACTCAGGGAGGGGTGAGAATCTCAGCTTGGAAAATATCCCAAGCCACCTGTATTATTTCTGCCTCCTGTGGAAGTTTCTGTCAATGACACAGTGCTCTGGAATGCACCGGCGAGCACACACACCCAATCTTCCGTTTACAGAGATATACGAGATATACTACGCATCCTCCCAGGATTTAGCTCAGGGCTGGCCTACAGGAAATGGTCAGTAAGAGCTACTGATTGATTCAGGAAGAGGGGGAATATTCTCAGCCATTAAGCAAATATTAATGAGTACTCTGAGTACTATGTTGGTCTCTAGGGACGCAAGGTGAATAGGATGGGTTTCTGGTTTTCATTGAGCTAGAACTGAGAGACCAAAACCACAGACAGCTACTGTGCTGGATGCAAGTTACTGCACAACACTGACTAGGTCCCTCCTCATCTAGAGGTAGTACAAAAGGGCCCTGACGCCAGTCTGCCTGGGTTCAAACTTCAAATCACCATGGCTTTACACTTACTAGATGTAAATCTTTAAACCACTTTCTTAAACTCTTTATGCCCCACTTTTCTCCTCTGGCACCTGCATAGGGAACAACAAGAGCACCTAACTCCGGCGGAGGGGTGTAGGTCAGCCTTGCTTCACGTGCAGAGTCCTGGGTTAAATCCCTAGCACCACAAAAAAGGTACCTACTTCAGTGGTTCTATTGTGAGAATTCAGTGAATTAACATAAAATTTAAGGGTAAGTGTTCAGTAAATATTACCTATTATGAAAATTATCGTAACACGTGTGTTAAGTGTGACACGCATGATCGCATTTCATTCTTATAGAAATCCTACGAGGCAGGTAATGTTACAGCTGAGGTTCAGGAACAGGAAGAACTGTGCACAAGGTTCAATGACAGCTCTGTGACCGAGCCGGATTCAAAGCTGGCACTGTCCGGTTCCAGAGGCCATGCTTCTGGAAGAAAACCATCCCCTTTCACACAGAGCCCAGTACAGTGGCCGGCACACAGCAAAGGCCTCACAAAGGAAGCTCTATGGTCATCATGCCATTGTCCCTGGAGCCTGTGCTCCCAAGTTTCATGACTTTTTCTTACTGAGGTATGGGGCACTAACACAGAACTCCACCTTTTACCACTTTATCAGATCCAGAAACTTCCCCCCAGGTGCCCAGCCACCTGTGCGGACAGGCGGGTTGTTTCCTCTGGGCTGACTTCTTGTCTGGCCCTACACACCTCTCAGTTTCACCATCAGCCTCCAGTCTGGGCTTCACACCTGCACCTGCTGCACGACGCAGTCCCAGGGGACCCACAGCCTTCGCCCCGAGCCCTCTCCCCGGACCTTGTCCCAACAGGCCATTTCTGAATGGTCATCCCCTGGTGACCTTCCTGACACGGTGACTCCTACCATTTCATCCGAATGTGGGTACTCTGAGCAAAGAGAAATTCTTGCTCAGCCGTAGATGAAGAGGGAGAGAACAAGGGGTGGTGGTTCCTGTTCTGAGTCAGAGGTGAATGGAGGGCAGGCCTGCTACGCCCTGGCTCTTATGTGTAAGCGGCACTGGTCCTGGCCAGGTCAGGTCTTCTACTCAGCAGTTCAGCCTCGACGGGTAAGAACTTCCTGGGGTTAGGAATTAACAGTCGTTTCTATTTCCCATCTGAGTCACACTCGGTCTGCCTTGGCCTGGTAATTTGCAGAAGCCAACCAGTGGCTGAGCCAGCGAACAGCCAAGCCTGAGTGAGAGAAGAGGAAGCATCTAGAATTTGGTGAGCTTTGACCCTGCACTAGGCACTGTATGGGGCACATCACTAGGAATGCTGGTTCATTCTGTCACTAACACTATCCACCAAGTCCAAGGCTCCAAAATAGTTGACAATGGTGAAAAAGACACACTTTCCATCCTCCCTCAGTTCAGAGCACCCTGCTTAGCTTTTCTCTCAACAATTCTATGGAACAATTCACCTATGAAGTATTACCTCCAGGCTCAGAGAAGTATCTTCCCAGGTTCATGGGGCCAGGTAACTGCTTCTGTTAAAAACAAAAATGCTTCTGGTTCAGTGAATGGATGAATGACACTGCTATGGCTGTGATCTTAGGCAGGCAGCAGGCAAAGACCACACATGGACAGCTCTCAAAGTGCTTTCTCATCTATCACCCCCATGGCCTCTGTCCTCACCCACTAGGCAGGTAAGCCAGTGTTATCTTTCTCCAGCACACGAGGCGACAGGCAGAGCTTGCGCAGGAGGCTTACAGACATGTAGCAAACTAGGAGTGGGGCCATCTGAGAAAAACTCCAGAGTTTCCACACTGCCTTGCTCAATTACACAAACATATGCCAAGCACTTACTACGTGCTAGGCGTGCTCCTATGCACTCTAAATATTTAACTCATTGTCTTTTAGTCAGTCAACAAATAACAAGGTCCTTACCTTCCAGAAGACCTTTGTCATAATATCTATGTATAACAGATTTTGGTCCTTTTTATACTATCAGTTTTTCATACTAGGTAGACAATGTGATGTTTACACATATGTCCAATTTATTTCACTAAACAATGGTCTCAAGGTGCATCCACTTACAGAGAAAAGTCTAAAGCTTACCCTTCTTTATGGCTGAGTAGTACTCCACTGTAATTTAAAAACCCACATCTCCTTCCTCCATTCATTGGTTGATGGGCATCTGGGCTGTTTCAGAGACCCTTATCAAAGATCAGAAAAAATGTGTCCCATTGCCAAATGCGTAGTCAGCAGTACTGGCCAACGTATGTACAAGCTATGACTTGAGGCTCCTGAAGTGAGCAAGGCCTCCGAGCTTTAAGAATTTTAAAATCTTCAAACTCTTGGCTGATAATATCAATACACTCTGTCAGCTTGAAAACGTGCTCTTGGAGAAGAGCTCCAATAACAACTTGATCACCTGTATTGGTAATCTGATAATAATAGTAATAATGGTAGCTGTCCTGCTAAGTAATTATTATATGCGAGGTTCCATGGTGTGTGCACCACGCATCTTTTTGTACTCACAAAAATGTTTCAAGAAAAGCACCACAGGGGCTAGAGGTAAAGCTCAGTGATAGAGTACCTGCCCAGCATGCTCGAGGTTTAATCTCCTCTAGTACTGCAAAAACATAAAAAATCTATATATTTTTTTCTTTCTCTTTCCACTAGTGTTATCAGCTCCTTTTATAGATGAAGAAGCTAAAGCTGGGAAAGATTAACTAACTGGCCAAAGAGGAACAGGTGGCATTTGGTACCGGTTTATCAATTTTGTACCTGACTCTTTTTCATCAACCAGGAATCGAATTCATGACCATGCGCTTGCAAGGCAGGCGCTTATGGAGCTGAGCTAAATCCCAGGCCCTTGTGTCTGACTCCTGACACTGATGGAATTTTCCCCAAGGAGGCACTGGTAAGGCAGATACCTGAAATATCAGGAGCAGCCTCTGCCTGGCAGAGGTGGGCCTCCAAATTCCCTAGCCATCTTCCTCATCCCTTTTCATCAACTCTTAGCGTCCTACTGAGATGGGGAACAAAAGAGAAAATGGCTAGATATGTCCTGGCCAGCGGTGGCAAACCTACATGCACCAGTTTTATCTTTGAAAGCCCCGAAAGGTTTGCCATCTCGGGCTAGGGCAACATAAGCCTCCCTCTCTGGTGATCCTCAAGGAAGAAGTCTGTCACTTCCACCCCTGCCCCAAACTGAAGGGGTGGGTCAGGGGAGTCTTCTCCCTGGCACTAGCAGAGAGGCACCCAAGGAAAAAGGGAAGAAGCCTCATTGGCTCTTTCCTCCCTTGGGGGAGAAGCCTACATGTGACAGAGTGCTTGTGTTTCACTTGAAACCCCCTTGGGAAATGCCAGGGCACCTTCTGGGCCCAAGAAGCTTCAGACAGGAGAACTGGTACAGCCCTGAACTGCAAGCTAAGCTAACTATTTCTAAGCACTGTAACTGGGTCACCAGGTTCTTGGAGAAGCCAGCTGTGGCTGGGGGGATGGGGAGGGAAATTTTGTAGCCTATCAAGATCCCTACACTTCCCTTCAGGCCCCACCCTCCTCGAAATCTGCACCTGCTCCCAAACTGACCCCTCCCCCCAGCTGGGCCCAGCTGTCAACGGCTCCCAAGGCCTCAACCTTGCCTTCTCTTAGAACCACAGGGCCTTCCAACAGGACATACCTTATTGTCACCTGAGCCTTTCAGAAAGACAGCCATGGTGCACAGGAGGGGTGGCCTCTCCCAGAGGGCATTTCTTGCTCTACCAGGGTAGCAAGAAAGCTTGGACCCTTTGGGCCCGCCATGGGTACCTCCTGGCATTGTGGCAGCAGGTGGCAGGAGACAGGTGATGTTTACCCTGTCATGGCCAGGGTTGCTAAAAGCCTTCAATCAATCCTTTGAATCTGCACCTGGTTCTCAGGTCCAAAATAACAGGGGCAGTCTACCTGCTTGCAGGTCACAGGTGCCTCTGGCTTTTATCTCCCTGCAGCTCTTCCTGGTTCTTCTTCTCAGGGATTCTGAAGACCTGGGTGCACTGCACGGGGCTCTGGGCCTCTTCCCAGTGGACCCACCTCTACCACCAGCCATCCTATCCCTGTCCAGCGGCTGCTGGCACCAGTTACCCACTCCCTTTGGCCTACCCAGCTTTATTGTCAGCCCAGATCATCTTTTTTTTCTTTGCATTTTGGCTTTTTGAGACAGAGTCTCACTATGTAGTGCAGGCTGGCCTCAAACTCATGGCACAGAGTACTCAGATTATAGGCGTGTACCACCGTACCCAGCTGGCAAGCCCAGGTCCTTGTCAACTCTAACCAGTCTGCCTCCTCACCACCTCCCAAACGCTCCATACATTCCCAGCCTCCACATCTGTCTGGGTGATTTTTATTCATCTAACCCATCCTGGCCATAGTGCTTTCACCTACTTGAATCCTTCATGGTCCACAGCTTCCTCATAAATAATGATGGCTAACAGTGATTGAACCTCCAGTGATCATCCCCTTCCTAACCCTCTGCACCACTGCCACAGAAGGGAGCAGCCTGGCAATGCAGGTGCTGGGGTGCAGGCTGAGAGGGAAGGCCCTGGGCTGAGTAATCTCAATTGTAGCAGTAACTCAGGGTGTAAGTGGGGTCTCCTGGCAGAGGTCCAGGGCACCTGTGGGAGGCAGCCAGCAAGGTCTGACTTCTTCTGCTGTTGGAGTTTACACTAGATTTGGCCAAACCATTTGCCAAGCATTTGAGCTATTCCTACTGTTTCACATGAGTTTGTGTCCTTAAGGGCAGAGATGTTTTTCATAGCCTAACCTGCGTCTACTGGTAACTGCCCTTATGTTGCTGGCCATGACCTTGCCCAATCGTAGGCCCTGTGCCAGGCACTCAGGGTAAAAGAAACCAGTCCAGGCCTGCAAAAAAGCAGTGGCACAGTGGCTTAAGGAGGGGCTCTAGCACCAGACACATCTTACTGTGAGACCCAGTTATGCTTCACATGATGTGTTACAGTGGCTATGCGGTATTATGAAGCCTCTTGAGGCCTGGGCAGTTGTGGGGACCAAGATGATTGCGAAGGCCATAAATGCAGCACCTGGCACAGAGCAAACAAGCACTCAATAGGCACCATGATGTTGGTCACCATTACTAAAAACATTTGAATACTTAACTTTCTCATTTGTGCGTCTGCTTACTCTGGTAGGTTGGCATTTCTCTCTCAGGCCTACCGATGAGAACTGGAAGCTGGTTTGCCTAGTTTTATACCACCAACAAGGAGTCAAGCTGTTTCAAATATAAGTCCAGCGTTTCATTTGAAAGTCAGGGGCTAACTATAATGTACCCTGCCAGGTGTGTCTAGAGGCTGAGGGCATGGATGGGTGGTAGCAGAGGGACGCTAGCCAGGCCCAAGGTGTGGTGGAACCCTGGCCCCCACTGTAGAGAAATGGCACCCAGTTCCACTCACTACAGACCCACAGCACCCTCTTAAGCACATCTAAGGCACTCATCATCTGCAAAACAAAAAACACTATACAACACTACCAGGACAGCAAGGAGTGTAGCCTTAGGAAAGGCTAGCAGAAATGACAACAATGGGTTAAAAACCAGAACACAGGCTCTGACACTGCCACTTACTGTGGGACTTGATTTCCTCCTAGAAATGGGGGTGAACGTACCCACCTCACCTACCCTACTGGGAAATGGGTATAAAGGAGCCTGGTAAATTATAAAGCAGCACCACTCCCAGGACAGGAATTGTCATTCACTGCAGATGCCTAAGGCAGCAGAGTGTGTTAAAGACAAACAACCCAGGTTTGAAGCCCAGCTCGTTCTGGTCCTCACAGCCTGTGACGACCTGGGCCTATCATTCACTCCTCTTTGAGTCTCAGTTTTCTCAACCACAAAACGAAGTGACTGTCTACCTGACAGGATGCTTAAGGATTTCTAGAGACAAAGAGCACAGGCTTTAGAATAAGACAAACCTGGTTTCAAATCTCAATTTCTTGCTAACTACAAGCCCTCCCAAATCTCAGTGTCCTACAATGAGAAAGCTGTTGGGACAGTAACAGAGATGATGTCAACAGAGTCAGGATAAACAAGCACTGGATAAATGCAATCAGTAGACACTAGTGAAGCGGTAGGTGAAACGCAGAGCAGTGCTTACAAGTAGAGGCCTGGAAGTTCCCTTCCGGGCTTGGCCACTCACTAACTGCGCTGTCTTGCATAAGGTGCTTAACCTGTCTACCACAAATTTCCTTATTTGTGAAAAGGTGGTGGTAACAGTACCTATTTCAGAGTGCTGCTGTGAAAATGTAATCAATTAATACAGGACACTTTGAACAATGCCTGGCACACAATAAGCATTCAATAAATGTTAGGTGCTATTAATAGCAATTTTAACAATAATATTAATCACCAAGCGGAATAAGAGGGAGGGACTGTTTAATCCCGGACAAGGGCATCCCATGGAATAATTCCAGAGAAGGGCCTGGGCAGCTGTTTGTAGGCACGTTTTCAGCCTCTGAGACTCTTCTGTGGAAGGGACAGGAGACTGGAGGCTCCTGGGCAAAAATCCCAGTCCCACTGACCAGGGGCCAGCCCCTAGGGAGGCAGTCAGGCTCTTGGAAGGGACACTGTGTTCCTGGCCCTGCCCGACTCTGACTTGGGGAACAAAGGCACGTGTGTGTGGCCAGGGAGGAGGGAGGGGAATGTTTCCCTTTCAAGAGTGGAACAAAGGATCTGAGGCATAGCTGAGTGCATTCCAATCCCCTCCCAGGCCAGCTCCCATTCCTCAGATGATTGTCCAACAAGGTTTTCAACCTCCTGGATTCCTCCTGAAAGGTGACTGGGGGAGGGGGTGGCCGGCTCAGTTTCACTCCACCCTGCCATCAGTTTCCAAGAGGCAGGATTTAACTGTGCCAAACCCCAGGAATCTCCCTTAGGAATCTTGGTGCTGTGCGGGGTGGGGTAGGAACCCCTTGGGGAACTCTGAACCTGGGTAATGGATGACACAGGGCACTCCAAGTGACAGGTTTAATACTGCTCTAGGGGTAGTCCATGACAAACTGCTACTGACTGACGGAGCCCAGGAAAGAGACCACGGGAGTGCTGACTGATGTCCCTCCCCAACTAGCACAGGGCGGGAGAGTGGTACAGCAGAACTAAACAGAACATTTTCTAAATCTTAAAAGGAGCGTCACAGGCTAGAGGATAGCATTAACTAAAGGAGGAAAAGGGTGGGAGTGCAAAAAAAGTAAGTGACAAGAGGAAAGGGAGGGTCAGGGCCAAAAAAAGCAGGGTGCGGGGCTCTAGGGACGTTACTTTCCAGTTTCCACATCTTGCCGGCAGGAATCCGCCTGCTGGGCTGGGACAGGAAGCAGTCCATGGAAGTCATTGCAATGGCATTTCCTGAAGAGCAACAGAAAAACCTCTAGTTCCGAGGGGTGTTCGGGAGTCTGCCCAAAGCCTCAGCTTGGAGCTCCCTGCAGGCCTGGCCTGAGAGTATCATCAGGAGGAAACCAAGTAGCAGAAGGTCCCAAAGCAGTTTTTTTCTATGAAAATACTCTTTGCAAAATCAATATGTAAGAAACAGAGGGCAGATGATTGAAGGAGCCCCATGGTGGTGGTGGTGGTGCTGCTGCTGCTGCTGACATTAACAGTCACTGTTGTGCATGCCAAGCCATCAATCAGCTCACTCAATCCCAGAACTACGTGCTCCTGGTCCAGCCATCACAAGTTAAAAGACTTGCGCACATAACCCAGCACGTGAGCAGTGAAGTCACTTCATCTCTCAAACCTTCCCTCTCTCCTGTCAAGCAAGGAGGACACATCCTTTGACTCACTCTAGGATGGCTATGGGGTCAAAAGTGCAAGGTGGGGCAGGCATGGAGGCTGAGGCAGGAAGACTGCTGAGTTCAAGGCCAGCCTGAACTACCTAGTGAGACCCTGTCTCCAAAACAAAAACAAAAAACTGCAGGGTGGATACACAAGTGCAGGCTACACAAATGTGACATACTGTTCTTGTGGGGGTCAGTGACAAACTTCCCTACATTAACCCGGGGGTTAGTCAACAGGAAAAAGCCATCCTAAAGCATCACTAGTATGAAATATCCACAATGGTCGACTTTGCCACAAGGCCAAAGGCCAGTGAGAACCAGGATTCCTAAGCTGCGTAAGTCCACCCTGCAGAAGAGGACCCTGGGGCTGAGGAGTGAGGTGATGTGTTAGGAGCAGAGTGAGAGCTCTTAGAACCAAGACCAGAGAGTGCTTGGACCACCTGAGCAAACAAACACCAGAGAGCTCCAACCACCACAGGAAGGTGCTAAGAGCAAGCCTGCCCTGATGATGTGCCAGGGGAGCGCTACGGAGGAGGAAAAAGGAGAAAAGATGTCCAAGATGCTGTGACTGCGTAGCTATGAGTTTTACAGCACAGACGTAAACATGATGACACCAGTGTAGCACTAGGCCCTACATACCTCAGGCCTGTTTCACTGCATCTGCATCACCACTCTATGAAGCAGATATTATTTGTCCCAATGTTCAGGGAGATCAAAGGAGCTTGTCAAGGTCACACAGATAGACGTGAGTGGGCTTGGATCTGAACCCAGACGAGCTGCAGTGATTTAGACAGAAACACCGCTAGTGTCAAAGAGGATCATTCATCAAGAAACCACATGTGGAGAGAACTGTTTCTGAAGGATAGTTAGGGGATTTAGCCTGGATTCTAGTGCCTTCGCCCAGAAGGCCTGAAAAACATGGCCTTCAAGGTGACTGGACAGAGCCACTGATACACAATGTTCAGGCCTGGTCTTATTCCCCAGGGCCCTCTCTCTACCTCTACATTAACCACTGAGCTCTTTTATCTGGCAGTTGCACCAGCCTCTTCACTAGGTTCCCTGCTGCATCACTTGCAGAATTCAGAGCATCGTTTCCCATGCTGTAACCCTTTCCTTGGTCTCTTCCACATCCCAAAGCCAAAGCTTCATCACGGCTTGTACTGCCCTACCTGTTCTGGCTTCCAGCTCTCTCTCCCTTCCCCAACACAACCATCCTCTGCCCTTGCACCCTACCAATCTGCCTTTGCTGTTTCTTCTCTAATCATGTTGACTTCTGGCCATCCCTGAAAATGGCACACTCATTCCCCCGAGCCCACCCCCTTGCCTGAAACACCCCCTCAGGGGGACTGACATCATACACTACTTCTACCCCTTTGAGTCTTGGCTCAAATAACATTTTTGGGCAATACCTTTATTGGCACTCAGGACACACCACCCTAAAATACGACTGACTGTAAGAAATCAGAATATGCCATTCCAAAAATATACATCTTTTGGCATATTTTGAGCTGGTTATTCTGAGAAACTGCAGACATAGGAGTAGTTCTTAAACACTGTCCTTCTGCTAAAGAAATTTAAAGGAAAGTATTTGTTATCAGAAAGAAGGCTGCCTCAGACATTTTACCTGAAACACCTTATCTGTATAACAGCACAATCTTTTTAGATTTTTTTTTTTGAGACAGGATCTCAGTTTGTAGTTCAAGCTGGTCTTGAACTCACTACGTGTAGCCCAGACTGGCCTTGAACTTGTGATGATGATCCTCCTGCCTCAGTCTCCCAACTGAGAATTACAGACCTGTGTCAACTTCTGTAATTTAGATTTAAGTTTTATTGTATGAACATCAGAGTATACTTAAATGAACTAGGATGGCTTCAAGTGTCACCAAGCCATACAGTCTTTTTTTTTTTGTCTTTTTCCTTTTTATCGGTACCAGGGATCGAACTCACGACTGCCTGCTTGCAAGACAGGCACTTATGCCGCTGAACTAAATCCCCAGCCCTTAGGCCATATAGTCTTATGGCACTACTGTGGCTGACAAAAATGTCACTGCACAATTATGTATTTTCTGTCTGGCACCCCCATTAGAATGTGAGCCTCATGAGGACAGAAGCTAAGTTTTTGCTCACTGCTGTATTCCAGGTACCTAGGTCAGCCTGGCACACAGCAGGAATTCAATAAACACTGAATGAATGAATGAATGAATGGGTAAAGGTTCACTTCAATAATTATTATTCTGGTTTGATAATGTCTGTTTCTTTAAAAATTTAGCATTTCCAAGACCTGTGGTCAGTGGTAAAGAAATAAGTGTGGACAAGATGGGTGCTCCACCCTCAAGAAGCTCCTAATTCTGCGACACAGGATATTTCCTAGAAATACCTTCTCTGCACCAACTTAACTCTACTACCGATTCTTTTCCTCTTCAATCTAAAGTTCACTACAGACCAAACCAAGAAAAAGGCTGAGTAAGCTGGTAACATATTCTCCTGGGTCTTTTTTTTCCCAGGTTAAACAGAAACTCCCCATCGGGACTGTCTGATGCAGGTCTGCCAACTGGGAATGGGAAAGATAGACAGTAGGCTGTAGGAGCAGAAGAGACAAAGGATCCAGGACAAAATGAGTCCTTCAGAGAAGAGAGGGTGACTCCTTAGGACACTGTGGGTTTGGGTTGGAGGCTGGGGTTCAGGGCCGAGGCCCTAATAAATCAGGGTAGCAGATTCTGTTTCTGTAGAAGAAGAGCTCAGTGGGACTTAACCCAAATCTATCCAAGCTAAACCCAGATGAAACCACAACTGCTAAAAGAAAGACTCAGGAGAGAAGGCTGAGGGCACTGGAAAAACCAGGGAGGTTAGTCAGGACGTTCAAGCTACCAGCCCCCAGGACAGGTGCCTACAGCAGGGACAGTCAGCAGACTGCAACTTCCTGAGGCCCAAACATATCTATCTGGTAACCGCCCACAAGAAAGTCAAGAAACCCTTTGGGTTCTATTGTGGTCCCCTAAAAATTACCTGGGTAATTTTCTAACATAAAATTAACCAAGTGAAGGGCTCCACGGGTCTACTGGGGAAATTATTCCTAAGACATCTGGAAAACCCTCTGATGGCAAGAGAGTTTTTAAGAGCAACCTAAAATGTACACCCAGAACAAGTGGGTGTTCCAAGGGGGAACCCCTGAAATAATTCTACTTCGTTTTGAGACCTGAACAAGACTACTAAAAATTTCCATGTGAGGTTTCTAATGGGATTGCCCCAAGAAAACCACAGAATTGCCAGCATTTGCAAAAGATGCAGGCATCTCAATCAAGCTATGCCAAAGAAGCCAGAACAGGCAGAACCCCAGAGACTGGGAGACCAGAGCCATGCAGCCTTCCAAAGGCCAACTTATATTTTCTTCTCACACACTCTGTTCATAGCTCTCAAAAATGGTTTCCATCAGCCTAAAGGATTCCTCCAGAAACAGCTACCCCAAAGTGGACTGAATCACCTGTGTCCTCAGCCACATTCCCACTGGAAAGCTCATACAATTCTCTAATATTTCAGGAACTGGCTTTGTTTCTTAAGGACTAACTCCAGTAGGCAAGGTTCAGTTCCCTGATGGAGGAAGCCCATTCATTAAAAAGCAGGGCTTCCACCCTACAATTAAGGTAAGGGAAGGGCTTTTATTCTAGATCCTTTACTAGAGTCAAGCTATGGCAGCTGACTATCATTATTCCATTTTATAGATGGGAGAGACAAATGGATGAGACAAACAGGTTCAGGATTTTGCCAGGTGACTCAGATAAAGGCTGGAAATCCAGACCTTGGAGTATCACACTGCAATTTAACAGTGTTACCTGAGACAGGGCACCTCCCTGCATGCACGCCAGTGTCATCTGTTTGGCAAGGACTGGGGTTTTTGGTTTTTGCAAAGGAGTTTTCTTAAGGACTGAACCCAGGACTTCACGTAGGTAGGCAAGCACTCTACCTCTGAGCTACATTCTTAGCCTCACGTTTTAACAAGAAATCAACAAGAAGCCCAATCAGGGCAAAACCTAAGGCCCACTTGCCAACTATCACATTTGACATTTGACTTTTAGCAATGCCAGATAATGAGGCCAATCATACCTTTGGAAACCTGCTGCTGACAAAGGCACTGTCTTTCCTACCACTACATGAACGATATTGAGACCACGGCTCAGAGAAAGCATCTTTACAGCTTTGTGCTTGGCCCAACAGCATCTCTGGCTTTCTACACCAGTCTGTTTATTACTCCCTGGACAAGCTGATATGGATGGAAAGTGTTTAGGTTTCAGAGTCAGGCCAAGCTTTGTGTACATTCTCACTTGGACACTTAGCCTGCTGACAAAACAGAGGTCAGTCACTTTGCCACTAGGGGCTTCATGTGTGGACTACATGAAAGAGCTACCATTTCCATGTGGAAGATACTGTGTCTGTTCTATTGTAGATGCTCAATACACTGGTTGCACAAGAAAAGGACCTAACACCACACCAAATACATTAAGAGACATTCAATAAAGGCTAACTTCCTTCCCCTTTCCTGTAGGATTACTAACTTTACAGCATATCTGGAGGTGGACTGGCTTAACTCCTACACTCAAGGATCTCACAGCTCCAGCCTACAGGACGAGTATGAGATGTTACTGCAACAGCCAGTCCACACAGCTCAGAACAGGACACTCCTAACAAGGAAGTGGGTGGGTACCCCAGGCTCAAAGAATTCTGAGTCAAATGTTCTTTACTCCCTGGCCACAAGGGAAGAATGCATGTGTAGAAATGGTTCTGACATAACTGGCTCTTCTGTACACATCCCTCCTGTTCACCAAGAGGAAGTAACATGTGGTATGTTGTCCAACGGGCTCTGGTAATTCTTGAGCAAAGAGATGGAAGACAAAATTTCAATCGGTGAAGACCTAATGAACTTGCCCAGAGCTGCTGTGTCTAAGTCTTTTCTTAAGCAACACCAGGCAGCTGGCAACCCTCTGGTCAGGGTACCCTCTTGAGAGGCTGGCTAGCAGATCAGGCTGCCATTTGTTTACAGCTGGCAACAACTTAGCTGGTTTTAGGACCACTGGCCAAAGGCAAATTAGGACCAGTTGGAGATGCTTCAGAGAATGTGACTATAGTGCTGAAACCTTGTTCCTTCTGTAATCAGCTGAACAAATATTTGCCCCCAATGAGAATCCAAGCAGGAGGGAAAAGAACAGGTCATCACACAAACCAACAGGAACTAATTAATCATTTATCTCCTCTACCTCCCAGGGAACTAGCATGGCTTTCAAGTCTGGTCATCTTTAGCTCAAGAGAGCCCATCTTTGTCTCCCCCAATTCTGACCAAGCCATCCAACTTCTACTGATGACCTCTTTGCTTTTTACAGAAGTTGGTAGAAGGGAAGAGCTGATAAAGTTTCAAAGAAATGGGAACCGAGATGTTTGGGTTCCAGGGCAAACCCAAGAGGTCCCAGCAGCTCAGTGGTAAAGTGAGGTGCCTGCCACACCCTAGGCCCAACCTATGGACAACTGCATTCCTGACATTCCTGTGTCAGTGGTGCATGGCCTTTCCCACCACAGCTCCTGCAATGGATGACTTATTTCCCATGGCCTGTAGGTCATCTGCTTATTCTGAAGGGACAGAATACCTCTCCTAAGACATATACTTCCCCAAGCAGAGAGATACACCAAGGAAGTAGAACAGAGTTCACTGAAGGAGGGTAAAAATTGCCTACAGCTACCACTAATAACGAAGCTCTCACCTCCAGCTCATCCTGACTAGAGGTGAGCAAGTTTCTCCCTCCACGGAAAAGGAACTTTCTGGTATCAGTTACTGTGAGCACCTTCTCTAAGATTCATAATACTCCAAAATACTCTTCAAGGCAAGGAGCAGTTGCCACAATTTTTAGTGGAAGAAACTAAGGCTCAAGAAAGTAAGCCAATCTGTTCAAGGTCATACTAATTAAGTGACAGGTACAGGACTTACACCTGCGTCCAGTCTGTCACCAAATCTTAATGTTCTACAGAGAACCCCACAGATGGGGTTCTTGCTTTGACAGCAAACAGTGAATGGTAAAGAGGCCCCCTAGTTCCTGACCAGAAAGTTATCAGGCAGAGCAGCTGGAACTCCCCAACTGACCCCAGGCAGTGAGGTGCAAAGTCCAGCCGCTTAATGTGACACAGCAAGAGTCCACAAATAGACCAGTCATGCAGAAAGTTACACACTTTGGGCAAGATGAACTTGGCAGAAACAGCACAAACACAACTAGTACAACCTATGCTAAAATCAGTCAGTCCTCAGCCATCCAAGCCAGTGGGAACTCCTGCCCACCCAAATGGTCTGAGAGGAGTCCTATGCACATTAAACAAATATAAAGGAAACTTGCTTTAGGGGAGGGAAGCCACGATAGGACTGACACCCTTGCAGGAGAAAGATGAAGGGACTTGTGGGTCATCTGCTTCTCCAGGTATTACGTGCATCACCACTCCGCATGGTGACCACTATTGTCAGGGTGAGGGAAGCACTGGACCAACTTCTTATTCTCAAAGGTTTTGAGTCAAATGAACAGATAGGCTATGGTTTTCTTTGCTGGGAAACCCTAACACTGGAGTGGGGTCAGGAAACTGATCGGAATGCAGAGAGAGGAATCCATCAAGAACTGGCTCATCCTTATTTCCAAAGACCTCTTGTGGTACAGGTCTCCTTAACAATCAACATTCCCAACACAGAAAAAGATACAGGGAGAGGGCTGGTGGGATAGCAAAGAAAAGGGACACATAAGGGGCGTGGTTCTTACCCAGCCGCCGTTGTCCTGGATCCAAGGTTCTAGGTGGTCATTCAGGTAAGTAGCCATCCAGCTTGCGATCCGCCTCACCAATACCTGCATCTCCTTGTCTACGCTCTCCACGCACAATGCCCCGCCGAAGGAGAAAAAGGCCACAATGCGACCCCAGTTTACCCCATCCCGGAAGAGTTCATTCACTACCTGTTCAAAGCTCTGATATGCTGTCCCCGGGGTGATGTGGAGCTGAGATGTTAAGTCGCTGAATGCTCGCCGGTACCGAAGTTCAAACTCATCGCCCGCCTCCCTAAGAGCTTGCTTCACTGCTGCCATGGGGATCACCTCCCGGGCATCCAAACTACTGCTGTGGCCAGTGGCCCCATTCACCGTGGGACTATCAGTTAGGTGCCAGGATGGGTTGCCATTGATGGCACTGGGGGTCTCCATCTCTGATTCAGTCCCTTCTGGGCCTTCAGTCCTGTTCTCTTCCACATCACTAAACTGACTCCAGCTGTATCCTTTCTGGGAAAGCTTGTAGGAGAGAAAGTCAACCACCAGCTCCCAGTTGCTTTGAGACATTTTTATAATAGAGATGGGCTCAACCAGTCCATTGTCCAAAAACACCTGCTCACTTACTGAGTCTGGTCCTGGCTTAGTGATTCTCTTCTAAGATCCAAAGCCAAAATAAGGTTCTGAAAAGAGAGAAAGAGCTTCAGGAAAAAAAGAAATTAATATGCATGCCAATTACCCTACAACATCCCATTTCCCCTCCAGGTACCACAACTGGTTTCTTTGTGGTGCCTACGACGGTCTGGGTCCAGGTTCCAAGGGACTTCAATGAAGTCAAATTGAAAGGACAAGTAGGCTCTGAATCGTCTCATCAGCCTCTTTTACCACAACCACCCCCTTTTCTCCGTAAAATCGCCTTCCTCGGAAAGTCACCACCACCGGCAGTCCCCTCTCCCTCCGCCCCCACACCACCTACATTCAAATCCGTCTTAGGCGACAGCAGGCAGGTGCAGCCCCCGGAAGATCTTTTGTATCATAGGTCGGGAGAGGAGGTGGCGGCCGGCTAGCCGGTAACTCAGCCAGCCTCGTGGCGGCTGGCAAAAAAACCAGCTCCAGCCGGAGGGATCATGCGACCCGGTAGGCTGAGAGCCCAGAGGCGATACAGGAATTGCGAAGCTCAGGAACCTGCCCCCTTGCTCGCTTCCTCCATCGCCGGATCGAGGACAGCCTCTCCGCGCTGCAGCAGCGGCCTCCAGCCACCCGGGAGCCCAGCCCCCTCGCTCTCGCACGCCCCTTGGCTCTCCGCCTCCTACTGGGAGCCAAGGAGAACTCTCCTGGAGGTGGCTGATGTGGCTTTAGTGCAGGGATTTTTTTTTTTTTTTTCTATTTAAGTGTCAGCCCTGGGTGAGGCTTCCGAAAACCCCTAAGGGACTTCTCATTGGATCTCAAGATTTCAAGGAGGGACACAGAGAAGGGGAGACTGTCTCAGATCTGCGACCTGACCTCGGAAAGTCCGCCCCGGGGCCTTCGAGGGAGGCTGAAGGCCGGGGACCCCCCAAAAACGCCGCTGGTTTTCTTTGAATTCCCCAAAGACCCTGGACGTGGCGGTGGGAAATTGCCAGGTCCTCCATTCCCCGCCCGGACACAATGGCCGCCGGCGCCCTGCACAAAGATAGGGTGAGGGGGAGGCACTGGGCCTTTCCTTGGGTCAGGAAGAGGGGCCGAGGCCTGCTCGAGGCCCCCCCAGAGCTGAGCCTGCGTTTTCCTTGGCAGTCCAAGGCGGCTTCCTGGAGCCCCAGGGTGGGCTCAAGGATTGGGGTTTGCACCTCTCCAGAGCCCCGAGTGGGTGGGCTGCGGCCTCGCGGCTTCCCGAGCTCGCTAGGCCGGGTACCCGCCGAGCCACCGCCCCGTTGCTAGGCAACCGCCCTCCCTCGGGGCGCCCCCAAGACCTTTCTGAGAGGAGGGGTTTGGCCCCCGGCGGCCCGCCCCACCGTAGCCAATCAGTGAGTCCAGTTGGCACGGAAGCGGGCCAGAGAAGGCTCCCATTGGGTACAGGGCCTGTCACGCACAGGGGAGGCGGCGCTCTCACCTGCGAGCCCAGCAGGCCGTGAGGGGCCACATCCCCCGGCATCGGCCTGGCGGTTTCCAGACGCGAGAGCTCTTCGCGGCCGAGTTCCGCGTTGCGGACTCGGGCCGGCCTACCTGGCTGGCTGCTCGCGCCGTCTCTCCGAACAGGCCGGCCTCAGTTTCCCCTGAAGAGACCGGGGGAACTTGCAAGCTCAGTCACTTCCGGTGCCGCGGCAGCGCGCGCGAGCCCGACACGCAAAGGAAGTGCGCGCCTGGAGTGACGGGCGTCAAGACCTTGAAGAGAGCGCCCCCTAGCGTGAGGTCTGAGAATGCATTTCCATCAGTGCATTCAATTTCATCCTTCTACCAGTTTGTATACAGAATAGCCTCCCGTTATGATTAGCCACTTTTTCTCTGGTGGCCAACTGTGCCCATTAGGTGTGTTTCTCAGTTGCTGTGTTCCTTCATTTAATCGACTGTAAAATGGGTAATAGTACCAACCTCTTTCACTAAGTGTGAAGATGAAAAGAGCTATGTTTGCGAAGTCCATAGAATAGTGTCTGGTCCACAGTTCTGTGCTGCATGAATTCATTCAACAAATTTTTATGTCTTGGGGCTGAGAGTATATACTTGGTGGCAGAGTGCTTGCCTAGCATGCAAGAGGCCCTGGGATCAATCCCTATTACCAAATAGACACAGCACACAATGTTTATTATTTGGGTTGCTAAAGATGGAGTTAAAATTAGGACATGGTCCCTGCTTTCATGAGTATTGTTACCGTAGGGGTGTAGAGAGACAATACACATCTTAGAAGATACACAAGTGGGGGCTGGGGATTTAGCTCAGCGGCATAAGTACCAGCTTTGCAAGCAGTCGGTCGTGAGTTCGATACCCGGTACCGGTAAAAATGAAAAAAAGACAAAAAAAATTTTTGAAAAAGAAGAAGATACACAAGCACTGTAATCACAAATAATGACTGGTGTCATTCAGAAAGTAAATCTGGACATTGTGATAAAGACCGTGCAGGAAAGATACTGAGTTAGACTGGGTAGTCAAACGTATATATCCTACTCTCCCTGAGGCATTTACTCAATTTTTCTATAAGGTGGTCTGGGCTGGACTCTTTGAAGAGATGACAGTGTTTTCAGGTAGATTGTTACTTTAAAAAAAAAAAGTGGCTCTCAAACTAAACATTAGTGGGTCGGGGTTGCTCGTCTCTCCTGGAGTTAGGTTCCATGTTCCTCCTGCCTGGAACAAAGAATTGAACGAAACAAACAAACGGTAGTGGCAAAGTTTATTTGAGAAAGTAAAAGTGCAATGTGTGAGAGAAACTGGCTCTGCAGCACAAGCGTGGGCTGAATAATGAGAAAGAGAGGATAGGAGGAAAGGTAAAAGTACACGCTACATCTGGAAAACTGAGCGATCATGGAAAGCTAAGATCGTACTGGTCCTCATGGCTACATTTCTTTTATCCTGGCTAAATCTGGAGGAAACCCATGAGAAAATCTACATCCGGGTCCTGAGATGCGGTGCTGGGATGCCCATGCCCCATGGCCATACAGTGGGAAATCTGCTTGAGTTCTGGGGCGAAGTCCATGTGCAGCGCTTTGGGAACTGTTCTACGCACGTGTTGCGGGATCTTGTAATTGTCAGGTCAGGCCTACGACCCTGGCCAGCTTTGGCACCCCCTACTCTCTATCTCAATATCAGAACCAAGGTTGAAAATGCCAACCTATAAAAAGAGCCTAGACCAGGTCAGCCAAGGCAGAGGGAAGAGCATGTGCACCTGCCCTGCTTTAGGGGAAATGTTGACATGTTTCAGAAACTGAAAGAGAAGCAATGTGGCAGTGGATGTGATGGCACAGACCTAGAGTCCCAGTAAGTGGACTGCTGAAGCTGGGGGATCTCAAGCTCGAGTGTGAGGCCAGTCTAGCTACAGAGTGAGACTCTGTCTTAGGAAAGAACGAAGACAAAAGCAATGCCAGAGACTGAAATTTAATGAGAAAAGGCAAGTACTTTAGAACCAGGAAAGGTGACTCTCCCTGGAAATGAGTTGGGCTTGATTATAAAGACTGAAAGGTGTTTTTACTTGTGTTAATTCAGTTGATTAAAAGGCTGGTATGGGCTGAGTGTAGCTCAGTGGTAGAACTCTCGCTTAAAATCTTGGATTTGGTCCCCAGCATCACTCACCTATGCACAAGGTAGGAAGGGGCTGTGGTCCACGTCTCTAATCCCAGTCTAGCAGACAGAGGCAGTGTTGTAGCTTGGCATAACTGATGCCATCTTGAACCCTGCATTTAACTAGTGTCCTGTACTGACTCAGGAGAATGGAAAATTACTCAGGGTACAATCCCATGAGAAAAGCAGAATGAGCTGCACCCACAGGAGAAAAATTAACCTGCTCAACACAGAAGCAGGATACAGGTGTCAACCAAAAATTAATGTAAGATTCTAGCTAACTTGTTTCCAACAGGATGTCTTTTTGTGGTTCTGTTTGAAAAGCTTTGTAACTTTTCAGTTTGGCGCCACTTGGTGGTACAAAACAGGGGTCTCTACCCAAGTGGTCACTAAGCTCAGCTAATTAAATCCCAAATTTATCAATTAGGTTGCTTGGATTCATATATTGTTCACAAACCCACTTCAGCAGAAGAATGGCAAATTTAAACTCCAGACAATTAAGTGACTTAATGAGACATTGTCTACCAAAATTAAAAAGGGCTGGGGAGCCAGGGGGACGTGCACCCCTGTAAACCAGCTCTTGGGAGGCTGAGGCAAAAGGTTAGTCACAAGTTCCAGGCCACCCTGGGCTATTTAGTGAGACCATGTCTCAAAACAAAAATGGACAAAATGTTTTATACAACAGCGAGTATGCTATACACACTTCTACACTGGGTGTTTCCCACTGAGCTCTCTATTTTAAAGCTGTGTCAATTTTTCGTGCTATTGCCAAGATTTGGCTATTACAAAATGTGCTGCTATAATCATGAGTGTACACATATTGCTATGGTATATGATGCTTTCAATTCTTTTGGGAATAGCTGGATGGGAATGGAACCTCTAGTTTTTTGAGGAATTTCCACGCTGATTTCCACGGTGGTTGCAGTAATCTACACTCCTGCCAAGAGTGAAGAAGGACACCTTTCTCCCCAGAGCCTCGACAGTGTTTGTTACTGGTTGATTTCTTGGCAGTGGCCTTTCTTTTTAGAGTGAGATGGAACCTCAGTGCTGTTTTAATTTGCATCTCTTGAGTGACCAGTGATGCTGAAATTTTTTTCATGTATTTATTCACCATTTCTACTTCACCTAGGAAGTATCTATTGATTTCAGATGCCCGTTTTTGGGTTGGGGCTTTAAATTTGGGAAGGATCTGGTTTTTTTAAATTTTTTATATAATTTAGATATTAATCCTTCGTCTGATGAACAGCTGGCAAAAATTTTTTCTCACATGGTGGGTTGTTGCTTCATTCTGTTGGTGGTTTCTTTTGCTGTATAAAAAGCTTTTTAATAAGGTGAGAGCTCAGTTGTTAATTCTTTGTAATATTTCTTGTGTGATTGAGATTTTGTTCATAAAGTCTTTGCCTACACCAGTGTCTTCAAGAGTTTACGAGTATTGCTTCCTTTTCAATTTCATTAGAGTTTGAGGGTTAGTGACATTAGTTCTTATCTAAATTTCTTACAGAATTCAGCAGTGATTCCATCAGAGCCTGAGTTTTTCTTTTTTGGTTGGTATTTAATTACATCTTCAATTTCATTGACTGATACTGATTTATCCAGAATTTTTATATCTTCTTGATTTAGCTTTGGTAATTCATATGTATTTAGTAATTTGTACATTTCATCTGTGTTTTCCATTTTATTAGAATACAAAGGGCCAGGGATTTAGCTCAGTGGCATAAGTGCCTGCTTGGCAAGCTCGAGATTATGAGTTTGATCCCTGGTACAAAAAAAAAAAAAAAAGAAAAGAAAAAAAAGAATACAGATTTGGGATTTCTGCAGGATCTATTGTGATTTTTTTTTTTTTGTCTTTTTGAGACAAGGTCTTGCTATGCAGTTGATTCTGGCCTTGAGCTTATTTTGTAGCCCAGACTGGTCTGGAATTTTGCACAATAACGATCCTCTTGCCTCAGCCTTCTGAGTGCTGAAATTACAGGCATGTGCCACCACACCTAGTTTTAATCTTTCAAAAAGCCAACTCTTTGATTACTTACTTCTTTGTATTGCTTGCTTTTCTTTCTTTTTCTGAGACAGGGCCTCTCTATGCGCTTCAGGCTGATTTTGAACTCACAGCAATCCTCCTGCCTCAGCCTCCCAAATGCTGGGATTATAGGCATGTGCCATCACATCTGACTCATATTGTTTTCTTAGTCTCTATTACATTAATTTCTGCTCGGATCTTTATAATTTTCTCCCTTATAAATACGAGCTTTGGTTTTGATTTGCTCTTCTTTTTCCAGAATCTGAGATTCAACATTAGGTTGTTTGTTTGAGCTTGTCTTATTTGTCTGAGAGAAGAATTTGTCACTATACATTTCCCTCATAGGACTGCTTTCGTTGAATCCCATAAATTCTGGTATGTTGCACTGGCATTATTGTTAAGCTTTAGAAGCCATTTAATTTCTGGGGCTGGGGATTTAGCTCAGCGGCATAAGCGCCTGCCTTACAAGCAGGCAGTCGTGAGTTTGATCCCTGGTACCGATAAAAAGGAAAAAGACAAAAAAAAAAAAAAAAAAGAAGCTGTTTAATTTCTTCTTTAACTTTCTGTGACCCACTCATTGTTCAGCAGAATGTCACTTAATTTCCATGTCTTTATGAAGTTTTTGTGGTTTCTTTTGCCTTTGATTTTCATCATTGCACTGTAGTCTGATAATATGCATGGGGTGATTTCAATTCCTTTGCATTTACTTAAGCATGTTCTGTGAGCTAGTGTGTGATACATTTTGGAGAATGTCCTGTGTGCAGCTGAGAAGAATGTGTGATCTGATGTTGTGGGACCATCTACTAAGTCCATTTGTTCAAAAGTTTGGTTCAGTTCTGGTATTTGTTGATTTTTTTTTTTTTTTTTGTCTAGTTGATCTGTCTATAACAGTGAGTCACTGAAGTCCCCATTATAATTGTTTAGTACTTACTTGATTTTTCATGTCCACTAGTATTTGTTTGTTTTTTGAGATAGAGTCTTGCTGTGTAGTTCAGGCTGGCCTTGAACTCACCATGTAGCCCAGGTTGTCTTCTAACTCATGCTGATCCTTCTGCCTCCATCACATCTGCTAGGATTAGAGGCGTGCACCATCACACCGAGATAATATTTGTTTTATATAGTTGAGTGCACTGTTAATACACACACACACACACACACACACACACATACATAATATGATTATTATCTCTTCCCCTTGGATTGTTCCCTTTACAAGGATGTAGTAACCTTCTTTGTTTCTCTCACTCAGCCTTGGTTTGAAATCTACTTTGTTGGGGTTGGGGGTTTATCTTAGCAGCACAAGCACCTGCCTAGCAAATGTGAGGTTATGAGTTTGATGCCTGGTACAAAAAAAGAAAGAAAGAAAACGAAAAAAGGAAATCTGCTTTGTCTGCAAATAAAATATGTATCCTGCCTTTTTTCCAGGTTACTGTGGCATGAAGTATTTCCCATTTTTTGACTTTCAGTCTATGAATTTGTTTTTTAATTAAATATGTTCCTCATATGCAGCATATTATTGGATCTTGCTTCCATTCTGCCAGTCGGTGTCTTTTGATTGGTGAATTGAGACTATATTGATGGTTATAACTGATATGTATTGACTTATTCTTGTCATGTTATTTTCCTGTTGTTGGCTCCTAATTTTTTTTTCCTGTATATTTGCCTTGACTGGTATGTTCAATTTATTGAGGTTCATGGAGTTGTAATCTTTTTTTTTTGTCTTTTTGAGACTCACTATGCAGTGCAGGCTGGCCTTGAGCTCACTTTGTAACCCAGGCTGGTCTTGAACTCTCAGTGATGCTTCTGCCTCAGCCTTGAGTGCTGGGATTACAGTCATGAGCCACCACGCCCAGCTTGAGTTGTAATCCTTGCTGTCTCTTTCTCAAATGTCCTTTAGAACATTTTAGAATGCTGGTTTGGTGGTCAGACTTTTTGAAAGTGTTCTTTGTCATGGAAAAATTTTATGTCTCCATCAATTCTGAAAGATAGTTTTGAAGCATACATAAATGTGGGTTGGAGGCTGTTTTCTTTTAAGGCTTTAAATACTTCATACTGGCTTTGACTTAAGGGTTTGTTTTGAGAAGTCTATTGTAATTCTTTTTTTTTTTTTTTTAGGCAGAATCTCACTATATAGTGCTGGCTGCCCTTAATCTCACAGCAGTCCTCCTGTCTCAGCCTCCTGAGTGCTGGAATTACAGCCATGCGCCACCACACCCAGTTTTGTTTTGTTTTGTTTTGTTTTAAATCATGACTAATGGAGTTATATGTGCCTCACTTATCTGATGTCAGTTTCTATTTCTCTGTTGGGAAATTTTCTTCCATGACTTCTGTGAACAGGTTTTGTTTTGTTTTGTTTTTTGTCATTTGCAGTATCTCCTACTTTTTCCTTGACTCTGATATATTTTATGTTATTCTCCTTTGCAGCATCTAGCAGTCATTAGATTCATTTTTCATGGTCCCTTGTTATTTTTAAGAAATCTTTTATTTTCATGATTGCTAACTGCAATCCTGTTTTCTATATCTGATGTTCTGTCCTTATGTTGGCTCATTCTGCTGTATACAGTTCCATTGGAATTTTCTTTCTTCCTGTTTTTTTATCGGTACCAGGGATCGAACTCAGGACCGCCTGCTTGCAAGGCAGGTGCTTATGCTGCTGAGCTAAATCCCCAGCCCCTCCATTGGAATTTTCAATCTCCTGAATATTTGTCTGAATCTGTTTCATGGATCTCAGTTCTTTCCTACATTGGGTGTTCATGGTTTTCATCATTTTTCTAAACTCATCTATATTTTTAATCTATAATTGCTCTTATGTCAGTAACCATGTCATTCATTATGGTCACTGTCTCTGAAGTTATGTGAGAGATTATTTCCGATTTGATTTTTTTCCAGAGGCTCATTAATCTGCTCCATTATTTCCAGGGTTACCTCTTCAGAGGGTCTAGGCCGGTGGCTTTTGCACTGCTCCACCTCATCACCTCTGGGTTTGCCTTTGGTGAGCTGGAAGTCTGGAGCTGCATCTTGCTTTAGTGTCTTCTCATTTTCTATTTTTTTTAAACTTTAATTCCTGGCTTGATGCTTGTCAATTGCTTATGGCAGGTAGCTTTATTGCTAGTATTTGGAACCATTAGGAAATGACTACTTCTCGGAGATGTCTTCCAGGGGCAGCTGGCTTTTGGATTTTTTTTTTTTTTTTTTGTCTTTTTCCTTTTTATCGGTACCAGGGATCGAACTCACAACTGCCTGCTTGCTAGGCAGGCGCTTATCTGGCTTTTGGATTTTTAGTCTGTTGCAAGATCCTACCTCTTCAATTTATTGGGGATGAGAAGCTGCTACCTACTTGGTAGTTCGGCACTGGCCTACAGTATTGTTTGTGACCCTTAGGCAGTCTCAATCTTGGCATATCAGGAAGAACTGACTAGAACAGTTGTGTCATCCTGACTAATGCAGCACAGCTGGCAATAACCATAGCATCAAACAAAGCCTACAAAATGACAAATGGGTAACTATTAATGTACAACATGTAACCATATAAATTGTATTTGTGGTTATATTTTAAAAACCCAGAAAACTGAATACAGTAAATATGTTCTCAATATGTGATTTTACCCTCAGGGAAGAAAATTTAAAAGGAGTTAGGGGAGGGGCTGGGGATTTAGCTTGCCTTGCAAGCGTGTGGTCGTGAGTTCGATCCCTGGTACTGATAAAAATACAAATACAAAAAAAAAAAAAAAGGAGTTAGGGGAAAACAGAGAGCTAGAAAAAGAGAAAGAGATTGGACGGAAGGCTGGAGGACAAAGGAATATTGTGCAGTCTTTGGGAAACTAGTGAAGAAAGGAGGGGAAATGAAAAGGAAAAAATAAAATAAGAACAGAACAAAAGAAAACTAGAAACACTGTTTCACATTCATGAAAACAAATGCCAACAAGGAAAAAAAATAAAAGCAAAACAAGAAAACCAAATAATGCTGACTTCAGGTGGTGTTTGCTGTCACTGGTAGACAAAGCGGGCAGACAGAGCCCAGATCCATGTTGACTCATCCCAGCGCAGCCAGCTGTAGACTATGGAAGGCTAGTGGATAATCCCAGCAAGCCTGCACCTTTGCTTCCACTGACATTCAAGTTGGTTTCTGGCTGGGAGGCTGGAGCCCAGTTTGTTCAGTCTGTATCACACTGGGTGCCTCCTGCCAGCTTGAACTTGGCTCTTGACTTCCTGGCTGATTTGAACTCAGTTCCATCTCACCCTGACACTGGAAGCTGTTAGACAGAGCCAGGGATTTAGCTCAGCTGCTCAGGTGCTTGCCTGGTAAGCGCAAGGTTGTGAGTTTGGTCCCCAGCACCAAAATAAGTAAACAGAGCCAGTATGCAGCTCCTCTGAGTTCCAAGGTCAGTTGGCCCCTCTCCAAGATGACTATCAGGCAGGCACCCTCTTCTGGGGAATGTCTGAACCTAAATAACTTAGCAGCCACCCCAGCCCTATGTGCGCACTGCACCATTCTACAGGTGCGTTTCTCCATAGAGGTCTCTGGGTCACTAGTTGTCACCGTGTCTCTGCACTTGAGTCACCCTCCCACGCAGTGAGTCAAGGCTGGGGAGAAAGACCGCTTGCTACCTCCTCCTTCCTTGTTTAGGTTTTTCTCTTTGCTCTCTTCATGGGCTTCAATTCTCACTTTAATCCTTGCTGGTCCTGGGGACCCTCTTCCTCCCTTCCGGTCTTCCTCATGTTGCTACGTTCTGGTGTGTGGATGCCAAGCATCAGAGAGACCATTCTGCATTCTTCCTGGGAGTTCCAGGATGCTGGGATGACGGGCACTCACCGCCACAGCCAGCTCTGCTATTCATAAAAAGAACTTTCTCCAGTTCATTGTTATAAAAACACTTCTTGCTTTCTTCCAGTATCTATATGGCTTCATATTTTACATTTAAATCCACCACAAATTCACTCTAGTGCAAAGTATGAGGAAAGAATAAAAAATGTTTTTAGAGTAGAATGACTTTGGGAGACTTTATGTTACCCATAAGTGGAGTTGGAGATACCCATGACCTCTGATACAGAAGTTCTGTCCTTTCTTTTGTACGTATTTATATATTTTGAGTGTCACTATGTTGCCTGGGTTGCCCTTGAACTTGGGGACACAACTAACCCTCTTGCTTCAGCCTCCAGACAGGCACCTACGTGTGTGCCCGAATCCATTCTTTTTTTTCCCAAATCCATTCTTAAATGCCTTCAAGTAACTCTTCAAAAAAAAAAAAAAAAAAAAAAAACAAAACTAAGCTGGGTGTGGCGACACATGCCTATAATCTCAGCACTTGGGAAACTGAGGCAAGAGGATCATTGTCAGTTTGAGGGCAACCTGGGCTACGTAATAGTTTCTCTTTTTTTTTTTTTGTCTTTTTCGTTTTTATCAGTACCAGGGATCGAACTCACGACTGCCTGCTTGCAAGGCAGGCGTTTATGCCGGTGAGCTAAATCCCCAGCCCCCTAATAGTTTCAAGATCAGCCTGAACTACTTTTCTTGAGACCCTGAAAAGAAAAAGAGACAATTGTATTGCAGCACCACTTACCTGTAATAGCAAAACTTTGGAAGCCACCCGTTCATTATAGCAGTTGAGTAAATATTGCAGCATGTTTATACATTATGATATGACACGTGAATAAATGAGCTTAGCTACACAACATGAAAGTATGTTGTAAACATTGAATGAAAGAAATTGCAAAATAGCACAGTATGATTCTGATATATATAGTTTGAAAACAGGCAAAACTAATCAATATACTGTTAGAGTGTAGTAACTACAGCTGCCTCCACCAAGGTGGGTCCAAATGTCCCTTTCCCCTGGTATTCAGACCCCTGTGTGGCTCCCTCCCAGGTGGTACCAGAATTGTTTTGTGTAACCAATAGCAAAGGGCAGTGATGATGCTATGTCATTTTTAAGATGAAGCTTCAAAAGACTATGGCCTGCCTGGGAAGTGCAAGGTCATAGGTTTGATTCATGGTACAGAAAGAAAAATCAAAAGACTATGGCTTTCATCTTCATGCTTTCTCTCTCTGTCTCTCTTTAGGGAAAGCCAGCTGCCAGCTGCCACTTTAACAGCTCTGTGGACAGTGCCACACACTTGAGGAAATGAAGCCTCTGCTCAGCCATCATGTGAGGATCCTCCTGCTACAGCTGCTAATTACAACCTTATTTAAAACTGTGAGACTGGGCGTGGTGGCGCAAGCCTGTAATCTCAGCATTTGGGAGGCTGAGGCAGGAGGATCACTGCAAATTCAAGGCCAGCCTGGGCTACACAGTGAGACTGTTTAAAAATAATAAAAATTAAATATATATATATATATAGTGCATTAACATGGAAAGTTCAGGAAGAACACAGGAAATCGTATAAAATTGACAGCTTGCAAGAGAATGGAAATATTAAACTAAATTATACACATGTACAGAGACATTTATTGCTTCATTATTTATACCTTTCATCCATCTCATATACATATATATGTATGTATAATAAAATCAATCTTAAATACACCAAAAGATCCCAGCACTCAGGAGGCTGAAGCAGGAGGGTCATTGTGAATTCAAGACCAGCCTGGGCTACAAAGTGAGCTCAAGTCCTGCCTCAGCATAGTGAGACCTTGTTTCAAAAAGCAAAAAAAAAGACCAAAATAATACATGTACCAACTCCCCATGATGAATATAATCATTGTGTACTGCAAACGTATACTAGGACTAAAAATAGGAATAAATTTTTTTTTTTTGGTGGAACTGGGACTCAAACTCACGACCTCGCACTTGCCAGGCAAACACTTATGCTGCTGAGCTAAATCCCCAGCCTCCTGCAATAAAATTTTTTAAAAATTAAAAATAATAGGAATAAAACTTTAAAAAATTAAGAAGGGGGCTGGAGATTTAGCTCAACGGCATAAGCGCCTGCCTTGCAAGCAGGCAGTTTTGAGTTCCATCCCCGGTACCGATAAAAAGGAAAAAGACAAAAAAAAAAAAAAAAAAAAAAAAAATTAAGAAGACCAAAAGGAAATAAAGTAAAATGCCATTAGTGGAGATGTCGCCACTAAAGGACACATAATTTTCTTTCTTATTTCCTACATTTTCCAAGTATTAAAATAAGAAAGGATCATACTTAATTGGCTATTTATTTATTCATTCTTTGTGCTGCCCAGGCTAGTCTTGAGCTAGTAGGTAAAAATGGTCCTCCCACCTCAGCCTTCCAAGTAACTGAGACTATAGAAGAGTGCCACCATGGCTAGCTGGAAAGCAAGAAATTAAAAACACAAAAATATACATGCATAAAATTATGTGTAGAGATATGTGAGGGATTTGTATTAGAAGATCTCTGTAACAGACATGGACGCAGTCTTATTTGTGTGCTGGGGATGAAACCGAGGACTTTGTTCATCTAGGTACGTAGTTAGGTGGTTCACCATTAAGCTACACCCCAGCCCCACACCATCGTCTGACTCAGGTTTTAACTGAGGAATGGGGTGGCAATGGGGTGTGATATAGGACATAAGGAAGACACACATGCACATAAACTCAGAGGGATTTGAATTAATCCTTCAAGAAGTACCCTAGAAGTAATCTATGCAATCATTATTATGATAATGAGCCAGAGATGTTACCAACACCAAAGCCACCAGTCACTAATAATCCCGCTATGTGGCCTCCAAAATGAGTGATTTTTACATAGACGGAGAGCAGGTGGGGTTAGAGAGCTTGTTTAGGCTTTTTCTTGGTAACAGTTTCTATTTCATATAATCATTATCTTTTTGTGGTTTTATCAGGGTCTTAGAATGGGCTGGTGAAACATGCCATGCTACAAAGGATAATAGTGTACTGCATCTAGGGGTTTATTTTGTTATCACAGCCATTAGTCCCACATGGTGGTCCCTCACTGCCTCAAATCATACACTTGTCTGTTTGAGGCTGGCTCCTTTCATATACTACAGTGTCTCAGGATCATCTATGCTGTAGCATGTATTAGTACTTCATTCCTTCTATAAAGAATATTACTCCAGGGGCTGTGGATTTAGCTCAGTGGTGTAAGCGCCTGCTTTGCAAGCGCGTAATCACGAGTTCAATCCCCGGTCCCCCCAACCCCCAAAAAGAATATTATTCCAAACCAGATGTGGTGGTACACTCCTATAACCTCAGTGTTCTCTGAAGCTGAGGCAGGATTGCAAGTGTGATGCTAACCTTGGTAAGAGGAATTTAGTGAGCACTTGTCTCAAAAATTTAAATTTTTTTTTTTTTTTGTAGCAGAGATTGAACTCATGACCAAGAGCTTGCCAAGCAGGTGCTTGTGCCGCTAAACTAAATCCCCACACCCCCAAAAAATATTTTTTAAAGGGCTGAGGATGTAGCTCAGTGTCAAGACCCTGGGTTCAATTTCAGTATTGCCAAAACAGTGTAACAACAGCAAGAACACACACACACACACACACACACACACACACACACACAGCCCTAACTCACTGTATGGGTATAACATGTTATTTATCCACTTAATAATCGATGGACATTTCAGTTGTTTCCTATTGTCTGTTGATTTTAATCAGAGTATGCTAAGCTCTCTAGACATCATCTAAAATGGAGTCTATATCAGCACAATGTAGACACCACGAAACACCCACAAAGCTCCCTTTGGGTTAAAGACTAAAAGACAAAATGACAAAACAATGTCTCCTTCTCTGTTTTTTTTTTTTTTTTTTTTTTTTTTTTCCCAGACAGGGTCTTGCTATATAGACCAAGCGGAGCTTGAATTTGCCACGTAGCCCAGGATGGTCTCAAATTCACAATCCGTTCTGGGCCTCCCAGAACTGGGTTTACAAGCATTGCTACCTCACCCAGCTAGAGATTCTTCTGATGGCTGTCATCAGTGACTCATACCTTCTAGAGTATGTCAGCGCTTGGGACCAGTGACTGGCTGGCATCTATCTGTATGAAGTAGGAAGAAGTAGGAAGCCCCGGGTGAGCTGGAAGGCAGGTCCGGATTCCAGACAGCCTGGTGACCAGTGGTGGAGGCCGAGGGAAGAATCAGATTGCAAGGCAGCGAGAGGGTTGGCCCTTGTCCTTGTTCTTCCCATTTCTTTTTTCCTCCCTCCCTCCCTTCCTCCCTCCCTCCCTTCCTTCCTTCCTTCCTTCCTTCCTTCCCGTCTTGGTGCTGGACACTGAACTCAGGGCCTGCAGGATGCTGGGTATGCACACTGTCACTGAGCTGCACCATCAGCCCTCTTTTCTTTTAAAACACATTAAAGAGCTGGAATAACTTCCAATCACCATTGGTTCAATTCCCAGTACTACACAAACATTAACTAATCAAAAGAACAAAGATAGTACTTAAATACTATTCTTTATTTCTGTAACTTTTCCCCTCTGACTTTTCCAAACCTGCCTATTTGTTTTGAATTTGTCCATAACTTTTGTTTCTGGTACTGGAAATTGAACCAGGGACACCTATAATTTTTTAAAAATTTTGAGACAGGATTTCACTAAGTTGCCCATGTGAGACTTAAACTTGCAATCCTCCTGCCTCAGTTTCCCTCAGCTCTGGGATTACAAATTTGTGCCACCGTGCCGGGCTCATAGCTTTCTAGGTCCATCAGTGTGAAAGAGAGGCAGTACAGGAAAGAAGATTCATGACTGGAGCTGGCCTTCCTGGGTTACAATCGTGATTCTGTCACACACAAACTCTGTGACCTTGAAGTTATTTAACTTTCCTGAGCCTCGACTTTCACTATCTATAAAATGGATATGGGAACATTATCTATCTGGTTGGATGATTATTAAGATAAAAGGAAGTAATATAAGTAAAGTACTTCAGATAGTGCTCGGCACGTGTTAAGTACCAGCTATTATTACCCATGCCCTTAGGAAAAGGAAAACATTACTTTGCATGATAAAAAATAATGGTTTCATAATGAATCTATATTAATTCATTTTGTTAACTCAAAAATGTACCTCAATGATTGGGAATGTAGGTTAGTAGTACAGTGCTTGTCTAGCATGCACAGAGGTGCTGAGTTTGATGCACAGCACTGAAAAAGAAAAGTGTATGAAAGATACCTCCCTGTCAGCTAGTTCACAGAAGGCTTTTTTTTTTTTAACAAGTCTTTAACTGATGCTTAGTATTCTTTTGTATTCAATTTTTATTGGTACATTATATGACATATAATTAGAGTCATTTTGCAGAAATAATCTTGATCATTTTAACCCCCTCCCTGTATTTTATCCAATTTGATAAACTATTTCCCTACTTATAAAAATGGAGGTGGTGCCGGGATATAGCTCAGCAGCACAGAGCCTGCCTGGCAAGCGTGAGGATCTCACACGTGTTAAGTACCAGCTATTATTACACATGCCCGTAGGAAATGGCATTCTCAGTACCAAAGGCAAAAAAGAAAAGAAAAGCGAGCGGCTTCCGGCTTTCACAACTACTGTCCATGCAGTGGGTTACTGAGTAATTTCCGTTTCCCTTTCTGTCCCTCTCCCTCTTCCTCGGTGCTGGTGGAATGGCGCATAAGGTGGCACATGTGTCTGTGCTTCCTTCCACGCTTGAGTTCTGCTGCATGCAGCCACTGTGGGCCTCCTCTCCCTGCTCATGCAGAACGGGAACTCGGGAGGCTCCGGCCCGGAAGGTGGGGCGCAGAGGGGAGATGGAGGACTGTTTGTTCCGTGGAAGACCTGGGTAGTTCCACACACGACCTGCCTCCTGGCATCGCATATTCACTCATTCACCCATTCATTGTCACTCTCTGAGTGTGGTCAGCCTTGCAGGCCCGAATACCAGCTGGTGCCCTCTCCTGATACAAAGCTAGGCACCTAGCCCCACCGAGCTGCCACTCTGGGGCCTTGCACATCATTGGTGAGTGAGGGAAATGGGTGCTGAAAGTGAGTCAGCTACGGCAACCCTTCGAGTGCTTTAGTGATAGAAACAGCCCACTGCGGCACGCAAGCCAGTCTCGCCACCACTGGACCCACGCAGAGCCCTGTGCTTCCTTGCCTCCTACGCCAGCCCCTGCCGTCTCCTCTTCCTGTCATCCATCCTTCCAGGCCTCCCAGCTCAGCAAATGGTCGTACATGTACCACCTGCTAGTGCACGAGGTCATTTGCCCCGACGAGTACCGATCCTCTCTGCTGGAGTGCAGCTCCAAAGGACACTTTTCACTTCTGTATGCCACCCTGAGTACAAGGACTGACACCTTACAAATGCCTGTGACTGTGGATAAGTGTATCTCTTGGATCCATAGCTAGACATGGATGTCCTGGGTCATGGTACACATAGGTTTGACATCTTAGTTTTATTTATTTTTTGATACAAGGTCTTGCTATGCAGTTCAGGCTGGCCTTGAGCTCACTTTGCAGCCCAGGCTGGTCTCAAACTCCCAAAGATCCTCCTGCCTCAGCCTCCTGAGTGCTGGGATTACAGGCATATGACACCATGCCTGGCAGATTTGACATTTTAACAGATGTTGTCAACTTCTTTCTGAACTGACCAAACCCAAACCCATCTTTACTCCTGCTTGCTATTTAAAAATTGTTTTTGTGTTTAATCTTTTTTGTGAAGGGATCTCACTGTGTTACCCAGCTAGGTCTTGACCTCCTGGGTTCAAATATATTTTCAGCCTTAGCCTCCTGGGACTACAGATGGGTACCACAGTATATGGTGACAAGTTTTTGATAACATTGAACTTACTTATTTTTTTGGTAATGCAACACAGGGCCTCATGCATAGTAAGCACATGTTCAACCATGGGGCTACAACCTAAAATCAAGCTTTTAATTTTGGTCAATCTGGTGGGTTTAAATTTTCCTTATTATAGCAATGTTGAGCAATTTTTCATGTGGGTGCCCATTTTTAATTTTTTTGTCTTTTCTTATTTGTTTTTTGGTTTTGCATATTCCAAGCTAGACTTGAACTCACTATGCAGCCTAAGGTGGCCTCACTGCCTCAGCTTGTAGTGGTCCTTCTGCCTCAGCCTCCGGAGTGCTGAGATTATAGGTGTGTATCACCAAACCTGGCTCTTTTTATGTGTTTGATGACCAGTTTTGTTCTCTGTTCTGTGAATTGCCAGTTTCCCCCGACTCTTTAAAGTTGCATTTTTGTCCTTTTCCACTGATTTCCAGGTTTTATTTCTTTGTATTTTAGTTATATGCATTATAAATATTTTACTCCTTAGTCTTTTTGTTTGGTTACTTTTTCTTTCTTTCTTTTTTTGATCTTTTTGAAACAGGTCTTGTTAGGCAGTGCAGGCTGGCCTTGAGCTCACTTTGTAGCCCAAACTGATCTCAAACTTGCAGTGATCCTCCTGCCTCAGACTCTCAAGTGCTGGAATTACAGGTGTGGTTACTTTTCTTTTGTTAAACAAAATTTTTAATTTTTGCTTTGGTCCATCTTTTCCCTTATATCCTAAAAAATTTCAGGTGGGGAATGTGTCTCAGTGGTAGAGTGCTTCATGTGTATATGAAACTCCAAAGTCATAAATATTTCTTTTAAAAGTTTTAAAATATTAGATTAAAAAAACTTCAGAGTTTTAATGCACTTGATTTTTTTTGTAGATGGTGTGGATAAAAATCCCATATAATATTTTCTCCAAATGAAAAGCAAATGGCCTGGGAATGATGGCCGATATCCATAATCCCTGCACTCAGGAGGCTGAGGCAGTAGAATTTCCGGGAGTTCAAGATCAGCCTGAACTACATAGTGAGACCCTATCTCAAACCCTGTCCCCTTCAAAAAATCTGGGTGTGGTGGCACACGCCTGTAATTTCAATTCTTGGGCAGCTGAGGCAGGAAGATCACTGAGAGCTTGAGAGAAGCCTGGACCACTACATAGTGGTCCCCTTCAAAAAAATCTGGGTGTGGTGGCACACGCCTGTATTTTCAATTCTTGGGCAGCTGAGGCAGGAAGATCACTGAGAGCTTGAGAGCAGCCTGGACCACTACATAGTGAGTCCAGAGGAGCCTGAACTACATAAGAAGACCCTAATGCAAAAACAAAACAACAGCAACAAAACCAACCAAAAACAAAAAAAGAAAAGAAAGACAAAAACAAAAAAAGAAAACAAATATTTCAATTCCTTTATTTACTTTTTTGTCCCTCACATCTGATTTGAAACTTTATTCAGAATTTATTGTTTGGATAAAAGTGAATCTCTTCTGATGTTTTCTTCTCTAAATTCTATAATTATATAATTATTCTATATTTTAAAAGTGTTTTTTGTTTTTGGTCTTGGGGGTTAAATCCAGGGAGCACTGAACTATATTCTTAACCCTGGTTTTTCAAATTTATTTTGAGATACGGTCTCTCTTATGATCCTCCTGTATCATCCTCCCAAGTGCTGGGATTACAAAGATGTACTACCATGCTCACTGCTTGTTATTTTATTTTTATTTTATTAATTTATTTGGTACCAGGGATCAGACTCATAACCGCATGCTTCCAAAGCAGGTGCTAATGCTGCTGAGCTAAATCCCTGGCCCTGCTTGTTATTTTTTGAGACAGAGCCTCACTATGTAGTCCTGACTGGCCTCAAATTCACTGTGTAGCTCAGGCTGACCGTGAACTCTCAGCAAATCTCCTGCCTCAGCTTCCTGAGTGCTGGATTACAGGTGTGAACCACCACACCAAGTTTCAATTTGTAGAAATTTTTACTAGTTTGTAATATTGTTTCATTCTATAGACCCATCTTCCTCCCTTCACTGCACACTCCCAATTATTTTGAAGCAAGTTCTAGAGTCATTTTGATATGTCATCTCTACAACACAAAGTCGTTTAAATCACAAAACCTTAGCATTATTTTTTTTTTCTTTTTCCTTTTTATCGGTACCGGGGATCGAACTCACGACTGCCTGCTTGCAAGGCAGGTGCTTATGCCGTTGAGCTAAATCCCCATCCCCAGCATTTTTTTAAAAAAAGAAATCTAGATCTTTTATCCCATAGTGTGTTCTTGCCTGGATTTTATTGATTATACCACCACAGTGTGAGTGACCAAACTATACTTTTAAAAAGTACTGTAATTTCACATGTTACTATGTATAAAATATAACAAGTCAGTCTCTCAATTAAAAGGAATGCCCAGGGCTGGGGATACAGATCAGCGGCACAGCATCCGCCTGGCAAGCACGAGGTTGTGAGTTCGATCTTCAGTACAAACAAACAAACAACAACAACAACAAAAAAACAACAGCCATAGCTGGATGTGGTTCTGTCTAACCCCAGCACTCTGAGAAGCTGAGGGAGGAAGACTGCAAATTGGAACCCAGCCTGGGCAATTTAGCAATTTAATGAGCTGAGCTAGAATGTGAGTAGGAAGTACCCAAGGAACACCCCGAGGTCACAGAGAACCCCAGGCAAACAGGTGTGCCAGCTCCTGTGAGAGGCTGTCTAGTTAAGCAAAGATGTATCACATACAAAAGGATACACAAGTGCAGTGTGGTGGTGAGCAGTTCCTTTCCTCCCGTGGGGAGAAAGGGCTCCACCTGACCTCAGCTTTCATTCTCTTTCTCCATCCTCTCCCCAAGGAAGCTTGAGAGCTGCGTGGGGCAGCTAAGTCTTCTACAACCCAGCTACATTAGGGTTAACCCTTCCATTTCAGAGTAGGTTCTAGGCACTTTGGCCTGCACTGTGCTCAGGCAGCATTTATGAACAGAAAACTGAAGGGCAGTAGAGACAGCTGATTGGTAGCCCACTTTCTTGAGTCACTTTCTTTTCTCTTCTTTTTATTTATTTTTGGTACCAGGGATTGAACTCATAACCTTGCCAGGCAGGCACTTATGCTGCTGAGCTCAATCCCTGGCCCTTTTTTTCCTTTTAATTTGAGTCAGTTGGCTGCATATAATTGACTGGAGCTCAGCTGGTACAACTGAGTGAGACTCAGTTATCTGTCATAATAAAATGTTAATGCTCATATTGCTCTTTTTTTTTTTTTTGTCCTTTTCCTTTTTATCGGTACCAGGGATCAAAACTCATGACTGCCTGCTTGCAAGGCAGGCACTTATACCACTGAGGTAAATCCCCAGCCCCAATGCTCATATCTTTTAAAGATGACAATATATAACACATTGACTATTGTTATTCTATTATTTTGTTATGAAATTTTGTTTTACCCTTTTCCCATAAAAAAGATTATTAAAAAGAAAACGCAGTCGGCTCCTAAGATAAAGGTTTTTCACTTAGTTTACCTTCTACTTAGGTTGCAGTTTCTTATTAAGGATCTCAGTGCTAGGGTACCCTTGACCAACTTTAGTTTAACACCTATCATTTTTTGAAATTCAGACCACACTTCTTGTACTTTTCCTCTTCTGTACGAATTTATTTTAAAATCAACATGGAAAGTACATGACAAAAACATGTTTGAATTTCCATTAGAATTATTCGAAATTTGCCGGGGCTTGGTGGCTCATGCCTGTAATCTCAGCACTTGGGAGGCTGAGGCAGGAGGATCACTTCGAGTTCAAGACTAACCTGGGCTACAAAGTGAGCTTAAGGCCAGCCGGAACTGCATAGCGAGACCCTGTCTCAAAAAGACAAAAAAAAGGGGCTGGGGATTTAGCTCAGCGGCATAAGCCCCTGCCTTGCAGTGAGTTCGATCCCTGGTACCGAAAAAGACAAAAAAAAAAAAAAAATTACTTCGAAATTTTAATTTGAAGGATTAACATCTTTATGATTATATAACCTCATTTAATATTTTCATGGTTTCTCTCTCTCTCTCTCTCTCTCTCTCTCTCTCTCTCTCTCTCTCTTTCTCTGGGATTGAACTCATGGCTTCACACTTTCCAGGCAAGTGCTGGTGCTGCTGAGTTATATCCCTGGCCCTTTGTTTAATTTTTAAGTAACTATTCAATGAAGTTTTTTCTATGAAAGTTATCTGCTTGATTTTTTTTTTTTTTGTACTCGAAATCAAACTCAGGACCTTGTGCTTGCCAGGCATGTGCCAAGCGGCTGTGCTATATTCCCACTTGTGTTTTTATTTTTTTACTTTTGTTTTTTTGAGACAAAGTGAAGGTCTCGCTGTATAGTTCAGGCTGACCCTGTTCTCACTTTATAGCCCAGGCTGGTCTAGAACTTGGAACAGTATTCCTGCCTCAGCCTCCCAAGTGCTGAGATTACAGCTGTGCATCATCACGTCCGGATGGCCAATTTAATTTTTTAAAATTTGATACAGGGTTTCGCTATGCAGTTCAGGTTGGCCTTGAGGTTACTTCATAGCCCACGATGGCCTCGACCTTGCAGTAATATTCCTGCCTCAGCCTCCCAAGTGCTGGGATTAAGGGTGTGCGACACCACGCCGGGTTTGTTTTTATTACATTTTGAATTTTTTTCAACAATTACAAAGGAAGTGTTTTTGTTATTGCTATTATGTTGATTGATGTATAAAAACAACATCATTCAACCAGGCGTGGTGGCGCACGCCTGTAATCCCATCAAGCAGCAGGATCGCCGAGAGTTCGAGGCCAGCCTGAATTACATAGCGAGACCCTCTCTCAAAAGCAGAAACCGACAACAAAAAAACGCGTCTTTCAAATCCTATCTCCTCACTTAATATAATTTGAGGCAAGTTAACCCAACTTTTCGGAGCATTCGTTTCCTTTTCACAACGCAGTAATAATAAAGCGAGGGAAGCAGTTGGAGATGACAAGTAAAAGCTGCCTCTTAGCCAGTGAAGTCCAAGGCCGACCGCAGCGGCGTCAGACGCCTGCAGCAAGGGGAAGGAAGCTGGGGCCGAGGCTGCGCTGCAGGAAGGAGACTGCCTGATAAAATGAACTCCCACAAACACTCCAGACACAGCGAAGGTAATTTAAAAATTCATAACAAAAACGTTCCTTCTCTGAAGTTTTACAGGAGGTCCAGGATGTAGATGGACCCTCTACTTCCGGTGGTATCGCCTTTCCTGAGGAAAAGTGCACGCCGGGTTTTGTAGTACGACCTCACCCGTTTCAGCGGGTTTACATCGGACTAGAAGATATATTTCCCAGAAGCCTCTGGGCCATTTGCTTGTTGGCACGCCCCCTAACTTCCGGCGTCGTTACGTTTTCTAGACCCAATCAGGAGGCCGGAATTGTTCATTCTTGGCGTTGTGATTGGTGCATTCGACTAGACGGCCTGGGTTCAAATTTTCAACGGTACTGAATGAGTTCTGGGGCGGGCTTGAGGCATTTAGTCGTCCCTGAGCTGAGACGAGGTAAGGTGGAAAATGGGGGACAGTTGGGGTTCAGGACTCCCCTCCCCCTGATTTTCAAACGTCTATTGGTAGGCTTCTAGATTCCAGCGCTATCCGCGACCTTAGACCCGGCCTCTAGGTGTTGTTGGATGGGGAGGGGGTGCCGCCTAGGCGGGGCAGCGTTGGTGCAGGTTTTGGGTCTCACTTGTCTTCGCCTTGAAATTTATTCGGGAAATAGGGAACAGAAAGATTTACCAGAGGTCTTTGGCCAAAAATAACGGTAACGGCAGTTGTGCCTTGGTAGCGTGTAATCAGTATTTACTGGACGAAGCAGTCTGCGAATGCATTCCCACTGAATTTTCGCATCAAAACATTGAATTAGGTGTTATTTTTAGACCCACTTTACAAAGAAGGGAACCGAGGCGTTTAGTAGCAGAAAAGGGACGCGGTTACAGACAACTGCATTTTAAACTACTATGTAAGACAGAAAGGCAAATTAGGTGATGCGAGAACATAATTAGGAGAGACCTTAATTCTACTTGGCATTGTCATCTATTTGGAATTAAAAGTCATTTTATGTTACCCATGTTTGCCTACGATTCTCCCTTTGTATCGGGTCCCTAGACATTGTTGCCTTTGTAAATTTCTTAGACCATTTATGAATTGGAGGAGGAAGGAAAACCGATTTAGATAATATTGCATGATCGGTTTGTGCCTCACCCGTTTCAGCGGGTTTACATCGGACTAGAAGATAGTCCCCCCCCCCCCCGTCCCCGCTCTGTTTGTTTGAGACAGTTCTGTAGCCCAGTCTAGCTTCGAACTCATCGTGATCCTCCTGATTCAATCTCCGAGTGCTGGGACTACAGGTGTTCGCCGCCAAGCTCGACTTGTATCATATATATATATATATATATATATATATATATATATATTTTTTTTTTTTTTTTGGTGCCGGGAATCGAACTTCTCATTTGCCAGGTAGTCGCTATGCCGTTGAGCTGTACCACTGGTCCCCTTATTTTTCTTTTCGTTTATTTTATTTTGGTACCAGGGATCGAACTCATACCTTGCGCTGCCAGGCAGGCACTTAGGCCACTGAGCTAAATCCTCAGCGCCCCCCCCAAAAAAAATCCACTTTTCTTTTTTTTTTTTTTTTTTTTTGGTACCAGGGATCCAACTCAGGACCTAGTGCTTGCCAAGCAGGCACTTATACCATTGAGCTAAATCCCAGCCCTTCCATTTTTTGTACTGGGAATTGAACCCAGAGCCTTTGCTCTGAGGCCCACTGCCCCCTGTTTTATTTTAAGACAAAATCTTACCAAATCTCTTGAGTTACCCAGGCTGCCCTCGAATTTGTAATCTTCTTGCCTCATCATTTTTTTTCACAAAAAAATTTTTAGTTTAGTAGCCAGCGCTCCTCCAAACTATTCCCGCTCAGCATAGAGGAGGAATTTTGACTCCCTGATTTTGCTTGGAATCAAGTTCACCTGTTGAGTTTACGTCCTTACTTAGTCTTACTTTGTCTTGACATCCCATAGGCTTTCTTTGAATTTCTCTCAAATATCAAAAATAGAACTATTAAAAAGAACATCGGTACAATTATCAGTATATTATGTCTATGTCATCATACCCCCTAATCATATTTGGCTGGTTTGGGTGTTTCGTTTTTTTTGTCTTTTTCCTTTTTATCGGTACCAGGGATTGAACTCACGACTGCCTGCTTGCAAGGCAGGTGCTTATGCCGCTGAGCTAAACCTCCAGCCCCTGGGTGTTTCTGTTAAATATTTTTTTTTTTTCTGTTAAGTATTAAGTTGGCATTGTCAACTCCCAGCTCCCAGCTACCTTGTTCAATTAACTGACCTTTTAGGGACATAGATCAGCAGCCCAAATACTCTGTGAGAAAAGTATAGATAACTAAAAGGGGATTCTGTGTTCATTTGTTTGGATTGGGGAACTTGGTAAAAAGGGAAAGAAATGAAAACTTAATAAGTATAAAATCATATCTAGAAAGTGAAAATTTATTTATTTTGGTACCAGGAATTGCACACAGGACCTTGTGCTTGCCAGGCAGGCAGGTGCTTGTGCCCAGGAGTGGAAATTTAAAAGATTTAGTAAATTTAAAAGATTTAATAAATGAACATAGTAGTTGAAGTTCACATTTTAAGTGAACCAGCCTATTTGTCCTATATTTGAGTAGAGGTATACACTACTGATCAGTGTTCTTAAATTACAAGCTTTGTAAAGATAAGACTGTGTAACACAAAGACAGCATAAGACAGTAAGTGTACACTAAAAAGTCTAAGAACTGGTGTAATAATAATAATAATCTATTACGTTTGGCGTGTTGGGAGGGCTGCTGTTTTACTCCCAGAAGCATCCTTTGGTCTTTTATTTATGGCCCCTTCTTACTTCCTTATATTATTTTTTTACTACAAAGAACTTGAACTTTATTCATCTTTCTGCTATTTCCAGGCTCTTAATAAGAAGAATCTGTTATACTTCAAGGTTTCAGAAGAGGTGAGAGTGCTTTGCAGCTTTCAGTCAAGCCTGTAGGCACGCAAACTGACAGACCTGTTAAACCAGAGGTAAACCACAGTGAATTACATTAAGGAATAAGGGAGTTGGGTGCGAGTGGCCTGTGCTTGTAATAACACTACTATAGGTGGCTGAGGCTGAAGGATCACAAGTTTGAGCTGAATCTACAATTTAGAGCCTATCTGGAAAAAAGAAAAGCTGGGAGGGTTGGGGAGGTAGCTCTATGCAAAGGCCCTAGATTCAGTCCCCAGTACAGTATTGGGGGGAAAAAAGGCTAAAGGGAACGTTAATATGTCAGGCTCCTAAGTACTTAAATAATTTTAGGACCTCTTGGTGGAAGGGAAGGGATTGTAAAAAGAATTAAAACATACTATGTATGTATATCAACTCCCCATGATGTAATCATTACAAAGTACTGCAAACATGCCTTAATAAAAACTTTAAAAATTTGCAATTTTAAAGGCTATATGATATTCCGTATAATAGAATGTATGGTTCATCTATAGCATTTCCATTTGTTTTTATTTTTTAAATTTTTATTTATTAAAAAAATTTTTCATCTATACTACTTTACCTTGTGAAATAGCTAATCAAAAAAACCCTTTTTTTGGAACTGGTGCTTAAATGTAAAGGCCTTTCCACTGAGCAATACCCTGAGCTTTATTTTTTATTTTCAGAGTCTCTCTAAGTCACTAAGTCGTTGGCTGGGCTAGAACCTGCATTCTTCCTGCCTCAGCCTTCGGTGCCCCCATGCTTAGCTAACAGTGCTATTTTTTTTTTTTTTTTTTTTGTACTGGAGATCAAACTCACGACCACACACTTGCAAGGCGGGTAGTCAGGCTGCTGAACTAAATCCCTGGCCCCTTACAGTGCTATTTTTAAGACTTGATACATAACACCGAATTGTTTTATGGGATTATGTTTATGTTAATTTACATACTCACTAAAGCAGTATGTATTCAAATAGGCACAAATATGTATTCTTAAAATAGATAATATATTTGTATGATGCAAATAGCAAAATAATTTTTTTTTTTTGGTATCGGGGATTGAACTTGGAACTGTGCGCTTGCCAGACAGGCGCTTATCCCGCTGAGCTAAATCCCCAGCCCATAGCAAAATAATCTTTAAAATTTATAGTTCAGCTGTGTGTGGTGGTACATACCTGTAATCCCAGCTCTCAGAAGGCTGAGAGGGCTCACCGTAAGGTTCAGGCCAGCCTGGGCTATACAGTGAGCTCAAGTCCATCTTGAACTACATAGCAAGACCCTGCATCAAAAAAAAGGTTAAAAATCTTCCTCCAATTTAGAACTACTTAGGTCTCTACTACACCATGCGGTACAAGTTTTATTATGTTCTTGGATTTGTGTATGTGTGCATATTTCCCAATCCAGATGCTTTTTGAAGAGTGTAAATCTTTATAAGACTAAGTAATTGCCATTTGACTAATTTGGTATTTTCCTAAAACCCCACTATCAACTCTTATAAACACCTTCAGCTTCTTACTATTGGAATAGTAGGATATTTTGGGATACTGCAGAGACTTCCTTTTCGTGTTTTACAAAGATCTGGCTCATTATTTGGCTAAATGTAAACAGCATTATTGATTTCATACGGGTCCTGTTAGGCGTTTAGATGGGGTGGCTTTTTGAATTTTTTATACATAAATCAATGCAGTACTGAATTTGTAATTCTGAAAAAGGGATATGCTCACAAGTTTGAAAGAGAAATGATAGAAAAATGTATTTGCTCAAGGTTTCTGGACAGTGATGAATTAGAACAAGTGTTCATGTCCTGTGCTGACTTCTGAGTGCTTGGACAGTGAGGGATTGTCATTGGATTTTAAATTGACCCAATTTTGGAAGCTTCATAGATCTGTTTCTGTAAACAGATCCAGTTTCAACATAGAAGTTAACAAACATAAATGTGGAAACACAAAGTCCATTAAACTTCCTTCAGACTTAGTTTGTGACTTTGATTAACAGTTAATGTTGCATGCTGGATTATATTGCCATTTAGTGACTCTCGCTAATCTCTTATGTACAGAAAAAAATGTAGGTTTTTTTTCCTTGGGTAAAATGAAAATCACTCTTATTTTACTTGTAACAGGATCTCATCCCTTGTGAAAGTAGGAGCGCATGTTCTTGGGGAAATGACACTGCTTGGATGCTTCTAATGAACTGTGCTTCTGATGAAGTCTTAATCTATTTATTCTGTTGCATTACCAGTTGCTTCACTGCTGCTTTTCCCTCTACTAGAAATAGGGAAGGCACTTAGCACTAGCTGGATACTGAGGTGCTTGGGAGCATCTGTCATGCCAGTCTTTGTTTTGCTAGGAGCTGCTAGTCCACTATTTCAGCCCTGCTTAGAATGCACCCTCTTGCAGCTTTTCCCCACACTCTCTGTACCTGCACCTTTTGATTTATAGAGCTTGTCAAAGCTAGTTTATTTTTGGTTTGAGAGTGAAGAGAGACAGGAGGCAACGGGAGGTTAATTTCAGATGAATGTGGAAACATGTCACACTGCTTCTTCTATGTTTGTCTCCATTCATTTCCATTTTCCATTTATTTTTTCCTTCAAAAAATGGTCATTCATCTTTAATCCATGGAGCTCTGTGGGCCTGACTCTGTCCTTTGGGTGTGCCTTGCACCGGGAAGCCTTCGCTACTGTCCTTCAGCCCGTTCTCCTCTGTACTCTCCGATTGCCCTCTGTTCGTGCCCTATTACAGCAAAGAGCACCTCATACTCTAATTCTTTCTGTAGGCCCCATTCAACTGTTAATTTCTTAAAGAAGGGAACCTTATATATTTATATAAAGGCTATGCCTGTGTACTTCGAGTTTTTGTTTTTGGAAGCAAGAAATGGGTTATATTGTATGATGGATGACATTTGATAAGCAGTTTTAAAAACTGCTCTAGTTCATAGCATATGGGATAGTCTCTTGTAGAATTATTGTTCATTAATATCTAGTTTACTCAGAATATTTCCAGTTTTGTAAGACTCACAGCTGAGGCAGATTCAGATAATTTTGAAATGTGAAGCTCATTCTCTTGCTTGGCAGCTTGATTTGTTTGGGGGAATGTGGTTGACGCATGTGCCTTTTTTTTTTTTTTTTTTTTTTTTTCCAGTGAGACCTGTTGACAGAAATTCAATCTTGATTAAGGGGTGCAGGAAGGCATCCAGTTCCCACCATGGCTGGGCTCTCTCTCATTTAAACAGTCACCTTTAGCTCTAGTCTGTTTCGTTTTCCACCAGACCCTGTGGACTTTTAATTTTGAAGGGTCCCCACACACACCATTTTTCAGGGAGGCTGGATGGTTCCCTGAGTTGGTCATATTAGACTCAAAGAGAGTTCAAAAGAAGCTTTTAATTTTATTTAGCTGTTTTGTTTTTTGAGGCAGGGTCTCCCTATGTAGTTCAGGGTAACCTCCAACTTGTGGCCAACTTCCTGCCTCAGCCTCCCGAGTGCTGGGATTACAGGTGTGTCTCACATACCTGGTTTACATACTTTCTTTTGGGAGGAATGTTTATAGAAAAACCTTGTACTGCAGGTACTTCTTCCACCTACTAGTTGGTGATCTTCAAATAGCTTAATTTCTCTGAGCTTGAGCCTTTATTTGGCCACATGGCTTTTTTTTTGAGACGGGGTCTCGCTATGCAATTCAGGCTGGCCTTGAGTTCACTTTGTAGCCCAGGCTGGTCTCGAACTCTCAACGATTCTCCCATCTCAGCCTCCTGAGTGCTGGGATTACAGGCATGAGCCACCACGCCCGGCTGAGTCTTTATTTGTACCATGGTGATAATGGTATCTGTCTTCTATATTGTAAATTGTTTTTTAATCTTTTTGAGACAGTCTCACTATGTAGATCAAGCTGGCCTTTGTAGTCCAGGCTGACCTAACAGCAATCTGCCTGCTTCAGCCTCCTAACTGCTGGGATTAACAGGCATGTGCTGCTACACCTAGCTCTATGTAGTAATTTTAATGAGATAGTTATGTGATGGAGGTGGTAAATGATTGACTTCCCTGCAGTAGACCAAATTTGTAAGTTGTTATCTATAAATGGTTTTGTCTCTTACCATAACATTTGTTACTTATCTTTTTACTTTTTTTTCCTCATGTCTCTTAACTTTAAAATTTTTTTTTTATTTTGAGACTGATTTAAGTTACCTAGGGTGGCCTGGAACTTGTGGTTTTCTGCCTCAGCCTTCCAGAGTGCTGGGATTGTTAGGCATATGCTACCACAGCTGGTAGAATGGTAAATATGACAGGCAGTGGATAAGAACAGGGCCTTTATTGCCTATTCAAGTTCAAACTTTGGCTGTGCAATATTTTAACTGTGTGACCATTAACAAGTGAACAATCCGGGCTGGGGATTTAGCTCAGCGGTATAAGTACCTGCCTTGCAAGCAGGCAGTCGTGAGTTCGATCCCCGGTACCGGTAAAAAAAAAAAAAAAAAACAAGTGAACAATCTCTAGGTCTTGGTTTTCTATGAAGATAATAGAGGTACTTATTTTATAGTATTGTTTTGAGGACTTACAAGTTAGTAATGCGTGGCATTAGTACTCAGCCATTGGTAACTGTTATAATTTTAACCTTTTTCAATTTTATATACCCTTTTATTGAGTTAGTACTTATGACTCATTTTTATTTCTATGTAGAACTATTAGAATATGCAAATTTAGTAGCCACATACAAACCATGGAAATAGGAAGCATTATTTCTCAGAAACAAGAGATTTGACAATCAATGTTGGATTATCAAGAGTTTTTATTTATTTGGTACTGGGGATCGAACTCATGACCTCATGCTTGCTAGGCAGGCACTTGTGCCACTGAGCTAAATGCCCAGCCCCAATCAAAAGTATTTAATTATTCCAGAATATCCATTGTAACCTGGACTACAAATATAATTTTGTAAATAAACAATGCTTAACTTTAAAATAAATAGGTATGCATTCATGTAATAATAAAACATTAAAAGAATATAAAAGTTTGTGTAGTGATTCTGGCCATAGTGGCACATGTCTGTAATCCTAGTACTCTGAAAGGCTGAGGCAGGAGGATTGGAAATTTCGCCCAGCCTGGACAATTTAGGTAGTTGGTGAGACTGTCTCAAAGTAAAAATAAGAGAAAGTCTGGAGATATAACTCATTGTGAAGATCTCACTTTGTAGCCCAGGCTGACCTGCAATTCGCAGCAATCTACCTGCCTGTCTTCCGTACCACCAGCAAAAAAAAAAAAAAAAAAAAAAAATTCCTTGTGTCTTCTTCAACAAAGTCTGTGTATTTCTGAGTACATAATGATTTTTCCCTCTTTTTAAAACAATGGAAGCATGATTTTGTGCATTTTGTTCCTCTCACTTAATAGCTCTTGAAACTTTTTTAGGGGGATGGGGCCTACAGGATCTCACTATATAGTTCAGGCTGATCTTGAACTCGCTTTTATAGCCCAGGCTGGCCTCTTCTGCCTCAGCCTTCTGAGTGTTGGGATTACAAGTGTGTGCCACCACACCTGTAGCCAGCTCTTGAAATTTAATATGCCATATTTACAGTTATTTCATACTAAAGTTATATTAATAATTCATTATATAGTATGTCATAATTTATTCAACTGATTCCTTATCAGGACTTGAGTTTTTTAGTTATTTTGACTTTTATGTACAATGCCATATTCAAACCCCCCCCCCCCAATATTCAACTTTTTTGTTTTCTGTTGTTTCTGAGACAGAGTCTCACTGGGTTGTTCAGGCTGGCCTTGAACTTACTATATAGCCCAGGCTGGGCTCAACTGTGTGATCCTCCTGCCTCAGCCTTGAAAGTGCTGGGACTGTAGGTGTGCATCACCATACCTGGCTTTCAACCTCTTTCTTTTCTTTTTTTTTTTTTTGTTTTGTTTTTTTGAGAAGAATCTTGCTCCTTAGCCTGGCTGGCCTGAAACTCCCTATGCAACCCAGGCTGGCCTCAGCCTCTTGAGACATGTGCATCACTGAGCCTAGATTCCACTGTCTTATATATGCTTAAATAAATATCTGTAGGAGAAATTTCTACTCTAATTCTCTGCAGATTGCCCTTCATAGAGATAGCAGTAAAGTTTCATAATTAAAAAAGAAAAGCCGGGGATTTAGTCCAGCGGCATAAGTGCCTGCCTTGCAAGCTCGTGGTCATGAGTTTGATCCCCGGTACAAAAAAAAAAAAAAAAAAAAACTTAAAAAGAAAAACAGACTATGAGTGGTAAAGTCTGAACACTTGAGCAGCGTGCTTTGGTGCAGTCGTGGTGTTCAGAAGGCTGAGCGGGACCACTGCGTGGTACATTCCTGCTTCTGTCCTCCCCTGTCCTTAGTTGTCTTCATTACATTCCTGCCTGGGAAGTGTTCCCAGTGACCTCGGTTAGGCAGCAAGATCATGGGAATCCAAGATTTTCCCATGTCTTCGAGCATGTTTGTTCACAAGAACAGAACTTCGTCCTGCCAACCAGAAAGTTTTATTTACTGTCAGTCACTGAGAATCTTGTGAGTTGAAAGGTGGTTAAGGAGAGAAAAGCATGTGTAGGTCAGGTGTCAGTAGATGGTGATGCCTTGGGGTGGTGTATTTCAAAGCACGTGAGATGCCCTTTCATTTGTTTACAGGCAGTAGGTGGGTAGAGAGGTAGATACAGTGATTTGCCATTGTCATATAAATTTGCTAACTGCCAGATTGTTAGAATTTCAGACTTCTGGGGCCGAGGATTTAGTTCAGCAGCTTAAGTGCCTACCTGGCAAGCACAAGGTCATGTGTTCCATCCTTGGTACCCCCCCACCCCAAAAAAAGAAAGAATTCCAGACTTCTATGTTGGGATTGTTTTTGGCTACAAGTGACAGGAGATGTAAATCTTGCAGTTTATAGTATTCATTTCTTGCCCAAAAAAGTACGAGTTTTCTCATGTAAGAGATCTGGAAGTAGGTGGTCATTAGCTCAGTGATGTGAGGGTCAATGTCTATTTTCTTTGCTGTCCTCTCATGTAACTAAGATAGCTGCTGTAGTTCTAGCCCTTGGATGTGCTTTCAAGCAAGAAGGATGAAGGAAGCTGACAGAAATAGCTGTGGCGAGAAAACTTTTCCTATGGATTCTTCAATAAATTCTTAGTTCTAGTGGGTCAGAACTGTCCCATGGCCACCTCAAGCTTGGAAGGTGGCTATGAAGAAGGTACCTTCCATTTTAGGGTACTTCCTACTGCTTTGATGATGCTCAATAAAATTTTTTTTTTATTTTTAGCAATATTAAGGAATAGAACCTAGGCCTCATACATATTAGACAAATATACCACCACTGAGCTATACCCTCCCCCATAAACATTTTCTTGCTGAGTTGTCCAGATTGGCCTCAAATGCATGACCCTCCTACCTCAACTTTCTGAGTAGTTGGGATTATACATGTGCTCTATCATGCCCATCTTGTTCAGTGAAAAATTATATTTTCTTCACTTTTTTTTATTAGTTACACAGATGAATGGGTTTAATTTTGGCAGATACCTACCTGCACATAGCATGCTTTGATCATTTCACCTCACCCTCCCCCTAGTTTCATATTTTGGGGTAGTTTCAATGCATTAGTACATTTTGTTCATATATGTCCTTCCTATTATCCATGTTTATAAACCCCCCCCCCCCATTTCTTTCCCCTTGTTCAATAATAGTCTCCTTTTTTGTTTGAGACAGAATTCACTATGTGGTCCAGGCTGCAGCCAGGCTCATGGCAATCCTCCTGCCTCAGCCTTCCGAGTGTTGGAATTATAGACATGCGCCACCATTGCTTGGCCCCTTCTACTTTCTTGTCATCTTTTTTAGATTCTATGTATTAGGGGAAACATGAGCTGTTTGTCTTTTTGAGTCTGGCTTATTTTGCTGACTATGATGGTCTCTAGATCCATCTATTTGTACGTAAGTGACAAAATCTCATTGATTTTAGATGGCTGAGTGATATTCAATTGTGTATATATACTATATTTTCTTCTTTATTTTTGTTTTCAAGATAGGATCTTGCTATGCAGTTCAGGCTGGTTTCAAACTGGTGGTCTCCTTAGTGCTGGGATCACAGGTGTGTGCTGCCATACCCAGCACATTTTCTTTGTTCATTTATCTGGCGATGGACACCAAGGTTGGGTTCATTATCTTGTTTTTTTTATATTGTGCAACAACAAACATGCGTGTGCCCATATCCCTATAGTATTCTGACTTTAATTGGATTGAGTATATACCAAGGAGTGGTATAGCTGCATCAAATGGCAGCTCTAGTTGTAGTTTTTTGAGGAATTTCCATATTAATTTTACTGGTGGTTGTACTAATACTCATTCCTGCTAGCACTGTGCAGCGGCTCCATTTGTCCTGCATCCTTTCCATAACTTAACTATTTTTTTTTTGTATTCTTGCCAATAGCCATTCTGCCTGGGATGACATAGAATCTCAGTATAGTATTTTGTGTGTATGTGTTTGGTATGATGCTAGCAGTTGAACCCAGGGCATTGCACATGCTAGGCAAGTGCTCACCACTGAGCTATATACCCCTAGCTCTCAGTTTGATTTGCATTTCTCTAATAGTTGAACATTTTTCCCATACACGTATTGGCCATTTATACTTCTTTTGAGAAGTGCCTCATCAATTCATTGGTCCGTTTATTGATTGGACTATTTGGTTTTTTGATGTGGAGCTTTGAGTTCTTTGTGTGTTCTATGTATTAATCATCTGTCAAAAGAATAGTTCATAGGGGCCAGGGATTTAGCTCAGCAGCATAAGCGCCTTCCTGGCAAGCACAAGGTCGTGAGTTCAATCCCCGGTATCCCCCCCCCCCCCCAAAGATTTTCTGTTCTATAGGCTTTCTCTTCACTCTGCTAGTTGTTTCCCTTGCTGTGCAAAACCTTTAATTTGATCTAGTCTAAATTTGTTATTTTTGCTATTATTTTCTGTGCTATTGGGATCCTATTCAGGAAGAACTTTAAGTGTTTCCCTTATGTTTTCTTTTAACAGTTTCAGATTTTTAGGTCTTATACTTAGGTGTTTGATTTTTTTTTTTTTTTTCTTGAGACAAGGTCTCACTATGTAATTCAGGCTATTGTTGAACTTACTTTGTAGCCTGGGCTGGTCTTGAACTTGGAGCAAGCCTCCTCCTCAGCCTCCTGAATGCTAGGATTACAGGCATGTACTACTATGCTTGGTTGATAGGTTTTATTTTTTCTTTTTGAGACAAAAATCTTTTATGTATTTCAGGCTGGCCTTAAAAAATTTAGAATGAGGATAGGCCAGGGGTTTAGCTCAGCGATGTAAGTGCCTGCTTGGCAAACATGATGTCATAAGTTCGATTCCTGGCGCACACACACACAAAAAAATTAGAATGAGGATAATAGAAATCCTTCTCTTCAGGTCAAATGACTGTGGAGGCTGGATCTACTTGGAAATAAAGTGAGCAAAAAACCTGAATTATTATACTTCTCTCTAGTTCATGAAGTAAGAGCAGAAGAATGCAGAAAGAACTGAACTCAGAAGCCTGTTCTAGGTCTAGCTCTGTCTTTACGTAACGGTGATGTTAGATAAGTTATTTAGTCTCTAACTTTCAACTTTTCTGAGGAGAATAATTGCTGCTTTACAGGATTTTTGTGAATATTTAGAAATAATACGAATTTAGAACTTAATAGTACTTGGCATGTGATGATCACGTCTGGTAACTTTTTTTTTAACCATGAACACTAGTACTATGGTTATGTGATCTTAGGAGACCCCTTTTTGCTGTAATCTTTATCTATAAACTGCAAAAGTAAGGTGTTACCAAAAATTCCTCTCAATTCTGAATTGTCATGTTTCTACATTGATTGCCTCAGTTAGAGCACTGGCAAGGTCATATAATGGGATTGTGCGCTCATCGGAGGGAACACGGGAAGTTGTTCTCTGGCGTGCAGATCAGTGTCACTGTGTAAACCAGATATTTGATATAATGTGTATTATTAAGACATAGGAGGAAAGAGAGGGAAAGGGGATAAAAAAGGAATTAAGATGTGCTGTATACATGTACCACACAAGGAATGGAAACTTTATGTATTAAAAACGTCCCCTCCCTAAAAAAAAACATTGAGTTGGATGGAGGTGTGGAGGGAGGGAAGGAGAAGGAAATTAAAAAAGGAATTAAGATGTTTTATGTTTCCATACCATAAAAAAAATGTAAAACAACAACAAAACAAACTCCCAGTGACGACCTAGAGAAGCTAACCTTCCACTGAACAGTAGCATGTGTTGGGAGTAACTAATCTCATGCCTTATTCAAGAGTGTAGTGGTGTATTAGAGAGAAGGTAAGCCTGAAGGCTGTTAGTACTCAGAGGTGGGAGGGTTTGGGGAACTGTCCACTCTTCTGGTGTTGTCAGTGGGTGTCATCCTGAAGAACATTTTCACAGTTAGTTGGCAAGAGCCTCTGACCGAGCAATTCAACCTCTTAAGGTTTACAGTATCTTCAGGGAAAAATTATGGGTATGTACAGAAATTTATCTACAAATATTTTCCTGGAAATGTTTTAGAAGTGAAAATACTAGGAAAAAGACTAAAAATACAGAAGTAATTATGATACACTGTTTATTTTTTTGGAATCAAGACTCAAAGTCAGGATGTTGCGCTTGCCAGGTAGGTACTTATGCTGCTGAGCTATATCCCCAGCCCACTCTTAATTAATTTTATGTCCATATTTATTGAGATGAAGAAATGTTTTTAATATGCAGAGCAAATTTAAAATGTCAGTGATCCCGCTAGTGTTATAGTTTAGTGATAGAATAGTTGCCTAGTAAACATGAGACCCTGTACCATCTCCAGGACTGCAAAAATGAAAAGCCAAAGTCAATCCATTTTTAAAATACAAAGTAATAGGGCTAGGGGTGCACCTCAGTGGTAGAGTACTTGCCTAGTGTGCGTGAGACCCTTGGCTTGATCCCCAGCTCATAAAAGCAAAGCAAACAAAAAAACAAAACAGCTTGTATATTTATATGAGGGAGAAATCTGGGTAATTTGTTACTATAGATTACAATATTTTTAAAATTTTAAGTGCTTATTTTTATGAAAGCTTTTTAATTATCTTAAAAAATGAACAGGCACTTTTATAATGAGTTTAAAGAAACTCATTAATTTAAAAAATGTTTATGCAAGTGATTACTGGGTATCTGCCTCCCTTCCAAGTTTCAAAATACTTTTAAGCACATGTTATTCCCTAGATAAAAAAGGGCTCATTGAGTTTCATAGCCAAATTATTTGCCAATATGTTGATAGGCTGTTTTTTTCAGACTATTTCCAGCTATTTCATAAACTAGGTATATCTGGAATAGAGTCTGATTTTAAGCCCACAGAGGTTTCCATCTGACGGAATATAAAACATTATATACAGAGGTGGAAGGGGGCCCATATCTTTGATTTGTTACTTTTAGTTGTTTTGCATATCATACATTTTATGTATATTGTAAAGTCATTTTCTTGGTTTTTTGTTTTGTTTTGTTTTTGTTGTTTTTTTTTTTTTTTATTGGTACCAGGGATCAAACTCACGACCGCACACTTGCAAGGCAGGAGCTTATGCCGCTGAGCTAAATCCCCAGCCCCGTAAAGTCCTTTTCTTAACAGTATTTCTTTTCCTTTTCTTTTTATTTCTTTTGGTGGGCAGTGCCAAGAACTGAACCCAGACCTGAGCATGTGCTGCAGCATTGAGTTGTATTCCACAGTCTTGAAAAATATTTCTAAGAAAAGAACTTGTATTGACTGTTATGGTGGGACATACCTATAATGCCAGTACTCAGGAGGCTGAGGCAGGATTGCTGTGAGAGTGAGGCAACCTGTGCTATGTAGTGAGTTCAAGGCTAGCCTGAACTGCACAGTAAGATTTGCCTCAAACAAAATAAAATAAAACTAAACCCCTGTACTTGCAAAACTGTAGCTAGCACTTACTTTGTATCAGGTACTGTGCTAAATACCACAAGTCAAATGCATTCTTGTTTTCAGGATCTTCAGTCTACTCTAAATTAAAGTTGCATGGTAAATGTTATAGCAAAGATGTTGACAGCACCATGGCTTTAAAACACAAGAAATATGTATGATAGGTGAAAATTGGGAAATAATTCATAGAAATTTGGACTTTGAATGATATATATTGTTAGGCATAAAAGTCGATGTGTTTCAGAAATGAAGTTATTTGGGGCAGAAGAGAAAATGGTAGTGAGGAAAATATTAAAATAGTGCGTGTAAGGGGCTAGGGGTTTAGCTAAGGCAAGCGCAAGGTTGTAAATTCGATCCCTGGTATGAAAAAAAAAAGGTTGTAAAACAGCACACTGTACATGGCATATTGTAAGCTTTTTGCTTTTAATTCAAATATGTTTACCTCAAAAAGTGTTTGCAAATTACCAAAACATAAACAAAAGTCCCTAAATTTTAGGTTGATTTGACAAAATAAGCATATTGTCCAGATGATTTTCTAAACTGCAAATATGGTAGTCTGACTACAGTAGGAATCAGTCAGTACTTTCAATTAATAGCCAGATTTCTGAACCATTTCTGTCCTCAGAATTCACCTGTTGAGAAGCGTGATACAAATACTGGAAAAAACCTACTCTTCTGAACTAAGGATAGGACAATGTCACAAGTTAAAAACTCTTACTCCTTTGACGCTCCCTCGAATTTCATTAATTTTACATCCTTGGATTATGACGAAGATACAGAAAACATAGATTCATGGTTTGGTAAGTATCTGCTTTCTCTGAGACTGTTAGGGTAATGCTTAGAATCTGTCACAAATAGAAAGGGTTGCAAGAAAATAACTAGAACATAACCTTTGCTGTGTACTAAGACATGTTGTCATCTATGATTTGATAGAAATATAGTTGACTCTTGAATTACATGGGTTCAAACTTTGTTTTTTTTTTAAAAAATTTGTGATAATTTGAAAGAACTCAGATGAACTTCAGATAAATCTAGAAATATCAAAACTGTTAAGAATATGGTATGTTCATGAGTACATAAAATATATGTAGACAACAGACTTATTTTATCATTTACCACCATAGAATATGCCCAGATCTATTATAAAAATTAAAGGCTAGGGGCTGGGGATTTAGCTCTCTGGCTTAAGTGCCTGCCTGGTAAGTGCAAGGTCATGAGTTCGATCCCTAGTACCAAAAAAAAGGTAAAAACATTAAAGGCTGACTGTAGTGGTGCACACCTGTAATCCTAGCACTACGGAGCTCAAGGCAGAAGGATCACAGTGTTTGAGCTACTTGAGTTCAAGACCAGCCTGAGTTGTAAAATAAGACCCTTAAAAAAAAAAAAAAAAAAAACCCAAAAACAAGAAAACAAAAATGTTAAAATTTGTGCTTGCTTGGGCAGCACATATACTAGAAAGTTAAAATTTATCAATACTTAGGTACATGGTATTATATGCAGAGAGAAATGTAAATGTGAAGATGCAGTATTAAAGCATAACTGTAAAATTAACTGATGTAATAACTTTGTAGCTACCTTGTATTTTGAAGAGCCAAAAGTTCTCTGCAAATTTTTAACTTGTGTGAGTCAGTGCTATAAACTTTTCAGTTATTCAAGGGTCAGCTGCCCACTTATTTTTAGGAATGGACTGTAAGTACAAATTAATGTTATTTTGCAGTTTGGTGTAACAGGCTTTGGGGACACAATGGGAAAATCCAGATGAAATAATAGTGGTGAAACTCCAGGCCTTAAATGTGCCTGTCTGTGGTGGTGGTAGTCACTTGAAAACTTACTCTATTATCATTTGGGTTTAGAGTTTAGTATTACAACTGGAATGTTGATACTGATACAAGTCATCCCTCTTACTCAGATTTCTACAGTTTTACTTGTATTGTTTTTATTTTTTTGTGTTTGCATATATAATAAGTTCTTTGATTGTTTATTTGTTTTTTTAAAACAGGGTCTCGCCATGTAGTTCAGGCCGACCTTGAACTCATGTAGCCCAGGCTGGCTTAGAATTCATGACGATTGGGCTGGGGATTTAGCTCAGCGGCATAAGCGCCTGCCTTGCAAGCAGGCAGTTGTGAGTTCGATCCCTGGTACTGATAAAAATGAAAAAGACCAAAAAAAAGAATTCATGATGATCCTCCTGCCTCAGCGTCCTGAGTGCTGAGATTATGGGCATGGGCCACCACCCCCAGCTAAAGTTTTTGCAATTGTATCTCTTATATAGGTTTGCGTGTCTACCATTTCAGTCAGGATACATTGAACAGTGGTGCATGCCTGTCATCCTAGTACTTGGGAGGCTAAGGCAGGATTGGCATGAGTTGGAGACCAGCCAGAACTATACAACAAGACCTTGTCTTAAAACATATGTAAATATTGAATAGTTTTAAATCACAATTCTGTTTTACCCTTTTCTTTTTTTTCTTTCTTTTTGCTACTGCGGATTGAATTCAGGATCTTGCACTTGTCAGACAGGTGCTTGTGCTGCTGAGCTAAATCCCAGTGGCTTATTTTTCTTTATTATTTTGATACCAGGATCTCAGTATGCCTTGTCAATGCTGGGTTTTTTTATAGCAAGGGATGCGGTTTATTAAGAACTTCCTGGACAGAAGGGATAGAGCCCCATTTTGACCAGCAACAGCGCCATGCTGTTTTGTAAAGGCTGGCTTTGAACTCTCAAGCTTAACAGATCTCCTACCTTCGCCTATTGAGTAGCTGGAACTATAAGCATGCACTGTGCCTGGCTTGTTGCCCTTTTATTTATTTATTTGAGACATGGTCTTGCTATGTATTTCAAACTGGGCTTGAACTCACTGTGTAGCCCAGACTACCCTCAAACTCATGGTGATGCACCTGCCTCAGCTTCCCAGGTTTCGGCAGTATGGGTGTGTGCTATCCCACCTGTCTCTTGTTGCCCATTACAACTACATTCATCCCTGTCCCCTCAATCCTCTTCTTTTCTTTTTTTTTTTTTTTGTCTTTTTCCTTTTTATCGGTACCGGGGATTGAACTCATGACCGCCTGCTTGCAAGGCAGGCGCTTATGCCACTGAGCTAAATCTCCAGCCCCCAATTCTCCTCTTTTATTTATTTATTTTCCTTTGAGACAGGTCTCACTGTGCAGACCAAGGTGGCCTTGAAATCACTAAGGCAGCGCAGACTGGCCTCGAACTTGTGATTTGCTGTGTCGGCCTCCCAAATGTGTGATTGCAAGCCTGGCATCCTCGATGCTTTTTTTGGAGTACCGTGCTGGGGATTGAACCCAGGGCCTTTGCATTGAGCTACATCCCTAGCTAGTTCCTCTTCTGTTTGATTTTTTGTTTTTTGAGACAAGGTCTTGACTATGTAGTTTATTCAGGCTGGCCTTGAACTCACTGCAAGCCTCCTGCCACACCCTCCTGAGTGCTGGGATTACAAATGTGATTCACCACACCTCACTGATTTTTTTTTTTTAAGAGACAGGATATTACTGTCTCTAAAAAAAAAAGTGTCTCAGGCTGGAGGCTGAAACTTACACTCTTTCTGCCTTCTAGAGTCCTAGAATTACACCCTTGTACCATCACACCAGGTTCCTCAATTCATTTTTAGATGGAGATATTTTGCTACTAAGAACTTAATTCTCTCATTTAGATAGGATTCATGGTTTAGGTCCTGTGTTATGGAACAAACCTCCAAACTAGGCCAACAATAGATAAGGATGTGATTATGCCTTGGTGTAACTGGGATAATATGTGACGACAGTCATTGAAGGGCCCCTTCATTTTCTTCTTTCTCACTTCTGTCCTCATTAAAGAAATCATCAGTTTATGGTAGCAACAAAAATGATTCCATTGCATTGCGCTTAGCACTCAGAGTACAGTGTCCAAATACACCAGCACCTGCTGTTTTCTTGGAAAAGGCCTTCAGGGAATCCTGACAGTGAGCGTGTGTAGGAAGTGGTGTGGGAGGATAAGTAGATACAGGAGAGTTGGCCTAGAGGCATCTTCCCCATGTCCTTGTTTTGCTGAGACCTGGAGAATATGCCTGTGCTGAGGACTTTTTTCCTAAGTGTTTAAAAAAATAAGAACAAAAATAAGCAAAAATGAAATAATAGCATAACCATACTGTTAATTACAGTTTGGAAGAAAAATCTTAGCCATAGTCTTTAAAATGACCTTAGCTCTACTATCACCTCCCCATTTTCTTCCAGAGGTTTCTGTCTCTTTGTGCAGTTGCAGTTAGCGAACTTGCGCGAGTAGTTATTGTTAGGGCTCCCTGTATTCCTGAAGCCTAGTCAGTGGGCTGTTGGTAGGACAAACGTTTCCCTGTTTTGCACTGACGTTAGTCACAGAGCAGCCTAAGATAGATTCCTTGAGAGAAGCTAGCTCTGCTCCATCTCACACATCCCACGCTTCCATGTTACTAGCCCTATTGAAGAAGAATCTATTCCTAAGATAGCCAAGCATTTCCTGGCAGCTGTAGTTTTCTTGAAGAGGAACATGGTGTACTTAGGCAATAGATAAGCCTGGGTCATGTTGTGTGGCTCTAATTGTGTATTAAGCAAGAATAAGGGGAGCTATTCACAAGGCAGAACTTGTACTTGTCTGTCATACATTGTTCAGTGTTGCCATTTTTTAGTGATAGTTTTTGGATTCTGTTTCTGACATATAATGTGTACTCATTTCCTTTTGAATATTGGAATTTTGCTTCTTATGTGAGTTGAAAGAATCCTGGAACGTGCTTTACTCACCATTTTAAGCACTAGATGCTGATTTGTTTTATTTATTGTTTGGATAATGATAACCTTACCTTCTTACAGAGGAGAAGGCCAACTTGGAGAATAAATTTTTTGGGAAAAATGGGACAGGAGAGCTTTTCCAGAGCAAAACTTCCTTGAAAAAAGCAAATCTTCAGCAAGCTAGTCTCACACCTTTGAGACCAGGTAAGAAAGAAAATTATAGAAAAAAGTTCCTTGACAGAAAAGTGGGACAGTATGTTAGGAGTCTGAGGAGCTGAGGAAATTACCTAAATGTTGTGTCTCTTAGTAAAATGGGCTAATTCATTTCATAGTGAGTATAAAGGTAATCATGTGCTATGGGTTTTGAAAAATATCTGTTGAACTGATACAGAATTTTATTACTAAGTAAATAGCTGTTGCCTTTTTTTTTTTAAGTATTGGAGATTAAACCCAGGACCTTTACACTGAGGTACATCTCAGCACTTTAAAAAAATTTTTTTTTTATTTTGAGAGTATCATTAATTTGCTGAATTGCTGGGGTGGGCTGAACTTAAAGTCCTCCTACTTTCAACTCCCAGAGTGCTGCGGTTACAGGCATATACCGGCATGCCTGGCCCATAACTATCATATTTTTATGTAAAGATTAAATGTAACCTAGTCTGGGTTTGACTGGCAAACCTTATAATAGGAGAGAAGTATATTGATTGCCACCACACAAGCAGTGTATTTAATTAAAAAGCCGGTCATGGTGGCACATACCTGTATTGCTAGCACTTGAGAGACTGAGATAGGAGGATCACCATGAGTTTGAAGTCAATCTGAACTCTATAGTGAGACCCTATCTAAAAACAAAAATTTTAGCTCAGTGGCATAAGTGTGCCTGCCTTGCAAGTGCATGGTTGTGAATTTGATCCCTGGTACCGATTAAAAGGGAAAACAAAACAAAACAAAACAAAACAAACAAAAAAAAAAGCAAAAAAACTCCCTTAAACATCAAACTTCTGATTTTAAAAGATGATTGACATTTAAATTAATGGTTATTAAATCTGTAGAATACTGTCTGTTTGATTATAACGTGAGAATTGTGCTTTAAGATGTTATAAGCCTTCTTAGAAATGGTTCTTTTAAAACAAAAAAATCAGTTCTGTTGCACCAACATCTAATTCACATATCATGTAATCCACTTATGATGCATTTCAGTGTTAATTATTTATAAAGTTGTACAGTTGTCACCATAAGTATTTCACAATTATTTCAGTTTTTATACTTGTTTGCAGTGCATAATGACCATATTCATCAAAGGGAGTTGGTACATGGATGGACCACATTTTCTTTTCATCCCTACATTTTCTTTATTCATCTGTTGATGGACACACAGGCTGTTTCCAAGATTTAGCTGTTACGAGTTTGCTGCTTTAAACATGGGAAGAATGCATATATTGATGCAATATGAACATTTAAAAATTGAAACTGGCCTTAATTGCCTTGTTAATTAGAGGCGTTATACTAGAGAAATAGCTGTAATTTCAGAGAACTTGTATAGTGTGCAGTGTGAGCTGCTAGGCTGCTTTAAGTAATTATTAATGATATAAGTGATATTTTGTTCAAATCAAGATTTGAACAAGGACCCTAGACTTTGGTGTCTTTCTTGTGCGAGGAGTTAGAACTTTTTGGCATGTTTTATTTGACATATTGAAATTCCTGTGCCTCTTTCTTTTTTCTTTCTTTCTTTCTTTCTTTCTTTCTTTCTTTCTTTCTTTCTTTCTTTCTTTCTTTCTTTCTTTCTTTCGACAGGGTCTCTCTATACAGTTCAGGCTGGCTTTGAGCTCACTTTGTAGCCCAGGCTGGTCTCGAATTTGCAAAGATCGTCCTGCCTCAACCTCCTGAATGCTGGGATTACAGGCGTGAGCTACCATGCCCAGCTTGAGAGGATTTTTCTAGAAATCTTCTCTTTTACTGATTTGAGATTTAATGCCATAGTGGTCAGAAGCATATTTTGTGTAACTCAGATCCTTTTAAATGTATTGAGACATGTTTCCCTGGTTCACAATATGGTCTGTCTTGATAAGTGTCCCATATGTGCTTCAAAAAAATGTGGAACCTGCTGTCTTGGACAGTTAGATATGTTTGGTCACGTTGGTTGATAGTAGGTTTATTGTTTGTTTTTTGTTTCTGTTTTGCAGTGATTTCTTTCCTGTGAAAACTTTCAAAATTTTTATTAGGGTTCTGGTTTTTCTGAAATGTGAAGATATGTTTGAAATGCTTTTCTCTTATTTTCTGATATGGTATTTGAGGCTGGCAAAAGGCTAGCAAATATTGGCCATGGGTACTTCATTTTTGCTTCAACCAAAGTACTTTAAAAATTTTTTTACCTGACTTATAACTGTACATATTTATGGGGTAAAGTTTTATAATTTGATACATTTATGCAATGTATAAGCAAAGTAGGTTTTCTTTGGTTTTTGAGTGCTGATGTTTGGTCTCCCACAGTTGAGAACACATACTACCAAGAGGCAGAAAACATAAATCTTATGGAACATTCTACTTCATCGAACGCTTGTTGTAGCCTGGAAGTTGAGGGAACCAAATCAAGAAATACTCCAGCCCAGCCTCAGAGGTGAGACTGTTTGGGGGCTCACATGTTTTGTTTATAATAATGTTTAAAACTCAGTAACTTGATGCACGTGATGAAGCAAAGCAGTATGATTAATGTCATGATACTGTAAACGCTTTCTGATGCTGTGACAAAAATTGCCTTGTTAGAGTAGTCCTTCCTGAGGTTTGCATGTGAGAGACTCTTCATGGTACCGTTAGTTAACACTTCACAGCTGTGGGCTGTGAGCTTAATTTATAGATAAAGGCTGAAATAAGGTGCTTGCTCAGGGGAAGTTCATTTCAGAGTCAGGATTCAAATCCTCCAAAGTCTGGTATAATTGTTACATATTCCTAAGGTCAAATGTCTCTTTTTGTTCTTTAGGTTTACCTTTTTTAAATCTGTTTTTGAGATGAGGTCTTGTTTTGCTGCCTAGAGTGGCTTCAAGCTTGAACTTCCTAAGTAGCTGGGACAAGTATGCAGTCACCGCCTTGCCTGGTTTTCAGTATTGAACTTCATGTCTGTGTCAGTCTTTTTCTCCTTTTAATTTCAACCTATTTTTGCCATTTATTTATTTTATTATTTTTGTAGTGTTGAAGATTGAATCCAAGATCTCGTGTATGCTAATCACACACTACCACAGAATTACACAACCAGTCCTGCCTTTGATTTTGTTGTTGTTGTTGAGACAGAATCTTACTATGTAGATCAGGCTGATCTTAAACTATACATATGGCCCAGGCTGGCCTCAAGCTTGCAGCGAACCTCCTGCCTTAGCACCATCCTCCCTGACCCCCCCCCCGTACTGGAAGTACAGATTTGTGCCACCATGTCCCACCTCGCTTTGCTTTTTTTCTTTTTTTTGAGACAAGGTCTTGCTGTGTAGTTCTGCCTGGTCTTAAACTTACTGTAGCCCAGGCTGACCTTGAACTCGAAGCTATCCTCCTGCCTTAGCCTTCTGAGTGCTAAGGCATGTGCCACCACTCCAGGCTTAGGATCTCGCTTTTTTATCTACTCTAACAATCTTTGAGGTTTGCTTAGATTGTTTATAATTTGTATTTATTACATACTATAGTTACTGATTTGGTTAAATTTTATCTATCATTATGATCTTTAATGTTTTATTCATCTAATCTTTTTATTGTTATTGTTTGGCTTTTCCTTTCCTGTTTGGTATTAAGATATTTATTTTACAGTAGTGAACATTGAACCCAGGGCCTAGGACATGCTAGTAGTAAAATGTTCTGCCACTGAGCTGTAGTCCTCATTCAAAGGAATTTTTTTTAGTATTTTAATTTAATTTTTTTTAATTTTTAATTCATTTGTTCGCTTTTTGTTTGTTTGTTTTGTACTAGAGATTGAACTCATGACCTTGCACTTGCCAGGCAGACGCTTACACCACTGAGCTAAATCCCCAACCCCTTACTTGTTTACCTTTTTTTTTTTTTTGGGACCAGGGATCGAACTCATGACCTTGAGCTTACCAGGCAGGCGCTTATGCCGCTGAGCTAAATCCCCACATCACCTTTAAGCAATATTATATTTAAGCTACATATGACTATTGCTTTTGCTTTTTTGCTTCTAGATAATTTTTCCAGAGATTACCATGTGTATATTTTAACTTTTCTCACTTTTTCAAAATCAATATTGAATTAATTTCTTTAGGTAGGATTATAAGAATGTTGAAAAAGTATAGCTACCCCCTCCTGTCCTTTCTCTGTACTACTTTAAGTAGTCATGTCTTTTAACGATATCAATAGATGCCAGGGATTTGGCTCAGCGGCATAAGTGCCTGCCTGGTGAATGCGAGGTAGTGAGTTTGATCCCTGCTACAAAAAAAAAAAAAAATGTATAAATCTATATATTTTATAATTTCTGATATACTTTCCTTCCTATGAATCCAAATTGTTATCTGATGTCATTTTCTTTTAGCCTGAAGAACTTTTGTTAGCATTTGTCATAGTGCAGGTCTGCTGGTGACACATTCAGGTTTTGTATTAAAAAATGTTTTTATTTCATCTTTATCTTATTTTACTAACAGAAAACTTATGTAACATAAAGTCAGCCATCTTATTGATTAATGAATTTATGTACTTACTGCAGTACAGGAAATCATAACCTGTGTCTTTAGGCATGCGAGGCAAATACACTACTACTAAGCTATATTACCAAGCCTAAGTTAGCCATTTTATTTTATTCCCTTCTCTCATATGGAATTGCTTTCTGAGTTATGGACTTATGTGTTGTAAATGTTTTATATAAATAGAATCATAAAATGTAACATGTTTGTTTTTTTAAGACAGGATCTCACTATGTAGGCCAAGCTAGTCCTTTTTTTTTTTTTTTTTTTTTTTGTCTTTTTGAGACAGGGTCTTGCTGTGCAGTTCAGGCTGGCCTTGAGCTCACTTCAGTGATCCTCCTGCCTCAGCCCTCAGCCTCCTGAGAGCTGGAATTACAGGCGTGAGCCACCATGCCCAGTGGGCCAGGCTAATCTTGAACTCTTGATTTTGTTGCTTTAGCCTCCCAAGTGCAAGGGCTGGGATTACTTCCCAGCTAATATAGACACCTCTGTGTCTGGTTTCTTTACTTCCATAATGCTTCTGAGATTCTTCCGTGTTGTTGCACGTATCCATTCTCTCTCTCTCTCTGTCTCTCTCTGACTCTCTCTCTCTGCCTCTCCCTGTCTCAGCTTTATTCTTTTTGTAAGAATGGGGATCAAACTCATGAGCTCATGCTTGCCAGGCAAGTAAGTGCTTTATTCCACTGAGCTAAATCCCCAGCCTCTCTCAGCTTTTTTAAGACAGGGTCTGCCAATGTGATTCAGGCTGGCCTTGAATTCACTGTGTAGCCCAGGCTGACCTTGAACTTAGAGCCTCAGCCTCCCAAGTACTGGGATTACAGGAGTGTGCCACCATGCCTACTTATTTTATTTCTTTTTATGGCTGAATAATACTGTATTGTAGTAATGATATTTTAATCTTTCTAGACCACTGGGTAGTTTTGAACTCACAGTGATCCTCCTGCCTCAGCCTCCTGAGCACTGGTATTATAGGCATGTGCCACCATGCCCAGATTTACTTTTAGTTTCATTGTTGACACTTCTTTTTTTCCTGGTGTTTTTGACAATGTCATTCCATTTCTTTTGGTTTTTATTGTTTCTTGCATGAAGTCAGAAATTGATCCTACTGTCTTTCTTTCTCCATATATAATGTGCCGTTTAAGATCTCTTTCATCTTTTACTTTCAGGAGTCTCATCATAATGTTCCAAGATGTAGTATTCTTTTGAAGTATCTGTTTGGTAGATTCATTGGCTTTTTTGTATTTTTTTTCAATCCCACTTGTGATCTGTCTCCCTGTTCTTCAAGTATGTTTATTTCCCTTTTTCTTTTTCCTCTTCATTTGAGCCTCCAACTACTTGTTTCATTTTTTGTTTGTGTTTTTGAGACAGGGTCTTGCTACGTTGTTTAGGCTAGCTTGAACTCACTAGCCTAGCCTATTCTCAAACTCAAAGCAGTCCTCCTGCCTCAGCCTTCCAGGGTGCTAGGAACATAGACATGCACCACCATGCCTACCTCCAGTTACTTGTACATGGAATTGTTTCATAGGACTTTGTTTCCTCGCTTTTTCTTCATTTTTATGTCCCCTTCCTTTTGGATTGTTTCATTTCAGTTTATCTTTCAATTCACCAAGTTGTTTTTTTTTGAGACAAGATTTCACTATGGATTCTAGCCTGGTTTTAAACTTACTATGTAGTCCAGACTGGCCTCAAACTCCCTGAGATCCTTCTGAGTCTCCCAGATGCTAAGATTATAGGCACGTACCCCTACCTCTGAGTTAAATTCACTCCCTTTTTTTTCCCGTTTCCACTTCCCTTTCCTGCTTCCTTACTTTCTCCCTTTCTTTTTCTCGCTGTTTGTGTCTATCTCTCTTCTGTCTTTCTTTGTGTCTCTGCCTGCCTGTCTGCCTGTCTCTCTCTTTCTTGCAGTTCTGGAGATTAAAACCAAGGCCTTCCCAGCCATTTTTTAAAAAAACCTTTTGTTTTGAGACAAGGTCCAAGTTGCTCAGTTGCTCGGTCTAAGCTCAAATTTGTGATGCCTCATGGATTTATAATTATGCACCCTCATACCTAGCTCCAGTGATGCATTTTTTTGTCGTCTCCAGTCGGCTGTTTGCCTGTATAGTATGTTTTCTGTTGGTTCTTTTTTTGGTTTCCATTTCTATATTGAGAATCTCTAGTAGATTACACATTAAGGCATAATTTTCCTTTAATTCTTTGAACATCTTTGCAGTAACATAGCTGAAATCTTTGGCACAACTGATGTCTAGGCCCACTTAAATCCTAGATAGTTTGAATTTCTCTGTGGTATAGTTCTTTTTTTTTTTTTTTTAATATGTCTTTAAAGTAGTGGTTTAGGACCGGGAATTTAGTTCAGTGGCATAAGGACCTGCCTGGCAAGTACAAGGTCATGAGTTTGATCCCCTGTACCAAAAAAAAAAAAAAAAAGGCCAAAATAGTTAAAGTGGTGGTTTAACAGAAGACTTGAAAATTACAGTTTAACCACTCTGGGTTCGGTTGTATTCTTCTGAAGATGATGATGAAAGTCTTGGTCAGGTGTTTAATTTGCTTGGACTCTAATACAGACTGTTGTCCTTTGTTTGTAAACAGTTGATTCCTGTCCAAGTTTGTTTTTTTTTAAAAGCTTATAGCTCCTGCTTTTTAGTTGGCTCCTTGGAATCTTCCTTGTGCCTATACAGATTAGTGATCAGCCTTGACTTTGAGTACTGTTAGTACTCAGGTGTTTTTCATCACAACTTGCAAGCGTTCTACCAGGCCCAAGATTTGTCTTATGATATCTCAATCTAGGAAACTTAAGTATTGTGCTGGCCTAATCTGAAAATGTACTTAGGTTAAGAATGCTTAATCTATTTAGGTTGAGCTTCTCTAATCTGAAAATTCGAACCATTTTGGGTTGACATAAGTCTTCAGTGGAAAATTCCATATCGTGAAACTTTGTTTCATGCACAAAATTATAAAAATGTATAAAATTTCCTGTAGGCTATCTGTAAAGTGAATGAGAGACCAGGAGTTAGCTCAGAGGTTTAGTATGTACTTAGCTTCATGAGGCCCTGAGATTAGTCCCCAGGATTTCTTCCCCCCAAAAAAGTATATACAAAGCATAAAAAAGCATTTTGCTTAGCGATAGGTCTCACCCTCAGTGTATCTCGTTTAAATGCAAATATTCTAAAGTCTAAAGTAACCTAAAACTCATTTCTGACAAAGGATACTCAGCCTATACATACAGGTTGAGGGAATCACTTAATCAGAAAGCAGTAACTTTGCTAGTCTTATTCAGCACAGTTACCTTTCTTAGAGACGGGACACCGCACTGGTTTCTGCTTGCCTTTCTGCTTGTCCCCTTCAGTTTCTCCTAGGCACTTATAATTTAGCAGTCAAACAGATGCAGGTTTTGTTCAGATTTTGTGCAGTTCTTGTTCAGATTTTGCTGTCACATTTTGTGTCTCTAAACTTTCAGGATTTTCTCTTTAAAGTGTCCAAATGGTCTTTTGGCCTTGCTTCGGTCTTTTATCATCTTTGTCCCATGAGACTAGTTTTATGCTGTTGGAGCTGCTGTGTCTGGGGATTTTGCAGTTCCTGGTTTTCGTGGATAAATGTTCCTGTGCTTTTGGTTACTTTGCAGTGCCTTCAAATAGTTACGTCTGTAGGTCATCTGTATTTTGTAATAATTTGCAGGATTATTTGGTAAATTCCTTCTGTACTACCTACATGTTTTTTTAATGAATGCGTTCCTTAGAGATTAACTTTTACAGATTAAAAATGAAATTTGGGATTTTGTTCAAAATGTAGGGGAATGGGTGGGGGAAATTGATATAGTACTGGCTGTGAATTGATAATATTTCAATATGACTAATGAATACTTAGCAATTCATTATATTTTATTCATTTTCAAATACTTTGGAATTCTCCATAATAAAGATTTAAGGTTGGACATGGCAAATACCAGTGGCCCGAGCACTTGGGAGGCGGAAGCTGGCGGATCACTGGGAGTTCAAGGCCAGCATGAGCTATTTTTGAGAAAAACCAAAAAAACAAAGTAAAATAAAATAAAATAATTGAATACAGGTTGAGCAACCCTGTTCTGAAATCAGAAATGTTTCCAAATCTGAAACTTTCAAATCTGAAATAAAACTCAAAGTTGGAGCATTTCAGATTTCAGATTTTCAGGATAGAAGGGTCACCTGGTAAAGTCTTACGTAAATATTCCAAAACATGAAAACTGTGAAATTTTTGGTTCTAACCATTTTGAACCTGTTTAATGTATTGTACTGTTAAGGACTTTTACTCAGTGTTGAGAAATTAAAGACAATCTAAATAACTGGAAGGACATGCCATGTTAATGGATCAAGAGATTTATTTCTTTTTTTTTTACAGAGGGTCTTGTGTGGTGCAGACTGGCCTTGAGTTCACTATGTAGCCCAGGCTGGCCTCAAACTCACAGAGATCCTCATGCCTCAAACCTCCTGAGTAGCTAGAACCACAAGCCTGCCTTATTGCACCCCCCTCTATTTTCTTTGTGTTTTAAAATCACCTTTGCTGATGTCTGATTTTCAAATACTGTTTTTGAATTTCAAAAACTATCAGCAAGAGATTAGATTTTAAGAGTAGGTAATTATATTTTTTAAAACTTCTGAAAAATTTTATTAGTACGTGTTGTGGTACATATGCTTATAGTCATTGTGGGGAGTTGGTGTATGTGCATAACACATCTCAATTCTCTGTGTTTCCCCTCCCTCTGATGCTAAAATTTTTATAACTCTTTGTAGTTTGACATACTTCACATTTCTGTTGTAGATGTGTTCTTCATGGCTAAAAATTTTATCAATTGTCTGTACCATAGGATATCTCTTAGACTCTCTGCTCGGAAGGCTTTGGAGAAGAAGGAAAAACATGTCCCCATGAAAGCAAAGAGATGTGCCACTCCTGTAATCAGTGAAATTTCACCTCCCAAAAAGATGAAAGTGTAAGTAAACACAACTTTTTTTTGTTTTTTGAGACAGAGTTTCACTGTGTCTCCCAGCCTGGCCTTGAGCCTGCGCCAGTCCTCTTGTCTCGCAGTCCTGCTGCGAGCTGGGATTACGGGTGTGCACCCCCACGCCCAGCTAATCGACACACTTCTTATTGCCAAGGGCAGACATCTAAGGCTTTGTACACCACCTGTAAGTTAATTTTCTTTCCTGAGTTTAAACTTTTGAGTGAACTGAGTAGAATTACAAATGGGTACATCTTCAGGCTGGTACACCTAGGGTTGGGAAAGGCCTAGACTGTCACCATAATGAGCGGAACTGTTACTGGTGTTGTGGAGGATGCCTTATCCTAGTTGATGCAGGTTTTATCCCTGTTTACTTCTGTGGCTGAGGACAAGCCGAACATAGGGCATTTTCCCTGTTTCTATCAGTTAGGAATCTATTTTGTGGCAAATAATATTCAACCTAGAATGTTTAAATAATAGCAACTTGTTTTGCTTTATAGATTTTACAAATAGTTTACTTCTTGCTTTGGTTCAGTTGCAGAATGATGCAGAGCTATCATCTGTGATACTTAGCTTTTTTTTTTTTATGTTCTTATTGCTCAAGGGGTCTGCTTTGTTGCTTTTCTTAGCTTTTTCCTTTGGCTCATTTTGTTTTGTTGAGACCGGATCTTGCTATATAGCCCTGGCTGGCCTTGAGTTCACATCTCTTCTTTCTTAGCCTTCCAAGTGGTGGGATTACTGGCTTGTGCTACCATGCCTGGGTTACTTTGACTTCTGATTCACTGTCCCACGATAACTGCTGTATCTTTAGGCATAATATCCATGTCCAGGAGAAAAACATTGTGTATGGTAAAGAAATTGTAGCATTCATATCAAGAAAGTGAAATTGCTGGGCATGGTAGCGTACCTCTGTAATCTCAGTACTTGGGAGGCTGAGGTAGGTAGATTGCTATGAGTTCGAGGCCAGCTTGAGCTACACAGTGAGGCCTTGTCTCAAAAAAAAAAAAAAAAAAGAAAAAAGAAAAAAAAAATCTTTCACAAAAGCACTTAACTTATCATAGTTAACCAGACTGTCACTTGGGCTCCCCAGTTGCAGCAGAGACTGTTAAGTACAGTACTTAATTAGTAGTTTGATACACTGCTGCTCTTTTTTAATAAGACTGTTAAAGTAAGTACAGTACTTAGGGGCTGGGGATTTAGCTCAGTGGCATAAGCACCTGCCTTGCAAGGAGGTGGTTGTGAGTTCAATACCGGGTACCGATAAAAAAAATAAATAAATAAAAGTACAATACTTAAACACTAGTTTGATACACTGTAGCTCTTTCTAATAAAAAGGAGATAGATGGAAAATCGTAATTTTTTTTTTTTTTGTCTTTTTTGAGACGGGTTCTCGCTATGCAGTTCAGGCTGGCCTTGAGCTCACTTTGTAGCCCAGGCTGGTCTCGAACTTGCAACGATCCTCCCACCTCAGCCTCCCAACCGTAAGGTAACTATTGTCTGCTGTTTTGTTCTTTGTTTTTTCTTACCCTCCTAACCTCTACTGGCTAGTGCTTACCTTGAGCTCTGTGGACTTTCTCACAGTTTATTCATTGAGGACATTGCTATCCAGGAGTCTGCAGCATGCAGCTTGCAGGTCAAACTTGCTTGTGTTCTGATAAAAAGTATATTTTTGAAAAGAGAGTTTGTGGGCTGGAGGTTTAGCTCAGCGGCATAAGCGCCTGCCTTGCAAGCAGGCAGTCGTGAGTTCGATCCCCGGTACCGATAAAAAGGAAAAAGACAAAAAAAAAAAAAAAAAGAAAGAAAAGAGAGTTTGTTTAAACTTATACATTAACTGTATTTTGTATGCGACCTGAGACAATTCTTCCTCACTTATTGTAACCCAAAAAAGCTATATGTGTTCAAGCGGTGGGCCTTAGTTGGACATGGTTGGTATAATGATACCACTAGAAGCATTTTTAATTACAGCATGTTTATTATCCTAAGAATGAGAACCTTTGAGCCATATTGATAGATTTGGGGAGGGAGTGCTGTGAAATATGCATTAGGGAATTGAGTGTATGTTTTTTGTCCTTTTTAACTCAAGTTCTCAAAACAGAAAGAAGCCAGAGGAAGAGAAAGAGGGCACTGCTCGAGATACTTCCAAAAAGAGTAAAATTTCCCCAGAGAAAGCTAAGGGCAGACGTGCTGCGCCTCATGTACCAACTATAAAGTAAGTTTTCTTTCCCTGTTAACGTAAGTGGACGGAATATAATTACAGGTGGGTGCATCTGCACCCGAGGCTTGGGGAGAGCCCTAAAGCTGTGTTTGTGCCAGGTGAGTTGCTGTCACTATTCTAGGTGCTGCCGATGCCCTAAATAATGAGGAAATACATTATTTAAATATATAAAAGAAAAAGTTAATAAAGGTTCTTACTATCTAACTTGAACCTTATGTGTTTTAATCTTTTTTTTGCTTGGTACTGGGGATCGAACTCATAACCTCGTGCTTGTCAGGCAAGCGCTTATACTGCCGAGCCAAATCCTTGGCCCTTTCATTTATTTTTATTTTTTTGGTATCAAGAGTGGAACTTAGGACCTTGTGCTTGCCTGGCAGGCACTGTGCTGCTGAGCTATATCCTCAGCTGTGTTTTTTTAACTTTCAGATATTTTCACATTTTTTAAAGCTCCCTTTGGCCTTTACTTATACATATGTATTTTCACAATCAGTAAATAAACAACCTTTGGGTTGTGCTTAGTCACTTGGCCTGGAGATTTCTGTTTTCCTGTACTGCTGTATGTCTTTGTGTTTATACTTTTTGGTATTGTTAATACTTTATTGTTATATTTAACCATTTTCTGTTGTAATGTAGCTCCCAGTTTTTCACTATCATCAGTGATTATACATACAATAATCAATAAACCAACTTGATAGGCAGACATTTCTTTGTGAAATTGCAGAATAAAGAGATTCTTTGATCTAAGTGTCTCATGATTTTGTGGGTATGATATTTGTTGCCAATTTAATTTCTGAAATTAAAGTAACAATTTATGCTCCTATTTGCTTTGAATGAGTCTGTCTGTCCATTTGTTTGAGAAAGGATCTTGCTATGTGCTTCAGGCTGGCCTTCATTTCACTATATAGCCCAGGCTAGCTTTGAACTTCATGGCAATCTTTCTGCCTCAGCCTCCTGAGTGCTGGGATTACAGTTGTGTCACCATGTCTGGCTGTGCTTTTTTTCTCCTTTAACTTCTTTTTTGTATTTTTTGGTTTTTTTTTTTTTTTGTCTTTTTTGAGACGGGGTCTCACTATGCAGGTCAGGCAGGCCTTGAGCTCACTTTGCAGCCCAGGCTGGTCTTGAACTTGCAACAATCCTCCCACTTCAGCCTCCCCAGTGCTGGGATTACAGGCGTGAGCCACCACGCCCAGCTATTTTTTGGTTTTTTGAGATAGTCCAGTTTGGCCTTGTATTTGCTAAGTAACTCAGGCTTGTGATCCTGCAAAAACCTCCTGAGTGCTTAGGATCATAAGCATGTGCCACCACAGCCTGCAAAAGTTTTAATTTTTTTTTTAAACTGGGGATTGAACCTACATTAGGCAAGCAGATTCTCACTGAGCTATGTGCCCAGTCCTTTTGAAAATTGATATAATATTGATGGTATCAAATTAGTTTTTAAATTTTATAAGTTGACAGCTTATTATTACATACATTTATGGGATGCAAAGGAATATTTATGACTTTTAACAACAATATAGAATAAATGAAAGTAATATATCCAGTACTATCGATATTTTTTCCATGAACATTGGAAGTTTTTCAATTTTTTTAAAAAACTTATATATATTTCAAATCCATTTTATTTTAGAGAAAAAAACAATTTCAAGTCAAGTCAATTGGGCCAATTATGGTACTTACATTGTATATTGTCATTCCCAAATCATTCGTCCAGAGCACGGCACATCTATATTTAATTGTCCGAACAATACCAGCAGAAATCTTTCTCTTAAATGACCTCAGAGAAATTAGTAGTATAACTATCTTAATCATCATATATATTCACATATATAGTATATCTATATATAGTTTCTTTCAGCTTCTGACACTAGTGAGACAATATGATGTTTACACATGTGTGTCTGATTTAGCTCACTTATGATAATGGTCTCCAGTTGCAGCCAGTCTATCCTTCTTTATGGCTGAGTAGTACTCCATTGCATACAACTGCCACTTCTTTTTATTCATTTCTCAGTTGATGGACATTTGTTTCCAAGATCTAACTGTTACAGATTGTGCTGCTTTAAACATAGGTGCACATATATCGCTACAGTGTGATGTTTTTAATTCTTTTGGGAAGATACCCAGAAGAGAATAGCTAGGTCCAATTGGGGACCCTAGTCCTAGTTTTTTGAGGAATATCTGCATTGATTTCCACAGTGGTTGCACCAGTCTACTCTCCCACCAACAGTGGCAAAGGGCTCCTTTTTCCCCACAGTCCCTCCAGCATTTGTTCTTTCTGTCTTTTTGTCTTTCTGTAGCTCAGTCCTCAGCCTGCCTGCCTGCCTGCCTGTCTGCCTGCCTTCTTTCCTTCCTTCCTTCCTTCCTTCCTTCCTTCCTTCCGTCCGTCCGTCCGTCCTTCCTTCCTTGTTTCTTTCTTGAGGCAGAGTCTCACTGTGCAGTTCAGGCTGGCTTTAAGCTCACTTTGTAGCTTGGGCTGGTCTTGAACTCTCCTCAGCAATACTCTTGCCTCAGCCTCCTGAGTTGCTGGGATTACAGTCCATGAGCCGCCATGCCCAGCTTTGTTAATGATTTCTTGGTGATAGCCGTTTTTTCTGGGGTAAGGTGGAATCTCAGTGTTTTTTTAAATTTGCATCTCTTGAATGATCAGTGATGTTGAACATTTTTTCACGTACTTATTTGCTGTTGTGTATTTCTTCATCTGAGAAATGTGTATTCATCTCAGATGCCCATTTTTGGATTGGATCATTCAATCTGGGAAGACTTTTTTTTTTTTTTTTTTTTTTTTTAGTTCTTTATATGTTTTTGATAATAATCCTTGTCTGAGGTACAGCTGGCAACATTTTCTGTGACATTTTCTGTGGGTTGTCTGTTTACTCTGTGGTTTCTCCTACTGTGTAAAAGCTTTTCTGTAGGATGGGATACCAGTTGTTGATTCTTTGTGATAGTTCCTGTCAGTTGGGTTTTGTTCATAGTCTTTGCCTACACCAATGTCTTCAAAAATTTTACTTACTCGATCTTCCAGTAGATTTAATGTTTACATTTTAGTATTCAGATTTTTGATCCATTTTGATTTTAGCTTAAGCACTACCAATATTTAACATTTTTTTGAGAAAACTGAAATTCACTCTTAGTAACTTTGAAGTTTGCAATACACTATTATTACTATGTTAACTGTATTGTGTAAAGATCTTAAATAAATACTTAAGATTGTTTAGCCTGAAATTTTCATATCCTTTTAAATATCATGTCTCTTTTTGTCCCCAGCATCTAATTATTTTAACACTTATTTGCTGACTTGATTGTATTTCTGTTACTGTCATATAAACATCTCCGTATTTCTTTTTAGTGAATTGTCTCTTTTTTTTCTTGAAGTGGCCTTAGAAATATTCATACTACTAAGAATGGCCACTATGTTGAATTTAAACACATGGCAAGTACTTCCTAACCATCTGATTTAGTCATCCATATTCTGTGAGCATGAATTTTCTATTCCTCAACTTTCATTGGAGAAAATAGACCAAGACAGGTTAGTTTCCTCAAGTCTACATAGGCAAAATAAGAAAGGGCAGAATTAGTATTTGACTTTTTCTATTATACCTAGTTTGCATTATTGCCATATTTCTTATAAATATTTTCCCCATTCTTATTTTGTTACTCACCATGCTTGCTTGTTTTGGGGTGCTGAGGGTCTAGCCCAGGGCCTTGTGCCTGCTAGTCAAGCACTCCACCCCGAGCTACACCCCAGCTTCATTCCACTCCCTCCCTTCTCCTCCCTCCCCTGGGGCCTCTGGCCTTCCTTCCCTTCTTCCTTTTGTACTGGTTTTTAACTCAGGGCCTTTACACTGAGCTATCTTCTCAAATCTCACACTTTTGTCTTTTTGAGATGGGATCTCGCTCTGCAGTTTGGGCTGGTCTTGAGCTCACTTTGTAGCCCAGGCTGGTCTCGAACTCTCAATGAGCCTCCCTACCTCAGCTGAGATTACAGGCATGCGCCACCACATCCGGCGTCAACTCTCTTAAAGTTTTATTTTTTATTTTGAGATAGAATCTCCTGAGTTTATAAGTTGCTCAGGTTGGACTTAAACTTGTAATCCTTTTGCCTTAGCCTCTCAGAGTGTTAGGGGTTATTGGCCTGTGCCACTGTGCCAGCTTTTACTGGTTTTTTTAATTAGATTTTTTTTTTATTTTACCTTTTTATTTTTTAAATCCATTTTATTCATAAATAAAAAGAAAAAGAAGAAAAACTACAACAAAGTTTTAAGGTCCATCAGTCAAGGGGTAACAATGGTACATACATTGCATATTGTCATTCCCAAATCATTCACCCAGACAGAGCACAAGACATCTGCCTTCAATTTTCTGATAAATTAGATTTTTGTTTGTTTGTTTGTTTTTTGAGACAGACAGGGTCTCTTATGCAGTTCAGGGAGTCCTTAAGCTCACTTTGTAGCTCAGGCTAGTCTCATGTGATCCTTCTGCCTCAGCTTCCTGAGTGCTGGGATTACAGGCGTGAGCTTCCACGCCCGGCTAAATCAGGTTTTTTAAAAAATATTTTTTTCATGTGTAATGAAAGTTAAATCATTGCATAATGAGATTTATGGATCTTTGGAGTATCTTTTATAGACTGTTTTTTAGCTATTTCTTTTTTTGGTACTGGGAATCAAACTCGGGACCTTGTGCTTGTCAGGCAGGCCATTGTGCCACTGAGCTATATCCCTGACCCCTGTATTAGCTATCTTTAAATTTTTTCAGTATATTGATATAAAATATTTGATACATATGTTAATTTTTACATTTGCTCATAGTGTTATGTAATTAAGCCATTATTTTTGGTTTTGATGGTTATCGTAGATCAAAAACATAGTCTATATAATCCCTTTAGATTCTTCTAAATCATTGAATCTCTTCTCTCAAATTTGCTTTCCTGCTTTTCCCTTTAGGCAAAAGGTTCTCAAAAGTACTGAGGAGCAGGAGTTGGAGAAGAGCCTGAAAATGCAACAGGAGGTGGTAGAAATGCGGAAGAAGAACGAAGAGTTCAAGAAACTTGCTCTTGCAGGAGCAGGTCAGCGGGGCTCTGCTTGAGGATTTTATGAGGGTGCTTCTTATGATCTTGGCAGAGTTTCTTTGTTCTCTGGAAAAATGATTTCTTAGTAGTCAGCACAAAAATAAGGCTGAACATGGGTCTCATTCCCAGAGATTATTCCCTTCAGTATTTCACTTGATTGGCCCTTACAGCAAGCTTTCTTTGTTTTATCAGAAAAAGGAGGATCTAGGTAGGATTGGAGCAGAGGATAAATCAGTTTATTGTTGTTATCTAGCCTCTTTCATCCTAAAGACAGGAGGGGAGCGCTGAGTCAAATCACTGTGTAGCCCAGACTGTTGCATTAAGAAGTATGCCGGAGGGGAGGGATCCCAGTCCTCTTTCACTCTGGCATAGGGTTACTGATGGAGTCAAGGTATGAAATCAAAGCATCCCGAGGATTACACAATTTCATTTTCCTGTTGGAGATGCTGAGTTAAGGTTGTTTTTAAAGTCTGTGTATAAGAGCTAGCCGTGTAGCTCAGTGGTAGAGTGCTTGACTAATGTGTGTGAGGCCACACAAAGTCAGTCTATAACTTTCCCTATCCGAGACAGCACACTGACTCCAAACCTGCGACTATACCTGGGAGATGTGATTCTTCGCTGTGGTACCTCTTTTTTTTTTTATTGGTACCAGGGATGGAACTCACGACTTACCAAGACTACCAAGATCCAGGGAGTGGACTTTTTCATCAGCCAGTTTGAGGGGATGTATGTAGAGATGCTGATTCAGAAATCTGTCTGACCTGATGCAAACCAGAAGCCAAGTCAGTTTTTTTTTTTTTTTTTTTTTTAAATGGGCTTAGAATAGGATACTTCTGCAAATTTTTTCCTTGAAGGCCAAAAAAGCTTGCTCTTTATTGCTTCAAAACATTGGCATGCTTAGGAAAAGTGCATATATACTATTGCAAGGCAGGTGCTTATGCTGCTGAGCTAAATCCCCAGACCCTTTTTATTCTTTTTTTTTTTTGGTATCTCTTTTGTTTGCAAACCTGATAAAATTCAATGACTATGACACATGTGTTAGTATCTCAGAGGAGTCTTTTGGGTATGGAGTTACATATAGGTAGTGAATAAAATTAGATCCATGATAATTGAAATAGCGAAAGATAGAGTAAGAAAGAGGGTTTATTGATGTTTTCTGTTCTTTTTTTCCTGTTTTGTTTTTGAGACTTGTTGCTGTGTAGTTTAGGCTGGCCTTGAACTCACTGTGTTGTCCAGACTGTCCTCAAACTTGTGGTGATCTTCTTGCCTCAGCTCTTCTTGCTGGGATCGTAGGCATGAGCCACCATGCTTGGTGCTAATGTTCTCTATTCTTAATGTTCTCTGTATGTCTCTCTGCTCTTTAGGGCAACCAGTGAAGAAATCAGCGAGCCAGGTAACTAAAGCAGTTGACTTTCACTTCTGCACAGATGAGCGAATCAAAAAACACCCTAAGAACCAGGAGGAGTATAAGGAAGTAAACTTTACAGCTGAACTGCGAAAGCATATTTCAACTCCTGTAAGTTGATGGGGTTAGATGAATATTCTTGTTACTAATTCGGTTCAGATTTCAGGTATCACAGTTGTGGTTAGTAATGACAATAGATTAGTTGAAAGAAGGTTTTTTTGTTTTTGTTTTGTTTTTTAAGAGTAGTAAGAATTTATTGAGAAAGACATCTTCTGAGAGGGACAGAAGAGGGCCCAGAAAGTGGGTTGCCCAAGAAGCGTATGTTTTGAATTAAGCCATGTAAATCTTCTTTAAACTGTGATCTTGGACAAATCACTTTACCTCTGGGAATCCTCTTACCAAAGTGCTATGAAAATTAAATTAAGGTACATAAAGCACATAAAATGATATGCAGGAACTTGTAGGTAATAGCATTTCTGCTGCTTCAAAATTGGGAAAATCTTGTGTCTGCACAGTTGTGTAGAAAATACGACAAGACTTAGGGGAAAAAATTGGGTTCCCATATACTTTTATAAAGAGAGGTCCAATGAAAACAGTGGCAGTCATAAATAAAGATTCTAGAACTTAGTCTACTCATACTTGTTGGGATTAGTTAGTCTTTTGTAATCTTAAGCCTAGAGTATGTGCTCTTGCTTTTCAGCTATGTCTTTGAAAAGTTTGATTTCAGCCAGACGGCAGTCTTAGCAAGACTTACCAAGATCCAGGGAGTGGACTTTTTCATCAGTCAGTTTGAGGAGATGTATGTAGAGATGCTGATTCAGAAATCTGTCTGACCTGATGCAAACCAGAAGCCAAGTCAGTTTTTTTTTTTTTTTTTTAAATGGGCTTAGAATAGGATACTTCTGCAAATTTTTTCCTTGAAGGCCAAGAAAGCTTGCTCTTTATTGCTTCAAAACATTGGCATGCTTAGGAAAAGTGCATATATACTATTGTGAATGAATGATTTGCTGAGTGCTAGATCACTTCTTAAGAAAAAGCAAGCAAGCCAGCCAGCCTGTAATCACAATATTTGGTAACTTGGGGGAGACTGAGGCAGGCGGATGATGAGTTCAAAGTCAGCCTAGAGTTAGAACCTGTCTCCCAACAAAGATGAAAGACTGTTTATAATCCTTGCTGAAGGACTGACAAACTTCAGAATATAATTATCTTGGCTTTACTTAGTCTTTTTATTTTGATCACTCTAAATGTGTGGTTTGTGGTAGACTGTGGTGTTGTATAACATTTCAGCTGGGGAATAACTTTTCTCTTTACAGAGTCGAGTGGCAAAGGGGTGTACCATTATTAAGCCTTTCAACTTGTCCCAAGGAAAAAAGAGAACGTTTGACGAGGCTGCTTCTACCTACGTGCCTCTGGCACAGCAGGTTGAAGCGTTCCATAAACGAACTCCTAACAGATATCATTTGAGGAGCAAGAAGGAAGATTTTGGTAAGTTTCCTACCAACATCATTGCTGACCGAGGCCTCCCCTAAAATTTTTAACACAGGAGTATTGTTCTTTCAGTGGGTGATGGAAGAGGAATGTGAGTAAACGCTGGTGGGTTTACAGATACAGAGTATACAAGGGATTTCTAATTTAATAGTTTCTGTCTTTATGAAAATAATTTCTGTAAAATAGTAAGAAGTGAGGGTTAGAGATGGTATAAAATTAGTTGCCAAGAGAACAGTCCTGGAATTTGTTGTTTGTTTGTTCTTTTTGAGACAGTTTTGCTATGCAGGTCAGGCTAACCTTGAACTCACTTTGTAGCTCAGGCTGGCCTCGAATGATCCTTGCAATGATCCTCCTGACAGCCTCCCAAGTGCTGGCATTACAGATGTGTGCCACCATGCTCCACAGGCCTAGTATTTGTATTCTTTTTCTTCTTTCTTCTTTTTTCTTCTTCCTACTTTGTCTTTTTTTTTTTTTTTTTTATACCAGGAATCAAAGTTAGGACCTCATGCTTGCCAGGCAGACCCTGTGCCATTGTGAGCTATATCTCTGGCCTAGGCCTAGTATTGGTGATAAAGCAGAATGTGGTTGTTTTGCCTTTGAAGTCTCTAATTTTTTTTTTCCCTCTTTGGATAGGCTTTGTTGAGCACTACATGAGGTAGCCACACAAGTTCCTCTAAGTATAGCATTTGATTTTGTCAGACTTTGTATTATGAAAATAATGTGTCTCTTATTTACTCTTATGGAAATATGTATTACACATGACTTTTCAAGTAAGGTGACTCTGAGATTTAGTCTGATATGCTCTGCTTTTTGGAATCTGATTTCTTTCAAATAAAAAGAAAATTATTTCATGCAATTTTTATTTAAAATTTTGTACAGTTAAATAGCTAAATTATAGTTATATGTTATATTTTGAAGCATGATTTTTTTTTTTTTTTTTTTTTTTTTGTACTGGGAATCAAACTCATGACCTCATGCTTGCCAGGCAGGTCTTTATGCTGCTGAGATATGTCCTTGGCCCATTTTTATTTGGATTTTTGAGACAGGGTCTTGCTTTATACTTTAGGCAGGCCCTGAACACTCTACGTAGTTCAGGCTGGCCTCAAACTCATGGCAGTCCTCCTGCCTCTGCCTCCTGAATGCTGGGATTGTTAAGTGTGCACCACCATGCCCAGCAGCATTGCTTATTTCTAAAAAAGTAAATTTGATTTAGATATGCCATTACTTAGTGATAAGATCTAAATTAGAGGAATCATTCTAAATAATTATGTCAATTGATAGGTTTATCACTGGCCAGGTAAGTCAGTATTTTCTATGAGTGTTAGTGATTGTCTTAATACTGTGACAATGGCTTTTTACTTCCTTCATTTGACAGTTAGTCTTGATGCTTTGATACACAGATATTCCTCATTTAACTACCAACCTGTTGACTCAACCTGCCACTCAGACATATGACTTACCCTTTTTTTGGGGGGGGGGTACAGTTCTGTACATCTTGTAGATCAAACTGGCCTTGAGCTCATTTTGTAGCCCAGGGTGGTCTTGAACTTGCAATGACCCTCCTACCTCAGCCTCCCAAGTGCTGAGATTACAGGCATGTGCCACCATGCCCAGTTTAATATCTTTTTTTTGGTATAGTACACCTTGTTTATACAGTACTGTAATTTTTGTTGAATGTACTGTAAAGTAACCATAGTTTTGTGTTCTTACAGTACTGCATGTAAGATTATGCAAAGAAAAGTAAAATCATCAAGTTGGAGTTTCCTTTGACCATTTCTTTGTTCTGAATATTGTAATGTACATATATGTAGGAGTTTTTGTTTAGCAATGAATTCATTTGATGACCTCTTTGCAGGAATTGAACTTAGTCTCTGAAAGAGGAATGTCTATAGATGCTTTTTAGGAAATTTGTAAAGTTGAGAGTTTATCACTTGGTCTTTGGTGTTTTTCATCTTGTGTCATTTATAAAAATTGTATTTGTCAATAACAAGCAAAATAGTTGGTGTTGTCATTGCAAACTGTGCAAATATTAAGGAACCCATCAGACAGGCATGGGTTTTAATTTTAGGTGGTGACACTAGAATTTGCCCATGGGCACACTCTCAGTAAAGAGTGACAGGAAGAAGCGAATAACATTGTCCAGTTGACTGGTGTCTACCAAGCTGAGTGTGGAGGACCAGCTGCTCCAGTTTGCTTATCTATCCTCGGGTCTGCACTGTTGAATCCATGCTCACGGGTAATGCAGATGCTATGAACGAGGTGAATGTCTGTGATTTGTTTTCCAGCCCTGGTACCCTCCAAGACTTCTGTGACCAAGATGGCGACAGAGCCACAGACCCCTGTGCTGCAAACCAAACACCGGGCAAGGCCTGTGACCTGCAAAAGTGCAGCAGAACAGGAGGCAGAAGAGCTTGAGAAACTGCAGCAGTAAGTCCCACTGGCAGTGTTTGCAAAGAGTTCCAAGAAACCTGCGTGTTTGCTCACCGTCCTGTGAGAATGACAGTTGCTATTTTCCTGTCCTGAACATCTGTGTCAGTTGAGCAGTAGCTGTGCAGGCTGTGCCCCTTCCTGCCTGTGTGATGAAAGGCCTGCAAGTGGGAATATGGAAATAATCTGTGCTGTAAACTTGTAGAAATCCAGCTCAAGGTTGGAATGGGAGGACTTTCTTAAAGTTCCAATTAAGGAATATCCTCTATGGTTAGGTTAGGTAAATTCTCATTGTATGACTGCCTAAGGGATTTTTTAATAGGTATTGTCAGTGGAGGAAGCTAGAGCTTAATTGTTAGCATTGGAGCCTATTTTCTTTCTTTCTTTGAACCCGATAAATATACGAAATTTTGCCAATTAAAAATAGGTAAATATTTTTTTAAAAACATGCGAAATTTTAAAAACCAGTGATAAAATACAAATTATATGATTTTCCCCCTGTATTGGTTCATATTAATTACACATATTAAAGGGTTTCATTTCAGCAAATTTGTCCATGCACATAGTGTACTTTAATCATTTCTCCCATATCATTCCCTTTCTCCTACTCTCTAGTTTCACTTAATTTTTGAAGGGAGAGTTAATATATATAATGGTTTTTCATCATATTCATTTCCTTTATTACTCGTCCTTATACCCTTTCTCCCTATTTCCCTCCCTCTTTTCTGATACCCCTAAATAAGACCTAGCCAGACAATATCAGCCTTGAAAATTAGAGATCAAAAAGACCAACCTCAATCAGCCTAGCCTTGCCTCACCTGCCATTCCTGTGTTGCCTTATTGGGCTGGCATTTTTGATCCCTAGTTTCCAAGCTAGATCTTATTTGGGGGAAACAATGCAGTAGTCTTCATTCTACTTTCTTGTCATCTTAGAACATGTGACTTTTGTCTTCCTGAGTCTGGCTTATTTTGCTCAATAATGGTAGTCTCCAGAACCATCCTATTTATTTTGCTTTTATTTTACTGTGTTTTGAGATAAGGCCTTGCTTTGTATTTTAGGCTGGGGCTGTTCTTGAACTCACTACTTAGCCCAGGTTGGCCTTAAACTCAAACTTAGACTAAAAAGTGATTCTGTTCTTTCTCCCAAGTGCTGGGTTTTATAGGTGTGCACCACCACACACAGTTGGATCTATGTATTTTTCTGCACATGGCAATCTTTTTTATGGCTGAATAGTACTCTATTGTGTATATATAACACATTTTCTTTATTCATTTGCTGTTGGGTGCCTAGAGCAATGTCTTCACTATTGTGCCTCAGTAAACATAACCATGCAGGTGTCCTATAATATTCTAACTTTAATTGCTTCAACTATATACCAAGGAATGGTATATGTACATCAAATGATAGCTATAGTTTCAGTTTTGGGGGTGTCTCATATGGGTTTCCATAGTAGCTGTGCTAATTTTCATTCTATTCAGCAGGGTAGAAAGTTCCTTTCCCCATCCCTATTCTTGATAATGCTTATGTTGTTTGTGTTTTGTTTTGTTTTGTTTTTGAGACAAGATCTCACTGTGTAATCCACACTGGCCTTGAACTTGGGGTGGGTGATCCCTTTGCCTCAGTTTCCAGTGGTGGGATTATAGGCATGTGCCGCCATCTCCATTGCTTTTTTTTTGTATTCATGCTAATAACCACTCTGACTGGGATGACATAGAATCCGAATTTTGTTTTTCAAGTCCATTTCAACTTTTGTTTTGAGGAGGGGAACTTCCTGTATGAGAAGGATCCTTAAAATGGTGGCAGTGTTAGATCTGACTAATTTGGAACAGTAAAGACAGTAGCTGTGCAGACAGTGGACATTTTACTGTGCATGCTAGATCATCTCGATGACTAGTTTTTGTTCCACTTAGTTGTTTACTTAGTTTTCATTTAATTTAAGTTTGTTTTGTAGTTATCATTTAAACTTCTACCTTGCAGGTACAAATTCAAAGCACGAGAAATTGATCCCAGGATTTTGGAAGGTGGGCCCATCTTGCCAAAGAGACCACCTGTGAAAGCACCCACTCAGCCTATTGGCTTTGATTTGGAAATTGAGAAGAGAATCCAGGAGCGAGAGTCAAAAAAGAAATCAGAGGAGGATGAACACTTTGAATTTCATTCCAGACCTTGCCCAACTAAGATCTTGGAAGATGTTGTGGTAAGAATAGCTGAGGCTTTGCATGCTGGCCGGAGTATCCTGCCGTGACCAGATACCCACTGACCACGGGTGTTCTCGCTAGTACAGCAGATAAGTAGGAGCAGGATAAGGAGCTAGAAATGATAAAATGACATAAAAATGATTTTTTTCCTTAGGATTTAAAGTCCGATAATAAAGAGAGCATATATGTAAATAAACGAGATTGGCAGAAGTATTTTGAGAGAGTTGACAGTGTATGGTGCTATACAAATTCAGAGGAGAGAATGATTTCTTCCAGATAGAAGGTTTGTGGAGGAGGTAGCATTTGCCCTGAGCCTTGGCAAGGTTTAGTTGTCATCTTTGTGTTGCTGTTGTTGTTATAACTGACACTTGTGCTCTGTGTCAGGCACTGCTTTATACCCTTTTCCTGTGTAGTCATCCTTAGCAACTGGGGAATTGGTTATAGATCCTCTGTGATGCCAGATTCACCAGATGCTCAAGTCCCTCATGTAAGCTGTTGCATCCATTTTCATATGAGTTACACAGTTATTGTATGCGGTGTTTTTTGAGATGCTTAGTTGGCCTCAAACTCCTAGATTCAAGTCTCCTGAGTAGCTGTGACTGGAACACATGACACCACACTTCAGCTTACTCTTCTCTTCTCTTTTTGGTTGTTTTAGGGCCAGACATAAGGCATTATGTTGTGGTTTTATTAAAAACCACAACATATTGCCTTATTCTGTGTTTATTCTGTGTCCTTAGCACTCAGTCATAGTTATATTTCCCAGGCCTTATAAAATTCATGATTATGTCTAGAAAGTTTTCTTTCCCTATATTTTCTTTCAGTTGAGAGCTCTTTCTTTTCTTTTCTTTTCTTTTCTTTTCTTTTCTTTTCTTTTCTTTCTTTCTTTCTTTCTTTCTCTTTCTTTCTTCCTTTCTCTCTCCCTCTCTCCCTCTCTTTCCTTCCTTCCCTCCCCAATTTTAAAGCACATGTACTACAGTCCAAATTCTGTTAGCAACAAACTTTAAGGGCCTCCCCCTCCAGCACTTGTGTGATTGCTATCTAAGAGCTGGCTTTTGCTTTCTTTGTCATTTTATGCTTAATGAACAGGGCACTGAATATGACAGGGCAAGGTAGGTTGTATGGAAACCTCAGGTTCTGGAGCCATAAGGGATCTGCATGATTTTATATGTTCATCTGTCCCATCTAGCCGTCCATCCGTTATAGTACTGGGAATTAAACCCAGGGCCTTCTGCCAACAACTTGGTATGTTCATTTTAGTTTTTTGTTATTGGTTATTGTGGTATTTTGTTTGTTTGTTTTTGTCTTTGTCTTTGGTATAGGATCTCATTTTGTAATTCATTGTGGCCTTTAACTCACTATGGAGCTCAGGCTGGCCTTGAACTCACAGCAGTCCTCTTGCCTCAGCCTCCTGAGTGCTGGCATTACAGTCATGCACACCACTATGACTGGCCTTGTGTTTGTTTTATATATGGGTCAGAGAAAGTATTTCTTCAAGACTTTTTTTTTGTACTAGGAAGCGAACTCAGGACCTTGCACTTGTAGGCAGGTGTTGTGCCACTGATCTGTATCCCCAGCCCTCTTCAAGACTTTTATAACAATCATTTGGCATTGTTTTGTTTTGGTTCTGGGGTCTCATACATGCTAGACATGCACTTTACCACTGAGCTGCATCCCCAGCCAACAATCATTTAGTACCTGCTTTTAATTACATTTATTTATTTATTTATGACATTTTTATCTCTTGGCTCTTGGCTTTTCCACCTCCTATACAGTTGTGGTTTTTTTTTTTTTTTTTTTTTTTTTTTTTTGCACTACACTTAGTTTTTACTATATTTTTAAACCCAGCTTAAAAATCACTTCAATTTGTAAGTTAGAGTAATTTTAATGGGAACCTTTAAATGAATACATAAGTGGAAAACTAGTAGTTTTTGTCATGATTGACATAATAATAGCTAACATTTACATAAAGCTTGTTGTATACTAGGTTTTTATTCTAAACTCTTTATATAATAATTCTCACCAGCAGCTCTGAAGTAAATCTTGTAGATACTTTTATTGATACATTTTATAATTAGGAAACAGTAGTAAAATAACTTGTCTAAGATCACAGACTAGCCAGTAGCAGAACTAGGATGAGAATCACAGGATCATAAGCAATCCCAATGCTCATGCTTTTCAGAATAGGTTTTGGAGTTTAGATTTCATGTTGTTGGTTTTCCGCTTTTTTGTGGTTCTAGGAGTTGAACTCAGGGCTTCATATGTGCTAGGCAAACATTCTACCACTACCCTGTATCCCCAGCCTGAAGGGAGCCCTTACAGCAGATGATTTGTCTTACACTCTGGAAAGCCAGCATGAAGTGAGAAGTGAGGAGTGGTGACTAGCGTTCACTAAGAGCTGGTTATCTAAAAATAGCACTGTTCCTGCTTATAGTGAGAATTCTGAGTGAACAGATCCAGAAAGCACAAATAGGTAAGGTGTTACTGAATTAATGTGGTGAGCTAAAGAAAAATGCTCACTGAATCCAGCTGGTTGTCAGAATCCTGTGGGCTCCTATTATGTTAACCAATTCCTGGGTCTCAGCCCTAGAGTTTTGGTTTACTGAGCGCAGTGTAGAGGGAGCTCAGGAGAAGAATTTAGAGTATAGTGCCTGATGCACAGTAAGCGGTCATGTTGTTAATAATAATTGCCGTTTTATTGAGTGCCTGCATTGTTCTGAGAGCTTTATGTGATCTTGTTTTTTTGTAAGAGCTCTATTCTTATCTCTACTTAAAAATTTTTTTGAAATTATTTTTTTGGTGCATTTTAGATATATATAGTATCCCTGGTTGTTTTGTTCTGTTTTTGTGTTTGTTTGTTTTTGAGACAGGGTCTCACTGTGCAGTTCAGGCTGGCCTTGAATTAACTGTAACCCAGGCTGGCCTCCAACTCTGTGATCTTCCTGCCTCAGCCTTCTAAGAGCTAGAGTTACAGGCGTGCACTAACATGCCTGCAGTATCCCTATATTTTAAGATGAGTGAACTGACACTAAGAGATATCTACTGTGCAGAACTAGTATTTGAGCTCTTTATTTTCATAAACAGTATATTATTCTATCCCACAATACTTAATATTATTGTTTCTTTGGACTGCAGCTTTTGAATTTGACACTGGCTGTTTGCCAGTTCTGTTCTAAAATTTTAATCCAATTCTTAGTTTCTTTTTTTGTGGGGGGAGAGACAGTCTTGATATGTAGTGTAGGCAGGCCCTGAATTTGCTTATGTAGCCTAGGTTGGCCCTAACTCACAGTGACCCTCTGCCTCAGCCTCCCAAGTGCTGGGATTACAGGACATGCACTACCATGCCCGGCTTAATTCTTGGTTTCTAGAGAAGCGAATCATAGGACATTTGATGTGTATTTACCCCTCCCCGCCTTTCCTGGTTCAGAGGATCGAACCTAGATCCTTGCACATGCTAGGCAAGTGCCCTACCACTAAGTTATATTCCCTAGCCCTTTTTTTGTTTTGTTTTTGTTTTTAATATTTTAGATTACCTGTTTTTAAGGATCTTTTTTTAGATTACCTGTTAATTAATTTGGCATTGGGACTCGAATTAATAACTTCATGCTTGCCAGGCAGGTGTGTCGCTGAGTTGTATCCTTGGACCCTTGTTTATGTTGTTTTGAGATAGGGTCCTGCTATGTATCTCAGACTGGCCTTGAACTCACTGTGTAGTCCAGACTGACCTCCCCTTGCAGCAGTGCTCCTGCCTTAGCCTCCCAAATGCTCCGATTACAGACATATACCACCATACCCAGCTCCCAGGCCTTTTAAAATTTTATTTTGAGATGGGATCTTGCTAAATTGCCCAGGCTAGCCTTGTATTTAACCTTGTCTCAACCTCTTGAGTAGCTGTGATTATAGTTGTCACGTAGTTATACCCTCATTTTCCAGAAAAGTAGTCTTTGAAAGAGGAATTGACTTCCCCGTAGGAACAGTTTTAAGAGTTGGTGGAAGAACTGAGATTAGGTCTTAGACAGGGGCTGATGTGGCATGTCTGCTGCTACCGTCATTCTCATCCATGCCCGAGTGCTGAAGTTTCGCTTCCTTGTGTCCTCACAGTGCATCTTGTGGTGTCTCACTTGGGGATGGTAGATGGCACCAGTGAGAGATGGGTGTGGGCAGCTGTGCACCATGAGGCAGAGACAGCTCCGGGAAGAGGTGGAGGAATGAAAACTTTGAGCATGGGGATGTGAAATGTGAACTTGGTGCCAGCTCATAACCGGGGTTGGGGCACCTGGAGGTGATGTAATGTCAGTGAGGGCAGCGAGTAATTTTAGCAGAGATATTTAGAGGTGACTTAGGGAAACCAGCAGCCTCCCCCCACCCCCATGTTCCCTGAGATAACATTGCTTCATGGTAATTTCTTAACTGGTCTGGGCCAGGCCTGAGAGCTTGTGCCAGGGCACATAGGGGCATTTCCTGCCTTAGAGAAAAGTGTTCCTCCTCATCTCCCATCCGCCTGCCTCTCTGACATGTATAATCTCTTCACCTGATGGCCCACTTGTGACCACACACACATCCCTTCTTCCTGATTATGCATCCCTTCTTCACAGGTACCCTACCTAACTTTCCCTAATAGCTTTTAGCTCTATATTCTGCTGCATTGAGGACAATTATGAAAATTAGGGGGTATTTATTACTTACTCATTGTCTCTTTTTTTCCCCACTGGAACGTGGGAACTCGTTGAAGACAGAGCCTATGTATATCTATATTGATCACTCTATCCTCAGACCTTACATAGTGATGTGACAGTACAGATTGACATGTATCAGCACATGTTTCTAGCTTATTAGACATCAGGAATTCAAATATGGGATAAGACATAATCCTGGTCTTTTTTTTTTTTGGTACCGGGGATTGAACTCACAACCATGATCTTGCAAGGCAGTCACTTCTGCCGCTGAGCTAAATCCCCGGCATAACCCTGGTCTTCAAAGCTTGCACAGCCTGGTAGAACAAATTGACATGTAAGCAAATAAATGCAGCAGTAATAACCAATACATGCTTAGTTCCCCAGGTCCTTCTGTGAATGCTGCGGAGAAGACAAAGGCAATATCCCGGCCTTCAAGGAGCTCATAATTCAGATTTACAATAACAAAATAAGAAGCTTTCCCTTTTTTTGGAAACATGATTGCTTTCCTGAATTTCGGATTGAGGCCCATTCAGCTTTTTATTGCCATGGAATGTGCACTGCACATTCCATCGCTGCAGTGATCATTTTCATAAAACATTTTTCCTGCCCCAGCTAATTATGAAACTTCACAAATAGTTACTTCATGGCTTATTTACTAGAGATTTCCTTTATTTGTCTTTTAAAATGCAGATCTCTCTGCTGGTTGGGTGAGGAGAGAAAGAAAAAATAGGAAAGGGGGATTATTTTAGAACTAAATGAGCCCTTATTTATTTTGATTATTTTATGAAAAATCTTGAGGCTTAGAAGGGTGCCTGATGTTCCCGTTACACAGGTTGGAAACAGAGTTGGGACAGAACAAGACCCCTGGCTCCCTGTCATTGTTCTTTATATTTCCACATACAAGCCAAGGTATGCTGGTGTCCACCTTTCCAGGATACGATAGAAAAGCACATTTTTGTTATTATTTGTGATAAGAATCATTTGAAAACACATCTCTTAGAATTCTGATTCCAAGGTCTGGTAACTTGGATTTCACTATTCTGAGTGATAGCTTTCTTTACAAAAGAAGAAATCTCACAGCAGAATAGCATTCCCTTTGTAGTGCTCACCTAGAGACACCGTATCAGGATCCTTTCCAGTGATTGTGATGTTGCACAGCACATTCTGCAAAACTACTTGTCTTGTTGCTGAGGTACAATCTTTTGGATCTCTGTGTGATGGCAAATATTCATGTTTTGAAGATTAGTTTGCATTTAAAAGCTAGTCTAAAAGTATTTGGGACTAACCTTTTAAAAATATTTTTAACTAAAACTTTTGAGTAGTAAAAAGATACGGAGGCAGAAATAGTTACGTTACAGTAAAGGTAAAGATGGAGCAATTGTCTTGCATGGTCCAAAAAGTGGCCACTCCAAGAAAGACATTGCAGACGTGTTTTGAGCAGTTGTAGCATTGTTGGGATTAAGAAGTCTCCCAAGGTATCCTCATAGAGTCCAAGGTATAAATTCTCATGTGTTCGTTCTTACTGCATTCATTTAACAGACATTTCTTGAATGCTTTATACTTGCCAAGGTCTTATGTTAAGTGCTTGGGATTGATGGAATAAAATAGCGCCCATCCTTGAAGCACTCATAAGCTAGGTGGGGGAGATGAGTGTCTAAGTAAGTAAGTATAATGAAGTCTTATATATGTACAGTCATGTCACCTTATATTTACAGATTGCGCATGTGCAGATTTAACCAACTCTGGATAGACATATTTGTGGGGAAAAAAATTACATGAGTACCAAGCCTGTATAAACTGTTTTTCTTGTCATTACTCCCTAAACAATACAGTATAATAACTATTGATGCTGTATTTGTATTGTATTAGGTACTATAAGAACCTGGACTGGCCAGGCATGGTGATGCATGCCTGTAATTCCCATACTTGGGAAACTGAGGCAGGAGAATTGTTGTGAGTTTGAGGCCAGCCTGGGCTACAAAGTGAGTTCTAGGCCAGCCCAAACTGCAGAGCAAGACCCTGTCTCAAAAAGAGAGAAAAAAAACCTAGAGATGACTTAATGTACCTAAGGAAGATATGGGTAGGTTGTATGCAAATACTGACCCTTTTTATATAAGGAATTTGAACATTTGTGGATTTTCATACCCATGAGGGATCACTTCTGTGGGTTCTGAGAGTAGAGAGGCCAGTTGTCATGATACAGGAACTTCGCTTTGAGGGGAGAGGCTATTTGGATATCTAATTGAGTTGTGTGCTCCTTGCAGGGTGTTCCCGAAAAGAAGGTTTTTCCCGTCACTGTTCCCAAGTCTCCAGCATTCACACTGAAGAACAGAGTCCGATTGCTTGCCAGGGAAGACGAGGTGATTTCCTGGAGTGGGATTTTCTGTTTCCTTCTGAGGCGGTCTGAGGCTTACCTTTTCACCTTCCTCCCTTCCTCCCTTTCTTTCTCCCTCCCTCTCTTTCTCTCTCCTGTCTCTTTTTTTCTTTCACAAAACCTGGGGCCTCATGCATGCTAGGCAAGAATTCTGCCACAAGCTGCTCTCTACTCCTCGGCCTTAGCATCTTTTAAATGTAATGGAGATCAAAGGCAGCGGTTATTTTCTCATCTGTTTTGCTCCTCTGAGAGCAAAGTAGTTGTTAAGTTACAAATCATCTGCATCTCAGTAATAACCATTTACAATTTATAGAAACAGTGTGGAAGAGTTGGCATTGTAGGTGATCTGTTTCTGTAGCATTGAAACCAGCCTATCTTTGAGAGTAAGTTGCCAAGCCCTGTACTTTATTTTGCCAGAGTTATTGTCATTATTCAGTGTGGAACTTTTAAAATGAGTAGTTCCACCTGCCTTGTCCTATCATCATTAATAGAAGGACCGCAGAAATGGCTGTGTGGTCATGGCTCGTGAAATTATAACACAAACTGCCATTGATATACTAGTTTCTAATTACATCTCCCATTTTATCTATAAATATCCAGAGTTAGGGTAATTTTATAGCAGATATCAAGCAAAGCCTTTTTATAGTTTCATTTGAAACTAAAATACACAGTAATCTTATGTTACCAGTTTGAACCCAAACAACTTACTTAGTCCTATTCTGGGTTTGGCTACTATTAACTCATGTCACATGTTTTAGTGAGCCTGGAGACTGGGTCAGAGAAGAGGTGAAGATGTATGTTTGGTTAGTACTTTGCTTCTAAGTGTCATTTTATTTATGCTGACTTACTTTGTTAAGTTCTTGGAGTATTTCTGTGAAAAACTTTATATCGGTTAGTCCCTTATTAATGGCTTTCACGTTGCTCTCAGCCCTGTGGTGTGGTAGCTGATTTTGCCATTATCCTTCTTTGATAAAAATAAAACTAAGACCCACATTTGAGTGACTTGTCTCATGCAGTATCTTCTGACTGTGTATTCTGAAGAGGTGGGAGAGAGTAACAAGTCTTATTTCTGAACTACAATTTCTCTCTTAGGAAGAGGATGAACCAGTAGTGATAAGAGCTCAACCTGTGCCACATTATGGGGTGCCTTTTAAGCCCCATAACCTAGAGACGAGAACTGTAGCAGTATGCCCTTTCTCCTTTGATTCTCGGGACAAAGAACGCCAATTACAGAAGGAGAAGAAAATAAAGGAATTGCAGAAAGGGGAGGTAGGTATTTCCATTTCTGCAAGTAGCTTAATACCATTCTTTTATCCCTCATGGGTAACCTTTCATGTAATACTTAACTAAAATTCTCCTTCCTTTGATCCTTCTAAGAGTTGAATAAAATGTAAATAGGGCAACTAATTTAAATAATTTTTCTGGCTCAAAGACGTTAAACAACGCCTCTGATCATACTGCTCAAGTTGTTGGCCAGATTGTAAGGAAAACCTAGGTTTTCTTTTGGGCCCGTTACTCTTTTCTGTTGGACCATACTGGTTTGAAAACTGCTCATCCCTGCCTGTCCAGTTCGCCCACATACTGGGATACAACTGTTGCTTTCTAGCTAGAGAAGTTTGCCTCTTGAGTCACATGTTTTTGTTTTCTTTTGTTTATTTTCATTAGGTACCCAAGTTTAAGGCACTTCCCTTACCTCATTTTGATAGTGTTAACCTGCCAGAGAAGAAGGTAAAGAACGTGACCCAGACTGAGCCGTTTGACCTGGAAACTGACAGAAGAGGCGCTAAGAAGGCTCAGACATGGAAGCACCAGGTGGAGAAGGGCGAGCAGCCCAGATGTTGGTTGTTGGTTAGACAGCAGGCCCTTGGCATTGAAATCACCGCAATGAAAGAAGTATTGCGGTATACCCTATCTAAACCAGGGCTCAGCACTTTTGTTTGGAAAGCACCAGGTAGTAAATATTTTAGGTTTTATGGTCACATGTGGCCTCTGCCTTTGTTACATATTCATGCATATGTGTATATTTTCATCCCTTTAAAAATCAAAAACTATTCTTAGCTCAAGGGCTGGACAAAAAGTTTACAAGCTGAATTTGACTTATAAGCTAAAATTTGCTGACCCTCTTTTAAGTGACTACTTGAGAAATGTAAAAGCTGTGGCTTTCTGTGAGTCTATAAGATTTCATCCACTCTAGTTGTTAGATTTATAAATTAAATACTGTATTACTCCTTTCTGTTGGTGTTTTTGGTAAGTAACAGACTGGGAGAATAGGTTCTTTATGTAATACACTGTTTTCTCAGCATGGTATGGAACATACTTGTTCTTTATAGTTACTAAGTAATTATAAATAAATAATTGGATCCAGGCAGAGTAGCACACACTGTAGAGAGCCCTTCCCAAACCTCTTCGCAGTCTGGGAAGTTTATATTTGTAATCCCAGGAGAAAGTTACTGGAATTCTAGCGAGTTAATTCCAATCTACCACTTCCAGCATGATCCATGGCGAGAATAAAGACGCTAAGACATATTTATAGTTCGGGGGAGCAAGTCCAGCCAGGATGAAAGTTCGCTGGAACAAAGGCCTTGACCCAGGGCCCAAGCCAGGTTTTCTTCATTCTTGAAGTGAGTGGCTCGCCTGTCTGACAGACTTTCTTTCTAACAGCTGGAGGAAGAACTGAAACAGCAGAAAGAAGCAGCTTGCTTCAAGGCCCGTCCCAACACAGTCATCTCCCAGGAGCCCTTCGTTCCCAAGAAAGAAAAAAAATCAGTCGCTGGTAGTATTCTCTGTACTGTTGTGGGCAGAACTGTCAGACTTCTCTGCAGAATGCAGACTCAGTTGTGGGAGTTTAATGCAGCATAAAGCAGAAGTGTTGGACTTCAGAGGATGGTAGCTTTTCCTTCCCCTAGACCCAATCTTTAACCGCTGTTGACCTTAGTGTGGCTCTGTTGAGTTACCGAATGCATTGTGTCCAGACTGATATAACGTGAGCCTTAGCAGAACCAGCTGGCTCTTCAACAGCATTTATGGGCTGCCTCACCTGAAGAGTGAGTGAACGAGAGGGAGAGCTGGGAGGTCTTCTCAGAGTTGACCTCGAAGGAAGCCTTAGATATAAGACACTGGATTCCTCAGGCACTGGGCAGTGTTTGGTTAAAGGTTAGGATTGTTCTACATCTGTTTTAAAAATCACGGGGCTGGGGATTTAGCTCAGCGGTATAAGCGCCTGCCTTGCAAGCAGGCAGTCGTGTGTTCGATCCCTGGTACTGATAAAAACGAAAAAGCCAAAAAAAAAAAAAAAAAAAAATCACTGTAGTGTTTTGTTTTGTTTTGCTTTTTTTGTCTTTTTGAGACAGGATCTTGCCATACAGTTCAAACTGGCCTTAGGGTCACTTCTTAGCCCAGGCTAGTCTCAAACTTACAATGATCCTCTTGCCTTAGTCTACCGAGTATTGGGGTTACAGGAGTGCACCACTATGTCCCAAGAAATCACTGTAGTTTTGAGCAAGCTGCTTTACCTCTGGGTTTTGCTTTTCTCCCATTTATACTAAGGTTTTACATGGGCCCTTCAACTCTTAAAATTGTAGGACTCCCAACTTTTTCCTTAATGGACTTCCTTAGAGCTCAGCTTTTTATTGCTTTCCATGTCTTGGCCAGTTAGTTCAATCCGGGGTTGGGGTAGGGGCTCGGGTAATGGAATTTTTGCTTGTGTACTAGTTTTTTCTCTGTTTCTGTACTCAGAGGGCCTTTCTGGTTCTCTAGTTCAGGAACCTTTTCAGTTAGCCACTGAGAAGAGAGCCAAGGAGCGGCAGGAGCTGGAAAAGAGAATGGCTGAAGTGGAAGCCCAGAAAACGCAGCAGCTGGAGGAGGCCAGGCAGCAAGAAGAAGAACAGAATAAGGAGGAGCTGGCCAGGCTACGGAAAGAACTGGTAACTGGGCAGCATGAACACTGACTAACCCAGGGTTGTCTTTTGTGTTCTCTGACCATGTTGCATTGTAGACAGGATCTGCAGTAGCTTGCAGAGCAGCATCAAAGGCAAGTGAGTGGAAGATGTCATCCCCCTGAGGCTAGGAGGAGGCTAAGATGGACACGAAGCACATGTGTATGTGGTGATCTAAGGAAGAGCTATGAGTTTTGGCTCTTGAGGAACCAACCTGTCAGTTGTGAAACGACACCAGTTGTCCAAAATACACATTTATTTTTAACATTGAATGTAGACACGATTTCTTCCAGAGGTCTGTGTAAGAAGCACATTGTGTGCTATCCACATGTACAGTGATGCATTTCCTAGGACTTTTTGTTGTTTGTCTTATTACTTTCATCTGAGATTAAGAACCAAAGTATTTTACAGTTAGACAAGAGCATATAGTACCAGGCTACAGAGAAGGGTAGGGGAATTGTGAGGCAACTGTACTTTCCTTTTTTCCCCTCTAACTCCATGAAGTTATAGTATGTGTTGGTCTCAGTGATCTTCATGCTAACATTAGTTTTATTTATCCAAAAGAACACACAATCCACATTACACAACCTTTTGTTGGGAGGATAGCAAGTTGTGATAACTGCATATAACAAGGAAAAAGACAGTTTTAGATGAAACTTCATATGATTAGTAAAAGGATGACTTACAGAAGTCTGTAGGTTTTGTCTGAAAGTACTCAAATAGTACTCAGTGATAGAGTGCTTGACTATCATGTGTGAGTTTCTAGATTCAGCACCACAAAAAGAACATAACAGCAGCACTCAGACTGGCTGCTGAAACAGCTGCTGGCTTAGGTGACAGGCAGGCTTCTAGGACAAACTACCAGAGAGAGCAGCCTCCGGAACTCAAGCTAGCAACTGCTGCCTGAAGGATAAAATAATACAATCCCCTCTTCATCCATAAAAGTATTCACACACTCATACAAAAAATTAACTCCAACTTACCTAGTTTTTCTAAAAACACTTGGTACCTGCCTCTTGTAGAGACCTGTTTTTTACAGCAGTTCTCAATATAGGCTAATGACAGTATTCTAAAGTATTCTAAGTAATCTGTGCTCGTTCTCTGTATTAGTGTAGTTTGATTCAGGATTGACCATCCAGAGGGATAGATGGGACAGAGTCTTCTCTGACAACCCTTCCTATGCTTTGTTCAATTTTACTTTTTTGTTCTTTTGGTTCATATTTTTGTGAGTTATTGAGAGTGAGGAAAGATATGGTGGTGTGTGCTGTAGTCTCAATTATTCAGGAGGCTGAAGCAGCAGGATTACAAGCTTGAGGACAGCCCAGGCAACTTAGACACTTGCTTAAATAAAAAAAGGGGACTGGAGATGTAGTGTGAAGACCTTTAGTTCAATCCTCAGTGCCACAAAAAACAGTGTGTCTATTGCACTCTGGCTAATTGTTAACTTGTAACTCTTTGTGCAATTGAGCACAGCCTCATTACACACTAGTACAGTGGTGGTGAAATTGTGGCACATGTGCCGCAGGAGTCTGTCTGTTGTTTTTGAAAGCCCTAACCCCTTGCCATCACTGCCCTAGGAAGTCACATAGGAGATGTGTGTGGCATTCTTAGTAAGGGATCCAGCGAACACCTAATAGAAACAAGCCAGGTGTGGTGGCACACTCCTATAATCTTGGCACTCAGAGGCTGAGGCAGGAGAATCGTGAATTCAAGCCCAGCCTAGGCAGTTTAGCAACCTCATGAGACCCCGTTTAGAAATAAAGGTCTGGATTCAGTACCACAACAAAACTACACTGCATTGTTCTCTCACATCCCTCTCATTCCTTGCTCTGCAGGTGCACAAGGCAAATCCGATACGCAAATACCAGTCTGTGGAAATAAAGTCAAGTGACCAGCCTCTGACGGTGCCTGTCTCTCCTAAGTTCTCCACTCGATTCCACTGCTGAACTAAACTGAGCTGCAGATACTGCTTGGCGCCAGGAGCTGCTTGTTATGTCCTACAGGCACGGAGAGAACTCATTTCTCCAGACTCATTGACTCATGCCTAACACAGCATTCCCACAGCTGTGGGGCCAGTTCCATGGAGGTGTTTTCATACATTTTAAGGCTAAAAAGAGACTCAGCTAACTCATCTATGCCTCGATGAGGCTTCTTGTAGTGGTTTCCTTTAAATATCAGTTGACCCTTAACTAGAATTACAAGTCTCTGTGTTAGCATAGTGCAATTTCTTTTTCCCTTTATCCCTTCCCTTTATATATTTGTGTATTTTTAATCAGAAAATAAAGATAGTGCAACTTTGAGGTAGGATTTAAGTCATAGTTTAAATGAGGACCAGTCAGTGTATCAGATTCTTTCCTCTTCTCTATATAAAATAAGTTTATAGTTAAGAGTTTGCCTTCAGGGCGGAGAACTTCAGTAACTGCTCAGGAGGATCACACAGCCTCCTGCGAACACACCAGCAACCACTCAACAAACTTGGAGCAGAGCCGCTCTCTGGCCTCTTTCCTCCCTGGCGCTGATAAAAACGGGAGTGGTGCTGAATACACTTTAAGACCTGGCCCAGGAATAAATACATGTTCTTTTCCCTGATTTTGTTACTTAATGGTTTACTTTTTTGGGGGGGGTAGCAGGAATCAAACTCAGGACTTTGTGCTTACCAGGCAGGCGCTGTGCTGCTGAGCTGTATCCCTGGCTCTAATGTTATAAAATTTAAGCCCCCTTTGAGTGAAAGTGGGTGATTTGAAAAGGAGGTCCAGGATCTTTCCAGATCACAGACTATCTTTAAAGGAAAGTGCTTTGTAACTTGTTTATCCATAGCAGAGTATCACTCCATATTTTATTAATTTGCTTCTAGTAAACACCTAATTGTGAATGGGTAAGAGTCAACTGAAGTAAAAAAAAAAATTTGTGTGAGTGTGTGTGTGTGACAGAGTCTTACTGTATAGTTCAGGCTGGCCTTGAGTTCATTCTGTAACCCAGGCTGGCTTTAAATGCACAGTGATCCTCTTGCCTCAGCCTCCTGAGTTGGGATTATAGGCATGTGCCACCACCCTTGGCTAAGATACGTTTTAAGAGTTCTTTCTTGACCATGACTTCAAATAAGGGTGGTCATTTCCTTTGTGCCTTCCAGTGTTTCTTGTATGAACTATGTCTAGTAGAGCAGCTGCCTCATATCTGAGTTGGCTTGTTCTTCACAAAACAATAGAGAGGTGTTAGTTCCTTGAAGACAAGAATTGTTGCAGTCCTCTGGGTTCTTTGACTGGTGCATAATTGGTTTAGATCCATGCTAAATAGTACATTTTCTTTTGACTTTCCATTTTTTAATTTAGTTTAATTTTTTTTGGTACTGGGGATCAAACTCACTTGCACTTGCCAGGTAAGCACTTATGCTGCTGAGCTAAATCCCTGCCCCTTTTCCATTATTTTAAAATAGCTGCTCCTGGGCCAGGAGATACAAAAGCAGCTGTGTTCTGTACAGGCCAATCCTAAGCACACCATATATGACATCAGGCCTATTTTATTTTCATGGATTTACTGTCATGCGCAAGCCATTGTAGATCCATGTAGATGGACAGCAGGGTAGTGCTTTTCACAGTATGACTTACAGATCCCTCCCTCCTGGAGGCCACAGGTCAGCACAAAATGAGACTCTTTTGTTTATTTCTTAGAGGTATGTAATATGGTCTCATAGCCACTTACTTAGTTCATTTAATAATTATTTACAGTGCTAAATATAAATGCCCACACCCTTTTGTACTGTTCTAGTCTCTGGGAATTCAGCCCAGAGAGAAAAGGACTGTGCCTTTTGTGGAGCTTAGACTTCAGTGGGGAAGACAGACAGATGTGCTTAAGTATTGTTCCACTGATGAGAGGTCTTAGCACCCCTGCTGTGCAGACAGGCTGGTGTGGAAGAGGAGCATGTGAGCTGGGGAAGGCGGGGAAGGCGGGCTAGGCGGGCTGGCTGCGGCTATTGCAGTGCAGGTAGTGAAAAGTGTTGGGCTTCGTGGTGAACCTGACATTGTAACTGGTAAGACTTGCCAGGGAAGTGGATGTGGAGAGAGGGAGTTACAAAGTGATCAGCCTCAGACAGACATGGATCATTTGCACTAAAATAAAATAAACAGCTCTTGGAGTCTTATATTTTCCTTGGTCACCTATTTCTTTGCTGTTTCCACCCCTACTAATCTCTTGATTTCTTCTCTGGATCTGGCGTATGAGGTTTTTTTTCTCTGTTTGTGTCAGTTCCCTCAGTCATGTGTTTCCACCTGGCATCATTTTTTCATATGTCTTATATGCTTTCACTTCTGATTGTGTCAGGTGGAACAGTAAATCCAGCCCTCGGACTGAGGCCTCAGGACTACTGTGTTGAGCATTACAGACTGGGACCTTCCACCCATTGCCCCCATTCTTGGTTGTCCCTGCCCAGCCCCCACATAGAGAGGTAGTATATGGCAGTGATTTAGAGAAGTTATGAAGTCTGATTAAGAAGAGCTGATGTTTAATTTTTAAAAATTAGTGTAGCAAAAGATACATTGTCATGAATTGCCCCTCAAAATACTCCTCCTTGCTTTGAACGCATATCACACTGTTGTTGCTGGGTTTTTTTGTTTTTGAGACAAAGTCTTACTATGTAATTCAGGTTGGCCTTTAACTCACAGCAACCCTCCTGCCTCAGCCTCTGGGAGTACATGTTTGCTACCATCCCCGGCTATGTTCATGCTGCTTTTGAAGCAACTCTAGAAGTTCTATTTGTGTCTTTATTTGAATTCTTATAACTGCCTTGATAACCTGAACTGATTAAAATTGTTGGCCTTTCGTGATCATTTTGACTTCAGAAAAGAGTCAAGCTGCATGGTGCATGATCCAATGAATAAGGTGGATGAGGACTCAAACTTACTGTTTGCCAGAAATTGTGATTGCAGAAGTGATATGTGAACTGGAGCATTGTGTGATGGAGAGTGAAACCAGGTACCCAAACTCAGGTTACTTTCACCACATCATTTTTAAATGCTTGAATAAGCTGTTATAATATTCAGGGTTGACTCGTGTTTCTGAGTGCAAACTCAGCTCGCACATTTCCATCAAGGCCAAAAAGCGCATCACCTTGATGGAGTTTCTTGACATGATTTCTTCACATGAAGAGAACTGGGTTTTGAACCCAGTTCTGACAGTTTTGAACCTTGCTCACAGGATCATAATCAGCCCCAAGTTTCATGTCCGTATGACATTTCTTTAAAAAGTTGCAATCTAAAGCTGCATGATCAGGAAAGCCCAATGAAATTGCATGTTAATTTGGTGTTCCTTTTGTTTTTAAGACAAGGACTCACTATGTAGTTCAGTCTGACCTTGAACTCACTATGTAGCCCAGGCTGGCCACAGCCTCTCAAGTGTCAGGACTACAAGCATGCACCGCCACGCCTGGCTAATGTGAATGTGTTCTTAATCTGTGATTTATGGCATAGTTCAAAAACACGCCTCTCTACTGTCGCTCACAAGTAACTGCACCAAGCAAGTTGAAACTTCTACATGCTTTTACCAAGGTTTGACTTGCCACTTCTTGTAGTGAAGATCCCTGCCTTTCCATTGGCTGGCACTAGGCAGGGGTCTTTCACCCATATTTTTTGATCACCTTTTGATACATTACTTCAGAACAAATACCTTAAAACTGAGTGGTTAACAGCTTCAACACAAACTCGTGATTAGTAATGAGTCTTGTTTTGATGAATGCCCCACTTTTACCTACCTTTTTTTCCTCCAGAAACTCAAACTCTACTTTTATAGAGACGTTTGTATTCTTTGTCCTCATAGGTCAAGTTCTAGAAGAAGCTTCATCTTTCCATACTAAGAGGTTACTCAGGAATTTTTCTAAACAAATGGAATGTCCTGAGATAAGAATTTACTGGGTTCTACTAAGAATCTGGCTGCCACACTTTGCTTGGCAGTTTTGCAAAGTGCCTAGTGCGCATGCACGTGTAGATTGTTGGCGCTCCCACTGTTTGTGGGAGGGCGGTTTTCAGAAGGGTTTTGACTTGGTCATGATTTTCCATTGCTCATACTTTGTATGAATTCATATAAGATCACTTTTACTCTTTGGTTAATCACTGTTTTCTTGTGTAGTATCTTAGTTTTTATTTTTGTCTCTTTGCTCTTTAGTTGGTTTTTTGAGACTGGGTCTCACTGTTGTTGAGGCTGGCTTTGAACTCACAACCCAGGCTGGCCTTAGCCTCCATAGTGCTGGGATTACAGGCATGTGTCACATGCCCTTCTTTATTTTTTTATTTTTTTATTTTTTTGGTACCAGGGATCAAACTCAAAACCTTCCACTTGCCAGACAGGCACTTGTGCCGCTGAGCCCTCTCTGGCCCCTGCCCTGCTTCTTATGTAGTGTCTTAGCTGGTCTTTCAGTTGCTTTATTCCTTACCAGTTCTTTTCTGAGGAGTTTTGTCCCTAGAAAGTAGAGCCAGAGTGGAGGACAGACTGCAGTATTAGTTGCCCCAGCACCTAACAGAGATGAGAGCTGGACACACATAATTATTAATAGTAGGATAGGTTCTAAAATGGGGAGTACTGTAGGAGTTCAGGGTTCTCGTTGGAAGTGAGGTTGTAATTCATAAAGATGATTTTTAGTTTTTTAAAAGTAAAAATTCTAAAGGTAATCACAGTTAGATATTTGTCTAGGTTTTTGGGGGGCTGGCTTATGGCTGGAGTGCCTGGTTGAATGTGAATGTCCTGTGATAAATCTTGACATCGTTTCCTTTGTGATTCCCTTGAGGAAGGCTGTCGCCTCCTGGAAGCTGGTTTGCTGGGAAAGTTCTTCAGTGCTGAGAGAAGCAGTTAAAAAAACTGTGAGCCATGTGGCTGGGCTCCTATTTCTGCACAGGCAGGCTGAGTTTCAGCTTGGTGGTGCGGATCCAGGTAGGAACTGGTCAACGTTCTGAATCCTGAGCTGCCTTCTACCTTGCAGCCTGCTGAGATGCTCAGAGAACATACAAAGTTTCCTGGAGACAGGACAAGCCCAGGCCTATGGAAAGAGCAGGAAGGTTAAAGTGTGTGGCAGTCTGAGCAGTGACGGAGGCGTAACCAGGGAACTGAATGTTTGCGCCAGGGCCAGGAATTCCAGGACAATTTGTTATCTAGCTAAAGCCAGTGTAGTTGCTACAAAAGAGAAGCCTGGGGACAAAAACATACTTCCCTCTTTCTTTGTGTTCTTCGTAACCACTCTTGTTTCCTGGTGCTATTGGAACAGTTGGTGACGTTGGAAGTGTCTGGTAGTCTTTGTTATTCTCTAGCCGGAGAATAAGAGGCCAGGCTCAGGCCAAAGTGTGTTTCTTATGCACTGCAGGTATCACCTTCCTGGAAGGCTTTCACCAGTGCTGACTTTCACTTGCAGAAATCATAGGTCAGGTGTAACTGGCCAAAAGAAATACTAGGTTTTGTTAGGAAACAATGATTTACCAGGCATCAGTTGCTCTTTTCCCTTTAAAAAAAATGCTCTTGGACAGAGAGGAAATAAAAGGCTGGCCTGTCTGATCTGCAGAGACCCAAATAGTTGTGAGACTGCTGTAGCAAGTCAAGCAGGGTGTGAATGTGCTAAACATTGTGACTAACTGCCATAGCCCGACTTGTTTTGGTGCTGGTAGTATTTTTGGGCCCTCTTTCAACAAGGCTGAGAGAAATAGACTGTGGTGGCTCCTTTGTAATGTCGAAAAGTAGTTTGGGGCCACATTGATGGAACTTGCTTGGTGGCAACGAGATGAGGCATCTTCAAGCCCTTTCCGACCTCCCATCATGGGCACACGTACTGGATTACACAGCCAATCTGGTGCGTGTTCTTTTAGGTAAAACTTTTGTCCTTTTTTATATATTAGGTGTGATTGAAAAATACGAATATTTAAGTTTTTAAAATTATTTCCCAGCACTTGGGAGGCTGAGGCAGGAGGATTGCTGTGAGTTCAAGGCTTGTCTGAACTACATAGTAAGTCCCTGTCTCAAAAAAACAAGCGATCAAACAAGAAAAACAAATTGTAGTAAACAACAAATTGCCATTAATGCCTCTCGGGGTGCTACTTGTGAATATACTTACCCCTCATTCTTACCACTGAACTGATTTTTGTGATTTTAGTTGCACTGTTATTGTCGTCTTGGTGTCCTGACTATATTAAAAACTTTTGCCTTTCCTTGTCCTTTTTGACTTTGGGAAAGAGATAGAAGTTACATACATGGTGCCAGCTCTGGTGAGTAAGGTGGAGCGTACACCGGAAGTGTTTTCACGAGCTGCCTGTCTGTTGGGTGGCGCTCACTGCCAGCATTTGAATATTACACCTCGTGAAGACACAAAAGACTTCCAGAGCTGCTTCAGAAAGTGGCAGAGACAGTGGCTCAGTGTGTGCCAAGTGCAGGTTGTCTCCCGGGGATGAGTGGGAATGTGTCTTTCACTGTAATACATTTTAAAACATCCACTGTACATTGTGGTCACACCTTGTATGGCTTTGCTGTGTGTACCCTTTTGGTATACTGCTGTCATTTAGCACCAGCATAGCATATGTGTTTTTCCTGTATTATTGTATACTTGTAAGTACCGGCTTTAGGAGCGTGCTGTTCCATTGTTGTAAGCGTCCTTCTCCCCAGTGAAAATGCCTGTTCTGCAGAGGATTGTCCTGGCCTATTTATAGGACAGAATTGTCTGCATTTGCTTCCCTCTAACGTGACATAGCCGTATCTAAATTTTGTACTTTTACCACTTACCAGCCAGTTATCTTTGTAATTGAAATATAAGCTTGGAAGGAGATATTTCTCTCCCAGAAGTGTAATTCATGACATTATTGTGGCACACACACTTGCAGGTTGGAAAAGCTCCCTGGCTGGTGTGACGTCAGTATCACTGCCCAGTGTGGGGAAAAACATTTAGCAAAGTCTTTTTGAAGATAATTTTAGTTACATTATTTTAAAGTCTTACAACTCTACATTTTCTAATAGACTTACTTGGCAGATTCATTGTCTTCAAGCCTTCAGATTAGATTTGAAAGAAAGCAGCACTTTGTCCTAACTGGAATTGTGATGTGTCTGTTGGGAAGAGTGGAAGGCGGGGTTATCATCTCATGTTTGTCTCTGACAAACCAGGTGACGGTTAACAAGTTGTTGCACTGCACCTCAGTTTCCACATCCAAACCCAGTAGCTTGAGCTGATTTTAGTATGTGGGCTGCCGAAGCAAGCACTGAGCTAGAACTGTGAGGCTCCTTTTATCTTAAATATTTTCAGATTTTTTTCTAGGCAATTTGTTTAAGCCCCACCAGCCCTACTTTAACGTTTCTGTTCCTCCCATAGCCAGGCACTCGGCCACTTCTAGTGAGTGCTTTGCCACAGGAAGGGCAGTGCAGTATCCGGACACCAGTGTGCCATCTTGTCGAGGGCTTTCCAGGGGGTGGTTCTGGAAGCGGGAGTCTAGCCCAGATCGCTCCAGGGGGTTAATCCCGGAATAATGTTGTCCTCCCACACATGCATATTTTCGGCTGTTTTTCTTGACCTTGGAACTGTTTGAAGACTGCATAGAATATCCAGTGTATTTTACAGACTACCCCAAAGAAGTCGCCCCCTCAACACCCAAGATGTGTCCCCCTGCGCCCAGGCGTGACTTTTTCTTCTAAGTGGTTTTTCTAATGGCAGTTTAATGATGTCACAGTAAAACTACAGTTTTTAAAGGGCTCATCATCCAGAAGAACTGGGCTACTTTGGATATTTTGCATGAAGTTCAAGAGAAACAATTAGTGGAATAAAGCCTAGATTGGGAATTGGAAGAGCTGCTTCTTGGCTCTGTGGCCTTGAGCCATTTGAGTTCTGTGGCCTCCGCCTCCTCACTTCAGAGTTAGAATGGCATTTTTGGAGAGGACTGTTACTATAGCTCAGGGAGGAGAGTTTCTCTGCTAAAGCAGTGCAGGTAGCAGTGGTGACTTACCCTTCTTGGCTGGTGTGACAGTGTGACCATTCCTGTCACCAGGGCTTGCCAGGAAGCCCCCATTGTTAACTCGCAGCTAACCACATGACAAGGCAGTCACGGTTGCTAGTTACCAGCTTCAGGGAGGCTGCAGGTGAGGGCTCATGGGAGTTTCTGCAAACCAGAAGCAAGCGATGGATTTGAGTTGAGCTTCTGGAGATCTCATTCCCACTGGTTGATGTCTACACTGCAGGCTCACTGAACTTACGATAACCCTCTCTGGGGCTTTATTATTTGCACACTGGCTGTTTTCTCTCTTTTGTGGTAGTTTGTATTGCTCCTTCACCAATGACTTGACTTTGTGCATCTCTTGCTGTCCGCCCAATCAAGTCTGAATGTTTCCAGGTTTTCCTCACATGGGTACCACATGAGTACCAAAATACTGCTGTCTACAGCCCAGGGACTCAGAAATAAATGATCGGGAAGCTCAGCCTTTTGGGTTCTGGGAGACTTTTCTGTGGTCCACAGTGTGTGGTCTGTGGACCAACAGTATACAAGCGCTGCCCACAACTGACTTAGTGTGACCATGATGTCTCAGTGCAGAGCCCTGTGACATTTTAACCAGCTTTGTAGGGACTACAATCTGCCCAAGTGTAGGGACTGCTGTGCCAGGAGAGGGACCGTAAATACCATCTCAGGTTCCCATGGTTCCATGAGCCAGCAGCTCTCTCCTGTGACTCAGTGCCCAGGACAGACAGGAGCCTGCCTGAGGGCAAGACACTGTCCTCCCTGCCACGGCTCCCTAGGGTGCCATCTGTGTGCAGTGCGTTACTGTTGCTGAGGCTGTGGAGAGGGAACTTTCCTCCTGCCTGAGAGGGAGGAATGCTTTTCCATATATGCTTGCAACATATGACAGATGAGGAAACTGAGGCTTGGCATTCCTTACCCAAAGTCACCCTCCCGGAAGTGGCAGGGTCGGAATTAGGATCCAGGTCTGTGTGTTCCCAGAGGCCCTACCTTCCCAGCTCGCATCCCTGGAGCAGAACCAGCACTACGGGGGGCACCCTAGGTCCTCCGGAGGACAATGCCTGATTCTTTTTGTGTGAGGTGGAGCCCTTGCTGGCCCAGCCTCCCGGAGGCTGAAAGGCAGCTCCTCACTCCACTTTCACCTGCCTTCTGCACAGCAGGCATCTCCTCAGACCGGGCCGGATGCTTGGGTTCCTGTCAGGGATGTGGCAGCTGCCAGTACGTTAAGCCACATGCCTCCGCAGGCCAGAATGATGGCCAAGGTGCCAAACAGACTGCAGCCGTGAAGTGTCCCCCAGCAGGGCCCTTTCCTAGCAGCCCCTCAGCTTGCCATGTATCTCCTAGTTCTTATGGCAATCCAGTTTAGCAAGCACACCTAGACTTTAAAAATAGCACAGTGGCAGGCAGGGAAGCTGTCCCTATGCAAGAGAACAGAACACGCGTTCCCAGGTTCTTGAGCCGTTTCCTGGGGTCGTATGATGGGAATGACTTCTAGTCAAATTACTCAACCCAGGGTCTACGCCTGCTCTGTCCTGCTTGTGCTCCTGGATATGCAGCTGTTTTGCCCCCGCTGCAGTGCTTCCAAGTCTGCGCCTGGGATGTTTCCTGTTCTTGGAACAGCTGCGCCAGCCTGGGGTACCCTCCTGCTATTTGATCCTATAGGGAGGTGTCCAGTGGCTGTGGCAATGTTCAGATGACCTTGTTCCTCTGACGTCATTAGGTAGCTATTTTTAGCTTTGCTGTTTATGCTGCAGAAGTTGGGCTGGGATGGGAGAGGAGGAGTAAGGGAAGGACTAGCTTGGATTCCCCTCATCCCCTACCAAAGTAGAACCATTTATTCTTTCCTACTGAACGTCAAGCCTTGGGGCAACAAAGTTGACGCAACCTAAATGTTTCTTTAAAGGTACTAGGAATAAACCCCTGGCCTCACACGTGCTAAGCAAGCATTCTTTCACTGAGCTACATCCCAGTCCCAAAATACTCTTCACTCATAAATTTATTTTTCCATCAGTCACGGTGGCGCAGTGCTCCTGAGAGGCCAAGATAAGGAGGAACACAGCATGGGCAACTTAACAACATGGCAAGATCTTGTCTCAAAATGTAAAATAATGGTGGTTCTCACCTATAATCCCAGCACTCGGGAGGCTGAGGCAGGAGGATCCTTGTGAGTTCGAGACCAACCTGAACTGCATAGTGAGACCCTGTCTCAAGAAAAAAAATTTTTTAAAGGCCTGGGTCTTTAACTCAGTGTAAAAGTCCTAGGTTCAATTGCAGTATACTATATAAAATGTTTTCATTTTCCATTTTGTGTGTGTGTGTATGTGTGTATGTTTGTGGGATGGAAAATGGCCCTGGAGCCAGACAAGGTGGATTAAAGCTCTGGTCCTACCATTTACCTCTAAAGGCTTGGGTAAGTTTCTTTCTGTGTTCCTAAGTTCTTGGGTGTCTGACACTAAGATGAAAGAGTTATGCCTGTGCCCGGCACACAGTAAATGCACAGTACGTGTTAGCAATGTTACTGTCAGCCACAATGGCACCATGTATTGCTCTAGGTGCTTGCTTGAGAGACGGATTGAGTGAGAAATGGACACTGTGTATTCTGAGCTGGGATCTGGGCCCAAAAAAGCTTCACACTGGGACTTGGTTGACACAAGTCGCAAGAAATACCCGCCCCATGCACCACTCTATCCTAACTCCTAGGGGGCGTTCAAGGGCAGTGAGATGCAGCTCCCAGCTTTGGTTGGTTGAGTGACTCAATCCTGATTACCTTTCCAGAGGAAGGTTTTTAAAAACACCACCATCCTGCGCACACCTCCAGATGGCCGATTTGTTGGCTGTGAAAATTCCCCAGGCTGTTGGGACAGGTGTCCTCCGCTGGCACATATCAGGAGGAGACACTCAGAGCCAGTCCTCCTTCAGGGCTTCAGTATTTCCAAGGGAGCAGGCCTCTGACTTGGAAGTTCTCGAGCTTGCACGTGTATAAACATCACCAGAAATGCTGCTCAGAAAGACTGCTTCCTGGAGCCACATTCCCAGCAACCTCCATGTTAAACTCTCCAGGGCCTCAGGCATTGACCAAGAGGCCGAGGGGATAGAATTGTGAGCTCTCTGAGGTTCTGACCACACCTGCAGCTGAGAAGTCACCCCTGACGTCAGTTCCAAAGGCTCTGCTTCTGAAATCCCACCATGTTTCATATCCTATTAATGCTTTTCCTCTTTTTCTGCCTCTAATTTGTGTCCATGTTATATTTTGACTTACTGATCTGATCATGTTATGAAGAGTCATTTTTTTAACATAGGAAATTCAAAGAATAAAAAGTCGTCTCCATTCTCACACTTGGGATATACCTGTATACCCCCAGAGGTCTTCTGTTTTTAATAACAAGATCCTACTCCACATGTGAGTTTTACAAGCCTTTTTCACCTAAAATGCAGTCAATAGTGATTCTATGGCCCTCTCCCAACTTCATCTCTGCATCTCCAAAGTCAAAGGTTTAGTCCTTGCCACAGAGTTGGACACTCACTGGGGCAGGGCAGTGTGTCAGTTAGGCTTCCAGCAAAATCTGTGACCATTTTGCAGCACAGGATGCCCGAAAATCTCTGTTCACCAGCTTTAGCCATAAGAGCCAGCGCTATCATAGTGACAGCAACCTTACCTAGGGCTTTTCCAGAGCCTGGGGAGGGCGTAGGTACCGGTAAGGCTGGGCTCAGAGTCCAAAGGTGGGGGAGGGCGAGAGAACAGCTTGCTTATGACAGCTCTGCGTGACTCTCAAGTCAGGCCCGGGTGGAAGTTAGGAGGGGAGCTGGCTGCTCTCTTTGGAGTCAGAAAGGTTATTGCTCAACTCCTTGGATTTTCCATCACAGTGGAGCAGGGAAGGGGTCAGGCGGAGAATGTCTCTTCTAGCAGGTCCTTTTAAAGCCTTTGGCTGGACCATTTCCTCATAGGAACCAAAGAAGCAGTGCCTGGGTAGAGTTAACTCCCCCACTGCCGGTGAATTCTGGACATGGCCAAGCCCGGGAGCCTGGGCTCCTGGAGGGAAGAGATATATGGGGTAAAAGACCCAGGAGCCATGAACTCTGGATGCAGAAGCCTCGCCCCTGGCCTTGTTTAATCCAACAGGCATAATTGCATCCCGCTGATCTTAATTCCCCGGGCAAGATTAATTGGTCCTGGCATTGCCCTGTTTCCTATCCTGCCCCTGGAGAAGCAAAAGTATCTGCAATTGGTGCAGGGCAGAGGATCCCCTTTTTCTAAGGGTGAGCAGGGGCTTTGGCAACCCCTAGATAGGTGGAGGAAATTTCCCTGTGCTCTACCCCTGTGCCTCCAAGAGAGTGCTGAAACACAGGTCCAGGACTTCCAGGGAGGAGCTGGCTGGGGCAGACCATCCTGCGGATCTGGAACCAGGCCAGCCTCTCATCCCAGCAGAAGGCAGGGTGGAGCAGGCAGGAGCAACTGAGCCCTCTACCTGAGGTGCCCACAACATTTGCAAGCTCCAGAACCTGCCACACTGTGCTAAACACTCCACATACATGTGCTGGCTTCTTCTCCCCAGCCACTCTGTGCAGGAGGCCGTGGTATGAGCCAATCCTTGGGTTAGGTGGTTCCAATCCCAGTTCTGTGATGTTGCCTATGCGTCAATTTTCCTACGACATCGGAAAATTGGGGGTGGAATGGCTGACACACAGTGCACTCCCATATCGCTCTAAGTGCTTCGTGTACCCTTCCGAGGGCAGGGACTGGTCCTGCAGACAAGAAACCAGCAAAGGTGTTACTGGTCATGGAGCTCCACCGACAGAGCTTCTAACCACTTCCCAGCAGTGTTGTTATAAGGGTTAAAAGACCCTCAATTGTTTACTCCATGTGCCCAGTTCAGTAAGTGCTTTTACTTGGGAATCATAACAGTAATAAAGTAGCAAATGCCACTACTTTGGTCTCCTTGAGAGGTTCTTCTGGCTTTGAATCTGGATAGTTTTAAGCCACTCACTAAGGTAAGTGACTTAGGGGGCAGGCCATTTACTTTCCCTGATATCAGTCTCTGCGTCTTTTTTTTTTTTTTTTAATTGCGTCAGAGTCTCACTATGTAGCCCAGGCTGGCCTTGAACTTGCAATGATCCTCCTGTCTTAGCCTCTGGAATGTTGGGATTATAGGCATCCATGCCCAGCTTCTCTACATTTTTAAAATGCTCTGTCACTTGGCTTGTGGAGATTTTAGGAACAGGGTAAAGTCAAGCCAGGCCCATGGTGGGCACTCAGCACCTGACAGGTATTTGCTTGTTTGTTTGTTTGTTTTTTGAGACAGGGTCTTGCTGCGTAGTTTAGGCCGACCTCAAATTTGAGGTGATCCTCTTGTCTCAGCCTCCTGAGTGCTGGGACTTTAAAGCGTGCACCACCATGCCTGGCATAAAAGATGGGTGTTGATAGCCACAGCAACAGCAAGGGGTGTCAGCAAAGCCATCAGAGTAAAGCCACCCCAAGACCCGGTCCAGAGTCTTGCTGGTCTCTCAGTTACTTACTCATCAGAGACTGACTGGCAGGCACACACTGTGCTGGGGACATGCGCAAGCATGAGCGGCCCTGCCCAGACTCATCCCCAGTGGGTTTGGCCTGGGGCCCTGCAGGAGGCCAGGCAGGGGGTGTTTAAACTTTCAGGCCAAACTAGAGAATGCTGTCCAACAGAGGGCCAAGAGGTCCCAACCCCAGGTGTGGACAGGAAACATTTCAGCCTCCAAATACTAAGACCCACATAGTAGGCAACCAGGCCGGGAGACTTCAGAGCGGAAAGAAGACTTTGAAATATGTTCCTGGCCCCCTCTGTGTGCGTGTGCATGAGCGTGTGCACGTGTGTGCATGTGTGTGGCAGTGCTGGGGAGGGGCTATAACCCAGGGGCTCGTGTGCATGCTGGGTAAGTGCTCTATCACCAACTGCACCCCCAGATCTCCTTCTGTTGAGTGACACAGGGCAAGCCTCTATTCCTTTAATTCTTGTGCCCATCCTGATGGGATGAATGTGGCCCACAGTTATTAACAAGATAATGTGTAAAGACAAGCTGGATAAAGTCTGAAGCAGTGCCGAGAGCTCCTTTCCCTTGGGGGAGATGAGGTTCAAATGCCAGCTCATCCTCTTATAACCTGTATGACTTTGTATAAATGACTGAACCCCCGTGCCTCAGTTTCCCCGCCTATGATGTCCCAGCCACAGTGGGGTTTTTTGTTTGTTTGTTTTGTTTTTTTCTTTTTTATCGGTACCAGGGATCGAACTCACAACCACACACTTGCAAGGCAGGCGCTTATGCCGCTGAGCTAAATCCCCAGCCCCACAGTGGGCCATTAATGAAGACTGCATGAGTGCATCTTCACGAGGCACTCCGAATGAGGTCTGGCGCTGGGGAGGGCTCCGTAGGTACTAGTTATTTTTGCTTCCTGGAAGAGGCTGTCAACCGAGGAGAGGAGGGCTGGGTGGGATGAGGAGGCTCAGACGGAGCCGTGGCCGTCAAGCCTGGGAGGGATCTCCAGCTCTAGCTTCTGATCACTTGTGTCAAAAACTTTAACCTTTACTTACCTTCCAAAATTACTCATTTTGCCAAGTAATGCATTCACACAGTCAGTCAAATAAAACAATGAAAGGCCCACAACCACAGTCCCCGCCCCAGTCCCCGCTTTCTTGTCTGTTCTGCTATGATTATAAAGTGACAAAGTATACCTTACGCATGCTTTTGCATAGCTATTAGCATGCTCATGCTCTTCTGCACCCCCACATTTTGGGGTCCCTCCTAATCATATTCCCCCTTGCATGGAGGTGCTGGGTTCTCTCCGCCTTCTCCCATGTAAGGGCAGCCGCTGGGCTTTTACCTTGTGCGATGGAGAAGCTGAGTGGGCTGACTGGATGGGTTGCAGTCAGGCCCCACACCCAGATGCCCACTCTGGTCACTTTTCCCAGACCCCTCAGGGAAAGGCTGGGCAAGTAGCCCTGGCGCTGGAAGGTGCCTCAGAGCACAGCTTTCTCATCCCAGTGCAGCTTACACACCTGGGCTGAGATCCCTGTCATAATCAAAGATTCTAGAAAAGATCCTTCATTAGCCACCAACCTGTCCTGGGCAGGCTGCCAGAGAGGATGGATCTGATCTGGGGCGCAGCTCGGGGCACTGGCCACCTCCCACAGCCCAGGGTCCTGAGATCTTTCCAAAGAGAAAGCTTTGGGCCTGTGCCCCTGAGACAGTTTCTTACCCAAAGAAGTCCAAGTAGTCCAGATGCCAAGGGCATAGAGCTGGATATTGGGGTCAGGGTGATTATTCCTGGGCCTCTGTGGATCTCCCGGTTCTGGGAAACCCTAGGAGTTGTGACATGTAGGTAGACAGAGCTTGGGCCAGGCCTGGGCATCGTCTTGTCCTTCAGCTCTGCCTGAAGGTCCCCTGTCCTTCTGGGCCCCTCTGATCCTGTCCAGGTTGGGAGTCCTGGGCGAGGAAAGAGCTGCTCCCCCAGGGCCCCAGGTACCCCCTTCTTTTTCTCTTCCTGCTTGTTCCAACACCATTCCACCCCAGTCAGGCTGTGGGAAGAATTCTGTGTCCTCTGAACAGAGGCCAAGAGTGACAGGTGGTGGCAGCCCGAGCTGCATGGCCCCTGGTGTAAGAGATCCTCCTCTCCGTCCCCGCCTTCACTGCCCGCACCCCTGCCTCTGCCTCTGCCCACCCGGCCCAGTCCCTTACAACTGCTCTGGGACTGCTCCTGAGTAGCCGCTGTGAGGCAAGCACCAGAGGCTGCCCCTCTGCTCCAGGTATGTCTCCCCGCTTAGCCAGCTGGTCCTGGCCTCCTCTTGCCCCAGCAGATAGGACAAGGCAACCGAGGGCTCAACATACCTCTCTTCTTTCTGCAGCTAGAAAGACTTGAGTTAGACAAATAGAAGCACTCACCTCCTACCTCATGGCGACAGAAAATGGAGCTGTAGAGCTGGGAATCCAGAACTCAACAGGTGCCAAGCTGGGGCAGGAGCTGGAGGGAGGAGCTTGGGAAGGGGTGTTTGAGTTCAGGGTTGGGCAGGTTCCTCAGAGAGAGTTCTGTGCTTAAGGTTTCTTTGCATGGTGCATGGGGAACTTGGGAATCAGAATGATCTCCAGGTAGCATTGGGTTGGGTCTAGGGCCTGCACGAAACCCTCCCTGGAGAGACTGGGAGGATGGGAATCCTCTAAGGATGGCTAGTGGGGGTGCCCCTAGACACTGCGGGCAAGAGCAGAGGGAAGGGAAGCAAGAGCCACCCTGTCGGCCAGACCCTCCCACAGAGGCTGCTAAGGTCCTGGCTGCCCATCTCAGGGGTCCACCTCCACCAAGTGGCTCCCTTGCAAAGCATTTGTCTGGGTGGAGATGCGGCCAGGGCTAGTCTCTGTCCAACCTGGCTGGGAAGGGGAAGGCAGGTGGGTCCTGACAGACACCTCCCTCTTCATAGACAAGGCTCCTAACAGTGCTACAGATGAAGGATCTCCAGCTCCAGAGAAACACCCTGACTCCCCAGACCCCAAGAAAGACCCTGACCCATCTACTCTGAAGAAAGATGCTGAAGTCCCTGCCTCAGAGAAAGGAGATGGTGTCCCAGCTCAGCCCTCAACCAGCAGCCAGGGCCCTGAGACGGAGGCTGACCAGGGTGGGGGGCCTGCGGAGGGCCATGCCGGGGAGCCAGCAGCCCTGCCCCAGCCAACTGAGACTGCTGAGGCCAGTTCCAAGAGGCCCAGTGCTGAGCAGGGACCCTCAGACAACCAAGCACCCGGAGAGCCCAAGGTGGGCAAGAAGGCGGCAGAAGGCCAAGCTGCGGCCAAAAGAGGCTCCCCGGCCTTTCTGCACAGTCCCAGCTGCCCCGCCATCATCTCCAGGTGAATGCCCCCGCCTGGGAGTGGCGTCTTGCAGCTGTCCTCCTCCAGGGACACACTTAGTTCCTCTGTCTGAGCACTCTGGTCTCCCCGTCAGTGCTGGGGATGGTAGTGCCGACACTGAGCTCTCTCTGTCCTGGGTGTCAGCTTTGCCACATTGTCTCTGCAGAAACCAGGATTTGACCACCATAGAGGCCTGCAAACTCAGACAGGAGATGTCTCCAAAGACCACCACAGACGGATTTCTCTTCTCTTCTCTAGCTAAGCGTTTGGATGCAGATTTCCCCTTTCTTCTCTGGGCTTGGCTCTAGCCAAGGGCAGGGTTGCAGTGTCAGGAGGAAGGAATTGTTAATACTATTATTGCCACAATATGAAAAGATGACCAACAGATTGGTAGATTGTTGCCAAAAATTTCATAGCCGGAGCAGCACTGGTCTTACGATGTGATCAGATATGCACACCCGAATGCTAATGAGGTCTTAATGATAGATTATAAACTATGATAACATAATATCAGCTTAATAATTGTGTGTTAGTGTCAATTACATTCCCATGGTTTTTATGAATCAAGAGTGATGTAATTTCCTGAGTGCATGTTGACATACCATATCAACCATCTTTCTGGCATTAATGATCTGTGATTATGCTGATAGTCACTGTAAAGACTGCAGCCATCCCTGGGCACTTTGGGCAGAGTCAGACCACCGCAGATTGCAGATGAGGTCCAGAAACACCAAGCTCTGCCCGAGGCCTGGATGTGGTGGCTGCAGAGACCTCACATCTCTCCTTACCTTCCAGCTCTGAGAAGCTGCTGGTCACGAAGCCCCTCAGTGAGGCCTCAGAGCTCATCTTTGAAGGGGTACCTGTCACTCCTGGCCCCCCAGATCCTGGGCCAACAAAGGCAGAAGAGAAGAACATCGTGGCAGGGAGCCAGAAGGAAGCAGGAGAGAAAGCCCCAGGCCAGGCCAGCCAGGATAAGGTGCAAGGGGACACCTCGAGGGGGATTGAGTTCTCGGCTGTGCCCTCAGAGAGATCGGAGGCGGGGCCCTGTCTCACAGCCAGGGAGGAGGACTGCTTCCAGATTCTCGGTAGGCGGGGCTGGCAGGGGCTGGGTCGCACTGGAGTTGAGGGGTAGGGGGTCCAATCCACCCCAAGTGTCCACATTCAGGGGGCTGACGATGCCCTAAACTAAGTTTCATCAGGACACTTGTCTAATTTCACACAGCACCAGAAAGTATTTCCTTTTGCTAGAAATGGAAAAAAAGAAATTAAGTGCTCCAATGCACACAAGGAAGACAGACTGGCACTGGAGTCCACTTTTGGTCCCCCCCCCTTTTTTTTTTTGGTAAAAATAGGGTTCAACTAACCAATTAACCAACAAAAACCAGGCAGAATATTGGAGCAAGGCCAACTTACTGGGTAGTGGAATTGTGGGTCAATCTGTAACAAGCCTCAAATGCAAAAGGTTCAAAGGCTCAGACAACATCCTGGGAGGGTGCACAGAGGGCTTGTGAGCTGAGGAGGGCAGGTGTCTGTGTGGGTCAGTGACTGTGGAAGCTGGACATGAGTCACAGGGCAAGACTGCACAGCGTCCTGCATGGGTGCTCAGAAGAGGCCCCAGTGGGGTACTGGGGCTCATTTGGTGGGCAGCAGAACACTCAGTACAAAAGAGGACAAAAGAGCTTGGGGAGCAGCGGAAGAGGGACAGGGCTAGGGGCGGGGTGAGATGGGGTCAGAAGAGCCCGGAGTGTCCTGCCCCCCCCCCCCAGGCTGAGGTGCTCCGGGACATCTGCCAGCTGGCCTGGCCTGGCCTGGCCTGGTGAGCGGCACAGTGCCACCCAGACTGGGCGGGAGGACCTGGCGGCTGGGTGGCAGCCAGCAACCCTGCCTGCTGCCCCCAGCGGCAGCAGAGACCTCCGCCCCGCCCTGAGATCACATCCTGGCATAATGGCCCCTGAACCATCTCCAAGGGCCGTTTGATTTATCACCAGCCGGCTTCCCTGTCGCCTCTGGCTATTTATATAGAGGTTTCCATTCCCGTTGACTCAGCCTGTTGGCCCTCAGGGCCCGCTGTTCCCCACGGTGCCGCTAGGTGGCGGCGTCTCCCCACCAGACAGCCCCCGGCGCGCTGGTGTTGGGGGTGCCAGGCCCCACCACCCACCCATCTGGTTGAGACTCCGTTCTACGGGTGCGGTTTTGGTTGGTTTATGTGATCCGTTGTCTTTAATGGAGATGGACTCCGCATTTATGATGGGGAGGGGGTTTCCAAGAAGTCCAGTATCTCATTGTTCAGCTAGAAGCTGGATGCCTCTGAGAGGGGCATTTTGTGTGTCAGGGGCAAAACTCAGAAACTGGGCCCCTCAACTCCTGGAGCCAGGTGTCTCTGAGCATCATTTGGTAACTTTAACTTCCCTGGGGAGGGGAGGGGTAACCAGGCAGGTGAATGCTCAGCAGCCTTGATGCTGACAGGCGACACTGACCCTGGCCACTCTGCTCTGTCTCCCCAGATGACTGCCCCCCTCCTCCCGCCCCCTTCCCACACCGCATCGTGGAGCTGCGGCCCGGAAACGTCAACAGCGAATTCAGCTTGAACTCCAAGGAGGCCCTGGGAGGGTGAGATTCCTACCCCTGTCTGGGACCCAAGGCCAGCACTGCACCCCGCCCTGTGGCTGGGACCCGCAGGTCTGGACCGGGACATGTTCACTTCCCCACAGCCTGCGCACCAGCTGCCATGTGTGCTGGGCATTGTCACTGTGATACCCAGGTCACTCAGTGTTCCCATAGGAAACAGTATGCTCTGTCTGTCTCGGTGCCAGACCCCAGTGACCCCTCAGGGCTATTCCTGCTTTGTAGACAGCCCTGGCTCTGGCTGGTACCTCTGACAGATTGCTCCTTCCCTGCTGGCCGAGGGTGATGCCAGGGCCCAGCTCTGCCCACCCTAGGCCTGTCAGGAGCCTGCCCCTCTGTGCACATGCTGTGCTTGACCCGCAGAGCCCCTGTCTGGGCAGTAAGGCTCCTGGATTTGGGGGTGAGTCAGGGCTGGCTGAGGTGAGTGCTCCTACCTCCCAGAGGAGAACCTGGGGGCGCCCTCAGGGCTCAGGCTGAGGCAGGAACAAGCACCGTCCTCTCTGCCCTTCTGAAGCCTCTCACTCCCAGCTGCTCCTCTCTCCAGGGGCAAGTTTGGAGCAGTCTGTACCTGCACGGAGAAAGCCACAGGCCTCAAGCTGGCAGCCAAAGTCATCAAGAAACAGACGCCCAAAGACAAGGTAGCGGGGACACCTGGTCTGAGAAGGGAGGGGTCTTGGAGTGGGTACTGCTCACCTCTTCCACCTGCAGCACTGGGCCTGGCGCCTGGTGTTGGAGACAGGTCGCTCTGGAGTTGCCCCACAGAGTGACAGGTGGCAGATTCGCAGCCCTGCTGCAGGGGTCAGATGCCCCAGCCGTAATCCAGATACTTCAGTTTGTGAACTTCTCTGGGCACCTGTCCTTCCAGGCCCAGGTTCAGTTCAATAACACTACGGAGCGTGGGCTGTGGTCCCTGCTCTCAGGAAGCTGACGCCAACATAGAGGTGCCTGGCCCAGAGCTTCACCTCTAGCCTGGTGCCTGGCCCCGCTCCGAGGCCAGGAGCTGTGTTTGTCCCACGAGTGGACAACCAAGTGCAGGCAGAGGCTGTGTGAGGTGAGGGGAGGTGAGCACATCAGCACCGCAGTGCTCAGGGCTGTCACTCAGGAAAGGGGTGGTGGGTGGGGCCCGGGAAGCTCCTGACTCGCCTGGGGAGCAGGGTCGATTCTTAGACCAGCTTCTCCTGAGGGCTGCAGGAGGAGAGGCTCTGTGGAGAGAGAGGCAGCGGAGTTTCCGGAGGAAGGGACTACGGGGACGCAGCTTGCGTAGAGTGCTTGTCCTGGAAGAGAAAAGATGGGCCACAGGACAGAAAGCAGAGGCTGCTGAGAAGTGAGGCTGTGGCCATCGCAGGCAGAGGTAGCCAAGTGTGCAGACTGAAGGCCCAGCTAGCCAGAGCTCGAGAAGCAGCTTCAGGAGCCATAGCCCGGCTTCCCGGGCTTTCTATGTGGCTGCGTCCCTCTCCATCTCTCCCACTTGCCGGGCCTGGACCTGTTTGACTGCTGCTCCCAGGCCTCTGCCCCAGGGCCCAGCAGATGTCCAGGGCCCTGTGCTGTGCAGATTAACCCGAGCCCCTGTTGGCTAACTGATGACTGTGTGGTTTTTCTAAGCTATTCTTGGGACAAGGACTGCAGAAACATCAGTGAACTAAAAAGGTCCCTGTCCCCCTGTGGTGACAGGCTACAGTACCAGGACAGCTAACAGAACCCTAAAAGCATGGTGTTAGCTATTGAGAGGGGCTAGGAAGGAATGAGGGTATGGGGCCCACGGGGTTCTTTCAGACAAGACCTCTCTGGGGAAGTGGGAGGGGAGGCTGGAGGGAGGAGAGAGAAAACTTTGGGGCCTCAGCGCTTAACTGGGGCCCTGTGGAGCAGGTGGGAGGGTGTGGGGAAGCCTGATTTGGAGCATCTGTCCGTTTTCTTGGTGTAAAACTTCCTGCCACAGCTGCCAGCATAGCAGTGTGACACCTGGGTTACAGCTTGCTGAAAGTGGACAGATACTGGTGGCTTAGACTAGAAAGCCACTAGTGGAGGAGAAACGACCAGGTTTCTAACCTTCTCTGAAGGTGGGCTTCACCATAGAACTTCTTAATGGGTAGAACGTGGGGCCCAAGGAAGTGAGAGACCAAGGGGAAACCTGTGCTAGCTCCTGACTCCTGCCTGTCTGGGTGAATCCAGCATCCTTTAAGATGGGCTTTAATCTAGGTCTTTAATCTGGGGCATGATAGATTTGCAGACCTCCAGCCATCCATGGGAAAAGCAGAGGAGCAGCTGCTCTAGGGGGTCTGAGCAAGAGGGGTGCTCAGGGTGCAGCTGTGATGCAGTAGGATGCAGTGTAAAGCCAGCGGCTTGATGGGAAGGTCCGGGCAGGGGTCACAGGAGAGAAGGAGGCCAGGGAACTCAGGGTGAGCGCTGTGGTCAGCAGCCCGGCAGGTCTGGACGGGGGTGAGACCGGCAGGCGCGGGTATGGGATGATGATGAAGGCCTGGTCTTCTTGTCTTCCCTTGTCCCCAGGAAATGGTGATGCTGGAGATCGAGGTCATGAACCAGCTCAACCACCGCAACCTGATCCAGCTCTATGCAGCCATCGAAACCCCGAATGAGATCGTCTTGTTCATGGAGTAGTGAGTGCCCGCTGTGGGGCCTGGGGGTGGGTGGGTGCCCTCAGCCCAGAGCGGCCTGCAGAGGGGTCTGTGCATGCAGCATCGAGGGCGGCGAGCTCTTCGAGCGGATCGTGGATGAGGACTACCAGCTGACCGAGGTGGACACCATGGTGTTCGTCAGGCAGATCTGCGAAGGGATCCTCTTCATGCACAAGATGAGGGTCCTGCACTTGGACCTGAAGGTACTGGGCTGCCACCTGCAGCAGGGGTCAGCGTGGGCGCCAGCCCCCACCCCGTTGCCATCGGTCTTCCTCCACCCTCCTCTCATTTACAGACTCATAGTTTTACTGAGTAATTACCAAGCGCCAAGAGCACAGAGATAGATGGGGGCATGTCTGCAGCCCTCACAGAGCTCCGAGTCTAGAACTGAGAATTCGTAAGGGTCCGTTAGTGTTCTGTGAGCTCCAGCCTCAGTTCCTACATCCAAGCAGGAGTGTCAGCTGCCTATTTGCTGAGGTGCCTGCTAAGTGCTGGCCTGTCATGGAGACGCCTGGTGTTTGTTTGTGTATTCAAAGCCAATGATTGTGTGTGTTGACTGCCTGCTTGATGCCAGGCAATGGGCTGAGTGAGGGAGGTCCCAGAACAACCCAGAAAGATAAAAATCTGGCCCCCTGATGAGCCAACCCGCTGTGCTGCTTGGTGAAGGAGTCAGCTCAGCGTCTGGCCAGCTCAGTGTCCTGCACAGGGCAGGGCAGAGAGAGCAAACAGGATTCCTGTGCCATAATACCTTCTACTGCTGGGATGTGGCTGCCTAGAGCCCAGGGGGCTGCCCCGAGTGTGGGGTAGGGAGGGGTGGCACAAATACCCAATACACACTGTCCTTATGGCACTGCTAATGTGTGAGGAGCGAGCAGTACAGCTAGAGGATGTGTGGTGTTAATACCATCCATAAGTTGGGCGGTACTTTCATTCATTCACTTGATGAACATGAAAGGCAACACCAGTAGCAAGAAAGGCCATCCCTCGCATGGTGTGCATGCGTGTATATACTTACTCATTTATTGTTTGTACTTGGAGCTGAACCCAGGACCTTCACACAGTCCTTTTATTTTTTTATTTTGAGCAGGGTCACACCAGGTTGCTAAGAGTTCCAGGCTTTATTCAAATTTGCAATCCTCCTGCCTCAGCCTCCCAGAGTGCTGGGATTATAAGTGTGCACCACTATCTCTGTCTTTAGCATAGGGATTGGGAAGACATCTCAGGGAGCCCATAGATTATCGGAGAAGCAGACATTTGTAACGTAACAGTGTAAATAGTGTTACAAACCATCCAAAAAGTGCATGAAAATGTGTACGAGAGGGAGAGGACACGCAGGTGGCAGTGGAGGAGGACACAAGGGCCGCAGCCTTGGGGGCTGCAGCTGCGTTTGGCACTGCCTGGGTTGGTTTGGTGTCAGTGCCACTCTGAGCAGGCGCATGAGCCTCTCTGCAGAGGGTGGCACTGCATCCGTGCCCAGGCAATGTCCTTGTTGGCAGTGAGGGGATTTCAGCAGGGCCCAGTTGGAAGCAGTGGGGGTCGGGGCTGTGGGAAGGGTCCGGGCAGGAGACAGCGAAGCCAGTGTGATTTGCTGATGTCTGGAAAGCGTGCAGGAGACCCCTGAGTTTCTGTGGCAGAGGGCAGACCTGGGCCTGAGCTGGGGCAGCTGTGCCAGTGCGGCGACATCAGAGGCTGCCCGTTCCCTGGGAGAGCCAGCTGCTCGGGGCTGGCACAGGGTCCCTGATTAGCAGGCAGGGTCCCAGAAGGACGGTCAACCTTCAGCTTCTGCATCCTAAAACACAGTTTGTCCGGAGAGCAATAAGGTCATCACCATACAAGTATTTATAGTCAAGAAAGTGGGTGTACCCAGCCCAAGGGTCATTTCCAGGTGCTGTGGCTGCAGGGCACCTGAGGACCTTGGGTGTGGACTGAGCATCTCCTGAGGAGGTTTGGGTGGCTCCGTGGCTCAACTGTCCCACCCCGGGACCTTCTTCATTTTCCTGTTTGGTGAGACATGAGCTGTGAAATCACTTGTGCACCGCTCCGAGTGACTCTGCCAGGCCACAAAGGCCGTGGGGTCACACAGACCCAGACAGACAGTGGAACAGCGTAGCAGGTGGGGGCAGGTGGCCCAGGCCCTGGGAGCCAGGGGACTCATCCTGTGTCACTCTCTGGTGTGTGTGGCCCATGCAGCCAGGGCATCCCGGTCTCCAGGAGGTGCTGGGCTGATGTGAAGCCCTCTGCCTTTGGGCTGTTGTCAGTCGTAAGACTCATCCTCTGCCACCTTGGGCCAGGCCCGTGTGCTCCTGTGCTGGGATGGGATCGGGGCAGGTGACTGCGTTCACGAGCTCACCTGCGTTTGGGTGCAGCTTCCCTCTGAGCCTCGGCGAGCGCCTAGTGGGCGCTTTGTTACCAGCAAGGTGGAGCCCAACGAGGCTGAAGCAGGCAGGCCCTGCCCTGGAAGAGCGACCCAGGACAATCATGTGTGCCCACACTTTACCCCGCAGAGGGCACTAAGAGGCCTGGTTGGTGGGCATCAGTGCGAGTCCCACAGTCCTGGGCCCAAATCCTGTCATAACACGGGGGTGAGTGGTGACCGTATGTCAGCGTCTTATCTCCAGGTGACAGCGTCTGCCTCACAGGGTTGCTGGGAGTAGGGACGAGCAAGCCGTAGACATTAAGCAATGGTGTGCACCGACAGCCTCAGCCACTCAGGAGGCTGAGGCAGGGAACTGCTGGAGCCAGGAGGTTGAGACTAGCTTAGGCAACCCTGTAAGACCCCTACCTCAAAAAAAAAAAAGAAAGAGAGAAAGAAAGAAAGAAAAAGAAAAGAAAGAAATCAGATGATTCAGACGACCCGGAGCCCAGGGGTCCTCAAGCAGCACAGCTTGTGCTCTCGAGGGCTTCCTCTGGCAGTCTGAGTAATGTTTCCTGCTTTGATCTGGGGCGCGCTCCGGCCTCCCCTGCACACCTCTTTTCTGCAGGCTTCAGGGTTCGCCGCCCAGCATTTCTAGGCTTTCTTCCTACAGGGACTTGAACAGAGGAAAATCCCTCAGGGCCCACCATGTGGCTCGGAGTTGTTTGCCCTGTATTCCTCTGTTGGGGCCATGGTGTCCCTGCTGGACTGAGAGCAGGCCAGCCTGAGGGATCTGTCGCCCTGGGCCTCTACCTCAGGGAGCCTGGTGTGGACCTGGCAGGGCGGCGGGGCGAGCTGGGTCAGAGGCCAACCCAGGCCACTCGCTGTCTCCCCAGCCAGAGAACATCCTGTGTGTCAACACCACGGGGCACCTGGTGAAGATCATTGACTTTGGCCTGGCACGGAGGTACCACCTGGTGGGTGGGGAGGGCAGGGCCTGGGGAGGGGAGCGGGTGCCAGGAATAGGCGGGGGCACTGAGCTCTTGATGTCACCCCAGGTATAACCCCAACGAGAAGCTGAAGGTGAATTTTGGGACGCCGGAGTTCCTGTCCCCTGAGGTGGTGAATTACGACCAGATCTCCGATAAGACTGACATGTGGAGTCTGGGGGTCATCACCTACATGCTGTGAGCCCCAGGGGAAGGTGTTTCTGGGGTCGGTTGGGGCACAGGGTGGGTAGCGGAGGCCAAGACAGGCCTTGAGGTCCTGGTGAAGTAGCCCCACCTCCCTCATCCCCCAGGACTTGCTGGGGGTTGGGAGTGCTAGGGACAACCAGGAAAGGGGGCTCTGTACCCATTTTATAGATGGAAAAACTAAGACCCCCTAAAGGCATAGCATTCCAGCCCAAGGCTCTGGATAGCAGATTTGGGGTGAGCCAGGGTGGGAACAGAGGGGCAGTGGACAATTTTTGTGCCTTTGCCACATGCCTTGCACTCATCATTTCTCATCACCATAACCCTGGGAAGCTGGGGTGATTATGCCCATTTTACAGATGAGAAGAGTGAGGCTCAGAGAGGGGAAGTGACTTGCCCAAAGTCACCCAGCCAGATTCAAACCCAGGTCTGTCCCACTCGGGAAGCTGGGGGTCTTTCCAGCACGTGGTGCTGCCTCCTAGGCTCTGCCCCCCCACCTCCAACTCAGCATCTCTGGTCTCATCTCCTTGCTCCCATCCCCTCTCTCCAGGCTGAGTGGTCTCTCTCCCTTCCTGGGAGATGATGACACTGAGACCCTAAACAATGTCCTGTCTTCCAATTGGTACTTTGATGAGGAGACCTTCGAGGCTGTGTCTGAGGAGGCCAAAGACTTCGTCTCCAATCTCATCGTCAAGGACCAGGGGTGAGGCTCTCCTCGGACCTGGATTCTGTGTGAGCAAGCCCACTGCGTGTGTGCAGACTCGTGGTGTCTGTGCAGCTCACGGTGTGAGTGTGTAGGCTCCCTGCACCTGCACCCGCAGCAGGGCCAGCGGGTCTGAAGGCTGCTGGGCGTGGTGTTTCCCTTATCAATTCGCTGCCCTTCTCCGCAGGGCCCGAATGAGCGCCGCCCAGTGCCTGGCCCACCCCTGGCTCAACAACCTGGCAGAGAAGGCCAAGCGCTCTAACCGCCGCCTTAAGTCCCAGATCCTGCTTAAGAAATACCTCATGAAGAGGCGCTGGAAGGTAGGGCTGGCCAGGTGGGAGGGCGGGCTGTGGGCAGAGAGGGCCTGAGCCACACCCGGGGCCCAGCTGGCCTGCCTGGCACCAGGCTTTCTGTTGATCAGGCCTGGCCCCGTCTGGAAAATAGGGTTGGAGTTTCTCTCTCTGCACAGGCTGGGCTCCTTCCATCCGCCCTCACCATTCTGGGGAGGAACACCCCACCTGGGGCCTGGGCTTGGGGAAATGGTTCTGCTCCCATCACAGGCTCCTTTCCTTCGTTTTTAGTATATTAATTGAGCAGCTACTACGTCTAGGCAGTGGAACACCATAGTGAATAAAAGAGACAGGGTCTCGGTCTCTGCCCTTTGTGGGCGTGGAGAATTATTGGAAGGCTGAGGCAGGGCTCTAGAAAAGAAAAAACAAGAGAAAGAAAAAAAAGCAGGAGAGCAGCTGGGAGCCTCAGTTTCTTTTTCTGGCTCTATGGAAGGGGAAACTGAGGCTCAGAGGTGGGAGGAGCTTGAAGGCTGCTCAGCAAGCCAGGAGCCTGGGCAGGAAATGAGCCCTGTGTCTCTCAGAGGGAGGCTCTGCCCGGGAGTTGTCCTGCTTCTCACCGGAACATGGAGCTGGAAATCAGGGCTAGAGGGCTGAGGAGGAGGTGTGAGCCAGACCCCAGGGAGGTGCAGGGTGTCCAGGCAGTGCGGGAAAGGGTCTTCCAGGCAGGGGGAACCACTGGGCCAAGGCCCCGTGGCCGAGCCCCACTGGCCAGTTTGAGTGGCACATAGGAGGCCAGGATGGCTGGAGCAGAGTGAGCAGCGGGGCGGGAATGAGGTCAGAGCAGTAGGAGTCGGGGTGTGGAGGGAAGTGTGCGCCCGCCCATGAAGGGTGAGCTTTTGAGCACAGCGCTCAGCTCCACTCCACTGATCTGCCCCTGAATGGAGGGAAAGGAATCCTAGACCACAAGGTGTTGTGGCGCCTACTGTGGTCAGTTTGGGTAGTGCAACCCTGTCTACTGCCTGAAGGGGACATTAAGGACACGCGGCAGTGCTATGCTTTCTGCCCTGCACCAGTACTGAATAGTTTCCTTCTTCCTCCTCCCCTAGAAAAACTTTATTGCTGTCAGTGCTGCCAACCGCTTCAAGAAGATCACCAGCTCAGGGGCCCTGATGGCTCTGGGGGTCTGAGGCTCCAAGGCCTGGACGCAGCCATAGTGTGGCTGGGCTGAGGCCACACAGCCCAGAAGGCCAGAGCAGGCAGGCCAGGTCCCGGGGACGGGCTGGCCAAGACAGGCTGCGTCAGGCCAGGAGGCTCGGGGCTCCCCATGCCCCTACGCAGTGACGCTTCCCCGACGCCAGCTGCCCTGCCTGGAGTGTGGCCTGGATCCATCCTGCTAATGCCTCCCCAGACAGGGCTCGGGCCCAGCAGCCGCACCCCAGCCTCCACGGGCCTTGAAGCCGCTCCCCAGTCCCCTCCCTAGCTCCCTCTTTGACTGCTGCCCTGGTGGCCCCTGTCTGTCCCACCTGGGGCATCCCCAGCCTGGACTTGCTCCTGGCTGGGGTGCAGTGGTTGGGGGTCCCATATGTGGGATTTCCGAGATTGTGGATGAGAGGCTTCTGGCTGGACAGAAAGGCAGCCCAGCTGTCGGGGAGACAGAGCAGGCTTTGTGCACAAGGACCTCTGTGCCCCCCGCCGCCTCCACTCCCAACAGATAAGGCCCCATCTGGGCCAGCCCGCCCCCGCCCACCTTCTTTGTGACCACCAACACACAGGAACTGTAGGAGAGAGAGGACGCCCAGCCTGGCCTGGGGGAAGGGCAGACAAGAGGCCTGGGCGACACAGGAGACCACCCCCGAGCTCGCCTGCTGGTCAAGCCTGCCCAGCCCAGCCTCTCTGGGCCCATCCCCAGCCCAGATGACTGGGTCAGCAGGCCAGGAGGAATGAAGGTCCCTGGGCAGCCCCCAGCCTGCTGTCAGCTTGTGCCTTGTAAATAAATGTACAAGTCGGGCGTGGCCTCCTTTCCTGCGTGAGCACCTGTGTGCACTTACAAGCAATTACAGTTCATGGCACACCTGCTGAGTGCTGGGCACCTTGGTGCACCCATCTGTGTGCACAGCGGCTCAGGAGCCAGGTGGCCCAGGGCATGGCCTAAGTGAGCCTAGGGCATGTGTGCCACGGTGGGCTGTTTGTGTCATTGAAAGCTCTGGAAGGTTCGCCATCACTGGTCTAGGCAATGGCGTCCCTGATTCGTGCCTCAGTTTCCTCCCCTGAGCGAGGCCGAGGAGGTCACAGTGTGTATGGGCTGGTGACTATCGGCCAGGCTCTCCTCAAGTACTTGCACAAGGCACAAGCCCCCTTACAGCCGGATTATGAAATACTGTTATTTCTAGTTCACAGAGGGAAACTGAGGTAGTCAGATAGGCAGAACCAGGGTGGCTGATGGGTGCCTCAGTTGGGCAGAGGTAAAGCACTGGGGGCTGTGCTCCGGCCTGGGAAGTTTTGGGGAGCCTCAATGTTCTTATTCCACTCACCAGGAAAGGAAACTGAGGCTCAGAGGTGGGAGGAGCTTGAAGGCTGCTCAGCAAGCCAGAGGCCACACTGGGAATGAGCTCTGTTTCCCAGAGCCAGGCTCTGCCCGCACCAGAACATGGAGCAGGAGTGGGAGGCAGGGTCTTCGGGGGGCCACAAGTAGGGAGCAGGGCTGCTTGTCACTGCCCGCCGCTCTCTGGTCAAAGCCTGCCCTGCTCAGCCAGCCTTGCCAGGCCGGGGCTGTATCTCTGGGCTGGCAGCAGGCAGCAGGAGAACAGAGCCCTGCTGTGGGGGAGCTTAGCTGGCTGAGGACAGCGGAGCTGGACGGGGCTCCAGCCAGCTGGGGACACCCAGGTTCTAGCCGGAGTGGTGGAGACAGCAGTTAACCCACCAGGTACCTTGAGGGTTTAAAATGGCCAGGATGGAGTGTCATGCCCATTTCTCAGATGAGGCACCCCGGCCTCGAGGATGTTTGGTCTCTGGCTCAGGATCACACAGGGGGTGAGCGGTGGAGACCAGGCCTGAGCCCCTACTCTTAACCGCTGTGCTGTCGATGTCCTGAGGAGCCCAGGTCAGAGCCAGGCTGGCCCCTTCTGAGGCTCTCCCATCCTCACCCTGCCCTGTCCTGTTTGCACAGACACATGCAAGGTCCCCTTGAGGCAGGTGCCATGTAGGGTTGGGAGCTGGGGACTTGGAGGCCTGATCCTGGCTCTTGCAGTCGGGAGTTTGGAGGCCCCAAATCTTGGCTTGGACTCTTGGTGCTCTTGGGGTGGTATGCTCATGGGCAGGGCCCCCAAATCCCTGATCTCTACCCACCCATCCGCTTGTACCTGCCAGCTGGGCCAGGCCTGTGGTTTCCTCTGAGCGGTTCGGTCAGCCTCCCTGGCCCCCACCCAGACAGCCCTGGCCACACAGCTCGATGATGAGGGATGAGTCACCGTGTGGGGGAGGGGAGGAAACGCGATCCAGCCAGCGCAGGGATCCAAAACCTGGATCGAGCTGGGGAAATCGAGGCCAAAGATGGAGACGGCCTTTCCTCAAACAGGCACTAGGACCCAGGACCCTGAACTCCTAGCACAAACCTCAGTGTCCTTCTCTGTATGTGAAAGTGGTAACCTCCGCACTTCTCTCCTCTGCCACAACCAGGGGCATTACAGCAGCGGAGAGATGGGGCAGACTGTCACTCGCCAGGCTTCACAGTCAAGGAAACAGGTCCAGAGGGAAGGTGACTGGCCCAAGACTACACACAAAATTACTATGACCTGGGCAAAGAACACCCCCGAGCCGTGGAACTGAAGTAATGGTTCTCAGGCCCCATCTCCCTACAGGAGCACATCTTAGCTCTTTTTGATTAATTAAGTACCTATTTTGGGCCTCCTGGAAGCAGAGGATCTGTATCTGACACTATGGATAGAAATACAGATTTCAGGGAGATTTGACTCTCACTGGGGCTGCAGAGCACATGCCACAGAGCTGGGGCCAGTGCAGGGCTGGCTGAGCCTCTCGGAGGCTTGGGCCTGGCCTTTGCAATCAGAGCTCCCATCTTGGGCAGCTGCAGGGAGAAAGATTGTTCCCCTTAGGGCAGCCCTGCTGGAGGGAGGGAGCTTATAGCTGGTTTGCAGTGCACCAAGGCTGTACGCTCCCCAGCCCTTGGGTGGTTTGCCTGCCCTGTGCTGTGCAGGCATGGGCCCCTCCTGCGTGTCTGTCCCAGGGCCTGTTGTGTTCTCCTTACCAGGTGGCTGTGCCTCCCTGGCCTGGACCTCCGGCTTCTCCTGGCCATGTGGGCTAAGAAGGGTTAACTCCTTCGTTGGACAGCTCCTCCCAGCTGGGCCCAGCCCAGCAAGCTCTCCTCCAAGACCGTTTCCTGCCTCTGGGCCTTGGCCAGGCCCACAGTGACCACCCCCATGGGTCTGGAAGCCACTGAGGCCGCATCTGGTTTGGATTACACCAGGGCCAGTGACGTTGCCTTTTCCTGTCTGGGTCTAGTGGCCTCAAATTCCACCGGCCACCTTGGACCCAACAAGGCAGTGGTGGGAAAAGACTCCACCAGGGATGGGGCCATCCTGAGGGTGGGAAGCAGCCAGGGCTATCCTGGGGATGTGCCCACCTGGCCAAGTGCTGAGCTGGGCAGATGCCCGTGCACCTGCTCTGCCCGTCCTCCTTCCTTTCCTCACTCTTGTGGAGAGGACCCGCAGAGCACCAGCACCAAACCTGGAGTTTCCTGGGTCCCAAATTATTCCATCTCTGCCCACAACTGGTTGTTTCTGTCAGCAGCATTCCCCAGGAAACTGAGGCATAGGGGCAAATCCATGGGTGTCCAGTCAGTGAATAGTGGAGTCAGAACACAATGCCAGCAGTTAAGTCAGAACACAATCCCTGCACGTTAAGTCCCCACTCTGGGCCCAGCCCTAAGAGACAGCCCTAAGAGGAGTCACCCTGCCCCTCAGGGAGCTCCTGGCCTCTGGGAGCCCAGAGTCCCCAGAATGGGAGGGTGGCAGTGGGGGAAGCTGAAACACAGGAAGCCAGAGGACAGGAAGGAGATGTGGACCATGTCTCTTCTCTCCTTGCCAAAGGAAATGATGCCCAAGCTGAGGGTAAATAATGTGCAGCCTTTCCCTGATGAAGAGGAGGGTGCTGTGGGCCCCGGACGGTGTGTTCCAGGGGTGCTTCTGCAGAAGACGGAGCAGGAAATGGAGATGCAGGCAGGAGCTGACTCAGGGTGACAGGAAGCCATGGAAGGTGCTGTGTGAAAGAGGAACATGGCTGTGCCCATGCCATGGGGTGATCCCTGCAGCCAGGCAGGTCAGTGGCAAGCAGGGAGGCCAAGGGACATCGGGCCACGTCTGTCTGCGGGCTGTTCAGAAGCCGGCACTGGAGGGGGAACCCCCGAGCTCAGGTGCCTTTAGTCAGGTGGGCTGGTAACACAGAACAGAATGGGTTTCAAAATTATTTAATTGTCCCTTGAACTTCAGCTTCCCTTCTGCAAAAGGGGCAAAGCTAGTGTCTTCTTTCCAGGGACAAAGCAAAGTTCCACGAGACGAGGAGGTGGACCTGGGTGAAAGCTGCAAAGCCTGTTTGTTTCACAGCAATGTCTTGAGTCTCTGTCCCACTGTCCCAGGTGCTGGGGACAAGCAGTGAATGGACAAAAGCCCTGACGTCTTAGTGTTTCCTTCTGGGGGGGCAACTAGACACCGAAGAGCAGTAATGAATGGAGAACAGGTGGGTTGGGGGAGAAGGAATGTGGGGGTCAGGGCAGGAGCCCAAGCACGTCTGAACAGTGGCTCCAGGGTGTGAAGGGGAAGGCTGCTGGGGACTAGTGCAAGGCCTGTCTGGACCAAGGGAGGGGCCCTTTTCCCTAGGACCCGGGCCAGTGCTGGAGGAGACAGGAGCCCCTTGGAACCTTGAGATTTAATGCATGGTGAGTGGATGGCTGGGTGAGCCTGGAGCCATGGATCAGCCTGATGCGCCTTCCCTGGGGCCTACCTGTGCTGGTCATCAGGCTAGCAAGGTTGGCTGGGTCCTCGGCCCTGACGTGTCCACCAGCGTCACTCCGCACTGAGCAGGAAGGATGCAGACAGAGGCATTGGGGGGCAGCTAACCAGGCCAGGGTGTGGTGGCCTCTCTGAGGGGTGGTACTGGCTTGGCTCCAGGGTTGCTGAGCCAGCAGGAGGGAGCATTCCAGACAGGGGAGCAGTCAAGGCAGAGGCTCCATGTGGAAAGGGGGCTCCTGGCAGCCGCCGCCCGCTTTCAGGGAGCAGGAGCCCCAGCCTGTGCTCTGTCCTCTAGGACCAAGCAAGGAGGCAGCCTCACCTTTCCGGCTGACTGTGTGAGCACATGGGCCACTGTTTTTAGCCATGGAACCACTTCCTCCAGCTCCACCAGCTGCCTCCCTGAGTCACCGCCCCTTCCCTGGTGGGGAGGGAATTAGGCACCTCTGGACCTTCAGGATGTAGTTTTTGCCATGTGTGGAAAAAGGGGCAGAGAGGACTGGGCAGAGGGCATGTGACCCTCCAGGGAGGCTGTTTTTATTCCAGTTTCATTCCAGTTAACTGACTTGTTCACATAGTATGCAGGATGGGAGTTCAAATCTATCAGTCCTGGTGGAATCACTGTCCCCATTTTACAGATGGGGAAACAGAGGTTTAGAGAGGCAAATATACTTGCTCAAGGTCACAAAGCAAGCAAGTAGAGATGCCAGAAACTGAGTCCTTCACCTTGTCTGTATAATAGACAGCCAGTGCCTTGCTAGTGTACTTACCATGTGCCACTCTGCAAATATTAAGTCACGTAATCCTTCCAACTGACGGCAGTAGGACGGTGAGTGTTCCCATTTACAGATGAGGACAACACAGAGAAGGGAAGCAACTCCCCCAAAGTCAGGGCTAGGAAGTAAGGGAGCTGGGATGTGACCAGATAGGCAGGTGGTGGGAGGGCCGGAGCCTGTAATCTGTACGGGGGGGTGGGGGAAGATAGGGGTGTTTGGGTTGTGGCGGGATTCCTGGAGCCTGGGTACCCGCCTCTGGAGAGAGAAGGTCTTGCTGCTGGAGGTGGAGGCAGCAGGAGGTATGCTAGCTGGGGCAGTGGAATGCCATCTGCCAGGGGCGGAGGCGGTGGGCAGATGGGGAGCCAAAAGCCAAGGGGAGGAGCTTCTCCTGGCCCTTCAGAGCTGCCATACCTTGGGGTGATGAGACAAGACCTCCCTTTCCTGGAACCCTGTGGAGGAGGATTCAGAAATCAGGCAGGAGATGTCCTGTCAACTCTAAAGGTCCAGAAATCTGAGCTGCTGTGATTCAGAACTCCAGAATATTCTTTTTTTCTTTTTTTGCTGTACCGGGGATCAAACTCATGACCTTGCGCTTGCTAGGCAGGTGCTTGTGCCACTGAGCTAAATCTCTCCGGCCCTTCGGAATATTCTTAAATACGACTGATTGTACCATTTTAGGTTTTGATTTAGCCTTGTTCTGCGAGGAGACTCAGTGTTCCTTCTGGTTTTTTAAATGGCGTTGGAGGTGGAATCCAGAGCCTTTCACATGGCGATCAATCGCTCCACCACTGAGCCAGCCCCCGCCTCGTGGGTCCTTGTTTTGCTCTAACCTGAGGCCGCCATCGTGCTTGGGATCCCTTCCTTGAGACTGGTGGCCTCCAACGAGAAGGGCCCTGCAGGCAGACTTGGATGTGACGGTCCTGTCCCCTGGGAGTCGTATGGCAAAGGCAGGAGGTGGTCAGGGGGTGGGGGAGAAGACAGTCTGCTCCTACTTTGCTGTGCGACCCTGGGCATGTCACGTACCTCTCGTGTCCTCCATCTCTCTGGCTATGCCAAGGTGCTGCTAATCTGGCCCATCCAGACTAGGAGCACTTGGTCACCTGCAGCGCCCTCTCAGGTCGGGGTGGCCAGGCAGGAGCCAGAGGTGTTGGTCGCTCATGGAAAGAACGTGAGGGCAGAAGGCCCAGTGGGCGGGGACAGTGCACAGAGGGCACCATGAGATCATGGCATCTAGGCCTCCTGGCCCGCACCTCCCTGATGGGACCTCCTCCAGGCTGTCCTTTAGGCCAGGCCCTCCCCTGGGACTCAGACCCAGAGTCACGCTGCCCCCCACCCCACCCAGCAAAGGGAATGGGACTCAGGCCCCAAGAGGTAGGCACTGTTCCAGACTCACACTGCAAGGCCAAGGCGGGCACTGGGCCCAGGGTCTTGCTTGGGAATTTGGGCTGAGAGGCTTGTTCTCATTTCTCAACAGATGAGAAGTTTTTGGTGGTGGGGCAGAGAGAGAGGTGCAGGGGCAAGTGGCTCATGCCCAGAGAAGGGTGGGCACCTAGTGTGACTGACCCTGTCTCTGTTCCTGTTCACCCAGGGCAAGGTGAACAGGGCCTCAGCCCAGCTCGGAGATTAAGTCTCCTGGGGGGTGGGCAGGATGCTCTGCCAGGCCTCTCCTGACCCGGCTCAGGACGTGGGCTTGAAGGACACTGGGGTCACCAGGGCACCATGGGAATGCACCACAGGGAACAGTGCCCAGCGGAGGCTGCCTTCCCTGACCCAGCTAACGAAGGGTCCCACCCTCTGAATCTGTCTGTTCCTCTGCTTGCCTGTTTTTCTGTGCTCGAGGGCACTTGTGTCCTCCCCCATACATTGACTCACAGGGCATGCGCAGTGGACACCTGCATCCCCTCAATCACAGTTTCTCCCTTTTCTCGGAGCTACGAAGCTGCCCATGGGAGGCAGGGCAGACCCTCACCCTCACAGTTTGGCGGCTTGGGACTGGGGTACAGCATACACCAGGGGGGCACCTACAGCTGGCCAAGCTTCTTTTCAGCCTCTTCTGGCTGTGGCGAGCCCCCGCCCAGCAGGTCCCCCTCCACCTCAGCTCTGGAGTCTGTGGGAACCAGACAGTTCGGGCTGTCCAGCCGGGCTCGCTTCCTCCCAGGCCCCGAGGGACCTTGGAGGGGAGGAGGGAGTCACAGAGCCTGAAGTCAGTGTGGCCAGCTGCCCAAGGGAGGCCTCTGGGAGGACTGGCCCAGCTGCTTGGTGCAGGGGTCTCCAGCTCTCTGGTGTCACCTCATGGGACATAAAGACCCTTAGACTCTATACCCAGCATGTATTTTTGTCTCATGCCCATGACCCAGAGGGGAGGACTGAGGCTCCAGGAAGTCAACTGCCTCTTCCAGTACTGGTGGCCATGGGGCCAGTGAGGGTTCCTATGTCTGTTCCTCTGACGAGTGCCACAAATATCCTATATCTCCTGTCTGTCTGCACTCAAGTGGGTGGCTAGAGACTAGTACTTAGAATAGCCCTGCCCCTGCTCCTGCGCCCCAAAAATGCTTTTGTCCAATCACCAAGAAACCTTTGCCAGCGGGGGACCAGGTGAGGACCCCATTAGTGAAGGCAGTTCAGATGGGGGCGATAGTGCCTTTGAGCCTCGGGGTCCCTGTCCATGCATGGGGGAAGGCAGAGCCTTCCAGCCCTGACATTCCGGGATTTCACAGGAGCCTTCTCTCCTCTGGGAGCAGCACCAGTCCCACTCCACTGTTCTCCACCCTGCACCTCCCTCAAACAGGGCAAAGCCTGGGTGTCACTCATCTCGGCCACCCCTTTGCCAGCCAGAGCTGGGGCTGGCCAATGGCCCCAAATGCTGAGCCTCAGTTGCCACCACTGTAAGTTGGGCTCTGTCACCCAGTGAGATGACAGGCACCAGCCAGGGACAAAAGAGATGCTGCACTGGTCATGGTGTGCAGTCAGAGTTTGGAGCTGGACAACCGCCGGTCCCTCGGGTGGCCTAGGCCCCCCCGCCCTGGTCACATTCATCCTCTGTCTGCCCCAATTCTTGGCCTTCCCTTCCTCTGCCTTCCTGGGAAACTCCCTGAGAAAGTCCCCATCAGGAGGAAGCTCATGTGAGACATTTCCTTCTGGGGTCTCCATCTTTGTCACACAAACCCACAGCCACAGCCACCCCACACGGAATCCCGCATCTTGACCCTCAGCCCCCTACCATCCAGCAAGATGATCCTTATAATCACAATGGCTTTTATTGGCTTAAGAGCCACAGAGTCAAGTGTAAGCAACCCCACGTCCCCTCACCCCCAAGTCTGGTGGTCCCGATGGTCTGGCTGAGTGTCTTTGGCCTCTGCAGTCCTGGCTTCCCATCCTAGTTGACTTGGCCTGCCAGGTCTGGGGTCCATCAAGAGCTTGTCAGGTCCTAGAACCAGGCCCAGCCTGGAGGGTGTCCTTGACAGGGCCCTGTGGAGGTGAGACCACGTCACTCAAAGAAGAACACTCCTGGTGTCCGGTATAGGCAGGGAGGCAGCCCCAGTGGGTAGCCGGAGCCTCCCTGGACAGGAAAGCCCCCTGGAACCCATGGTTCCTTGGGTTCAGCTGGCAGGGGCAGTGGGGCCCGGAGCGAGGCTGGAGGGGTGGGTGGTGCAGGGGAGGGGGCTGCCGAGGCCAAGAGGTGCTCCAGGCCTGCGTCGGCCCCCATGCAGAAATTCAGTGCCTGCAGCCGGCACTGGTAGCTGCTGCTGATGACAGCCTCTGGAGTCGCTGCGGGTGCAGGGACCTTGCTAAAGCCCTCTGCCTCGGAGAAGCCAGCAGGAAAGCCAAACGCTGGGCACGGGGAAGATGAAGTGGCTATGGGGAGGTCCCCAGGGCCTGCAGGTTTCGGCGTGGGCATCTCTTTGGGCTCCACAGGTGGCCGGGGCCTGCTGTCAGCCGTTGCTGGGCACATGCTGGCTGATCCGGCCCCCATCAGACCCGCAAAGCTTAGGCCCTTAGGATCAGACAGCTCTGGTGGGAATGGGCACTGCCTGCCAGTCGTAGCATCAGGGACTCCTGGGTCCTGGCCGGTGGCTCTGAGGGGTCCACGGGGTGCCTTGGCAGGGCCCTTGGTGCCTGCAGCACCTGCCCGCCGGGTGAAGCGGCGGCGTCGCCGGAGGAAGCTGCCGTGCTGGAACATGTCATGGCAGTCGGGGTCCAGGGTCCAGTAGCTGCCCTTGCCTGGTTTGCGGTCATCGCGGGGCACCTTGACAAAGCACTCGTTGAGAGACAGATTGTGGCGAATGCTGTTTTGCCAGCCGGGCCGGTTGTGGCGGTAGAAGGCAAAGCGGCCCATGATGTAGCGGTAGATGCCACTGAGCGTGGCCCTCTGCCCTGGCGAGCTCTGGATGGCCATGGCGATCAGGGCTATGTAGCTGTATGGGGGCTTGGTGGGTTCTGTTGTAGGGACCAATGGCCCCGGTGGTGGAGGCGGCTGCTGCATGCTGCCCAGGCTGGCGGCTGCTGGGACCCAGGCACAGGCGGCCAGCACTGGTGTCCAGTACCGCCTGCCCGGTCTGGTTAAAAGGCCCACTGGCCCAGCCTCCCAGCCTGGAAAGGCAAAAAGGGGTGGGCCCGCCAGGCTGCCCTCCCTCCGGCCCTCACCACCCCCTCCAAGGCCCGAGAGGGGCGGCCACAGAGGCAGGGCTGAGAAGCTGGGAGCAGCTGCGGGTGAGGAGGTGGAGGGAAGAGACTGAGACCCTCAGCCCACAGGGGCTGGGCTGCAGGGGCTGGAGAGGGACAGGATGTGAAGCGGAGCGAGACAGGGACACAAAAATAGGCAGGGATGTAAGGAAGCAGAGGCAGAAACGAGACAGAGGCAGAGCCATAAAAAGAAAGATGAAGATCAGAGAGAGATGAACGAAACGGACAGACAGCCAGAGAGACACATGGGCACAGAGACTGGCAGCACACTGAGAGATGGAGTCCTGGGAGCCAGAAGAAGCGGCAGAGAGACGCAGGTGCGGGTGGGGTCCTGGTGAGACCAGAGGTGGGCAGAATCTGCGCAGTCTCCACAGCGGGAACAAAGCCCCACGGCCCCCCCAGTCTTCCCTCTACTCCTCCCCTGCCCTCTGCTCCTCCACCACCCCGTGTCTGACGTGGAGAGCCCTGGCCTGGGCACACCGACCGCATCCTCAGCACGGGTACAGGCTGGTGGGTGCCTAGGATGGAGAGGAAGCTGTGCACAGCTGAGCCCCGGCGCCCTCTGGTGACTGGCATGGAGAGGCAGCGATTTTCACAGAGTTTTCCTTCCCTCACAATACCCTGGCCAAGTCTCTAAAATGGTGCCAGCCACTCTTCAGCTGCCCAGGCCATAGTGAGGAGGCCACAAGCTCCATGACACAGCAGCCACAGCCCATTTGTACGTGGATTGTCACTGAACAGAGGCTCCCCCAGCTGCAGCCTCATCTGACAGGCAGCCCATCTGACAGATGAGCAGAGTCCTCCCTGCCTGCCCACAACCAGGTCAGCGGTCAGCTACTCTGTGTTGGGCCAGCGGAGTAATCCTGCCCCAGAGATCTCCATAGCTTCTTAAATAGATGACAGTCTAAAGCTCAGAGAAGCTAAGTAACTCAACTGAGGTCACACAGGTAGTAAATGATAAAGCCTGGATTTTAATCCAGGATTTTGTAATTCCTGAGCACCACCCCTTTTGTGAGCATCAGGAGTAAGGGACAGTCACAGGACCTCAATTAGAAAACAAGTTGTGAACCCCAAAACAGTAAGGACTATGCTGTTCTGCTCTATCCCTAGCATTGAGTATGGGGAACAGGGTAATGCAAAATAAATGTCTGTTAAATTTCTGAAAAAGTGATTGATTCTGTCCTTTATGGAATCATGGATTTCCCCCATAAAAGTGGCTTACTGACTGGCTGTATAGCTGGTGGCAGAGTGTACTTAGCACACTCAAGGCCCGGGCTGATGATCCCTAGCACACACATAAAAAGTGGCCATTAATGTATTGCTAGGATTTATTAGATTGCAACCGCAAGAAGACTCCTATAAAGTCAGAAATCAGAGAAGGAAAAAAAGTTACCATACTCACATGGCAGTGTAGATCCAACTCCCACTTTGGTCTACGCCTTAGGGTTGTGTTTGGGACTCTGCCTTAGCCTCTCCAAAGACAGGACCTCCAGGTGGTTCAGCGGTTAGCATCCAAAGCCCACGGTTCAGGCCCAGTACTGTTTTGTGGCCTTCATTGCTCCCAAATAGAGAAGAGAGACTCGTGGCAGCAGGGAAGAAGGATATCAGACTGGAGTTCCTTAGAGGCCAGGGTTGTGGCTGCTGCCTGCTCTCTTACAAAGCCTAGGGATCTGTTTCTGGGAAACCTGGCCTGAGTGAACGCTCTGTGGATCCCACCACAGGGTAGTGCTGGCTTCCCATAAATTGCCACCAGCATCTGGGGCAGTCCACAAGCGCTTTCGTCCCATTTCCCTGCCAACTGCTACGTTTCTGGGACCTTGAGGTCAATGTCAATTTCATGCCACTGCCCCATGCCCAGCTGCCCATGCTGTTTGGCACCTGGGGCTCCATCCCCAGGGATGAGGTGACGGCCTGGGCACAGTGGGCGGTGTTGGGGACACAGGGCTGCCCGCCTGGGGCTGCCTTCAGTGGGTGTGAGAAGAGAAGCAGCCCTCTTAGGGCTGACTCTGTGGCATCAGTAAGTGGTTGATGCCATCTGGGAAGCTGGGTTGGGGACCCCAACATGCCTCAAATTCAGGAGTTCAAGCTCCCACTACCTTCACCTCTGGGAAGTCATAGACTAGGGACAGCCCTGTTCCCATACCTACTTGTCAGGGGTGGACATACAAACCTGAGGCCAGGAAGGGGAGCTGGGACAGCAGAGGGAGAGAGAGGGGGCTAAACGGAGGGGACCAGAGGCCTGGGTCTCCCCACAGTGGAGGACATGACTCATGGGACAAAGTGAGTCACCCCTCTGGCTGGTCCAGAGGTCCTAGATACTCCTCGATGATGCACGGACCTACTACTCTGGGTCTGGGTCACCGCTCAGCAGGTGGACATGCAGTTCTACAGGCCCAAGATTGGGGCTTCTGGGCCAAGAACCAGGCAGCCCTCCCAGTCCCGCTGGGAGCTTAGGCCCTGAGCCCACACTCGCATGTGTGCCCGTGCCACATCCCACATCAGCACTCGCTCCCGGGACTCCCATCCTTCCTGGTTCCCTATGCCCATTCCCATGCCATTATGCCCTGCCCATGTCCACTGCCAGGCAGCTAGCTTATTTGTGCTCAGTGCTCCTAATGCCCACCCTATGCTGGGTGCCCTTATGCCACAGATGTGCTAAATCCTGTGCTTAGAGCCCATGCCCAAAGCCCAAATCCTGTCCATTGTTTTTTTTCCATCCCTGGGGGCTTCTGTGCTGTATCCTTTGTTTTGATGCCTACTCCAAGCACAGCACCTTTAAGCCCACCCCATGGTGCCCACATGTCATGTGCCTACATTTCTCTGTTTTTTGCCCAGCTGGCACCCAGCCCCATGCCCAGCCACCCTGGCCCGTGGCCCCACTGTGACATATTTACCCTGAAGGAAGGGTCCATGTCCAGCAGCTGGTAGGTATGCTGGTCCTCCAGCTTGCTGGGCAGCACAGTACAGGGCCAGCGGGGCCAAAGGGCCCAGCTGTGCCAGTATATACAGCCTTGGCACAGGTGCTTGGTGAAAACACCCTCAGGTGGCACCCACAGCAGCAAACCACGCTCCAGGCACTGCAGCACATGTGTACCAGGCTGCCGCTGCAGGAAACAAATACGTGCCAGGTGGGCGCTCGGTGGGTGGCGAAGACCTTGGCTTCACATATGGCTTTGCACACCAGCATCACACAGCAGAGGAGGCACATGTGAGGCCAGCAATCTGTGGGTGTGAGAGAGAAGGGTGCAGGCTGGCACTGGTGATGGCACCCATCTTCCCCCTCCACAACAGGGCGCCCCTTCCCGATCTGCGATATACTGGCAATAGATTCCAGTATAAAACAACGGGTAGTTGAGCTCCGTAACAAAAACCACTGGCTCTGGGGTAATTGGGATGTGACCTTGAGGCCCTTCCTGCCCTGATCCCCAGGGTTCTACGAGCTTCTAGCCAGCAAAGATTTTGATGCCGTCAGAAGTAACACCGGCAAGGCAGAGGCATCAAGCTGCATCCGTCCCGCAGGCGAGCGGGCAGCGCCATTCATGTCAGGCCTGCGGGCTTCTCGGCCAGGCCTTGGGATTCTATTCTCCCCTGTAATCCGGGCATTGGAACCTGAAACTAGCTGTGTGACCTTGGGCGAGGTTCTTACCTCTATGTCTGGACTTGGGCTCTTGTACAGTGGGGTGTCAGGAGTGTCTGAGAGCTAAGGACGCCTGGCAGGAAGTCAGCCCTTGAATGTTAGCTGTTGCGGTTGGTTTGGGTGGGGGACGAAGCTAGCAGGCTGTGGCCCTGGGCCCTCCCCGGTTCTGCATGGTCAGAGGGCCTGTAGATTCCTCACCAGGGTTGCTGAAATCCTCAGCAGGGATCAGGCTCCAGGGGCATTCAGGGTTCAGTGCTGGGTACCCTGGCAGAAAAGGGTCCATGGTCAGGCTCCCCCATGCTGGTCTCCTTGACCCTAGATCCAGGAGGAGGCCCAGGAGGAGCAGAGCAGTGAGAAGACCCCATGCTTACTGTGGTCAGCCAAGGGGCTGGGAGGAGGGCTGCTGGGGTAGGACCCCTGAGGCGCTGGCCTGGAGAGCTGCTGTGTGCCCGCCTCTGTGGCCAGTCCAAAGCCATCCTGAGCACTGGGAGAGAGGGCCCACCTGAGGGGTGAGAGGCAAGCATGGGCTACAGGGGTCGTAGGCGGTCTCCGCCTAGGCGGAGGGAGGTCTGGACAGATTGAAGGCTGGAGGGGGCTGTCGGGGACCTTGAGGTTTCAGAACTCAAGGCCGTCCCTGCCCTGGAGGTGAAGAGAGTGATGAGGTGACAGGGTGAAAGGTGGGTCGCTGTGTCCGGGAGAAAATGGAGGTGACAGAGATAGGAGGACAGAGCCCCTGAGCAGACAATAATGGGGGCAGCAGGGACATGGGCCAGGGGATGCAGACAGCAGTGACCATGGCTGAATGCAGACAGAGTGATGGAGACGGAGCAGAGAGGGCAGGAGAACTGTGGCAGCTGGCTGTGATGGGGTGGAGGGGACACATCCCTGGACGATGGGGACAGGGCAGAAAAGCAGGGTTGGCGCACAGCGTGATGGAGCTGCAGAGGTGGAGGTGACAGGGGCAGAGAAAGAGCCAAAGCTGGCAGCAGGAGAGGGGACGGGCCAGCAGGGCAGAGATCATGGTGAGATGTGAAGCAGAAGTGACAGAGGTTGAGCTGGAAGGTGGAGGAGGACAGTGATGGAGCTGGGGCTCCTGGAGGGGTGAGGTAAAGGACAGAGCTGGAAATCACAGGGGGGTGCCCCCCACCCCCGGGGGCATGGCTGAGAGGCTGCGGAGAGGGTCCTGCAGGTGGGCTTCTGTTGGTTGGGGGAGCATCCTCCTCTTCTGGGGTAGCATAGATCCAGGCAACTGAATGGAATAAGAACAGCCTGCTGTTTCCTGGGCCCCAAGATGAACCTTCAACCCAGGTGACCTCAGACAAGAGCTCCACAGCTTCCCACATGTGCTCAGGCAAGGCCCACCTGTCTCTGGGCCTCAGTTTCCTCCTTTTCAGATGCAGAGGCACACTGGGTGGCCTAAGGGGCCTTGTGGACTGACCGGCCCATGCATTCAAGCTCAGTGAGCCCACCATTGCCTCAGCTGGCCACTGTCGCTGGGGGCACCAACAGGCACAGTCCAGTAGGCCTTGTAGGGATCAGAGGCATCCAGCTGGCTGGGCTCGTGCACTTGGAGGAGGTCAGTACTCTTACTGAGGGCACAGAGGAGCTTCCAGGTAGAGAAGTCCTCCCTGCTGGTGCCCTCCAGAGCCTCCCCTTGTACACAGCCCGGCCTGGGGGTGAGCTGGAGGAGTTGGGGAGGAATGGCTTGGGAAGGGAGTGGGGCCATGAGGAGGGATGAGGGCCTGCCTTGCCCCTGCGTCCCCTCTCCGGCCCTCACCCCCACCCTCACTCCCATATTCTTTAGCTGCTACCTTTCTAGCAAGGCTGGGATTGGACTAGAACAAGATAGCTGTGGTCCCTGCTCTCAAGGAACTCAAGTCTCCCAGGAGGAGACAGCTGCAGCTGCCTTCCAAATCATGGGCATAAGGGGCTGGGGATTTAGCTCAGCGGCATAAGCACCTGCCTTGCAAGCAGGTGGTCGTGAGTTCAATTCCCAGTACCGATAAAAATGAAAAAGACAAAAAAAAAAAATCATGGGCATAACCACAAGTAAGTGGGCTGATGCAGTGGAAGATAACGGCCATCGGGGAGTCATTAAATTATATTCCTATCTACTGTCATATGTAGAGTGGACTCTGTTTAACTTAAAAAACATAGGTAAGAGATAAAACTATAATATTAGTAGAGTAACACAGGAGAAGATCTGGGGGGCAGAGGACGTATCTTAAAACTTAATAAGTGTATGCCGTAAAGTCAAAAGACTGTGATGGCTGAAATCAGTAAGATCTAGAAATACAAGGAACTTCTGTAAAGCAGCAAGTAACAGAGAACTCCTGAGGAAAAAGTTCTTATCCAATGACAGGAAGGGATGGTTAGGGAAGAAGAAGCCAGAAGTGCTGAGCATCTGAGGAGGTGGGTAATCCACTAGTGTCAAGGAAATGCAGATAAAAACATGAGGCACCGTGTGAGCATACTATCAGCTGGCTAAATGTAGCAAGTCGGACGTGGGGAGGATTTGGGGGCTGTGGAATGGGCACACCATTCTGGATGGTAGTGTGGCAGGCCTATGGGCTTAAGGATACAAACACAGCCTGTGAGCTGGAACCCCGGCTCCTGCAGCGTCCTCACAGGAGCTCTTGGGGATCCTGGCTAAGGACACCCACAGCACCAGCATTTGTGGGGTTGGGAGCTGGAAGAAAACTTGAGCCCATCCTTGGAGAGCTGAGGGGTGTGTGTAATGGGTGCTCACCGCGGGGTCTATGCGGCAACTAGGGGCAGCCAACTAAAGAAAGCAAGGACAGATCTTCAAAGCCTGACTGCAAATGGACTGAAAGGAACAGGGAAGGAGACCTACAACATTGGCCAGGACACGCCCCTTCCTGCGCCAGAGTACATACATTTGTATTTGGAGATTACTTGTTGTGGTATAGAGACCAAATAAAAAAAGAAAAATGAGGGTCTTGTTTAGTGGGGTGACCAGAGAAGGCCTCTTTGAGGAGGTGACATGGGGCTGAAGCCTGAATGAAAAGAAGGATGAAATCTGAAAGAGTTAGGGGAAGGGTGCTTTGGAGGAAAAGAACAGCAAGTGCAAAGGGCCGGAGGTGGAAGAAGATTAGTAAATTGAAGCAAGGCCAGTGTGGCTGGAGCCACGTGGTCTAAAGGGCCCACTAGGAGATGTGCTGGTTACATTTATCACACTCAGCACCAAAGGAGGTTCAACCAATGGACCCAACGGTGCCTGGGATTTAGGAGATGCTCAATAAATGCTTGTTGAGCTAGGCCCGAAGGATGAAGAGTTTGGAAGGTGGAGTGACTTTCCTGGGAAAGGAACAGCATGAGAAAAAGCCTGCTGGAGCGGGAGGCACAGTGCATTCGGGGTACATCGACCAGCCTGGTGGCGCTGGAGGTGGACCTGTATGAGACTGTGTACAGGAGAGTCTCCTGGTGCTTCTGTCCCATCTGGCCCTGCAAACAGCCATACAGCGCAGAACAGCTGCTTCTGGGGAAAGACAGGGCTGGGCCTGAAATTTTCCCCAAAGCTCATGTGGTCAAGGTTTGGTCACTGAGATGGCAGTGAGCAGGGTGGGGCCTGGAAGGCAAGCAGAGCCTGAGAGCACTCACCTCACGGGAGGACACAGAGTTCAGGACACTGAGTTCAGGCTGTGGCTTTGCCGTAAATGCCCTTCGCACTGGGCACCATAGATGAGCAGCTCTGCTGTCCCACTCTCTCTCGTGATGTTCTGCCTCCTCACATGCCCAGAAAAAAGAGCCCAGTGATTGTGGGCCATTGAAACTGTGAGCCAAAATAAACCTTTTCTCCTCTAGGTTGATTTTCCCAGGTATTTTGTCATAGCAACAGAAAACTGACTAACTCCAGATACTCGCTAGTACTTTCTGTTGGCTTCTTAACACTACACTCATGGCTGGTTCCTGAGCAAAGTTAATGAAGAATAAAGCATCTAGAATCACTTTTGCATTATGCTCTCAGGTTATCAAAATAGTAAAACTACCACAAAAAGTGAGCAATGTGGCAAAGGACACTTATTTCCAGGAGGGGAACTGAAACCAGAAAGCAGAGTTGCCTTGTTTGACTACAGCTTCAAATATCTCCATTGGGCAGCTGAAATTCCTTGCCATTCTGTGTAGGTCTACGAATGGCCACTCAAATGACCCATGTATCAAATTGAGGGGTTATCAATATACTTTAGGAAGTAAGAGAATTTGCAAACATGGAACCCATAAATAAAGATAATTGACTGTGTGTGGTGAAAGAGAGGGAGGGGAATTAGAGAAGAAAAAGGAGATAGATGAAGCCAGAGGATGCATGTTCTTAAAGGCCAAGTTTTAGCCTCTAGACTTTGGGGCACCAGAGTCACATGCCACCGGGGAAACAGCACCACATGTGTATGTCAGTGATTGAGGATGGAGGGTAGCCTCAGAATCTCCTCTGAACAGCAGCACTTCTGTGTGTGGGGGGTGGGTGTGTGTCCTTGTTTTGAGAACAGGATCTTGCTGTGCAGTTCAGGCTGGCCTTGAACTCACTTTGTAGCCCAGGCTGGTCTTGAACTCGCAACAATCCTCCTGCCTCAGCCTCCTGAGTGCTGGAATTACAGGCTTGAGCCACCACCCCTGGCTGAGCAGCAGCACTTTAAGCAAAAGGACATGCAGCCAGTCATTGAGCACTTACTCAGCACCTGCTGTGGGCCACACCCTCATGCAGCTCTTGGCGTGGTATAAGGGTCGGACTCAAAACCCATAGAGAGGGCTGGGGACACAGCTCAGCAGCACAGTATCTGCCTGGCAAGCTCAAGGTCCTCGGTTTGATTCCCAGTACCAAAAGGAAAGAAAGAAAGAAAAAAAAAGAAAAGAAAGGAAGGAGGGAAGAAAGAAAGTCCATAGGGACCACTGTCCTCCAGTCAGGGGTAACTTGAAGAAGCACTGAACTGGGCTGTGAACCATCCAGCGAGATCAGAAAGGCTCTCAGGAGGAAGAGGTGCTGCTATTGGCCAGGTGAAGGAAAAGAGGGAGTGGTAGGCAGGGGACTTGTGAAGACAGAGTTCTACTGGTGAGCGAGACTAAGCACTTGGAAAGCCAGAGAAGTGAAGTGGGGGAGGAAGCAGAGAGCTGAGACCTGGGAGGCGGGTGATGGGTGCCTCCTGCAGGGCTCTGAGCCCAGGCTGGGAAGTGGGTCTCTGTCTCGGGGTGGTGGGAACTGTGGACCGTCTCTGAGGAGGGCAACGTCGAAACTCCCTTTGAAAGACCTCTGAAGGACTCGGGTTTGCTGGGGAAGCAGGAGGCCAGTGAGGCCCTACACTGTCCTGGGAGCTAGTGAGACTGGCTTTGAGACTTCTGCTGGATGAGGTAGGAAGCCGGGAGCAGCCAGGGCTCAGCTGTCGGTGAGCTGGGGAGTGTGGTGCTGGGGATGTGCGGGGTGGGCAGCTGACCAGCATGCTCGGGCTCAGGGAGGAGGCTGCAGCTTCTAGGGGATGTGGAAGAGGGTCTTGTTCGGATGTTCCCAGTGCAACCCAGCATAGCTCCACCAAGACTCAGGGGACCCCGGGTCCTGCTGACCGTGGCCTCCCTGCCACCTTCCGCCAGGGGCCGCGAGAGTGCAGTGAGCCTCCGGCCAGGTGCAGGACTGGACCCTCACTCTGTCAGGGGATCACCTGGAGGGCTGCAGAGGTGACAAAAGCGAAAGCGCAGGGGTGGGTTTCGCCTTCCTTCCTTCTCTTCTCAGGGAGACTTTTCCTTTCGCTGCTCCTTACCTTGGCCATCAGGCCTGGAGGGCGGAGACCTCGCTTAAGCGGGACCGGCAGGCGCCTCGGGACTCCGGGACTCTCCAGAGCAGAGTGCACTAGCCAGGGAGGCGAGCCTGGGCGCGGGGCACCCGCGGGCAAAATTTGCCCAGTCCTTGCATCTGTCGCTTGCTCTTTTGAGTTCACTTGGAAATTTCTTGAATTCTCCCTCCTTCCTCTCCCCACATTGTTTGGAACTAACGTTTTTTGATTTGAGCCCTATTACCCAGCCAGGCTGGCTTGGCAGCGATCTTCCCAGAGTAGCGGAGAGTACGCTGCACGGAGCAGCCAGGCTCTTTGCAGGACCTGGACTGGCTGTCAGGAGATTGGAAGGCAAAGCGCTTCTCAGACTGACTGCTGTCACAGTCGGAGGTGGTGACTGGCTAAGGCACACTCATGACCCCCACCCAGACCTGTGGAATCAGGTTGTGAGCAAAAGCTCGGGAACCCGAGTTGCTCGAGCCCCACTTACTTCCTGGAGCACTGAGAGACCCATTTTACTGCTGCTCACCATGGTGCTGGGCCTGGCTCAAGTCTTCACTGCAGTGACTCAGTATAATTACAGGGTTAAATCCCTGTAACAAAGTCACAGAGCGTGGTGGGAGAGCCGGGACCTACACCTGGGTGTCTCTGCCCCCCAGAGGCTAGAAATCTAAATAGTGGCCTGTTACACAGCCCCCTGTCAGCTGCACCTGGATTCTTGGTGGAGCTTGTGAGCCTCTGAAATTGTACCAGGAATCAAACTCAGGACTCAGTGCTCACCAAGCAGTCACTTGTATTCCTGAGCTGTATCCCCAGTGATCCCTTGAAACTATATGTGAATTTTCTTTATATCTATAACAGGGTGTGGTGATGCAGGCCTATAATCCCAGCACGATGGAAGGCTGAGGCAGGAGAATCACAAGTTGGACTGCGGCCCTGGTAATTTAGTGACTTTGTGGGACCCAGTCTCAAAATAAAATTAAAAAATGAACTGAAGCCTTGGCTCAGTGGGAAGGCCCCGGATTCAACCCCCAGTACCACGCCCCTCCTCCACATCAATGCATTTTTCTGGGGTCTGAATCTTTAAATCATCAAAGGGGATTTATGATATGAAAGACTTTGAGCAGCTCAGACTGCTCCACCCCTCGCTGGGTACCTGGTGAAACTGAGGCTGAGAGAGGAAAACTGTCTCTTCCTCAGGGGGATGCAGCCAACACTGACCAGAAGAGCAGAAGGCTTTCTTTGTGCAGCTCCTCCCCAGCCCGCACATGCCGGCAGCCCTTCCCACACTTCCCTAACCACAGGCTGAGCTCACATTCACGCCTGTGGTGCTCCAGTGGGCCACCAAGCATTTTAGAGGCGGTGACCCTTGGAGTCCATGGGAGGTGGGGTTCAGGACCCCCTTGATACCAAAACTCATGGATGCTCAGGTCCTTTCCATAAAATGGTACAGTATTTGCGTGTAATCTGTGCATATCTTCTTGCAGACTTTAAATCATCTCTGGATGACTTATAACACCAAATGTAATGTAAATTCATGTAAACAGTTGTTATGCTCTATTGTGTAGGAAAGAATGACAAGAAAAAGGTCTGTAGATTCGGTACAAAGGCACTACTTTTGGAATTTTTTTTATCTGAGGTTGGTTGAATTTTGGATGTAGAGTCTAAGGCAGATTATATATCCAAACAGGAGTTTCCAACCTTCTATTTTCCTGGGTTGCAGAGTGCAGTAATAAAGGGTGCAGATGCAGCCAGACATTGCAGCCCACTACTTGCTAGCTGATAACCTTGGACACCAGGCTCAGTTCCTCCACTGGTAAATAGCAACACTGCTTTGCTGAACTTAATGAGCTGAGATGCAATAAAGCTTAGCCAGCGGCTGGAGTGCATGTCTATGAGTGAAGGGTGTATTGTGCAGCTGGAGTGTGGGAAGTTATGCTGGAAGGGAAAGGGAGCATTCTACACAGCCAGGACACCAGACCAAGGGCCTCTGCTTTGTCTATAGGCGATGGGCCCATAGAGGTCTCTAAATAGCAGCAGACACCAGACGGGTATTTTAAGTGGGTGGGTAGCAATCAGAACCACTGACCAGCCCGGAAGGCACAGGCTCCCTGGGCTCTGGGGAGCCCAGCCACCTTGCTTTTCACTCTCTCTCTTGCCTTGGGGAACTGTCTGTTCCTGTTCTGTCTGCCTGGAATTCTCTTCCTGGTAGTAAAATGGTCCACCTTCATCTGGCCTGTGCTTTCTTTGATTTGCCATGTGGTCTCTACTAGCACATCAGCAACAAGGGGGAAAGGTGTGGCTCATCGCTGCAGCTTGTCCCCAGCATGGGCCTGGGTGGCAGGCAGGGTTCTTTCACTGCCCACCCCCATGCAGGGATCTGTGCTCTTCCCCATAGCTCTGGTCCAGGGTTTGGTGCACAGGTAGAAGCCCATTCAAGTGACTGTTGGGTTATGGCTACTTCAGACCTCTCAACATCAGGTTAGTTGTAGGCTAACAGGCTCTGATGATGTCTATTCATCTTTGGACTCAGTGGCTGCTTTGTCAGACTGTACTGGCCTTTATTTATTTTATTTTATTTTATTTTTTGAGGGGGGTACTGGGAATTGAACTCACAACATTGTGCTTGCCAGGCAGGCGCTTATGCAGCTGAGCTATATCCCCAGTCCTTAAATCATACAGCCATGTTTGTTTGTTTGTTTTTGGTTTTGCACTGGCCTTTAAATGCTAGATCAGAAGGGTCATTGCCACTAGCTGGAGCTGGCTCCTCCTGTCCAAAAACCAAAACCAGAAGACGCAGGGACTCAGACCGAGTTCACAGCCAGCCTGCCCGCTCTAGCTGTTTGTTCTTGTGCAAGTTGCCTGACCTCTCTGCACCTCACCTGGCTGTTTCCCCTGAAGATAAAGTGAACTGAAGCAATAAAAGGTCAAATGTGGCAATAAAAGGCCAGCACGGAACCTTGCTGGCCAGCATTTGTTATTAGGAAGAGGGCGGGCACTAGAGAAGACGAGGGGTCTCAAAGAAAGGGAAGGGAGGAGGGACTCGGAGGCCTTGTCTCCAGGAGCCCTGGGCGCTTGGTCAGATTAGCAGCCGGCTGCGGTCAGGAAAGGCACAGAAGTCCTCCTGGCCCCGTTTCCGCTTCCACAGGCTCCTAGCCTGGCTTTTGGGGAATGATGAGACACGGACAGGCAGCTTCTGCGGTTTCTTTAATGTCCTTCAGGTCCGTCCACCCCACCCCACCCCACCCCAGCCCTCGCTGTCCGCTGGCTGCCTCTCCTCTCGGGGTGCAGGTCGGGCCCTCCACAGGCCGGGGACTAAGGCACCAGGTGGCTGCAGCAGGCGGGCCAGACACAGACCTCGGTCGGTCGCCGGAGGGCGCGGCGGGCGCGGGCGGCACTCTGCGGGCGACGCGACAAGCAGGGGGCGGGTGAGGGCCAGGCCCCGGGGGCTCCGGCACCCTCAGGCCCGGCCGGCCTGCTCGAGGGAGCCCGGCGCGGGCCACGGAGGAAGGGGCCTCACTTGCCGCCCTTGCGGGACAGACACCGCGGGAGGCAGGAGAAAGTCTGCTTAACGCGCGCGAGCAGCGGCAGCGGCCGGTGGGCGTCCCGCGGCGAGCGCGGCCCCAGGCGCTGCAGGGTCCCCTCCGAGGCGGCCGAGTGCGTCGTCGCGGCGGCCGAGCCGCCCGGGGCCGCCGAGCTCTGGCGGCAGCGTTTGCACAGCGGCAGCATTGCGCGCACGTCCTCCTCGTCGCGGAACCGGCTCTTGCCGTAGCGCTCTTCCAGCTGCTGGCGGAGCTGCAAGGATGGAACCAGCGGCCGAGGGTCACGCGAGACCCTGCCGCTCCCCGAGCCCCGCGCGCCCCGTGACGCGCCCAGGCCGGCCCCCCGGCTCCTTGGGCCAGCCTGCCACCTGCTGCAGCCCTCCTTTCAGATAGGAGGAAAGTTGTCTCCCCACTCCCTTCCCCATCCTGACCCCTTCGGGTCCTGCCTCCCCTAACTCGACCCCTTCCAGCCCGTTCCACCCCTACCTTATGGGAGCTCCCGGAGCCAAACTCTTCAAGTTGCTGCCTAAAGCCTGGGTTGGGGTTGGCGATGGGCCGGGTGGCCTTGATGGCTTCAAGCACTTCTCGCCAGCCTAGCCCCGTCACTGTCATCACATAGGCTATGACAATGGTGGTGCTGCGGGAGATGCCTGCAAAGCTGGGATCCCACCCCCAGGCTTCAGATAAGGTCCAGCCTCCCCACCCGCACTCCAGCTCCCCCACCCTTGCCTCTGAGCTCCAACCACAAGGACCTCCACAGGGGACCTGTCCTAGCAGCTTGTGAGGTTCTCTCTGCCTGGTATTTTGTCTCCCACAGCAAAGGGCTGGGTGAAACAACAGTCATTCATTCAACAAACAACTTTTCTTTTTCAGGCACTGAAGGTAGTGGGGAATGAAACAGACATGGTCTCTTCTGTCCTAGAATTTGAGGTTTGGTTGTGAGAGACAGACAGTGACCAGAGAGTTTCAGGAATGGATAACTGCTTTGAAGATGAATCTGGGGACCAGGAGGTCCACATGGGAGGAGGCATTAACGGAGAAGAGAGTTAGGGAAAAGGTTGTCAAGTAAGTGACAACAGGACCGGGGATTTAGCTCAGCTAAAGATGGACCATCGTGAGGGAGAAGCCTGTTAGAATGGGGAGGAGGTTAGTGTGTCTGGGCATGAGGAGGAGGAGTGTGGGAGAGACCAGAATGGAGCGCGCTGGTCCACAGCACAGGCTCTGGCAGAGCCCGCAGGAGCCTGACATACGACAGCTGGCTGGTTAGTAGAAGTTTAGGGATGAATGACATTATCTAGGCCAGGGAATCTGAGAAGACTCAGGTCCCAACTCCAAGCTCGAGTCCCCCACTCCCCTGCACCCTCACCTCGAAGGCCTGGAGGGAAGAGCTGGGAGCCCATAATCTGTTTAAATTCACCTCCCATTTTACAGACGAGGAAACTGAGTCTTGGGGAGAAATAGCTGCTGGACCGTGGTCCCCCAGCTGGTGAGGAACAGGACATGAGCTTCTGACTGGCCATGCAGGATGACTGGTGCGCTGTCTCCACCATGGTGGGTCAGCCCTTATCATTTGCCCCATAACCGTCACTCACCAGTGCACAAGGCAGTTCCCTCCGCTGAGGCGGCAGGAATGAATGAAGTTGACGCATTCTCTGAAGTACTTTTTGCTAGAAAAGAAAGCAACAGGGTAAGGAGCACTGTGGGGCAGGGATTTTAGGAGGTATCCCTTCCCCCTTTGCAGGCTAGCAAGGAACAAAGAGCCCGGGGGTGCTGGGTATGGTGACGCCTAAAATCCCAGCTACTTCAGCAGACTGAGCCAGGATTTCAAGCTTGAGGCTGGCCCGGGCAATTTAGAGAGACCCTGTCTCAAGGTGAATTTTTTTTTCTTTTTCCTTTTTATCAATCGGTACCGGGGATCTAACTCATGACTGTCTGCTTGCAAGGTAGGTGCTTATGCCGCTGAGCTAAATCCCTTGCCCTGAAATTTTTTAAAAAAGTGTTGAGGATGTGGTTTAGCCATAGAGCATTTTTGCCTAGCACGTCCCTGGCCCTGGGTCCAATCCCTTGTATTGAAAAAGAAATCTCTGGGTCCTCAGGCCAGCCAGCGTGTGCAGTGAATAGGGTCAGGGTCACCGCACAAGGCAGTGTGGGTGGGAGGTAGCAGCGGTGGCATTTCAGGTGTGGAGAGAGGCAAACCTTACCATCTGGGCAGAGCAGCTTCCCATTGGGTCCTGAGGATCTTTTTGAGGGGGTAGATAGGGTTTCACTGTTTAGTCCAGACTGAACTATCTATATAGCTGAGGCTAGACTCAGATTCATTATAGTTTACATCTAGATGTACCCCCAAGCCTGTGTGCTCATTAGGTGGGGCTTTGGAAGGTGACTGGCCACTGGGATGTGATACCGTCTGTGGCTTAGTCTGCTGATGAGTTTACTAAATGAGGTGAAGCCTCATTGAATGAGGTGGTCATGGGGGTGGCACAGCCTGGAAGGAGAAAGATTCCATCTTGACCTCTCTCTTTCTCCTGACACTATGCCATGAGCTGTTTCTCCTCTGCCATGTCCCTCTCCCATACTGCCTGCCTTCGAGCTACCTGAGACTATGGACTGAAACCTTTATAAACTGTGAGCCAAATTAACCTCTCTTCCTTTATATTGTGGGTGTCAGGTATTGTGTTTCCACAATCAGAAAGTAACTAAGACACTCATGAGTCTCCTGCCTCAGGTCCTGAGTAATGGGATTATCTTTTGTTTTTCTTTCTTTCTTTCTTTTTTTTTTTTTGTATACCGGGATTGGAAACTCATGTCCTCGCACTTACCAGACAAGCACTTGAGCCACTGAGCTGAGTCCCCAGCCTTAGGATTACCTTTGAAGGAAATAGGTAGGAGGAGACACAGAGGCCCACTCCTCTGGGATCTGTACTTGGAGTATCTGGCAATAATGATGACCAGTGATGGACTGGGAGCAGTGTCCCCAAAGGGCAGGAGTTAGGTTTCGACCCATCCCAACCTGGAGGCACTGATGCTGGGATGCAAATGAAATCTTCTGTTTGGGGGGGGGGGCTTGGTTCTAGATCCTCAGCCTGTGTCATCTGATCTTTACAAGCTCCCTTGACTCTGATCACACCCCTGTTTTACAGATGAAGCTCAGAAGTGGGAAGTGATTTGTCCAAGGTCACACAGCAATGAAAGGCAAAGCCTGGGCGGGAGCCAGCTGTCTTCACTCCAGGCCAAGAACAGGCTGAGCTAACCCTTTCGTGTCTGTGGGGCATCTTATCTCAGAGGTCACTCCGTAGCTGAGACTGAAGCTCTGAGGCTGAGTTTTGGCCAGGGACATAACACTGGGGCATGGTTGAGACAGAACCAGACCTGTGTCTGGGTGCCCGGGGACAGCTTTGGCCCAAGGGGTCCCTGTCCTCCCTCAGAGCCTCCTCCCCTTTCCCTCCACCAGGGCAGCTATCTGTTCCTCCATCGGTCCATCTTGGGGAACTTACATGAGTACCTCAGGGGTATCGGCCACTGCGATGCGAAGGTAGGTGATATCCTGCAAGTGCAAGACATATTCAGGCCGGGGCGCTTTGCCCACACACCCTCCAGTCCCAGCCTGAGCTGCCCAAATGCTGTGCGACCCAGCCCAGTTCCTGTCCCTCTCTGGGCCACTGTGGTCTTTCAGTTCAAAGAAAGTTGGCACCATCTCTGTGGGCCCCCAGCTCTGCTTGCTGCCAAAACCTCTGCATGGATGATGCCCTAACCCCATCGGTGACTTCACAAGAAAGCAACTCCTGTCCAAATGAGAATGACAGAATTACACGGTAAAAAACACGAAGTGATTTGATTACCTTGAAAAGAAGTAAATATTATAAAATCCAATTTGCTCTTCACGAGTTATGGCTAGGAAAAGCAGTGCTGTTTGTTAGAATAGCCAGGGAATAAAACGTGTGTAGTTTTTTCAACATTCTTGCTATGCTGTCCTTTGCTCCTATGTGTCACCCAATATTGTAAAAGATTAGTTTTGCTCACGCTCCAAGGACCTCACGGCTTTTCCTCAAGGACGTCCCTTGATGCTTTGGTATTTTAAATAACCTTTTGAGGGGCCTGTTCTACCACTAGGCACGGCAGAGGGGCCACCAGCCAGGCCCTCATTTGTCCAGAGCTTTGCATGAGGTTCTGGTCCTTCTCTAACGCCTATTCCTGAAGGTCATGAGATCCCGCGTCTTTTGCAAGGTTTGCAGTTTCACTTTGCAACACACTTGGCCTTGGCTTTGCACGGCATTATCAACCCTGACTGCTAAATTCACTTACGGATAGGAGGGAGAAATGCTAGTGAGAAGGGGGGCTGTTGGTGTAGGGACTCAGGCCATAAGCAGTCATTTCATTAATGAATATATTAATAACTCGACAACTCTCCCAATGCAATCTATTTGGACCGCATACTCTAAATACTCCAAAATGAGGCTGCCCTATAAAGCAAACTCAGACTCCATTGGCTGGAAAATGTCCTCTTGGACACTGAAAGTCATAGATTACTGGAGGCTGCCCTTAGAGACTATCGAATCTGACATGTGAAAACACTGAGGTCCAGAGAAGGGAAGGCCCCTGCCCAAGGTCACACAGTAAGAACATGGCAGAACCTGGTTTCTGTCTCTGCAGAGCCTTATCCCACTCACAGTTCCTTTCCTTCAGTGGACAACACAGCCTCTAGCAGATAAGGAGGAAGGGGATCTTGTTTATGGAGCAGGAATATTTAACTTGCTATTTTGGTTGTAATTTGTCAAGCATCTCGTGAGATAGGCTCAGTGAGGTAGGCACTATCATGAAATTCCCATTTAAAAGATCAGGTAACTGAGGCTTAGAGGGAGAAGTTCTGTACCCAAGGTCACAAAGAGAGTAAGTGGTGAAGATGTGAATTCAGGTCTCCTGATTCTAGCACTGTGACCTAGATTTTCCACTTTCCTCTTCTTCTAGGATTCAATGACACCAGCATCACCCCTCCAGTAGGGACCATGCCCAGTGTGCAAAGCATCTTCGCCATCTTGCAATTCCTTTTTGGCCTCATAGCAGCCCCTGGGGGCAGTCAGAGCTGAAGGATCAAAGGCCCAAGAGAGGTGAAGTCATAACTCTTGCACACCAAGACACAGAGCCCAGAATCATGTTTGGAATCATCCATCCAATTGGGCAATGGGAAAGCCATGTGGGACACACACACACACACACACACACACACACACACACACACACTGTGCTGGTGATAGAGCCCAGGCCTTTGCTTATCTACTCAAGCACTCTCCCACTGAGCTACATCCCTAATCTTCATGGTGGGGGGATTGTTAAGGATCAGTGTGAGACCTCTGGAGCCAACAGCCTTCATTCACATCCCAGATGACCAGCTCTTGGATGTGTGGCCTGAGGAGAGTTAATTTACCTCTCTGGGCCTCAGCTGCTCCATAGGGAGGATCATATAAAACAGTACAGAGGTGAAGGAATGGGCAAGCAGGCAACACAAATTCCAGCCCACAGTACACACTTGATCAGGGAGTGCTGCTAATCTACAGCCCACCCTGCCCAGCTATGTACAGCCCTGGCATGGGGTTCTGTGTACCTCCATCACAGTCTGGGGTGACTCATGAATAGCGATGATGTGAGTGATCTTATTCCGTTCCAGCTGATCAGGGTCTTTGGCATCTGAAAGAAGCAGGATGCTTGAGCCAAGCTGGCAGGTGTGACTCAGTCATTCCTAGAGGGAAGCTCAGTGACAGCCCAATGTCCAGCTCTCCTCCTCACCCCTGGGGTAGCCACAAGATGCAGCCCAGCATCTCCTGGTCTTGCTCATGCTGTTCTTTCCGTGCCAAGCACCCTTCCCAACACATCCTTTGGCCCAGTCATTCTACTTCTAGGAATTTGGGGATTGAAGAAAGGGCACAGAATTTTGTATGGAAGCAAGTGTTCTGTGCAGCACTGTTTATATCACAAATAGCCAAAAACTAGCACAACCTCACCTCTAACAAAGGGGAATTGGGTAACTAATAGTGTACAAGTACTTTGGGACACTGTGCTGTCCTTAAAACGAACTCAGTGTGCTGAAAAGATGTTCACAATAGTTTCAGGTAGGCTTCCACTCTGTTTTCAGTGTCATATCTGTATCTAAGATGTACAAAGAAGGATTCAGGAATGTACCATACAATGCTATCAGTGGCCATCTCTTGGAGCTGAAAGTCCACTGTGCAAGGATCTTTTCTTTCTTTCTTTCTTTTTTTTTTTTTTTTTTTTTTTTTTGTCTTTTTCTTTTTTATCGGTACCGGAGATCGAACTCACGACCACACACTTGCAAGGCAGGGACTTATGCCACTGAGATAAATTCCCAGCCCCTTACAAGGATCTTTTCTAACCAGAAAAATAACACACGGTCTTCTGATGTCCACTTCCTTATTCAACAAACATTTCCTGTGGACTTCCTATGTGCAGCCTTTGGCTGGGCACTCGCAGTCTGGGGACAACTCCATGGTTCCTGTCCTCATGAGTCCTACATACTTAAAGAGAATCTGAACCTAAGTTATCCAGATACTTAAAGTGGCTGGAGCTCCTGAGGTGGCTCACAGGAAGGAAGGGGCCAGGGTGAGGAGGGTGGACCATCTGAGCCCTCTGGAACCTTCTCAGACACCACAGACCAAAGTGACTTTTCCACCTCGGGTGCTCCGAGCCCTGGACTACCTGTCTCAGCATGTCTTCTACCCAATGGGCAAAGGTCTGTGTTCAGACCTGCCTTCCACTGCTGCCTTCAGGCCCTTGAGGGCAGGGACAGGCTAGTTCCACACCTGTGCCCTCTCCCCTCATCAAAGGCCTGTTGTGGAAAGGACAGATGTGGAAGGGAAAGCAGGAGCCTGTACGTTCAGAACCCACCCCAGCCAGGACTCCCAGCTGCTGCTCTCAGGGGCTCTGCTGGGCGAGGGGGACTCTGCTTGCCATAGGCATGGCATCTCCAGAGCCCTCCTGAATGGAAGACAGGGGAGAGCAGAGCTGAGCCTTGGGGCCAGAAGGGCCTGAAGGCCTTGTGTGGAGCAGGTGGCTGAGCTCAGCACTGATTCGCCCAGGCCTGAGGCAGCATTGTGAGCCCTTGGTGTTATCCTGTAAGGGACATGGAAGGTCCAGTGGGGAAGGATATCTGTGTTAGACCCCGGATGCTCCCTCCTTGACTCTTCAGGTCTGAAGACACTCTGCCCATGAAACTCTGCCCCCCACCCTCTAGCAGCCCTTTCCCCTCCCAGAGTGGCATGGCTCTGCTGTCCCAGCCCCATTCCTGAGAGCATCAATGATGCGTGGGCCAGAGCAGGAATGGTGGACACAGGCCTGGGACAGGCAGAGTGCCATAGGCTTGGGACAGAGTGGGCTGTGCTCACCAATGAAGTTTCCGAGGTAGAGTCCAGGAAGTACCTAGAAGAAGGACAGGCAAGGGTCAGCGGTTAGACTGCACCTTTTCCCACCCCTGGCACTGGGAAACTCCAGTCCTCTGTCCCATGGAAGGACCTAGGCGAGCAACTCACTCCCTTTCACAGCCCTGAGCCCTCTGTAAGGGGGTCTAGGGCTAGGGCAGACTGAGAGAGCAGAAAGCTAGTTAGTCACAGGGAGAGGCCAGTCTGCGGGCAGGTGAGAGGGAGGGGGGTGCAAAGGCACCCCAAGGCAGGAGAGAAAGTCCCAGGGGAGAAGAGGGTCAGGAGAGAGCAGACTGAAGCTAGCAGGTGCAGCCGAGAATGGCCAAACAGCGCCAGTCCGAGAGGTCAGAGACAGGGGACAGACATGCAAGACAGACAGGGACGGCCCAGAGTGAGTGAGCCCGGGAGAAAGACAGCAAGGGGCAGAGAGTCAGAGAGGACAGCAGGCGGAGACTGAGACAACCGGCAGGAGCGTCCTGAGAGGCTCAGAGGACAGACAGGTGGACCCGGGCTCGCAGTGGGCCCAGGAGGTCAGAGGCTCGGTGGACCCCGCGTCCTGCCTCCTTACCTTGGTCATGCCATTCCCCATGATCCCGGGCCCGGGGAGACTGGCGCAAATCCTCCTCGCCGCCTGGAGGAACCTCGGGTCGCAGCTGTCCTGCTGACCCAGGCCAGGCGCCTGCAACCTGGCGGGGAACCGGGGGCCCGGCGTCCGCGGCTCAGGCCAGCCCAGTCCAGCCGCAACCGCCTGCCGACCCCCGGCTCGAGAGGGAACTGATGGGGCCGCCTCCGCCGCCGCCTCCACCGCCGCAGGCTCCTCCTACCCCTGGGTCATGTGCCCCGCCCTGGGTCCTGGCGGGGAGCCGGACAAAGCCCCAGTGTGCCGGGCCCACGGCCCGCAGACAACGGCAGCTTGTTGCGGCCGCGTGGGGGCCACCTCCGGGCTGGGGGCGGGGCGCTGCCCCCGCCCTGGCACCGGCAGGCACGGCGATGGGGCGTCCTGTCCCCCATCCCTGGGGCCAGACGCTGGACCCCAGTTCCGCCTCTGCCTGGACTTGCTTGCTGCCCTGGGGTGAAGCACCAGCTTATCCTGCCTCGGTTTTCTAGTGAAACGTGATGGAGGCTGGACTTCAATCGCTAAGGCCACTCTGTTCTTCACGTCCTGTTTACGACAAGAAAAGTGGGTAACTTGCTTCTTTACATCCCCCCTAACCATGCAGCCATCTTACCAGCCAGCCTTTGCTAACTAACCGTGGTTTCACCCTCCTATTCACGCGTTTACACTTCTCTATACCCATCCACCCATCCGTCCATCCACCCAGCCATCCATCTACCCATCCATCCATCCATCCACCATCCATCCATCCACCCATCCATCCATCCACCATCCATCCATCCACCCATGCATCCATCCACCCATCCATCCACCCAGCCATCCATCTACCCATCCTCCATCCATCCACCATCCATCCATCCACCCATCCATCCATCCACCATCCATCCACCCATCCATCCATCCACCATCCATCCATCCACCAGCCATCCATCCACCCATCCATCCATCCACCCAGCCATCCGTCCACCATCCATCCATCCACCCATCCATCCATCCATCCACCCAGCCATCCATCCACCATCCATCCATCCACCAACCATCCACCATCCATCCATCCACCCAGCCATCCATCCACCCAGCCATCCGTCCACCCAGCCATCCATCCATCCATCATCCATCCATCCATCCATCATCCATCCATCCATCCACCATCCATCCATCCACCCATCCATCCATCCACCATCCATCCATCCACCCATGCATCCATCCACCCATCCATCCACCCAGCCATCCATCTACCCATCCATCCATCCATCCACCATCCATCCATCCACCCATCCATCCATCCACCATCCATCCATCTACCCAGCCATCCATCCACCCATCCATCCATCCACCCAGCCATCCGTCCACCATCTATCCATCCACCCATCCATCCATCCACCCAGCCATCCATCCACCATCCATCCATCCACCATCCATCCACCATCCATCCATCCACCCAGCCATCCATCCACCCAGCCATCCGTCCACCCAGCCATCCATCCATCCATCATCCATCCATCCATCCATCCATCATCCATCCATCCATCCACCATCCATCCATCCACCCAGCCATCCATCCACCCAGCCATCCATCCACCATCCATCCATCCACCCAGCCATCCATCCACCCAGCCATCCATCCACCCAGCCATCCGTCCACCATCCATCTGTCCACCCATCCAGCCAGCCAGCCAGCCATCCATCCACCCATCCATCCATCCACCATCCATCCATCCACCCAGCCATCCGTCCACCCAGCCATCCGTCCACCATCCATCTGTCCACCCAGCCATCCATCCACCCAGCCATCCATCCACCCAGCCATCCATCCACCATCCATCCATCCACCCATCCATCCATCCACCATCCATCCATCCACCCAGCCATCCATCCACCCAGCCATCCATCCACCATCCATCTGTCCACCCATCCATCCAGCCAGCCAGCCATCCATTCACCCATCCATCCATCCACCCAGCCATCCATCCATCCATCCTTTGGTCTGTCTCTCCTTCCATGCACCCACCCACCTCCATCTACTCACTCATCCATTCATTCATTTATGCATCCCTTCCACCCTCTCTCCCTTCCTCCTTTCCTCCATCTGTCCATCTTCCCATCCTTCCAGCCACCCATCCATCCTCTCATCACTTTATCCAGTCTGGTCCTTATGAGGAAGGTGCCATCTGGAAAGGCTCTTCTGAGTCCAGATATAACTGCTGTTAGGGCCCCCAAGAAATCAGAGGTAAATGTGGGGAAAGGGAGGTGTAGAGTGGGTTAGGAAACTGCAACAAGGGAGTTAGAGGCAAGAGTACTGGTAGAGCAGGGTTCAAGAGCCTGTTCATTTCTGATTCGCTGAGGGACCGCGGGACAGTCCCTTTGGGGTCACATATGACCCTATCTGTATTTTTCAGGAAGTTGAAGAAAGTCCTTCCGTCCTGGCTACTAGGATCAAGCATGGAAGATATTGAGACCAGACACCTGCTCTGGGGCTGAACAGCTTTGTTTCTCCAGTTGTCACCTTCACCCTTCCATCTAAAATAGTAGATGACTTTGGGGGGACTGTTGGCACAAAACAGCAGAGTCTGGTGAAATGCAGTCCTTGGAGAGAAGTAAAACTTCTTTACATCTCTTCCTATCTCTGGAGCCGCCTGTCTCTTGTCTCCCAGGGTCCTCATAAGCACCAAATTATTCAGCAAATACTTTTTGAATGCATTTCGTCTGGTAGTTGCTTAACTTCTGTGGGCTCAGCTCCATCAGCTGTCACTCGAGGAGTGGGGGGAGGGGAAGAACCTGTGGATCCCTAAGTGTGATTAAATGGGCAGATGTAGTTAAAGTGCCTAGGATAGAGACTGGCCCATTGTACATCACTGTTGTTAGTGTCATTGTCACTACTGTCATGGGACAACTGACAGGGAGTTAGGAAGCAAAGTTCTATTTTTCTGAGTAGCACTCTGTTTCCACATCTGTAAAAAAAGAAACAAATAAAAACCTACAAGTTCGCCAGCTTCATCGCTCCACTTCGCCCCTGTTCCGGTCACTGATCTGCATTCCCTGCCTCACGCTCCCTCTGCACTCTCTCTGACTCTGTGCACCCCATCCCGTCGGCCTGTGATGCTCCTCCCAACCCCTTTCCTGGGCTGACTCTTATTTTCTCCTGGAAGTCTTTACTCACCCCAGGTGGACTTGTTTAGACTCCACTGTTAGGCATTCCCAAAACATCCTGTTCTTTCTCTATCGTATTATTGCAATGACTTGTGTGATTTTCATTTGGAGAACAAAGTCTTAAATCCAGATGAGGATATCTCACACTATTTGCTTCAACTGTGTTGTTTAAATAAAATAAAACATTCCAAATAGACTTGAGGTGGTTGAAGTCCCTGGTCCTCTCCCCACTCCCTTCATTCTCTCCCCACAGGCAACTGTCTTCCTAGGCTTGATTTGTATCTTTCAAATCATGTTTTAAAATATTTTAAAGCTGTATATCTGCAAGAATATAAAACATACTTTCATATATATTTATAATGAACATAAATTATAAACTTAAAAGTTTATCAGTCTACAACTTTTTAAAATTCATTCATTTGGGGGACTATTTCCATGTTAACAAAGATCTGGATCATTTTATCACTGTATGATGTTTTATTTTTAGGATATATCACGTTTTATTCATTTATCATCCCTCTCATGGATATTTAGATTGTTTTAAACATTTCACACTCTCATAAAGAATGTTGTAAAGAACATCCTTGCATGTGTCTCACGAACAGTTGCAAAGTTTCTTTAGGAAGATGTCACTGTGCATATTAGCTACGGATGACAGGCACTCTGTGGGGCTGTGCAGCCGTATTCAGTGGGCCTAGAGGATCTAGCAGTGAATCGCTAGGCTATAAAGTGTGTGCATTCTCAGCTTTAGGAGCTGTTGCCAGGTTGTCTTCCAAAGCATCAGTGTATCAGTGGTATGATGTAAATGTCCCCATTTCCCCATGCCTCACTAACACTTGGCCTTACTGAGGCACTGATGTGTTTTTATTTTTTCACATTTGATATATTTCAAATCATAGCTTATAATTGTTTTAATTTCCATTTCTAGGTTGGCTTACTAGCAATTTGAATTTCTTCTGTTAAAAAAAATTCCTTACTGTTATTCTTTATTCATTTTTCTTTTATGAGGATCTGGGTGGAAGTATCTTTTTCTAAATGATTTGTAGTTATTTGGATACCAATATTTTGAAATATATATGTGTGTGTGTGTATATACACACACACACATATGCACACACACACAATTTGGAACTCTTTGTGTGTCTTTTTTACTTAGCACACATACATGTGTTGAACCCGGGGGTGCTCTACCACTGAGTTACATCCCTAGCTCTTTTTATTATTTATTTTAAGCCAGGATCTCATTAACTGCTCGGCCTCAAACTTGCAATATCCTGCCTCAGCCTTCCAAGTATCTGGGTTTATAGACAGGTACCATTATCCTAAGCTTCCATAATATTTTTGAGGTTTGTATATGTGTCAGCATTAGGACTTTATTGTTGTTCATGGTAGAATCTATGTGTATATTGCTATGTATATGTGCAAATTATTTATCTCTCCATGGACACTGGGTTGTTTTCACTCTGGCTATGAACATGTTTGTATAATCTTTTTTTCAGTACCTGTTTCAATCCTTTTGGGTATACATCTTGGGCTTTGTCTCTTTTTGCTCATAGTCTGTAACTATCCATTTAATTAACCTGACTTGTTTATTTATTTATTCATTCACTAGATGGTATTGGCTATCTGCCAAGTGTCAGGCACTATGCTAAGCTCTGAGAACACAGTGGCAAATTAATAGAGTCTCTTCTTAGTGCTTCTGGGGAGCGATCTACCTAGCGGAGAGGAATGGATGATCAGAAAAGCTTTTCTTGAGATACAATGCAAGTGGAGATCGTGCAGAGAAGGTAAAATAATCCATCAGTAAACAAAACCAAATCAAACCAGTAACTGAAAGAAGGCTGAAGACTGGAATAGGAAGAGTAGGGGGCAAATGGTAGGGTTGGCAAATTCTCAGCGAGACTTCCATCCTATCTTTATCTCAAAGGTGACGCGGAAGTTTACATGTGCAGGGGAGAGACGATCAGGTTTGTGTTTAAAAAAATGTCCTTTAGCGATAGGGCAGAGAATGACTTGGGATGGATTGGCCGATGGGCACTAGTAGATTAATCAGGAGACCACTGCAGGTGCTGAATAGTTTTGGGATAGTTGGTAAATAAAAACTAAAAAAAGATTGAGAGAGCGCAGAGATGACCAGCCATGTTACTAAATGACCGAATGACTTAGTGTGGAACCTTCCTTGAGTAAGGAAACTTGGTACCACTATATTTACCAAAGAGAAACCACTTTTCAGATGAGTGCTCTCACATCAAGGAACTACAGCTGAAGGCGGCGCTGAGCAACAGCCAATCTCAGTTCAAAAAGGTGTCCAGGAAGCCCCAGGTCCCGGGCTCCCAGGAGCCTCCAGGGCCTCTGGTGGGCGGAGCCTGCGTACTCCGCCGAGAGGCGTGCCCTTGGCTTGCCCAATCCCAGCAGCGATCTGGGCGCCCCTGCGTCGCCTGGGCAACGCGACACTCAGGCTCTCCAGTTACTCGGCTGCAGTTTGGATCTGGCCCTGGAGAACTGAGCCATGTCGCGACCGAAGGTAGGAATGGAACAGACCCAGATGCTTCCGTCGTCCTTAGATTGAGGGAGGGAAGCCGCAAAGGATTCAGAACCTGCGGTGAGAATCTACGCGGCGGGATTCCGGCTAAAGGGCAAAGAAACGCTGAACTCGAGGAAAGATTACAAGTCCGGCTGTGCCGCGCACCTCCCGAGCTGCTGCGCGTGCTCCGCAAACCCAACCTGCGTGGCGGCCAAGTTTCATGGCTGTACCTGGGGGTTTCTGTGACCCCGAAGGAAGCACAGAATTTCAGATATCCTGACTTGGAGAAGCCCATAGTAATGAGTTCATCCCGCCACCCGCCCGCCTAAACATCCATCCGTCCATCCATTCATCCATCCCTTAGTCTATCCATCCCTTCATCCATCCAGACCACTAATTAGTGCTTTTCCAAACCAAAACCAATGCTGACCAAAGAGTGCAGAGGAATCAGACAAGCCCCTGCCCTCCTGAAGCAGACAAGCCAGCTTCTCATTTTAAGATTAAGAAAAATGAGACGCAACAAAAGGAAACGAATTACTCTAGAACACAGCATCTCCAGCGCCACTTTTATTTTGTGTTCTTGCTTCCTATTGTCATCTGCTTCTACTCTCAAGATGGCACCTCCATTTCTTTAAGGAAAAAAACGAATTTGCTTGCTTTCAGAGTGCATAGAGCTTTGTCTTTTTACCACGATTCATTATATTTGTCTAACGTCTGTCTTCTCTGCTAGGCGATCTAGTCTGTATTGTTCTTTCCTCTGTTTCTAGCGCCCAGCTCAGAACTGATAATAGAGTTAGTTGATCGCGGTTGAATGACTGCTGCTGAACTCACCTAGTTGCTTATGCCAAAAAAACGGGACTTAATCTTGATGCCTCCACCTTCATCTCCCACATCCAATAAGTCTAAGTCTCTTGATCTACCTTGAATTCATTCTTTCTCACCACCTCTACCATTCTGCTAATCGTGTCCGATTTTTAGTTAAAATAGTATTTAAACACACAGATACACATCACTTTTTAAACATATTATTATAAAAACAAAATAAACATCTGCTGCATCTGTCCCTTTGCATATCAACCCAATTGACTTCTTTGAAGAGGGAGCAAACTGCAGGCTGTTGGGGGGGTTGCACTCTTGACGGTCTATACAGTGAGTATCAGGGTGTGGGGTACTCATATTGGATGAGAGAAAAAAAAATAGTGGACCTTTTTGTGACATGTATTTTGCTGTTACTATTGGGGAGAGGCAAAGGTTATCTATACAGAGTATTGATGTAAGACTTTAGCGTTTCTTTCAAATAACCCAGGACAGGCTGGGGATTTAGCTCAGTGGCACAAGTGCCTGCCTGGCAAGTGTAAGGTTGTGAGTTTGATCCCCAGTACCAATAACCCAAGACAGTGGCAATTTAAACTTTGGGAGGAGGATACGAACTTATTAAGAGAACATTCTAGGATATATTGTGTATACCTTCACAAACATATGCCCAGAGAGGGCCAGGGGTTTAGCTCAGTGGTGTAGTGCCTGCTTGGCAAACTCTAGGTCATGAGTTCAATCTCCGGCACCAAAAAAAACAAAAAACAACAACAAAAAACATGCCCAGAGAAAGGAAGCCCAGAGATCAGAAGGCCATGTGTTTCAGACTTTGATCTCAGCTCCTCAAGGTTACATTCCCTAAGGCCTCAGCTCTGAGGCATGCTGGGAACTCTCCAAGGACTAGAAGGGGAAATGAGGAATTAAATTAGGCTGGAAGGAAATTGGGTCTGAAGGAACCAGCTGACCAACAACTTGGTCTCTGGTGTGGTGACCAAAGGCCAAGGGTAAGCTAGAGTAGCAGACTGGTTCCCACATGGATGTCCTCACTTGGCGGGGAAATAGCAGGGTACCTGCAGCAGGGCTTGTGGCCTAGAGCCAGGCATAAAAGAAGCTGGCTGTGTCCTGAGCAAATGTTCTTCAGGACTCACCACCAGCTGGTAGCAGTAATACCCTCCTTCCACTTTGTCTAGAGCAAAATGAGAAATACAATTACAGGTCTCTCTTTGTGGTCCATAAGAGCAACTAATCCATCTCTGAGTCTTTTTCTTTAGAAAGCCATTTTCCAAAAGTCTTATAAACTTGTCTTTTCTAGATGTGCTATTAGTGGTTTTGGGGGGAGTATTCATGCTCCCAGAGTGCTTTTCTCATCGAGATGGTAATAGGATTTTTATCACAGGCAATATGGCAGATGAGGCTTCTTGAAAAGGCTCTAACATACCCTTAGAGTAAAATATGACAGATGTCTTTGGAAATGGAAATGTGCTTAAGGGTGGTGATGGTTGGAAGAAAGATCCCCGAAGACCAAAAAAAAAAAAAAAAGGAAAATAGAAACCAGATGTGTCATAGCTAATTAGCTGATTCTTCATTTCCCTCGGGGAAGAGGTTGTTCACTTCCTAATCAAGACACTTTAGCAGTTGAAGAATTAGTGTAGGGTCCACTGTGCAAGGAACTGGAAATGAGAGCGCTCCCTAAAGCTGGACAATACAGAGGTACCACCATTAGCAAAGGTGTTAACTGGAGCAAATTTGCCCTTCTGTAATGGGAGACAGCTAGTGATTGTCAACTTGGGCTCTAGGTGGGAAAAGGTCTCTTCTGAAGACTGCTGGCTTGCTGAACACAGGAAGCGCAGGGAGGGCTGGGCCCCAGAGGGCATGCTCACTCACCGCACTCCTCCCTCAGGCTTTGTCCTGGGCATCTCTTCCCGTTCATCTGTCATTTGTATACTTTGTAATATGCTTTATGTCGACCATTAAATGTCAAAAAAATGTCTGAAAACTCTTAACCTTGGTTGAGTCCTCAGGCTAATCTGGGAAATGCTGAACCAACATGTTAACATCAAGTTGGCAGAAGTTAAACATCTCTGAAGAGCTATGATTTTGACCTTCGTGGTTGCATTATGTAATAATTACATAATGAGAGACATTTTAATGAGATACATAATAATTGCCTAATTACATAAAAAGCTATTTAGATGGGCAAGGAAGTAGAAGATGAAATTCTCAGAAAACTAGGGAATAGGGGTTGGGGATATATATAGCTCAGTAGCACAGCACCTGCCTGGCAAGCACGAGATCCTGAGTTCAATTCCTGGCACCCAAACAAAACAAAAACCCCTAGGGAATAGTAAGAAATTTACTCAGTTTGGTAGATGGCAAGAGCCTACAGCCACTAGCATTCTTTTTTTTTGTCTTTTTCTCTTTTATCGGTACCGGGGATCAAACCTACGACTGTCTGCTTACAAAGCAGGCGCTTATGCCGCTGAGCTAAATCCCCAGCCCCTGCCACTAGCATTCTTAAAAGGTGAAATAAGGAAGGCTTTTCCCTTAAGGAGCAAAATAATATTTATTCTCATTACTTTTAGTCAACACTGTACTAAGTTTTGGTGAGTCCAGCTAAGAAGCAACAAGAAATAAAGGGCATAGATATTGAAAATGAAGAAATAAACCTGCCTGTTTTCACAAATGACATAACACTATACATAGAAAACTCGAGGAAATCTATAGGTTATTGAAACTAAAAATTTAGCAAGGACATGGGACACAAGGTCAATATACAAAGATCAATTATAATCATATATATGTGTATATATATTAATTTTCAGTAGCTGCTGTGACAAACTACCACAAATTTAGTGGGTTCAAAAAAGTACAAATTTAGCTGATAGTTCCTGCTGTCAGAAGTTTGAAATGAGTCTCCCTGCGCTTAAAGTAAAGTATTTGCAGGACTCCCTTTTTTCCTGAAAACTCTATTAGAAAATATGTTTTCTTGTCTTTTTCAGTCTCTAGGGGCCCTTGGCTTACGGTCCCCTTTCATCTTCAAAGTCAAGCATTCTCAGATTATATCAGTTGGACACTACCACTGATCTTCTGCCTCCTTTGTCCACATTTATTTCTAACAGCTATTGTAATTACATTGGGTTCAACTGGATGAACCAGAGTAATCTCTTTAAGGAAAGTTGATCAGCAACTTTAATTCCATCTGTGGCCTTATTCTCCTTTGTCTTATAATGTGATATGCAACCGATTCTAGGGATTAGAACATGGGCATCTTTGGGGCTGGCATTATTTTGCTTATCAGACGTTAGTGTCACCCGATAATTAAAGTGAATTAAGAATACTATAAACAATGGCATCACAAAATCAAATATCTATCTTTTATAAAACATTGGGAAAAAGTGAAAGGAGATGGAGAGAGAGACTACATTCGTGGATTCAAGACTCAATACTTTGTGATGTAACCCAATCAAAACTTCAACATGCCTTTTAGCAGAAATTGGCTGATTCTAAAATATATATTGATGGGAATGGGGCATAACTCAGTGGTATAATTTAGTGTGCGTAAAGCCCTGAGTTCAATCCTCAGAACCAAAAATAAATAAACAAAATCTATACTGAAATTCAAAGGACACCTAGTTGCAAAGACAACATCAAAAATACAAAGTTGGAGAACTTATAGAACCTGATTTAAATATTTACTAGAAAGTTATAGTAGTTAAGATAATGTGATAGCAACATAAGGATAGACAAAGTAAATAAAACAAGTGTCTAGCAATACATCCACATTACATGTTTGATTGAATGTTGACATGTGCTAATGTAATTCAGTGAGGAAAGGAAAATTTCTTTACAATTAAAGGCTTTGGAGCAACTGGATAAGCCTATGAAAAATGCAACTGAAAGCATGAGAGATTAAACATCTAGTATTTTTTGTTTTTTGTTTTTGTTTTTGGTGCCGGGGATCGAACTCACAACCTTGAGCTTGCCAGTCAGGCACTTATGCTGCTGAGCTAAATCCCCAGCCCCTAAACATCTAGCATTAAAACAAGATTTTTTAAAGGAGTGCTTGACTAGTTCTGGATGACTTGGAAGGATCTGGCTGGCAGAATGGAATATGATTTCACTTCTTTTTTGAGGGATTCACTTCTTCCAGTTTTGTAAAGCAAAACCTGCATCCCTACAGGCTTTTGAAGGGCAGGATGGTGTGGTAATCAGAGTTCTAAGGTGTCCCTCTAGATTTACTGCCTCTGGCACACAGGCCATGTGTAATTCCTAAACTTGGGTGTGGGTGGAGCCTGGGAGTTTGATGATACAGTTACTACTATCATTATGTCATGTTATGTTATGTTATGTTATGTTATGTTATGTTATGAAGACCCCTCATAGCTAGCTTGAAGGGAATGGGATTGGAAGCCAGTCATGCTATGGGTAGCCCGGAGCCCTGCCGTGAGTGACCAGTGTGGGGGCTTTGTTGCAAGGAATTGCAGGCAGCATCTAGAAACTGAGAATGGTCCTTAGCCGTCCCCTTGATTGCAGCCTTGTGAGACCTGGGCAGCCCATCCAGCTAAACTACGCATAGACTCTTGACCCATGGGAACTAAGAGTAATGATTGTGCAGTATTTTAAGCCACTAAATTTGAGGTAATTTATTGAACTAACAGAAAATAAGTGTGTGTGGCAAGTCTATCCATGCTGCAAATGTCATCCTGCAGAAAACCAATTTCAGCTTCTCTTTTTAGACATGACTAGGAGTCAGTCTTACCACAGCTGGGGGCCATGATGTTTGGGACATGGTTGGAGCCACTTAATACCCTCCCTGGTAGAGAATTTGGAAGATTCATCTGGATGAAAGGCATTAACATTGTTCTGAGTCTCACATAGCCCCCTCCTATATTCTGGGTCTAATCAAACATTCAAAGTTAGATTAAAGGATTTGTTTGACAGCGCTGGGAATTGAACCCATAACCTCATGCTAGGCAAGTGTTCTATCATGGAGCTATACTTCCTGGTCCCTCGGAGTTACCATAGAAGGTTCAGATCCTTCACATAGAGCCTGATGAGCCAAGTGCTCAAAACTGGGGTTAAAAGTTGGCATTTTTCTTTCTGAGACAGGGTCTCGTTATGTAGCCCAGGCTGGCCTCAAACTCTGAGCCCTCCCTCTGCCCTCCTAGTGCTGGATTACAGGTATGTACCGCTACATCTGGCCAGAGCTAACCCTTGGAGCCCTGAACACAGACGCTCACAGATTGGCAGGTCCACAGAGAGACGGGCTGTTGGGTACTTGGGAACTCACTCCAAGGATAGCAGGTAAATCCTGCACTGATTTTCCAGGAACTTGACGGATGAGAACCTGACCCGGCTGGACCTTCATGTCCCAGGACCTAGGCATTGTTGAGTATGCTGGTTCGGTCACTTCAATATCTGCAGCAAATTGAGCTGGGAAGGCAAGTAGATATGCAGTTACATCATTTCCCTTTTCTCTTTGCAGAATCAAAATTATAAGAGCCATGGGTCATCAAAAGGAAAAGAGCGGTGAGTGGCCCCACTCAATCCAGTAAACTCAGAACTAATTTCCTTCCCTTCCTCCCTGCCCTCCTCTCCCTCCCATCTTCCATCCATTGCCCTTTCCCTGCTCACTCCCTTCCTTCCCTTAATCTCTGTTCTTATTTTTATTTCAGTAAACACAATGATAAGTATAGTAGCAGTTTATTTTTGCAGTGTTGGGACTTGAACCTAGAGCCTCAAACATGCCAGGCAAGTGCTCTACCACTGAGTCCCAGGCCCAGTAGTAACACTGATAAGCAGTTATTGAGCGCTTGTCACATGCCACCCCCTGGGCTACTCACTTTCCCTGTGTGAAAACATTCATCAAATCCTTACCACAGTCCTCACACCGCTACCGTTTCACAGAGGGAGGCACTCAGAGTGGCTAAGTGAGGCTCAGAGGGGTTAAGTGACTTTTTCTTGATCTGCTGCCGTCAGTCAGGGGCACACTTATTGGACTCCAGGGACAGCTGTCTAACCGTGCGTCCTGCCTCCTTCAGCAAGGCAATGATTATCTGTGATGCCAATGTCAGCTGTGCCCTAACCTTGTGCTTCACTCTGCATCTCTTATACACGGAATATAGGACTCAGAACATCTCTGGATCCCCTAAAGAATCCTCTTGTGGCCAGGTATGCTGGCACACACTTATAATCCCAGCACCCTGGAGGCTGAGGCAGGAAGATTACAAAATCAAACCTGTTCTAGGTAACTTGGTGAGACCCTGTCACAAAGGTAAAACAAAACAAAATAAATGAATAAATTCAGAAGTCTTTTGAGGCTGGGGGTTTAGCTCAGGGACACAGCACCTGCCTGGCAAGTGCAAGGTCGTGAGTTCAATCCCAGGTACAAGATAATAACAACAATAATATACAAACAAATAAATAAATAAATACAATTTTAAAATTTAAAAGAGCCTGGAGTACAGCTCAGTGCAAAGATCCTGAGTTCATGCCCAGTACTGAAAAAAAAAAAAATCTGCTTGCACAAAGCAGGGGGGAACCTTCAACTTTCTTAATGATCTTTGCAGGGAGCTAGAGCGGTTTCTGAGGCACACACCATCTCCAGTTTCAGCGATTTCCATTCTCTCCTGGCTGTGCGTCCCCGAGGGGGGCTGTGCAGGCTCTGGCACCGTCTCTGTGTTCCCTCTCTGTATAGACTCTATTCCCCCACTTGTTTAAGATCGCTCCCTGTCATAGAGGGGAGCTCAGCTCTGTTCCAGATCTTGGTCCAAATCTGAACACCCACCCTAACAAAACCGTCAGCACTCCAGGCAACCGCCTGCATCTGCCTGTTTTCCTAGGGCACAGAGTAATTAGAAATGTGTTTAGCTACAAGTAACAGAACACCCAATGAACAGTCGTTTGAACAAATGGTATTTGTTTTCCTCACATCACAGAGACCAGAGTCTGCTGCAGAGGGAGCAGATAATGTCAGAGGCAATGTCTTTGTGATCGTTGTGACCTTTTCCTCGTGGATACTCAGTGGCTGTTGCTGCTCCTGCTTTCATGTCATGATCAAGACAGGAGGAGGGGCAAGGAAACTGAAGTCACATCTCTGTTTTTCTCTCTACTGAAAGAACAAAACCTACCCTTGCTAGGAGTCTCATGTTTTTATCTTATTGATCATAGTAGCATCACATGGCCACCCCTGATTGCACGGACGGCCTGGAACTCTTCTGCACTCCGCTTTTGTCACACACGATTACATTTTCAGTATTTTTCCATGCTGGCGCAGGCAGCTCCAGAAGCACTGACTGCATACTGTGCATCACAAGATATTTACCCACCTTCCTGTCGAGAGCAGTTGTGCTGTAGCCTAGTGTTGGTTTCCCCGGAAGCCAACCCTGAGACAGGTCTGGGGTGGGGTGGGGGGTGATTCCAGGGAGCGCTGGGAAGCGGGGAGTAAGGGCTGCTGCAGAAGGTCCACTGCTGGCAGGTGCTGCTACGGGCAGTGGCACTGTCCTGCCGGGGCTCCCTGGAAGTGCGCTGGACGGTGCCGCAGACCTGTCCCAGAGGGGTGATGAGGCAGCCGGAGCAGTTTGCCCAGCAGTCACCCCCAGGTATGCTCCGCTGGGGAGTGCAGTGAGCTCCTTAGACCCATGCCCTGCCCAGGTGCTGGCTGAGCAGGCTCTGGGGCGAAGAGAGAGCCCCCAGCAGAGAGCCTCGGCCTCTGGCAGGGGAAAACCCTCTGATTGACAGGCACAATGATGGAGGGTGTGCAGGAGATAGGAGTGGACCTCCCACAATGTGTGCTGTAGGTTCTTCCTGTGGAAAATAGTAGCAGTTATAGGTGAACATCACTGTACATGTATTTCTGCTCTATGCGTTGGTATCGTAAGCCTAGGGTACAGTGACCGAGTTCAGAGTAGGAACATTCTGCCAGCAAAGGAAGGGTTCCATCTTATCCCACTGTTGTCAAAATTTAGACTTTTAAACTGGGCATAGCAGTACATTCCTGTAATCTAGCACTCAGGAGGTCGAGGCAGAGGATCTCGAGTTCCAGGTCAGCCTGGAACACATGGTAAGGCTCCGCCTCAAACAAAACAAACTTGGACTTTTAGGTTTTTGCCAGTCCAGTGTGTGTGACATGGTAGCTGATGGCTTTGATATACTAACTGCTCTCAAGGTTTATCAATTTGCATTTCCATCAGCATTGTGGGGTAATTATCATTCCTCCACTTTCCTCTGAACACTTGATATTTGAAGTTTTCTCCACTTTGATAGATTTTGAAATTGTATGTCTTTCTTGCTTTGGACTGAGTATTTTTTAGCATTCTACTTGGTCTCCCTTTTGATTTTTGGCTAAACCTCCTATTTTATTTTTTAATGACTACTTTAGAACAGTGTTTCTCAGGATGTGAGTCCTGGATCCTTTAAACATTTTTTGTGGATCTGATTCCCTTACTGGCTTGTATCTATCGATATTCACTGTATTAGAATGTTGAATTTCTAATAAAAATTTAAATACTTATTTAACATTTATTAATTTACCTAAAAAGCAGTAATATACTTATTAAATGGTAGCATATTTCCATAAACTGTCACTGAATTCCTCAGATTTACTGAGATGAGTAGTATCTGTTTTATACTTTTGTGAATCTCTGTGATTTCTGGCTTACCATTTGGCTTTCCAAACTTTTTGTATGCAATCTGTTGAGATATGCTGTTTTCTCTGAAGGTGGAAGAAAATTCAACCTCACAAAGATACGTAGTTTGGAAAGGGAAAACTGTACACTCCTTAGGGTAGCAGCCCAGCAATACCTAGACACAGGGCTCTGGGAGTCACAGTCTGCCTCCATTGTGGTCCCTCCCAGTTCATTCAGGACTTTACATAACATCCATTATGTTAATGGGATAAAAGAGAAGAAATTGAATCTGTGATGCTTCGAGGTGGGCCCTCTGGGAGTGCCTTTGCTACATCAGTTGATATGATCATATGAGTTTTTCTCCTTTAGTCTGTTAGCATTATAGATAAAATGGATTTTCTAAAACTGAACTAGCCTTTCCAGCAGAAAATCCACTTGGTTATGATGTATCCTCCTCTTCCTCCTCCTCCTCCTCCTTTTTTTCTATGCTGAGGATTGAACCCCGGGGCCTCACACATGCTAAGCAAGCATTCTTTAAATGTTTGGGAGAATTCTCTAGTGAAATCATCTGGCCCTGGAGATGTCTGTTTTGGGAAATCTTAAATTATTAATTCAAGTTGCTTAATAGTTACGGAGCTATTCAGATGGTCTGTCTCCTACTGGGTGAGTGTAATGTGTACGCTTTCCAAGGCCCTTATCATCTGGCCATTCATTGTCTTGGGTGTGCGGTGGGGTCAGCAGGCCCTCACTAGTGGTCTGATATCGTCTGTATTCTTCGTCACTTTTATTGTTCTTCCCCAAGAACCAGCCTTTTATTTTATTTATTCTCTTTATTATTTTCCCATTTCAATTTTATTGATTTCAGACTCTCCACAAGCTCTCCTCTGCCATCACCCCAGAGTAACAGGGACATCCAGTGGGGGAGAAGTCAGGGGCCAGTGACATGGTGTACAATGACAGGGAGTGGGGCTCCTTCCCACCTGACGGGGTGAAAGCCCAGCCTTGTCCTCGGCCGCTCAGAACCTCTCCAGCAGAGGCGTTGGAGTATCTTGTCCTAACCTCAAGGAAAGTCCAGACTGCCCTCTCTGCCTTTGCAGTCCTAAGCGGAGGTGGGCACAGATGCTTCTGTGAGGTTGGCTGGAGTGGAGTAGTGTCTATGTCTTCTCTCCAGCTGGGTTGCTCTTTTCCTGGTCCTCTAGGTAGAGAGACCTGGATTTCATTGACGCTTCTCAGCCTGTGCCCATTGACATTGCTGGGTGATTACTGCTTGGCATTTCACCTCCACATCTGGGATACAGGGGCAGAAAGAAACCCAGGAATTCACCACTGTGTTGCTCCTTTGGCCCCGATTTCTCACCAGTCTGCTTCTTCTCTGCCTTGATTTCTATCTATATCTAGGCTCGGGGTCGTATCAGTCGGAAGAATGGGGGAAAGGACACGTGCCCCATCTTCTTAGATGCATGCCAGAAACGGGGGTTTGCAAATGCCATTTCGTGTAAGAATCAGTCATAGAACGTGTACAACATGTAATGCACACTGGATGAAATGCTTGCTGCTTCTCCGTGTTTCACAGGTTCTTTAAATTCACAACTTGATGACTTGAATTGTTGTCATCCCATGATGCTAAATTCTGAAAGTCAGAAATTCTGTCTCTGGCATTTCCAAGTGGGAACTTGACCTTTCTTCCTTCCCTTTTTTCCTATCCCTGTGCCGTCCTAGGAAAATCACTGATCCTGAGCAAGTGTTTTGTTGCCTTGTCTTGCAGAGAGCAGAGAGCATCGATTCGGTTCAAGACCACGCTTATGAACACCCTCACGGACGTCCTCCGCAACAGGCCGGGATGGGTGGAGGTGAAAGAGTAAGGCCCTGCCCCTCCAACTTTGTCCCCTCTCCCCTTGTCTCACAGGTCCTTGTCTCCCTTTGGGGTTTCCCTGATGGCCCCTGGGACTTGCCCCAAAGAGGCTCTGACATTTGCTTTACTACCCACAGTGTGTTAAGCCTTACAAACACCCAGGAAGCTATGATAACGTGTAGAGCCCACTATTTAGATCACCTGGCCCTAAGTGTCTGCAGGCCCACTCAGCTTGACTATCTCCAGATCAATATTCTGGGGCTCTCGGAGATACAAGGTGTGCTGTGAGCAAACCGACCGCTTGTGTCCTCCAGGGATGAGCCCCAGTCAAGGGCCGGTCTTCCCTGGCCACTTATCAGTCCGTGACCCTGAACTTGACCTGTGAGCCTGCAATACTTCTTTCGTGCAGGGCTCTGGGGATTCTGATGGAGACAAACAAGCGTACGATGCCTGGCACATAGTAGGTACTGGTATCAGTGAAGGCTAAGGCTTGAGTGTGTGTAACGGACGCCTGAAGTGAAAAGGTTTGACAGCTAGAAGTTTCTCTGTGAACCACTGAGGCCCATAAGCAGAGATGGTCAGGGGAAGGCAGGAAGGAGCAAGTGAAGACGCAATCTGGCCTGACAGCGCACTACCCAAAAGTCCCTCACCTCTTGATTGGCAGAATTTAGCTATGTTGCTACACTCAGCTTCCAGGAAATCTGGAAAACAGGCTTGCCGCATTTCCCTGGGTAGATTTTTTTTTTTTTTTTTTTTTTTTTGGTCTTTTTGAGACAGAGTCTCTACGCAGTTCAGGCTGGCCTTGAGCTCACTGTGTAGCACAGGCTAGTCTCAAACTCGCAATGATCTTCCTGCCTCAATCTCCTGAGTGCTGGGATTACAGGTGTGAGCCACCACGCCCGGCTCTTTGGTAAATATTGAGACTATAATTATCACAGAAAAAGAGGATACTGGATCTGAAGGGTAAGGAACCAGCATCCACCAAGCCATGGTACTTATTAAATGTTTGTTACCTAACAAACTCAGTTTCTGGGCATAGTAGGCTCCACATGTATTATTTGCATCTTCCAGGGCGGTGCTCTAACAGTCCTATCTTACTAACGAGAAAACAGGGCCAAAGTAATGAAAACACTATGTTTGAGGGCACTTGGTTTGTGAGGGCTTGGCTAGGATTGTGCCTCCTCTCCTGCATGTGGGGCCACAGGCTCATCTCTGCCCCACCCTAGCTGCCTCTCTGAGAGGGAGGTAACAAGTGAACAGGCCTGTAAAGCCCGGTGCTGCAGGCGGTGGGGGAGACACAGGCTGCAGTGGATCATCCCACAGCACCGGGATGTCCTGGCTGGCTGCGATCAGGAGCCAGAGACAGCCCGCTCCTCCCTGTGGGACCTTGGGGACTGAGGTGCTGGTGGAGGTGGTCCATGGGACAGGGCACTGTGTCTACCTGCTGTGTGACCGCAGGTCCCTTTCTACTCCCTTCTCAGCCTCTGGACAGTGTGGTGCTGACAGTTGCACTCGGTAGCTGATCCCAGATTACCTCAACAGTACTCAGACCAGACAGGCAGTAGGCCAGAGCCTTTCCACCAGGCACAGCTCTGGGAATCAGGTCTCACTTTTTAGGGCTTGGGACTTGGATTTCCAAACAGAATCAGGTCTCAGCGCAGACTCTCAGTCTGTTGGCTCAGAGTCTAAATCAAATATGACCAGAGTTGAGAAAGCTTATGTGAAGCCTGGAACTGCAGCAACCATCTTGGGAGACTGAGGTGATGAGGACCAGGTCGTCATATCAGAGCTGTCAGAATGGGCAGTCGCTCCCACACATGCCTCCTTCTTTTCCAGCTCCACGTGGCTTCCTCTGTCAGCAGTTTGTGTGACTATCATACATTTGTCAAGGCCTGGAAACTAATACCGTTACTATTTGGAAAACTACAGACATCCTTTAATTTATACCCAATTTTCCCATTAACATTCTTTCTCTGCTCCAAACTCCCACCCAGGATCCCACATGGCATTTAGTTGGCTTTTATCACCTCAGATGTGTGACAGTCCTCAGGCTTAACCTGTCTTCATGCCCTTCATGCGTCTGAAGAGCGCTCTTCAGTTGTTTTGCAGGGTGTCGCTGGATCTGGACTTGTCTGATGTTTTCTTGTCACAAAGTCCTGCATTTTGACACGGACACCACAAAAGTGGCACATCAAAGAGCTCGTGATGTTACCCTGTCCTACCACTGGGGCGCTGGCCAGGATCACTGAGTTACGGCGGTGTCTCCAAGGTTTTTCCAGTGAAAATTAGCTTTTTATTTTTTTAATTGCAATTATACATGTCTTGTGGCCCATACTGTAACACTCTGCCAATGTCCTGCCCTGATAAATTTTCTCCCCGTGGGTTTAGCATTCTTTGAAGATTCTTACCTAAATCAGTACTGTGGCAATATTAGTGCAACATGGAGACTCTAACTCCTTGGCTCCTTCCGTACGTTTTAGGCAGTGTTCTGTAAAAGTTTTTCTTCCCTGCTGCTTATTTATGTGTTTGCTTAGTGCTGGTTTGGCTCATGAGTGTCGACCGTGTTGACTAGAAGTTTCCATTCTTGATTCTCCAGGAGGGAAACTGAAGCCCAGAGAAGAGGGCAAGGTCACAGAGGAGGGAGGCGTCTTTGCCTGTGGCAGGACCAGAACTGGGGCTCCTGACTGCATGTAGGTGCTCCTTGCCCTGTGCACCGTGGCTCTGTGCCACCATGAGGCTGGGGGAGAAGAGGGACGTGGAGTCCGGAAGGGGAAGCCCAAGTCTGGGGCTCTGTGCTGCCTGGGGCTCTGCCGGTTCCACTGGCCACTAAGCCCATGGTGACAGCCCGTGGGGAGGTTTGGAGGAGCCAGGCTCCAGGTTTCCATGGATAACTCAGGACGACTGTGGGACACGGGGACTTCCTGACCTCAGTGTCACCCTTCACCACACACGTCGCCCACCGCACAGTGTGTGCTGCTTACTTAGGGTTATTCTGAGACTGGCTTTGCATAGATGAAAGGACTTCAGACTCACTCAGGTGGTGTCCACAGGAGCGTGCCTGTCTGTACGTGGCATCTGTCCTGCCACTGATGTTTTTCTCGCAGTCAACTTTAAAGCAGGAACAAGATCGTCAAACTTCATAAAAGGCACTTTGAAGTTTGCGGGAGGTGCCAGGTGCCAGGCTGAGCGATGTCGCCACACAGTGCTCTCTGAAAGAGACAGAGAATTCTCCATGGAGCCACCACCCCCACCTTTGAGCCCGGGTCAGTCGGACCTGTCTCATATGTGGTGATGTTCAGGAGAGACACCCTCTAGCAGCTGCAAGCAACCAAGGAAATTTGAATCTTCAGTTCCTGGAGAGCTTCAAGAGGAGCTCCACCCACAGCACACAGCCAGCGTCATGGTCGCCGTTCCAGCTGCACCAAGCCTCAGGACTCAGTGTTGGGCAGCAGGGCACTGGGCTCACAGCCCCAGAGGGCAGGAATCTGACAGGGACAGCAGAAAGGAGTCATCTGGGGATCCTGCTTACCTGTCTAGCAAAGAGGGTTCTCATGGCCTCTCCTTGTGTCCTCAGAGCCTGAAACTCCTGGGTTGGGAGGTAGAGTAGTGTGGGTCTCTTTCCGAAGTACAGTCTACCACACCATGGTCCCCCACTTAGACGAGAGGAGATCGGGGTCTTGTCACCCTCAGGTAGCTAACTCCTCAGTGTTCTATTTCTGCCTCAAGCCTCATCAAGATATGTTTTAAAGCTCAGGCCACTGTACATTAAAGAAAAATTGAAGGAGGCGGGGACAACCTGAACACCTGGAAAATGGGCACACACACTGTGGTATTCATTCGATGGAAAAAGAACACAGTGGTACAAATGGCTGAATCAGGAGGGGCTCAGGAGGTAGGTAGCTCAGTGGTAGTGGTAGCACATGCTTGACATGAGTGAGGCCCTGGGTTTTAGCCCCAGCACTGCAAAAGGAAAAAGAAGAGGAGGAGGAGAGAGAAAAGGAGGAGGAAAAAAGAAAGCAAAGAAGAAGAGGAACGAGAAGGAGAAGGAGAAGGAGAAGAAGCGGCAGCAGCCAGATTGGACTCCTATGCAACAAATGGGTAAATCTCTAAAACAAGAGATTGGTGGGAAGAAGGAAGTCATGAAAGGGAACAGGCGTAGATCTAACCATGGAGCTTGGACTCTGGAATCTGGTAGCCTAAATTAAGATCCTGGTCTGCCACTCATCACTGGATGAGTTTGGGTGAACTTCTTAACTTTTCTATTCCCGCCTCAGTTTCTTCTTCTGTAAAATGGGCATAATAACAGAAGCTACACCTCTGGCTACTCGCTTCCTTTGAGGCATGAAGAGAAGATGGTAGACTCAGGCAGGGTAGACCCAGTAGGCTTCATTTATAGCTACATTTTTTTTTTAGACTGTAGAAGCAATCATGGTGGTGTTTTATTTTCTGCTTCATCTTTTTGGAGCTCCCAAACTCCTGCACCCCTGCTCTGGTACCCAGATTTGGTAGATGACCTGGTTCCCTGTCCTTGTCCCTGTCATGGTAGTGAAGGCTTGGGGTCAGAATTTGGACTCATAGAGCTAGGTGTGGCACCATGTCCTCAGTGAGGAAGCACCTTACAGTGGGGGGATGGTTGTCATCCCCTCAGGAGTGCTCTGAGGATTGGTGATGGGGAATTCTGTGAGCTGGGAGGAGCTTACAGATGTGACCCAGTTCCACCGCTTGATACTGCAAGCTGCAGGGTTGACAGCAATGTGGGCGCCCCCTGGGCCTAGGCAGGTAGCAAGGACAGGTGTGTCACATGCTGTATGGAGGGTGCTCTGCAGGGGGCATGTCCTGTCTGCTGATAGGTACCAGGGGCACTCAGGGCTCAGTGTGGCCAGATCTGCTGAGGGTCAGGCAGCCAGCTACCTGCAGCAGCAGCAGCAGCACCCACACTGCATGTCCTAGAGGCTCCTGCGGGACACACCAGGCCCTCCCTGGCCCTGACCCCCAGCAGCACTGAGGCCCTCACCATGCTCTTTGCCCCCAGTGAAGGGGAATGGGATTTCTACTGGTGTGATGTCAGCTGGCTCCGGGAGAACTTCGATCACACCTACATGGATGATCACGTGCGGATCAGTCACTTCCGGAACCACTACGAGGTGAGCTGGGCCTGTGGACTCGTGTAACTGGGAGTGGAGGGCTCACGGCCCAGGATGGAAAGTGTAAGGGGATGTTGGGGTACATGCCAGCTGGGGTGTCTGTAGTCTACGTACTTATGAACCAGGTGGCTTGAGGGTGTGAGGAACTAAGGCCTGAGGCCTAAGGATGGAGATTTGGGGTCGCAGGCTTGGAGGAGTAGTCTGGTCTGCGGAGGCTGTTTTGGGGGTTAAGCAGAGAAGTTTGAGGGTTAGGCAGAAGGGGGAACCAGGCCACAAAGACAGCCTTGGAGGAGTAATTAGGGGAAATGCTGAAAGGTTGGATGATTTCAGTGATTAAAACTAGGAACTTAGGAGCCAGACAGAACTGGGCAAAGCCTGGACGTGCTGCCAGTTAGTCAGCAGCCCTGGGCAACAACATAAGCTTGGGAGCCTCAGTTTCCCTGCTTGTGAACTGGGGATAGTCACAGAAAGCAGCACTCTGTCACAGCTACAGTATTCCATGGGCCACAGAAGCGGGGGCTTGTGGTACTGGGGTTCTGGGGGACAGGAAGTTGGAGGCCCCCCACTTGCCCTGCCCACCTAGCTGACCCGCAAGAACTACATGGTGAAGAACCTGAAGAGGTTCCGGAGACAGTTGGAGCGCGAGGCAGGAAAGCTGGAGGCGGCCAAGTGTGACTTCTTCCCCAAAACCTTTGAGATGCCCTGCGAGTACCACCTGTTCGTGGAGGAGTTCCGCAAGCACCCAGGGATCACCTGGATCATGAAGCCTGTGAGTGACCACTAGGGCCTGGGGCAGGGGGACAGTGGGGTCCCGTAGAGCCCAAGGCTCAGAGCGAGGACCGACTTGCCTAGACAGTCAGCCTCGGAGCGCCATCTCTGCTCCCTTCTGGTCTGCAGTGTTCGGGTCCAGCAGCTAACAGCTGCACACAGCAGGTGCTGAGGAGCCTCAGTGAAGGCACAAGTGATCTTCAGGACGCCAGGGCAGGGAGTCTAGAGCCTCCCTCCCTGACGTGTGAGGAAACAGTGACTGGCCATGCCAAGGGTTCTGTTGCATGACTGTCCACGCGCGTGGGTGTCATAGTCCCATTTCACAGATGAAGCACCCAAGAGTGTACTCAAGTATCCCATAGGTTCTGGGACCAAAGCCTGAGATTACAGCTCTCAGCAAGTCACATATGGTCTCTGCGCTCCTTGAGTGCAGACCGCGAGCCAGCTGAGGAGATGTGTGTGGTCACAGCTGTGCTGAGTGTCTTTAAGAAGAATGGTATCTGGAAGGGGAACTGCAGGGGGAGTCCCCCCACCTAGGCAGGCTTCTCCAAAGAAGTAAGAGATCGGGCTTCTATAAGCTGTGCTAATTAGCTGTGTGACGCCAGGCAGGTTACTCAATTTCTCTGTGTCGCAGCTCCCCATCTGCAAAGCAAGAATAACTATAGTACCTGCCGTAAGTTACCATAGGTAGTGTACATAATATAATAGTCATGATTATAAGAATTGGCAGTGAGCTTTGACCTGAAGGAGGCCTAGGAGCCAGCCTAGACAAGGAACAGCATTCCAGAGGGAACCGTGTATATCGAGGCCTTGTCCTGGAGGCAGCCCAAAGCCCCTGTGGTTCTGGGCCCCGGGGAACCCGAAAGGGAAGGGATTGCTGTCAGCCAGGAGCAGCCCTCTTATGAAGCCGAATATGGGTCCCCATGTTGGCTGATGCCGACTTAGCAATCAGCCCAGTGCTTGGAGGGATGGAAGAAGCAGCACAGGAGATGCTCCCGCAGGACCGAGCCAGGATGTCCAGGCTTGCAGGTCCTTCCCGGGACCCCTCTTTCCCTGTGCCGCGGGCAGGCGCAGCCAGGACTCTGGCTGGCAGCAGGGATTAGGCTGAGCGCTGTGGCCCAGGGGCGGGTTCCAGCTCCCGCATTATCCTCGCAGACAAATGATCATCTGCACTAATTGCCAATGAGCAGTTGCATATTAAGCTGATTCTCTTCCCAGCCCAGGCCTTTGTTAGCAGCAGAGGCAACGACAGCTGTAATTAAGAGGCAGAGTCTTGGCTGTGTGTGTATGTGTGTGCGCGTGTGTCGTCTCCTCTGAATAGCTGAGGCTGTCTGAGCTGTGTGACCTGCGTAGGTTCCTGGGATTGAGCAGGACCAGCGAGGGGTGGTGAGCCAAGGCAAAGGAGTGATGCACGTTACACACACAGACCACACGCGTTACGTCAAGGCCTCCGCACGAGGTGCCCAATAACTGATGTTTTTCCACGTTCTTTCCAAGAACCCAGCCCTTCTTCCACCTGCCCCCGGAAGCACAAGTTCGGAGTTTCTCAAACTTAAATGTGGCCATGCGCCATCTGGGGACCTGATTGAAAGGCAGAGCCCAACTCCACAGATCTGGGCGGGCCTGAGTGGCTGCAGTTCTAAACCCCCCCCCCACCCCAGATGCCACTGCAGCCGTCCCCAGATGGACGACCCTTGGAGTGGGGAGGCTGGAAAGCAGTGGTTCCCAAGCCTGGGCCGCTCGGCTCTCCTGGCCTGTGAATGTGCTCTCCTGACCAGTTCCCAGGACTCTCCAGGGAAACCCAAGGCCAGGGCGTGGGTGTTTAAGGACTTGGCTCATGCAATATCGTGGGGACCAGCAAGTCAGAATTCAGCAGGGCAGGCTGGAGGGCTGGGATATCAGGCGGATTTCTGTGTCACAGTCCAGGGCAGAATTTCTCCTCCTCCTCCTCCCATTCCTCCGCCCATTTCTGCTCCTGCTCCTCCTCCTGCTCCTTCTGCTCCTTTTCCTTCTCCTCTCCTGGACTTAGCTCAGTGGTAGAGCACTTGCCCTGGGTCCAGACCCCTGTCACACACACACACACACACACACACACACACACACACACACACTGGTTTAAATAAGAGAGCAAGACATCTAAGCCGTTTCCCTGCCATTAATGTATGATGACATGTGTGGATCCTGTCACAGGACAATGTTTTATTTAAAACTGCTTTGTTAGCCCACGCCTCCAATCTCAATGCCTCCAATTTTAATGGCTCAGAAGGCTGAAGCCGGAGGCTCTCAAGTGCAAAGCCAGCCTGGGTAACATAGCAAGACCTTTTTTTTTTCAGAACTAAAAAAAATAAAAAGCTTTGTACACATACAAGCTATACATATATATATATATATATATATATATATATGTATATATATTTGTCTTTTTGAGACAGGGTCTCTCTGTGCAGTGCAGGCTGGCCTTCAGCTCACTTTGTAGCCCAGGCTGGTCTTGAACTCGCGATGATCCTCCTGCCTCAGCCTCCCGAGTGCTGGGATTACAGGCGTGAGCCACCACGCCCGGCTACTATACATATTTAATTTGTACAACTTAATGAATTTAGAGATAAATAGGGACCTATGAAAAAGCAATGGTTTTAAAAGTATAAAGTACATTTGGTTACAAAGCAAAGCAACTCTGTTGAAAAACAGGTATCAAACTGTGTTAGCGTGGACCTCTCAGAAACAGATGTCAAGATTCAACCCGGGAAAGAACGGCAGGGCACAGGGAGGGGCTGCAGGGTTCAAGCCGCAGTGGGCCCAGGGAAGGAGGAAGGAAGAAGCGAGGAGGGAGGAGCCGTGGGTCCTCACTGCAGCGCAGCCTCGGGAGAGGCCGGGGGTCAGCGGAGGCGTCCTGCTGCGGGAGGCCAGGCTGGCTGGGAGCAGCCGCTGCGGGAGGGAGGCGGGAGGCGGGAGGCGGGGCCTGTGCAGATGAGGGTGCTGCCCGCGGAGGTCCGCGATCCCACGCCACCCTGCAGCTGGAGTGGAGGCCTCGTTCTCCACTGCAGCGCACACGCTCACAAAACCCTTAAATTTCCAAGTCATAAGGTGCATAAACACTTTTTTGAAATAGCTGTAGTACTTGTAATACAATGAAAAAGTAACTGATTTCTTTTAATGGCAAAGTGATAGGCCTGGCTTAGACTCATAAAGAAGGAAATGTAGAAATCTGGCTGGAGTGTGACAATAAAGATGAAAACATTTTTTTTTTTTACCGGTACCAGGGATCAAACTCATGACCACGCACTTGCAAGACAGGCACTTATGCCGCTGAGCTAAATCCCCAGTCCCCTGAAAACAATTTTTTTGTCATTCAGGTTTATAGATCTGAGGGCATTTCCTTTAATAAAGAATGATACAGGGGCACTCTATTGGGACTCAGCAGCATTATCAATTCCCTGCCAAAGTGGCAGGCTGGTCCTCTCAATCACAGTGTGGCTGCCACAGCTCTAGCTTCAGATCCTCACATCTCCACATGCTATGAGAATAAAGGAATGCCCTGGTCTTGGATCACTTTTGAAGGACACAAACTTTTCCCAGAAATCTCTGCAACAGCTTTGGTTGGCACCCTGCTGGTCAGTGCCTGAGCCAGTCACAGGAGGTGGGAGGAGACCAGACTGCCCCAGAAGGCAGGGCTACCAGGAGGAGTTGACCCAAATGTAGATCTGTTGGGAAGAGGGAGCAGCCATGGGGGAGCCACCCTCAGTGAATGCCACTATGATTGTCACGTGATGCGTGTGGCCCTCAGGGACAGGGCAGAGTTCCCAGGAGGACAAGGACTGTGAATGACCATAGCTGACACCAAATCAAAGCTACAATTCATTCTAGTAATCCACTCAATTTTTTTCAATCACAAATAGACCTTTTTATATATATAAATAATTTACTCCCCAAATATCAAGTGAGACAGACATCCCCAGAAATGGCCTCATTTTTATCATTGATTTGTGTCCCCTGGCACTTTGCAAGTGGTACAGACAGGGGCTCGGGCTTGCATAATAGATTTAATGATCCTGGATTTTTCTCCTGCTGGCTGGATGACTTTGTGTAATACACTTGGCCTCTCTGTCCCTTGGTTTCCTTGGCTGCAGAGGGGAACAATATTACCCTATGTCAGAGGATAATGTTGGCGAGTCCATGGGCCTGCCACAGAATGAGCATCCAACAAATATTACTGTAGCTGTTGGTGTCACTGTCATTAGAAATCATTATGCTTAAGTCAGTGTCTGGCCATCTATCCTTGAGAAGATCACCACCACAGGGGATGAACGGGAGCAATAATCATCTCTGTGTGTTTCATCGCAGTGCGGGAGCTGTGTTGCCTAGACAATCCCACCCCATGACCCTGCCACACACAGGAGGCATCCTGAGGGCTCACGTGGATTCAAGGGGAGGTGATGTTGAGACGGGAGATGTTGTGATTGCTTGTAGAAGATGCCATCTGCCAGATTAATGAGTGATGCCAGCCCTACCAACCTTGTACATTGCCAGGCAACACGTTCCCCAGGCTGGGCTTGAACTTGTGATTCTCCTGCCTCACCCTCCCAGAGTGCTGATTACAAGTGCATACCGCCATGACTGGCCCCTCTTTGGTAGAAAATCTTCCCAGAATCACTAAGCAGATAGGTTCTTAGATCTTATTGGCCAAAACTGGCCACATGGCTTCCACCAGCTTCAAGAAAAGCTGGGAAAACTAGCATCTAGCCTTTCCAACCCCCTCAGAAGAGATGGGCTTTGGCAGCCAGAAAGAGGTGGACAGGGAAACCAGCAGGGGTGGGGTGGGGTTCTGAGATCAAAAGGAATGAACTTTAAAAGATACTTTTTAGTTGAACTTAAATAAAACATTAAAAATTGGCCAAGTTGTGGGATTATGGTATGAATTTTCACAAACACACTGAGGTAACCAGCACCAGACTCATAAACTTTAGTAGCTCCCAGCATCCCCTCTCAGCCCCTTCTACTCACACCTGCTCCCTGCCACTACCAGCGTAGACCTGTTTGTGTGCTTGAAGTCACTGGAATCACTGAGCCTGACAGCTCGTGCCTACTTTCCCCGCTCTGCCTTATAGGCACGCAATGCTCCCTGCTGATGTAAATTGTTCATACGTTGTTCCATTGAGTAGACGTTCACCTGATTGAGAGTTTCAAAGTAGGAGCTGTTATGAATGAACTGTGCGGCCACGATGTCCCTGTCCCGATCCTCAGGTTGCACATTTCTGTTGTGAGGTACCTGGGAGAGGAGCTTTGGGGGCACAGCTCGAGGGCTGTTTCTGCCCAGCACCTCCAAACAGAGTGCACTCCTGCCCTTGTGTGTGAGTTCCGGTCTCTCCCTGTCCTCACTAATGCTTGCTATTGTCTAACCGTTCTCAAGGAGAGTGTAACGGTATCTCTTGTGATTTTGTTTGCATCTCCCTGGTGACTAATGAAGCTGAGGCCCTGTTTACAGTGATGTCCCTGCTCAAGCTTTCTGCAAGGCTGGGGACCTGGTGGAAAGCCATCGATGTCCACTGACACATTGCTGTTTGGTCACTGCACACTTGGCTGCCCCTGCTCCTTTACTGTGCCTTGTAGTCTTTCGGACCCCTTCCGGGCACACACGGCTCTCATGTAGTATACACAGGGTGGCAGGCGGAGTATGAGCCCCAGCATGAGCAGTGGGCAGCCTGTGCCGCTGTGCCTGCCAGCTCTGCCTGGCCAGTGTTATACAGGGAGCTTTGGGTGGGCCTGGTGGGCCGTGTCCCCAGAGAACAGAGACAAGTGAGTTTGCGCTTGCTGGGTGCATTGATGAATTGCTAAAGGGCAATTCTGGTGCCCTGGAATCAGATTTGCTCCAGGAGAGCTCTAGAAACTAGACCAGACTGGTAAACTTTAGCTTAGTACAGGTTAGGCTGTGGAAGTTCCATGAGGTCTGAGTTGCAGTGATAGTGTATGATGCAGCACGAAGTAGGCATCTAGTGTGGGACTGTTTAACAAAGCTATCCTGCAACAAAAAGGGCTGTTTGGGGCCGGGACAGATAGTGAGCTCCTGGGCACTGGAGGTGTGCAAGGCCAGGCAGGTGAGCGTTGTAGAAGAGCACTGTAGGCTCTTATAGGAGGAAGTAATACCTTCATGAGGACCACTCAGCAAGATCCTGAAGATTCTCCCAGCCCCCAGCTCAGTGAGCTATGAATTATCCATGCTGGGGTTCAGTAAACGCACACTGATTTCAGTATTAGCCGAAGCAAAACCTAATTAGGAAGGCAAATTGATTTCCAAAAAAAGAATTGGATGATATGTTCCCAGGACTGTTAGAAATGTTTTTTTAATTGTCTGTTCTTTTGCATTATTCATGCAAATGTATGTCTTTGTGAGCTAAGTCAGGCTGTCACCCCCACTCGTTTGGCCCCTATGGCAAAGCAAGGGGGGCATGGAGAAGTGTGGGAGATGGGCCCCAGGCACAGGGGGCCCCAGCACCCCCAAGTGAGATCTGCTTTCCTTGTCCACACGTCCCAGGTTGCGCGGTCTCAGGGCAAGGGCATCTTCCTGTTCCGGAGGCTGAAGGACATCATGGACTGGAGGAAGGTGAGCTTGTCCTTCCCAACCTCCCCAACATGTGCTCTGGCTAGGAAAGGACCCCTCCTTCCTCCCCACAGGGGGGATCTCTGGAGCCAGATTGCCTGGATTCAAATCCTGATCTTGTGACCTTGGGCAGTTGCTGGACCCCCTGGTGCCCCAGGAAGTGGAGATAATTACAGTGGCTGCTGAGGACACACAGGTGATAGGCAGCCACCCACAGGGACTGCACTTAGCAGGCTCCACACCCCAAGCTCTTTATCTGCCTCCTGCTCTGGGCTGGGGAGAGACAGGGAAGAGCTGGCTCCTCCTCTGGGTCCTAGCTGAGCCTCACACCCTCAGGCCCAGACACAAAGCGCAGTGGAAATCCAGGTTCAAATCCAGCCTCTGGCATGCACAGACTGTGTGTTCCTGGGAAAAGGGGTGCAGCCCTCTGGACCTTAGCGGTGCCCATGGTGCGGGAGGCACGGGATGACCCAGCTCCTACAGGCTCACAGCAAGTGCTGCACTAATACGTCTCCCTGCCACCAACCCCAAGTGTCCCCATTCCTCCCATGCCACCATCAGGGCACTGCCGGCAAGAAGTTCACCAGCCTGGAGGCCCAGCCCGTCCGTGCCGCTGCTGCCACTGCCAATCCCTCTGGCACCCACGTGAGTAGAGGTGGGGTGGCTCAGGTCACAGGAAGCAAAAGCCTGGGTGGCGAGGTGGGGTGGTGGCTGGTGGGGGTGGAGTCTGGCCTCGAAGCCTGGAGGTCTGGGTTTTGGCCTCCCCTGGGCCCTTGTGCTGACCCAGCAGGGAATGGACCTTGTGTTTGGACCTTGGTCCCTCACAAGGTAGCCGGAAGGGGACAGCAGCAGGAGAGGGCTTTGCAGGCTGGGAGAGCTGAGCCTGTGACAGCGCCTGTCTTCCAGTGGAGACCTGTTGGGTGGGCTGGGCAGCGCTGCCCAGGACAGCCCTTCACAGTGATGGAAACTGCGTATATCCACGCTCTCGGATAGGCTGACCACCAGTCACAGCAACACAGAGCACTGGACAGGCTGCGGGGGGCCTGGATTTTAAATTTCGCTTCCTTTCTACAAATTGTGCTGAGCTAAATGCAACATAATCTCTACTCCTTCACCCTGCCCCAGGGCACCGTCCCAGGGCATCATGTGTGTCCATATTGTTTTGCAACTATCATCACCAGGCATCTGTGTGGCCAGCCCAAACACAAACTCTGCACCCCTTAAACACCAGCGCTGCCCTTCATCCAGCACCATCTGCTTTCTGCCTGCATGAGTCTGACTTTCCCTATAATATTTGCCCTTCGGCATCTGCCTTTTCTCACTTAGAATCCTGTCGTCAAGTTTCACCCATGTTGTAGCATGTGACTTCATTTACTTTTGAGCGATTTAAATGTAAATAACCACGTGTAGCCAGTGACTGCCCTACCAGGCATCCGGGTCTACAGGTCAAGTGCTCGGGTCCTGGGCCCAAAGCATATGGGTCTACACTCCACGAATACCACCGGCCAGCTGTGTGACCTTGGGCAAGTGACTCCACCTCTCTGTGCTTTGGTTTCTCATCTGTGAGAATAGGAATTACATTAATACTTACCCGAGGGGGTTGATTTGAGGGTTAAGTAAGATAGCCCAAGTACAGCCCCAAAGATCATGCCTACTACATGGGAAAATGCTTAATGACTGTCAGTGATTAACATTATTACAAGTAGGACGCGAGAAGTTCTGATGACCAGAAAGATGAGCTACCCGTGGAGAACTACGTAGCTCAGCGTTACATCGAGAATCCCTACCTGATCGGAGGTGAGATGCCGGCCTTGGCTCCCCGCCCTCCAGTAGTCAAGCAGTCCGTCAGTAACTGGCACTGACAGCAGAGGGGATGATGGGCAGAGGCATTCTGCCCTGCCTCCTCCCACTTCCCAGCACAGCCCACGGGCTGCGCACTCTGCCTGCGCCCTTCTTGGAGAACTGAGTTAATCACTCACGCATCGTCCTGCAGATGGGTATAAAGCTCTTCCTTGGTGCCAGCCGTGGCCTGGGCCCTGCTGCCCACTGCTCTCATGGCGCCTGCACCCCGGAGGAGTGGACAGCACCAAGCCAGAGACCTGCAGGAACCCAGGTGGACCTGGAGGGAGACTCAGGAGGCACAAGGCCCAGGGGGCCTGAGCCCTGAAGCCTTGTGTGTTCCCACACAGGGTCTGCAGACACAGGCGTGCGGGCAGAGAGGGTGTCAGTGCCACTTGGTTCCCCGTCCCCATACGATGACCTATGTGTGGCTCCTCTCTGTGGCTTCACATCAGTGGCCCCAGCTTCACGCTCCCAGCTGACGCTTCGCCCCTGGGCCCGGATCTCTCGACCTCAGCCAGACCCTCCCAAGCCCAGCCCTCTCCCAGCAGCCCCCTCACCTTCAGCCTCTTCCCCTCTGTTGGAAGCCCAGAAGAGGGCTCTGCCTGGCACAGCAGGTTCCGCCCCGCACACACCCACTCTTCAAGGCCAGCTCCTGAAGCTGTCTGACCACCCCTCACCTCCATCTAGCCCTGGCCATGACCTCCTTCCCTGCACCCACTGGCCCGGTCCCCTTAGCTCCACTGTGGCACAGAGGCCAGCACATGGCACACCCAGGGTTTGAACAGACTCCAAAGACTGCACTTGGTCTGCCCTGCCACCCTTGTTTCTGTCTCCCCATCTCCCTCTGCCTGGGCTGGTGGTGCCCTCTGGGCCTCTGTCCTGCCTGAGACTACTTCACCCTGCACTGTGGCATGCTGGGGTCAGAAGCCACCTTCTCTTGTCATAGGTCACAGAGTTTGACACCCCTTACCCTGTTATCGTCTTGTACCATGATGTGTGTGTGTGTGTGTGTGTGTGTGTGTGTTCCTGGGAGCTCTGTAAAAGGAATCTGTGTCCATCCTGCTGTATCCCCCATGGAGCATGCTGTCTGACACACACTCAATATTTGCTACACAAATTAATCTCTTTTTTTTTTCTTTTTGCCCACAGGCCGCAAGTTTGACCTGCGAGTCTATGTGCTGGTGATGTCGGTGAGTCACCGAGGCCGGGGGGGGGGGGGGGGGGCTGTTCCAGAAGATTGTGCGTGAGCTCAGGGGTTCACTCTCCGCCTGAGCCGCAGCAAGCAGACACAGCTGAGGCTCACCGTCCTGGGCGGGCCAGCACCTCGCTCTTTCTCCCTGTGCCTCTCCACTCAGCCATCCATGGCAACCACAGGCTATCTGTGCAGCGGGCTGGCTGCCATCCAGTCCCTCCACCTACCTGGTGAGGAGCTCTGAGTGTTACCTCATCTTACAGATGGGAACAAACACCGGAGACTGGCCCAGGGACACACAGGGGCAAAACTGGGACTCAAATCCAGACAGCGTGTCCCCAGAGTCTACTCTGGTACTCCAGGGCTGCTGTTCTCCCTTCACCCACTGGCTGGTCTGTTTGTTCGTTCATTCATTCATCCAGCAAATATTTAACCCTTCACAATGCACTGCTCTGTGCTGGGCACAGGGACACTGGGCTGTCTGAGACAGGCTCACCCATTGCTGCTAGGACTCACATCTGCTGGGGTGTCACGCACAGTGGGGGAGCCCAGGCCATTCCCTCTCCCTTCTGCATCTCCTCCGCTCCCAAAAGGAAGGGACAGTGTCAAGGATTGATGTTAACTAGGCCACGGAGGTGCATGTCTGTGAGTCCAGCTCTCTTGGGAGGCTGAGGCAGGACAATTGTGAGTTTAAACCCAGCCAGAGCAACTTAACAACTGAGGCAGATCCTGTCCCGAAATAAAACAACAAAAAAGGGCTGGTGCTGGGGTGTGGCTCAGGGGAAGGTCCTAGGTTCAGTCCCCAATACTAGAAAGAAAAGAAAAGACGTGTGGGAATGGATCCTGGAAGGATGGATGACCTGCAAAGAACGCAGAGCCTTCCAGTGAGGGGACAGCAGGTGCAGAAGCCTGGGGCCACGATGTCCAGCGAGTCCCCTGTCTCCCTCCCTCCGTCCCCACCTCCACCTCAGTACCTGCCGCTGCGCGCCTGGCTCTACAGGGACGGCTTCGCGAGATTCTCCAACACCCGCTTCACGCTGAGCAGCATCGACGATCAGTGTATCCTGGGCTCCGCGGCTGTGCGAGCCCGTCTGGCCTCTGCCTTTCCCGAGGGAGCCGCCTCAGCCCGGCTGTGGGCTGGGTTCCGGTGAGAGTCTGGGCGCAGGATGCAACCGCCCTGTCCTTTCCCTGTGAGGCGACGGGGTAGAGGGACCTGCTTCTCTGCTCTGAGCCGCTGGCCCCCAGCTGCTCCTCTGGGCAATGGTTTGGGTGGACATCATGTCCATGGTGCAGTGGAGCAGACGGCCTGCCCTGTGGGGGACGCTTGCATCCTTTAATGCCTCTTCCTCTTCAGTGCCAGTCACTGGCTCCTGTATCCATCCAAACATAACTCCACTTTCACTCGTCCACTTGGCAGAGGCCAGGCTTTGCTGACGCGCTGCCTTGGCAGGGCTGGGCGCATCCCTGTGCTGCTGCTGGGAGTGTGAGTCGGTCCACACCCTTAGCAGGCAGTCTGGGAAATATCTATCAAAAGCCAAACACACACACTGTGTGCTCTGGTAATGTTTCTCCGGGAATTTATCCTACAGGTATTTCCCCAACACTGGAAAGGACAAGTCCTCAGGTTAGTCACTGTACAACCCTTTTTTGTGAGACCCAAAAAAGTAGCAAATGAGAAGTGCCTTTGTATAGTAGAATACTATGCAGCTGTTAAAATGGAATGTGCAAATATGAATTATTAACTGGAAAAAGCAAAGTATAGAATAATGAAAAATGTGCTTCCATTCACATTAAGAATCACTTCTATGTGTGTTTGCTGGTCTGTGCCTACAGAGGTCTCTGAAAGAGGGACAGGAAACTGGAAACAGGGCTGGGAGTGGAGCTCAGTACGGGAGTAACATATGCCAGGGCCTCGCTCAATCCCCAGAACCACAAACAAACAAAACAAAACCCAGAGACAGAAATTGTGTCTGGGAGGAGAATGAATGGGCGGACAGGGGTGGAAAGATGTTTCCTGATATATACATTTTTGTACTTTTGACCCATGAAATGTATTATCTGCAAATGATATACATCAAAAGCAAAAGGTGTTAGGATTTCGAGGTCTGAGCTTCAGAATGAACTGCTTGGGAGCTGGGTGGGCAGGTCTGGATCACCTGTCTCGGGAGATCATCGTCCAGAGGGAAAGGGGGTGGGGTGGAGTGAGGCTGCCGGGCTTCTGGCTGGGAACCAGCCGATGTTCTTAGCCAGTTCACGACTCTGCCTTCATTTCCTGGTCTAGTTCAAGGGGGCATCCCACGTATCGATTTCATCTACCTGCATGGACAGTTGATACTAGGCATTTCTGAGTACTTTTTATTTTGGTTGGGCATTGAACCCAGGACCTTTGCACTGAGCTACATTCACATCCCTTTTTATTTTGAGAAGATATCTTGCTAACTCACGAAGCTGCCCAGGTTGGGCTGGAACTAGGAAATCTTCCTGCCTCAGCCTCCCAAGAACACTGGGATTACAGATGTGCACCGCCATGCCCAGCTCTGAGTACCTTTTAGTTTGTTTTTTTCAACTTCATCATTTTGTTTATAACATATCACTTTTATTTTGTAACGCTAAGGATTTGTCACATGCAAGTCATCAAATTTAACTTAATTCTGGTTTTTTGCCACCTTGTTTTTTTAATTAAGATTAAAATATGCAAAAGCCAACAAACAGTGCCCAGCAGAGTGAACACCCTAGTAAATGTGAGTGTCCTCCCGCCCTCACTAACGAGTGTCTGCCCATCTCCGGGGACTCATTAAACAGCCCTAGCCCTTTCCCAGGGCTGGCTTTTATTTTATGAGACTTTGCTCATTAAATACTCACAGTGAGTGAGTACATATCATTACCACACCGTTTAAATTGTTTATAAGTTTGCAGTATTAAAATACAGAGAAAACTGCCCAAAAGACTATAAACAGAGCCCTGTGTATCCACTGTCCATTATTAGCAGACAGTAATATTTTGCCATATTTGCTTCAGATGTTACAAAACAACTCTTCAAATAATAAAGTAACTTTGGGGTTACAAAATAATCAAATACTGACTTTATTGTTTATTATATATAATTTGTTCAAAGTAATCAAGTGTATATGAATACACATATACATCTATATATACATAATGGAAAATACCAGCACAAATCCTGTATATAATAGTGAACAGGTAGAAACAACTCAACTCACCCTGGTGGGAGGGCGGAGTGAATTATAAAGCATCGCATGATGTCCTGGATCTGGTAAGGACAATCAGTGATTGAAATGGAAAAGCAACTGCCACTTTTAAGTGGGAAAAAAAAAAACCAGCAAGGTGCAAAATTTTTATTATCTTGTTTTACTTTTTTTAAAAAAGATGTTTATGTTAGGAAAAAGCGTGAGCATCATTTAGTAATCTGCTACCCCTGAAAGTTGCAGAGGATTAGAATCAGGTCAGCAAACACTTTGTTCCTGGTTTCAGCACTTCCTTGCATTTAAACCTTTTCTCCAACCGAGGTGCTCTTCTCTGGTAATACAAACAGTAGTGTGTAGAGGATACTGCTGTCCTCATTAAGGTACACAGCACATGAAACACAAATCAGGAAACTCCGCAGAGTACAAACAATGCAACAAAAGGAGCCTCTTTCTCCAGGCACATTTCCAGACACAGCTGCTCGCCATTTGCAGAACTTTTCATGGTGTCCATTACTTTTTACATGTGAGATCCATCCGAAGAAATAGATAACCTTTTCTCCCACTAAACATTAGCTTCCGAATTTTCCTTGTAGACATCTTTTTAAGCTGTAAACTATCCCATGGAGTGGATTTATGGCTTGGTGGTCCAGTGTGTAGGCGCTGGGAAGGGTTCTGCCAGTTCTTGCTGCTGTGGCATTCAGGGCTGCGAAGGCACAACGTCCGTGGTAAACGCTTCACTGTGTTTACGGTCTCCCCTTGTGTGTCACAGAGGAGTGAACCAGAGTGAAGGGCATCTGCCGGATTCTCTGCAGAGGAGCTCTGCAGAGGTTTTTACCCCGCCCTCATTAACAGGCCCATTTCGTTTGAGTGCAGTGTAGCCAGTGCTGGGGACAGTCATCTTAAAAGCCCATTTCTAGGACAACGGGCACTTCCAGGTGAAGCATAATCTTGCCATTATTCTGAGTTCAGAATTTTTCAAAATGAAAATGGTGTAACTCACACCAGGAGGAAGCATCAGCTCCCCACCGCCTTTTACACTGTCTCTTCTGTTAGCAGCGCTTTGATCCTTTCCCCAGGTTGGTCTCCTCCCAGTTAGATTTTCTTTTGGGTTCCACAGTCTTATTTATTAGAGTCATAACGCTTTTATTGCTAGCAATTTTTGTGAGATTTTCATGTGACAGAAATATGACAGTCATATTTGCAACCATCTTTCCTCTAGTCATATTTACCTTTAGTTTTTGTCCTGATGCGGTTTTTCTATTTTTCATATGCTTGTCTGTCCAATGTCATGTCCAGTGTCATGCCGAGAATTCCTTTCTCCCCAAGGACTTCACCTGGATCGGTCTCATGTCTCTCCTGGTTGATTTCAGTGGTTTGTTTACTCTGCCACCTGAATGGATTCTGGGTCTGTGTGTGGAGAGGGGAGGCTTTGAGGCTAACTCCCTGGCCCCCAGGAGGCCCGCAGCGAGGAGCGGGCAGTGCTGGGCCCCTCTGCCCTGACCGGGAGGGAACGATTTCCCCAGTAAAACCAACGCCTCAAACGCCTGAGCTCCTGCGCTTCCTGCTGTTTTAAACGATCGCTTTACGGGAATATAATTGAGCTTTATGTATGATATGTTTATATATCATCATCATCATAAAGGCAGTACAGGACACTAAACACGAATCAGGAAACTCAAAGTACAGAAAAAGAAAAAGAAAAGATAAGAGAAAACAAGCTTCTTTCTTGCTCTGTACCGAGACTGTGTTGAGCCCTGAGATGCAGTTCACATACGGAAATGCTCCCGCTAAAGTGCAGTTGAAGCAGCCGGATGGCACCACACAGCCGTGGGGGTGGAGAGCACTTCCATCAGCCCCAAGGAGACCCCACACCTGTTTGCTGTCACTCCCCTCCCAGCCTAGTGACCACTTTCGGCCTCTGTGTTTTTGCCTAGGCTGGACTTTCATGGGAAGGGAACCACGCAGTGTGTGGTCTTTTGTGCCTGACTTCTTTCCTTAGCAGGACGTAAGTTTCCTTCTGCCACAGCCTGTGGCTCACTACTTCCTCCCTCATCACCGCCAAACTGCATGCCGTTATGTGGAAGCGCCATACCCAGTGAAGGGGTATAGGATTTACTTATCTATTGGTGGACACTCGAAGTTGTTTCTACATTTTTCTATGATGAAATGTGGCTTTGGGAATTTTAATAACCACATTTTTGTATCGATGTAAATTTTTGTGTCTCAGGCATACACCTAGGATCAGACTCACTGGTCACAGGTAATGCAATGCTTACCTTGTGAGGACATGCTAAACTGTTTTCCAAAGTGCTGTACCATTTTACACGTCCAATAGCAGTTTTTTTGGGGGGGTACTGGGGATCGAAACGACTTTGCACTTGCCGGGCAGGTGCTTATGCCACTGAGGTAAATCCCTGGCATCCAATAGCAGTTTTTGAGGGCTCTAATTTCTCTGCATCCTCACCAACACTTGTTATTATCTATCTTTTTTATTTTTGCAATTCTAGTAGATGTGAGGTAGTTTTGTTTTGCTTATCTCTTAAAACTCATAATGCCAAGCCCTTTTTGTATGCTTGTTGGCCTATTCAAGTCCTTTACCCATTTTTTTTTTTTGTATTTTAAAGAGAATGAAATCAAACAAAACACAATAAAGCTAAATAATCAGAACAGAACAGAGAAAGCAATATAGGACTTCAAAACAAGATAACAGGAAATCAACAGTGGCTACCATAATGTCTCTTGTTTTCTGCAAAATAGCTATCCATACCATCACACATCATAAAATCAAAACAAAACAGAATAAAACCAATCAAAGAAAAGAATGAAAGCATATTTTAAAGAGAATAAAACCAAACAAAATAAAACAATAAAGCCAATCAAAACAAAACAGTGAAAGTGATAGGATTTTAAAACAGGATAATAGGATTTCAAAATAGGCAACCAACAATGGCTACCGAAATGCCTCCTTCAAAACTGCTGCCCATACCATCAGACATAATAAAATCAAACAAAACAGAACAGAATCAAATCAATAAAACAGAACATTGAATAACAAAACAATAAAACAACAGCAAAAACAATATTTGATTTCAAAAACAAGACAGAAGGAAATCCCCCTTATTTGCTATATTGCATATTGTTATTCTCTTAGTAGATGCTCAGACTACTGGCCCTAGATCTGCACAGTCAGTCAAACAACGCAAGAATTAAGGTGATTTTGTACCTCGGTTGCTGTTAACTTAGCCTGTGATTCTCCCTATCAGCTGGTTGCTTGCGGGTTGGGGGTGCAATGTTCTTGTCGCCCAGCCCATGCACCAGCTGCCTCTGCACCAGCTGCCTGGCAGGAGGGGAGAACCGGTTTCTTGTTACTGCTCCCAGTAACTGGTCACTCGTTACAGGCCCAGCACGGCTTCTGCCAACTCACGGGATGGGCACATTGCCTTGTTTACTAAAATGCTTTTGCCAGGACTCACAGGAAGGGTGAATTGTCTTCTTGTTTCTCCTCCAAGGCCCCCCTTTGCTCAATTTTAATAGAATTGTCTTTTTGTTGTTGAATTACAAGAATTCTTTATAGATTGTGAGTACAGTTGTTTCAAATCAATGATTTGTAGATATTTTCTCCCATTTTGTGAGTTACCTTTTCATTTTCTTGATCATGTCTTTTAAAACACAAAATTTTAAAATGTTTGTTTTTACAGACAGTTTTTTTTCTTTTCTCATTGTGCTTTTGGTTGAAGGAAGAAACTCTGCCTAGCCCAAGGCCACAAGGACTTATTCCTATATATATTCTTCTTTGAATTTTTAGTTCTCTTTGTGTAGGTCTGCATTTCATTTGTAGGAGAGCTTTGTTTATGGTGTGAGAAAGGGGTCCCCTTTTATTCTTTTGCCCCTGGACATCCAGGCACCCCTACCCCATTTGTGGAAGGCTCTTTCCCCTGCCCCTGAATTGCCATTTGGTAATAGTATTTTTTTTGAGACAGGCCTTTGCTGTACAGATCAGGTTGGCCTTGAACTCACTAAGTAGCCCAGAATTCAAGTAGGCCTCGAACTCAAGGCAATCCTCCTGCCTCAGCCTCCCAAGTGTTGGGATTACAGGCATGTGCTACCACACTTGTCTTGAGTTGCCTTTTAGAAAATCAACTGATTGTAAATGTAAGGGTTCCCTTCCTATTTAGTGATTGATTGTATCCTTATTCTTTTGAAATTGGGGCAGAAAACCGCTCAGACAAATGTGAAAGAAAGTCTTTGAAGAACTCCCAAGATGACATTCTTAAAGAAAGATGCTAAAGAGGACAGCTACCTTCTCTGAGAGGCTGACACCACCCTGCTCTGTCCCACATGCCACAAACAAGGAGAAACTGGGCTTAAATCAGTGACATGAGGCCTCCATCTCCTCCCTGGCTGAGAAATGTCCCCTGATAAGTCCTGGAGATAGTTTGGTCTTATTTTGGGAGGTTTGGGGTCCAACCTGCTTAGGCCTACAAGGTAGTCAGAATGGCTATCATCGCCTTCTCTAAGCCTTCAGCTTCTCATCTGGAGGAGGGAATTATTTGGGGAACACATGCGACAATGTGTGCGAAGTGTTGCCAGCATTGCTGGAGGGTGACAACAGTGACAATACCACAAGGCAGAGTCTCAGGGTCTTCTAAGGTTGCCCCAGCCCTGCACTGGTGCTGGCTCTCCTCCTCCAGGATTCCTGCAGGTGGCTGGCTATTCAGTCTGAACCCCTGTGGCAATGGGGCATTCAGTGTGTCCTGAGGCGGCTATTCCATATTTGGTAAGAAAATTTTCTCTCTGCTTGAGCTGAAATACCATAATATAGTATCAGCTATGCAGGCCTTGTGTCCATTTCCTACAGGATTTATCTGATTCTTCAAATAATCCTGGGAAGCCAACACACTGTCAGATTGCCCCACCTACAAGGTAGAGGAAAAGACTCAGAAAGGTTAAGTGGCTTGCTCAGGAGCCCACAGCCCCTCAAATGCAGGCAGACCTGACTGACTCCAAGGCCTGTGAGCTGTTTTTTAGCTTTCCTGTCAATCCCAAGCAAGGGTCTCAGTGCCATCGCCGGGGGCAGTAGTGGAGCAGGGCTCCCTCTTCTTGTCCACGCTGGCCTTGACTGCCGACCTCTATCAGATGTTCACCTCACCAACGTCGCGGTGCAGAAGACATCTCCTGACTACCACCCAAACAAGGTGAGGGGCCGGGCTTCTGTGCTCCACAAGTACAGCCTTGCGGAGGCAGGGCTAGAAGCTTAGACAGGACACAGTTCATGGTGAGGACAGGGCCACCTTTCCCATTCGTGTGGCCCAAGCCAAGGGTGCAAGATGGTCCACAGATCATGTGTCTGAATCTTTGAAAGTTACGGGTCAAACTAATGCACCCCAAACAAAAAGCCTTCCGTCCTTCTACCTGGACAGTACCTCCTATTGCTCAGTCCATCAACTGGTGTATCACACAGATATGCTATCTTAGCTATTCATCTATCATCTATGTCACCTATCAATCTAATCTGCGATCTGTCTAATCTGCACAAAAACCTTCAAGACCAAATTCAAATACAAATGCTTAGACTTTTCAGGGGTGCAGGCCAGATCAGGGGCACAGAACAGTGACCCCAGCTCATACCTGCTGCCTTCCTTCCTTCTGGCCACTCTTGGCTTCAGAAGGCACATGGTCACTGTAGTCCTTCCTCAGGGAGGGTGGCCGAGGGAAGAGGCTTGCACAAGCCACATGGGCAGGGACACCTAGGGTCCTAGTGGCCAGTCCTGTTAGTTACACACAAGGAGGCTACACCCAGATGGTCCCAATCATGGAACTCAGGCCTAAGGGCTATGCTAGTTGGTTTGCTCTAGGGTCATAGCAGGTGGGGTTCTGTTACCCGAGTCCCTCACCATCTGGCTGCTGGCCCAGGGCTGCAAGTGGATGCTCCAGCGCTTCCGGCAGTACCTAGCATCGAAGCACAGCCCCCAGGTGGTAGAGACACTGTTCAGCGACATGGACAACATCTTCATCAAGAGCCTCCAGAGCGTGCAGAAGGTGATCATCAGCGACAAGCACTGCTTCGAGCTGTACGGCTATGACATCCTCATCGACCAGGACCTCAAGCCGTGAGTGAGAGGGCAGCCCAGCAGGAGGGGGTGCACGTAAGGTTTACACACTGCGCTTCTAGACCACCCCACCTGAGTCCCAGTTCTGCCACTGTGAGATCTCGGACACACTTGTTTTTCCTGTGTGTCAGTTTGCCCAGCTGTAGAATGAGGTTGACCAGTGTGCTTGTCTTAGTTCCTTTTTTGTTGCTGAGACAAAATACCCACCCAAAATTAAAGGAGGAAAGATTTATTTGGCTTACAGTTTATGGAAGTTTCAATCATCAGCCGGCTCCAAGGCAGGGTGGCACATGGTGGAGGAGCAACAGTTCACGGTGGGCAGAAGGCCGCAAAAGCAACAAGGGACCTTAACAGCATCTTTCTGCCTCTTTTACCTTATCCAGACTACTTAGGCGGGTAGCACTTGTACCCTACTCCTAGTGCCCTTGAACTCGGCATTGTCCCATGAACAGACTTCACCATCATACACTCTAGATCCAGCCACCTCTGAAAAAGCCCCCACCTATGACTGCCTGAGGCTTTGGGAGGACATCTAGACACAAGCCGTAACAGTGCTTGTACCTCTCAGTGAGGAGGAATGAAAGGTAATCATCTGTGGCCACCGAGCCTGTCTCTAGGAGGTCTTTCCTGCTTGGCTGAGGCAGAAATGCTCCCCTTGCACCCAGTGAGCTGCTTCCCTCTGCAAGTCCTGGGTGCAGAGGAGAAGTGCTGCGTAAGGGAATATGGTCCCAGTGTCCATGCCAGGAATGTGGTGCAAGGCCACAGTGCCCATGGAGGGGGAGGAGCTGGCAGAGACTGCAGTAACAGCTCGCGTGACACAACAGGACAGGGAAGCTCATGTGTTGTTCCAGGAGCATAAGGTCAGTGTCAGGTCAAGGGCAGGCCAGGCCAGGCCCAGGCTATGCAGACCCAAGCTGAGCTGCTCCCCCACAACACTGCTGGATGTAGAGATGTCTCCCCTACCAAGGTCACCTTGTCGGTGCTGAGGGGCTTTTCTAACCAGGCATAGTGGGCCAAGAGCAAGACCTAAGTCAGCCACTGGTTGCAGCACCAATGAGCCTCTCCTCTTTGCAGCATGATGTGGCAGTGACATTAGGGTACACACTGCAGGGAGAAATTCCTGGATGAAGGTGAAGGAGAATGAAAAGGGTGCCCCTGGTCCCCCACTGACTGCTGGGGAGCCTTTCCCTCTGCGCCCCAGCTTCCGGTCTAAAATGGTGGGTTGTACAAAACGAGAGGTTGCACACTGGAGAGCCTTGGCCAGCAGATGTAGCCGATTTTGGGCTTTAGAATGTTGTTTAAATTTATGGACAGACTCTAAAATTTGGGAAATTTTTACATAAAACCCGGGACTTGGGGGGTTTCTGGAAAAATCAGAGGATCCTGAAATTCTGGGTTCACAGTCCACAGGCTGACACTGTCCCAGAAATACCCTTTCAGACTCAGAGGCCCTTCTCAGCTCAGCTCAGCACAGTTCCCCACCCACCAGCATGTCCCAGCCCTGAGAGCACAGGCGAGCGCCCAGCCACAGACACACTAGGAAAGCTAGGGAAAGTAGGATTCGCTCGTGCTCATGTGTATCAGAAGAAGGCAAACACACCAACAGGAGGCCCCCATCATCACCCTCGCCCCTGCCAGCTTCCCCGCTTTGGCAGCCTTTCTCCAGGGAGGACAGATGGAGGGAGCAGCCCTGCTTGGCCTGGGGTTGGGACCCAAGCACCTGCCTACTTCACTGACATCCCAGTGGCTCCTGGAACCAATTGGCACTCAGGCTGTCCCTCCCTCGGTCCCAGGTGGCTCCTGGAGGTCAATGCTTCCCCCTCACTGACAGCCAGCAGCCAGGAGGACTACGAGCTCAAGACCTGCCTGCTGGAGGACACATTGCACGTGGTGGACATGGAAGCCAGGTGAGGGCAGCCTTGGCCACAAGCTCTGTCTACAGCAGTGGGGCCTTCACCAAGAGAGAGGAGCCAGGGGGAGACCTGGCCTGCTTGACCATTACATCTGAGGAAACTGAGGTGCTTACATAAGATTGTCTCTTGGCCTAGATTTGACCTTTCCACGGCACTGTGGCCCTCTATAGTTTTTCAGGCAGGATTTACCCAAAACTTCCAGACTGTGGGTCCTGGGAACCAATCACTTTATCTCTGAGCCTCAGTTTCCTCATTAGTAAATAGAAAGCATGACTACCCTCAAAGTGCCTCGCTCATGGTAAGTACCTGGTTCTAACAATGTGTACATAATTGAAAAAAATAGGTGCTGGCTGCAGGGCTGGGAAAACCCAGATATTTGGTGTTGACTGGTAGGTCTGTTTTCTCTCTCCCTGCTTTTTTACCTGGTACGTATCTGCTCTCACACACTCATGTCCCTCCACACCAAGTGTGTCCGTCGTCCTCTCCCTCACTCCCCTCCTCGCTCTTTTCTTCTAAGTGAGATTTTTTCCAATTATTTCAGCAAAAGCTGGAGGGCTAATTCTCATTGCTGGGGGTTGAGTCACATACCGATTCCCAGACCAGGCATTATGACTCTAGGTCTCATGGCCACCTCCCCCGGGATAGTGTCAATCCCATCCTGGGGGTGATGGAGGGAGAAGGGTTCTTAAGGGAAAAACTCTTGGACTGAACGGTGAAATGGATGTTTATTAAGTGTTCAGGTCTCTGCTGTGGCCAGACCTGTGCCACACATTGAGGACACAGTAAAGGTCACAACAGACCTAGTGCTACCTTCTCAGTGTCTTTTGGGGACACAGAGAGAAATCACAAATCAGGGGCACGTTACACGGCAAGTGTGGAGGCCTCAGAAACCGGCATGGTCACCAGGATACGGCCTGTGAATGGTGGGGCGGTGGCAGACACGTGCCAGTACAGTTCTGGGGCGCTCTGGCCCCACCAGCTGCACCTTCCTTAACCCTGTGTCTCTTGTTGGTCCAGGCTCACAGGAAAGGAAAAACGAGTCGGAGGCTTCGACCTCATGTGGAATGATGGTCCCGTGAGCAGAGAGGAAGGGGCTCCTGACCTGCCGGGGATGGGAAACTTTGTGACCAACACACACCTGGGTATGCAGGCCAGGTGGGAGGAGGCGCCAGGTGGTGCAGGAGGCATCTGGCATTACACTGTGATTGAATTCAATCTGCAACTTAGCAGCTGTGTGATCTTGGGCAAGGACTGAATCTCTGTGCTTCATCTGTCAAATGGAGACGGAAGTTTCCATGTATGCCTGGCACACACAGACCCTATTATTAACTTGTCAGGAGGTGGTTTCAAAAGACTTTGGTGGAAAAACAATCCAAAACATCCACTCCATATTATTAACAGACAGGAAGGTCCTCAAGGCTTGACTTCTAAGTTGGTTTCTAAAAAGTGAAAAATTTCCCTGATTGTAAAAATTACTCATTGTAGAATATTTGAAAACTAAAGAAGGAAATTTTTAAAAACATCCAGACGTGACCATCTTTAACAATCTGGCGTGTTTCCTTCCAGTTTTTTAAGAAATGCATATATTCATCGTTTTTCTTTTCTAAAATTGGCACTGGGCTGGAGTTTTGAGTCCCATTTTTCCATCCAAGTATATTAAGAACCTCCCATTTGGAAGCACGGTTTAGCCAGGTCTGAACCAAACGTTTTATACACATTAACTCATTTCACCTTTAGGCAGCTTTTGTGCTCGCTGGACAGATGAGGAGATGGTCTCTGGAGGTAACCTAGATTGCTGAGGTCTCGGTCATAAGGGATGAGGACTCAGACTCCAGTTTCCCCCAAACCCTGAATGTTGCCAGCTAAACTCTCCTGCTTCTTAGCAGAATTAAGAACTGTCGGGTCCTGACCTAGGTCTTCAATCCTCCAAACGAGTGTACAGCAGAGGTTAAATAAAAAGGGACAAATTGTATGATTTTTTTTAGAACTCCGGGAGGGTCAAAACCCGTCAGTTGAGTTTGAGACCCTGAGGGCTAAGACAGAGTTCTCTGGATCAGCCCACTTTTATTAGGACCAAGGACACAAGGCAGGGAAACTGAGGAAAGCACAGGAAATGAGCACGGCCTTGGAAGACTTCTCCAAGTAGTAAATTAAGCCAATTTAGGAGACCCATCTTATCTCCAAGATAACATTTACAGTAGGATGGAGACTGCCGGAGTGGGATGCCTGCATCTGCAGGCTCTATTGACTTAATTAGTGTTGGAACCCAGGTGTCTTCAGCCGTGGCCTTACCTTGCCCTTTGTGGTATCTGGTATCTCTGGCCTCACAGGCCAACAGGCCTCAGCCAGGACCAGTGATTCAATTGAGGTTCACTTACAAGGGGCCTAGGCCTAGGCCAGACTCACAGATAAACAGAGAAAGCCAATTAGTAAAATTTAAATCCTGCTCAGAGCAGCTTCCTGGTGGTCTCCAACAAAGAACAAAGTTACCATATGCAGCAAAACATTCTAGTTTGCATATATGCTAACATTTACCAAACCGCTTTCTTATAATTGGCCAGTTGACACAATTCTATATTTTACTTTCATAAATAATACCACGATGAGCACCCCTTCCCATAAAACTCTAACTGAAATTCTGGCTATTTTGCTAGGACAGATTCCTAGAAGCATAATTACTAGATTAAAGGGTTGGAATGACTACAACCAAACCACTTTCCAGAAACACTACTCTAATTTGCCAGTTTTTAATTTAAAAAAAAAGGAAAATCTGTGCCAAACTGATAGGTGAAAAATGCTGACTTCTTATTGTCCATGTGCATTCCTGCTGAGGTTTCAGATTTTTAACCATTTCTCCTTTTGTAAACTATCCAATCTATTTTTCTAGGGATTGCTTAGTTTTCTAAATTTATCAAAGTCTTAAATATTAATATGCTAAAGATATCATCCCTCTGTTAAACATACTGTGACTATTTTCCTGGGTTTGTCATTTGCTTTTTTAGTTGTACTTTGTGGTGACTTTTTTCTTTGATGATAAAAAAGAAATTTTATGTTTGTCAGGGATTGGGGTGATTTAGGCCTGGATTTGGCTTCATGTACCTGAAACACCATCTAATAGTTAAGTAGAGAGGGGCTGATTATTTCACAGGAAGTCTTAGGCAGGCCACATAGGCTGACAAGTTTCACAATGCCCCAGGAACCCAGGTCCTCCCTATTCTGCCAAACTCAGTAGGTTGGCTCGATGATCATGGTTGCAAGATATCTGCTCCAGTTCCAGACACTGTGTCCTTATCCCAGGGAGGAAGAAACAGAAATGCCCAAGCCAATGCCTTCTCTTCAAGGCTCTGATTTTTCATTCAAAGAGGGAAGGATACCACCCACCACCCCACCACCATCTCACTGGCAAAAAAGCTTGGAGTGTCAGGTAGTGTGCCTGGAGCAAGACAAAGGAAAAGGTTTTGTGATGTGCTTTCCACAGCAGATCTCCAGGTCTGCGACATCTGGTTTTGGTGGATAACATGATGCTTCTCCAGGTTTAATGCTCACAGTCATGTGGAGAACTCATGAAGCCTGCGATGTGCCTGTTTGACAAGCTCCAGGCAATGCTCTGTTAACTACTGCCGGCACCCTCCTCAGACTCAGCAGCTTAAAACAGCTGTTTTGTTTGCTAAAGAGTCTTCCTGTCTCTTCTGGTCACTCACAGGCACAGACTGCTGGCAGCGTCACTGATACTCAGCCTTGGGGAGCCTCACTCTCCTCTCCTCACTAGGGAACTGATGCAGGATATCAGCCAGGCCTCTTCCCCGTGGGCACTGGCTGCGAAGTCTAGCCTTGGCTTCCTGGCGCGGTGAGCCCAGGGTTCCAAAAGACATGGCAAAGCCTCTTGAGACTGAGGCTCCGAATCCCAGCATCATTCTGCTATATTTCACTGCTCAAAGCAATTAGCTTGGTCAGCCCAGAGTCACAGGGAAAGGAAACAGAACTCACCTCTTGGAGACAATGGCCAATCCACCCTGCACAGCTGTGCGCAGAGGAAGGGAGCACTGTTGCAGCCGAGCCTGTGGACAATCCCCTCCCAATATGGAGGCTGCTGGTTCTTGGGTTCACATTTAAATGGCCCAGATAGAGAACACTCAGTTGCATACTGGAATCACTTAGGAGCTTTTAAAAAAGAACTGACATGTACTAGAGACCTACATGTAGTTTGGTCTTGGTATGTTTGGTTTTTCTGCAGTACTGGGGATTGAACTCGGGGTCCTTGTGCTGAGCTACATCGCCAGCCCTTATTTTACACAGTTTGAGGGGAGTTTCACCAGCTCACTCCCTTACCCAGGCTGGGGCTGCACGTGAGATCCTCAGCCTCCCAGAGCGCTGAGATGACAGGCATGCAGTATCATGCCAGGCGTGGGCATCAGTATTTTTTAAAGTGCCCAGTGACTCAAATACACAGCCCAGGTAGATAGATACTACTTCAGAAGTTTCTGGAAGTATTCTCAAGTTCCTAGTCAGATGTTTCAGTGGATGGTGGTAAATACTGGAGGGAACTGCTTTGGGTTTGGGGGTGGTATTGATGATTGAGGACTGACCTGGGATGTGTTCAGGGTCCTCTGGGTGAAAAACTCAGATAACTTAGAGATGTGTCTAGAACTCCAAGAGGGGGTTTGCTTTAGTCCTGAAGAATTGGCATTATGAATGAGCAAATATAGTATAAGCTAGGGTGCCATGGAACTCACTTTGAAGAACCCTGAGGACACACACAGTGGGCCTTCAGCTCAGTCAGTGCCTGAGGCAGGCTCAGGGCTTTAGGGTGCTAAGCGAGATGGCAGGTACCTTCAGGTCAGTGTTTGTGGCTGCATGTACAGATGCCATCAACATGCTCACCACAAGATTAAATGCTGTGGAGTGGCCTTGAGGCCCAGCTCTGACAGCAAGAAGATGGCTGCCCTGTGACCATGCTGGGAGAGATGGTACCTCAGCAGGTCACTGGGCATGGCTGCCTGGGACATACATGTATGCCAGGGGCATGGGAAAGCTTCTCTCTCAGTCAGCTGAGTCTGGAACAGGAGCTGGGAAAGGGAAGAAACCTAACGGTGTCAGGTACTGTGCTAGCTTTAATAATTTCACTGAGCAAAATCAGAAGGAAAAGATGCGGGGTGGAGTACAATATGGGGACTGGGAGTGTGGCTCTGCTACCAGATAGCCTGGGTCCAAGACCGAGTTCTGCGTCAAGCCTGCTGTCTCCCCGGCACATTGTTCCCATGAGGGTGAGGATTCCCAAGTCCAGCACCTGACGCAGACCAGCTCAGGTGAGCCCCAGCTGATGCCAGCTTTCCTGATGAATCCTCTGTCCGCTGCACAAAGTGCTTGCTTATCCTGACTGAGAAAACCAATGCTTAGGGAGAAAATGACCCGCTGAGCACCAGGGCACTTCAGAAGTGGAGCCAGGATACAATCTTCCTTCCTTCATCGTCCTGGCCAACACCTTATTTCTCTTCCAGGTTGTGTCAATGATCGGAAAAGCCAGCTGCAGCAGCTGTTTCGCTCCCTTCAAGCCCAGAAGAAAGCTTCTAGTTAACCCAGCGCAGAGGAAAGAGGCTTTGGGAAGTCCACCCTGGCCTCTCCCTACCGGATTCCTGCCAGCCGCTTCACTGAATTCCTCTCCCTCCTTTCAGCCTGGCAGCAGCTTTGCTGGCTAAGCACAGGCTGCTTGCTGCTTGGACTGAGCCCCTACATCCACCCACCCTGCCCCTGGGCATCACTGCACCAGGAGACAGCCAATCCCTGGGCCTGCATCAGCTTGGTGACTGAGCCCAAAGAAGGCAATTCTGCTACCCTGGAAAGAGCACATCTAATAAACAAGCTCAGGCCTTGCTTGGAGTCAGTGGGCATCAGGCCTGGCTCAATGCTGTTGGCATTAGCCCAGTCCTCCTGGCTTTGGCATCTTGATGTCTCGGGTCAGCTGAAAGGGTCCCTACAACTAGGGAACTTGTCTGTGAGCTCAAAGCAAGCAGTTATTAAGATTGTTTACTGGAAGTTTGGAGAAGTGCTAAGCCCTGAACAAATCTCCTCTGCAAAGCCCTAATCTTACATCAGAGAACCCATGGCCTCCGCTGGGCCCTGTCTGAAAACCAGTGAGCCAGAATGCCCCTTTCTCAGGTGGACAAGGAAGGACTGGGAAGGTAGAGCTGTTCAGATAGAGTCTCACAAAAACGCATTTTTCACTGTCAGCTAGATGTCTCCCACTACTGCCAGGCAGTTCCCACTACCACGCCCTGCTCTGGCAGTTCTGGCTTCAAATGGCAGAACCTGACTGTCTAGGTTAAAGCCATGGAGCTTTTGGATACAATACTGGCAAATCCAAGAAGTGAACGAGCAGGCCTCAGAAAGCCAGGAGTGGAGCTACTCTGGACCCTACACCTCCAGAGCACAGGGCTTTCCCTCCATCCCTGTGTGGAACCTGCCCAGCTCCACTGCCAGGAGAAAGCACTGAACCAGGTGTGGCGGTGCACACCAGTGATCCCAGCACTCTGGGAGACCGAGGCAGGAGGACTGCACGTTCCAGCCCAGGTTTGGGCAACTTAGTGGGACCCTGTCTCTAAATAAATAAATAAAAAGGACCAAGGACTTAGCCGGTGTAAAGGGTTCAGTTTTCTATACTAGGAAAAAAAAAGTCAAGACATATTTCAAAAGAGAAACCGTAACTCAGACAACCATACTAGATAGCATCCACCAGGGATTCTGCAAATCCCTACTTTTTAAATTTGTATTTTAAAATATGCAAGACTGTTCAAAGTTCAAAATCTTCCTCTTCACCTTCATGCCCCAACTCTGCTCTTTCTGTCCGGGGGACCCATGCAGTGTCACAGATAAGCACATCAGACACCTGTTCTGTCCTTGCCTTTCTCACCTGCGTCCTGGAGCTTGTTCACCTCAGTCTTCCAGGAGCTGCTGGCCTCTGATCGAGGCTGGGCAGCAGCCCACTCTGGAGCTCAGATTTCCTCAACGTGGCAGGACACATAGCTGGTACCATCCCTCCCTGGTTCTTAGGGTCTTCACAAGAAGCACACAGGAATTACTACAAAACTCAAGATGAGATACTGCAGGTCCAGGGGTTGGGGGTTTAGCTCAGCGGCATAAGCGCCTGCCTTACAAGTGTGCAGTTGTGAGTTCGACCCCTTTACAAGTGACACCCAAAAGTGCTATTCCCTCAGAAAAAGACGAAAGGCTATTTCCTCATTTAAGTAACATTTACTGAGCCCTCAAAAAGCATAAAGACAGCTCTGTCACTACAGTACAAACACCAGGATCTCAGACCAGGAAGCAGGAGAGGACGCCACAGAGCAGCAGGTGCATAACCCTCTCGACCTCCTCCCAGGGCCACCTCAGCAAGGGGCTCCCGACCCCAGAGCAGTCATGGCCTGGTAGGCAGCAGGAGCAAGGCCAGAGCTGGAGGCAGGGGGTCAATGTGTCTTCCCCCAGACGGCTGTGTGAACACAGAGCACCCAGTCGGAGCTCCCTGCAGAGGCCACCTGCCTGTGCCCTGCTCTAGTCCACTCCACCACTCGCTGCCCTGAACCGCCGCTCTGTCATGAAGAATGCTAGCTGGAGGTCCTGCTCTACCCATCTCCATCCTGTGCCCTTGCCCGGGGCCCATCTGGACAGCAGGCCAATGTTGAGAAGAGCCTGCTGCAGTCATCCTCACATCCACACCTACTGCTGGCTGCCAGGCCCTGTCAATGAGTCTTGTGTCCACCGAGCCCCAGTGGTCAGGCACAACACACAGGGACAGGCTAAAGAGTCCCTGCTACCACAGAGCAGCCAAGAACTGTAACAGAAGCTTTGTGCAGGAGCCACATCAGATTCCTGATGCCTATGCCCTTGTAGGGCCAATCCTGTCCTTGCAGGTTTCAAGGCCAGAGGTACTGTGTCCTCCATGATCACAGGGGAGATGGTGGTCGTAGGTCCCCCTCTTGGTATTTGAGTCTCATCCTTTCAAGATGACCTTGAGAGCTTTAAGCTCATCCTGACTGAGTGGCTTCAAGTTAAAGCCCTTCAGCTCCGGCTTGCCTGCAGGGAGAAGACAACACATGAACAGGCCTGGCCTCCCACTGCCCCGCCTACTGCTGGCTCTGGAATCAGGCCCTGGCAAAGAGGCTAGCACCATGTTAACACGGCCGAGCCTGCCCCAAGGTCTGATGGGAGCAGGTCTCAGACCTGGCACACACTGATACTTGTAACTCTCTCTCGGATCATGGATAACTGCAAAGTCAGGGCTGCTCTTCAGAGACAGCTAGATTTTTGTCAGACCTGTGATCTATCTGGAGAGCTTGGGTTTACCCAGAATTTCACCTCTACTGTTGGCCCCTGAGTGATGCCTGCTAAGAGTCCTGTTAAAGCTAGCCTAGCATGCAAATCTGAGATCACTCCAAGCCTAGTACCTAAAAAAGCAGCTGCACCACGGGTAAAACCCTCATGCCTCCCTGTCCATCCCACCCCTGGGCAGCTACATACAGATAACCATTGCCCGATGCCTAACCAATGCCACACACCACACACATGGCCCTGGCCGCAGCCCACCTCCCGGGGGCTTCCCACTCTTGTCCTTCTGAGTAGGTATTATCAGTTCTTTGCCCTCCTGACTCCCAGTTCCCCCAGGTCAATACCTTGAGCCTCAAAGAGGCGGTTGACTTTCACTTTAAGTTGTTTCCGAAGTTTGTCTATTTCTTTATCCAGGTGGTCCTGATCTGAAGATGAGGCAGGCAAATAGAGAACAAGACTGTACTTCAGAGACAGGGACCCAGGCAGAGGGGACACCAGCCTCCCCGATCCCCTTAGGAGCCAGGGACTAAAGGCCAGAGGGACATAACCTGCCCAGCCCACTCAGCTGGCCTAGCCCATCTTCACTCCCGGCTCACATACAGTCTGCTGGGGTGGCCAGTGCATAGGGCGGCAGCATCAGAGCTCTCGGCCACTTCCCACAGTGAAATTCCACAAAAGTCAACTGTGAGAGCAGAGTAAGGACCAAGTGACCTGGGGATGGCCGAGGAATCTTACAAACACAAGTCCACCAAGGCATGGAGTTTTTAGAAATTCACCACTGTGGAAAGGTGACTTCAGATAATCAGTGAGTGAGCCTAAATGTTCCAGTTCAACCTAATTAACCCAGTAAACAGAAAAGGTCACCCAAACAGGATGCACCTCAGAGGAAGGGCATGATGACACAGCATGGTGACCCGCTGACTGCTGTGAGTGACATTCCATCTGCCCTCAGAGACCGCCTGGCTAGTCTGCCTTCCCGTGGGCTTTCATCCTTTCTGATTAAAGCCCTGACTGGCCAAGCTTTGGGCCCTGGGTGACGGCTCCACTTTTCTTTGGAAATAAGCAGTGCCTTGTGAGCTTGCCTAGTCTGTGTCAATCCCTGAGAACCCACGAAATCATTTAGCCTGGTGCTCAGAACCCTGAAGATGTCCCAGAAACCCTCTAGGTACAAGGACTAGGTCACATTTATGGGCCAGCAGAGCCCAGCACCAGATCCTGAACCCTTATGATGCTTCCCCGAAGAGCTTCATAATCTCATGCTTTAGAGATTTAGGTAACTTTGGGTCCCCAGGCTGTGGTATACTATAGGTATAACCTATAGTACATGTACCCAGCTAGCTGTTTGTTATTACCGGAGGCTCTAAAAGGTTCACCTTCACTCCCCTACAGGTCTGCTCTCCCCAAATCTCCATTTTCAACCCAGTCTCTACTGCAGGGTTGAAATAAAAGCTCACTTGTCCAGGCTCCCTTGCAGTGATCGGTAGCTGTGGCCAATGAGATGCTGACAGAAAGTTCTGTCATTGGGGAGAATGACCTTAATCCCCAAAGAAGGCAAGTCCATGATGGGAGGAAGCTTTTTGCCTTCTCTTCATCCTGGCTCATGGACCAAAAGCCTGTAATGCTGCAATGGAGGCACAACGACCATGACAGCAGGCCAAGGCGCCACAGCTGGACAGCTATGCTAGTCCTCTGGGCGAATTTTTTCATGAGAAAAATAGAACCATATTTCCTTAAGCCTCAATTTGTTGGATTTTCTGTTATTTGTAACCAACTCATTCTGCAGTGATAGCCAAGGACTCTGATGGACACATGCACTCTTAGCTCAGCTTTACAACTGTATTATGTAGATGCGTTCCCTTTTACAGATGAGGAAGGGACCGACTGGCAGAGCAGGGATGAAAACTCCTGTCAGCATGAATCCTGTAACACCGGGTTTCCGTCTTCCAGCAAACTGGCCAAAGTGTGAACCTCAGTTCTGGGTTAAGCCCAGGGAGTGGGAAAAGTGGACAGACCCCTGAGCAGCCCAGGCAGCATTACCTTTCTCAATCATTTCCTTCGTCTGAGAGTGAGGCATCTTGATAAACATACTCCCGAAGCAAACCATCACATCTTCTGAAATGGTAAATGAAAATTTCTTCAACGAGTACTTTTTTTTTTTTTTTTTTTTTGGAGACAGGCTATCACTGTAGATCAGGCCGGCTTTGAGTTCACTATGTAGCCGAGTTTGGCCCAGAACTCACGGTGATCTTCCTGCCTCACCTCCCAAATACTGGGATTACAGGTGTGCACCATCATGCCTACTCTCCAACAAGTATTTTTTGAGCACTGACTTACTACTGGGCATTGTAGATGCTGAGAACACAAGAGAATAAAACAGAGTTCCTGCTCTTATGGAGGTCATGTTACAGTGGAAGATAGAGAGTAAGCAAAGATTTGTCAGACTCTGATAGTGAAAAATAAAGCAAGGTAAGAGGGACGGAGAATGCTAGAGTAGGAGAGGGACTTGTTACTTACACCTAGTGGTTCGGGCTTCACTGACGGTGAGACATCAGGCAAAGACCTGAAGAAAGTGTGGGTGTACCTGGGGAAGAGGGGGAACCAGGCAGAGGAAGTGGGAACAGCAAGGATCTATCATACACTTGGGTTTCAGGAACAACAAAGTTTGATTCGATGAGTGAGGGGACAGAGGATAGGTAAGAGTCCAGGGGGTGCTGGGTTACACGGAATCTCGCAGGACGGCCCTGGATGTTACATGGAGAGGTTTTGCACATCCCTTTGCACTTTAAATAAAACAAGTCTTCCTGTGGCCTTCGAGGCTCATGATTATGATCTGGTTACTGCCCACCTCTCCAGGCTGAATTCAGGCCCCTCCTTGCCCTCTACTTATGCCACAGCCATTTGGTTCATCTCAAGACGCATTCCCTCATTCCAGTCCAGTTCCATCATTTGCTACATCTCAATTTTCAGTGATCTCAATTTTCAGTGATTTTTATGTTGTTTTCCTTGTCTGCAGAGCAACAAGTAAGAACTGTCATTTTTACACCCCCTCCCCACACTCTCAAAGGTTTTCCATCACTAATGAGCCAGGAGCTAACAGCAGTCACTGACTTGACGTAAGCAGCTAAATTCCGGAGCTACACTCTTTGTGTCAGATCTGCAACATTTGCTCTCTCTTCTCATAATATTTGTTTCTCACAAGGTTGAGTAACACATCTGTGGTCCCCTGCCCCGTCTCTACCAGGGACAAGAAAGGCCTTCAAAGGAAGACTGAACAGTTTTCTAGGGCTGCAGTAAGGAAGTCCCAACTTACCAGAGAGGCTGAGGTCCTTCTGCAGGGCCCTCAGGCCCTCTCGGTTCTGATTCCTTTTGGTGTCAAGGTCCACAATCTGAAAACAGGAGCAGAGGGAAACTCAGCTACTCGGTGCCCCAACCCATCACAGACAAGAGGCTGAGCACACACCACTCCTGGGTTACTTCCTAAAATGGACTGATGATGTGTGAATGTGTTTCTCCTCCCACTAAGCTTCCAGGTGTTTGTCTGTTTTTTGTTTGTTGTCTCTTTGAGACAGCTCTTGCTAAGCAGTTCAGGCTGGTCTTGACCTCACTTTGTAGCCCAGGCTGGTCTCAAATTTGCAATGATTCTCCTGCTTCAGCCTCCAAGTGCTGGGATTACAGATGTGTGCCACCATACCCCGCTCCAGGTTCTTAAAGACAACACTTTATAGAGAGATCTGGTTCTAAGAAGGTGCTGAGAAAATGTTTGCTAAGTAGGTAACTCTGCATTATCCATTCAAACTTGAGAATCACCAGGGAGTGAAACCTTTTCCTCTAAGACACTGTGATTTCCCAGACCTAAGAAGCTCTATTTTCAGACAAGCTTTTCCAGCTAATTCTGACCCAATTTAAGAAACCCAAAAACAGGTGAGCATAGTGGGGCACACCTATAATCCCAATATTTGGGAGGCTGATGCAGGAGGATTGCCACAAATTTGAGGCCTGCATGGACTGCACAGTGAGTTCAAGGCCAGCGTGGACTACACAACAAGACTCTATCTCAAAAACAACAAACCCACCAGTAATACTAGATTGGAGCAGCAGCAGTAGAGACACTGCTACAACAGCTACTCTGGAAGTCAAGAGGCGGCGCCAATTTCTGCTTCTGAGGGTGAGAGCGCTTCTGGGGTTTCCACATCCAGGTTTGAGTCCTGGGACACATACCTCGTGCCTTGATGAGCTAACAGTACCTGACATACACACAGGTACTTGACTGGTAAGAACTGATACGAATTTATCAGTCTCATTCCGACAAGTGTTAATTGGCAGGCTTCCTCTCTCCTTCCCCTTCTCAGTGACTGCCTGACCAACCACCCAAGCCTTCTCACTGGAGATAAGAGGGAGTCATGAACCATGCCTGCCTCCTCTAGCTCCCCCAGCTATTTATTTAACCTTCATCACAGCCTACTGAGTCCATCTTCAAGGTATATTTCTGACCACTGACGGACTCCATCACCACCATCTGGTCTAAATGCATCTCGAGTCTGGATTATGGCAATGACTCTTTGCTGGTCTCCTTGCTTCGACCCTGGCCTCCTGTATTCTGTACTCCACGCGGCAGCCAGAAGGACCTTTTTATAACCTAGATCCAACAATATCACCCCTGCCCCAACTCCCTTCCAAGACACAATCAGAGACACTCCCTCTGTGCATCTGAATGGCCTTACAGGATCGCGGCCCCTAATTAACTTCTTCTCCGTTCCTCTGGCTTCCTCATGCCCTTGGTAACGCCGGAGCACACAGATCAATGATGGAGTCCACAACTACATTATGAAACGGGGGCTTAAGGAAACCGCCTAAGGCGACTATGGGTCAGAATCCGGAAGGGGCAGCAAAGACAAGCGAATGCCCAGCACGGAGCAAGCGTTCACTTAGGACCAGCCGAAGGCACCACGTCGAGACAAGCATTTGACACACGTTATTTGAAACCGCCCCGTAGGTCGTCCGCGGCCGTCAGGGCGCCAGCCTGATCAATTCACTGCGACCCCAGCGCCACAAAGGGCATCCCACCTGCCGCTTGTCCGCCAGCACCTCCTCGGCGAGCTCCTCCACCTCAACAAGGTACTGCAGCACCCGCTCTGCCTCCGGCGACAGCATAGTCCCGCAGCCGGAGTCGCGGATAGCACTTTGCTCAGTTCAAGATGCGCTCAAGATCCGGCCGAGTTCCGAGCTGACTCTCTTTGCGCACGCGCGGCACTTACAGGGTTTCCGGCGCACTTGCGCAATGATAGAAGGAAGGCGCGCAAGCTGTTACGTACGCGCGTCAGCGGGACGCCAGAGGCGGGGCCTGGCGATGGGGTTGGGTTGGAGAGCCCCCTGCAGGCAAGAAAGAGCACAGTCGGAGGCGCTGCCTCATACCCCTCCCTCCCTTCACATACTTTTGGGAATCTATTATGTACAGGGCAGTTTACAGTGCTGAGGAAGAGGAGTGAGAAAAGCAAAACTATTACCCCATTGGAACGTCATCTTAGTGGGAAACGTCGGCAATGAATGACAAACAATTATATAATTATATACTACGAAAGGGAGTAATAAAAGGTTTGGAGATGTAGAAATCATTCCCCCCCTGTTTAATGAACACCAAGAAAGCGCATGTGGAAATGTGACTTATATCTAACCTCTAACATCTGCAGTTTCCTGTCTCTTAATAGAGGGATAAAAATTCCCCTATGTGTCCCCGCAGGATGGAAAGGAAGCAGTGACCATTTAAATTTTGCTTAACCACAGTGCTCTTTAAGCCCTTTTGTTAAGCCCAATGTCCAGAGTAGTTGGTCTTGACCCAAACAAAGAACTGGAGAACTGGGCAGTGAGCATCGAGTGCCAACTCAGGAACACAGCCCTGCAAAAGCTGGGTCATGCCTCAGTGGGGGCCATAGGATCCCAGCGGCCTTCCCAGAAGAGGCAGCCAGCAGCAGTGGTGCCATGGAAGCAGAGGGTCCCCTAGAGATGTTTGTGCCAACCTTTATTGTCTAGCTGCAAACACCAAGCTCACCTGAGGCTCGGAGGGAGGTGAGGACCCTGATTCCTGTCTCCCTCATTCTGGCTTTTTAATCTTCTTTATATACCCCCCCACCCAGTACTGCAGATTAAATCCAGAGCCTTCTAAATGGACTACATCCCTATTCCTTTTTAATTTTTTTATTTTGAAATTAGTTTCCTTAAGTCACTAAATTGCTTCCACTGGACTCCCGAGTCAGCCTCCTAGACTAGTGCTGGGACGACAGCCATGTGCCACTGTAACCGGATTTATTCTCTCCCCTTTGGTTCATGGTAACTTAGCCCTCTCCACTCTGCCTTGCTTTAGATTCACAGAAATATTTGTGTAGATTGTTACTGTCCCATCTCAGCTGCACACCTCGACCAGAGAGAGACAGTGCCTCCTTACACAGCAAGTCAGGTGCAAACGTGGTGCAGGAGATGTTCCGGTCTCCATCCCACAGCTGCCTCCAGACTCTCCTCCAAATCGTGGCTCTGGAAGCCCAGCAGCACCTCTTCTTTGCCTGGCCATTGGCTGTCTTCAATACCAGGGGCAGAGCTAACCTTTCCTAAGCTGCCTGGTCTAGGGAAGGAAGGAGACTCATTAAAGATTCCCCACTGAGGGTGAATTTGTCACCAAACCTGGGATGTTTTGTGTAAACACCTTCTGGTTCAGAAATGCAGACACAGGCCTTGTGAAGGAAGGGGCACATTTGCCAAATGAGATCTGCAGGCATCCCTCAGGCCTGCCCAGTATGGAGGCTCCTCCAGAGAGGAGCCCAGAGAGGCTAGGTGGGCTGACCCTACCCCTACCAGTGGGTCTGGGGGAGGAGAGGTTGAGGGAGGTTCACATTAGCAGTTTTTTGGATACAACTGACCCTTAGAGGCCACTCCTAGCCACTGGAAGTTGGAGAAAGGAAGCATTAGTCATATCCAAGATTCAGCACAGTCAGGTCTAGAAGGACTCTTGGAGGTCACTTGTATTTCAGAACTGATTCTTTCCCAACTATGTATTCACTTCCAAGGCCCCATAACAAAAAGCTCACCATAATCAAAACCAGAAGTGGACCTGCCCTCAGAAAGCTCCAGTCCCGAGGACAAGGCAATCAGCACATGTGCTAGCGAACGTATCAGTTGGTGGTATGTGCTCTGGGGGAAACCGCAGTGCAAGGTGGGAAGGGAATGGTGCACGTATTGCTGGAGATAAGGTGGTCAGGGAAGGCTTCTCTGAGGAGGGAGTGTGGGGAATGAGCCATGTGGATATCTGGAGGAGCCACGCTGCAGGAAGAGGGAACACCAAACGGAGAGGCCCTGACATGAGACTTTATTTGGCAGGTTGGGAGAACGGTGAGGCCAGAAAAGGTGGAGAAAATGAATAAGGCAGAGTGTGTAGGAGACGAGGTCAGAGAGGGGAAGGAGGCATTGAGCACGCGGGCTGCGGAAAGGTCCATCAGCATCCCACCCACATGCCTGAGGCCTTGCTGGAGGTCACCTGCACTCCACGCTGCACCAGCCTGTGGCTGGGGTAGTTTCTGCTCACTGTTGCAGGTGGGTGGGTGAGTGCCAGTGAGGTGATACCTACAGAGACAGCCCCTACCCAACAGAAACAGGAGCCAGGGACTGTAACCCCCAGTGTCTGTCCCACCGTGGGAGACCCCAAAGGAGGCACCTTCAGTCAACCAGACAAGGGCAGGGTCACAGGGCCTTGGGGAGAAGGGGGCTGCTGACCAATAGTGGGATTCTCAGGGCCCTTGCACGTGCTCCTCTGTCTGCTGGGATACTTTTGCCTATGGCTTTGTACCTACCCTCATTTCTCGAGGTCCCCCAGGTTCCTACAGCTTCTGCAGCTTCCCCATTTCTGCACTTACCACATTGTGTTTTTGCCCCTGTAAACATCTCCCTTTCCAGGCATGAGCCCTCAGGATGGGAATCTGGTCTGTTATGTTCTCTGCTCTATCTCTAGGACCAGAAATGGCTCCTGGTACAAAATAGGCATGCAGTGAATGTTTGTGAAATGAATGAGTGGATTTTCTAAAATCCAAAGTATCCCAAGATGAGCAGACCTGACACAGGATGCCAGACCCTGCACCACAGGAGGCAGGATTGTGCGTGGCCAGGACACTACACAGGAATTTCAAACTCTGGGCGAGTGGTGGTGCTTCAGTCTTTCCTGACCAAAACCCTCCACCTGGTCACACTGTGACTGACCATGTCCCCAGCTTTAGCCACCCTGTGTCTGGGTATGCGGCTCTGAGGCCTTGTTGTTTGGGAACTGAAGCCAACAGGAACTCCTTTTTGGTTGCAACTTTCTTCCAAACTGAACCTCGCTGTCTCAGGGCCCGGAAGTTCCTCTTCCCGGCCCAGGCTGAATCAGGGTGTGGAGCAGATAGTACCGAGGAGCCGCACATCCTGGAGTTCCTCACAGGAGCAGCTGAAGCCGCCATCCGCATGCTGGCTGAGGTCACAGGCTTGCTTGGCTCCTCTCCTTCTCATTCTGCCTCCTCCACTCCCCAGAGGTAAGAACCCTCCAAGGCTCCCGTCTCACGCCTCACCAAGACGCATGGGTTCCTGTGTGATCTTTCCTAGAACTCGATGAGTCCCCTCCTACAACTTTACTGTTCCTCAGAAACCAGGGGTGGTCCTACCACAGGGCTTTAGCACTGGCTACTCCTATCTGTATATTCCCTGACAGCTACATGGCTCTCTCCCTCACTTCCTATAAGTCTTAGTTCAAATATCACCTTTTCAGTGAAACCCACATTGACTACCTTATTTAAAAATGTAATTTCAGTGTTTCCCAGTTTCTTGCTCAGCTTCCTGTGCTTCTTTTCTCTTTCCACAGCTTCTGTCACCTTCCAGCATGCTGTGTAATGTACTTACTATGTCTATAGTTAATCTCCTGCTGCTACAAAAGATGCTCCATGAGGACAGGAATATCTGTCTCCTTTGTTCACTGACAGGCTCTAGAATAGTGCCTGCCCCCTGGTAGGTGCTCAGTAAACATTTTTTTGAACGAGTGAGGAGTTGAGCCAGAATCCTAACCAGGGCCAAGCTCTTGACCCATCTTAGGATGCTAGAGTTGGGAGGGGGAGCTGTAGCTCCTGCCAGCTACAACGATAGGCAAAGATAGAGGACAGCTTTTGCTCTTAGGTCAGTGAGATGCTGTGGGAGAGGTCTGAGCAAGTACAAGCATGACTGGATTTGCCTGGTGAAAGCCCCTGTGGCTCTGGTGGGAAGGTGGGCTGAAAGGACCGTGTGTGTACATGTTGGGGTGAGCAGATGAAGCTGGGCTTGCAGAGGTGGCCCACTGCAGCTGCACTGGGCAGGGAGAGTGCAGAGAGGTCAGTTCAGTGTCCCAATTCTCCAGGCAGCCTGGGTGGCTGCCCTACCAGGCCTGGCCTCCGTGAACCGCTTGATGCTGTGAATGTGCTCTTTGGTTGTCTGGGTGGTCCCAGCCCCACCCTCCACTTTCTCTGCGCCCTTGCCGCTTGGCAGGTGGAAGGGAGGCCTCTCATTCTTCTTCCCCTGACCTGGAGAATAATCCCTTACATTCATGAGATTCTCATCTTGCCCTGGCTTCATCCTCCCACATCCCTGGGTAAAGCAGAAATCAAATTCCCATTTGGGCAGATGAGATCAGTGAGACCAAGAAACAAAAAGGGACCCTCCCAAGGTCATGCAGCCAGATGGGGACACCAGGTGGGGACATGTTTCCCAATTCCCCATGCATGTGTTTTCACCAGGCAACAGATGGCCCCAAGGCTTGGCTTGAAAAATCTCAAGTGACCCCCAAGAGAGTGCAAGCCCAGAACATTCCAGTCCTCCCTGAGCTATGCTAGTACCTTTAATCTTTTTTTTTCCTTCAGTTTTGTGGGTTTTTTTTTTTGTCTTTTTCATTTTTATCAGTACCAAGGATCGAACTCACGACCGCCTGCTTGCAAGACAGGTGCTTATGCCGCTGAGCTAAATCCCCAGCCCCTTTTCTTCAGTTTTTGAGACATTTTCACTATGTAGTTTAGACTGGCCTTGAACTCATTATGTACCCCAGGTTGGCCTTGAATCAGGTGATCCTCCTGCCTCAGCCTCCCAAGTGCCAGGATTACAGGCATGCACCATCGTCTCTCAAAATAAAAATAATTTTTTTTTGTATCAAGTATCGAAGTCACGACTGTGCCCTTTCAAGGCAGGCGCTTATGCTGCTGAGCTAAATCCCCAGCCCAAAAATAATTTTTAAAAAAGGCTGGGGATGCAGCTTAGTGTAAAGGCCCTGGGTTCAATCTCCATTGCCACAAAACAAAAACAAAAACAAAAACATAGCCCCCCACCCACCCAAAAGAGAGAAAATAGTATGGAGAACACCAGAATTCCTTTGGGACACCTTCTTCCATGTCTCTTCACTCTAGAGTCCCAATTTGGGTGTGTCTTTTTAGAACTGTGATGTGGATTTATTTATTGTCTTTTTTTTGAGACAGGGTCTCACTCTTCAGTTCAGGCCGGTCTTGATCTCCCGAAGCAGCCCAACCTCGCCTCGAACTTGCAGTGATCCTCCTGCCTCAGTCTCCCAGGTTCTGGGATTACAGGTGTGTGCCTGGTAAGATGTGCATTTTAAGACAGTCACAAACCTGGAGAACACTCACAGGGTGGCCGTGAGTGTGGCAGGGCAGGGAGACGGGGCAGAGGACATTGCACACAGTTGCTCTGCAGTCTCTTTGCCATTAGACACCTTTGTTGTCTTCAGATGTCTCCAATTTTCTAACAGCTGCAAAGTATTCTACAGTGCATACACATTAGAGTTCATTGCTTAATTTTCTCAATTAAAATGCAGTTATTTCTCATGCACTAAATTGCAGAGGCGGAGTTCATCCCGCAAGGTCACATGGCACATGGCCTGGTTAGGCCTGTGAGGACCTCTTCTCATTCATATTATTTTTTCCTTGTCCTCAACTCCACCTAGTTTTCTACCATGTTGAAGCATATTCTCAAATATCTGGGATTTCTTGCAAAGTGAATATATATTTCTACATTTTTTTAATTCATTTTTTTTCCAGACAGGGTCTCACTTTGTAGTCCAGGCTGGACTTGAACTCACTATGTAGCCTAGGCTGGTCTCAAACTCATGGCAATCCTCCTGCCTCAGCCTCCCCAGGGCTGGGATTACAGGGTGTGTCACCACACTTGGCTGTTCTAAAAATTCTTGTGCAAGTGCTACACACAGAACAGTACATACATGAGAGATGTACTATTTATGAACTTTCCAACCTTGAATACAACCATGTCACTAGCACCAGACCAAGGAACATTAGGAGCACCTAGAGATCCTGACAAATACTGTCTCTAAGGGCACAGTCCAGTAAGCATAACACAGCACTGTGACCCCTGGGATGACCACTGTCCTCCTCGTACCATGGATTCATTTTGCTTGTTTCTGAACTTGCCACACACAGAATCGCACAGTGAGGCTCTTCTGTGTCAAACTCTTTTCATTCAGCTTTCCAAGGTTTCGCTGTATGACTGCATGTAGCTATGGATGGCTACATCAATGCCTTCTCTCTGTCTTTGAAATTAATTCATTTCTACCTCATCTGACGCTACTCTGCCCGAGCCCTGGTTCCCAAATGCACCCTCACTCTCCCACCCCTCTGGGGGACTATTTCCTCCTCCCTCCAGGACCCTCCCCCTGCAAGACCCTGCTGTCCTGGCCAGGCCCTCGGGAGGGCTGCTCTCCCTCAGGTCTCCAGAGGAAGTTGGTTCTCATTTTCTTCTACAAAGGTCACTTTCCTGTTTGGACTACACCATTTTTTTCTGGATTTAGTTTCTCACCAGCCCAGGAACCCTCCGAGGCCAGGGCTCCATGAGATTCCTCTTGGGAGACCAGGACCTTAGAAGGCACTCCAATCTGCGGAAAGGCTGAAGCCATGGCCTAACCATGGAGAGAATTAAGGATCCAGTCTCTGTCTCCCTCTTCTTCTCCATCCTCCCCTCCCCCTCCCTTTCACCAACCAGAACCTTTCACTGTGCTGGAAACTGGGGGCGTGGAGTCAAGTGGTCCTCTCTGTTGGCAGGGGTGGGAGAACTGGGCCCATCTGTAAAATGGGTGTCGGCTTTCACTCTCTCCCTGGGGCAAGGGCTACTGAGCACTGACACTGTGCCGGGCCCTGGAGATCTGATGCTAACCAAGACAGGCCCAGTCTTAAGCCTTTGGGGCTTTCAGCCATGAGGCCAAGATTGACATTCATGCGTGTAACATTTCTAATTGTCATAAGCCACAAATGAAACAGAGTCCCATGAGGTTGTGTAGAGGGTGGGGAAGCTTTCTGGAGAAAGTGACATTTCAGCTGAGATTTAGAGATGTCTAGAAATAAAGTAAGCAGATGGAGAGGTTGTGTGGGGTGGGGGGAGTAGAGAAAGTGTACAGCCAGAAGAGACAAAGGCACTGTGGCAGGAAGGAGCCTGGAGGAGGGGAAGGTTGGAGCCCAGGGACAAGGGGAGAAGAGGACAGGAAAGACTGAATGGGTAGGGAAGGGCTAAGTCATAAAGAAAGGCCTGGTGGGCAGGAGAAAACTGGAAAGTGGCTCACTCAACAAGTAATTATTGAGCACTTGCTGTTAACCAGAAGCTATGCTATAGCAGTAATCAAGACAGGCAAGGCCCCTGTTCCACAAAGCTCACTGTGACAGGAGATAACCTCAGCACAACAGGCAGAACCACCCTGTAGAGAGGCCTGTTACATGTCAGACACTGAGCTGAGTACATTCCATGCCCCACCTCACTGATCCTCATCGACTCTATGAAGTAGGTACCTATTTTATTTTACATGTATAAATAATACATGCATTTTTCATGTTTTATCTTGAGATAGGGTCTCACTAAGTTACTAAATTGCCCAGACTGGGCTCAAACTTGCAATCCTCCTGCCTCAGCCTCCCAGGGGGCTGAGATTACAGACGAGTACCACCATGCCCTGCAGATATCCATTTTCTTGAAGAAAAGACTGAGATTCAGCAAAATGACATGATTTATTTATCTGTAAAGAGTCTGGAGGACTTACTGCAGTCCATTTTAAAAGGCATTTTATAAATATCTTCACTCAAGGTTGGTATTTGAAAGATGAACCTGTAAGAGCCTTGAAGGATATGTATCAAAGTTAGAAACACACACACCACTTGGTCAGCAAGTGCATTGCTAGGAACTGCTTCCACAGAGATCCGGAATGCTATGGCCACTAAATTACGCACTGCAGTGTCATCTGAGGTGGAGACAACTTGCTTGGCACCAGTTAGACCATGTACCCTGTGAAGTAGAGGATGGCACAGCCATGCAGTGGGAAGCTTGGTGCCATGAAAGAAAATGAGGCACTCTCCACTGAGGTAGAGTGGTCTCAAGACAGTTAGATAAAAGGAGGAAACGCACAGAGCTCTGCATAAGTAAGCTATCATTTGTTTTAAAACAGTGGTGGTGGGCACAGTAGTATGTGGCTGATACAGAGAAGAGAGAGGTGGAGAGGAAGAGACGGAGAGGCACACATCGCTTGCCTCTGGGAAGGGGAGCTGGTGGCCGGAGGATGATAAGAGACACTTTTTAATGTGGCCCTGTTGTGCCTTTGAGTTTTGAAACCATGTGAACATATTAACTACTCAATAAGTAGATATGGGCTGGGGGTGTAGCTCAGTGGTAGAGTGCTTTCCGAGCCTTTGTGGAGCCCTAGGTTCAGTCATTAATGCAGAAAGAAAGGGAGAAGGAAGGAAGGAAGAAAGAAAGAAAAGAAGAAAGGAAGGGGGGAGAAAAGAAAAGAAAAAAGAGAAAAGCAAGGTTGGAGGAGGAGCGAGGATTATATTTATTTCTTCTCTACAGAGAAGAAACATTGGAAGGGAGGAGATACACCAGCATCGCTAAACCGCGGGTATGTTAGTGATTCCCTGGCTGCAGAGGGGCGATGACTTGCTTACGGCCATCTGAGCAGGTAATGGCAGAGCCAGGTTTGGCTGTTACCTGAGTTTTGGCCTGTGTCCCCCACCCCAGTTGCAGGCTCACTGAACACCTTCTCCTCGCCAGACTCCACCAAGCACCGAGGAGGCAGTGGTGATATCCAGGCAGCCTGCTGCCCTCCCAGATCTGATCATGTTCCAGGCAACAAAAAAGTAAAGCGCACGATCGCGTTTGGTAGTGATACACGCAGGGAACTGAGAACAAGGCAGGAGGGGGACAGGGGGAGTGTGCAGGTGGTGACCGAAAAAAGCCTTCTGAACAGGAAGCACTGAGAAGAGGAGGAAATGGGGGCCTGTGAGCATCTGGGGGAAAAGCAGGAATAAAAGCCTTACAGAAGAAAGAGGGTTGGCTTGTGAAAGGTACTGGAACAGAGGGAGAGAGGGAAAGACAGCAGGAGAGAAGGCCAGAAGGTGTGCAGGAGAGACTGTAAGCACTGAGATAGAGCAGGACTTTGGCTCAGAGGGAGGTAGGAAGCAGCCCGAAGGTTCTAAGAAGATATGAGTCTGGTTGGATTTCCCTTGAGGAAAGGCCCTCTGACCGTGGGTGCTATCAGTAGAGAATGGACTTTAGGAGGGAAAGACTGCAGGGGACCCAGAGGTTGAGGCAGTCCAGGTGTCCAGGAGACACAAAACTTTGGCCTGGGGCCTTAGCAGAGAGCAGAGTCTAACAGGGAGTTCAACAAGATGCTTGTAGGATCTGTTCTGCTTTTAGATGCAGTAATTTGGTGAATTACTTTGACACACACCAACTAGCCCCTCTTCTTTTTTAACAACCTCTGGGCTTCTCCTCCTAGATTCTGGGTCTGACCAGAGCCCAGTGATCTGCAGCTCAGATCAGGGATAGCTCCCCACCCCCTCGCTATCAACCTCACTCCTGTCGCCATCTCCCAGGGACAGATGGGTGGGCGGCAGGAGACAGCTGGGCCTTCAGGCTTGCAGTGCCCTAGGGGAGAAAATTATCTGAGAGTTCATAACCCCTCTCTGACTTCTAGATCTTGAGTTAAAAGCCCCAAATGTCACAGTTCCAAGGGGGAGGGTTGGACAGTGCTGAGAGGCAGGGCAAGATGCTTTTCGGCCCTGTAGCTGACCATACAAGGGTAGAGACCTGGAGCGCTGGGAACTCCAGCACCGGGAACAGGAAACCACTTGGGCTGACCCTCAGTGGATAGTGATGACCCTCAGGCCACGTCTGACCCACTGACTTAATCACTGGCCTACAAACTGCTAGTGAAAAATTGGTGCCAATGTTTTAAAATTCAAGAATATGGTAGTAAAACTGAGATTTCTGACTTTTCTTGAATAACTGGAACGTCTGATCACCATGTTGATTGGCCTGCCCACTGTTGGGTTACAGCACCAGTGGGAGATGAGTAGCAGGTCCCTATTACTATTTTATTTTATTAATGGGAAAATATATTCACATGGTTCCAAAAAAAATTGTAAGAAGGCAATTTTCCATCCCGTCTTTATCCCCTTCTGCCCAGTGCCCCTTCAGGAATCTCATTTTCCTATGTAAATGCCAAAGAGTTCTTCATGCATGAACAAACATAAAAAATGTATGGTTTTTTAATACTTGGAGCTTGACCCTAGGAGTGCTCATCCAATGAGCTACATCCCAAATTCTGTGGTTTTTTTAATGTTTAATTTGAGACAGGGACTTGCTAGGTAACCCAGGGAGGATTCAAACTTGTAATTTTTCCTGGCTTAGACTCTTATATGCTAGAATTAAAGGCATGGGCCACCACACCCAGTTTAAAATAGAGATTATTGCTCTCCCCTTTTTACCCAACCTAATTCCTTTTCTGTTCCTTGTTCTTCCTTGCAAAGGCCTTTCTGTATCAGGACATGGAGTGGTCACTGCTCCAGGCCCTCCTGTTGTCAAGGAGCCCACAGGTTTTGTTTTTTTTTTTTTTTTTTTTTAACCAGTCTAATAGGCATCCGGGTCATTCCCAGTATTTGCTGCTATAAACAACAGATATAAATTTCTAATGCATAGTTTGCAAGGGTGCAAATATTTTAGTAGGAGCTAAAGAAAAATGATTGAGAACTGGTCCAAGCTGAGGGCGCAGTAGGTGAGGACCGAGCCCTCAGCAGGCTCCCAAAGTGAGGCTAAGTAAGGAAAGGTGACCAGAGCTGTTTCTGAGTGATCTCCAATACAGTCCAGGCACCATGCCTTGGGGACTAGACAAAGATGTCCAGATCTGCCTGTCACCTGCTAATAAGCACTTCTCCCTGGGGCTCAGTGTCTCTCTCTATAAAAGGAGAGGGGCTCAGGGAGCTGGACGAGCTCTCAGAGGGCCTGTCCAGATCCAGCCAGCTGAGGCTCCCTTCTTCCTCTGTGCCAGCCAGACTCTGCCTCTCTTAGCCCTTTTTAAAAATTTAGACAGTGCATCACTACATAATCCAGGCTGGCATTGAACTGAACTCATGATCCTCCTGCCTCAGCCTTCAGAGTACTGAGATTATAGGTATGAACCTTCATGCTCCAACTTTCTCAGTGCCACTGCAGACACTGCCCAAGCTGTCCCTCCCCCACACCACTGGAATACACCCACACATCCTGTTCCAGTGAGAGCTGCTAACCTTGTGGGTCACTCAGAACACAGCAGTTCACATTCCCTCCAGGCAGTCTCCTCTGCAGTGGCCCTGACCCGGGACGGGGAGGTGGTGGTGGTGTCACCCTGTACCTGACCCACACTTCAGACCTACCACCAAATCTTGCTCAATGCCATTTCCTCTAGGCACCTAAACTCTAGCAGACAGTTCCTGAATGCCAACTTTGCTACTTCCTGACAAATGATCTTGTGATAACACTTCCTTTGGGCTCAGTTTCTACAAAAAAGGGGGGGAGGGGAAGGGGGCTGGTTTGAGGATAACACCAGTGTGCTATCACTAACATTCTTAGTACCACTGTTGGATTCAATACTTCTGTAAGTCTTTGCTCCTATCTGAATTCTCACCTTCATAAATTCAGAGGAATAATGGAATCTCTATTGGAGGGTTGGTCATTTCATTCATTCAGTGATTGTTATAAAATACCTCCTGAGTGCCAGACACATAACTAAGAGATTTGGTGAAGAGAATAGATCCCTTGTCCCAACCCTCATAGAACTCCCAGGTAATTCCAAACAGACAAACATAAGATAAATTCCCAGTGTCCTGACATTAAGGAAGAAAAAAACTAAGGATTGGGAGGAGCTCATAACAGGTGAGTGTCAAGTAAACTTTTCTGAGTGCTGGGGAACAGGGCACAGCTGGGCAGGAGATCCAGGAGGGCTTCTTGTGGGAAGCATCACCCCAGTTATTAATTCTCAACAACTATCCTCACAACAGCTCTAGGAGGAAGTTTGTTCTATATTATTTTTCTCTATAGCTAAGAGAAATTAGACAACTTACCCAAATGTCTTGGAGGCATAAAGAGGTGGATGGGTTTCAAACTCAGATTTTCTGATTCCAGAGTATCAGTCTAAAAACTTACCTTGTATTATGTGCCTTCCATATATCTCCCTGCCTAAGGTCATAGGAGAGAAAAACACAGAGATGCTTCTTTCTGAATCACACTGGTATTCGGACTTCCAGACCAAATGACACTCACTTTAGTCTAAACGTGGGTTGTCAGCCTTGAATCCAGTCTGGAAAGCTCCCTTAGTCTCTCATTCCTTTCCCTCTGTTTCCAGTTGTAGGTAACAGATGATACCCCAACCTTCTAAGCATTACTGAGACCAAAACAGTCCCTGGATAGGAAGGAGATGCCAGGCTGCAGGGCTGCAGATGGCTGCTCTCTCCTGGCCCAGGGCAGCTGTCCCCCTTCATCTCCTTGTCCACTCAGGCAGACACCTCATCTCCTTTTCTCCTCTTCTCCTTAACTTCCCTTGAGAAGTACCAAAGCCTACTCTAAAGGCAGATGAAGGACTTGAATTTGGCTCTAACACTTACTGCATGACTGAACAAATTAAGTCGCTTTTCTTGAGACTCAGCTTCATCTATAAAATAGGAGGGAAAAATGTGAACAACCTCACGAATTTTGAGAATAGTGTAGGTTAGAAAGTGTACAGTGGTTAGAACAGTGACGGTCTCTTCAGCCCAGGCTGCTTCTCTGTGATCACGTTCCTACACTAACTGCTGATCATTCTCACCCTTAACATGACCCCTGCTCAAATTTTGCAACAGTTCCCGACTGCCTGCTGGATAAAGCCCACCTATGTGGGCCCCTCGGGATCTCATCCCTTAGAACTCTCCAGTCCCACCTCCCCACCCACATCTGTGATCTAAATTTCTTGGAATCATATGCCCTCCGGTCTCGGGCAGTTGCTTTCCCTCTTCCTGGCGTTCCGTCTCAGCCCCTCCCCTCTCGGGGTTGCCCCTCTTTTCTAACGAGGCTGTGACCAGAGGAAAGTGGGCGGGGTGGGGGGCGCCCAGAGATCTCAACTGTTGGAGCCGCTGTTTTCTCAGCCTCCCAATGAAGACAATAAGAGAAGGGATTTCTTAAGATCAAAGAAGCGAGTGTAACAAGAGAACACTCAGGAAACTAGAAAGTGGTGCGTTAGCACAGAGTGATTGCTAAAAGGTTATTGGGGTACCCCAGAAACAGTTGGTCCCCCAGCCCCTTCATTCCAAAACCCTAGCTTCCCACCCAGGTCGCCGCAGGGGGCGGGGGAACAAATAGAGGAGGAGAAGGTGGGGAGTGGGCTCTCAAGTGGAGTCCAGGGGGCTGAGAGAGGAAAGGATGTGGTTGGGGCTCCACGCCTCCCAGGGAGGAGGGAGAGGGTGACCTGGGTTGCTGTGCCCTCGCTGGCCCTCTTCCTGTCCTCGGAGGGGCCCAGGCCGGCCGGGCCGGCGCCACGAATGAATCACTGAAAAACTGGGGAGGGGGAGGGGGAGGGGAGGGGGAGGGGAGGGGAGGGGGAGGCGGGGAGGGGAGGAGGAAGACGCCCGCCCCCCCCCCGCCCGCGCGGGGCTCCCGCCCCCGCCCCCGCCCGCCGCGCCCGGAAGTCGCTCCCGCCTCCTGCTCCGCCAACATGGCCGCGAAGTCGGATGGAGCGGCGGCCGCGGCCGGCCCGGAGCCCGAGGGGGCGGCGGGGGGCGCCCGGGGCGGCGCCGGCGGGCGCGGGGAGGCGGCGGCGGCGGCGGCCGAGGGCCCGGAGGTGGCCGCCACGGGCGGCGCGGGGCCCCGTTACGCGCTGCGGGACTGCTGCTGGGTGCTGTGCGCGCTGCTCGTGTTCTTCTCCGACGGCGCCACCGACCTGTGGCTGGCGGCCTCCTACTACCTGCAGGGTAAGCGCATCTGCTTCGGCCTCACGTTGCTCTTCGTGCTGCTGCCCTCTCTGGTCGTGCAGCTGCTCAGCTTCCGCTGGTTCGTGTACGACTACTCGGAGCCCGCGGGGGCCCCAGGACCCGCCGTCAGCACCAAGGACAGCGGCGTCGGCGGGCCCGCCATCAGCACCAAGGACAGCGCCGGCGCCCTGGGGACCGAGGAAGGCGGCCCCGAGCTGGGTGCCCGGCCCTCCTCCGCCCGCGCCTATCGCCGCCGCTGCTGCCGCCTCTGCGTCTGGCTACTGCAGACCCTCGTCCACCTCCTGCAGCTCGGCCAGGTTTGGAGGTAGGAGAAGAGCAGGTGGAGGGCGCGGAGTCCGAGGAGTGGGAGTGACGAGGAGCTGCCTGCCACCCCAGCCCTGCTCTGACCTTTGCAGACCTCCCTCGTGTCCCGACCTCCGCCCCGCCCCACCCCTATTGCAGTTCTGATTTCTTTTTAGTCAGGTCCTTCTGTCCCCTGCACGCCCCCATCCTGCCCAACCTGAGGGGAGGGGATGGGCCACGAAGCGAGAGGAAAAGATTCTCTTCGGGATGTATGAGTGAGGGGATCCAGGGCTCATGAGGAGTGCGAGGCTTGGAATAGAGCTACAGCGCTTTCTCCAGCCTTGACCCTCCCTCTCGGTCTGTGTGCCCAGCCTGAACTTAGAAAAGAGCTCAGAAGTCCTTCCTTGCTCTTGAGGAAGCTCAGTTTGGAATCGCAGCCCATTTCCAACCTCCCAAGAGAGACAGAATTTGAGGCTGCTAAGTGACTATCCCACCTGAACTTCAGCTTTCTGAGGAAGGGTATGCGGGACCCAGCTGGGAAGCTTTCTGGCTTCTTTCAGTGCCTTCCTCCAAAAGGGGAAAGCGAGCTTGGAGTCTTGAATCTGACATTAGATAACCACGAGCTGCCCTTTAATCCTAGGATGGAACCGCAAAACTGAGGCTTTGTTCAAGCTGCTCACTTCCAGGTCTCTTTCTCTGCCAGGACTGAGGGTGCCTGCTGTGCAGAGTTAATTGGAGAGAGGGGGAATTCTAAACCGAGGGCTCCTCTTGAATCGGAATTGCTCTAGCACTTTGAGCTCTACATGCAGTGACAGATGAATTTACTTACTATATGATTGTAGGCAAACCTCCTCCCTTCACATCTGTTTATTCAGCTGTATAGTAAGGGAGATTCTCTACTGTTCTCAACTCACTGGCTTACCATTACATTTTTCATACCTATTATTATGGTCAGGAAAGAAGTTTGTATGAGGACCCTGCAGACTGAAACATATTTTGGGAATGCAATGGCTAATGATGATTATACCAAAAATGTGGGGAAGCATGGAAAAATTCACTCGAGATATAAAGAGTGACCATTACTATTGTTATATTATTCTGCTACTTGTTAAGCAGTCTGCCTAACTCAGAAGATCCAGTTCTGGGCTGAGGGTTGGAAAAAGAACACCCAGGGTTTGTTCCAACTGCTCACATGCTGTGTCACACTTGCTGTGTTGTTGATTCTCTTTCTTTTTTTTTTTTATCGGTACCAGGGATCAAACTCACGACTGCCTGCTTGCAAGGCAGGTGCTTATGCCGCTGAGCTAAATCCCCAGCCCCTTGTTGATTCTCTTTCTGCCTTGGTTTCCCCATTGATGCTTGCCAAGATGATGTATATATTCCACTTAGCTTGTCCTGGGGCAAAAAAGGAGTGTAGCACTATCCCCATAAGGTAGTATTATTATTATTAGCTTGACACATAAAAATATTCATGTCTACATCCAGAAACTGATCTGCGTTTATCATTCTGTGCCTGAGTGGACAGATGGTCAAAGTTATTTTTAGATTCTGAAATGGTAACTTTCTATTCTTGGTAGCCAAATTTTCATCCCCCTTTCCCTCCAGCCTAAAGTGGGCCAGCTGCCCCATGACTCACTGGCTACCCTCTTCCCCATTCAAAATCCACTTACGAGAAGCTAATAGCTAATATGTCTCTTCATTCTTGAATGTACACTGAGTTTTCCTCAAGTAGGGCAAAAAATGACCGGAGGTAAGAGATCCCGAGGGGAATGACTGGAAATGGCTAAGAGTCCACCGAGCTCCATATTTTCTTAGTTAAAAGTGATTTCCACAATTTCCCCATTTGTCAAGGGAGAGGCTTAGGATGAGATGACTTTGTAAGAGCAACATTCTACTGGCCACGAGTGGAGTCTGGCTTATGGAAATGTTTTGTGTAGTTTGTATAGTATTTTTAATACCCAGAGTCCTAGATTCTTTTTTGGGGAGGAAATTATCTCTAAAAGTCTCAGGCATGGAACAACCTAGACAGTGTGTGTGTGTGTGTGTGTGTGTGTGTGTGTACAGTAGTTGTCCACTCTTTCCTCTGGCTATACCTAGACCATTCTCTTGAGCATTCAGTTAGTCATGAGAGCCCTAATTTACAGTTCTCTAACAATTTTCTTATTAAGGACTCACTTTGTGCCAAGTCTACTGATTGCCTTTTTACCTGCTTTACCTCCTGCACCCATCCTAGTGAGCCTGTCATGTGGCTAGTATTATGACTTTTACTTGAAAGATGAAGGGGTGGAGGCTGAGAGGGGCATCCTTGCCCAAGGTCACACAGCGAGGAGCTGGAACACTAGGATTCAAGATTCTCTGCCTTTAGAATCCAAGTTCACTTTATCCAGCGTGCGGTTCTGTCACTGTAATGCCCCTCCCACGAGCTTGAAGAATTGTGAGTCTGAGAGTCCAAGATCCCAGGACGATAGAAAGTCAAGCTTCTGTTGCAGTGAGATAAGAATGTGAAAAGAGGGGGAGGGAAGTGGACCGTGTGGCTGAGGATAAGGAAATACTGTGTATTGGGAGAAAGTACTGGGTTGCAGAGATACTTTCAAGAAACTTGCTTCTTTATCTTGGTTTGTAAGTGACCTTTGGCTGGAGTTTCCACATTTCTGAGCCTCCCTGTGTGTGAAATAAGAAGATTAGATCTGAAAACCTTACAGGGTGGAATATGCCTTTCTGGTGCCTCAGTTTGTCCATATATGCTGCTGGGAACCCAGCTGCTGCTTGGAATGGGTTAGGGTCATCTAATTAGCTTGGGGAGCCTCCCTTAAATACCCCATCCATCTCTAGGGTGCAGCACTGCTCTCTATCTCCTAACGAGCCTGCAATCCAGAGAGATTCTGAAATGGGTTAGTGGCCTACTGTGCTCTTCATTCCCTGCACAGAGTAGAGATCACTTAAAGAGAGAAGAGGGGTTGGGGCCTGCAGAGCTGGAAGGGAATTACCAACAACCGACTGTTTTCTTTGACTTCAGATTCTGCAATTTATGAAGGGCGATTTCATGGAGATGGCTACTGGAAGTGAAAAATCCATATTAGGTCACACAAACTAATCTAGAATTCTGATTCTGGGTGTATTATCAGAGTTTAGGTGTCTGGACCCTTTCCCTGTAGCTTTAGTTCTACAGTGGCTGGGGGGTCTTTAGTTCTAAATGGCTGAGGGGGGAGATCCAGAAAAGGTATATGGAAGCCTCTGGGACTGTCATTCTTGGAAAGTAATAATGTTGGCATGACATGTTTGCTTCCCACACTGAGAAGTTTTTGCAGATGTTCTGAGTGGTGGGCCAGGGTAATGGGGAAGGAGATATGTCTTAGAACCCTGCAGGGTCAAATGTGAGAGGTTGGCCAGTCATTTACCTCCTAATCCCACACCCCCAATCCTGAATAAAATAATTTGAATCATAAAGATATTTTTCAACTCCTTAGGTTTGTGCCATGCCAAAGCAAAAGGCAAATGCTTTGAAGAGTCAGGTAGATAACACAGACGTAGGTATATGGGTTGTCGGACAAGGGAACATTGTGAGGAAGTGTCTTAGACAAGAGAAACTGCTACCTAGCTACCCTGTCAGTGCCATGAGAAATGGGGAACCATTATTGTCAAATCTTGATTTCTCAAGAGAAATAGGAAACTGGGATTTTTGTATGAACTCTCCCAATTTTCAACTACTAATTAAGAGTTTTAAAAATAGTATCAACCAAAAGAAATGCATTTGTGGGCCTTCTTTCTTTATAACCTCAGGCAACCTCTTCATAATTGATAAGGCTGTTTTACACAGAAGATGTTATTATTAAACCTGGCATGATGGCACACATGTGTAATCTCAGCTCCTCAAGAGGCCGAAGCAGGAAGATCATGAGTTCAAGACCAGATTGGGCAATTAAACAAGATCCTGTCTCAAAAAAAAGTTTCAGCATGTAATGGGTTCATTCCCAGTATTAGGGTGGGGGAGAGGGGAGAAGATGTTATTACTTTAAACATAAAAAGAGGAAATGCACAAACACGACATATCAACCATATCCCAGAAGGCCCCATATGAAATATTCTAGGCATGTAGTCTCATCTTATCTTGAAATCTTCCCTCTTCTGGCTGTTGATATACCCATTTATCAGATAAAGAAGTGAAGCTCCGAGAAGTCAAGTAGCTTGTCCAAGCTTACCTCTTAGTCTGGGAAAAGTTGTACCTACCCAGCTTTGTCTAATTCCCAAGCCCAGTTCCATCCTTGGCCTGCTATATTAGGGGATCCCAGAGCAATGTCTCCATGCAGTGACACTTTGAGACCCTGACAGAAAGCAAAACAGGTCATTTGGTAGGGCCCAAATCTGGCTGTGGGCTGGTCACCGGCTTGTGTCTTCATGCTTCCCTCACTCTGCCAATCCTCTGAGCCGTTAAGCCACTGAAGACTGTTAAACCAATTAAAGTCCTAACCCTGTCTCCTCTGACCCTGTGGGCAGTGGAGCAGTAAGCCATGAATCCTGCTTTCCCTAATCTTGAACTCATGGGTCCAGCTTTGCCCAGATAAGCATGGTTTGCTAAGCCAATTAGTGTGAGAGATCTGGCATAGGATTCCTCCCAGGATGTCAGGATCCAGGCCCCTTGAATTGGAAAGAGAGTAAAGGGAGGCAATTGGGCTTTGAGGGCCTCCCTCCACAACACCCCTTCCATGTCTAGACCGTAGCACCACTGCCTCTGCCTGCTAACAAGCCCTGTACTGAAGAGATTCTGAAGTGAGCCAGGGACCTGTGGAAGTTTGGCTCTAGGTCTCCCCTCTGGGAAGCTACATTCTTGGCATTATGGCTAAGAGGATAAACTCTGGATTGGTTCTTAGTTCAAATCTTGGCTCTACTAACTCTTACATATGACCTGACAAGCCACAAAATCACTCATCCTGTTTTTAAAATAGCGACCATAATGGCATCTACTCACTGCTTAGATTGTTTGGGGTTTCATGAGATCATGTATGCAAAGGATTTAACAAAGGGCTGATTCCATCATTTACTGTGCAAAGTCTGCTGATGATGATTAGTGCCATCAGCCTGGGCTTTGTTCCCCATGGAGCAAGGATTTATTCACAGGAGATAGGAAGCCTCTAAAGCTATAGTCACATGGTAGTCATTCATTGAATCTGCAACCATTCATTTAGCAAGTATTTATGGAGCACCTGCTGTATGCCAAGTATTGTTCTTAGTGCTGAAAATAGAGGTATGGACAAGGCAAACTTTTTGCTTCTTGAAGGTCAGAAGTCAAATGGGAGAGACCAATAAAGAAAATGCAAAACAGTATATAATATGAACTCTAAAGGGAGTGCTGGGGAGGGGAGGAGGGTGTGGCTCTTTGAGATCAGGTGCTCAGGCAGGCCTCTCGAGGAGGTGACCTGCAGGCAGAGGCTGAATGAGATGAGGGGAAGCCATGTGGATGTCGTGTGGAAGGTGTTGCAGGCAGAGGGAAGCAGTAACTCAGGTGGCAGGCAGAACAAGGAAAGAGTGGTGGATGACGGGGACAGACTGGCAGGCCCCTACCACATAGGTCATGAATGGGGATGCCTGGAGGAACAGGTCTTATTTCCGGTTTTGCAGTGCGCATGGTGGCTGCCCAGTAAAGAGTATCCTGGAGCCCTCCGAGGAGGTTGCTAGGTAAGAGCAGGTGGGACTGGACCAGAGTAAGAGCTACCAGAACAGGGATCCACTTCAGGCTGAACTGACAGGATCTTTCTCTGGTCTTCAACTTCTCTACTGGTGCTAGATGATAAATGTTCAGAACGTGCTGCCTGGAATTCAGCCATATGCTGCATCTGCCTCTTCCTGTGACTTAGGGCAACTGGCATAATATTTCTGTGCCTTGACTTCCTCATCCGTGAAACAGCCATTCTGATAATAGCTCCAGTCTCCGTGTGGCTGATTAAATAATGTATGTTTAGCACAGTGTCTGGAATGCAGAAGTGATTGGCTATTGCTATTTGTATTATGGGTATATAATGAGTCAGGAGTTGGGTTCCACAGTACTTTTCAAACCGTGTGTCACACCATCATTTCTTACTTTCTTTTGATGTTGGCTCCATGTCTAAGATTTTGCTTTGAATAATCAGTGCCCCAGCTGAAACATGTTTACAACTGCCTGAATTTTTGGCAGTGACCCTCTGCAAGGCTCCTCCCTTCTCTGCTTTACACGGCTGCTGCAGGACACTGAACCTCAATCTCAACATGCACCTCCAGGGAGACCCCTGTCCAGGACATCCTGAACCCCCATCTGACCTCCTCCCTCTACCCATCCGGCTGCAACAGGCCATTAGAGCTGCTCCTAACAGACACTCCTAACAGACACAGAGGCGGCAGTTGGGCCCAGCGTCCCCTGTTTGATCTATAAAGACCACACAAGAGAAGCCCTGGGGACTGGGAGGAGAGAGGGCTGCCAGGAAATGGCTTTGAACCCCGACAGCTGGAGCCAAGTCCCTGGGGAGGGGAGGGAGGCTGTTTGGGATCTATTCTGGCCCCTCCATTCACTACCCTGCCTTTGTTAGGGCATTCCAATTCCTCCTCCTGTGGGAAATCTGTAGGCCTCTAGTTATCCTCTTCCCTGCCCCACAATCCTGTCTGCAGCCAGGGATTCTGTAGCTAGGATCTGACCCTGCCCCTCCGAAGTCCCAGGGCGTCCCCCCTACCACCTCCCTCTTCCCCTACCCTTACGGCCAGTCTAGTGCTTTAGCCTGGCTTCGAGGCCCTGCCCACATTTATCTTCTGACTGCTCTAGCCCCAGATTGCTCTGTTGCTCCTCCTCCCCAAATAAAAATTGCTTTATGCTGAGGGGCTGCCTCCTCCAGCAATACCCGTTTTCACTCTCCTCCTCATGAAATTCTGCACATCCTTCAAAGCCAAACTCAATTGTTACCTCTTCTGAGAAACTTCCCCTGAACAAACCCCCCCAGCCACTGCTCCTCAGACCCCACCTCCTGTCCCTGCAACCAGGTCAATGTCCTTGTCTTTAAAATCTAAAATGAAAATTACTTGGCAGTTTTTTGTTTGTTCATGGAAGAGCTATATATACTCTTGTTGAAACCTTGGACAGCATGGAAAAGAAAGACTCTCTTCCACTGATTATCTCCTGAGGGTTCTGGGGTGAAGTTAAGGGAGATTTCTACTTACTAATTAAATACTTCTTATATTGCTTGAAGGTTTTACTTGTGCTTTTTAATTAACCAAAAAACACATACACACCAACCTGGATTTTAAAAATCAGATATTACTGAAAATTAATTATCATTTATTAACATGTAGAGTAGATGACTGGTCTGAATAGCAATCCTGCCGTGTAGGAAATATGGTAAATATGGACTATGGAGACAAAACTTAGGCTCCTCCACTAACAAGCTGTGTGTCCTTCAGCAAACCATATGACCTCTCTGAGCCTCAGTCTTCTCATCCATGAAAGGATAGTGGTCCCTGTGAATGGCCAGTGTGCAGGCTTATTGAATTCATACATAGGACGTGTTTTGCACAATACTCAGGACATAGTAGTGTTCTGTAACTAGCATTATTGGTCCTGTTTTACAGATGTGGAGGCTGAGGCAGAGAGAATGGCCTCCCACATAGTAAGTAGCAAAGCCAGGACCTGAAGCCACAAAGCAGGCTCCTAAGTTCACAATGCTATCCTACTTTCTGCTACTTATGTGTATTCTTGCAAAATAATCAATCATGTTCTGTTTGGAGAAGCAGAAGCAAAAACACTGAAGCCCAGCATCTTCTCTGTGATAGGCTGCCCCCCAGGCAGGCTTCCCCACGCTATCAGAAACTCTGAGGAGTCAGGGGCTGCCCCTCTTCTCTCTGGCTCCTAGGTGACTAGCCAGGAACAGACGCTACATAAAATTGGTGACCTTGAACCTGGAGGCCTGTAGCGGATTCTTGGAACAGGAGAGCTTTTGAATGAAGCATCGTTGGGTCTGCAGTTGATCAGCAGACACTCAGGAAGTGTGGAAGCCTTCTGTAGTTATGGGCACAATGCTGAGGTCCATTAGGCCTTCTGAACTATCAGCAGGCCAAGGCTAAGGACAGTGCTGAAGAGGTAATAAAAACAACCCTGGGTATGTTCCAGTATTATACAGGTTTGCTGTTAGGAAAAGCAAAACCCCTGTGTGCAGTAGGTACTTAATAGGTGTTGATATGAGTCAACTAGAAGCTTTGGGATGAGCATCATCACTGCCTGGTGTTCAGTTACTCTATCTGTAAGGTCCACCTGGGGGCTTGAGAATTCTGTGTGAGGTTTGGACTTGGACAAGAACACAGAGTGGCTGAGAGCTACTGGCCCAGTGCAGATCAAGGCAGCACGATTCCCTGGACTTGTGACCTTGGGCAAGTTTCTCTGCTGGTCAGAGCTCCCATCTCTGCTGTAAAGTGGAGATGGTGATAGTTTTGTCTCCAGAGTCCATTGTCACCATATTTCCTACATGGCAGGATTGCTATTCAGACCAATCATCTACTCTAAGTCTTAATAAATGATAACTGTAGTTTTCAGTAATATCTGATTTTTAAAATCTGCCTTTTAAGGTTCTCTTGTAATGCCTTGAGTAACTTAAACACATAGGGCTTGTCACATAGTACCTCTGCACAAAATATTTACTCTTGCTATTATTCTTGCACCAGCAGCAGCCCAGCCTGCATGCTTAGTAATGAGAGGATGAGAGAGGGGACAAAGGTCCTCACTCTTAACAGCCATCACCCACTGAGCCCCATCCAGGAAGGGAGGTGCTGCGTGTTGTACGGCTCCTCCAATGGCACGGGCACCAATGATGATCCCAGGTTAAAGGAGGCAGCATCTTTTGAATAAGGGCAAGACCACCCCATCAAGCAAGCCACCAGACACAATGTGGTATGCTCCCCAGGGCATGAGCTCCCATTGTAGGGACATACAGAGAAAAGCAGCTGACTTTGGCAAGAATAGTATAGCAGGGGCCTTGATATCAGTTGGAGAGAAACCAGATAATCTCAAAAACCAGTGTGATTTTAACTATGACTTGAAAGTTTCTAATGCTCAGCTCCATGGTACTGAACTCTTGGACTGACCATAGGTTGCCAATCCATGGCAGTTGGGCCAATGCAGCCTGGGTGTCTTTGGCTCATGCTGTATTTCTTTCTCTAACTCTTTAATGAAACTTTTTATTATGGCAAATTTTAAACATACATAAAAGAAGACAGAATAAACTAATGATCAACCAACTACCACCACCCAGGTCAACACTTATTGACTCCTGATAACCTTGTTTTATGCAGGGCAGCACCATCCAATAGGACTGTGCTGATGGAAAATTCTGTGTCTGTGCTCCCCAGCACAGTAGCCTCTAGCCACATATGGGTATTGAGCACTTGGAATGAGGCTAGTGTGATTGAGGAGCTGAATTTTTAATTGTATTTAATTTTAATTAATTTAATTTTAAACAACCATGTATAGCTGATGTTGCAATGTAGGTACTGGAGAACATAGGTCTAGACCCCACACCATTTTCTTCTCTTCTGTATTATTTTGAAGCAAATCTGAGACATCATGTCATTGCCTCTATAAATATTTCAGTATATCTCCAAAAAGAAAAGCTTTAAAAAACATCGAAAATGTGCAATAGTGCTATCACACCTATAAAAAGGAATAATAATTTCTTTAAAATTCATATGGTATTTCTTTAATTAGTTGCCAACCTTTCTAAATTGAGACTTTCTTTTTGCATAAATATCCTACTTCCCAACTATTAAAAATTTTGGAAAAGAAAGAAAGAAAAGAAATATACTCCAGACGTTGGAACTCCACGTTCTCTTAGGGCAGCAAGTTGCTGGAGCTGACAGTGGCTGCTTCTTTATTTTTTTATTTATTTATTTATTTATTTATTTTTGTCTTTTTCATTTTTATCGGTACCAGGGATCGAACTCACGACTGCCTGCTTGCAAGGCAGGTGCTTATGCCACTGAGCTAAATTCCCAGCCTCTGGCTGCTTCTTTAGACAGGGACCTCTCTGTCATTCTTGAGTCCCAAATGAAATCAGCTCAGCTGCTCTAAGTGCTGGTGTTTGACATCCTAACTCTACCACCTGGAATCACAGATAGACAAACAAAAGTGCCGCATTCTTCCTGTCTTGATTTCTGGTACCTTCAGATGCCACTGGGAGGTAAGACCCTAGCTCATAACACCCCCGCCCCACACAGGGAAAGCTTGAAAAGAGAAAAGTGTGGAACAAAAGTGCCTGGGCTTTTTGAGTTTAGGGTCTTGAGTTTCAGTCTGTTTCACAGATGAGGAAACTGAGACCCAGAGAGAAGAGGAGGTTTGGTTGCATTCATACTGTGAGTGAGATGCCGGACCATGGTTCTAGATGTCTGCCTAAGATCAGCTACTTGCTGCTCTGCTGGGCAAAAAGAAGGACACTGGCTAGGAGCTGCTAAGAGTGATTCGATGGGAGAGGTCTCAACTTTTCAGCCAGTGTCTAAAATTAGTGGCTAGAAAAGTGTTTGATGTCATCCCAGCAACCAAAAAAAAAAAGTGCTGTGGCTCGGCAGGGGGCTGCTAAGGAGGAAGGAGACAGCCTAGCTCCCAGCACCATATGAAATGGGAGTCAAACGTGTAAAATCATGTTCTTTACTGACATTTATGAATCATTTGGCTGCCAACCCCAGGAAGGTCCTATTTTTTACATCATTGCAGAAGTGCTCGGAATTGAGGGTAAGGCGGTGAGGAAGGGGGTCTCAGGGCCAAGAGCTTCCTGGGTCACAGTGCAAGTGAAGCGGCGGATGTTTCCTAGAGAACCTACAGATCGGTCTTGGTCTGGGGCCTGTCTCAGCGTATCCACACCCCGTGGAAAATGCGGGAATCAGTAGCTCTGATTTGAGACACAATCTTGACACTTTCTGGCTGTTTGACCTTTTTTGTTTTTATCGGTACCAGGGATCGAACTCATGACTGCCTGCTTGCAAGGGAGGCGCTTATGCCGCTGAGCTAAATCCCCAGCCCTGAGCTAAATTCCCAGCCCGGCTGTTTGACCTTAGCAAATCATTTCTCTAACTGCCTTCAAATGTCTCTGGACCATCTTTTCCTGTCCTCTGACAGCTGGTCCCTTTCTTCCACCCTTGTCCCTTTGCAGTCTGTTTCCCAGAGCTAAAGTACTTCCTCAAATGGTCTTCTTCCATTTAAAGCCTCCCCATGGCTCCCCAACCTTCTCGGGATAAAGAACAAATCCTCCACCATGGTCCATCTCATCTCTTGCTTTTCCCCCTCCTCCCTTGATTTACAGCCATTCTGACCACTTACTGTTCCCTCCCACACACCTCAGGACCTTTGTTCATGCTTCTTCCAGCGACTCTCTTCCCCCACTCCTTCACCTGGTTAGCTCACATGCTTGCTTTGGACCACACAGCTCAACAGTCACTGCCCCCAGAAACCTTCCCTGACCACCAGGCCCTACTCACACGGTACTGCCATCTTGCGTGCAGGAGCAAGGACCCTTACTGGGATATGTCTGGAACTGGAGGAACACTTTTTATATGTTAATATGATGACTTAATTGACATCCAGCTTTCTTCCCCCATTAAACTGAGTTCCTAACAGATGGGTTGAGTCTCTCTTGCTCACTGTTGTATCTGTTCTTACTCCTGATACATTGTAAGCCACTCAAAAATCCTTGAAATAAGTGTCAAATGGGGTGAGGACATGGCTCAATGATAGAGCATGTGCTTAGCATACATGAAGTCCTGAGTCCAGTCCCCAGCACAAAAAAGAAAGAAACTAGTTAAACTTTCTCTTCTCTGAGACTCAGTTTCTTAATCTGGAAAGTGGGGATCATCTCTGTAAATCTCAGAGCTGCAGAGGATTTTAGCAAAGTACACATAGAAGGTCTTGACTGAATAGTGCTTACTTTTGGGGGGATGGGAGGAGACCCTCAAAGGAAACCTCCCTTGTGAACTTTCCCAGCAATCGTCTCTGACCCTCTGTGTCCTAGAGACACATGCAGTGGATATCAAGGATGGGGCCCCTAAGTTGCAAGCCCACAAAGGAAACTAGAAGGCCTCCTCCTTGATAAGGCCTCTTGTCACACGGCTGCTTAATACCTCTGGTGTCTAAGTGCTCCACCCTCGGCAGGATGTTATGCATTTTGCCACCTCACCCCTGTGAGGCTGGCATTGAGCCAGTGCGTTCAGAGAGGGGCAGCGGTTTGCCCACCGCTACACGGGCACTAAATGATAGAGTCAAGGGGGCTGGGGATTTAGCTCAGCGGCATAAGCACCTGCCTTGCAAGCAGGTGGTCGTGAGTTCGTGAGTTCGATCCCTGATACCGATAAAAATGAAAAAGACAAAAAAAAAAAAAAATGATAAGAGTCAAAATCTGAGCCCAGATCTCTCCACCCCACAGTATGGATTCTTTCCCTCTGTGCTTGGCTACCTTGACTCAGGAGTTTATAAAGCACAGCCAGGCTTTTCATTCACTCAAGAAGTAAGTGGACAAAGAGCATTAATGATGGCCAGGCATTGGAGACATCGCAGAGAAAAAGATGAGTTTGGTTCCTGTTCAAATGGAAAATAAACACCAGCAAGTAGAGCAGATCATTTGGGGCTGTGATATGTGAGATTAAGGAAAAGGAACAGGGTGACCCAAGTTGACCGAGAGGGCGGTACACAGGAGTGTTTGGGAGAGTGGTTGGTCAGGGACACTTCCCTGAGCAGGTGACACTGACCAAAACAGAAGGGTACAAATTCAGTGAGCCATAGTGTGGAACTTTCCAGGCAGAGGCCTTCAGGTTGGGCTGAGCCTGTCTACTGAGGAGGAGCAAACCCAGGGGAGCTGGGCATGCGAGGGAGGCCGGGGGCCTGGAGGTCCTTGAAGGAGACAAAGACTGGGCCAAACTGGGCCTCAAAGTCAAGGTAACAATTTCATCTAAGAGTAATGAGGAGCAGCCTAATTTGTCTGTCTTAGTTATTTTCATCCTTACTGAGACAAAATACTTGATACCTAATATTAAAGGAGTAAAGGTTTATTTTGGTTCACAGTTTGTAGAAGTTTCAGTCCATAGTCAACTGGCTCCAAGGCAGCGTGGCATGGCAGAGGGGCATCACAGAAAAGAAACAGTCCATGGTATGGCAGGGCAGGCAGAAGGTAGCAAGCAGTGACCACAGCAAGCTTTCTTTCTGTCCCTTATATTCAGTCATACCCAGAATGGGTCACTGTCAGCTCCAGCATTGTCCCCTTAATCCCAGCATCACACACCCTGGATCCAGCCACCTCCAAAAAGCCCCGCCTCTGACCCCCGAGCGCCTTTAGAGGGACATCTAGACACAGCTGGAACACTGGCCTAGGAGTTTATAAGCCCCTCGGGCCGCTGTGTTAGACAAGCCCTGAGGGGCAAGGACGGAGGCAAGACAGGCTGCCAGCATGCAGTGGCTTGAATCTAGCTGATGATGCTGGAGAGGAAAACAGTGTTTGGGTTCAGGACAGCTGGCTTTCCTGCCTTTGAACTGGACAGGAAAGGTAGGGTTGCTGATGAAAACTCCTCAGGGGAGGTGAGAATCTGTTACTTAGGTCCACTTTAGGGAGGACTGAGACCCACAGAGGGGCTGGACCTCCCCAGAACCACCTGGGTCTCCTGACTTTAATGACTCTCAGCACTCTCTGCACAGCGTTCTTTAAACCCACAAAATCCCAAGAGACGTGCATAGGTCCACCATATCCAACTGGGGTGCTCTTTGCCAGTCATAATGCCTGCCCTCTCCATGACTGAAGTAGCCATGGTAACATGGAGACAGAATGGCCATGAGGCACCGGCACCCCGCACCCCACCATTCTTTCTCTGGCTCCAGGGGCCGTGGAGATCCAGGTCCAAATCTTAGATATGGCACTAAGCTGCTGTGTGACTTTAGATCTAAAGTTCCAGTCCCTTTCTGGGTCTCGGTTTCCTTATGTGTAAAGCAAAGGTAAGGATAATACCCACCCCAAAATTCTGTAGAGAGGAACAGAGACTGATAGGCACAAAAAGGCCAAGCATACATTCAGCACTTAATAAATGAGAGCTCTTATCATTATTATGGATCCCGCACAGCCAGCACAGTGAGGGCCTGGCCAGTGGGCAGCTTGCTGCCTCCCCAGCCCAGCCTGAACAGCCGCAGGGCCTGTGGCCACACCTCCGGGAGCTGTTCCTGGATGGAGTAGAGCGGGGGAGCCGCTGGAAACTGCTGTGGTTTGGCCCAGAGCTGTGAGGGGGAGTCGGGAGAGGCGAGAACACGCACTCGGAAATGCTGAGCAGCCCGACAGATGGAGAAACTGAAGATGTGAGAGACGCAGACAGACAGAGGGGACCCAGAGTCAGGGAGAGGAGGAGCAGGCAGTGGAGGACGCCGGAGGACTGGCAGTCGCGCCGTGCCATAAGCTGAGCAGCCAGCCAGCAGATGGACGGTGTTTCTGAGGGACCGAAAGTCCCAGACCAACAGACCCAGGATCCGGGATACATAGAAAAGAAGAACCAGTGTCCACGGGACAGGCAGGCTGTCTCAGCATCAAAGGGACAGACACACAGGCTGGCCCAGGATCTCAGGTCAAACTAACAGATGGACAGAATACCTGAGAGGCAATGCAACCTGTAGTTCAAGGGACCCACGGTGTCAGTGTGACACTGATAAACAAATGACTGAGTGGCATGATGTAGGAATAGATTCCTGCATTCAGGGACCAGACACAGCAGACAACACATAAAAGCACTGACCCAAGGGCTGAGGCCCAGCCCGGGCACATGCAGCACTCTGAATGGAGCCTGAGGCCCAGGGCACTAGGGCAGAGACCTGACCTAGTGCCAGACTCAGAGTGACTCAGGAACAGGAGCCAGTCAGAATGACCTAGATGCTGGTCTCCGCAGCTTTCTGGTTTCTCAGGAATATGGGATGCCCATCCTTCTCCCCTCTTCCTACCATTGGGTGGATCCCCAAACTCGGGGGCATGCTGGGAGGTTCCTGGGTCACAGAGCAACTGGGCCTGGGGAGAAGAGAACGAACCCTCCTGTCTCCCAACTGCTGCCTGCTCAGGGCGTCATGGCGTGTGGAAACGATGACTTTTTGGATCCTTGAGCAGAGGGCATTCACTCCCTAACTTCTGGCTTCTCCCCTCCTCCTCAGGTTTGTTTTTTTGCCACCAGCCCCAACAGTGTGTACTTATCTGCTCTCCAATTTCTCCCAGGACATGCTTCCTCTTAGCACAAGCTTGAGAGTCAGGAAATTAGATCCATTACAGAAAAAAAAAGAAAGAAAAAGAGGGGCTGGGGATTTAGCTCAGCGGCATAGGCGCCTGCCTTGCAAGCAGGCAGTCGTGAGTTCGATCCCTGGTACCGATAAAAAAGGAAAAAGACCAAAAAAAAGAGAAAGAAAGAAATAAAGAAAGAAAATTAGATCTATAATAGACTTCTGAGTGCCTCTTTCTTTATCTATACAATGGGGCAGCAGAAGCAGCCTGTTAGGTCATAGGCACTGACTACAATGCTTGACTCCCACTGAACCACAGATCATTTAAGCCTGAGAACCGTTGGAGGGAGGGAGACCTAGCTAGTCTGGAAAGGCATCAAGGAAGCTTCCTGGAGGAGGAAGGGCAGGAATAAGTCAGGCAGGTCAGGAGGAATCAACAAGGTATCCTGTCTGTTTGTAAACTGTGGCAGAGAAGTTCTAGGGCCCTCAAATAGCAGGAGGCCACACAAGCAAACATTCACATTTATCCTTTCATTCAGCAGATACTGACTGGGTGCCTAGGACATGCACAAATGCAAGAGACACAGTGGTGACTTAGATAAGATCCTTGCTCTCATAGACTCTCCAGTGATGGAACAGAAAATAATTTGAGGCCAGCCTGAAATCCATACTGAGTTCAAGGCTAGCCTGAATTACATAGTGAGACTTTGTCTCAGAAGGGGGGGGGGACTTTAAAAAAGACTAGAAAGTAAGTGTTTAAATAAATAAAGACACAGTATAGTAATCAGAAAATGAGGAGAGGAGTTGATAGACTAGAGTGATTTGGTGAGGGCGGAAGCGGCCTGGGAGGCCTCTCTATGAAGGCAATGAGTGAGCTGAGGAGGAGCAGCCACTGCAGGATCTGAAGAGGTCTTGTTCCAGGCCCAGCAAGCAGCAACTGCAAAGGTCCTGTATCAGGAACAAGTTTGGCTAGACCCTCCAGGGGACCTGGAGTGTGGTGAATACATAGACTGTGGTTTGAGACACAATGAGAAACAGTCAGAACAGATGGCTTGAGCCTGCAAGCTGAGGGGAAAAGCCCAAGTTTGAGTCCAACTGTGCTGGGAGGCCGCTGGAAGGTCTTTCAAAGGGGACTGACGTGATCTGACAGGCTCTGGAGCTCTCCCACAGACTGCATGTGGGGAGAGGTCTGCCGGGGGAGGAGCCCACAGAGGAGGCCCATGTGGGTGTCCAGGCAAGAGACAACGGTTTCCTGCACCTGGCAGTGACGTTGGACACATGGATGGATGGGGATATATTCTTGGGGCTGGGGATTTAGCTCAGTGGCACAAGCACCTGCCTTGCCAGTGCGTGGTCATGAGTTCAATTCCCGGTATCTATAAAAAAAAAAGAAAGAAAGAAAGGATATATTCTGGTAAAAAGCAAATGTATGTCCCTTCCCCACAAATCTGGATTCTTTGCCTTGAGATAGTATGTTCTTCTCTGTGGGTGGTACCAGTCCCATTCACAGTGACATCAGCTTCTGTCAATTTCCTTCCAAACAGAGTGGAATGGGGGATAGGGTGGACTTCCTGGAGGAGACTCCCAGAGAGGCTGCTTGGTGGTAAGGAGGAGCCTGAGGTATGTCCCCCACTTCTGTGTACCCAGCCCTTTACAGTTTGTAAATTATTTTCTAACTCATCACTTAATTTAATGTTTATAATAAGGCTCAGAGAAGCAAAGAGACCACCCAGGGATACAAAAAGTCCAGAGCGGGGCTGGGTCACAAACCTACATTCGGGAATATTTCTTTTCTGATCTTTACCCGGCAACCATAATGCAAGCCGGATGGCAAGTGCCAGCCCTGTCTTTGAGAAGAGGAAACTGAGGCCAGGGAAATTAGGTGGCATGCTCTGGGTTGGACTATTTTAAGACCTTTGTGGGCTCTTCTACATCTATCAAGCATATTAAAATGTAGCCACATCAAATATCAGATGTAAATTATACATAACCAGGTAAAAGCCAAATTGCAGTTGACTGGCTGACATCATGTTCTGTTTTGCAGACATTTAATTAAACATTTATTAATTTTGATTCTGCAGTTTTTCCCTATGTTTTGGAGCCAATTATTTTTTCAGACTTCTAATATTCTTCTAGGTCCACGAACATCTCTCAGACTTTGGCAGTGAGCATTTAGTGCTGGCTGGAAAAAATGGCCAGCTTGGATCCTGTTGCCAAAGAGGCCAAGCAAGACAGAGCCCAGGCCTTTCATCCCCAGGCTGTGGTGAGGTCTATGTGCTCTCCGCTGACCTCAGGTCTCCTTTCTTCCCTCTCCTGTCCCTGTTACTGCCCATAGCAACACTGGGCTGTGTGAGCCCTTTGTCTGCCATGAACAGAGAGCTGGCGAGGAGAGGGCAGGAGTGGGTGGGGAGGTGGGCAGTTGGGCGTCAGGTGGTGATGGATGCTGGCCTGGAGCCGGGGCCTCCCTCATGCTGACCCGGCCCGGAAACAGATGGTCTTCCAGCCTGAGAGAAACTTCCAGGGTGTCACCCTCCCCCAACTCCCCAGGCCCCTTCACATTGGACCAGCTGGTCTCTCCTTCCTGTTCAAAGCCAGAGCCATGGGAGCGGGGGCGGGGGCCATGGGCTGGGAAGGCAGAAGAGGAGGAGGTCAGGGAGGATGACAGTGTTCCGAGCCCCTTAGAGGCCTGGGGCCACCTTGGCCTCTCGCACAGCCCCTTCTAGTCACTCCAGGTGCGCTTTCTGCCCTCCTGTGTCCCCTGCTCAGCCCTGTCATTGCAGGCCTGGACCAAACCCCAGCTTTTCCTGGCTTCCTTCCAAACCTGTCTCCAGTGCCAGCTTTCAGAGCTACTGAGCTGATAACATCCCTCTGATTCTGGGATAGAATTCAGATCTACAATAAAATGCAAACTCTGCAGTCCGAATTTGTTTAATGATGCAAAGGTCAAACTCAGGGCCTGATGCATGCTAAGGAAGTGCTCAGAACCTTAGCTACACTGCCAGCCCCTCTGTGTCCAGAATGTGCTGCCCTTTACCGTTCTAGTCTTTTATGCCTTTGCCTATTAAAACCCTCCTGTCCAGGTCCAGCAAGCCACTGGCCACTGCCCAGAAATGTCATGCACTCTCCTCCTGGCTCTGCACCTTTGTGTCACCCGGGTCATCCACCTGGAGTGACCTTCTATCTCTTGGGGTCTTCAAATGCTGATCTTTGCTTTAAAACTGAGATCAAATCATTCTTCCTCCAGGCCTCCCTGACTTTTCTCCCCAACTTGCAGGGAAGTTACCCCTCTGGTTTCCAAAGCATCTTGTAGTGTCTACTTCACCTCTTACCTGTCTCCTATCACCCCCCACCATGAGACTGTGAGAAATGGGAGGGCAGCTAAAATATGCTTGCTATAACATGAATGGCAAAGAATGATTCTAGTTGCAGAAATCATTATGTGGGTGACAGGAAAGGGCCCAGAGAATGAAAGATAAAGTGACACAAATTTCTTCACATCAGAAGAAACAAACTCCAGGCCTGGAGAGGCTCAGAAGCCGAGGCCCTCACATCGGGAGGAAGGGAAGTGTGCAAGCAATGAGTGTGAATGTGCAGGCTGCAAAGGACTGAAGGAATTCCAGTGTTGGAAAGGAGAGTTGGCCTGAGGGGTCTTTGTGGGCCCCAAATCAGCTTCTGAGGGGATGGCCCCTTCCCCATCCTGGCTGCCAATCCTGTGACGTGTGGACGATGTGTCTACAGTATGGGGATGGGAGGAGGGCTCCAAACAAGAAGCTCCTGGCCACATTTTCTGGGGACACTGTGGCCCCAGAATATAACCTCTGAAAGAATCTCCAAGGCCTTCAAGCCCTCCCTCTCATTGGCCAATGGAGAAACTGAGGCCCAGAGAAGGCCATACTACTGCGAAGAGCAAGATACCCATTTGAGGAAACTCACTTTCCCAAACGACATACTGGAGACACTGGCACTTGTCATCTGAGACTAGACTCTCCAAATCCTGGCTCCCCAATTTCAGATTTGGGCAATAAGGTCACTAAACTTGTGTTGGAAATTTCCTGCCTGGTTTCCTAGGGAGGCAACTTTCGGAGGATTGCTCTACCATTTCCGCAAATGGCCTGCCCCTGACATGAACTAAGCCTTTAGGAGGCTGGGAAGGGGCGGAATCTGTGGACGCAACAGCCGAGTGCAGCTGCTAGGCCAGAGTGGAAACTGGAGGCAGAGATTTGTGTACAAAGTAGCTTCTTGTCTATTCAGTCCTCACAGCTCCTCTGAGAGAGATGAGGGTCTTTCTCAGAGAGGGTCTTGTTCAGGATTACACAGTAAATTACCAGTGAAATCAGGACCTGGACCAGGACTCCAGTTCCTCCTCCCTCCCAGCCACCCCACCCCTCGCCCACCTCCAGGTTACCTGCACTCTAATCAGCTCAGCAGGCTTCCATACAATGCATTCTTTCATTCCTTCAGCTCACACAATCTGAGCACCTACTATGTGATGAGAACACAGTGTGCACAGTGAGCAGGCTGGCCTAGTCAGTGTCCTAGAGCTCAATTTGGGGAGATGCACGTATGAACCCACTGCAAGATCCAGGCATGATGGTGCACACCTGTAATCCCAGCACTCTAGAGACTGAGCCAGGAAGATCACTGTGAGTTCGAGACCAGCCTGGGCTACAAAGTGAGTTCAAGGCCAGCCTGTACTATATAGTGAGACCCTGTCTCATAAAACAAAAACAAAACAACCCACTTCGATGAGTTCTGAGAAGGATAGAAGTTGGGAGGGGGCTCCACCCCTACTGAGGGGTGATCAACAGTTTCCTGAAACAAAGTTAAAAGCAGAGCTTTGGAAGAAAAGCAAAACTTCTCCAGGTTTGGGGCTTGGGCCTGGGGACAGGGTGGATATTTCAGCCAGAGAGTGTAGCAGGTATAAAAGCTCAGCAGGAAGAGGGCGCTGAGCGCAATGCAATCTGTGGCCTGCTGGAGTAGCTTGAGCCTCAAAAATTTGTTGGCAGAAGTGTCACAAAAGGAATCAGCACGGTCTTAAATACCTAGAGGAATTGAGCACCCTTTGCCCCCAGAGGGCCAGGCACTGGATGAGGTCAGCCTAAAAGCGGCTGCCGCAGAACCCAGGGTGGGGGTGACAGGGTGAGTGTGTTGAGGTAATTAAGCCCTCTATGATGTGAGTAGTAAGAGGCATTGTGCTCAAATGGTCAGAGCACTGCCTGGGTTTGAATCCTTGTTCCCGCTGCTGCCTGGCTGTGAGACCCTGAGCGAGGGCTAGGCCTCCCTGGGTCTTCTCCAAGTTGGGCATGATACTAGGGCTGGTGTAAGCACTCTCAGCGTCAGTAAACCCTCAGAGGCCGCCGCCTAAGGTCAGTGATAAGGCTGCATCAAAGGCCTCCTGCAAGGGAAGCTAATGAGCCGACGTGGTGTGCCCCATCCGCGGCCCAAGGCGATGCTTTCCGCTGGCCCATTTCACTGCACGCCGAGGGACTCCCGCTGCGCGGGTTACAGGCTGGGGCGGGTGGGAGGGCCCGGGCTGAAGAGCGCCGGACGCTGAGCTCCGCGTGCCTCCCGCAGGTACCTGCACGCCCTGTACCTGGGCCTTCAGAGTCGCTGGCGCGGGGAGGAGCTGCGGCGCCACTTCTACTGGCGGATGCTGTTCGAGAGCGCGGACGTGAGCATGCTGCGTCTACTGGAGACCTTCCTGCGCAGCGCGCCGCAGCTCGTGCTGCAGCTCATTCTGTTGGTGCAAGAAAACCGCGAGCCAGACCTGCTGCCCGGTGAGCCCCGCCCCGCCCCTGCTGCGGGCCCTGGGGAAGCCCTGCACCCTCCCCTACCTCAAGGCTCCTGGCAAGCCTTAGGGAGGCCCACCCTGTACCCTCCTCACTCCAGGCCTGACAAGACACCCATGGTCCCTGTCCCTGACCCTTCACTGTCTCACCACCCCTCAAGCGCCCTGGGCATCTCCCACTTGCCTTTCTCCCTTTCCATTGCCAGGGCAACCCAGACCCATTTCTGCCCTTCACCCCTCAACTTGCAGACCCGCGGCGAAAGTCCACTGCCCTGTTCATTCCCCAGACTCCTGATTCCAGCCTGCATCTCCTGGGGACACCTCCTTACAGATCTGCCTTCTCACCATCAGGGCAGCGCCTGACCCAGATCCCTCCTGCTCTCCCCAGACCCTCACCCAGACCCACCCTAACCCAGCCCACCCCGTCCCCACCCTGTCTCCACAGCCCTCTCCACTTCTGCCTCCCTCGTGTCCCTGGCATGGACGCTGGCCTCCTACCAGAAGGTGCTGCGGGACTCAAGGGATGACAAGCGGCCGCTGTCCTACAAGGGCGCTGTGGCTCAGGTGCTATGGCACCTGTTCACCATCGCAGCCCGCAGCCTGGCCTTTGCCCTCTTTGCCAGTGTCTATAAACTCTACTTTGGCATCTTCATTGTGGCCCACTGGTGCATCATGACCTTCTGGGTCATCCAGGGTGAGACTGACTTCTGCATGTCCAAGTGGGAGGAGATCATCTACAACATGGTGGTAGGCATCATCTACATCTTCTGCTGGTTCAACGTCAAGGAGGGGCGCAGCCGCCGCCGCATGACCCTGTACTACTGCATCGTCCTGCTGGAGAACGCTGCGCTCACTGGCTTCTGGTACTCCAACCACGGCTTCACCAACTTCTACTCGCTCATTCTGGTCTGCGTGGTGGCCTCTAGCTTTGCGCTGGGCATATTCTTCATGTGTGTCTACTATTGTCTCCTGCACCCCAATGGGCCTATGCTGGGTCCCCAGATGCCTGGCTGCATCTTCCGTGAGACCCCAAGGTCCTGTGGTCCACCATTTGATGCTGTCACAAGCCCTCCAAGGTCCCTGCCAAGGACTACAGGCATGGAGCGGGATGGGGTTTCAGTGGGGGGTGAGCGTGCAGGGACTCCCACGCCACCTGTCTTTCAGGTGCGGCCTGGCTTGCCTCCCACACCAGTAGCTCGGCCCGTGCGGACAGAGAGGCCTGTCATTCGGATTGATTTGCCTCGTAAGAAGTATCCAGCATGGGATGCTCATTTTATTGACCGCCGGCTCCGGAAGACCATTCTGGCACTGGAGTACTCCTCACCTGCCACACCTCGGTTGCAGTACCGGAGCGTGGGGACATCCCAGGAGCTGCTGGAGTATGAGACCACGGTGTAGGCCACAGTTTTCCCCCAAAAGGGTACAGATGTGGCTGACTCCACATCAACCACAGTGTTGCCCTGGAGTTTGAGGGCCACCAGGTTAAGAGGGAGTGGATCTGTTGGTCCAGGAATAGAGTGGCCGCACCTTTGGGTTCTTTTAGGGTTGAGGGCAAACTTTTAGGGGAGGCCTCAGTCCAGGCCTGGTTTTCAGCCCTCTGGCCCATTCCTAAAGTCCCCTGAACCAGGGCCCAGGGAGTTGACTGGTGCTACATTTCTCACAAGCTGCCCCATTTTTATTGGGGTCCCCATACCATGTCTGATGCAAGGGGCTGATACCCTAGCTCCTGCCTGGCGTTGCCTCGCTGTTACCCCTGGTGCACCTAGCAGAGGAAGGGCACTGTCAGATCCATGGCCTAGGTCCTTCGCTCTCCAGAGGGTGTGAAGAGTATGGCTGCCTATGTGATGGGAGAGAATCTCTGAGATGGATGGAGGAGATGGTGGAAGGTGTGGAGCGAGCTGTTAGATCTTGTGGACGGGGTTGGCACATTCTGTAGAGTCTGAGGCCTGGAGCTGGGCAAGAGAGAACTTGAAAGAAGGAGAGTTGGGGTGGGGGAGTTGGGTGGGGGCTGATGGTGCAGAGATGGACAGGAGAAGGAGTCCTGAGGGCCCAGGCTGGCAGAAGCATGGCAGGGTGAAGGTCTGGGGAGGGGAATCTGCAATCCAGAGCAGAAAGAGTAAGGAGCACGAGCTTCTCGGGAAACATGCCTTGCTGGGGACTGGTGTGGATGAGGTTCTAGACACCTCAGGTGAACTTTTCAAGGAGCCATTCTTTGCCCTAGATGAGCATCTGGAACATCTCTGCTAGCTGAAGGTCTTGGACAGCTGATAAAGTGTCTAGGAAGATATTCTGTGTGGGCTCAACGACAGATGAGGTGGCCGGACAGTCAGCAGAGGAAACTGTTCCAGACACACAGAATGAAGTTCTAGAACATGTAGCTGATAAAATGTCCTAGGGAGTTGCTGATCTATATTCTGTTGGAAGGAATAAGGACACAGGAGCAAGGACACTGCACCACTGTGGAGGAGTCTAGTGTCCCCTGCAGTGGTGAGGGGAAGGGGGTCCTAGAACCCAGTGCAAATGGAACAGTCTAGGGATAGTGCTGCAGTTCCAGACCTCTGGGGCTTACGGGAGTTGAGTTCTTGTCCATCTTGGTCCACAGTCATCTTTCTAAAAAAGAAGTTGTCCCCAGAATCTGAGCTGTTTCAACTGCCAACTTGTTCTCAGCAGAAAAAATAATAGCTCTGTGGACGTGACAGGAATCCTGGCTCTCTGCCACCCTGCAGATGCAGCTCTCCAGGGCAGCATCTGGGAAACAGTCTTGTTTTGTCTCAGATCTGACAAACCCCCAGGATTCATGGTCCATTCCCATGATCCAAACATCCTGGGGTGTGCGTGGGACCACACATGCAGGGCTGCTCCTCTGACCCAAGGAGCCAGTCCTAGATGGGTACTGGAGTGTGGGGTGGGGAAATAATAGGTGGCCCTGTGGGTTGGAGGGATGGAGCCTTCCTTTTCTCCAAACCAGCCAAGGTGGGTTCACTAGGAGGGGACAGCAGGGGACTTTAGGGACAGATGCAGACCCTGGCTGGGGGCAAGGTAGGCCATGAGAATTCTACACTATGCAAATTATAAGGTGTGCTAAGGTTACAGAAGCCCCGAGTGGCAGCTGCTCTCACAAGGCCCTCGATGGCTGGTTGTCCCATCAAATGGTGATGGATAACAGATCTGCTGAGAATGCAAGGAGAAGGCCACACTCAGGGTGTAAAAAGGGTAGGACTATGTGCACACACATACACACACACACACACAAGCACATGTCACATCTGTGATACAAGTAACCCAGCCCCAGGCACCACAGGTGGCCACACAGAAAGCACCAGGCCAAGATGGTGTATCCCTCCTGCCACACAGAACGCTTTTCCTTCTTCCTCTGCTTCTCTGATTCCTGAGGAGCCTCAGGAACTCAACAGTGATGAGTGGCCCCACCCTGCGTTGGCAGGTCCACTCTGGTGGGCTCACCCATGTTCCTCATCCACTGCCTCGATCTGTCTCCTAAGACCAGTCCCATGGTTGGTTATACACATGCCAGTCTGTGTGACAAGCACTGTTGGTGGGGACCGAGACCCAACTGCCTGTTTCCTCAGGGCTGATTGTGCCAGGAAACCTCACCCCACGCAGTTTCCCTCACACTTTCCCCTCCTTGCAGCATGCCAATCAGAGGTGTTGTCTTCCCATCCTACACATGAGGGAACTGAGGCTCAGCACAGCCACCTGAGGGTCACCTTGGCAAGTTAGTTTGCCCCCTAAGATCCTGGGATGGCCTTCTGGCTGTCTCATTCTCTAGTGTCCTAGAAGGAAAATCTAGAAGTACCCTTCCTAGGAGCTGGGAGTCCTCTACAACTTTGGGAGCTCCAGGAGCTGGGCACGTGAGTGGGCTGGCAGTGCCAGGAACAGCTTGGGGCTCACAGGGAAACCACAGCCACATTTTTCAAAACTTGGTCCCACGAAACTTTCCCTCAGGACCTGTGTGTGTAAGAACATCTGAACACCAGAGAAGGTCAGGGTCACAGAGCCAGAGGAGAGGGCGGTGGGCACCTTGTGCTGCTTAGCCTCAGAGAGAGCTCAGCCTTCTGACCTGGGTTTTAGGACCCCATCTTGCCTGCCCTGAGGTCCCCCACTCTGCTGGTCTGTCAGAGTGAGAGAGGGCCCATTCCCTTGGAGCTGGTTCCTGTTCCTTTCTGTCACACAATCTACCTCAGCCTGTCTGTCTTCCCTGCTAAAGCTGAACCCCTTGGGTTCTCCGTTCCCCATTTCCTGCCTCACCCAGCCTGGATGCTCAGTCTTCCCTAGAATCCCTACAAAGTCCTGCTGTGAGAGGGCTCCACAACCGCAGCCCAGAGGGGCTCTTAGGATCCTGCCAGTCACCCGCCCTCCTCGTCCATTAAGAAGGACAAATGGCCGGGAGAGGGGCAGTCTCTTGCCCAAGGTCACACAGGAAGTCAGGAACAAAGTTGAGATTCTCCTGAGGATGAGAGGTGGTCAGATCTATCTTAATTTTGCCAGGAAGAGAGGAGAAGACACTGATACCAAAGCAGCAGGAGGCCCTGCCCTCGTATTTAACCCAGAGGGACCTGTTCCTATTCCCAGGGCAGATTTCAGTCTCCCTTCTTCCTTGAGCTCCCTCCCTCGAACTGACCCCATAAGCTGCTGACTGTGGTCCCGAACCTGTCCTTAGCACCCCTCGTCACACATGCACACACTGACATACCATGTGCCTTGTAACGGTCACTCCAGCTAAGCCGCACAGGCCTCCATCCTCCCCGGCAAGGGAGGCTTTCTCAGCTCTCTCATCTCCTCTGTCTCATTCCTGTACCTCCCCCAAATCTGCCTTACCCTCAGCCAGCTCCCCATGATGCTGTCTCCCTGGAGCTGGGTCACCCATGAGAGAAAAGCAGAAGGCTGGCGGGTCAGGTCTCCAGGTGAGGTGGCTGGGAATGTGCCTGTCTGGCAGCCCCAAAGCTTCCTGAAGACGAGTTCTGCAGGTCCTTCCCTTGGAGGCACTTGGCCTGGCACCGAGCACGAGAAGAAGATTCTCTGGAGTTTGCCTGTGGCTCGCAAACTCAAATGTCTGCAAGAAATGAAAGCTAGGGAAGGGATGAGGAGATGGGGGGACCTCTGGCAAACAGGACAGTGTATGCTCCGCTCCACCCATTGGCACTGAAGTCCAGATATTTACAAATGCACCGTGCTCATACCAGGGTCACCAGCTTGAAAACCTCAACTTCGGTTCAAAATGTTGAAAAGATTCTGGGGAGGCCTACAGGGTTTGGAAACCTTGTGGGGAATCGAGGGACAGAGGCCTTGGCTTCCTCTGAGATTTTACCAGTCTAACTCTATGCCCCATCACCTGGCCATCTGAAAGAAGATCCCATACCTTCCTCAGCTGGAAAGGAATTCACAAGGACCCTGGCTTGAGAACTATCATCATTTAAGGGCTACTGGTCCACCCAGGGCCTCTGGGCAGCTTAGGGGCTAGAGTCTTCTCTTTTTGGAGGGAGGCAGTGCTCGTGGTTAGAAGAACCTGCATCGGGTGAGAGTCGAGTGCAGGCACAGGATGAAGACTTAAAGTGCAACCCACTGTCCTGATGCTGTGCTGGCCCCTAGGACCTGTTCCTCCCTCGCTGTGGTTCCCATACTGAAGTGCTTTGTGAACTCTCAGTGGAAGGGACGGAGTGCCAAGCCACATAGGCAGCCTTGGGGCAGGGGCCTAAGTCCCTTCTGAGACCCTGTGCTGGGGGAGAGGGAGGAGGACTGTAACCTGCCACTCTGGCTGGGGAGATGTGACACTCCCAAGCCCGTGGCTGCTGCAGGCAGGGGGAGGAAGGCCTAACCCAGCCTGGCCCCGTTGAGCTGCTAGAGCCTGCCTGACACAAAACCCTCTGGGGGACACAGAGAACTTCCTGTCCTTGGCTTCTTCCCCTCTAACCTTCTTTTGACAAGAAAGCAGCCCTCTCCCCAGCAACCCTGGCCTTTAGTCTATGCACAATGGCCCTAAAGGACCCCAGGCCAGGCTGGAGAGGTGGGAGCCCAGGGCCACTGCAATAATCTCAGAGTGGAGGGGACTTTGGGTCAAGGAGGGGGTAAAGACAGCATCAGATGGGAAAAGTACTATTCCTCCATCTCCTGTCACCTAAATCCCAGAATCCATCCAGACCTGCCATGGTCCCCTCCCTCCCTTCTCCCTACCTGTCTGATTGGGCTAAACCCCCAAACATGAAGGGGCCTTAAGCAAACAGCCCCTGTGCCCTCTGGAAGGAGCAGGAACCATTCCCAGGGCCCCCACTTACTCTTTTCACGCCTGATGATCCTGTGCTTTGGAAGATCTGCATTTTCTCCCAAGCAGATCTCCTTTCTTGATGAAGGATTCATTTTGCCACATTAACTCATACTGAGACTCTGGTTGCAGCAAATTCTGCCAAGGCCTCAAGTGAGCTTCCAGGGCTTGAGGGTGGGGAGTTTCTGTGCTCTATTGGATTGCTGATTCTCAGAAGCACTCATGGATGCCCACTCATTCCTGCCTCCACAGACCCTTGGGCAGGTGCTGGCAGCTCAAGTTGGGAATCAGTGGTTTAGTTGTCCAGCATCCTATTTAATGGAAGGAGCAGGTCCAGAGATCAGAGGTGGCCTGCCCAAGGTCACACAGAAAGCTGATGGCAGGGAGGGACCAGAACCCAGGTTCAAGAGAGGGTCTCACCAGAACCCCCCCACACACCTAGCTCTGATCCCGCCTCAATTTTCCTCCAGGAGCCACTAGCCATGCCTGAGGGGCCGATTTCCCTCTGTCAGCACAATTCCGGGGGACTCCCTCCATGTTCCTTCCCTCCCTAATTGACTCCCACCCCGCTGCTCCTGTTTCCTAGTCCGAGTCCCTCTTCCAGATATTTACTACATCTGTGCCATTCATTCCCAGTCCCCTCACCTCTGCTCGCCCTTCCGAGCTGCCCCCGGGAGGGGGAGGGGCCCCAAGCTGCGGCTTCTGTACTAAGACTTTTTTGTACTCCACAAACTTTTTGTATATTTTTAATTTTGCTGCAACATGAGATATTAAAAGTCATTTCAGTAGGTGCTGCTTGTGTCCTATTGTTCTGGCTATTCTGGGTTGGGAGAAGGAAGAATGGGGAGGAAGTCTTCCTTTGGCCGTAATTTCTGTGGCTGTTTCCAATGAGAAAAGCTGTTGGCTGAGAAAGGTAGGACATTAAACAATTTCTTTATTGATTGGCTAGAACCTCCACCAGTCATCCAGAATCCCAGGGCAAGGCATCCTGGGATTATCTCCAAACTCATTTTACAGATAAGGAGAAAGAAGAGGGAAGGGAGACAACATACTTGTCACAAAATGAGTCCATGACACAATCAAGACCCAGAACAAAGTCCCCACTCCTCTAAAACAAGTCTGTATTGAGAACCTATTATGTGCCAGGTGCAGTGAATGAGAAAGATAGAACAGGAGTTTATTTTATAGAGGGTCTTGCCTCTAAGAGGTCACCTCCTCTAGGGTTTCCACTCTAACCTAGTAGTCCTCAAGCCTCTAAAAGCATCAGAACTATTTGGAGGACAAGGGGATTTTTTTCAAATGCAGATTTCCATCTCCATAACCAGAGGGCAGATAGAACTTGACTGGAACTCTACTTCAAAAGGTCCCAGGGAGATGTTGGTGAGAGGGAGTCTAAAGACCTCATTCCCAGGACCATTCCTTTAAGGATTCCTCAATTCCTTGCACAAATCTGATCATGATGGTTACTTGCTTTAGAGCCTCCCATGGTTCCCCAGTACTTTCAGGATAAAGGTCAACCCTTTATCCTGATGCTAACTTTTCACAAACTGGATCCCTACTATCTCCTGAGCTTCCCAGCTATCTCCAGGAGTCCCATCTAGTCCACTGTGCTGCTCAAGTCCCCCACCTTCCTGTTCCATGCAATTCTCCTGGCTGCCACCAATAGCCTTCCTCACCATCCTTTCAGAGGATTCCTAGGGTCCCTCTTCCAAGTATTCAGAACATGTTATCCTTAACCCTACCTGGTGCAAGGAGCAAAATCATAATCGGCCTAAAACAATGGTTCTCAAAATAGGGTTCCCAAACCCATGGTGGCATATACCTGTAATCCCAACATTTGGGAGGCTGAGGCAGGAAGATTGCTAGGAGTCTGAGGCCCGCCTGAACCAGATGTGAAGCAGTGGCCCCCTCAAAAAAGTGGTCTCTAGACTAGCAACACCAGAGAACTTGTTAGAAATGCAGACAATCAGGCCCCAACCCTGCTTAACTGAATCAGCCAATGAATGAGTAGGGAGCAGCAACCTGTTTAACAAATCTTCCAAATGATTATGATTGCATGCCCAAGTATGTGAATCATTGATCTAAGATAATTCCCCAGACCAGGTATTGGTGGGGGCAGAGGCAGGTGACCTGATGCCAGTGAGGCAGTGACTACCAAGTATCTGCTGTAGCTATGCTTCCCTTCTTTTTATAAGGAACTTTTAGCAAGGCATTATGGCTAAGAGGATAAAAGACTACATTTCCCAGCGTCCTTTGCAGCTAGGCAAGGTCTGGCCAATGAGATGTGAGCAATAGAATTTTGGGCTAGGGCACTTCCTCTCTTTCTTTTAAGGGAAGGGTATGGCATTCTGTACTGGCAGGAAGAAACCTATGTGGAGAATACAAGAGAATAGGGCATTTCTAGGTCCTTGGTTGTTGCTGCAGGTAGTACAACTAGCTGCAGGAACCCACTTACAGTGGTGGCAGCAAGGTGCACAACCAAAGAAAACACCTTGGGTTGTGACACTTGAAGCTGCCATACCTATTACGGATGTGCATGCTTCAACTATTATGTGAAGAAAAGATAAACTTCTGTTTAAGGCCACTGTTGTTTGGGTCTTTGTTACATCCAAATATAACCTGGTTAACGCATCTGGACCATTGGTTCTTGGGGGAGGTCTTTTGATGAATCTCTGGAAAAGGTTTTCCTCCATGATAAAAAGACACAGAAGAACCCAGACATGGTGGTACACACCTGGAATCCCAAATGAAGCTGAAGCATGAGGATCAAAAGTTGGCATTCAGCCTGAGCAGTTTAGGAAGAATGTGTCTCAAAATAAAAATTTTAAAATGGGAGCGGGGATTTACCTCAATGCTCCCTTGGTTCAGTCCCCAGTATTTCCATGCCTCCCACCCCACAGAAGCACAAAGGAAGGGAAACTCTTGGTTTCATCTTGCCGGATGGCTCAGGTCTGTTTTCCCCAAGGTGGCTGTAGCAGTCTTTCTGGGTGCATTAGTTTGCAAGGGCTGCCACAACAAAATCCACAGACAAGGGACTAAAACAATAGAGGTCCCAACCCAAGGTGTGGGAGGTTGCCTTCTCCTGAGGCCTCTCCCCTGAACTTACAACCGTCTTCTATTTCTGCTGTGTCCTCACATGGTCTTTCTATCAATGCTCCTGGTATCTCTGTGCCCAAATTTTCTCCTTTCCCAAGGGTGAGATTAGGAACTCCCTAACAGCCTCTTTTAATGTAATAAACTCTTGAAAGGCCCAATCTCATTTACATGTTAGAGTCCTGGGGGTTAATTGCTTCGGCATATAAAAGGGGAGGGGCACACAATTCATCCCACAACAAAGTAAAAATGTATGAAGAACTCGATGCCACTGTTCAGCTGCTCAGTAGCCAGCCCAGAAAGCACTCAGTGTGGGACTTCCTATCACGAGCAGTAATAATGCTTCTTCTTGTCTGATCCCCTTCGTGTGGATTACCAGTTCCTTGCAGCCAGAAGCATCACAGCAGGCAGGCATCAGGCATTTGCTCAAGCTGTTTCCTGAGGCTTCCTTCCCTTCACCTTTGGCGTGGCTGGAACGCCTCAGGCTTGGGGATGGCACCTGTCCCTGTTTCCCACATGGCAGTCTGCCTTACGGAGGAGTTCCTTGCAGGATGTCTTTCTTGCTAAGCACTCAGGGTTGGCATGTGCACTGTACACCTGCTGGCCCTGCTGCCCCATTCCCTCCTCCTGCCCACGGTAGGCATTGATAATCTATGCTGGGAGCAGATTTGCTTTTTATAATCCCCGATATAGCTCTATGGCAACTCTGCCAATCCGCTGGAGGTGAATCCTATCTGCCACAGTTAGGTCTCTGAAAACACCGACTTGGTTTGGCTCATCTCGTTTTTGATTCACAAGCTAATTTTAATAATATATGTTATCACTGTGTGCTTCTGTTCGCATTTAATCCTGTAGCAGCCATCTGAGGCAGGCACCGTCATTATCCTGATTTTGACACAGGAGGACTGTGAGCTCTGAGAGATGAGGGAACTTGTTCAAGGTCATCTACATTCACCCACCACTTCCACTGACATTTACCGAGCACTTCACCTGTTCATGGCTCTAGGATGAGCAGTGCAGAGAATATTCAGACAATTCCTTTTTCTAGTGGTATTTGAAACCCTTCCGGTCTTCCTTGGTTTCCCAAGCAGTTCAAAGATGTCAGAGAATAATATAAAGCCCCATTTTATAGATAGGGAAACTGAGCCCCAGAGAGGATAGCCATGGAAGTGGTGGAATAAGAGAACATCTTTGATATCTGCTGCCACTCTGGGCATTCTGGGCTGGAGAAAGGGAAAGTGGGATTTTAATGTACAGAAGAGAGTCAGCGATTGGCTCACACATCCCTGCTTCTTCCTGTTTATGGAGCAATGAGTGCAAATCTCATTTCCTGCTCCTGGGAGGTGACGAACAGGATATGGAGAAGCAGGACGTAGAGGCTGGGAGAGCTGGCGTTAAGCAGTCTGAGCTGTTTCCCTTTAGTCTCCTGCAGCTCTCATACCCACAGGCATCAGGGAGCCCTGATGATCTCTCCAACTGATACTTACCTGGCACACACAAAAACACTGCAGGACAGCTCGATGTCCTGGCACCTGCACATTACACTTTCCAGCCGCTTTTTAATTTGTGTCCTTGTGTCTTCTGTGCCACATCTCTGAATAGCAGGACAGAGCTTTGAGGACCATGGACCCTACTGGGAAGATAAGAATACCATGGCCAAGTAAGGTTTCAACGAGAAACCTGGAGCTAGGTGTGGTGGTGTGCACCTGTAATCCTGGCACTTGGGAGGCTGAAGTGGGGGTCTCTGTGCATTCAGAGTCACCCTGGACTACATAGTGAGTGCAAGGCCAGTCCAAACTACATAGGAAGACTCTGTAGATAGGTAGGTAGGCAGACAGACAGGGTGGTCAGGGGCATACAGCAAAGACATTCCAGAATTTGAACCTTCAGAACTCAGTGTTAGAGTCTGGTAAGGATGGACCACTCAGAACCTTTCTAAATGTCCTGAGTGGGGCACGCAGAAGGAATAGATTCTAGAGGTAGAAGGCACCAGATTTCAGATCCAGCCCAGCCAAAAGTACCAGGTCCTGTAACCTTCATAAGCTAGGCTGTGCACTTGAATATCAGTTTTTAAAATCTTTGTAGGAAGGCTGGGGATTTACCTCAGTGGCAGAAGAGTCTGCCTGGCAAGCGTGAAGTTGTGAGTTCAATCCCTGGTACCAAAAAAACAAACAAACAAAGAAAAACACCTTTGTAGGAGGCCAGGTGTGGTGGTGCATGTCTATAATCCTAGCTCTTGGGAGGCTGCAGCAAGATTAACAAGAATTTGAGACCAGCCTGAGATACACCGTGAATTCAAGACCAGCCTGAACTAGATAGTGAGATCGTGTCTCAAAAAACAAAACAATTTATGTAGTAGGAATAATGGTCCCCCAACAGGGCAAGAAATACACAAGAAATATGCACAGTGCTTATCACAGAGGAACAAAGGCCTTGCCTTCCTAATATTATCCCAAGAAATAATAAAACAGCCCATGAGCCGTAAAGAAGTACTGTTTCTCTTTCTCCCTCTCTGTCTCTGTCTGTTTGTCTGTCTCTCTCTCCCTCTGTCTCTCTCATTCTGTGTGGGGGAGGGAGGGGTCTAGAAATTGAACTTATGCTAGTTAAATGTTCTATCTCTGAGCTACATCCCCAGCCCTAAGAGTCAAAATTTATTGAGTAATATGTACCAGGAGTTATTCTGTATGCAACTAATCCTTAGAAGGTCACCATGAAGTCAAATTAATATTATACCCCCTTTACAGATGGGTATGCTGAACTATTAGTGCTTATGGAAATCCAAGGTTATAATCCTGGTAAGTGGCAAAGCCAGGATTCAAACCCAGGCAGCCCGTTCTTTGAGGCCCACACATCCTGTCGCTCTGAATAGTAATGGATTTGTTTTAAACTGTTACTTGCTTGAACACGGTACTCTATGAAGCATTTCCCACACATTCTCATTCACTTCTTACCACAGCAGCCCAAGGAACGAGGCAGGGGTTATTCTTTACTGAGACAGGGGAAGGGGCAACATGCTCTGAAAGGGGACCTGACTTGCCTTGCCAAGGTCATTATATGGTCAGTGGCCAAAATGGGGCTGGAACTTGAAATCTTCCAAATTTGGATTCCAAACGGAGAGGCCCCTTCCCAGCCTTATCCAATGGCTAGCCCCCTCCCTAGACAGCACCCCTTCTGGCTGGAAGCCTGGGCCTACATCCTTGGCTGCAGGGTCCCCAGCTCCATGTCCTCCACCTCCCCTCCCCACGGTCACACAGACGGGAGGGGCAGGAACTCCAGTGCTGGTGGAGTTTCCGACCAGGCAGGAAAAAGAACAAAGGAACGGGGCGGGAGGGGGGGTGACGGGTAGAGAGGGTGGCAGGAGTAGAGGGGACGCTCCACCATGGACTATGAAGTAAAGAAAGGGAAGAAGGTAGGTGGGGGTTTGAGAGGGACGCAGGGCAAGGAGTATCCCCAAAGCTGGGGAAAAGGGCCACTGGGGTGGGGTGGCGTGGCACAGGTGGGGCCTTCCTCCTTACTTCCTTTCTAACCCTGGCAGCCGGGCATTTGGGCTCTAACTCCCTAATCCATTTCTCCACTACTGATGGCCTCTGCCATCCCTGGACGGACAGAAACACAGAGAGACAGGGACCTTCCTGGGAAACCTGCTTCCTTGATCTTGTAGCTTCTCAGACAGGGGAACGGACTGATACTCAGCAGACCCATCCTCCCACACCCCTGCGCTTCAGCTGGGGCAACTCTGGGTTAAGAGGCAAGCTGTCTCGGCTTGGGTCCCCTGCCTGCTCTCCATCTCTGCACAGGACTCACTCCAAGGGCCTCAGATGAGAGTCATCCCCGCTCCCTACATCCACCCCTCTCCACCTCTGACAAGTCTTCTGACACTTCTCTGCTTGTGTCACCAAACTCCTTGCATTTTACCTCCCCCCTCTCCAGGCATACAGTGCCCTCCTTTCCCAAGAGCCCTGGCCCAGGGCCTTCTAAAAGGTGCCTGTGTGAATCACTCAGGAGGGAGCCAGCATGTGTGCATGTCCTTTCTGCTTTGTCCTTTTGATAGGCATTTATGGAGCACCTGTCATGTGCCAGGTGCTGTGATGTTGGCATATTGAACAAAGTCAAATAAGGTCCCTGCTCCTTCCCCAGAGCTCACAAGCTAATAAGGGGACAACTGTTTTTTTGTTTGTTCATTTTAAAGGCAATGAACGAAGTAATGTAAAATTGCACAAAAGGTCCCATGCTCTGCAGTGGAGACAGAGTGTTAGTGTCCCCACCCCTAGGTTGGTAAGTTTTTGCTAAGAGCTAATGGGCAGAAGGAAGGGGATAGACAATGTTTTGAGAAGAGTAACAGCATGCACGAGAGTCCCAGGATAGGAAGGAACATGCCACAGGAAGGGCTGAACGAAGGCCAGGTCTCTCGGAGGCAGGAGAAGGCAGACCAAGGAGACAGGCGGGGCTGAAGTGGGCGCGGCTGAGCCGTTGGAGGTCACAGACAAAACACTTACCCTATCCCAACATTCACACACAGGCTGAAGTCCTAGCTCTGCAGCTGGTATTCAAGGCCTCTGTGGCTTGTTCATCTTCCAATACAGCCACGACTGATTTCCAGGCTCATCCCAACCAGCCTTTGAAGCCCCCAGAGTTTTGCACTTGGGGTGTCCTCTGTTGGAATGCCCTCTCCACACCTAGAGAGTCTGCCCTCATTTCTCAGTGCTTCCACATACTCCATGTGTGATGTCAGCTCAAAAACCTGAATCGCCTGGTGGGCTTGTAAAAATGCAGATCATAGGGTCCAACTCAATAGATCTGTGGTGGCATGTGAGAAATGGCAGTGCTAACGCCCTCCCAGGGATGCTGGCTGTGGGATCGTACTTTGAGGACCACTGGTCTTGGTCCCGGCTACTCAAGGTATTGTGTGCAGACCACAACATCAGCATTTAGAAATACAGTCTCAGTTGCACCCTGCAACTACTGGATCAAGACTCATGAACACAGTGAAGTTTGAAACTCACTAGTCTAGGCCATTTATCACGAACCCTGGAGGCAAGGCCAGGGTCCAGGCCAGGGCCTGAAGTCCAGCACCCAGCCACACTGGAATGAATTAACACTCACTGAATGGATGAACCTAGGCCCTTGCAGACTTGTGCACAGTGTGCTTATTTGATCTAGAACACGAGTGACTAAGGGAAGGGGTGTTGTTTTGTTCACCTTATCTTATTGTAGGAGCTAAAAAGTCGTGCCACAAATTCTGTTATATGTTCAGAGGTGGGCTGCCACTGAAATCACCACTGAGGAGCTTTTAAGAGTCCTGATAGCTGGATCCCAGCCCCAGAACTCCTGATTTGCTTGGTTGGTCTAACGTGTAGCCTGGTACCTGAAGTTTTAGAAGCTGCCTGACCAAGTAGTTTCAGAGTACAGCCAGAGTGGGGAGCATCTGCTCAGAAGTTCAGTTCTCACACTCAGGCACACATCCGAATCACCTGCAGAGCCCGTTAGATCCTGATCACCCTGCCCTACCTCCTGGGGTAGAGCCTGGGAATCTACATTTCTCTAGGCTTCAAGGTGCCTGAAAACAGCTGCTCTAGAGCAGTGCTCAGACTTTCTTCAGACATTTAGATTCTGTTGGTCTGAGCTGGGCCCCGGTAGTTTGCACCTCCAAACTTGATCCACTTTTAAGCAGGTATCTCTAGCTAGTACTTAAATGACTTATCTCTTTTAGGGAAACACAGAGAATACCTTAATAAGTACCTTTGCACCCACCACTGATGGACACGGGCTGTTTCTATATTTGCCCCAGTCTGGACCCACTCCTTACACCTAATGGGGAGGGGCTGCACCCTCATCAGGGTGATGAGAATGGAACCCAAGTGTGGGAGCCACACTTCCGGGCAGCTGCTCCCCAGGCTGGCTGCACGCTGAACTGGTTCCACGGCTACTAAAAGCTTCTCAGTTCCCTCTGTTCCATCTGGGAAGCGGGAATCACAGAGATACCCCTTCTACCGAGTTTTCCTGAGAGTTAAGTTAGGTCCTGTAAGTAAAACAGGGGACAAGGAAAGTGCTCAGTAAAGTCAGTTGATGGTATTACTGTTATCCCTCCTCTTGTCCACAGGGCTTTGTGTCCCCCATCCGAAGACTGGTGTTCCCCAAGGCCGCACGCCGGGCAGCCTTTCGAAATAGTGTGAGCCGACGGCCTCTGCACTCAATGCCCCTTTATCCCCCAGACTATCTCATCGACCCCCAAATTCTGCTATGTGACTACCTGGAGAAAGAGGTCAAGGTGAGTGTGGGACGAGAAGGGGTTGGGTGAGGCCTTTTCTGTCCCCCATACCGAACCCTGACCAGCCTGGTCTCATACTGAGGTGGTCATGGCTCTTGGGCAACAGGCCTGGGTTCACATCAATCTCACCCCTGACCTGTGCTGTGAACCCTTAGCCACTGACTTCCATTCGCAGAGCCTCAATCTTCCCGTCTCAGCATAAGGTCAACACTTGTCTCTGTGGATTGTAGGTGGTAGAGGGTTCTGTGTTCCAAAAAACTCTACTTTCCTATAAGATTTTACTGCAGTGACCTTGTTACCCTGACAGGGTTCAGGTTAAGAACAAGTCACAAAGGACTCTGATTGCCCAAGGACTTCTACTTCAGGAAACCTCGTGAAGGGGTAGGGGACACCCTCAGCCAAGGAAGATGATAAGGGTTGGGGCTGTCAGATTTAGCAAACAATAGCCACTTAGTTAAATTTGAATTTCAGATAAGCAATGAGTACTTTTTAGCATAAATATGTCCCAAATATTGCACAGAACTAAAAGTTCTAAAAACTTAAAACCAAAATTATTATTTATCTGAAATTCAAATTTAACTGGCATCCTGTATTTTATCTGGCAACCTAAAGGCAAAAGTTATCAAATCTACTTAAAATCTGGGGACTGAGATTTCATGGAAAATAAAAAGAAGAGAAAAAGTTTGGTAAAATTCACCTAAAAGACTACAACTAAAACTAATGAGAAAGTTAATTCTCATATTGAATAACATTTAGGTGATAACATCAGGTTACAACTAAGAATAAATGAAGAATTAGTATATTGATTTGAAGCACCATTTTTCTGACAAAATGAAATATTAATTCAATACATTCTTCCCTGTCCATTTAATTTCGCAAGGAGATCGTAAAGAGTGCTCATGAGCTACAGGCCCTTTGAAAGCATTTTACCTCAGAGTCCTCTTTTATTTATTTATTTTTGAGACAGTGTCTCCCAAAGTTAGCCAGGCCTCAAATTGTGATATACCTGCCTCAGCCTCCCAAGTAGCTGGGGTTGGAGGCATGAACCACCTTGAGGTCAGTCCTTTCAAGCTATAGCAGAGATGAGGGTGTAGCTCAGTCGCAGACCGTTTGCTTAGCATGCACAAGGCCTTAGTGGGAACTGAACTCAGGGCTTTCACACCGAGCTACGTTATCAGGCCTTTTTATTTCGAGGGGACAAGTTTTGCTAAGTCACTAAATTGTTCAAGCTGGGATTGAATTTGTGATCTTCCTGTTTCAGTCTCCCAGACTGCTAGGATTAACAAATGTGTGCAATCCTGCCCAGCCCTGGGCAAAATTTTTAATCTCCCTGTGCCCTGGGTGAGGGAACACACACAAAGACGTCAGAACTGTGCTTGGCGTCTGTTATGGACTCAATACAAATTATCAGCAGATTATTATGAATTCAGATATTTCTATCCTTACTGCGTCAGTCAGGAGGCCAGGGTCCTCCGCAGCTTCAGGGTGACTGTGTCCTTCACTCATTCACTTCTCATCCAGTTCCTAGGCCACCTCACCTGGGTGACTTCCTCTCTGAACCCCTCCAGCCGTGATGAGCTCCTGCAGCTGCTGGACAAGGCCAGGGTGAGGCTCTGGGGAAACAGGGTGGAGGGCGGCGCCCTTCCCCTTTTCCATCTCTGCCCACGCCTCCCACGCGGACTTAGGAGAACCGACCCACTCTGTAGCAGCTGAAGGAGCTGCCGCTGAAGACCACGGCGGAGCAGGACAGCATCCTGAGCCTGTCGGCCCGCTGCCTGCTGCTCACCTGGCGCGACAACGAGGAGCTCATCCTGCGCATCCCCACACACGAGATCGCCGCCGCCTCCTACCTGCAGGACGACGCGCTGCACCTGCTGGTGCTTAAGACCGGTGGGCGGCGCTGGGCCCTGGGAGGGGGGGGCGATGGCAGGCGGGACTGACCTGTACAGGGGTGGGGCGAGAGGAGAGGAGAGGAGAGGAGAGGAGGGGAGAGGAGGGGAGAGGAGGGGAGAGGAGGGGAGAGGAGGGGAGAGGAGGGGAGAGGAGGGGAGAGAGGAGAGGGGCGGACGGCAGACCTGGCCGCACTACCCTGAGACCCGGGGCAGGGTCACAGCAAACCGGGGTGGGGCTGAGGGGAGTGGGCGTGCTAAAGCCCGATCGCCTTCTGAATTAAGGTCACACGGGGGCCGGAGTGGGGTCAAAGCCTACGGGAGGCCAGGGGCGGAGTCAAAGCCGCGGAGGGGGTGTGCGGAGCCCGAAGTTAGATCGCTGGTGGGATCCGGAAGGCCAGACGACTTGGAAGACCGGGATGGGCCCAGGGTCCCTGAGTGCCAGGGCGAGGCCCGGCCGCGGGACCCCGGAGCGGCGGCAGGGAGGTGGGGAGTCCACCTGGCGGCCTCTGGAGAGGTTGCTTGGCTGCGATCTCCTGCGGTTGACGCCCCACCCCGCCCCTCCTAGGTCTGGGCGTGGACCCGGTGCCGGCCGGCGTGGATGCCAGCCCTGGCGGCGCGAGGTGCGACCCGGGCCCCCCGGGCGCGGCGCCCGAGAAGCGGCGGGTGGGCACCGCGGAGCGGCGCCACACCATCTGCAGCCTGGACTGGCGGATGGCGTGGGGCGGGGGCGCGGGCGCCGAGGCGCGGGCCGGGGGCGGCGGCGGCAGCCTGGAGCGCCAGCGCGCGGGGGCGCGGGCGTCGGGCAGCTGGGAGCGGCGGCAGACGTTCAGCGGCAGCTGGGAGCGGCGGCACGCGGGCGGCGGCGGTGGCGCGGGCAAGCCGGGCGGCAGCTGGGAGCGAAGGCAGGCGGCCGGCGGCGGCGGCAGCTGGGAGCGGCGCCACCCGGGTCCCAACCCGCTGGACCCTCAGGACCCCAGCCCCGACGCCTACTGCAACCTGGTCATCCTGGCTGTGCCCAACAGGGTGAGCCCGAGGGCACAGCGCCCCGGGTGCCCAGACGCCACCCCACCCCTTCTTGAGCTTCCTGGGGTCTGCCTTTCCCCTCCTGCGACCTCATCCAGGACGGCGGGTGTGCCCACGACACCAGCCCCGGATCCCACCCGGGACACCTCGCCCTGGGTTCCCCAGCAGAACAGAAGCTCAAAATAGCCAGTAGACTTGATGGGAGGCCCCCTCCTGCAGCCCCACTTCTCTGGTACGGTCAGTGTTGGCACCAGCAGGAGGACAGTGATCAGCACCATGAACGGAGTGCCAGTCCTTGTCAGCATTCACGGTTAATTCTCACAGCAATCCTTTGGAGAGAATAGAACCACCACCCCGTTTCTGGATTCTGGGTTTTCACTATTGAACCCAAGGCCTTTGCATTGAGCTACATCCCCAGTCTTTTTTTTTTTTTTTTTTTTTTTTTTTTTTGAGACATGGTTTCACCAAGTTGCCAAACTGCCCAGGCTGGGTTCAAACTTTTGATCCTCCTGCCTCAGCCTTCCGAAGTACTGAGTTTACAAGCACGTGCCACCACACCCAATAGCTGCATGACTTTTAATTTAATTTTATTTGACTTTGAAAACATGCAAGTGGGCTGGGGATTTAGCTCAGCAGCATAAGTGCCCACCTGGCAAGCTTGAGGTTACGAGTTCGATCCCCAGTATGGCAAAAAAAAAAAAAAAAAAAAAAGCAAGTGTCCCTAATTGTATCTTACCACATCTCCACTCAACCTCTTAATTCAAAAGTCTAATGACTATGTCAAGCCTAACACATCCAAAGCTGAATTCCTACTGTTCTCCCCCAATACTAAATCTTGTGGGTTCCCTGTCTTGATATCTTTACGTTGGTTAGGCCCAATCCTTGCCGCGGTGCACACACGCATGCACCCATGCACCACATCCATTTTCAATAAATCTTACCCGCCCTGTTTTTCAAATGTAACCAAAATCCATTTGTCCACATCTGCTGTCGCTGTCTCCTCTCCTTGGGTCGCGGCATCACCCCCTCACTGGCTGAGTACTTTTTCCCAGTCTGTTCCTCCATGCAGTCGGAGCGGGCCTGCCAACATTGAAGTCACATCGTTTCCCTGCTCGAGTTCTTCCAGTGGCTGCTCTCTCATTCCGAGGAAAAGCTAGAATCTTTACCACTGTTTATAAGGCCACTGAGGCTGCGGTCACCAGCCCCATTTCATCTCTGGCCTGGCCTCTTGCTACCGTCCCTTTGACTCCATCCCAGCCAAAATGCACTCCTGGTAAGAGTGCAGGGGACTTGTGCATCCCCTTGGTACCCCTGGCACTTAGAAACATGCCTGGCACATAACAGGTGCTCAGTAAATACACGTTGACTGGGTGGATTAAGGCATTTTATCTCCTGTACTTTGCCAAGAAGAAAACCAGGTTTTCTTGCTTTGCAGCAATAGAGAATGAGATAAGAGAACTCACTTTCATTAGAGAGAGTTTGTGTCATTGAAACAGCAGCACACAGAGGCAACATATGCCTTCTCTAGTGCAGCGGACTGTGGGGTTCTAGGGCACAGGGCCTTCCCAGTGTCTGCCACACAGGAGGACGAAACGAGAACTCGTGGAATGGAATGTAAGGAAGAGTTGCTTCCCAACAGCGTCTGAGCCTCTGTCTCCTGCCCGAGTCATCACGGTCCCTGGAAGTTAGAGTCCAAAACCCTGATGCTGGTGCTACTGACCTCAGTCTGCTGTGTGAGCCGTTCCAGTCGCTTAACCACTTGAAGCCTCAGCGTCTTTAACTGTAAAATAAGGATTTGCCCTGTCGTTCCATAGGGTCACAGAAACTCCCAACCCTGGCTTAGTGATCAGGGCTTCCTTCAATTCCCAAATGCCTATCCTCGGTTCCTCTTTAATTTACACCTTGGACTTTTCTAGAGACACAAAATAGGAAATACCTTCATGAAGCTTCTCTCTCTTCATTGTTCTTGCCTTTCTGTGTCTCTTGTTTAAAGACGAAACAGGTAAATTAAAGAGGTAAATCCCTCTTCGAATATGCAACCTCGAAAGTTTTACCCAAAAACTTAAACTCCTTTCTTCAAGCATAGTATTCATTTTGCTTCCATTTTTGCACTGGGGCTTAGGAAGCACATATCTAAATATAACATCTAGTAGGTATTTAGTAGTAGTAACTATGTTGAACCTAAAAATTTTAGACACAGTGATTGAAAAATATACCAGCCAGGCATGATGGCACACACCTGTAATCTCAGTTGGAAGGCTGAGGCAGGAGGATCACCATGAGCTCAAGGCCATCCTTGGCTACATTAGCTAATTCAAAATCAGCCTGAGCTAGACAGTGAGATCCTGTCTCGGGAAAAGAAAAGAAAAGAAATATATCATGTTTAATTTTTAAAATTTCTTATAGTAAAAGACACATTGCCATGTATCTCCCTGAGAACACTCCTCTGTGCTTCGGACATGTTTATCCTATTACTCGCCTGTTTTCTGAAGCAGGTCTGGAAGTCCTCTTTTGTGAGTGTCTTTAGTTTGCACTGTTGTGGTTGCTTCAGTGTCCTAAACTGATTCAAAACATCTGTCTTTCCTGGTCACTTTGACTTTGGGGAAGAGCCAGAAATCACGCAGAGCCCAATCCAGTGAGGAGGGTGGGAGAAGACAGGAACGCACCTTAGTATTTTTACAAGCCTGCCTTCCCCTGGCCGCTCTGCAGGAACATTCACCAGGATTTTTTATCACACCCTATAAAGACACTCAAGAAAGACGTCTTCCAGAGCTGCTCCAAGACCTCGGTGGCAAGAATGATGACATATTGAAGTGAGGGGGGATATTCTGAGGGGGACTCTTGGCAGTGTACCCTTACTGTAGTGACTTTTAAAAATTTAAACATACACCACATATTTTGATCACACCTTGTATTTAATTATTTCTTCTCCTATTATATATCAGAAGCCTTGAGTTCTAATTTTAACTAATTACTTCCCTCTCTGAACCTCAGCTTCTATATCTGTATATTAAATTAGGTCTTATTTCAGATAAGCTTTAGGAGAGCCCATGAACTTCTCAGAAATTTGGGGCGCATTTTCATGGCAGAAGAGCCAGAGTTGTCTCTGGATCCTGTAAAGAGGTCACAAGGCTCAGAGAGTATCATATGATGTTGCTGGGAGATGCCTTCCAGATGCATTTAAAGGGGCCTCTATGCATGTGTCCTGAGTCTCCTCACACCATGCTTGGGGAAGCAGGGGGTCCCCTGGAGACAGTGGGGACCTGAGCTCTCCTCCTCTCCTCCTCTCTGGCCCAGGATGCTGCTGAGGAGTCTTGCGCACTCATCTGTCAGGTTTTCCAGATCATCTATGGGGACCAGAGCATCGAGTGTGTGGACCGGGCTGGCTACCACTACATGTCCACCCCCGAACGGCCCTGGCTCTGCAGCCACAGTGAGTACCCAGGCCCTGGGCCTCCTCCTGCCAAACAGGGGAGGCGCTTGAAGACTCAGGGCTGATGAACGCCTTAGAGTCCTGATCTCCGCCACAGTTAGTGTGCCCTTCATAAGTGGGTAAAAGTTTCATCACAGACGTCCAGATTGCCGAGTTCAGAATGAGTCCCTCACACTCGGGCTTTTCTCTCTCTTGCTGTGGGTGCCCCTGCTTTGCAGAAATCTAAGCACGTGCACTGTCTGCCTGCCAAGCTGGTCAGTCCTACTAGGTGCCAGGGTCAAAACCAACCTTTCCGGGCTGGTTACAATCAGGTTTTAGAATGAGAATGAGGCTAACAGAAGCATTTACTGAGCATTTCAAATGCAGAAGCAAGGTGCCAAGTCTTACTGAGTCCTTATAGTAACTTGTCCATCCTGGCATAGGACTGGGTACATCTCACACACCGGAGAGGTACTCTCTGGAGCTGTATAATTCCAGCTTTACAGAGGAGGATCTTGAGGCTCAGAATAGTCAGTCTCCCAGGTAGCAAATAATGGACTCATACCCAGGTGTGACTGGTTCCAAAATCTCTATCTGCAACAGCATCAGTACCCATGTCACACTCAAGGCCATTACTCAGCTGACATAGCGTCAGCAGCAGGGTGTTGGTTCTTTTCCTCTGAAGGCCCCATCCATGGAACCTATGCATGTTGGGAAGCTGGGCTAACTCATCAACTCTCAATGGAGTGCTAGACAAATCAATGATATAATCCAATAAATAGTTCAAAAACTCATTCATTCAACAAATATTTGTTGGGCACCTACTATGTCAGATCCAGTGCTGACCATCAGGATATACTGGTGGGAAAAACCAGCTCCAACTCTGTCTTCCTGAAGCTTGGGCGGAGGCAGGCTGATGAGAAATAGTTATACGGATAAATATCTAAACACAGAGAAAGTGTAAAGAAGAACTGACCACACCAGAGAAGTCAGGGTGACAAAATGACCCTAAAAGGCTGGAATTAGAAGGATGAGTTTTATACCTGGGCAGATGAGACAGCGGGCGGGCTGGGAAGAAGGGAGGCTCTCTGTGGATGTGCTGCCTTCCCCAGCACTTCCTCTTTGAAAAATTCTTTCTTGTCCTGCTTCAAACACAGTTTGCAACACACACCTGCTCTGCCCAAAGCCCCACGGGGTAGGCAAGAAGGGGTATTGTGCATGCATTGGGGAGGGGAGTTGCCCAAAGGTCTGATGTATGTTGGGGCTGGGAAGCCAGGGAGGTCCTGCTTTGCCACTCTGACAGTCCCTCTGCTGTCGTCGCAGGTGACAGCTGCCATACCGATGGGACTTACGCCTACGACGCTGACTTCAGCTGCTGCAGCTCCTTGTAAGTACTGCCCTTGCCTAGGACACCATGGCTCCCCAACCTTTGCACAAACAGGGTCACCCCTCCTCCAAATAGGGTCCAACCCTGGTTTGGTGCTGGGACACTGGACACTGACAGTGTTAAGCAAGCTGAGCACCAGACTGTGGGGGAGCTCCTAGGATCCAGCCCCTGAGAGACCTAGGGACACCAGAGCCCAGACCCTGGTCCACAGAGATTCTCTGTAAAGACCAGGCTAGTGTTGCAGAGTCCCAGGTCACAGCCAATGCCAGAAAGCATTTTGGTTTACTGTGTGTAGCTTGAGTAGCTTAACAAAGACCTAGCTGGTTTGCTTGCTTTCTTTTTCTTTCCTTTTTCTTCTTTCTTTATTGTTTCTTATATAAAATAGAGCCTGTGCTCAGGTCCTGGTGATCACCAGGCCTCACGCTCCATTCCCTGCTGCATTCTCCTTGATGCTTGCTCCTTCCTAAGGTCACTTCACGGACCAGGGTGTAGCTCCAGCCATCACAACAGCATGCGAGGAAATTCTAAGGAATTTCACAGTGGGGCTGGGTGTAGCTCAGGGGTAGAGCGCAGGCTCAGTAAGGCCCTGGGATCAATTCCCCAGCACTGCAAGAAAAAAAAATTCTTTCCTCGAATTCCCACCCTGTGACTTCTGTCTGCACCCCGATTCGTCAGAAGTTGGTCACACAGTCATAACTAGCTGTAATAAGGCTGAAACTATAGGATTGAAATGTTTTTTCTCAGTTGGGAGCATTGCCCAGGTTCTGTTTAGGGTGACTGACTACTTCAGTTTGCTCAGGAATGAGGGGTTTCCCAGGATATGAGATTTTCATTCTAAAACCAAAAGCGTCCCAGGCAAATCCTTGTTAGTCACCCTAGTCATGTTACAAAGGACTTTGGATCAGCAAGTTGTAGTTCCTGCCAATAATATATGCTCTACTATTTATCTTTTTAGTGGTGATAGATTTGCCTTTCTAATACAGTGTACCCTTAGGCAAGGCCATAAACAACCTCGTATCTACTGGAGAGATGAAAATCATGCTAATGACTAACATTTATTGAGCTTGCTCTGTGCCAAACGCTGTTCTACAAAGCACTCATTTTCTAGTTATTAGCAGCTACATGGCAATATTACTGAGGTTATAATTTACTGCATGTAGTCCATGACTGTAAGTATTTTACAAATTTTAATACCTCTGTTTTTCACACCTCCACCAATTTTTGTCACCCTGTCTCACAGACAGAGAAGCTGAGGAATAGGGAATTAAAGTTTAGCCATCCAAGGATCAAGCAGCTGGACGGTGGGCCCGAGACACACATGAGCTTCCACACTCTTAACAGAGAAGCTGCGGCTTGGCTGTGTGCCCTCTGACACGGGGGGCAATGAGCTCACTACTTAGTAATAATAAGCATTGGTGATTCGGAGCACTGAAAGAGCTCTACCTGCTACAAGAGAGGAAAGAGCCCCCAGCTGGCCTGGGAGTCAAGAGAGCCTTTTGGTGCTGGCGACACTTGGACTGAAATCTGCAGGGTGAAGGGGACAGAATGTCAGTAGAGAGAACAGCAAGGGCAAGGATTCCGGCCAGGAGAAAGCTTGGCTGTCTGAGGATCAGGATGCTGGTGGCAGAAGGTGGGAGAGGGTGGCAGAGGATGTCAGGGAGAAAGTCAGGGTTTGGTGGGGTATCTGGAAAGATCTGCCTGTTGTGGGGAAACATGACTTAGCACATTTGACAGAGGGTTTGATCTGGTTTGGAGATCACAGAAGACGTTTCTGAGGGTCACAGGATTGGATGATGAGCAAGAGATAGCTTGAGCATGAGGTAGGAGAGTCATTCCTGCTAGAATGAGCAGCATGTGCAAAGGCCCAGAGGCAAAGAGATGCTTGGAGTACAGGAGGGAAAAGGAAAAGGCAGGTGGCTGGGACATCTAAAGCAAGAGGGGCAGTGAAAGGGGAGGTTTAAGAAGTGACCGAGGCCCAGAATATGGGATCTTGGAGGCCAAAATGGGGTCTCAGATGAGGTCTCAGGCCCATGGCATTGGTAGCTGAGTCCACCCATCTCCAGCCTCCCTGGAGAGGGGAACCAGAGGGTAGCAGGTGAAATCCCTTTTCTCCCTGTCCCTGCAGCAATGGCTCCCAGGACACATTTGAAGCGTGCTACAGTGGCACATCCACTCCTTCTTTCCATGGCTCGCACTGCAGTGGCAGTGACCACAGCGGCCTGAGTCTTGAGCAGCTGCAGGATTACATGGTCACGGTGAGCCGGGAGGTCGGGGGGCTGGAACAGCCGTGCGTGGACCTGGATGTGCCAAAGCCCTAGGCCTCAGAGGTCAGGGCGGGCGAGTCAACTGAGGCCAGCTTGCAAAAGGCCTTGACGCATGTCACTTAACACTGAGTGCACGCTGTGTGCTCGGCACTTTCTAAGCACCTTCCACCTACCGTTTCACCTTTCCAACAACCCCATGAGGGGGGTCCTGTCATCATCTCACAGAGCGGCAGGTGAGGGTCAGTTGGGTTGTGTTCCCAAGGGGGCCAGGATTGGGAGTCCAGTGGCCACTCTCAGACGCAGTGCAGGGGGCCTGAGTCCATTGAATAGGCTACAGAAGGGTTCTCAAGCCACACGTGCCCCCAGAGAGGGCTCTGGCTTCTTCAGGCAGGGACTGGTCAGGCTTGCTCCCCGGACAGCTGGCAAAGGGGGTTCCTCCACAGCTGCGGAGTAAGCTGGGGTCCTCTGAGATCCAGCAGTTTGCACTGCTTCTGCGGGAGTACCGCCTGGGGCTGCCCATCCAGGACTTCTGCGCTGGCCTGCTGAAGCTCTACGGGGACCGCCGCAAGTTCCTGCTCCTCGGTAAGGCCTGACCCACCACCCTGCCACTCGCAGCAGGCAACAAATACTATTATTGAGTCCGTGTCATTCTTAACCAGGTGCCACTTTGGAGGGTTTTCTCCTTATCCTTCAACCTCTGATAAGGCTGGGGTCTTGAGCTCATGGGGCAGAGAAGGGAAAGGATTCGCAAGTCAGGAAACAAAGCCATTTCTCCTCCAGAGCAAAGTAGGGAGGGAGACTGAGTCTTTCCATCTTTCCCCATGGAAGCTCAGGCTCAGAGGGGCTAAGGAGCTTGTCACACAGCTAAGAAGGAGGGCTAATAACCACAACGGGAATAATAATGCTGATAAGCTAACATGGCATGGCAGTTACCTTGGGCCAAGCACCCTCTCATGGAGAGACTCCATTCTGGGAAGTAGACATAATTATTTGTCCCTATGGTGCTGGCGAGGAAATAGGCCCAGAGTTACAAAGTACCAAAGTCCAATAGCTAGTAAGCAAGGATGGGGGTCAAGAGCGATACGTTTACTGGGTGCGCACATGTTGCAAGGTCCTTGTTATTTGGTCTTCACCTGCCTATCCGGAGAACAGGGGCAATTATCTCAGTTTTACAGATGGGGAAATTGAGGCCCAGAGTGAAAGTCCTGTAGCTCCTACGCGGGAGCACAGCAATCACAGCAGTAATAGATGGGGCGTCTGCTATGTGCTGAGCAGTGCACCATGATCCGCTGGCTCAGACAGTTAAGGAACTTGGGCAAAGCCACACAGCTAGAAAGTGGCAGAGCCTGGATTTGAACTCAGATCGTCAGAGGCAGATTCCTCCATGGGAGGGAAGGGACCGAACCCTGGAAATCACCCTCTGCAGGCATGCGGCCCTTCATCCCGGACCAGGACATCTGCTACTTCGAGGGCTTCCTGGAGGGCATGGGCATCCGCGAGGGCGGCATCCTTACCGACAGCTTCGGCCGCATCAAGCGCAGCATGAGCTCCACGTCGGCCTCAGCGGTGCGCAGCTACGATGGCGCCGCCCAGCGGCCGGAGGAGCAGGCCTTCCACCGCCTGCTGGCGGACATCACGCACGACATCGAGGCGCTGGCCCCCGACGACGACGACGACGAGTCCCGGGGCGGGGGCGAGGTGGCTGAAGACAACTACCTGTAGCCTCTGCTCCTGGCAGGCCGCCCCTGAGCTTCCTCACTCTTGCTGTGAGTCCCCAGCCCTTGGCACCCTTGTTCCCTTGCCCACCCCTGCGCGAGGACCGTCCCGGGCCCTCGCGGCGCGGGTCCCTGCAGTACCAACAGTGTCCTGCAGGGGGAGGGCGAGGGCGGGCCCCAACGTCCCCCGTAGTCACGCGGGCGCAGCCGGCGCCTGGCTGGCCTCAGAACACCCCTTCCTCCTCGGGCCCCCCAGCTTTTCCGAGGCTGAGGGATGAGGAAGGGCCCCACCTGCCGGCAGACTGGAAAATAGAATTCGCGCGCGCGAACACACACACACACACACACACACACACACACACACACACACACACACCCAAACCTCTTGTAGTTTACAGATTTGGAAACTGGGTTCAAAAAAGAGCAAGAGGTTTGCGGGAACCTCCTGACTGTCCTTAAATGTTGCCTTGCATTTCTTCATCTCTCCAATCATTATAGCCCCATGTTCACAGGGTGGTGATGAGGAATTAACAAAGGACAAGTCCCTAGTGCTCGGGCCTGGAGCATAGCAGGTGCTCAATAAAAGCTGCTTCCTTCCTTTCCGGCTCGGTTTACTGTCTTTCCTGGGGCAATGAGATGAGAGCAATGATGGAGTGACATGCTAATAAGACTGTCAGGGAGCTCATGGTTTGAGAGGAGAAACAGGACTCACCCCTGCTGCTCTCTGGGGCTCTGTGCCCAAAATCCACACACAGAAATATACACAAGACTCTGCAGACCGAGGTCTGGGGAAGTCAAAGCAATTTGAAGGCAGAACTGGAGAGCTAGAGCGGTCGAGATGAGACCAGACTTGGCACAGCCTGAGCCTTTGAGAGGAAGCCAGAGACACTCCTAAGAAAAGCTAAAATTAATTTGTAGAATCTTACAAAACCTCCTGTGGCCAGACACGTGGCACTTACTGAAAAGAAGATACAGCTACCATCACTTTTTTTTTTTTTTTTTGGCACCAGGGTTCAAATTGCAAGCTCACGATTGCACGCTTGCCACGCAGGTGCTTATGCCACTGAGCTAAATCCCCAGGCCCCTACCCTCACTTTTTAAGTAATAGATTATTGTTCAGAAACTCTGTAGAGTTTCATAATTCATACTCAGCTGGTGGCAAATGAACATCCCATCGTACTGGCTGTGAAAAACCCTTCTGATGTTTTTCTTTATTCACTTTCTGGCCTCACAGTGCTCACACTCCTGCCCCCTTGCCCTGAAAGCACCCACCCCCTACACGCTAAAATGTTTCCCTGACACACAACGCACCACAGTGTGTGTTTATATAAGTGGTGTTGCATAAGGATCTCATGCTGTTGCTTCCTTTTTCCACTCCATGATGTATTTAAGATCCACCCATGTTGCTGTGAGAAAATCTAACATCACGACCATCTGCTGCAAAATAGTCCAAGTGAAGCATGCACGCTGCTTTATCCACCTCCCCAGTGCTGGACACCCAAGTGGCTTCCAACCCTCTTGGTACCAACAGCCATGTACTGAATGAACGTCTGTGTGTTTGCCCTTCATGGACCACGTGAATACTCTGTGCTCTAGTCCCAGTACAGAAATTAGTAGATCACAGCACGCATGCATTTTAAGTGTCACTGAATTCTTCCAGAATGACCCTTCCAGCAGCATGTGAATGATGCTGTCTCCTCACATCTTCAAAAATTTTTGCATTTCCTGACTGTATCACTGCCTGTCACTTCAAATGTAAGGTGACATCTCGTTGTTTTAACTCGTATACTTCTGTTAATTCTGAGACTTAGAACCGCTTCCTACATTCACCAGGCATTTAAGCTTCCCTTCTGTGAACTATTCGTTCATATTTTTTGTTTGCTTTCTGTTGGATTTCCCGAGTTTTTCTTGTTGGTTCACAAGACTAGATCGCAAATTTTGGCTATCAAACCCTTGTTGGATGTTGATGTCCTGAATATCTTCTCCCAATATGTTGCCCATCTGTTGTGTTTATCTATGACATTGGTTCTTGGACTCTAACATGCACTAGAGTGTCCTGGAGAACTTCCTAAAACAGAATGCTGGGCCCCACCGCAGGGTTTCTGACTCACTGGAGCAGGGGCGGGGCCTAGGAATTTGCATTTCTAACCAGTACCCAGGCCATGCTGATGGTCTAGGGCCCTAGAGAACAATTTTCTAGGGTGACTTCTTTTAAATGAATTTCTTTTATTGAACAGATTGCTTAATTTTGATGTTTTCAATGTTTTAATCATAGTCTTATGGATGAGGGAACTGGAGCTGGAGGAGGTAAAGGGCATGAGCCAGAGTCACGTGATGAGTTGCATTTGAACTCATGTCCTGTCAACCCCAGAGCACACACTTCTCTAGCCTCTCTCCTGTCCTGTTTCCAGCCTTTGGGATGTAGTGCATTGGGACCTGAAGCCACGGGAGCCTTAATCAATTCTTGAGTGAAGCAATGATAGATGGAAAAGTTGACTGGATGGGGCAGGGGCAGGGACCAGAGATTTGGACATCTCTAAAGGCCTGCAAGAGAAACCCAGAAACCACCCATCGTCCTAGCCACAGTACAGTGATAGGCCGCTGAGAGGCAAGATGGGACAGAACTTACACCATCGCTCAGGGGATGGGGCAATTTCCCTGAGAACCCAAGAAAGTCCCTACCCTCCCCGGAACTACTGTCTTACCAAAGCCATGCAACCCCTTGGTTTCAGAAGTCCGGAGGGTGCTGGCTGGAGAGCCCCAAGTGCTGTGCACAGAAACCCTTGCCATACTTCCTCCTGTAGCATCCAAAGATTCTGCCAGGGTCACTTCTACCATGGTTCAGTTTCTGGCATTGCAAGAGGGGAAAACCCCATTATGGGGAGGGCAGCTGGTGCCCAAGGACCTCTGGGGAGTAGTGCAAATATGGAACTTCCCTAGCAGCTACATCACCCGGGGACAGCTCTGACCCCAGGGCAGCTGGCGAGTAAAAGTCTTACTAGCTGGCCCCCTTGAAGGGAGCTTCTCCCATCTGAGGGCTCTGCAACTTCCTATTCTGCCCGGCTCTTGCTGGAGACTTCTGCCGGTCTTTCCCAACTCTGTGTTGAGAGAAAGATTCCTCGGAGCCTGTTGTTCAGCCACCAGACATTTAGAAGCATTTGCTCTATGCCAGGCTCGGTGGAAGGCACTAGATGGAGGTACAGTGCTATTCCTGCCCACTGGGGACACATAGTCTGGAGCTCCAAATAATCACAGCACTAAGATGCTCAACTGCAAGATCAAAGAGCGAGAAACCAGCTCTTTCAGGGAATCTGAAGAGGAAGTGATTTATAAGCAAGAACTTCAAGAATAAACAAGGATTTGGCAGGTGGGGGTTTGGCAGGATTGGGCGAAAGCAGAGGCCTAGGGAAGAGCACAGCACACTCCAAGACTAGCAGCCAGCTAGGACGGGGGTGAAGCCAGAGGGTCAGGCTGAATGGTTTTGGTCCCCCACACCTTCATCCATTAAGCAGGTGACCTTGGTAAGCTCTGGACCTGAATGTCTCTGGACCTCTGTTTCTTTATCCTTACAATGGGGACAACCATAGCATCACCCTCATAAAAGTCTAATAGGATGCTGTGACATTTAAATCCATATCAAAGTACGTGTGGTACGTGCTCAGTAAGTGCCCACTATTATTTCTGGTGGAGCATGGAGTTGGTGAGCCAGAGGGCAAGGTGGCTGGGAAGGAAAGGAAACCAGAAAAGTGGGCAGGTTGAGAAGCACTAGGGAGTGGCTCGTGGGCTTGTGTTCCTCCACTCTCTACAGAGCATGGAGCTGCTGAGGAGGGGGATGGATGGCGGAGGGGACAGGGTGCAGGGGACTGGGACAGGGCCGGAGCAAGGACCCTGACTCAGATGATCAAGTGAAAGGAAGAAGAGGCGGCAGGTTCAAGGGAGAAGGGAGAGGAGAAGGACTCCCTCTTGACTCAGAAACTACAGCCTCTCACACACACCCTTTGATCAACTTCATTCATTCACCCATTCACTCACTCATTCATTAATTCATTCCACAACTGTTTTGCTCCAAAACCCTAGCTTCTTGGGACTGACATTCTAGGAGTTTACAATAGGATGAGGTGATGTTACTTGCAGCTGCTAAGTGTGATAACCCAATCAGCACCAAGTGACCAGAAGCTGATGGCCCTATTGGTGGATCCAAGATGGGGATCCAGGTCCGATGCCAGGAACTTCTCCATTTTCAGCCATATGTGTGGAGAGGGAAAATCAGCAACTTCCTCTCTAACAAGAAATTAGAAATCAATCAAATGTTCGATGATGGCGGAGTAGTTAGATAAATGGTGGCTTCCAAAACATTAGAATACTATGCAACCATAAATAGGAACAATGCAGCTATCATTGGGATTGATTTCCAAGACAGAAAAACAAGACCAAACGGAAGCTGCAGAATAGTGCACCGTGGACAGTGATGTCTAGCTGTTTAAAGAGGCAGGAAAGGCTGGGGCTTTAGCTCAGTGGCACAAGTGCCTGCCAGGCAAGCACCAGGTCATGAGTTTGATCCTCAGTACCACAAAAAATAAACAAATATAAATAAATAAATAAAATTTTAAAAAGAGGCAGAAAGTGTTTGTGTATCATGGAATAGTCCTGGAAGAATACACAGAGCTGGCTGCAGTTGTTGCCTCTGAGTTGGGGGAGTTGTTGGCTGTAGATTGAGGAGGGGAGGAGAGCTTCTTTTCATGATGTCCCTTAATTGCTTTTCATAAATATGCATCACAGCAAAGCCCTTTTTAAGAACCACTATTCTACTATTGCAGTATTTGTTGAGCTTTATTGACACCATCTGCTTCCATGTCTGCCTGACTTCCCCACCCACACCCCCAACACACAGACCCACGTGCAGATCCTGTAAGGGGCGGGCAGGTTCTGACTCATTCCTGTGCTCACTGGGGCTGGGCACAGCATCTAGAAAGAGCAGGTGTGTGGAAAATTTAAGCATATTCATAGTGGCCATCTACTCCACAATGGCCTCCTGGCAGTCCTGCTGTCTTTCACACTCTTCCCCCATGGACGGGGGTGGCCTGTGTGACCTTTGGGATGTTTCCCCTTGCTCTCTTGGATGGAGCGCTCACTTTGGGGGAAGCCGGTCACTATGTCATGGCACACACAGGCAACCCTATGTAGGGGCTCATGTGGTCAGGGACTGGGGCCCTGCCAATAGCCCCCAAGATGACTGAATCATCTTGGAACAACCTCCAGCCCCAGTTAAGCTGTCAATTGATAGCAGACCACATTGATGGCTTGCCTCAGGAGAGATCCTAAGCTAGAACCCTGAGTTAAACTGCTTCTAGATTTTCAAGCCATAGAAACTAGGTGAAAGACCCAGGTGTGGTAGTGCACACTTATAATCTGAGCACTTGGGGAGGCTGAGGCAGGAGGATCACTGTGAATTTGAGGTCAGCCTGGGCTACATGGTGAGTTCAAGGTCAGCCTGAACTACATAGCAAGACTGTCTCAAAAAAAAAAAAAGGAAAGAAAGAAAGAAAGGAAGGAAGAAACTAGGTAAGAATAAATATTCATCATGTTTTAAATGGCTAAATTTAGGGGTGATTTGTTACACAGCAGTGTATAACTAATATAATCAACAAATCTTTATTAAGCACTTACTGTGTACCAATTCAGTGTGGAATGCAAGAAAAAAAGGCACAGGCGTATCCACAAGGGGTGCAAGCCATGTGCTCATCATCCCTAGACTTACAAATTCCTTCAACCAGTATTTGCTGAGCAATAGTTCTGTGGCTGGCCCTGTGCTTAGTTCTGACTTGCAGGATGCTGGCAGTTTATATACACACGAGGACAAGAGAAAACCTTCTGGAATAATAGGAATGCATATCTTAATGGGGTTTAAGTTAGGTCGGTGTATGTGCAGTTGTAAAAACTCAGCAAATGAACACTTTTGTGCCTTTTGTTAAATGTAATATGTGTGTTGCAAATGCATTTGGAAAAAGAAAAAAGACAATTGGGTTGCTGACATAGCTCAGAGAGCCTGCTTAGCATGTGAAAAGCCCTGGATTTGATCCCCAGCTGTTTACACACAAAAAAGAACTGATGGACAGGTCGGATAAAGAGCAACAGTAACAGTGTGATAGAATGCAAGTAGTGACTGCTAGAAGTTTACTGCAAGATCTCTTCAGTTTTGCTGTATGTTTAGGAATTTTCATAAGAAAACGTTTGGGGGGAAGGACGTTTGGTAACTGTACACAAATTCCCTCATTTGTTGTTATTATTACTTTAGTTACACACACACACACACACACACACACACACACACACACACACAACTCCAAATGTATTCTAGTTTAAAAGAGCAAGAAGTTTTGAGTCTGCCATGGCAGTCCAGGTGTAATCACAACACTCCCAGAGCCCAGGCAGCAGGATTGCCAGGACTCTGAGGCCAGCCTGGGCTACACACCGAGCTCAAGACCAGCCTAGACTACGTATGGAGACCCTGTCTCAAAAAACAAAGCAAAACATGGGAAAGCCAACTTCCTCCCCATTTCCAGTGTTCCTTTCTTCTTCAGTGATACTGAATCCTTATGGTTTGTGTAGCCTCCAGACCTTCCTCTGCACATTTACATGCATATATAGGTAAATACAGAATGTATTTTTCTAGAGAAATACACTGTTTATGCTCTTGTGCAAATATGTCCTGGAACTCTCTTGATGTTCGTTCTACATCCCCCCACTCCACCCCCAGCCCTTCACAAGGTGCTGAGTAAGGATGTGGCTTCTTCAAAACGCAAGGCTCCATCCAGGCTTGCGTGAGACGACCTTGGTGGGGCAGCTCTGCAGATCAGACGGGTCAGCACTCCAGCTGAATCTCCTAGCTCCCAGACCCGAAGCTGGGTCCAGCACATCCGCCACTGAGTGGCAGGTGTGGCGGTGCCAGGCCACCTGTCCTGGCAGAACGCAGTGGGCAAGGCTGGTTCTGCCCCTCTGAGAGGAGCAGTACACCGGCTCTCAGGAGGAAGTCCTCAAAGCACTTCCTCTTTTCTTGGCCTCCGAGGGACACTAGGGGAAGGGTAGTGGGTGTTGTGAAACTGAACCAGAGTCCCCCAACCTCCCTGGGGAGACCTGTCAGCTGGACGTGGCCACACAGCTGGGGGCAGAAAAACAATTTCTCCATTTCAAGCATCCTCCATCCCCTCCAATCCTACCCTTCCCCTAGGCAGGCGCTCAAATGCCCCCAGGATGGTGCCTGGGGGAGGGAAGCTTGGAGGGCACGCTAGGTCTCTCTCCACCACACCCCATGAGAAAGCCCCGGCTCCCCATCTGCTGCAGCCTTTCCACCTCAACTTCCACGCTGTCCACACCTGGAGCTCCTCCAACAGGCCAAGCTTTTCCTCCCTCAGGCTGTGGCAGGCTGACCCTACTGTGTGCAATGCTCTGTTACCTAATGGGCTACTGGAGTCCTTTAAGCCCTAACTCATATCTATTACCATTCCTAAGATGTCCTCCAGGGCACACTCCAGCTAGACACAGGGTCCCTGCTACTTGTGTCTCTCCATCTCTCTCTGTCACACACACACACACACACACAGACACACATACACACACAATTTTCCACTCTGTATCAACTTTTATGTGTGTTTCCCTAATAGGATTAGAAGCTGCTTTAGAATTAAAACCATGTTTGTTCATTTTTATGCTCTCAGACCTGGGCTGAAACACAAATAATAGGCACTCAATAAACTTCACTAACTGAATGTGGTGGCACATGCCTGTAATCCTAGCACTCGGGAGGCTGAGGCAGGAGGATCACTGCGAGTTTCAGGCTAGCCTGGGCTACAAAGTGAGCTCAAGGTCAGCCTGAACTGCCTAGCAAAACCTTGTCTCAAAAATAACAAATAAATAAATAAAAATAAATTTCACTAGAATTAAAGAAGGAAGAGTTTAGAACTCAGCACGAGCCTTTACTGGCTGCTCATAAACCTTGAGCTTTGTTTTCTTTGTCTGTAAAATAGGCACATGAATATCACCCCTCAAAGAGGTTGCAAAAAAAAAAAAAAAGGCAGAAAGAACAGACAAACAGCAGGTTAAATGTGGGAATGTGTCTCGATACCAACAAGTTCTCTAGAGAAAGACAAGGCATAGGGAGAGCTAGGGAGGGCTGGAGGGTGGAGGAGTTTTCTGCAAAGTAAGGGTCAAGAGCTTGCAAGAGCCAGTATCTGAAGGGCACACCTGTAATCCCAGCACCAGGGAGGCTGAAGCAGAAGCTTCGCTGTGAGTTCAAGGCCAGCCTGGATTACATAGTGAGACCTTGTCTCCAAACAAAGAAAGAATTTACAGGGGGCCGTCATGAGTTTCCAAGGCAGGTCCTCTCCCATTTCCTTTCCCCTTTGTGGAAGGAGAGCAGCAGTGAGCTCCTGCTTCCTGGGGTGTAGCTGTTAAATGATCACTGGCTACTTTGAACGTGGATAATCAACAGTGGCCCCAAGGAATTTAAGATGTCCGTGCAAATGCCCCGGGAATAGGAAGATGTATTTTGGGAAATCCAGCACCATCTGACCCACTGCAAAGTGGAGCCTGCACTCTTTCCAGCCTCCCCCTCCCCCAACACTGGCCACACTGTGCAGCAGTGACAAGCACAGCTATTGGAGGCAAACTCACGCTGGGGAGCCCGCCCACGTGGGTCTGCGCTTTGCCACTCACCGCTGTGTGGCCTCAGGCAAGTGTGTTTACCAAGGAACCATCTCCTTATAATCCTCTCTATTTACCTAGATAAGTGAGACAGTGTAAGTGAAGATGCCTGCAGGACCCAGGAAGGAGGGCCTCTTGTTCTACTTATCTGATGAGGACTTGCCCACATCCCCTCCATGACAGGCAGAGACTCAGACCCCCTGCTTTACCACCCTCCTCCTCCGTGACCCCACATCACATCAAGTGCACTCACAGAACACACTTCTTAACTCTTCTAACAAATTACTCGCCCAGCCCCAATTCTGATTCTTTGTTTCCTTAAAAAGTCTTTATGCCATCTGTGAAGCCCCAGTGTATTTAAGTGGTTCATAATGCAAAACCACAAGGACTCCGCAGTCCCGCTCCCTGAAGAAGCCATTAGGACTGGGAGGTGTGTCCTTCCTGCCTCAGCCCACGTGGGCTTGCAATGTCCTCTTACTCTGCATAGATGGTAAAATATAACGTAAGTGTCTGTACACTTTACCTTTCCCCCACTTACCCACATATCTTGAATTGCAATTTGTACACCATATAATCCACGTGTTTAAGTTTTACAGCAGTGGTTTTTTTAAGGTACACTTACAGAGATGTGCAACTATCACCACAGTTTATTTTAGAACGCTGTTACCATCAACACCCCTTAAAACCACTTCTGTACTCATTAGCAGTCACCAACCTAATGCAACCACTAGTCTGCTTTCTGTTCCTATAGGTTTGCCTGTTGTGGGTGCATTATATAAATGGAATCATACAATATATGGTCTTTGGGGATTGGCTTCTTTTATGTATCATGATGTTTTCGAAGTTTATGCAGGTCGTATCATGTATCAGTGCCTCTTACCCCTTTACTGCCAAATCGTGCTTCTTTGTACAGATATGCCTCATTTTGTTTAACCATTAACCGGCACTGGAGCTGGGTTCTGCTTTTCAGCTGTTATGAATAATGCTGATATGGATACTTTGTATATGTCCTGACATATGTTTTAAATTATCTTGGATATATGCTTAAGAGTAGGATTGCTGGGTCACATAATAGTTTTATGTTTAACATTTTGGGGGCCTGCCAGATTGTTTTCCAAAGCAGCTCGACTTCTCCATGCCCACCAGTAGTGTCTGTGGGCTCTAATCTGTCTGCATTCTCTCCAACACTTGTTATTACGTCTTTTTCTGTTATGACTGTTCTACTGGATTTGAGGTAACACCGCACGGTGACCTTACTTTGCAGTTTCCTTGACAACCTGGCGTTTCTCCATGTACTTTCTGGCCAATTGTATAGCATTATTGGAGAAATGTCTATTCATATCTCATGCCCATTTTTTAATTGTTAACTTTTTGTTATCAAGTTTTATGTGTTACTCATAGCAAGATGCCAGTCTTTTATCAGAATTATGATTTATAAATACCCCCCATTCCGTGGGCTCTCTATTCATTTTCTTAGTAATATCATTTGCAGAATTAAAGTCTATTAATTTTTATGAAGTCCATTTTCTCTATTTTTCTTTTGTTATTCATACCACATTCAAAAGGCTTTGCCTAGCCCATGGACAGAAAGATTTTCTTTTCATTGTTTTTTAAGAGTAGGAAAATTTATTGCAGAAAAGAGATGGGGGAAAAGAATGGGGAATAAGATAGCTTCTGAGAGTCAGGAGGGGTCCCAAATGGAGTGCCAACAAGCCCACTTCTCAAAGCAAGCTTTACAGAGCAAAATCATGAGACAAGAACAATGTGGGTCAAAATTGTGATTAGCCAATAGGATTGCAAAGATAGCTGCTTAGGTAATACTGATCCAGGGGTGACAGGGGCATACGGGGGACATAATAATCCATAGTCTGTCCTGCCTTCAGTTTCTCAGTGGTCTTCGTCTTAGTGGGTAGGAGAGGAAGATTTTCTACATATTTTCTCCTAGGAGTTTTGTAATTTTGGCTCATACATTTCATTCTATAATACATTTCAAGTTCTTGTTCATAGATGGTGTGTCATGCAGACCCAGTTTTACTGCTTTACATGTGGATCCAGGTGTTCCAGGATCTTTTGTTGAAAAACGAAACTTCCTCTTCACTGAATTACCTTGGACTCCTGTTGGAAATCCACTGGCTACAAACGGAAGGGTTTACCGCTCAGTTCTGAGCTGCACTGTGCAGACAGCTCACTCGCACAGCTGGCAGGTTGGTGCCGGCCCTTGGAAGGAGGCCTTGTTTCCTTACCCCATGAGTGGGCCACAGACTGCTGGTCCTCACAGAGGAACAGCTGGCTTTCTCCAGAGGGAACGAATGGCACAAGAGAAAGCCAGACAAAAGCCACAGCGTCCGTCTCTTATGACCCAGCCTCAGAAGTTACACTCTCCCTTCGGTGATATCTAATGGACACTGAATGAATCAGTGCATGAACAGACCAAAATGTTTGCCGCTCCAAAGGCTGGTAAGGCAAGGCTTTAGGATAAAATTTATAATTATATAATGTGCTTTGTGCAAATATCCAAATTAGGTGAAAATTTGTAATTGAATTAATTTGTGATATTGGGGATAGACTCCAGGGCCTAGTGTATGCACGCAGTGCACCACTGCCTCATCTTTTTTTGAGACAAAGTATTGCTAATTTGTCTACACTGGCAAGCCTTGAACTTGCAATGTTCATGTCTCAACCTCCCAAACACCTGAGATTACTGGTGTGTCACTATATAGGTGTGTGTGTGTATAATATTGTGTCATTTTATATATATATACACACACACACACACACACACACACAATACCATGTTAGAAAGGATGCAGAACAACTGGAAATCATGTATCACTGGTAGGAGTGAAAAGTGGTATGATCACTTTGAAAACCAGGTCAGCAGTTTATTATGAAGTTAAACATACACTTACTATAGCAATTCCGGTACTAAATACTTACTCAATAAAAGTGAAAAGATGTCTACACAAAGACCTACACATGAATGTTCTTTTTCTAGATGGTGAAAAACTGAAGAAAACTCAAAGGCCAGGGTGGCAGACCAACTTATGGGTCAAGCTGAACACCCGGCGGAGCTGGGTCAGCATGGTGCTGGGTGCGGGTGGCCCACATGAGAGCTGGAGGGAAGACGGTGCGGTCGGTTCTCCTGGGTAAGCGCTGGTTTTCCTGATATGAACTTGGCTGTTAGCGTTAGAGGAGCTCAGGTCCTCACTGTCGCTGAGGATGGCTGAGGTTCTCCTTGGGGGACTCTGGTTCTTACTTGGAGGGCCACTTCTGGCTCTAGTGCAGATCCCTCACCTGCCGGCACAGATCCTTCATCCTGCTGGCACAGACTTTCTAGCTCCCACCACTGACCTTTGGGCCTTCCCAGCGCAGATCCTTGATACTGGCTTGCATGAGGTGTTGCCATGAGCTTTAGATCTAGACACATGCAGGTCATTGCTGTGGGATCCAGGGCCTCAGCTGGATTCCTTGGGTCTCTAGTGTATGGACAGATCTCCCATACTCTTTTCCTTTTGACTCTTTGGATGAGGGTTATAAAATAACCCTATAAATTATGTGTCCTATATTAAATCTTTTTCCTTGGAAATACTGACTACAACATCCATCAACAAATAACAAGTAACACCCATCAACAAACAAATGGATAAGCAAATAGCGGTATATCTATAGTGTGGAATACTACCTAGCAGTGAAAAAGAACAGATTATTGGAAATATATAAAAATCTGGAGAATCTCAGAAGCAATATGTGAGCAAAAAAGGGCAAATATAAAAGAAATATGCCATATGAATGCATCTTCGTGAAATTCTAGAAAATATAAAGCTAATCTATAAAGACAAAAAGGCAAGCAGTAGCCACCTAAGCAAAGAAGGAGTTGCCCACACCAGGGCATAAAGAAATTACCTTTTTGCAGTGCTGGGAACTGAATTCAGGGCCTTGCATTGAGCTATATGCTCAGTCCTTTTTACTTTTTTATTTTGAGACAAGTTCTCTCTAGTTTGACCGGTTGAGCTCAACTTTCAGTCCTGTCTCAGCCTCTCAAGTAGCTGGAACTGCAGGTGCACGCCAGTGTACCCAGCAAGAAATTTTAGGGGTGAGAGAGATGTTGATTGGGCCAATGCATACATAGGTGTGTATACTTATTAAAACTCATCAAACCGAATATTTATAAAGGTGCACTTTATTAAAAAATTATGCTACAATAAGTTGATAGGAATTTTGGGAATTTACAAAATTGATAGGATTTTCTTTTGTTTGTTTTTGTACAAGGATTTTTACTGCGGCATTACTTTAATAGAAAAAGGTTTTGGAAATTGTCTGTGACCAGGAGACTGTTTCAGCTCTCTGTGGCCCTTTGCCAGAAGAACAGCAACTTTTTTTTCTGGGAAAAAGATAGAACAAAATTTCATAATAGAGTAATAGGAGAATAGTTAACACATTACATGTTATCTTTAAAGTAGTTGTTCAGGATACAAGATAGGGGCATAAAAATTTTTCCAATCAATATTAGCACAAATCTTCCTTTTTAATAAACTAAGAGATACTAATAGTGTGACTGAATTGCATTTTTTCCTTTTCTCTACTGCCCTTCCCTTTCTCCCATCCTAGTTCTTTTTTCCTTTTAAACAATTTCTTCCTATTTCATGATATTCAGTGTACATTTTAAAACTTACTTATTCTTTCAGTTTATCACCCTAGGGAGACAATATATTGTTTACACATGTAAGTCTGATTTATTTCACTTATGAGTATGGTCTCAAGGTGCATCCATTTACCTGCAAAATTCTCCTATTTATCCTTCTTTATGGCTGAGTACCACATCTTTTTTAAAATCTCTTCCTTGGTTGATGGGCATTAGAGTTGTTTCCAAGATTTAGCTATTAAAAATTGTGCAACTATAAACATTGGTACATGCATATCACTGTGCTATGATGTTTTCAATTCTTCTCAGAAGATACTCTGAAGGAGAATAGCTGGATGGAGTGGAACCTCTAATCCTAGTTTTTTGAGGAATCTCCACACTGATTTCCACAGTGGTTGTATCAGTCTACATTCTCACCAACAGTAGAGAAGTGTTCCTTTTTCCCCACAGCCCCTCCAGCATTTGTAATTGGTTGAATAATGACCATTCTTTCTGGGATGAGATGGAATTTCAGTGTTGTTTTAATTTGCATCTCTTGAATGTCCATTGAGGTTGAACATTTTTTCGTATACTTATTTGCCATTTGTATGTTTTCATCTGAGAAGTGTATATTCATCTCATTCATTTTTTGATTGGGTCTTTGAATTTGGGTGGGTCTGATATTTTCTATTCTTTACATGTTCTAGAGACAAATTCTTTGTCCGAGGGACAATTGACTAAAATTTTTTCCCACTCTGTGGGTTGTGTTTTCACTTTGTTGGTGATTTCTTTTGCTATGCAAAAGCACTTAATAAGATGAGGTCCCAGTTGTTGATTCTTCGAAGTGTTTCCTCTGCAGTCTGGGTTTTGTTCATGAACTCTCTACCTACACCTATGTCTTCAAGATGTCTCCCTACTTTGTCTTCCAGTAGATTTAGTGTTTCTGTTTTGATATTTAGATTTTTGACTTTAGTTTAGTGTGTGGTGATAGACATGGGTTTATTTTTAGTGTTTGGCATGTAGAGAGTCAGTTTTTCCAGCACCATTTATTAAGGAGGCTTTCTTCCAGTGAACAGGTTTGGCCCCTTTGTCAAAGATAAACTGAGTGTGTCTGGAATTGTTTGCATCTTCTAAACTGTTCCATTGATCCTCAGGTCTTTTTTTGTTTGTTCAGCCATTTGTTTTGTCAGGACTATGCTGATTTTATCACAGTAGCTTTGTTGTATAATTTAAAGTTAGGGATTGTGATGCCTCCTACCTTGCCTTTGTTGCCCAGGTTCTCTTTGTTATTCTAGTTCTCTTCTGGTTTCAGATGAATTTTTGGAATGTTTTCTCTAGTTCTGTTAAGCATGCTAGTGGTATTTTGATTTGGATTGCATTAAATCTGTATAAAACAATTTCACTCTGTTGATTCTTCTTATCCATGAGCAAGGTATAATCTTTCCATTTTCTGATATCCTCTTCAATCTCCTTTTTCAGACTAATGTAATTTTCAATATATAGATCTTTTACTTCCTTTGTTAGATTGATTCCTAAGTATTTCATTTTGGAGGGTGCTATTGTAAGGGTATGGCTTCCCTAATCTTTCTCTCAGTGAGTTTGTTTTGTACACAAATACTATTGATTTTTGAGTTCTGACTTTGTTAGTTTGTTTGTTTTTAATCTGTACCAGGGATCAAACTCAGGACCACGCACTTGCAAGACAGGCGCTTATGCCACTGAGCTAAATCCCCAGCCTCCTGAGTGTTTACTTTGTATTCAGCTATGTTGCCAAATTTGGTTGTTAAATCTAGAAGTCTTTTGGTGAAGCTTTGAGGGTCTTGTATGTAGAACATCATGTCATCTGTGAATACAGAACAGCAACTTTTGCAAGGAGATGTGGCTAATGCAGGCAAAAGCCCTCTAGTGTAACAGGGGCCTTCCAGAACCTTCCGTGCTCTCCCTGGAGCGTGTGCAGGGAGGCCCTAAGATTGATACCTTCCGGGGCGTCCTCCACCCAGTGCTGCTCTGGTGGGACACTGACAGTTGGGGAAGCCACCCTACCTCCAGGGTCCCCAGCAGGGCTGAACCCTAACTGCCCACAGTGGTAATGTCTCAGTAACCCTCCCATAACTGGGAGGGTTTCCTTCTCTGCCTCATTCACCCACTTCCTGACCAGTTTTTCTGCATTTCCTAAATAAATCATTTTCACTTAAGTTTGTATCCACGGTCTGCTTCTGGAACTCTATAATACCAAGGACTGGAGAGGATATGGGGAAGATGGGAGAGAGGACGGGGCAGTGCTTGTCATCCATGATAAAGCAAGTCTTCGCGGTATTCTCACATCGGCCCGTAAGACAATGTGAGTGAGAGTGTCCACTGGGGCGCTGTCTGCAATAACGTGAACTGTGTGCAATCTAGGTGCCCGTGACCAGGAGAACAAAAAAATAAAATGTGGAGTATACACAATGACTCTGGGACTGTGACCTTCAACAGATACTAACAACAGCAACGGAGTGGAAAAAGTAAAAAATTAAATAAGCACCATTTCAATAAACGCACACAAGGCACTGCTTACTTTTATAAAAAGGGCACCTGTACCAGCTGTGTAAGAGTAGGATCATTGTCTTCCTCATCGAGGTTCTGCCCTCTCAGGGGACATCTGGCCGTGTCTGGAGGCATGTTTGATGTTCCTAACTGGGGAGGGGTGTTGCTACTGGCATCTAGTGAGGAGAGCCCAGGAATTCTGCTAGGCATCCTACTGTGAGTGGGACAGTCCCTCACGACAAAGAACTACATAGTCCAGATACGCACAGTGCGGAATGTGAGAACCCCTCACACGCCAGCCCAGCCCTGCTGAATGAATGAATGTACGCACTTGTAAGTGAGCAAAAGGGAGGCGACATGGCTGGGACTGGCCCATGGCTGGGAGCAGGGGGAACGGCCTAATGCAGCGGGATCTCTGTACACTTTGGAAGGCTGTTTGCAGAGTTTAGGGTGACAGTCCCATCTTTCCCAGAAACGGAAGCCCTCTACCCTTGCATGGCACAGGGCACCGCCCCCCCATCGGCCTCTGTGGTCTTCCAGCCTGACCTTCACCCCCCTCAGTTTAGGAAGTCCTCTGAACCGCCCGGACTCCTGCCCAAGTGAGCCCGGAGCTTCCTGCGGGAGGGTGGCGAGAACTTTGCATGACGTTTGAATAGTGTGGGAAGGTGAAAGGGAACCGCTGACCACGGAAGCAGGAAAGGTGGCAGAGGCAGCGGGGAGGGCAGGTCGAGGAGAGGAGGGCGTGGGACAGAGTGGGGCAAATAGGTCGGCATTTTGCAGCGAGGGCTTTAGAATCCGGGCAAGTTTAGAATCCTTTGATGGAGTTAGAATCTCTGAAGGGTTGAATTTTTGGATGAGTGGAATCAGAATCCTGGAGATTCAAACTCCTGGGAGAGCGGGATCACCCAGGAACAGTATTAGAATCCCTGGGGTTAAGGTTACAAATCTTGAGGGCAGAGTTAGATTTTGTTAAAGTGAGCACTAGTTACCCAGACCAGTGAGTTTCATTTTGGCGGACTGGTGCGTGGATCACCTCGCCCTTCTCGGGCGCTCTCCTGTCTCCTTCCACACACCCCTGCCTCTTCCTCCTCTTCTGCCCTCCGACATAATCCTTATTGGAGAGGAAATGTAAGATTTGATTTTCTGCTGCTAGCTTATTTCACTTAACCTGCAGATGATATGATTGCATTCTCCTGCATGGAGGATTGAAATTCCATTGCTAAGGCTTGAGTCCTTTGGCGGGAGGTTGGCATCCTTCATTCGGTTGAATTAGGAGCCTTGGGGTTACGGCGGGGCTCGCAGGAGAGCAGGGCTTGGGTTGTTGTACTTGTGCGTTTGAATCCCGGGAATGGGGTTAAAATCCTGCTGTCACAAGGTCAGCCCGATCAGAAAGCAGGGGAAGGGGCGTCAGGATTTGGGAAGGAGGCACTGAGGACATTTGGTAGACGGCTTAAAATCTTTGGGGGCACAGCCCTTATCCCTCAGGGTCCGGGTTAGGGTCCCCGAAGGCAGGGTTAGACCCTCCAGCGGGTGGCGTTGAAAAAACAGGACTTCTCCGCCGGGGCTGCGGGTGGCGTAGCGGCGCCCCCAGGCGAGGATCCCCGAAGGTGGAGATCTCGGGGTGGGGTCTGACCCTAAGGGGCGGCGTCCGGACACTTCGGGGCGGGGTTCGCGCCGCCCCGGGCGCTCTGGGCGCGGCTGAGGCCCCCAGATGCGTGCAGGCGTCCAGCTCCGCGGTCGGCCGCAGCTCCGACGCCCCAAGGCTCGGAGGCGAGGGGAGGGCACGCGCGGGCCAGCGCCACGCCCAGCACCCCGCAGCACCCCGCGGCCCCCGCAGCACCCCGCAGCACCCGCAGCACCCGCAGCACCCGCAGCACCCGCAGCACCCGCAGCACCCGCAGCACCCGCAGCCCTTGCAGTGCCCTCCGCGCTCGCGCCTCCGTCGGTCGGTCGGTCGGTCGGAGTGTCCCGGCGCGGGCGCCGGGCCCGGACACCGCGGAGCTGGGGGGGCGCTCGAGCTGCGAGGATCCGGGCGGCCCGAGAGAGGACGACGGGCGGGCGCCCAGGTGAGGACGGCGCGGGGCGGGCAGGCCGGCGGGGACCGGGGAGGGCGCGGGCGGAGGGCTCTGCAGCGGCCCCGGGTGCCGTGCCGGCCAGGTTCCCCTTCCGAAAGGAGGGCAGAAGCGGGCGGGGCGGGCCCTCGCGGTTCCCAGCGGGGCGGGCGCGCGCCTGCGGGCCACCCCTGGGCTGCGGCTGGGCGGCGCAGCACCCTCCTCCCCAGCCCCCCTCTCGCCCCGACGGCCGCCCAGACCCTCGGCAGGTAGTCAGGGTCCAACCCCAGTGCTTCTTGGACAGTGTCTTCCCAGTCACTTGTCTGTTGTGAGACTGCCCTTCGCTGGACTCGTTTCTTCATCTGTAAAATGGGGCTATTTTAAGTCTTCCTCTAGAGGCTCTATGAGCTAGAATGTGAGGGATGATGTGCGTGACAGCGCGGTGTGGTGGTCAAAGAAAGGGACTCTGGGGGCAGGCTGTCTGTGGGACCTTCAGCGGGGGTTTGGCCTTTTCTGCATCTCCATTTCTACAGTTTCAGGCCGGGTGTTCCTTATCTGAAATGCTTGGGAGGAGAGGTGTTTGGGTTTTCAGATTTTTTTCAGATTTATGGATGTTGTCAAGTACACAAAGAGAGATTGTGGGATCTGAACACTAAGTTCGGGTGTCTCGAATACACTTTATACACGTATCCTGAACGTTATTTATACATTTTTAGTGTACCTACATTTTTGGTTTTAGTTTTTGCAATACAGGGGATTGATTGAACCTGGAGGTTCATTTTTATTTTGAGACAGGGTCTTTCTAAGTTACCCAGGCTGGCCTCGAATTTTCAATCCTCCTGCCTCCGCATCCCACATTCCCGAAATTACAGGTGTGTGCCACCATGCTGGGTTTGGTGTGTCTACACTTCAACTGCCACCCAGAGTCAGGCCTGCTCAAAACATTCCAGTTTGGAGCATTGCAAATTTCAAGACCCAGGATGATACTTGCTGGGTTGTTTTGAGTGCCAAAGGAAAACTCTTGGAGCCCTGCTGACAGGTCTGTCTACCCCTATACATGTTAACTATTGCCAGCACTGTTACTGTTCAGCCCAGTAGTTCTCGGACTCCCACAGCCACAGCCCCCTGGGAGGCTTGCTGAGACACGCAGTGCTAGACCTCAACTCCAGAGCTCCTGACTCTGAGTCTGGCGCAGGCTCTGAGAACTCGACCTGCCAGGGACCCCGCTGGTCCAGGCACCCCACTGTGAGAACTGTTACCATCACCCTTGACTAGCATAGAGGAAGATCTCAGTAGAAATCCATTACTTTACCTTGTCATTTTGGGTTTTTTTTTGGTCTTTTTCCTTTTCATCGGTACCGGGGATCAAACTCACGACTGCCTGCTTGCAAGGCAGGTGCTTATGTCACTGAGCTAAATCCCCAGCCCCTGTCATTTTGTTTTCATTCATCTTTTCTGGAGTGTGGGGTTTTGGACTATGGGAAAGCAAATAATGTACTAAATATTCCAGAAATCCACCCTTCAAATTAACTGTCAGTATTTATCCTGTGTCCAATTTTTTTAAAAAATAAAGTTACTAATGTAATAGATAAAACTGAAGCTTCTCCACTTTGTACCCCTCTCAGTCCAATCTCTTTCCCTCCTTGGAGGCACCACTGTCATTGATTCTGGTCCTTCCAGTCGTCACCTTTGTAAATTTATTGCACATAGATGTATGCATAAATAATACATAAAATTGTTTTCTGTGTTTTAAAGCTCTAGAACAGTTATACTTTATCCACAAAGGATACATTCCAAGACCCTTGTGGATTGTCAAAATCATGGAGAGAATTGACCCTGTGCCTATAGACTTTTCGGTCTCTCTCCAGCATATCTGAATTGGCAGCATCAGAACTCTGGTGCTTTGGGTCTGTTATTAGGTAAAATAAGAGTTACTTAAACACAAGGACTAGGATGCTGCAGCAATCTGATAACTGAGACATAACTGTGCCCTGAGTACATCCTCAATGGGATGGAGTGAATGGTGTGAATTTTGATCATACAACTCGAAAGATCACATAATTTAAAACTTAAAGATCGTTTCTGGAATTTTCCATTTAGTATTTTCAAACCATGGTGGAATGCAAGTGGTTGAAACTGGAAAACTGAACTACAGGCAACTACTGTACATAAGTGTCTATCAGCTTCTGCAACCTCCTTTCTTCTTAGTAAATTGGCAGAATCTGTCCAGGGATGAAAAGCAGAAGTCTAATTCATTCCTTCTAACTGCTGTGCATAACCCAGCAGGACACTGCTGACATTTTTTCTCATTCTCTTGGTGGTGGACATTCAGGTCCCTCCCAGGTATTCACTACAATAAGTAACGTGGCTGGAGTGTGACCTGGGGCGCTTGCAGATGTTTCTTGGGGAAAAGGCTCAGAGGTTGGATGACTCTCTGGAGGCACACTGTCACCCTCCCCTTTTGTGTAAGAGGGAAACTGAGGCCTGGGTGGGTCACCCAAGGAGTCTGAGGCAGAAAGGAGGGCAGAGTCCAACTTTGTGGGCTCCTAGTTCTCTCAGACCCATGGTTGTTTTCCAGGCCGCAGATTCTGTGCTGCAAGGATTTTACCCTTCTTGTTCTCTGTGCTTGGTACTTAGTGGGTCCTCAAAAAAAAAAAAAAAAAAAAAAGCACAGATTTTTAAATTTTAGTGTATTCTGCATAGTCTTCTATGTACCTTTTATTTACCAGTATTAGTGTAATGCTTCATGTTACCCTTTTTACCTTATTTATGTGTTTAGTATTATATTACAAGCATTTTCCATGTCATTATAACATTCTTGAATTATTGTGGCTGTACAACATCCCCCTGTTTGTTTTACCATCATTTGTTTAACCTTTTAAAGTTAACACTCCTGTGTAATATGCAATTTTAAAATATTTTACATTAAGGTAACAGTCGCACAACTATACAATTAGCCATTTTAAGTAAACAATCCAGTGGCATTCAAAACATTCACAGTGTTGTGTAACCAATACCTCTGTGTATTTCCAAAGCATTTTCCTTATCCCAAAAGCAAACCTCATACCTAGTAAGTAGTTAATTCATATTCCCCAGCAATCATCACTTTGCTTTTGGTTTTTGAATTAATTTATTCTGGATATTTCATATAATGGGATCACATAATAGGTAACTTTTTCCTGCTGGCTTCTTTCACCTAAAAGAATATTTTCTTTTTTCTGTGCTGGGGATTGAACTCACAGCCTCCCGTTTGCCAAGCAGGCACTTACACCACTGAGCTAAACCCCCAGCCCCCTAAAAGAATATTTTCAAAGTTTACCCCCATAGTGAAGGTACCGGTACTTTGCTTGTTTTATGGCTGAATCCTTGCAAGGCTGGACCACAATCTGTTCATTCACTTGTTCCTACGTGGAAACGCCGGTTGTTTCTACCTCTAGGCTGTTGTAAGTAGTATTGTTGTGTACACGTTTCTTTGTGCCTCTTTTCAGTTCCGTTGGGTTTATACTCAGGACTGAAATTGCTAGATCATATACTCACTCTGTTTAATTTTGTGAGGAATTGCCAAACTTGTTTTTCACCATTTTACATTTCTGTCAGCAACATATGAGAGTTGGTTTTCTCCACGTTCTCACAGTTACTATTATCTGCATTATTATAGTTACTATTATTGATTATCACCTTAGTGAGTGTAAAAAGCATATTTAAGAAATTTTTTTTTTAATTTTGTATTCGGTGTGTGTTTGTGGTGCAAGGCATAAAACCCAGGGCCTCATGTATGCAAGGCAGAATTTTTCCCATTGGGCTGCAACACGAGGCCTAAAAACATGCACCCTGACCTCATCCTGTCCAGGCTGCTGCCCAGTGCCCTCTCCCCAGAGACAGAGAATGTGTTTGCAGTCTGGCTTGCGAATGTGTTGAGGCCTTGACCTGTAAACTCATCTAACCACTTGAGTTTTCAAGTCCCTGTCTCCCATCATGACAAGATTTTGTTTCTTTGGAAATGGAATATGGAGCCTGGAGGATCAGTAACTCTTCCACTCACCCAGAAAGTCAGTAGCGTGGCCTCTTTCAGGCTCCCTCTTTCTTCACCAGCCCCCCCCCCCAGCACTTTGGTCTCCACTCAGGAGTGGTGTGTACAGTTGGAGGAGGGGGCAACCTTTGCTGGTGTGTAAAGTGTGTCTCATTCTCAGCCGGTGGCCGTAGCCACACATGCTGCAGCCCTGCGTGATGTTGCATCCTCTTGATACCCTGCCCCAGAACGTGCATTCCTAATCCACCCCCAAAACCATCGTGATCTGAGCTCTCCCATCACCCTGAAGTCTGGAGGCACAAGAATGTAGGAGCACTACCCCATCTCTGCTGGAGACAGAGTTCAGGAGACAAACCCGAGCCTAAGTGCCCACTCTGCCTCCTGTTATCTGTGTGTACCAGGCAAATCCCTCTACTTTCTGAGACTCAGTTTCCTCTTCTGAAAAATGGGCATGAGAGGGACACCACCTCACGATTTCAGCTGTAGAATTCCTTTTATATTTTTGTAAGTGCATGCATGTACATGCACACACACACACACACACACACACACACACATACAACCTGCACAGTTTCTATGAGTGTCTATGTCATAATTTGGGTTTCCCCAGAAGCAGACTGTAGATGAGGTTTCAAATGTAAATACTTTATTTGGGAGCTGGTTTCAGAAACCCAGATACAGAACTGAGGAGGAGAACTGGGGAAGAGAAACAGTGACCACCTGGAACTCGGTCCCTCTGGGCCCTCTGGGAGTCAGTGCAGTGCTCACTCAAGAGACAAGAGCCCTGAGATGTGTGTCTACTTGCCTCTGCCTGCCACTGGTTCCAGGCTGTTCTGGGGGCCTGACAGCTCATTAGCACTTCCTGGCTGCCAGCCCTGTGGGGACCTCGGGTGCCAGGAGTCACAGAGAGACTGGCAGGCAGATGCTGGCAGAATGTTCCAAGATGAGAAGGGTAGAATAACAGGGGCAGGGCACAGACAGCTTCCATGTACCTGTATGTGAATGCAAAGGCAGAATGATGTTGGCAGAGGTTTTCTGGGATGAAGAGGAGGACAAGAGAGGTATCAACGGTGGGTCTATAAAAGGAGTGGCCCAAGGGTATTTTAAATTTGTCTGTAATAGTTGATCTTCGTATGTGTGTGTGCAGTACTGTGGTTGAACTCAGGGCTTACCCATGCTGGGCATCACCAAGCTACACCTGCAGCTCTTTTTAATTTTATTTTGAGACACAGTCTCACTGGGCCTCAGGTTCAAACTTGGGATCCACCTTCTGGGATTGTGGACACACACCGGCACATCCACCATGTAATGTTTATGTTTTAACAAGAAGGATGTACTAATGCTTTGCTCTATGATGAGATGTAACTTTTAAAGCAAACACATAACCTCTAAAATATAAAAGAAACCAAGGCCTGGGACTCTGTTGACTTAAAAAAAAACCCACAAAACTGTGAAAGGCTATTTTGGCTTGTTAAAGGCTATTTTGGCTTGTTATTTTGGCTTGAGGACAGCTGACCACAGAGCAGCATGGCAGGTTAGAGTGGAACCTGTCACCGTGTCCCCCAGGCAGAACCAGCCACTGTTTCCTGTGTGGAGGGGGCAACTCCTGGCACGGAGTAGACCAGAGGCAGCTGCTCTGCGTTCATACCGTTTCTGCAGCCGTGTTGTGGGAAAACTGACCCACCTGGGGAAACCAGGGAATCTGGTTTTATTATCCAGCAGAAAGTATTATCCAGCAACAGCAACGGCCTGGCCTTCGGTTCACACACTGGGAAGGCTGCAGCTGCTGCCATTGCAGGGAAAAGAGCAGGGTCCTCTCTTCCCTGTGCGATTCACCTTCTGGGGAAGGCGGGAGAAGCAACCCCAGTGTGTGGGTCCCGACCCTGAGAAGCAGCCCCCCTCTGTGGGATGGAGCTTGCGGGGAATTTGTGGGAGAGGAAAGATCCCTCAGGAAGAAGAGAAGGATGGAGGGAAGGAAGAAGAGGCAGGAGAAGAAAGGAAGGACAGACCAAGAGTCTCCAGGGGCGGTGCAGCTCAAAGGAGAACTGGCTGTGTTGTGCCCGAGTCAGGGGCTTGCCGCAGTGTCCCTCTGTGTAGCAGCAGTAGCGGCCTTCACAGCACAGCAGCTGGGGCTGCTGACCACCTGTGCACTGTGCAGCTGGAGAGCTGAGAGGCACCCTTGGGGCTGCCAAGTGAAGAGCGTGACTGGCCGTGGACTGGGAAGTGATGGGATTTAGGGTGGGGGTTCCTGTTGCAGCCTCTCTGAGAAGGTGGGATCTTTGCAGAGTCCAGGAGAACTAAAGATGACTTTCAAAGTAAAGAATGGGGGTTGGGGATTTAGCTCAGTGGCATAAGCACCTGCCTTGCAAGCAGGCAATCGTGAGTTCAATCCCTGGTACCGATAAAAAGGAAAAAGACAAAAAAAAAAAAAAAAAAAGTAAAGAATGTTCCAGAAGGCAGCACATGCCATGGCCCTGAGGTGGAAGCATAGGTAGTGAGCTGACGAACAGCAAGGCCAGGCAGGGTGGAATGCACCTGTAATCCCAGCACTTGGGGAGGCTGAGGCAGGAGGATGGCAAGTTTGAACCCAGCCTGGACAACTTAGTGACTTAGTGAGACCCTTCACAAAATAAAAAATAAAAGCAGGAGCAGGAATGTCCTCCTCGGTGCTCAATGCTTAGCTCAGTACTGAGGCCCAGGTTTCGATCCCTCGTGCTATGAGAAGAAACAGAAAGAGAAGGGACACGGAGGAAGAGGGTGACATGTAGGATGGACACAGAGTGTACTGGCAGGCAGTACCAGTGCACTGTGCTGTTAGAGGGGGCCAGGCACAAGGAGGGGACCAAGGCGCCTACTCCAAGTGAGATGGGAGCCCTGGAGGTTCTGAGCAGAGGAGGGTTGTGACCTGACCTACATTTTTAAAGCTTATTTGTAAGAGGCAGAATGAGGATCGAAGCCCAGCTCTGTCTGATTTCAAACTGCACCATCCCTGCCTATCTTAGAAATAAAATTATTCCAAGGAAGCTCACCACATAACCCAAAGGTAACACTGAACATGCCAAGAATTTGGTATGTACAGGCAAAGCACCTGTAATCTCAGCTACTTGGGAGGCTGAGGCAGGCGGGCTGCAAGCTCAAGGCCTGGGCAATGTAGCAAGACCCTGTCTCAAAAAAGAAAAAGGCTGTAGGTATTGTTCAGTGGTAGAGCCCTTGTCTGGCCTACACGAGGCCTTGGATTCAAGCCTTAGTATAAAGAAAAAGAAATGACCCATAGTCTGAACAAGTGTTTGGAACTCAGACACCTCAGAGCCAGCCATGGCCGAGCCGAGAGCCCATTAAGAGGCCCTGGGTTTGCTGTGCTATTCCACCCTCACTTCTGTGCCAGCCAGCGCCTGCCCTCTGTGGGCTGCCCTTACCTGTGTACCAAGGCCTCCACCCCTAAGTCCCTTCCTGTCTGCAGAACCAAGTGCCCAGTACCCTCAGAAAGGAGCCAAGGCTCCAAAAAGGGGCACACCTGAGAAGCCAGAGGTGACCCCGAATAACTGATGGTCACTTGGGGCTAAGGAAGGTCACTTGGAGAACCTGAGGAAGGGGAGACCCAGGCCCTTCACCCCCAGAAACTGCTCACGGATTGGGCCCTGCTTGGGGAAGACACCCCACCCGCTCTGAACTGTTCCGAGAAGGGAAGGTTCCTCTAACCCAACAGTGACAGGCTGCAGGCCCTGGGTCACCTTCCTGAGCTTCCTGTTTGGGTTCCTCATTCCTCCCTTCCCCTTCATAGTCTGTGGCCTCTGGTGTTGACTGCTGCATTGACAGAAGCAGGAGAGCTGAGAGCTAGTTCTGCCTGCCATTCACCACAGGAAGAGCTTCTGTCCCCAGGGCCTTCATTGCTCTATCTGAGAAATGGGTTCACAATTCTGGTCTACCTCTGTCCACGTATAGTACTCCCCTATAGGGAGCAGAACACAACCCATTCACTCCATAAATGTGTATAAAGGGCCTGTCATGGGTCAGGCGCTTTTAAGATATGGCTTTACTGCCATCAGTTCAGTGGGGTCCGCTATTGTATGGATCTAGTATCATCTTAACCTCCCTTCTATCCAAACTGCTATCAGAGAAGTCCTTACTCTCAGCCATTTACACTTGAGCGTGAATTACAATCCCTTGTAAAAATTTCCTCTGTACTGAAAGTACTCTGTTGTGTAAGGGGGCAGAAACCTGCCCCCAACTAGAAGAGGGACGTTGTTAGAAAGTCTGAAACATCAGCTCCAGAGAAGGCTGAACCCAAGCTTGGGAATCCATGTGTCTCTATTCAGAGCTGCGCCCTGCTGCTATGAACCTGGTTCTGAGCCAGAGGCCACAGGCTGGTTCTCCTTAGCCAGGACTGTCACATGGCTGTTTCTGCTTGTGAGTTTCACTCAGCAGGCTTGGTCACAGACGCATGCCTGCAGCAGGGTGAGGGGACTGGAGTCCGCTTTCCCGACCCACAAAGTGAGACTGGGGAGAGGGTGTCCCCAGAGGAAAGCTGGGGGTGCCGAAGTTAGAAGGGAAACAGACGCCCCACAGCTGTCCCTGTGAGAGGACTCCAGTCCGGCTTCCCACTGGGAGAGACCAGGACCAGAGAGAGATGGAGGCTTGCCTGAGGTCACACAGTGAGCTGTTGACAGAGAAGGGTCGGATGCGGGGCCGTAAGTCCCAGCTTCTGCAGACCTGTGCTGGACACAGGTGCTCTCAGGAAGATACCTGGGGCCCACTCCCTGCTGCGTCTGGACTGGTGCAGCCTTGCGGCACTAGGCTTGGCTTGGTGCCGAGAGCTCCGCACATGCACATTTGCAGTGACGGGAAAGCAGCCAAGCACCCCACTGACCCCCTCAGCCCCAGCAGCCCAGCCACAGTGGAGCAGGTTTCAGGTTCCAAGTATGAGCAGTGCTGGCTAAGGAAGTGTCACAGCCAGGGGTCAGCTGTTCAGAGCCAGGGTGGGGCTCCTGGGGCCACTTCTGCTCTGGGGTCTGGTTTTGAACCACATTCCGTCGTCGAGAAATGTGTGGGGGTTTTAAAAAGTTTCTCACATCCCTTATCGCAGGGGACCTCAAGTGGCAAGTATGTCCTTTTTCTTTCTGTAATACTGAAGGGCCTTCACACTGATCTGCATCACCAGCACTTTTTAATTTTTCTAATTTTGAGACAGGGTCTTACTGAGTTGCTAAGTTGCCCAGGCTAGGTTTGATCATACGGTCCTCCTGCCTCAGCCTCCCAGAGAGCTGGTATTACAGGTATGCACCACCGTGCCCAGGTTAGGTGCCTCTGATTTTAGAGGGACAAAAATGAGGCTCGGACAGGGGAAGTAACTTTCCCCAAGACCCATAGCCAGTCAGTGCAGAACCATGATCCAAGCATGAGTCCTATGACTCCCAGCTTCGGCCTTCATTCCCAGCTTCCCTTCTTAGCTCAGTCCCTAGAGCAGAAGGTGCATTCTGTTACCCGTACTGCCTCCTGCAGAGAGTACAGGTTTTCACACACTAACTGCCCATGAGGCCCTACCAAGCACCTGACAGGCATCGGGCTAAGCACTCAAGGATCCAGAACAAGCAAGAACCGCCATGACTGTGGCAATGGTGGAAAAGGCCTGCCTCTGGCCTGTGTGGTGCAGTAGCTTTGAGGCACCAAAATGGAGACCGAGCACCTAGTGACACACACACCATAACTTAAAGACTATAATAAAAGAATGTAGGCCAGGATTGGATCATCCCAGGTTCTTGGGAGGCTGAGTCAGGAGGATCCTTTGAGCTCTGTCTGGGGTTCAAGGACAGCCTGGGCAACACAGTGAGATGCCAACTCGAAAGAAAGAAAGAAAAAGAAAGAAAATATATAATTCATTTTAAATTAATTCACTTTTTCTTTTTTCTTGTTTTTCTTTTTGCTTTTAAAAATATAGTTATATGGGGCTGGGGATTTAGCTCAGCAGCATAAGCGCCTGCCTTGCAAGCAGGCAGTCGTGAGTTTGATCCCTGGTACTGATAAAAAAATATATATAGTTATACAAAACCTTAGTTTTATATGTGGCTCTTGTGATGTTTCTGTGTCTAGTGAACCTGACAAAGGACATTCTGCTGCCTGTTCCACACCAGGTGTTGGACATGATTCTCTTGGCTTAAGGAAACAGTGGGATTTATTTGACTCCTGGTCTTATATCACTTTAAAATCACACTTTGGGACTGGGGGTGTAGCTTAGTGGTAGGGCACTCACCTGGTCTGCATGAGGCTCTCAGTTTGATCCCCAGCACCACAAAAAAACAAAAAGAAATCCCCCCTGTACTTTGTTGAGCCAAATGGAAGTGATGGGAGCTTGCTGTTTCAGGAGGGCAGCTGCCCCAGACCGCTGTGTCTTTATGCTGCTGCGTCAAAGGAATCCCAACGTGTGCCAGACCCGTGCCCTCCATGCCAGCAGATAGGACAGCTGGCTACAGTGCTGCCTGTGCACCACCCAGTCATGCCTGTCAGCTCCTTGGTGCTCCTCCCATCATCCTTCAGGGCTTCATGTTGGCCATGAACACGAGGCCGTGAGAGACCCATCCCTCAGAGCCCCGCAGCCATGTGGAATGTGTAACTACACTTACTCGGTGCCCCGGGTACTGGAACTGAGAACCCTGAACCTCAGGCTGCAGATTCTCGGGTGCTCAGAGAGGTGCAGGGAGGGAGCTGCCCCGCCTCACACACCAGCGTGTCCTTTTGCTGATCAAAATATGTGGAATGTAATTAGCATAATTTTATGCCTTAAAAAACCACACAAGATGCCGCTTAATTTCCTAGAACCGTAATACATATTTATCATGCATCAAAAGAAATGTTGGTTTCAGTTTTAAGTGCATGCAAGTGATTAATTCTGATAATTTTTCAAATTAATGATCTGGAATTGAGAGAGTCTAAATGTGTTTCTTACTTTCTTCATCAAATGAAACAGAAACTGCTCCATGTCTTGAGGTGGTAAATTGTTCCCAGTCGCTACCAGGACAGACAAATCCAGTTCGATAAAAGAATCTTTTCTCTGCTTAAAGTCGCTTCTTAAACTGGATGCAGTGGCAGATGGCTGTAATTCCAGCACCCCCAGGACTGAGGCAGGAGGATTGCTGGAGTTGGAAACCAGCCTATGCTACATAGTGAGATCCTATCTCAAAAAACCTAAATAAATAAAGTCCCTTCCCTAAACCTAGGAATTTGGAGTTTTTTCTTTCTTGACCCACAAATACAAAGATTACTTTAAGTACAGCTGAGGTCTACCTGCTTTAAAGGACAGGTGCGCTCACAGAGCTGGGGAGAGGGAGCACTTCCGGGTGGCTGTCCACGCCCCCTGCGCAGCCCCGCCCCCTCCATTCTGAGAACAGAAGGAAACACTCCGCGGCTTTCACCGGAAATGTTGGCTGCTCAGGTGGACGCATTCTCTTCAAGCACTGCAATTGTATTTATTACAGTGTGGGGCTGGAACCTGGGCTTCACCCATGCTAGGCAAGTGCTCCACTACTGAGCTACACCCCACGCCCTCCTGAAGCATCTTTAAATTAAGAAGCCGCAAAATGTGTGATTTAGGGCGTCCCCTAATCTGCCCCCCTAAATCTGCCCATTTCTTACCTCCTATGCCAGGCCACTGTCATCGCATCTCCCTGCCCTGCTCCCTAGAGACCTCACCCAGAAACCGCTGGGATGATTCATTTTCTATTTTCTATTTTTATATTCTTGAGGGAATTTTATTAGAGTATAGATGGTCCTCTCTGAACTTTATCTCTAACTTCTGTTTAGCTGTCCTCCAAGTTTCACACATTTGAAAATGAAAACGATACAAAATATGCATATTTTTATTCCCGCCAGATTTCTTTTTGAGCAAACATACACAAAAAGTTTTCATTTGTGTCTTACCAGTGCAGTGGGATGATTTAAAGTGCAAACTGCACCTCATAACTCTCTGGCCAAAAACTTTCCTTGATTTTCCACCATCTGATCTAGAATAAAACTCAAATTCCTTACAGGCCCTAGCAGATGTGAGAGCTTGTCACCTGCCATCCTTCCCCTGCCAGGAGGGCCTCCTTTTCTCCAGGCACAGTCCAACCTCAGGGCCTTTGCAGTTGCTGTTCCCTCTGCCTGGAACTCTCTTCCCTCCATGTGTCCTGTGACCGCTGTCTTACATCATTTAGACTGCATGTTCCACATCACCTCCTGGCTACATTTGTCAAATTTTTGTTTACTTGTTTATTGACAGAGTCTCCCAACCACATCTATTTGAGCTCCATAAGGACATGAATTTACCTGTCTTGTTCATGGATTACAGAAGTACTCAGTAAACATTTATTGAGTAAATGGATAAATGGATGAATGAGCAAATAAATCCAGGGGGAGAGAGAGAGGAGGAGAAGGAGGAAGGAAGAAAGGGATATAAACCAACTATAAAATGACTCCGGGAAGGTGGGGCCTTGATGAATACCTAGCTAGATTCCTGGAGCCACCATGTATGGCAGCCATCTTTGAGATATTCTGCCTAACACAGCTGTATTTCCTGAGCCTCTGAACCTAGGCTGTGCTGAGCATTTCTGCCTCGGGCTTTCCCAGCCTTCTAACACCTGGCAGGAGGCTTTGTGATGCTCCCATCTTGCTCTTGAGGGTGAGGAACTGGGACTGGTGGGGAGGGTGTGGGACAGGGATCAGCTCAGGCTTTCAGACCCCAGAGCCAGCAGCACCCACCACCCACTCCCTCCTCTGCCCGTGGCTCTCCCCGTGTCACTTCCAGCTGCCATGTGACTCGTCCTGGGTGAGTTCTCTTCCCACCGCTCCTTGGTCCCCGGGGCTGCACAGCTTTGCCACTCTGGGCCGCGCTCCTGGGAACTCCAGGCTCTCAGGGAGGCAGCTCCAGGGGGGCTGCAGGGTGCTGGGGCATCAGGGCAGTGGGGAGCCAGCCTGCATGGGGCTCTGGACAATCTGGGCTCCCTTCTCTCTGTCCAGCAGGATGGGATGTGTGAAGTCCAAGTTCCTCCGGGATAGAGGGAAAGGCTCCAAAACCGAGTCTAGCTCCAACTTGCACACCCCTGTGTATGTACCGGATCCCACGTCCTCGCTCAAGCCGGTGAGTAGGAGAGGGCCGGGCATCCCCGCGGCTGCCCACTGCCCCAAATATCGCCCTCGCAGCCTCCTTCTTCCCCAGGCCAGGTGGGCGTGGTGAGGTGAGACGCCGCTGCCCACCACGGTGCCTCATTGCAGGATGTGTCCCAGGACACTTCCTGGACCGAGGAGTCACTTCCCTCCTGTAGCCGGGCTCTGCCCCACCGACTGTGCCGGGTGGGCATTGCTGGCCTCCAAGCCATGCTAGGGGTAACTCGGACCGGGTTGGTGAGAACAGAATTGCAGGAAGAACAGGAGCCCCAGGAACAGCAGGGAGCACAGTAAGTTAGAGGATCAGTAACACCAGCAGGGGATTTCCTTACTTATTTTAAGCTTATGCGGAGCTCACAAGGAGCCAAACACTAACCCAGGTCTTTCAAAACATGCTCAGCCAGGATGGCAGCACAGCCCTGTCACCCAAGTCCTCTGGGGGGCTGAAGCAAGAGGACTGCGCGTTCAAGCATAGCCTGGGAAACTTAGTGACTTATCCAGGCCTCCACTCAAAATAAAATAACTAAAAAAGGCTGGGGTACAGCTTAGTGTGAAGGCCCTGAATTCAACTCCCAGTGCCACACAATTCAAATATAAAAAATAACAAAGTTCAGCGCTTACAATAAATTTACTGTTGGTGACAATTTTTATTCTGTCCATGCTGCAGATGGGGTGGGGAACGGAAATTAAATCACTTGCCTAAGGCCACACGGCCATCAAGGGGCGAAGCCAGAATACAAACTCACATGCGCAGGCTCCACTCGGAAATACCATCAGTAGGAGCAAGAATAATCGAGTGATGATGAAACTACAGTCTGTAGGGACAGTGACAGCAGTCATGGTAATAGCCGCTAGTGATGGTGGCTGTGGTGGTGACAGTCGTGAGGGCGGTGGTTGCAAAGTAGCAGAGGCCAGAATACTAGTGAGGTAGACAGCTGTGCCCACAGTGGACTAACAGGGCAGCCAGTGCGCCTGCCCTTCAAACACCTCCCAGCCACAGGAAAGGCGCTTCCCTACCAAGAGGCCTCACCACAGCTGGGAAGCAGGAGCGATGCTGCAGAATAGCCCTCCTCTCCAGGTGGGCTGCACCCATGCCTGGGGCCCCCTGGAAATCCTTCTTCATGTTGAAGGGCGGCCTGCTATCCTCTAACCCCTACTCCTCGGTCCCAGACCTACCGCTTAGACTCCTGCAAACACTTCTGTTCCCTTTGCCCCATGGCAGCCTGCAGAGACAAAGGCCAAGATGGGACCCAGCCCCCAGCGCTTCCACACTGCCTTTCGTGGGACATGAGTTCCTGGCTTCTATCCATCTGCTTGCCCTTCCCCTGCCTCTCTCTCTCTCTCTCTCTCTCCCTCTCCCTCTCCCTCTCCCTCTCCCTCTCCCTCTCTCTCTCACCTGACTTCTATTAAGCCTGAATCTCTCCCCTATGTGGCCTGGACCCTGTGTGCAGGGAGAGCTCTGGATCTCAGGTTCTCAGTGGCCCACAGAAGGCCAGCGGCTTCTTCCCATCAGATCCAGAGCATCCAAACTAAAGGCCAGTCATTGTCCCCTCACCACAGGGTGCTGGCTCAGTGGTGAGTTAGTCAAGTGCTCCTCAGACAGAGGGTTTACAGGTCAGGCTGGCTTGAACACTGAGTGAACAGCTCCTTCCCTGCAGGACTCCTCAGAGCTTCGGGACTCTTTACAATGGACTTTGTGACTCTCCCCCTAAATAATGCATCCCTTAGTATTTCCAAAACTCCTTTTTTCAAATGCATATTTCATTGTATGTGTGACATACACATATACTCTTCTCGAAAATTTTTTAAAAACACACAAATTACAGTCACACCTACAGAAGGACTAGCCAATGCATCCCTCCCCAGAAACACCACATTCCTTCCTCTGAGGAGTCAACTCTTGACCCCTTGGTATGGACTCTCACAAACCTTTTCCCGTGAACTTACACTCACACCATGTAGAAAGCAGGTGTCCACGGAGGACGCTGAGGATCTGCGAATATGTGTTACATGTACCTAGTGTATTTTTCATTCTGCAGAACCAGCTTTTGACACCCAACAATGCATGTTTGCTGTCGAGTTGACAGCAGTACTGAACCGTGACCTTCGTCTTCTAAGCAATGGTTGGAGAACATGGTATAGGTAGCAACTCCCTTTTGGATGGACCCTGAGGTTATTTCAGATACATGGGGGAAACTTTATTCATGGGAAATGTTGGTGGATCTATGATTTCTTCACATGCCTTGCAAAATACTGAGTTGGACTAACTCCCTCACTGTATAACATGTAATCAAAAGACAGGATGAATGTTTAAACTTTTAAAATATTATTACAATAAAAAGTACATTGCCATTAATACCCACAAAATACTCCTCTCACCTCCTTCTTGTCACTTTCCAAAGCACTTCCAAGCCAGCATGGTGGTGGACATCTGTGATCCCAGCACCTGGGAGGCTGAGGCAGGCAGATCTCTGTGAATTTGAGGCCAGCCAGGGCTACATAGCTAGTTTGTTTAGTCTGAATTACATAGTGAGAACCTGTCTCAAGAAAAATAAATAAGTGAATAAATATGCACTTCTGGAAGCCTCTTTTGTGAGTATCTTTCTGAGGTGTGATCAAAAATGCCGTGAATGTTGCTGTCTATTGCCGTCCGAGGAAAGGCAGGCTTATAAAGACATTGCAGTGTGTGCTCACTCGCCTTATTCACCAGATCTGGTACCATGAAGTCTCTGGTTCTTCCCCAAGGTCAAAATGACCCTGAAGGATAAGTGTCTAGAATAGATTCAGGCCATCAAGGCAGCCAGGACAGTGCAACTAAAGACATTCACAAGAGGACTTCAGAACTGCTTCAGAAAGTGGTAGGGGGTGGGGGGATTCGTGTCTATGTGCTCAGAGCAAGGGGAGTGCTTTGAGGGAGGCCCATGGCAGTGTATCGTTTACTGTAAAGAAATATTTTTAATTTAGGCATTTATTGTATTTTGATCACTGGTTGTACGTGGAGGGGAAGAGTCAACCCAGCATCCTCTTGTATGTCCCAGGCCAATGACAAAGGGTACAGCTCAGGAAACCTGGATCCTTGTGCTGGCTCTGCCCTTAATGTGGCATCGAGCATGTTTCCTTTGGACCTTGTCCCATGACACACAGGGCTAGGGTAAGATGCTCTCCGGAGTCCTTCTCCACATGGCTCCGCGCATTGTCAGCTTGATCATCTTCTTCTGTTTCTTCCCTGCAGGGGCCTAACAGCCACAGCAACCCCCCGGGGCTCTTGGAGGGTGAGTATCTAGCAACAGATGCAGGGAAATCCCATACCATGAAGAAGGTTAGGTTAAGTTCTGCATCAGAGCTTGAGACCAAAATCCCAGAATTAAAAGCCATCCTTGAAAATGCCCTGAATCACTCTGAAGTGCTTTACCAAGCTCCCCATGTTTCTACAAAGCTGAGAACAAAATCCTATTAACTGCAGACCCTGGAGCCACACCCAGCAAGTTCAGATGTTTCCTTGAGCTATGAGACAGACATGTCGGTGGGTGTGGAACTGGGGTCTGGGAGCTGCGTGGGGACGCTCAGGCTGTGGTCTGCGCAGGCTGAGCCTCCCTGTTTGTGTGTCTCCTTCCCCAGCAGGTTCCCAGGACTTCATTGTGGTTGCCCTGTATGATTACGATGCCATTCACAGAGAAGACCTCAGCTTCCAGAAAGGGGACCAGATGGTGGTCCTGGAGGAGTGAGTCTCTGTCTCAGTCCCCCAACCCAACTCAGCTATGCCCTCTTTTGCGCTTCAGTAAAGACAGCGCATGCTTGAAGTCCCTGCATTTGAAGGCTGAGGCAGGAGGATGCAAGGTGGAGCCCAACTTAGGTTACATAGTGAGACCCTGCCTCAAAAACAAAAAAGCACCTTGTAGACGTAGGCTGGGAGTATCTGACTGATAAATCCTATTATCATAGAAAGTTTTGCTGTCACTCTGGAGATCCAGCAACAGAAAGGGGACTCTGCACACATGAATGGTACACTTCTAGGTAGGGATGAGCAGGGGAACTTTCCAGAAAACCTTCTTACAGTCAGTGATTAAGCTACAGAGTTCCCCATGGGCCAGGCCTGTGGAGTGACTTTGCTCTTGGAAGTCTTTGAATCTGGCCAGGTGAAGATCAAAAATTTGAGGGCAGCCTGAGCCATTTAGCAAGAATCTGTCTTAAAAATAAAAGGGACTGAGGTGTAGCACAGTGATAGAGCACTTGCCTAGAGTGTGTGAGTCCCAGGGTTCCATCCTCAGAAAAAGAAACCCTTGGATCTCTGAGTTGGCACCTCTGATTCCTCTCCAGCCCTGGCCATCAGTAGGCCCAGAAGCCAGGAGGTTCTGGGGCTCAACGGTCAAACAAGTCATGTTTAGCCAGGCCCTTGAGCCCATGGCTCCTCCCCCTGGAGCCACTGTGTGTCTCCCATAAGCACAGCCCCTACCTTGGGTCCAGTTGCTCAGCAAAGCTGCAAGTCCAGGAAAGAAAAACAGGTTCAAGAACCCAGGCCACAGAGTCTCTGGGACAGGGTTCGACTCCATATGCTCAGTGGGGACTTTGCCAAAATCTCTCTCCTAGTCATGGGACCTGGGTCAGGGCCAGGATAGTCATACCCTGCCCCCGCCCCTGGCCCTCCTGGCTCCCTGGAAGTAGGGAACTGAGGAGCCTGGAGAATAGTCCATTATTTCCCTAATCCCTTTTCTCTTTCTCCTGTCCCTCAGGTCAGGGGAGTGGTGGAGGGCACGATCCTTAGCCACCAGGAAAGAGGGTTACATCCCAAGCAACTATGTGGCCTGTGTTAACTCTCTGGAGACGGAGGAGTAAGTATCCATTTCCTACCTTTCAGAAGGAAGCATGAGCAAAGTCAATCCTGTCCCTGTCTCAGGACCTTTGCATGTACTGTCTGCCCTCCTATCATACCCTTCCCAGGGCTTATGGTTTGGTTGGCCACTCCTACACATCAGGCCTCAGAGCCTTCTGGCCTACCTATCTAAGAAGAGTCCATCTACAACTCTCCCTTGTGGAAGCCTGTTTTATTCCCTCCAAACACCTCTCACTAGCAAAAATTGTCTTGCCTTCTTTGACTGTTCACATGTGTATTGCCTACTCCCACACAAAAGTGAGAGCTTGCACTTGGGCTGAGTTAGTCTGCCTGGATCTGAATCTTGCCTTTATCTATCCAAGCTAAGTGACCCTGGACAAGTGACCACCTCAGTTTTCTCATCTATAAAATCAGAATAATAAAGGCAACAGTTCTGTAGATAAGATAATTGGATAACAGAGGAAACAGAGGCCCAAAGAGGGAAGCCAGCTTGCTCAGAGTAACTCAGTGTATTCAGAGCAGGGCCACACCCTGCTGACACCTGTTCCAGGGCTTTCTATGTCTCAGCTCCTCACCGTAGTGTGGGTGGGAGTGGATTCAGCTGTGCTACTTAAACGTTTCTACCCAGTATCCCACACATTGGAGAAGAATGAGAGGAGGCTCCCCAGTAAGAGCCAGAGTTTAAAGTTCTTTGCAGTCTCACTGCGTGCTCACTGTGTGCTTGCCTGTGCATGTGCAGAGTGTTGAGTGGGAAACTAGGCGGCAGGCTCAGGCCTCACTCCCACAGGCCTCTGCAGCCCAGTGAGGGCTCTTCCTCAAAGTCATGTGTGCTTGTGAAACTTGCAGACTCGAGATGCGTGACCACATGAGCTAAGACAGCTGCCCATCCTTCACACCCAGGGGCGCTGGGAGGGCCCTGAGCACTTTGCATTTGTAATGCTGTTTTATTTTTCTTTTAAAAAAATCTCTCCCCAGATTGAGTAGGTTTTAGTCTCCGCAAATTGGATTTGCCTTTGGTAAATGTCTATTTTGACATGAAAAGAATGACTGTTTGCTTTTAAAAAAAAGAATATCTATATCTATATATCTTGGAGGAAAATGATGCAGCAGGAAGTCAGGCCCTCACTCACTCATCTGGCTCCCACCTGGGCTGCAGGTGGCCACGAGTGCCCTGTGTTGAGCCCACCCCTCCCCCCAGGTTCACATGTGTCCCTATCCCTTCCCATCAGGTGGTTCTTCAAGGGCATCAGCCGGAAGGATGCAGAGCGCCAGCTCCTGGCTCCTGGCAACATGCTGGGCTCCTTCATGATCCGAGACAGCGAGACCACCAAAGGTGACACCAGCCCCCCTGCTTTGTCCCGCCCTGCAGGGGTGCCCAGGCTTGCCACCACCTCTCCCTTGGAAAAAACTCTGGGGAGGGCTGAGCATCTCAGTTAGGTGGCCGTGACCACCATGTTTCTCCTGCCCTCTGCCACTCTGAAGCAGGGAGAGTTGAGACTCTGCTCAGTTTGGCCCCTCTCGGCCCCTGTAGTTGCAAGCTGAGTCAATGGCAGTAGTTTCAGGTGCTTTGATCCCTGCTGAAGCTTGGTCTTCACTAGCTTGTATTTTTAAAAAATATTCATTGTAGTCTATCTTATCCACAAGCCTGATTGCTCCCTCCATGAGAAAATGGGGCAGAATGAGACTGCAGAAAGACCCAAGCCAGCCTCCTCTGAGACTCTACTTCAAATGCTCCTTAGAAGTGTTTGAAAACCTGATGTCAGGAGCAGCTTCCTGAAATCCCTGTGCTGGAGGGCAGCAGCCTGACAGTGGGTGATGGGTGACAGGAGCAGTGCCTGAAAATCCTATCGGGTTACTCAAACTGACATCAGCTGGGGCTAATTTTCCCAAGAGAATGAGCACCAACAAGTGTATCAGTCAGTGCTTACTAGAGAAATAGATTTAACGCAATATATAATATAACATAATATAGGTTTACAGTGGGTGCTGGCGGAGTCAGGTGTGGAAAAGCACAAAGGGCTGCCTGAATGCTGGAGAGGGAAGCGTACAGCCAAAAGCCAAAGGCCCTGGAGCTGCCTGTGGAGTCTGAAAGACAGTGTCCGGGTGCAGACCAAATCTTCTCCAAAGAAAGACCCAAGCCAGCAAGCCTCCTTCTTCCTTCCCCTTCCACTTTGGTGACAAGCCTAATGGTTAGAGCCACTCACACCCAGAATAGGTCTTCCATCTTCAGTAAATCCCTTCAGACACACCCAGAATTATGCTAAGCCAGTCAGCAGGGTGTTTCTTATTCAGACTGACACAACAGTTAACTGCCACAATGGAATTCTCCTGATTTCAGCCTTCTCGAGCAGAGTGTTTGTATCACGTATACATGTTTGGGCTCAGAACTGGTTCTTTAAAATAAGTAAATTGTATCAAGTATGAGCTCATGGTACCCTATTTCAGGGACATTGATCAAAGGTGTCAGTGTGGTCTTCTATTTGATCCCTGGCAAAGGCCAATAGTGCTAGAACAGTGTCACTCAGAGTGTTTCGGGTCAGTGAATGTTCGGGTGTTACATCCTCTCACCCAGCCAGCTCCCTTTCAGCCTCTGAGGAATAGAAACAGAGACCAAAAGGCAAAGCTATGTGCAGCTCAGTGCGCCCCTCCACCTGTGCCCAGAACAGCTTGGCACAGGCTGGTGCATCCCGCAGACAAAGGCAGAGAAACCCAGGAACCCTCCCAGGAATGCAGAACGGAAGCCAGCATGGCCCAGGTTCCATGGTGGGGTGTGGTGTAGGCTTAGCCCGCTTAATAAAACTTGCAGCAGGGGTCCCCTGAATCCCATCCTGCCACTTCTTGGATTCTGCCCACTCCACTGGGCATCAGTCAAGGCAGCCTCACCTTGACTGGGACAGAGTGGCTGAGAAGGGGTCCTGGAGCTGGTGGCTGTGCCACTTGGCAGCTGTGTGACTCTAGGTGAGTCACTTTACCTCTCTGGGTATCAGTCACTGCATCTATAAAATGAAGGTGGTAAGGCTGGGTGGGGTGATCTACGCCTGTAATCCCAGCACTCAGGAGCCTGAGGCAGGAGGATTGCTATGAATTCCAGGCCAGCCAAGCTACATAACGAGTTCCAGGCCAGCCTGGACAAGATAGCAAGACTCTGTCTCAAAAATAAAAAAGACAAATGAGGCTAGTAATGCTATAAAATTTCTACCCTAGGGGATTATTAATTCATTATAAAATTATTCACATAATTACATCTTGTTATAATAAATATACCTACTCATTCATACAGAGTACTTAGAATACAGTAGTACCTGACATGTGTGGTCAACTGTTATTCACTCAACAGTTTAGGTTTCTTCCCAGTTCTGTGACATTCGTGCTATTATGGTAGAGAAAGATGAATGACAGAGTGGCTAATGACAAGCCCAAGGACAACAGCCTCAAATGGCAGACTGTGGCTGTAGACCGAAACGCTTCTGCGGTTCTTGCCTGTATAATCACGTGTGTACTGGGTTCCTGTCATTGGTGTAACCAACTATGATGAATGTGGGGCCCTTTCTAGAAGTGACAGCATTCCTTGGCTCACAGCCCTTCCTGCCATTTCCAACCCCTGATTTCTTTCTTTACATTTCCCCCTACTGCCTTTGGCTTTGTCTCTTTCTGACAAGAATCTGAGTAATACATTGGGATTAGCAGATAATCCAGGATAATCTCAATGCCGGATCCTTAATTGAAAGTCCCCTTTACCATGTAAGTTAATATTCCCAGGAATCAGGGACTGGGTATGGACATCTTGGGGAACCGTTATTCGGTCTACGACAGTGTGTTCACATTTCAGTATTTGGATTGGATTTTATTTACTATTTACCTTTTTATTTGGAGAGATGGATAGATAGATACTGCAGACTGATGGAGCAATAATCATGCAAATGACGAGACAGTCAACATTTACTGTTTGTCCTAAATCCTTTTCTAATGTTGCTTCTCATCATCAAGTAATGTGATGAAGTAGAGAGGTGTGACTGTGCCCATTTTACAGATGAGGAAATGGAGACACAAAGAGGCAATGTAGTCCCTGGCCCAATGTCTCACAGCTGGAATTGGCATAGCCAGAATCCAGGCACCCAGTGACAGCCCAGTGTCCCTCTCGTGTTCTCCTGCCGTGGTGCCTGGATGGTGCCAGCAGTGGCCTCACAGGGGTCAGGAAAGGGTGGGGGGGGGCTGACATGAGCTGGAGGGCTCTGAGGTGCTATTTTGAGGGGCTTCTCTTGTGAATGCAGGAAGCTACTCTTTGTCTGTTCGAGACTACGACCCTCAGCTAGGAGACACTGTGAAGCATTACAAGATCCGGACCCTGGACAATGGGGGTTTCTATGTATCCCCAAGGAGCACCTTCAACAGCCTGCAGGAGCTGGTGGCCCACTACAAGAGTGAGTCCTACCCAGGGCTACATCCCACCTGTCCAATCCCAGAGCCCACATCTGTTGCCCAGAGACTACTCCATTGCTTTTAGGAATCAACACCTTTATTTTGCTTTGTTTTTTTGATTTGTTTTGCTTTGAGATGCTAGGATTGAACCCTAAACTGTGCTAGGTAAGCACCCTACCACTGAGCTGTGTCCCCCAGCTCATACATCCTCACAAAGATGGGCCTGTCCCCTGAATCCTGGTCACAGGTGCACAGCATTCCCCAAGGCCTGCAGAATGTGCCTGACTCTTCCCCGATGATAGGCTGCTTTGGGTTTTCCTGAAGGCTTGGGCTTGTTGAGCAGGAGGGTGGCAGTCAAGATGTAGAGATGACATCCCATCATGTGTCCTTTGGCTGGCTGGGAGCTCACTGCCCACAAGTGACCACGGGACTCTGTTTCAGAGGGGAAGGATGGGCTGTGCCAGAAGCTATCAGTGCCCTGCCTGTCCTCCAAGCCCCAGAAGCCGTGGGAGAAAGATGCCTGGGAGATCCCCCGGGAATCCCTCAAGCTGGAGAAGAGACTTGGAGCTGGGCAGTTTGGGGAAGTCTGGATGGGTAAGGATCCAAGGATGGGATGGAGAATGCAGGGTGGGGAAAGGGAGGTCATCTGCTTCGGAGTGGGAAAGCCACAGGGCTGCAGTGGGGATTTGAATAACCGCGAAGGGGCAGTTCCTCCATAACAAAGCAAATTGTCCTGCTGTGCAAACATAGATTTGCTTTTGTGGCCAGGAAGGTTGGGTCTGGCACAGAACTTCCTTCTAGGAATCATGAGTCCCAGACAAGGAATCTCCTCACCTGTATGGCGTTGAAACAGTCTACCAGGGTGGGCTTGGCATAACCAGAGGCCCCTGGGAGAAACAGGAATTAGCAGTGGGACAGTGCAGTTTGGGGACTTCAGTGAGTTCAGTGCTGGCAATTCCGAGCCCACCAGGTGCCCAGCACCAGCCAGACATTGTGGGCACCAGAAAGGCACGCTCCACTCCTGCCATCCTTGCCCCAGTAACTTCAAGCAGCCACATTTGCTTCTCAGGTTGGTGGGTAGGCACAGTGCTGCTGTGTTGATACTCCAAGGAGTGCCCAGTCGAGCGAGGACAGTGTACAGGGATGCAGACATTCAGCCAGAGAAGTAAGCTTAAAATCCACCTCATTCCCCCGAACATTCACTGAGCATCTGCTGTGTGCCAGGTACTAAACACAAGAATGAGGCGAAAAGAAAATACGGAAAGGAAGGCAGGACAGAAGTAAGTAGCGAGGTGGGAAAAGCCAAGGCTGTCCTAGGAGGCCCTGACGACTCTTACTACAAGAAGACCACAGGTCTGGGTTAGAGCTTCCTGGAAAGCATGGCACAGACGAAAACTAAAGCACGTGTGAGGCTGACGAGACCCACAGACAGAAGTGCAGGGCGCTGAGGGGGAGGTTGCCAGGTCCCTGTGGTTGAGTGCTGGAGGGACTGAGTGACATGCAGGGTGGTTCGTGCCTGGGAGGCCAGGGCAAGTTTGGCAGATGACCGGGCTGGAATGGTGGCTTTGCCGGACGACGCAGGTCCTTCTGGGGCACAGTGAGTCTGATATTTATTTCAAGATGAGTGTTAAAGTAAGATGTAGGGTGTGTGTGTGTGTGTGTGTGTGTGTGTGTGTGTGTCAGACAGACAAGGGGCCATAACCTAAGTGGTGTTTTAAGGTTATTTTTCAATCTTGCATTCACCCTTCAAAGGGAGCGTTTATCATTTCCACTATCCAGACGAAACCATGGAACCCGTGGCTCAGAGAGGTTACGTGACTTGTCCAAGGGCACACAGCTGGAAAATATGGAGCCAGCTGTCCACCCCACATGCTGTGGAGACCCTGTCTGTCCCTTCCTCTTTAGGCAGAAGGAGAGCTCTCTGTGAGAGGCAGGTCTGCAGCTGGCCTTCCAGGCCTGGGGAGAAGGCCTGTCACTCCCAGCCAGCTTCCTTATTCCCTGTCCTCTCCAGCCACCTACAACAAGCACACCAAGGTGGCCGTGAAGACCATGAAGCCGGGGAGCATGTCTGTGGAGGCCTTCCTGGAGGAGGCCAACATCATGAAGACGCTGCAGCACGACAAGCTGGTGAAGCTGCACGCAGTGGTCACGCAGGAACCCATCTACATCATCACGGAGTTCATGGCCAAAGGTGTGTGGGCTGGGGCTGGGGCTGGGGCTGGGCTGCCGCCATTCCTAGTCCAGCCGGAAGTGCTGCCAGGGAGTCCCCATCACCTGACCCAGGCACCAGCAGCCCAACCCTCCTGCCTGGCTGTGGGGTGACATTGCTGGGGGGGGTCACCTAGGAGAGGGAGACCTTGGGGCCACTGGGAAAGGGGAGCGAGGCCGGGGTCCTGGGAGTGAAAGAAGAGACACAGGGCTCCCTCACAGGTTCACCGTGGCCTAAGAACCAGCCCCCCACCCCGCCCCACTGAGCTCCCTTCCCTGCGGTACGCTGGGAACCTGGGAATGAGGCAGAGCAAGTCAGCACCCGCCACCCTGCCCTGTCAAAATTCAGCTCATCTCAGGGGCTTTCTTTTCAGGCTACTTTTCACAGCCATTTTCAATCTCTGCCTATTGTTTGATAAACAGAAACATCCCACACACCTTCACTGAGTGTAATTAGAAATCTTAAAACTCCATTTTCTAAGTGTACATTATGCCAGCCTATAAAGCCATGCCCCCAGGCCCTTGGGCTTAGGCCATCAAAGTGAGAGAGTCCTTTCAAAACACTGAGGTTCTAGTTCTCAAGCACCAGAATGGTCAGCAAATACGTTTATTTCAATTGAGTGCTATGGCTAGCTGTGATGTGGGTGCTTACAGTTTCTAATCTTTGGAGGCTGAGGCAGGGAGATCTCCTGAGCCTGAGAGTTTGAGATCGGCATGGACCACAGAGTGAGGTTCCATTTCAAAAAACTAAACAAGATAGAAGTGCACTGTTATGAAAAGACACTGAGTTACTAAGATAATAAATCTTTCTTCTCCCTCCCTCATATAGGAAGTCTGCTGGACTTTTTGAAAAGCGAAGAAGGCAGTAGGCAGCCCTTGCCAAAACTGATTGACTTCTCTGCTCAGGTGAGTGTTTGATGAGGAGGCTGAGGGACTGGGGCAGGAATCCAGCTACTTGTTTAACACATGGTTAGCATTTAGGGGCTGGGGATTTAGCTCAGTGGCATAAGCACCTGCCTTGCACGCAGGCAGTCGCGAGTTCGATCCCTGGTACCGGTAAAAACAAAAAAGACAAAAAAAAAAGATAGCATTTATTGAGTGCTCAGCATAAAACTGTATTTTTTTTAAATTTTTTTTTGTCTTTTTCCTTTGCATGTAACCTATGCATGTAACCTACACCCACCCTCCCATAGACTTTAAACCATCTCTGGATGCCTTATCATACCTAATTCAATGTAAATGTCATGGAAATAGCTGCTATTCAAATTGTTAGGGAATGGTGACAAGAAGAAAGTCTGTGTGGATTTGGTTCAAATGCAATTGTTTTTTTGACTATTTGCAATCTGAGTCTGTGGATAGAGATCTCACCGATACGGGAGACCCATGGCTCTTCACATGCAGACTTGTTTAATGCCTGTGACAACCTTCTAGAGCGGGACTTCACTACCTATTGTTGGGTAACAAACAACCTCAAGGCTGGAAGCTTGCAAAGACAACAAGGAACATTTCTCATGCTCCTGCGGGTTGACTGCTCTTGGCTGGGTGGGCCGCATGGTGATGGGAGGTGACCGGGTGCGATCTGCGATGCTGTCGTCTGCTCCAGGATCTTGCTGCATGAGGCCCTCATCCGTCAGTACATGGCAGCTCTTCTTTCTTTATTTATTTATTAATTTTTTCATTTTTATCGGTACCAGGGATCGAACTCACGACTGCCTGCTTGCTAGGCAGGCGCTTATGCCGCTGAGCTAAATCCCCAGCCCCATGGCAGCTCTTCTTACAGCACTGCACAGAGAGAAGCTGGGCCAGGGCGCCAGGCCCTGACATGCAAGCATTTAGCTTCTGTTGGCGTCAGGTTTACTGATGTCCTGTAATGGAAGCAAGTCATGTAGCCAAGCCCAGCGTCAGTGTGGGAAGGGACAGCCCAGGCCGTGAATCCAGGGAGGCGCCGCTCAGCACGTGCCCCTATGTCCGAGTCTGGCCACAGGAGGCTAACTGCCATCTCATTTTCTCCAGAATAGGAAATAAAGACATAGTGAGGTTAAGTACGGATGAGGAAACTGAGCCAGCCTAGTAGCTTGGCTGAGCTGCTGGACTGATTATGGGGAAGCGGCAGCGAGTGAAATGGAGAGCATGGCTGTCCTTGTAAGCTTGCCATCCAGGTGGGATGACAGGTACTAAAGAGCTGGCCCTAGGGAACCATCGTCACACGAGTGGCCCTGGCTCAGAATAAAGGAGCACAGTATCCAGAAACAAAATAGTGTCTGTGAGTCACAGAAATACATCTTCAAACCCATAGTGGGCCTGGGGGTGTAGCTCAGTGGTAGAGCACTTGCCCACCCTATGTGACACCCTGGGTTCCATCCCGCAAACTACAAAAACCAGTTTTCTTCCTCACCTTCCTCTCCCCTCCTGCAGCTCCTCTCACCCCTAGCCTGAGTGTTTTGACTTCCATCCTGTCCCATGTTCTCTCCTGTGTGGGCAAGGACGGGGTTCCAGGGGAATGCAGAAACAATGGGGCTTCCATGGCCCAGAAAGCAATCAGAGAAGGCTTCCCAGGGGAAGCGGCCTCTAGGCTGAGCCCTGAAGGATGAGTGGAAGTTCTGCAGATGGAGACAAGAGGGAAGGGCATATTAGATGAAGAAACAACAGCCTGTGCAGAAGCCCAAAGGGGAAACAAAGGAGCTGGACTGGTCAGCAGGAACCTCCAGCCAACAGCTGTCTTTGCAGCCTGGTGGAGGTTGAGGGAGGGCGCAGCTGGCTAAGGGCTGGGCCTACTGGGGCTGCTGGGCAGAGCTCATTTGAGTATGCAAATCCCAGGGCTCAGAGGCCCTGACAAAGGGCTCTATTTTCAGAGTGTGGATACCAAAAACATACAGAAATCAAGGCTGGCAGTCTCATTCCAACAGGCCCTCTGGAAATAGTACTGTGGCTCATTGCTAAGCTGTAACCCTCTGACCTGCAGGTAGGGGTCATGGGCTACAGAAAGGTCCACTCTCCCATTGCACAGATGGGGAAACCAACCAAGGGAGGAAAGAGGCTCTGCAACTTCCAGCAGCAAAGGTGACTCTGAGGCTAGGGACAGAAAGGAGCCTACTTGAGGACCTGCTCTTCAGTCCAGTCCTAGGGAGGTGGTGTGGCACAAGGGGGCCCTAGTCCCATCATCAACTTTCTCTTGACCTCAGACCTTCTCTGGGCCTCAGTCTCCCCACTTGTTCAATAAGGCAGTCAGACCACAGCTATAGATTTCCTGCTTAAAAATATTTTAGCCACAACTCTACTGACCAAATGAAGTTTTATACAGTGGCTAAATAATATATAGATAGATTGATAGAGAGAGATAGAGAGGGACACATATAGATATGTCAAACTGGCAGCATGGCACTCTGGGAGACTGAAGCAGAAGGGTCTCAAGTTCTACCCTACCATGGCAACTTTGTTACTTAGTGAGACCTTGTCTCAAAATAAAATAGAACTGGGGGCTGGGGATTTAGCTCAGCGGCATAAGCACCTGCCTTGCAAGCGCACAGTCATGAGTTCGATCCCCGGTACTGATAAAAAAAAAAACATTAGAGCAAGAGCCTGGGATGTAATTCGTGTGAAGTTCCTGTGTTTGACCCCCAGTACCACAAAAACCAATCAAAGCCAAGTTGTTCTGATTGAAGGAGGCAGAGTAGAGCTTCATACACGGAATTCCCCAGACAACTCAGGGGCATCAGTGGGACCAGTTTGAAGAGTCCTGGGCTGGGGACATCTTTATAAGTCCTTCCAGGCTGGAGGTTAGGATTCTCTGATGCTCTTGGAAGCAAACCAAGTTCTAGAGCTTGCCTTTGGATAAGCAGCACTCTGTAAGCTTGTGGGCTTAATTAAGTTTTGCGCTGCTCCCAGCTCTGCCTGCAGGGCTTGGAGCAAGGTGCTTAACCCGCAGCATGCCACTGTCCCCAGCTGGCCGCCACCAGGTGAGCACTGAAGGACAGACCCTGTCCCAAGCTCTTGATGTGGGCCTTGAGGCATCATCTTCACGTGATCCTTTGGAGACAGGGCTGTTATTGTCCCCACTCTACAGAAAAGTGGGGCACAAGCACTGAGATAACTCTCCTGAGTTCACAGAGCTTGGGGCTCAGGTTGAGCTGCTGCGGCTCCAGTCCATGTATTCATCATCCTCTATTGCCTCCTAAAGTGGGGATGGTCATCCCTGCCCCACTGAGCTCATGAGAAAACCAGTACCTGAGCAGCATGAGCTGGTGGGCATTAAAAAAGAGTGACTGTCAGCATTAGAGTCAGCTCCATAAAAAGCACTAGGAAGCTGGGTACAGTGGTGCAGACCTGTATACCTGGCTTCTCAGGAGGCTGAGGTAGAAGGATTGCAAGTTCAAGTCCAACCTGGGCAACTTGTCTCAAAATAAAAAAAGCTATGGATGTGGTTCATTAGCAGAGTGCCCCTGGGTTCAATCCCTGTACTGGGGAAGAAAAAGAAAGCAAACAACAAACAAATAAATAAAAATAAAACAATAGAGTTATAGATAAATGTTGGTTCTGAAAAGACTGTGAAGTTACAGCTTACAAGCTGTGTTTCTCTGGGATGGTTGCTTGTTTCTCTGGGTTTTTCTCATCTATAGAAAAAGGGCTGATAGCAAAAGTACCTGCCCCAGAGCACACAATAAATGCTGTGTGTTTAAATATAACATTATCTAACAACACCCTAATAACCTTCACTAGTCATTGATCTAAGGATGCTTTATAATTTTCCACACTCCCCAGAGACCCTGCCTTACCCCACTGCTGACAACCCTATTCCAAAGTCACTTTCAGGTTTTTTAAGTGTAGACCTGTTCTTGCTGCGTCGGATGCCCCCTGCTGTTCACTTCTTGCAAATGCGACACCCACTGGCCACTGCCTGCCGGCAGTGCATTATTGATTGGGTCCGTCCAGACCCTTCTTCTCCAGTCTGCCCAAATAATCTTATCAGATTGCACCCAGCTGCCACCCTCCAGAGCTCTGGCATTTTGGAAACATTAGAGACAGAGTGAGCCAAGATCAGCAATCTAGAGCCAAGGTGTGGGACTGATAGTTTTCCAGGTATACGATCGGAATCTCCTTTATTTAATCTTTTTTTTTTAAATCGGTACCAGGAATCAAACTCACGACCGCCTGCTTGCAAGGCAGGTGCTTATGCCACTGAGCTAAATCCTCAGCCCCTACTAGCAGAATCTCCAGTTCTGTAAAACAGAAACCATAATGGTTCTTCCTCTACACTTCCTGTCCTCTTAGCCCTATCTGTTCTTTATGGTACTTGTCACCCCTGCATTTGCTTTTCTCGGATCACTTTCTGCTCAAGGCACATGTCTGGCACCCATAGAATACTCTGCAGATTTTTTGTTGAATGAATAAATGAAAAAAAATTTTTTACCCAGGCTTGGGGAGGAGCCAGATAAAAAAGAGCAGATTATGATGTGAGCCCAAAGGGGCTGAGGGTGAATGTTCGTAACACCCTGATGCGTCCGGTGTGTGCACACATGCGCACACACGTGTGGGTGACCTGGAGAGAGAATCCCACTGCTTTTTCCTTGAGGACATTCCAGAGTACTTTCTGGAAGTTTTAGAATTGTGGGGAAATCACCCCATCCCAGCTGAGCCAGGTCCGGAGGATTTTCTCAGCCTGGATGGGTAGACAGAAATGCCAACCTGACCCCTGGACCCTTGTGACAAGAAGGAGCTGCTGCAGACTTTTTCTAGTTCTTTCCTGCTGGATCGCTGCCGCTCTGCTCTTGGGTGGGAACCTCGTGGGCCAGGCAGGTCTGAAGATGAGGGTGCTTCTGTTTTGGGTACAGATTGCAGAAGGCATGGCCTTCATCGAGCAGAGGAACTACATTCACCGAGACCTCCGAGCTGCCAACATCTTGGTCTCCTCCTCGCTGGTGTGTAAGATTGCTGACTTTGGCCTGGCGCGGGTCATCGAGGACAATGAGTACACAGCTCGGGAAGGTAGGAAGGGCTGCCCAGTGGGTGGGCTGTGAGTGCTGAGAGCCGATAAGTGCAACACTGGCAAAGGCAGAGCTCTGTCCCACTACCTCCTCTGCATTAGTAAGCTCAGTGGCAGCCTGGCCAGTGGCTTTGAGAGGGAAATTTCAGGCCAGCCTAAAAAGTACTGATCAATTTGAGACTTAGGAGCCGGGCATGGTGGCTCACACCTGTAATCCCAGCACTTGGGAGGCTGAGGTGGGAGGATCGTTGCAAGTTTGAGACCAGCCTGGGCTACAAAGTGAGCTCAAGGCCAGCCTGAACCGCATAGCGAGACCCCGTCTCAAAAAAAGACCAAAAAAAAAAAAATTGAGACTTAGATAAGTACGTGTTGAAGTTAAGGCTCAGAGCAAATGCCCATAAAAAGCAGGATGAATATAAATCGTGGCGCAGGCATGTAAGGTAGGTAATACCACGCACAGTGTGGAAGCACGCCACGATGCTGCATGCAGATCAGTGGGTCACTGTCACAGAACATCAGTGTGAAAGAAGCCAGACAAAAAGAGGAGATGCTGAGTAGTTCCACTCATGTGAAATTCTAAAACAGACAAAGCTTGTGTATGACAGCTCATTGCAGCACTGTTCATAATAGCCGAAGAATGGAAGCAGCCCGATTTAATCCATCACTGATGAACAGATGAGCCAGACATGGACCATCCACCCACACAATGAAAGATTGTCCAGCCATAAAGTGGAATGAAGTGCTGAGGCCCACCGCGACACGGTGGACCTCGGAAACAACATGTCTAGTGAAAGCCAGAAACAAAGCACATTGTCCAGGACAGGCAGAGCCATAGAGACAGGAAGTGCAGCGGTGGTTTCCAGGGCTGCAGGGAGTTGTGCAGAAATGAGGTCTTATGCCATGATGTTTTGGGGGGAACAGAATCTTTAAAACTTTGTGAATCTTCAGTTCATCATAGTGTAACCTTTAATTGGGCAGATTTTGTAATATGTGAACCATATCTCAAAGGTGTCAAAGAAAAAAGATAGAAAATCATTTAGAAGAGCAGAGGTCAGAATAGTGGCTGCCTGAAGTACAGGAGGGACACTTCTGAAATGGTGAAAATGTTCTGATCTGATCTGATGGGATTACTAGAATGTACCCATATCTGGTGATGCATTAAATTGATTACTATAATTTGTGCCCTTTATCCATGTTTGTTATAACTCAATAAAAAATGTTTTAACTGGGCCACCCATGCTCGTTCAGGCCTGTAATCCCAGCACTCTGGAAGGCTGAGGCAGGAGGATCACAAATTCAAACCCAGTCTTGACAACTTAATGACTTAGTGAGACCCTGTCACAAAATAAAAAATAATAAAAATATAAACATGGTCTGGGAGCATAAATTAGTGCAAAGACCCTGGATTCAAAGTCCCCAGAATCACCAAAAAATGTTTAAATTGAGGATAAGTATTAAAAGAATAAAAGTAGAATGTATAATTTCATGCAAGGTAGAATAAACAGGAAATAAAGAAAATGCTCTAGATTCAAAAGAAGGAAGGGAAGATAAAGCCACACACACACACACACACACATATATACAGAGCATTTCTAATACTATACCAGTCGTAAAGCAGCTCTTGCCGAATTCCAAAGTACATACAGATGGCCCCCAACTTATGACAGTTCAACTGAGGGTTTTTCAACTTTATGAAAGCATCACACTGAGTAGAACCTATACTTCCAGTTTTGAATTTTGATCTCATCTCCAGCCCAGTGATATGCAGTGTGTTACTTTCCCACTGGGCAGTAGTGTATGCTACAGCAACTGGTCAGCACACAGTCACAATACCTGGCAATGCGCTGTCTTGTTAGGCTAACGTGTTCGGTAGATTAGGTGAACGCAATGTCTTCTTTTTTTTTTTTTTTTCAGTATTGCAGATTGAACTCAGGGCCTCACCAAGGCTAGGCAAGCACTCTACCACTAGGCTACATCTCCAGCCCTTTTATTTTTTATTTTGAGACAGGTACTAAGTTACATAGGCTGGCCTCCAACTTGTCTCCTTGTGCCTCAGACTCCCAAGTGGTTAGAATTACTGGTATACACCACTGTGCTTAATTTCAGTGCATTTTGATTTATAGTATTTTCTACTTATGATGGGTTTATCCTTTCACATAAGTTGAGGAGCAACTGTGTATCCTACAGACCATGTTCATCAAGTGCAATATAATTAGGGTACATACTAGCAAAAGGCTATCTAAACCTACCTTAGAATCAATCGATGGAAGGAGGGCACACCCAGTGACTCATGGGAACCTGAGAGACTGGAGTTCAGATCTTCCTTTCCCCCATTGCCCAGATGATTGAGACATTAGCTGATGCCCCCTAAAGTCTTTCTGTCCCCAAAGAGTCTGTGACCTTTAGGACTTCACTCTGCCAACTATAATTCATGAGTTATCAACTGAACCCTGAGGTGGCCCCCCACCTGGAGTGTTCCCATGCCACACCCCTTTATGACCCCTCCATGCTTTAGCTGTTGGTCTACAGCATGGATGCCCTTGCTTCCCCAGGAAGGCCATGTTGCAGGGAAATCATGGTTCTGCCCTGTTCCTTCACCTTAGTAGAGAGCCTGCCCAAGACTGCTCACCAGACTACCTTCACCTTTCCCTGTCCACCCCTGCAGGGGCCAAGTTCCCCATCAAGTGGACAGCTCCTGAAGCCATCAACTTTGGCTCCTTCACCATCAAGTCTGATGTCTGGTCCTTTGGCATCCTAGTGATGGAGATTGTCACCTACGGCCGGATCCCTTACCCAGGTAGGGAAAGGGCCTTCACCTTGGAGCTGCTACTAGAACCCAGCCTGGCAATGGTTCATCTTGTCAATGTGTTCATCAAACTGAGTTCTTATCCCCCACCACCGACCTTCCTTGTACTTTCCCATTTCAGTTAAAGGTAACACCATCCCTCCACTTTCTTAAGCCAGCACTCTGGGAGTCTCCTTGGCCCTTCTTTCTAACTGTTATGGTTTGTGTCTAGGTGGCCCCCCAATCCTCATGCAGTCATGGAGGCAGCTGAATCTAGCATTTGTGATTGTTTATTGTCTAACACTGGGATTGACAATGTGAGTGCTGCACCCAACCAGGGGCAGAGCCGGCATACAATATAAGGGAGGAAAGAAAGTATGTTTGTTCCTCTTTTGCCTTTTTTGCTCTTGTTGTTTGGAGCCACCATGAACAGTTGCCCCTCAGCCACACCACCCTACCTTAGAGCCACTGAATATGGACTGAAACCTAAAAAAAGAAAAAAACCTGCAAGCTAAATAAATCTTTCCTTCCCTAATTTTGGATGTCAGGTATTTTGTCTCAACAATGAGAAAAAAAATAACCAAGACACTAACCCCTTGCCTCATCCAAGCAGTTACAAAATTCTGGCTGTTCAACTCCAAAACACTACATGTCTGCTCATTTCTAATCCACAGCCTCCACCCACAAGCAGGTCAACAGTGTCTTGCACATGGATGGTGTGTGTTTTAGTTACTTTTTTTCTCATTGCTGGGACAAAATACCTGACACCCAAATTAAAGAGGGAAAGGTACATTCAGCTCACAGTTTGTGGAGGTTTCAGTCCATAATCAGCTGGCTCCAAGGCACGTTGGCGTGGCACAGGGACAACAGTTGGCACAGAGGACAGCAAAGCAACAAGAGCAAAAAGGAGGAAGGAACAAGCTCTTTTCCTCCCGTGTATTGTATGCAGGCTGCCCACCCTACGGCAGTGTAGCACTCGCACTCCCAATCCCAGCACCAGACAGTGAACCAATCACAAACTCTAAAGTCAGCCACCTCCAAAAAGCTTGCTCCCCATAACTGCATGGAGCTTTGAGGGGACATCCAGACACAAACCATAACAATGTGTGATCTAATCAGTGTTGCTGTTTCCCCTTTCTTTCCTGCAGGTCACTCTCCACATGCAGCCAAAGGGGTTTTTTCTAAGCTCTGACTCAGATCATATCCCTTCTTCACTTCTTTTTAATGTTGTCCCATTGCAATCAAAACAAAATCCCAAAAACTCATATTGTTTGCAGATACTGCATGATCTAACCATCGCCTCCTTCTCAAGCTGCCTGTTTCCCCTTACCACCCAGATACCTAAAGTGCCGCACATCTATCCTGTCATAGTCTTTCATAACACTATGCTCTTAAATTCATGGCATTCATCATAATTGATAGCTCTCTTTGTTTAACAATTTCCTCATCTGACTTTGAGCTTCAGAGAGCCAGAATTCATATTTATATTCCTTATTCCAGCTACCTTTGTGCTTAGCAGACTGTGGGTGCTTAGCAATTCTTTGTTGAATGAATGAGTGAATGAATATAACCTGGTGCCTATATAGATAGTGTCTATACTGGGTAGACCATATGGGTATACAAAGATGTACCCAGTACATGGGTTGTTTGGGACTCTGTGATCAATGGGGGTCTCTGTTCCTTTTATGGGCTTGAATGGTTATCTAGACAGACACTATGGAGGAGCAAAATGGACACAAAGAGCCTCTGACTTTTTCTGTAAGCAGTGCTGATTTGAATCTTATCTCTATCAGCTAAAAAACTTTGAGAAATTTACTTTATTCCTTCTACCCCAGTGTCTTCCCCTGTAAACAAAAATATATAAGCAACTATTTACCTCTCAAAGGCATTTGTGAGGATTAGAACTAAAACATGTAGACAGGGGGTTCATTCACTAGTATTTACAGAACTCTTACTGTGCCTTCAGTACTGAGGATCCAGTGAGAGAAGTGGCCCTACTCATAAGGAGACCTGGAGGAGCGTACACTAAACAGATCGCTACTAAGAAGGAAATTTAGCAGTGGGGAGAGAGAGGGAGAGGGAGTAGCACGGGCTCTTGTGAACAGGGAACACCTGCCAGAGAAGGTCTTATGTGGACCAAAAAACAGACCTAGAGAGAGGATCCCAGGCGAAGACATTGCTTGTTTATGAAACCTCAGGCGTGTCTGAAGAACAGCAAGAAATCCAGGGGACAAGGAACAAAAGCATATGAGAGGGGGGAAAGACTGAAGGGACTGGACAGGCAGGGCCCATGGTCATGGTACAAAGTGGGGGTGCTGTCAAAGTGCATGGGGACCTATGGGAGGGATCTGAGTAGAGGATGAGAAGAAGCATCATCTGATTTCTGCCTTTAAGGAATGCTTTGAGTCAGTGTGGTGAGGAGGAGGGGAATGGAGTGGCTCCCAGTGAGGCAGTCACAGAAATGGCCCAAGCAGAGGTGATAATGGCCTAGAGAGTAAGGGGGCATTGGCAACAAAGGTGAGTTGGTAAACTGATGCTACCTTTCAAACAAAAAAGAAAAAGAAAGGAAAGACATGAGCCAGGCATGGTGGCTCATGCCTGTAATCCTGGCATTTGGGAGGCTGAGGCAGAAGGATCGTTGCAAATTTGAGACCAGCCTAGGCTACAAAGTGAGCTCAAGGCCAACCTGAACTGCATAGTGAGACTCTGTCTCAAAAAGATAAAAAAAAAGATATGACTGGCTGATGGAGAAGATGTAGGACAGAGAAATCAAAGGTGATTATCCTGGCTTTGATAGAGCAGTGAAGAGCCAAGAATTGTTTTAGCTCTGTTAAATTTGAGGTGACATATGGGCATTCAAACCAAGGTGTTTAAAAGCACTTGAGGCCAGGGGTTTAGCTCAGCGGCATAAGTGCCTGCTTGGCAAACGCGAGGTCGTGAGTTCAATCACTGGCAACAAAAAAAAAAAAAAAAAAGAAAGCGCTTGAATACATGAGTTTGGAGTTCAAGGTGGATACATTGGGGAGATAGGCACTACGTGAGTATTCTTATTGATAGCTAATATAAACTTAAACTGAATAAGAAAATGGCCTCATTTGTAGGGTGATCTTGGGTCCAGCTACCTGTTTTGTCTTGTGAGTACACTAGTAAAAACTAGGCAATGGATTTTGTAGAACCATTCAGATGCATTAGACTGCCAGTAACAAAAATAACAAAATAAGAATAGGCAAAACAATAGGCAAGTTACTATTTCCCGTCATAGTTGGTGGCTGATTCATTCAATACCACTACAGCTATCAGGACTCTGGGTTAGTTTCTCTGTGATTATCTTCCCCATGTGTTCAGAAGATGAGTGCTCCAGATATTTCATCATCTTACAAGACCTGAAGGAAGGAAGGAAAGGAGGGAGGGAGGGAGGGAGGAAGGAGAGAAAGAAGAGTGTCCTTTCAAGTCTTTTAGTCATGGGGAAAAAATCCTTTCCTGAAAACCTCCCAGCAGACCACTGCAGCTCCTTTTGGTCAAACCTGGGTCCCAGGCTGCAAATGGATGTCTGGCTTCCACCCTGAGAGGGCTCAACTCACAAGGTGACACAGGGAGTGATGGCAGTTGGTGAGACCGCAGTGTCTGCCAACACTTGGCTCCTGTTGCCCAACCCTCCCTTGTTAATTCCATGGCTCCTTCCCAGGAATGTCCAACCCAGAGGTGATCCGGGCGCTGGAGCATGGGTACCGGATGCCTCGACCAGACCACTGTCCAGAGGAGCTCTACAACATCATGACACGCTGCTGGAGGAACCGCCCAGAGGAGCGGCCCACCTTCGAGTATATCCAGAGTGTGCTGGATGACTTCTACACAGCCACTGAAAGCCAGTACCAACAGCAGCCTTGATGCTGGGTCAGGGCAGGGCCAGGGCAGGGCCAGGAGTCTAGGCAGTGCCTGTGAGGCGGCCCCAGCGTGGTTCTCCACGGCCCATTCACCCTTCCCATCCCCAGACACCCACTCTCACTCCAGCCAGTCTCATCTGTCAAGTGGATGGGTCCAAGCGGACAGCCCTTTTGGACCCTACCCTTCCTCAATCTGCCATTCTCAAGAGACCCCAAGTTGGTATTTCTCCTGCCTGGAAGGGCTGAATTCCAGGTGCAGCTGTGGTTTAATTGGGGAATTTTTTAAATAATGTAATAGATATTTAAATAAAATATATAAGAATGCCAAAGGCTTTAACAAAAATTCTGCTTTGCTATCCTCCCAGTTCCCAAGTATCTATTTGCCTTCTTGCTATCAGTATCAGAAATTGGTACCTTACCATCAGTGTCAGAAAGGAAGAGGATCTTCCCAGAGGCCAAGGTGTGAAGGAAAACAAGATTCAGTGCTCAGTTTTCTAACTGTGCTCAAGTAGTTGCTGGCTGTATGTACTATTTTCCTATTGCTACTATAACAAATGACCACAAATTCAACAGTTTTAAACCACACAAATTTGTTTTTTCAAAGTTCTAGAAGTCAAAATCTGCCATGACTTGGCAGGGATGCATTCTTTCTGGAAGCTGTCAGGAAAGAATTATTTCCTTGTCTTTCTCAGCTTCTAGAGCCACCCACACTCCTGGATTCATGGTCCCCATCTGCTTATCTCTCCAACACTGCTTCTCTTATCATAGTTGTTAATCTGAGTCTCCTGCTCCTTAATTTGTAAGGGTTCCTATAATTTTGTTAGGGTCCCCCAGATAATCTGCAAAGTCCTTTTTGCCATGTAGGACAACATTTTCCTGGTGTCTGGGAGCTAGGATATGACTATCTTTGAGGACCATTACTGTGTCTGCTGGTATAGTGCTGGTATACACTATGAGTTTTGCCTCCCAGGATCTGGGGCCCTGATGCCAGGCCATTCAATTACAAGAACTGACACTAGATTTCTGGCATTTCCGATGGCCAAGAGCCAGCATGGTTAAGATGGTATTGCAAGCTCTTCAGGATCTGGGGTTGTGGCTGCTAAGAAATGTTTTGTGTGGGAAGCTGTCAGTGGAAGGAAGGGAGACCTTTTAGGGATCAAAAGACACAAGAAGGTAGTTTTCCCTCGGCTGGAAGTTCTGGCAGTCAGTTTTTGCTGAGGGGAAAGACAATGGATGGGGCTCAATGACCCTTTTCTATATATCACATTCTCAGAGGTTCATATCTGAGCACCCCTGTTAAGGCTCGATTCTGAAATGCTCCCTGGATGCTCATGTATTGAGGGATTGGTCCTTAACACAGCAGTGTTCACAGCGAGGGCTTTTGGAAGGTACTTATATCATGAAGTTTCCAATATCATGAATAGATTAACTCACTTATGACTTCTCGGGCTGGGGATACAGGCTAGTGGCACAGCACCTGCCTGGCAAGCGTGAGGTCATGAGTTCGATTCCCAGTACCAAACAACAACAACAAATTTATGGATTCACAGCTTTAATGGTCTGTTGGAATAGGAAGGGGGCCTACTTGCAGGAAGTAAGTCATTAAGGACATGCCCTTGAAAAGAATATTGGAATCCTGACCCCTTCCTTCCTCTCTGCCTCCTGGCCACCACGAGATGAGTAGTTTCCTCTTCCATGTGCGTCCACCATGATGCTCTGCCTCCCACAGGCCAAAGCAATGGTGCCAAGGAACCATGGCCTATCACCTCTGAAGCCATGAGCCAAAATAAATCTTCCCTCTTTTTAAATTGATTTTCCTGGGTATTGTGTCACAGTGAGTAATATTAACTCCCTAGGTTCACATGGAGCCCAATATCTATCAAATTGATTCTGTACCCCTCAGTAGCAGAGGAGGTACTGAGTATAGGGACAGTGGAAATTTAAACTAGTAGTGTTTTAACTGAAAAACTTTTTTCTGTCTTATTATCAAACCAATACAGAAGATTTCTGTGATCCCTGGAAGTGTGAGACCTTTTAACCATCAGCAAGCAAGGTATTCTGCACTCGCTAGGTGTCCTCTTGATTCTACTTAGTTCTGACACTAGCTACCTGGCTGGATGTAGTATCCAATCTTACAGGTTGAGGGCACAGACTCCAAATTCTCCCCGGTTCCCATTTATTTTTTTTTCTTTTTGTTTTCCCCAGTCCCCATTTAGATGCCAATTATAAGCCCCAGGTTGTTTAACATATCTGACTAATGAGTCAAAAGTTGAGGTCCTCATAATCTATCCCTGGGTTTCATTAATTTACCCCAAAATCTTAGGAAATGCAGGGAAATATTTAGGATTTGCTAGTTTATTATAAAGGGCATTCGTTAATTAGAAGGAGGGATGCGGAGCTCTCATGCTCTCTCTGAACACACCCTCCGGAAATCTCCATGTGTTCAACTCTCTCGGCAGTGTTGATTTTCTCATCTTAGGTTTTTATGGAGACTTTTTCACATAGGCATGATTGATAATAGAGTGGTTGGGAGAAGCCAACAAGACCCACATATTTAGTTTTGTTGTTTATAGACCCTAAAGAAATGAGGAGGATCTTATCACCTACTGTCAGACAAGAGTAAATGAGTGTCTTCATGGCCTGCTCCATACAGAAAGGCAGAAGATTCGAGTTCAGAACTGCTTTAGATACACAAATATATACATTTGTGTACAAGGTATATATATCTCATAATCCACAATTTATCACTGGTAATTTAATTTCTCCCTTGCCTTTTGGTTTGGAATGTATCTTTCAGTATCTGAAAGCAAAGCCCTCAGGTCTTGTGCTGGGAACTTGCCCTCATGATCTGGGGCCTATTGGGTTACTATTCAGCTTGGCCATGAGTCTTTCTTTGGCCAACAGTGTGTTACCAGATGTGATGTAAACAGAGGCTTGCAATGTGTCTGGGACTGGGCTTGGCCTCCAGTCTTGTGACCTGAAAGAACATGGCCCAGAGAAGGTGAGTGACAGGTAGAAAATATCTGGACCCAACCCGCAGGTTGGCGCTAAATTCAGCTGAGCTCCAGCCGACCTGTGGACATGGGAAAGGGAAACATAGTGCTTGTTATAATTCTTTGAGTCAAGTGTGAAGACACATGCCTGTAATCCCAGCACTCAGTCTGAGGTCAGCTTGAGCTACACGGTGAGATCAAGGTCAGCCTGAATGACACAAAGCACTATCTCAAAAAAAATTACTTTTAAAAATTGGCACTATAAATGAAGCAACTTGCAGAAAGTTTTCTGAAATTAAATTAACAAAATATTACCTTTATTCAGAAGATGGAATTGGAAAAAGGCTTCTTGAAGTAACTATTCCAAGTGGGGTTATTTAGGATGTCTTCCAGCCTCCTAGAGTCAAGCAGTATCAATTAGCCTACTTGTAGCAGGGCTTCCTTAGGTGGACCTGAGGACTTGTTTTATTCGTTTTTAAATTTTTAGTCTCAGCTTTGAATATCTTGCCTAGAGACTCAGTAACTACCAGGTTTGTAGTTTGGGGGAGAAATGTAACTAGTTTGTTAGTTTTTCAATTGAAGACAGCACTTAATTAAAAAAATAAAACAAAACACTAAGGGCTGGGGATTTAGCTCAGTGGCTTAAGCACCGGCCTGGCAAACGTGGTTGTGAGTTCAATCCCCAGTACAAAAAAAAAGTAAGTTTGTATTGCATGACTTTGTTATATTAAATTATTATAGTAATAACTGGCTGAAGCATGGTCTCAGGAATTGGAGTCTGTTGTTATATGGACAAAGTCAAAGGTATTTCCTGCTGTCTTCTTTCAGCCAACATTGGTTTGGTCACAGAAAAAAAGGAACAGGTAAAAACATGAGGACAGATTTAACCAAAAGCATGGTCTTTGAAAGAAAAAGTTACTCAGAGTCAGGAGGATCCTTTGAGCTCAGGAGTTTGAGGCCAGCCTGAGCAACAAAGGAAGTCCCCATCTCAAAAAAAAATTTTTTTTAAATAAAATTGACTTCCTTAAAATTAAAAATTTGCACAAAAAAAAATTAAAAATTTGGCTCCACAAAGGACGTTGTTAAGAAACAAAAAAAGACAAACCCCAAGCTGGGAGAAACTATCTGTTAAATATTTACCCGATGAAGGATTGATGTCCAAAATACCAAAGAACTCTCAAAAATCAACAGTCAGAAAACAATTCAATGTAAAAACAGGCAAAGGGTCTTCAAAAGCACCTCACCAAAAGACACACAGTATACACAGACCAAAGAAGCATGTGGAAGACACTCCACATTCTGTGTCAGGAGGGAAACGCAAGTTGACTTAACAGGGACATACTTAGAGTGACTAAGATCCAAAACATGTGGATGGCACCACATGCTGACTAAGATGTAGAGCAACAGGACTCTCACCGCTGGTAGAAACGCAAGATGGTACAGAAGGCAGCTGGCAGCTTCTTACAATGCTAAACACACCCTCACCGTTCGATCCAGCAACTGGTATGTGTGCCTCTGAGTTGGAACTTTATATCCATACAAAATCCTGCACACAGATGTTCACAGAAGTTTTATTCATAATTACCATTTGCAGAGTGTTATACTTTTGAATGCTCTCTATTCATCTAGAATAGCTGGCTGGCTGTCTCTCTTTCCTCTTTCCTCCACCTTCAAATAAACCATCCTTTTACATTTTTTTTTTTTTAGGTACTGGGACTTGAACTCAGGACCTCGTGCTTGCTAGGCAGGCGGTTGTGTCACTGAGCTACATCCCCGGCCTTATCTTCTTTTATATTTAAAAAAAATTACTATTTATATTCCTACCAGCAGTGAGAGTAGAGGATTAGGTTTTCAACACATGAACTTTGGGGAACACAGACAAACCAGAATGCTGCTCTTAAAAAATTAACAACAATAAACCCAAAAAGCAAACCCATGGGGCTATATTTTGTGTTACCTGTCTGTGTGCACTCCTCCCCTGGGTAGCAAAGGAAGGCAAAGAGCAAGCCTGTGTTCTAAGGTACAAATGACCTGCTTCAACGCAGTCCCACTATGAAATTAAGTTTAAATGTAGGGAAAGCATTCTTTCACCTTTCCCCACAACTTGGAATAAAACTGCCTCCTTAATCCCCGGCCTAGCCCTCAATTTTCTCACTGTCTTTCTCCACAGTATATTCTCACAGAAGTTTCTCTCAATTTGCATTCTCTTTGCATTCCTGCAGTGGCAGTGACTACCACTTGTCTCCACATGCGTATTTCCCCTCTTCTAGAGAAACAGAATATTTTAGGGCACATGACCCCCAGAAATAGCCATGTAATTAAGCTCTGATTGTAAGTGGAAATTTGTTATAGTAGCTTCCAAGAAACTTTCTTAACAGATGACTGATTAAGGCTTTTTGCCTCCTTTTTCTTTCTTCTACGTCACTGCGCATAAAGGCTGGAGCTCCAGCTGCCATATTAGACCCTCCCAAGGAGCTGGGGGTCCTTCTCTGGGTTTTTGCCTCAAAGGGTGTGATGAGCACTGTCCCTTACAGGAGGCTGGACTTTGTGCTGCCTTTATCTGTGCCACTGTGCCTGAGGGTTTTTGTTTTGTTTTGGATTTTTTCCCCCCTAACACTGCACAAAGTCTCAGCTGCTCCTATTCCCAGAAGCCTGAAAGTGCCAAAGAATTGACATCCACAAGCAGCAGTCAGTCCTCAGTTGATGATTCCCGCTCCCTTCTCCCGGGCTGGGTAACTCTGAGGCAAGGGTCTTGCATCATTTCCCAGAGATTCCCCACAGGATTAAGCTTTGGTTACCCACAGTGGTAACTTGCTTGACAACATTCTCCTTCCAATCACAGTTCCTACAGGAATGTGGGGCGGTAGCTTCACTTCTATTCATAAGATGAAAGTGAAATAATGGAGACTTATATGAAAACCTGACTCACCCATCAGTGTGACCAGCAAATTTTTGGAATAGGGCAAGAGTTTCAAATAAAGTCATATTTTGGTGCCAGTCACACATCATGAAATGTAATCTAAAATACTAACAGTTTTCTTCACCGCGTGATTTAAATCTAGAGAAGCATTTAGCAACCTGCGTTGTACTGGGATCAGCCGCGCCTAACGTTCATCCTGTCAGCAGCTACTTTATTACTGCAATGACTGAGTCCAGTAGTGGTGCAACAGCAAGCAGAAACACCGAAACAACGCCCGGGGTCTAGAGGCGGATTTACTTACCTTGGCAGGGATCATTCCCAGGATATCAGGCCCTGACCTCTGGTGGTCCAGGGCTGATTGAGATAAGCCATCAGGAAGTACAGAGGCAGAATGGCCTGTCAGTTGGGACTATGCATCACAGTGACCCGCTGTTTCTAAGAGACAAAAGCAACTGGAACTGGAACAGGAACCTGGGTAACAAACTAACGTGTACTGGCTGAGGGAGCCATTTTCTGTTACATTTCCCTTTCTTTTAGTTTCCTTGGCAAATATTTGCTATGTATATTACATGTGATCTTGGAGACAAGGCCTAAGTAGAAGCAGTAATATTACTCAGGCAAGATAGTGAGGGAGTTAATCTGATCTATGAGTGTCCAGTGTGCCTTGGACACTCATCAAATCTTGGTCCAGTGTGTTTTATTTTCGTGGGGCAAAAAACAGCAGGGGCAGAGAAGCAAGGACTGGGGTAAGCAGCCTGAAAAGACACAAAAGTCAAGGGGAAGGGGCTGGGGATTTAGCTCAGCGGCATAAGCGCCTGCCTTGCAAGTGTGTGGCCATGAGATCGATCCCTGGTACCACCAAAAAAAAAGATCAAGGGGAAAAATCCTGTGAACTGTGTTCTCAGGCTTCAGGTATGCATGGACTGGTCAGTTGGTCAGTGTCCAGAGTGACCAGAGCAGGGCCTTGAGTGCACTGTCTCTTCAGTGTGAGCTGTCTGGCCCAGGTAAATTTTTCAGTGGATCTATTTAAAAAATGTGTAGAGATAATTAATATATACCTAGGTTACATGTGTATGAATGTCTACAGATATAGCTGGTGTTTTAAATGGTTAAGAGCTGGGGTTTTTGTGCTTGTTTTTAACTTTTCCAGAGCTTTTATGGCCTCTTTGCTGTATGTAGTTTTTATTTAATATATTTTTTGAGTTACCTCTGCTACAAATGCAGGCCTGATGTCACTGTCAATGATCAAGGGTAGGCCATATCTATGAATAATTTTTTATAGTAAGACCTACAAACTTTTGTTATCTTTTCAGAATGGGTAGAGAATGGGAGGTCAGGGCCAGTGACACAGACACTGAAGCTTGAACTGGCTTCAGGAATACAGGTGCCAGTGCAGCAGCTTGAGCTTGTAGAACACATGGTGGGAGCAGGTCTGGTGGCGAGGGATGATGTTTAAGTCAACTGGATCCTCAAAAAGAAGCTTAGGTCTCTGGACTACATTATTTTGTGTTGTTGGTGGCAGCTTTCCAAACAGCAGCAGGAAGCAGTAGATCATCCCTGCAGGAAAGTTTTGTCTAAAATAGTTTTGTCTAAGATGACCACAGCATATCTAGCCTGACAGACTTCATTCCTAACAGAGCTGCTTCCATCTGTGAACAGGGTCTCCTCAGCATCTGTCAGGGGTCCAGTTTTAAAAATCTGATCAGCTTGAGAATGGTTTATGGGACAGTTCAAGGCTGTCATGGTCTGTTGGGCCCAACTCTGTGGGCAGGTGTGTGGCAGGATCGAGTGGTTTTAACACAAGAGTCAGGCAGGGATTTTTGCATAAGAGTCTTTGGTACTGGGTGAGGTCCAGCACAGCATGTGGCACCTGAACAGTTAGGTCTTGGCCTAAGATGAGCTTGTCAGCTTTCTTGACCAGAAGAACAGTGGCTACCAGAGTGTGGAGGTAAAGGGAGAAACATCCCTTAGCTCCTGGATCCAAGTATTTGCACAGGTAAGACACTGGGTGCTCCCAGTGGCTGACAGTCTGAGTAAGCATCTTTTTTTTTTTTTTTTTTTTTTTTTTTTTTTTTTTTTTTTGTGAACTCAAGGATCCAGATTTTATAAAAGCCAACAGCTCCAAGAAATTTGTGGAGTTTCTTTCTTGTAACCAGTTTATGGCAAATATTGTAGCAGAGCTTTCCTGTCTTTCCAGCAGGCATCTTGAGTACTATTAATCAGAAGTACTTTTTCAAAGAGGAAACAAATTTTTGAACCTCAAAGAGGTGGAGTTCAGGTCAGTTGGCTTTTGAGTCCAGAACTGAAGTCTTTCCATTTAAAGGCGAAGGGGCTGGCTGACGGGAGCCAACCTAATGCAGAAGGCATGTTTTAGGTCCAGACAGTTGTACCAGCAGGCCATGGGTGGCAGAAGGCTGAGGCAACATATATGGAGGGTAATTGTAGCAGCATTAGCAACTCAGAGATCCTAAGCTGGCTTTACGGGTAGAAGAGATGTATTTTAGCAGTTAAACAGTGTATTTACCGAGGGTACCATGACGGAGCTGAAAGGATAAGAGGAACCTCAGAAAAGGTGCTGGTGGTTTAATCAAATCTGTTGTTAGTGCCTCCTTGAAGAATGCAAAAGTTCTTAACCCTTTGTGGCACTGATCTTGCTCACCGTGATTAACAATCTAGCAGGCTGTGTGGCTGGATGCCCATTTTTGCCCTTCATGACATCTGATAGCAATGGAGTTGCGGTTAGGTGGTGCTATGGTTTGAGTCTGGATGTCCCCTCAAAGTCTCATGCAGTCATGGAGGCGGGATTCTAGAGATTTTTTTTTTTTTTTTGGTTTGTTTTTGCTTCTTTTCCAAATCCATTTTATTTCAAAGATAGAAAGAAAAAAAGAAAAACAAAAAGACTACAACAAAATTTCAAAACATGTCAATCAGGGGGCAGCAATGGTAGGGCTTCTAGAGTTGAGAATAACTCATGGTCCAACACTGGGATGAAGGGTGTAAGTGCTACACCCAAGTGGGTGTGGCCTGTACAATATAAAGGACAGAGTCTTCTCTCCATGCTCCTTCCCTTTTGCTCTTGTTGCTTGTGCTGTTTTGTGCCATCATGAACTCTTGCCTTCTGCCATGTGCTACTCTGCCTTGGAGACAGCAGATTATGGACTGAAACCTCCACAAACTTCTTTCCTTCCTTCACTTTGGGTGTTGGGTATTCTGTCCCAACAATGAAAGAAAAGTAACCAAGACAGTGGCCTGGTTGATGTCCAGGCCTGGAGGCATCTTTAGTCTATACCTCTTGGAGGAGAGTTTTCAGAACCTCAGGATTATAGTTATCTGCCTCAGGCTGATGCAGGTGTCATTTTCCTCTTGAGAAACCATCAAGGTTGAATATTCAGGGTTAAGTGGAGGGAGGCTGACTGGCTTGGCACAAAGGAGATGCCCTTCCAGGTTGTACATTTATACCTGGAAGAAGCCGCAAGAGACAAGAGTCCTAGATGCCCCAGTAATAGTTGCTTTTTGACAGAGGGAACTTTGAAGGCAGAGAGTTCTGTTCCACTGTCTACCAGGAAAGTCACAGGGTTTGGTTCTCAGGGGCCCAGTTTGATAAATCTCAGTCTGTCTAATCTACTCATTTGTTAGGGATGACAGGCCAATTTTTTATCAGTCAAACTGTGGAACTCATAAGGAATTGTTGACAGTCATTTCAAGTGTGTGCCAGATGATGCCATCTGACCAGTACGGGTGTGTAAGCAGAAGGCTCTGGAGGGCAGGTCTCTGTGGCTGGATGCTGGCAACGGTAGCTGGAACCAGTTCAGTTGGCTGGAAGTAGATGTGCTAGGAGTGGGGAGTGAAAACATATGTCTGGATAGCAACTGTGGCAGCTGACAAGGGTGCCAAACTTGAATTCTCAGGAAGAATGGGCCTCTCTTTCCTTTTTTTTTTTTTTCTTTGAGGTACAGGGAGCAGTTTGATTTCATTTTTAATATTGTAAAAGCCCTTATTTTTGCAGTCAGGTACTGTGAGTTTTGACTAATTCTCATCTCTGACTTATGTGTGTTCTACACCCTTGAACAACTGTGCAACAGACAAAGGATGGGTGCCCCTCAAGAGAGAGATCATTCAGATGTCCTCCTGGCCATGCCCCTTGCAGGAAATTAGGCTCAACTTAGCCAAGAAGGGTACGAGGACTTTATTATGTCATCTGTCAATCATCACCACAGAACCTCAGATGAGGGCCCAATCAGCCACCAAAACCAGTGCTGTCAAGTCTTGGTGAACAGACAGAACAGCCTATTGCTTATGCTGTCTATTCCACTCACTCACACATTCATTCAGCAGGCACTCAGAGGTTAAACATTTCAACCCTCTTCCCGTAAGGGTGACCTTATCTAAAAAGAGTTGATCAAGCTCTTCTTCCTCTGCTCAAATTGATCAGAACTGAAGACTAACTGGGGTGACCCCAGGCGTCTTACCAGAATCAGGCAGGCAGATAGATTGTGTCCTCCTCCCTTTGGAGTCCAACATGAGCTGCTCAAGCAGGGGACCAGGAATCCTCCTCCAGCCTTCTGAGGGAACTTATGAAATCTTTTTTTTTTTTATCGGTATCGGGGATCGAACTCACAACCGCCTGCTTGCAAGGCAGGTGCTTATGCCGCTGAGCTAAATCCCCAGCCCCAAACTTATGAAATCTTGAGGGCATCTTCCCTTTGCGATCGGGAGAGGTCCTTGCACTGTCTGAGAGGGCCAGGACTGGTGACCAAAGAAGTCAGCACAGTCAGTCTTCCTGGCTGACACACCAGATGTAACGGAAAGCAGAAACACTAAAACAACACCCAGGATTTGGAGGCAGATTTATTTACATTGGCAGGCACTGATCAGGATCATTCCCAGAATATCAGTTCTTGACATCTGATGGTGTAGGGCTTACAGGAGATAAGCAAGCAGAAAGTACAGAAGCAGAATGGCTTGTCAATTGAAGCTATGCATTTCAGTGACCAGCCATTTCTAAGAGATAAAAGCGACCAGAACCAGAATAGGAACTATAGTTCCTGAGCAACTAAGAAACTGAAGTACACTGATGGGGGAGGGGAGTTCTGATACAGTGGTGACACAATAATATGGGCAGCAAAGTCTAAACTATCTACTATATATAAACTACTTACTTGCCTTTTTATAGGAAAATTTGTTAACAAAAGTTCAAGACCTGATTTGCAACATTTGCTGATTTTTGTAAACATTTCCATCATGGTCAATTTCAAGTAGCCAATCAGAGTTACGTTATGACTTTCATGATTCTTAGGCATTTTTGCTCTAGGGAACTCTTCCTCTATAATACAAATATACACATGTATAAAATTTTATGTTTATAAATAAGATATCTTAACAGTATATATTTATATTAAATATAAATCATAAAGTACAATGACATGAAGATGAACATATTATTATATATTAAAACATTTTCTTCAACCTAAAAGTTATATTTTGCTTCTGATCTTAAAAAAAATTGGGAGTTGAGAGTGTAGCTCAGTGCAGAGCCTTGCATGAGTTCAATCCCCAGCACAAGAAGAGAAAAAACTAATTTCCTTGAAACATTATGTAGGCAGCAATACAGGGGCAGGGGTTCTTGTGCATCCTGCTGAGGATCTTTATGGATAAGCTGGCCCAGCTACCAACCCAGCGCTGCTGAGCACAGACCTAGGGAGAGATGTACAATAGCCTACCTTTTAACATTGTTTCTATTATGCATTTAAAAATGATTAAAGTGGTAAGGATACATTTCACCACATAAAAAAAAAATTCTAAAGAGACATGCTGGCCAGGCATGGTGGTACATGCTCATAATCCCAGCACTTAGGAGGCTGAGGCAGGAGGCCAGCCTGGGCTACAACATGATTTCAAAGCCAGCATGAACTGTACAGGGAAACACTGTCTCAAAAAGATCAAAAAGAAAAAAGGAAGGAAGGAAGGAAGGAAGGAAGGAAGGAAAAACAATTTAGTTCCAGGATTCTGGCTTATGTCAGATAGACACAGAGACATGGAAGCCCTTTGGGGAATATACAAAACATGAGAAGGAAAAGTGGAAATACTGAGAAATAATATGTCATATATGAAGCTTTGTTCTTTATTAGTAATTCCTCTTCAAGCATCCAGAAATGTAAGATCCAGCAGCCAACTTCCAGAAAAACTGGCTGTAAGTCTGGGATCTGGCTTTAAATGTGAGACTGGCAAATCTTTCCTCCCATTCAAGCTCTTCTCCTGTGGGGGCACAAATCTGATCTGCTACTCTTTAGGCTGGTTTTGCATGTCATAAGCATTTATGTGTATCACTGGGCATGGTGATACATGCCTGTAATCTCTACACGCAGGAGACTGAAGCAGGATTGCACATTGTTAAGAGGCCAGCCAGGACTACATAATGTGTTTTAAACCCGTCTGGAATACATAGTAAGACATTGTCTCAAAAAAAAAAAAAGTTTATGTGTATGTTTCAGTTACCTACTACTGTATAATAAGCCATCCCCAAACCTAAAACAACCAGGCTCATCTGGGAAGATTTTTGTTCCACATAATGTCGATGAGGTTATTCCTGTGGCTCTATTCAGTTGATAGCTCAGCTGGGGTTGGAATGTCCAAGGTGGTATCATGCATATGTAGGGCTCAGCTGCAGTTTCTAGAATGTCTTGGAGCATTGGCTGGGGCTCAGTGTCTCTTCATAGGGCTCCTCAGTAGGGCAGCCAGACTGCTGTACAGTCTAGAAAGTAGAAGCATAAGCTGCCACGCCTCTTGAGCTTTACACCAGAAACTACCAGTCATTTGTGCCACACTTTGTTCTTTGTTTTTTATTAGTAATTCAAAGAAATTGATCTATCCTGCCATATTGGTCAAAGAAAATGATCTATCCTGCCATATTCAAAAGGAGAATATGGCAGGAAAAACAGTATGGTCAACTAAGGAGGAGAAGGTTTGTTGGTATTATCTTTGCAGAAAATCTATTACAGTAGTGCTCAGATATGGGTATGAGAATTCAACTGTCCACTGCCAAAAGGAAGAATTAAAAGAAGTGAAAGCTGTAAGAACCCTTTCAACATAATCCAAAATGGTACAGCACACAACAAATGTTTAGTAAGTGCTGATCATCATTATCATTAATCATGATTATTCTTTTTTTTTTTTAATCGGTACCGGGGATCGAACTCACGACCACCTGCTTGCAAGGCAGGTACTTGGGGCTGGGGATTTAGCTCAGTGGCATAAGTGCCTGCCTTGCAAGCAGGCAGTCGTGAGTTCGATCCCTGGGACCGATAAAAACGAAAAAGACAAAAAAAAAAAAAAAAAAAAAAAAAAAAAAAAAAACAAGCAAGGCAGGTACTTATGCCGCTGAGCTAAATTCACAGCCCCATCATGATTATTAACAATTTTTTAAATAGTCTGAGAAAATAGCACTACTATCCACTTTACAGCGATATGCGTGGGCCAAATAAATTTTAAGGTCTCTTTCAATCTACATACCATGATTGTCTGAGTCTCTTCTTACTAATATTTGAAATTAAGGCTTAGAAAGTTTGAGTGATTTGTCTCAAGTCACACACTTAGCTAGTTAGCATAGTGAAGCCTACATTAAAGATGTCTTCCTTCACTAAATATGCTGCTTTTCATTGGTTCATGTAATAATGTATTGTCTTGTGCTTGGAGTATACGTAAGCGTATAAGGACAATTGTTAAATATAACCTATGTAAAATTTTGTTTTTTGTACCAGGGATCGAACTCATGATCTCCAGGCAGGCGCTTATGCCGCTGAACTAAATCCCCGGCCCTATCCTATGTAATATTATGTCATTCAATCCGCATCCTAAATCTATGATGTAGGTAATATAATAAACCCTTTCCAATTTTAGATGACAATGAAACAGAACAAGGTAAAATCAAAGGATCCTACCTTCATAGACATATTAGAAAGGACATAGGGTAGCCAAGTAAATGTATAATCACAAATGATTCTTAGAGTCCTGCGGCTGTAGGAGCTCAGGTGCCAACCACTCTCCTCCACAGCAAGGTCCCAGGTAACCTGGCAACGGGACTTTCTGCCAATAGTAAAGATGGCGCGCAGGGAGCAAGCGTGTTTCGCACTCCCCTATTACCCAGAAGGCAGCGGGAATAGGGGAGGAGCGCTGGCTGCCAGGAACTAATATGGCTCCAGGAGTTACACTGTCCTCTCTCTTCGCCTAATCCGCGACCTGACTATATAGCCCAAACTGTCGAGAAGGAGTTAAATCACCTTCGCCTCTCCGATGATTGCGACTACATGAGCGATTGCAGCTGGGCGATTACCTGTCGAAGTTAGTCTGTACCCAGGGAAGCACCACTTCCGCTGACGTCATCACGGCGACACGTGGATCCAAGATGGCGGCGGCGATGGTGAGTGAAGGAGACTCTGGGAGCCGGAGCTGGAGCAGGGCCCGCCTGGCTATCCCAGAACGTTCCGGCGCCCCTTGCCTGGTCCCCAGCCACCTCCAGGACCCCTCCTCAGGGTACCCTTGACTAAGCTCGGTTCCCCCCAAATCCTCCTCCTGGCCGCGTACTCAGGCTTGTCAAGGCCAGGAGAATCAGGAGGGGCGCCGTTTTGGAGGAAGACCTCGTCCAGTATCCGCGGGTTCCAATTCCTACTTCGGTCCCCGTCCCCCGTTGCTCCATTTTCCCAATTTTCACCTCGCAGCCCTAAGTTCTCCGAAGAACACCCTCCAATTCTTCCCACCCTCGCTCCTCCTCTTCACGTCCAGATCCTGCTCTCCCCGCCTCCCCATCATTCTGACCATTGCTTGTGTGTGATCTCACCTCTGACCAGCCTCCTAACCCAAACCCTGTCATCCTGTCCCAATCGCTCAACCCTCTGGACTGCCGCTATCCCAGAGCATGTCCATACCATCTTCCATCCTTGGATCCTTTTCTATTCTCTCTGGCTTTTTCTCTTTCAACTTCTTGTCTCTCTCCTAGGGTTTTTTTGTTTGTTTGTTTGTTTGTTTGTTTGTTTTTATCCCATTGTTTCTCAAACTTTACTATGCGTAAAGAATCTTAGGTCGTGGGGAGGCATGATAAATTGCAGTTTCCTGAGCCTCACTCCCAAAGATTATAATAGGGCTGGGCAGTGCCTAGGAGTGTACATTTTTTAAGCAGTCGGGTGATTTTGAGAGACGTGGTCCATGAACCACGTTTTGAAAAACACTTTTACCCCTCCCTGGCTCCCACAGGGCCACACACTCTTAATGATGAAGACTCATTATGATGAAGCTCCTTAGCATGAAGTGTGTGTGAATAAGGATTGAAGTAAAAGACCTATGGGTCAGAACTTTCTGGCTTCTGGTACAGAACCCCAGAAGTAAATCTTTAAAAGACTATCCTCTTTTTCCAAAAGTTCAGCTCACATTTTGCCTGTCAACAGACCAAAAATAAATTTGCAGTCATTTAGTGCAGAGAGATTTCCCGACTCTTCCTGGAAATTGCTTCTTCAGCAGATAATTTTATCCTAGGAGTGAGTGACAAGGAAGACACAGAAAAAGATGTGACATCTGAACTTAAGCAAAGGAAGATTCTTGCTTAAATTCTTTGTTATTGACTAATGATGGCTTTTCTTCCTGTGTCAACTGACTATTGACTTGTCTGTTTAATGAAGAAAGATTTCTTAGTCTGGGGCTGGGAATGTAGCTCAGTGGTAGAGCACTTGCTTAGCATGTGTGAGGTCGTGGGTTTGATCCCTAATACTACCACAAAAAAACTTTGTTTTAACTTACAGCTTTACTGTACTTAATTTCTACAGTCTCAGACTTTAGTCTAAACCATAAGTGGGGAAAACCCCCAAAATGATATGTTGAAACCTATTTCTTTTCCTTTAGCACATTTAGAACCAGGATGGTGTAAGAACTTAATAGGAAGTCACACCCTCATGCCATAGGGAGAAAGTTCAGTAATGTGGCATAGCATCACCCTGGGAAATTCTTGCCCTCTTCAGAGATGTTTAAAAGGTTATTAAGTTAGTAATCCTTATTCCTGCTACACATTTATTTATTTAAATAGCAAAATTTTTAAATTTTATTTTTGTTTTTTGAGATGAGGTCTTATTGTGTAGGTCCGGCTGGCCTTAAATTCACTGTATGCCCAGCCTGGCATCAAACTCACAGCAGTTCTCCTGGTGCAGCCTCCTTAATGCTGGGATTACATGCGTGCACCACCACACTAGACTTTTCGAGGTAGAGTGGTAAATTTGCGAGTCAAGGTGTCTACTTTCGCGAAGCTTTTCTAGTCTGAGAAGGTACGTAGTGAATAAGTAATATGTGAATAACAGTGTCGGTATAAAGTTCAATGAAGACAGCAAGGTGAAATAGTGAACCAGCATGAGTGGGCGACACAATTACTATATTTGAGGTTGAGTGGTCAGAGCCATCGTCTTAGAGAAAGTGATGATGAGTTGTGACTTGGTTGATAAGAAAAAACTGGCCATGCAAAGAGGGTTCTGGGCAGAGGAAATGGGAACTTATGAAGGACACGAAAGCAGACAGTGCCAGGGATGTCGCTCAGCCTCATAGCACCTGCTCGGGAAGCACAATGACACAGGGTAGAGTTTGATTCCTGGAAGGGTGTGAGAGTGGGGGAGGCTTTGTCATTTGGGAAACAGGGCAGAAGACTAGAGGGGTTAAAGGGCCGGTGTGGTAGGCCTGGGAACATTGTAAGAGATTGATACAAGATGAAATTGAAGAGGGGCCAAGAGCAACTATGTTTCTAGAAGCATGATTATATTTGAGGTGTAGCTTGTAATCTGTGGACTGCATTCTGAAATATCCACTAGATTGTTTTGTTTGACTTCTGTTCCCCTCTAGGACTCCCATTAGGGGAGCCAGTTTGTTCTTATACTCTAGTTGAAAGAAGTGTGGATTTTATTTTCAGCACACTAGAAAGCACAGAGAGTTTGTATTGTGCTGCTTAGGGATTTTATACTGAGCTTCTATGCTGAAAACAGCAACTGATTTCAATAGAATATGTGACGCCTGTGTGGTAACACACACTCAGGAGGCTAAGAAAGGAGAAAGGATCATGAGTTTGAGGCCAGCCTGGGTTACATAGTGAGACCCTGATCTCCAAAAACAAAACAAAGCACAGTGAGTACGTGTTGTGTACAAAAGCCAGTTAAAAGTCTGCTTATGAGCAGCTGCAATAGTGAAAAGACGGAAGCAAGTTGAATACAGAGTATATGTGTAACAGGCAGTGTGGAATCACAGATGTGAGTTTGGTCTGGGTCAAGCACTGTATTATATGGAAGTCACAATGGTCCCATACCCTTATATACCTAGGTTATTTCACAACCTATAGGGTGGGGCGTGTAGATCCAATTTAGGGTGTTTGGGTTTCTGAGGCAAGTTGTACAACCAAAGAGGAACTGAACTGATGAATTCAGTGGCCATGGGAAAAGGATGGGGTTTTGGTTTTTTCTTTTGTTTTGAAGGTTAGGGTTGTGGGTACACATTTCAAGGGCTTTTCCCTCTCTTAGTTTGGTAATCGGCTGTTCCCCAAGGGTTGGGCTGTTACCTCCCAGATCTAATTAGTGCAGTGGATATTTCCTGAACCTGCAGGGCAAGACTTCTTTCCTGATGTGGGAGGAGATAGTCACTGGTATAAACTGAAGTTCTTTCTTCGTTTCTTGCCTTTTTCCTACCCTGGACTTTTAGACTATGGTATAAAGTTACAGGATACAGGTTTGATATGGCTGGGTCTGAATTGAGAAGCAGGCTCATATCCTTACTCTTTATGAGAAACTGCTTTGAGAATATTCCTGTTTTTTTATGGGACCTGAGAAATGTGTATTGAGTAATATACATTTGAGTCTAGAAATTTTCGTTTGAGAATAAACTGTACTCGTATTTTTTTCACACTGTTTTGATTCTTGTTATAATTTTTTAATGATTATAATTCATATATAAAATTTACCTTTTAAAATATATAATTTACTGATTTTTAGTAAATTTAGATGGTTGGATAACTATCACTGCTAATTCTGAGCATTTTCATCACTACAAAAAGAAACATTAGCAATCATTCCTATTTTCTTTTTCCCACCTGTGGCGATGCTAACTTATTTTCTGTCTCAGGGGATCTCCGTTTTCTGGACATTGTATATAAAGAGAATACAATATACGTTCTTTTGTATCTAGTTTATTTTACGTTTTTTAAAGTTTATCCATGTTGTAGCATGTATCATTGCTTCATTCCTTTTTATGGCTAAATAATATTCCACAGTATGGTTGTTTCAGCCACAATTTGTCAGTTCATCAGTTGGACACTGAACACTGGAATTGTTCTCTCTCTTTTTTTTTTGGTCTTTCTGAGACAGGGTCTAACTATGCAGTTCAGGCTGGCCTGGAACTCAGTATGTTACCCAAGCTGGCCTTAAACACAGTAATCCTGCTGCCTGGGCCGCCTGAGTGCTGGGATTACGTGCCTGGCTGTTGCTACTTTTTGGCTGTAGGTATAAAGCTGATGTGAACATTCATCCATATTGTTACATGAATAACTTTTTCAGGTCCGTTGCTGGGTCACTTCCTGTTATTTTGAGGTGACTTGGGTTTAATCCAGTGTACAGGCAAAGGGATGGACTGAGGGACACCAGGATTCCTTTGAGCTGATGGAGGCAGTACCTGCAAGTACCACCAGTCCAGGTTAAAGGCACAGGCTTTGTATGGTGGAATCGGGGGCTAACCACAGGGCAGCTGGATGGGAGAGTCTGAACAGGAGATAGGATGCCTGAACTCTGCCCCGCCCTCTGTGCGGGAAGCTGCTGTCTTGTACGGCTGGGCGTCAGGGGCATAGAGGAATAAGCATTGGTCAGGATCGGCAGCCTGGCTTAGTCCCAGCACTGCTGCTGATTGAGTCAGTGCATAGCCGGAGCAAATTTCTTTGGCTTTCTTGGTCTGTTTTTCGTATGTCACATGTGCAATTGAGATTAGGACTTAATGCATTATTTCTAAATTCCAAGGTGAAAATTCTGTGGTCTAGTACTTGCATTGAAGGTGACTTGCTAGGATGCCTATAAAACAAAAAAGTTTTTTTTTTTCCTTTTTCCATAATCATAGTCCCTATGTTGTTGTCTTGTGTTGGTGTTGTTGTCTGTCTGATCTCTAGAGTTGCCCCACTTGTCACATTCCCTGTGGGAGCCACTGTGTCCCCGGAGCTGAGATGCTAACCCCAGACCACGGTTAAACGTGTTTCTCTGAGGGGTCCCCTCAGAAGAGTGCCCTTGATCCCTCCAGGAAGTACTGCAACTGCATTAAGTTGCCTGTTGGTTTCTCTTTTACGACTTGGACAAAAGTTCCCCTTTGATCTTGCTATTAAAGAGGCAGGTTGCAGAATGTTGGGAGAAAGTTGAGTTTTGATCTCTAGACACTAGACACTGGCAGGAAAGTGGGAAGCACCCAGGATGAGTTGGCCATCTGGCCACAGAAATGATGGGTGCCATCTACCTCCAAACCTTCTTTGATCCCTGAACCATTTGCTGACAGTAGTATTTCCTAAATGGGGCGTGGATAGGGACGCCCAGGACTGCCGTACCTCGCACCTCCTCATTGCTTTCTTCTCTGCTATCCCAACCTGGTTTCTCATCCCTGCCTGATCTGTTCAACCTCCCGGAGTTTGAAATCTTGGCCTAAGAGTTGGCTTAAGGACTTGGCTAGAATCCCAAATACTGTGACTTTGGACTGGTTTTCTGATGTGGGCAGACAGTTTGTTCCTGTAAGCCTGGTGTGTTATGTGTTAGTATGTGTGTGTATGCACACATGTTACTAATATTGGAGATTGAATCCAGGGAGCCCTGAGCTACATCCCCAGCCCTTTCTTTCTTTCTTTCTTTCTTTTTTTTTGTCTTTTTCCTTTTTTATCAGTACCGGGGATCGAACTCACGACTGCTTGCTTGCAAGGCAGGCACTTATTCCACTGAGCTAAATCCCCAGCCCCCCCCCCCCCCCAGCCCTTTCTTAAATCGTAAGAAAGGGTCTTGATGAATCACTCAGGCTGGATATGAACTTGTGACCCTGACTTTTCTGTTTTCTTCCTTCCTCTGCCCACCCACTTTATGGTAAAATACACATAAATAAAATTTACAGTTGTAACCATTTGTGAGTGTGCAGTTCAGAACATTAAGTACATTCACAATATTATGCAACCAACACCATCATCCATCTTCATAATTTTTGCATCATCTTGTACTGATTCAGTTTCCTGAAATGGGGGTGATACTTTCCTCAAAAGGATTAAATGGGGCTGGAGATTTAGCTCAGCGGCATAAGTGCCTGCCTTGCAAGCAGGCAGTTGTTAGTTCGATCCCTGGTACCGATAAAAACGAAAAAGACAAATAAATAAATAATAAATGAAATATGAGATGAAAGTACCCAGCACAGAAATGGCACTGTGACTTCAAGGTCTGAAGAGTTGCAGAGGTGTCCTATCTAAACTTGTTGCTCAGGCTAGCTGAGAGGTTTTTTTTTTTTTTTTTTTTTTGTCTTTTTCTTTTTTATTGGTACCGGGGATCGAACTCAGGACCACACACTTACAAGGCAGGTGCTTATGCCGCTGAGCTAAATCCCCAAGCCCTGGCTGAGAGTTTTTTGTAAATACCCAGGCAGAGGGGAAAGGGCAGCACATTTTTGTACTTTCCAGCCTCAGGTTTAAGTCTGGCTGCCTCCTGCTTTGTGAAGATGGTTATTAGTTGCACCTGGATTTCCATAGCCTACTGGGGGGGTCTTTCCCACTCAAGTAACAGTTTTGAGTCTTTTTATGTGTCTCTACTGAATAGCTGCTCTGTATCTATGTGCTGTGAAATAAAGGCTACATTTTCAGAGTCTCCAGTGACTAATTTAGTTCTGGGTGATTTTTTTGTTTTCTTTTTCTCTGTGAGTCCTTTAGCTCCATGGGGCTGCTTAGTAAGTAACCTGCATTCTCCCTTGGTTGAATTCTTTGGGAACTGTAACTGATTGGGTAATTGATTTCAGTTAACTGTTGGCAAACTGTACCCCACCCCCGTATTTTTTTTTTCTTCTTTTTGTCTTTTTTTCCTATCCCTTTGAATTTAAAGAGCAGTTACTGATGTGGTCCTAAAATGGTGACTGTCTTTAAGAAAAGGAAGCATTTAGTTTTCTGTGATGAAGGTGCTGCTTTTGTGGCAGGAGAGACATGGAAGGAACAGATTGGCCAGACCTTGTGGCTCGTGCTGCTCTTTATGGGAAGAGAGATTGCGAAGCAGAGGGTTCCAGAAAAGGAAAGGTTAACTTCTGGTCACAGAGAAATGTGAGTAAATGAAATAATTTTCAGTTCTCAGGGGAAACTTCCTATTTTCTTTGGAAGAAATTAATCGTTCACACCTTTCAAACTGAGTAGGGCAAAATTTGGAGAGTAAACCGGGACTTTTTTTTGCTATCAGCCCTTGCCTCTAGCTGGATGTTGAGAGCTTGTTTGGAGGTTCTAGCAGGAGAGTGCAGCTACTTCTGTACCCTTGACCAAGGAACGGAGCTCTTCTATGGAGGGAGGGCTTATCCTCTTAAACTGAGTGTGCAGCTTCTGAGGGGCACACATGGAGTAAGGGGACAGCTGAGTCAACCCTGGCAATCATAGGTGACAGGTAGCAGCCAGATCGCCCTCACATCGTTGAGCTGCGGTTTGGGAGAGGTTTTTCTGAATGTCTAGACCCCAAGAATAAAAAACAAGAAAAAACCTTGATTTTGGGTCTCTTGAGCTTATAACTTTGTAGGTCATCCATATCTGCCTGTGATGGAATATTGAATTACTGCATAGAAGGCTTTTTAGATTGCCATCACTTTGTTCCTTGATGGGATACCTTTGCAGTCTCATGACTTGGAAATCAAACAGTGATGCCACATGAGCCAGTTCACATGTAGGACTCCACTTCCTTTCATGGTTCTGAACATGAAGAAATAATATTGTCTAAATACTTAACCAATTTTTTATACTGGACCTCACATGGAACTTACTGAGATGATCATTTAAAAACTTAAGCCAGATATAGTGATGCACGCCCATAATCTCAGCATTCAGGAGGGGTAAGACAGGAGAATCACTGCAAGTTCAAGGCCAGCCTGAACTACGTGGTGAGACCCTGCCTCAAAAAAGAAAAGAAAAGAAAAAAAAAAAAAAAAAACAGGTACTTTGTTCTGGTTCCTTCCTGACAGAAATAAACTGTAGGCCAGCTGTTCTCTGTCAGGCTATCAGGGTTGAAGACAGTAATGGAGTGGTAGAATCGTGAAAGTCAAGATGGTATATAGTGTGGGGTCTTACTAGGGGCTCATAAATTTCTAGCTCCGTAGTTGAGTCTCCTAAAATTATATATGCATTGTGTATAATGAAACCCTTTTTTTTTCTGAAAGCAGAGTCTGTAGCTTTTATAAGATCCTCAGAGGGGTTTGCAGCACTCTCCCAGATATTAAGAATTGCTGATCTGTCTGGTTACCTGCAAACTTGAGAGCAGAATCCACTCTTAAACTTTTTTATCTCTCACTTAGAACTCATATAGATGTTTTCAAGCACAACTCATTTTTCTTCCTTTCTTAAAGGGTGATCTGTGTGTGTGTGTGTGTGTGTGTGTGTGTGTGTGTATAGTTTTACCTGTCAACTTTAAAGGAAAGCTATAAAGTTGGGTGTGATGTACACATCTGCAGTCCCAGCAGTTGGAAGGCTGAGGCAGGAGGATTATAAGTTCAAGCCCAGCCTGGGCAACTTACCAACTTGGTAAAACCCTTCCTAAAAACAACAAAGGACTGAGGATGAGCTCATCAGCCCTTGGGTTCCATACCCATACTGCCATGGGTAGGTGGATGAATGGGTGGATCGATGGAAGGAGAGGGAAACACCAGAGAGGGAGAAGGAGGGAGGCGGAAATAAAGCAGGAAGGAAAGCATGGGGCTACTTCTAATTCATTCATTAGCCTTTGCTTTTAAAAATATCACTAGAAAAATTTATGCATATACTGACTACTTTTAAAAACTTTATTGAAATAGTTTTCAAGTCGAAGAAATAGTATAGCTAACCCTCCTTATCTAGCTTCAGCAATTACTAGTATATTGCCACATTCAATTCATTTGTACTTGCCGGGCTGGGATTTAGCTCCGTGGCATAAGGGCTTGTCTGGCAAGCATGACGTTGAGAGTTCAATCCCCAGTATAAAAAAAAAAAAAAAAAATATATATATATATATATATATATATATATATGTATATATTATATAGTCACATAATGCATCTTAAATAATATAATTAATCATTTATAATAATTTGTACTTCCCCTTAGCTATTTTTCTTCAGGTTTATTAAGATATGACTTAACACCATAAAACCACTCAGTGTAAGTGTAAATCCAATGCATTGTAGTAAATGTGCAGACTTGTGCAACCATTACCACAATGATGCAATGTTTTAGAACATTTCTGTTACTCCCACAAGTTCCTTTATAGTCAAGGGATTGACATTTGCCCCTGCTCCCATAGCCAGCTAACCACTGATCTGTTTTCTATCTCTGTAGATTTCCTTTTCTAGGCTTTTAGTGGGAGCAGAATTATACAATGTATAGACTTTTGCATCTGGCTTCTTGTACTTGAAATAGTGTTTTTGAGGTTCATCATTCCTTTATTGGTGAATAGTATTCCGTTGTGTGGATATATACTATGTCTTGTTTTTCCATTCACTAATTAGTGACTTTAGGATTATTTCCAGTTTTGAACTAAGCAGTCTCCTTTATCTAAATGAACACGTTCTAAGATCCCCTACGTGGTATGATTTAAAGTGTTTATTACAGTATAGGCACATTGACACTAATCACTCTCAAAATACTCTTTCCTTGAACTCTTCCCTTCTCGCCATTTTCTGGAAGTTGTCATTAGTCAGTGTTACGATAAAAAATGCAATGAATGCTGCCTATGACCAACAGAAAGGCTTGTAGATACCTTATGGTGTGTTGTCATCTACGTTGTATCATTCATTGTATCTGGTTAGGTGTAACATCTGGCTCTTCTCCAAAGTCAAAATGTCTACAAAAGATAAAGGTTTTGAGTTGATTTCAGGACCCTGAGGTAGCCACAACAGTGCACCTAAGACACTCATGAGAATGGACTTGCTGACCCATTTCAGAAAGTGGCAGGAACAATGGGATAAGTGTATTCGGAGTGAGGGGGAGTATTTTGATGGGAATTAATGGCAGTGTCGTTTAGTGTAATAATTTTTTAAAATTTAATTCACTGTATTTGTTGATCATCTTGTACATACATGTCTATGATAAGCTTAATTTTATAAATTTGATGTATTGAGATTAGCAAGAAAAATAAAATAGAACAATTATGGTGTAGTAGAAGTTATTTTAAATTTCTGCAATATTTGTTTCTGGGACTTCTAATATTTTCAGTTAACCATAGGTAATTGAAACTGGAAAGTGAAGCCATGGTCAAGGGTGACTACTTTATTGTGATTAAAGTTGCTATGAACATTCACGTAGAAATCTTTGCTGAATGTTTATTTTTCTCCTTGGTAAATGCCTAGTGTTGGAAATCATGGCTAGTAACGTTTTGTAAAACTTTTTAACTACCAAATTTTCTAAAGTGACTGTACCCTTTTACATTCTCACCAGCAGGATGTGAGGGTACCAGTTTCTCTGTGTCCTGATTGATACTTCTTGTCTATGTTTTTTTTTTTTTTTTTTTTTTTTTTGTCTTTTTCCTTTTTATCGCTACCAGGGATCGAACTCAGGACTGCCTGCTTGCAAGGCAGGCGCTTATGCTGCTGAGCTAAATCCCCAGCCCCTTATCTATGTATTTGAATTTAGTCATGGTAGTGAGCGTTGGTTTGTACTTCTCTAATGACTAGTGATATTAAGCATCTTCTTATGTGTTTACTGGCCATCTGGTATCTTTGGTTAATTATCAATACAAATTCCCCCTCCCTGGCACCCTCAGGAGTTGAACCTCTATGGTTTCCCACATGCTCACCAAGTGCTCTATCACTCTTAGCACATTTTAAAATTGAGTTGCTTGTTAAATTGCAATAATTCATATTCTGTCCAGATACGATTTCAAGTGTCTTTTCAGATCAGTGATTTGCAAAGATTTTACCCCTCAACCAAGCACAGCAGAGGCAGGGGCAGGACTGCAAATTTGAGCCAACTCAGAAACATAGGGAGACCCTGTCTCACAATAAAAGGGCTAGGGATGTAGCTGAGTAGTAGAGTGCTTGTGTAAGCATGGGTTCGATCCCCAGTATAAATAAATAAATTTACTCTAAGAGTTTATTTGTTGATTTTTAGTTCTTTTCCATTGTTATGTATACCTATCCTTACAATATTGTCATTGTTACTGTGCTTTATAATGTTTAGAAATTGGGTAGATAAACCTCCGAATTTTGTCTTCAAAGTTGTTTTGGATATTTAGGTCCTTTCCGTTTCTATATAAATTCTAGGATCAGTTTGTCAGTTTCTACAAAAAAGCCTGTTGAGGTTTTGATAGGAATTGCGTTGAATCCATAGATCAATATGAGAATTGCCATCCCAACAATATTAAGTCTTCTAATACACAGATAAAGAATGTCTCCAATTAGCTACATATTTGCATTTCTCTTAGCAAGGTTGTATAATTCTCAATATACAAGGCCTTAAAATACATATTTGTAGAATTTTTTGAATTGTTTGTTGCTAGTATATGAAAATACAGTTAATTTCTATATGTTGATCTGATAGTTTGTGACCTTCCTGAATTTGTTTATTAGTCCTAGTCAGTTATGTAGATTTCTTAGGATAATCTAGTTACAGGATTGTGTGAACTGCAAATAAAAGCATTTTTCACTTCTTTTCAATCTGGATGCCTTTAATTTTTTTTTATTTTAAAAAAAAGATTAAGATAAAAGAGGACATAACAACACAGGTCAGAACAGAACAATTTAAGCAACATAGTATTTCACCACAAGATAACCCAACATAACAGTAGTTACCATAGTTCTCTTTCCTTGAAATATTTGAGTATACCTTCGTATAGTATAGCATCAAACCTAACAAGACAGTGTAAAACCGTTCAAGAGAATGAAAGTATTTAGAACCAACTAACAGAAACGAACAGTGGTTTCTATATTATCTCCTTGTCTATAAAAAATTTTGTTTATACTATCACATATAATAAAATCCAATAAGATACAACATGATGGAGTAGATGGAGACAGAAGAACAAAAGCTTGATGGGACTTCAAAACAAGATGATACTAAATCAGCACTGGCTATGATAATGTCTTATTTTCTTCACAATAGCTGTTCATACCATCACAGACAATAAAATCAAACAACCCAGAATAAAACCATTCCAATTAATGAGTGAAAACATAAGGCTTTAAAGCCATATAATGGGGAATGATGATTACCACATACTTTTATGTGTTCTTACCATTTCTTAACACTAGGGAAACTTCGGTATTTATATATTGTGAGTTTGATTCATTTCGCTTATGAGTATGGTCTCAAGCTGAGCCCATTTATTTATAAATATCTCAATGTGATCATTCTTTATAGCTGAGTAGTACTCCATTGTATAAAAATACCACATCTTTTTTATCCATTCCTCAGTTGATGGACACTTGGGTTGTTTCCAAGATCTGGTGATTACAAACTGTGCTACTATAAACATGGGTGCACATATATCACTGTGGTATGATATTTTCAGTTCTTCTGGGAATATGCCTAGAAGTGAAATAGCTGGAACAAATGGGACTTCCAATCCTAGCTTTTTGAGAAATCTCCAGACCGACCTCCACAATGGTTGCACCAGTTTACACTCCCACCAACAGTGCAGGAGAGTTCCTTTTTCCCCACAGCCTCTCCAGCATTTGTTGGTAGTTTTCTTGACCCTGCCTTTTAATTTTTAATTAATTTGTTTTAGTACACCAATTTGCTGCGCAAATTTGAATAGAGATGCTAAGAATAAATATTCCTGCCTTGGTCCTGATCTCAGGGGAACTTAGCATTCAGTCTTTCACTATTAAGCGTAATGTTATCTGAGTTTTTCATAGCTGGCCTCTATATAATTGAGAAAGTCCCTTCTTAGCCCCTTCTTAGCCCTGAGTTTTTTTGGGTGGTTTTGTTTTGGTACTGGGGGTGGAACTCACAGCTTCATTGTTGCCAGGCACGCAATTATGCCACTAAGCTAAATCCCTGGCCCCTAGCTGAGTTTTTATAATGACTGTGTGTTGGGTGTTGTGATGTGCTTTTCTACATCTGTTGTGGTGATTGTGGGTTTTTTCCTTTATACCATTTTATGGTTTATAGTATTAATTGATCAGATATTAAGACATTCTTGCATTCTTCGGATATATCTACTTGATCATGATTTATAAGCAGACCTGTTAATAATTTGTTCATTTCTTGTTAGAAATATTTTTATTTGTATTCTTGGTAGACATTGGTCTTTAGTTTCCTTTCCTTGGATGTCTGGCTTTGATACATGCTTTTTAAATTTGAGTTAGGAATAAAACAAGAGATAAATGAAGGCAAGCTACATATAAGCTACTGCACATTTTACTTTTCTTTTCTTCCTGAGATTGGAAGTCCTTTAATAACAGTTCTAACTATATGTTGCCAAATTGCTCTCCCCCAAAATGCCAACTTTCTCATATCTCATGTACTCTTGGACTTGTTAAAGGTTTGTGACTCTAATAGTAAAAAATAGGTCATTATTTTGACTTGTATTTTTAAAATTATCAATGAAATTGACTACCTTTTTGTGTTTGGCCATTTAGACTTTTTTGTTGTTAAACTGTTAGTATTTTTCTGAGCTTTTTTTGCCCTTAATTGGTTTATAAGAGTTCTTTGTATATTGAAGAAATCAGTCCTTTGTTATGCCTATAATAAATGTTCTTACCTAAATTCTTTTTCTGTGCTGTATATACTTTATAAATTTTTCCCTTTTCTATGCTTCTTTATAGCTTCTAGATTTTGTTTTATTCTGAGAAAACTTTCCATCATTATTTTTTAAAATTTTATTTTAAGGAGAAAAATAATAAAATCTCAATATAAGATAATAGGAGAGTAACAATGGTTAATACGTTACATGAGATTATTTTTTTAAAAATCTGTAGGGGCTGGAGCTTGCCTGGTAAGCACAAGGTCCTAAGTTGAATTCCTGGTCCCCACCCAAAAATAAATAAATAAATAAATAAAATTAAATATCAGTATATCAAGAAATGTCATTGCCACATATGGTAGCACAAGCCTGCAATCCCAGCATTCAAGATGCTGAGGCAGGAAAATTGCTGTGTTTGAGGCCAGCCTGGGCTACATGGTGAGTTTGACCAGTCTGAACCGCTCGGGGAGAGCCTAACTTAAAAAACAAGCAAACAAAAAGAAATGTCATGTTCTCAATTAGAAATGGGCAGTCTCAGGCCCCACCCAAGACCCACTGAATCAGATTCTGCATTTTTATCATGGTTGCTGGGTGGGTTTCCCACACAGTCAAGTTTTGAAAAGTGCCAGTCATCTTTCTAGAGCACGACTCCCTTTCCCCTCCTTTCCCTCCAGGCCTTAGAGTAGACTTCAGTTCTTACATATGCTCACCCCTACGCGTGCGCACGCGCGCGTGAGCAGACACACACACACACACACACACACACACACACTCACACTCACACACACACTCACACAGGGTATGTTGTTGCTGCTGTTTGCTCCTCAGCATACTCTTTTTTTTTTTTTTTTTTTCCTCAGCATACTCTTAACAGGTTGATAGTATCTGAGATGAAGTGTGATTGGCTGGTGACTTGAGTCTTTCAGCTGTCTGGAATCTCCTTGTGGGTATATATTCTGCAGAGTTGACACATAGTAGTACCTGATGCATACTGGGTGGTCAGTAAATAGTTGTAAATAATTTCTGTACTGTTTAGAACATGAGCTTTGGGGCTCAGACTGCTTGAGTATAAATCTTTTTTTTTTATCGGTACCAGGGATCGAACTCACAACTGCCTGCTTGCAAGGCAGGCGCTTATGCCGCTGAGCTAAATCCCCAGCCTCTTGAGTATAAATCTTGTCTCACCAAGTATTAGCTGGGGATTTAGCTCAGCGGCATAAGCACCTGGCTGGCAAGTGTGAGGTCGTGAGCTCAATCCCCAGTACCAAAAAAAGTATTAGTTGCTTCTCTAAGTCTCAGTTTCTTCATCTGTAAAATGGGAATAGTAAGAATCCCTACCTCGTAGGATTGTTATAAAGATTGCATTACAACATGAATAGAACCTAGAACTGCCTGGTACATAGTCACTGTCCAATACATATTAGCTGCTGCCATTGTTACCATCATCCATGCATTCTTGTCATCTTAAAATTCAACTCACCTGCCTCAGCGGAACTTATCTGTTCCTCAGAGGAACACATTCTGGCCCGATGACCTTAGGTGAGTTGTTTAATCTCTGGATCTCAGGCTAACTGGCAGTCATCTGCAGAATGGTGACAAAAATCAGTATGTACTTGTTAGTGTGTTTAAAGTGTTTACCAAGCAGGACGAGGCAAGTGGAAGGAAACTACCGTGTCTACCACAGTGCCTTAAACCTACTGGGTGACAGTGACCTGCAGGCCTTTTGTTTTGGCGTTGCCTCCCTGCTAGAGTGTTAACCTCCTAGCTGACTTTTTGTTTGTTTTCTGTGTGCACTTGCTCCATTGGACTTAGTCTTTGAAATAAAAATGGAGTGGAGTCTTCAGGATTTGTTTTTCATTCCTCTGCAACTTGAGCTCTCAAGGAGCCCTTGAGTTCTCCAGGGCAGTGTCTCAGCTAAATGGGAAGCTTCTGTTTCAAAAGAAGATAGAACTAAAGTAACTTCTTAGATTTAATTGGCTTGATAACCAGAAGAGATTGTAATCCTCTGCCCTGGCTTCAAATCACTTTTCAGATAAACCTAAAAGATTTGGTGTCAGGCTTCTTGGGAAGGAAGTTTAGAACACATGCTTTGGGTTAGCAAGAAACAGTGGTCATAGTGCTTTACATATAAGGATAGTGGCTTACTGGTGGTGAAGGGTTTCCAAATTCATGTTCTCTTTTTAGCCCAACTGCTGTGTGAAGCCATTCTAATAAATGGAGACATAAGGCCCAGCAAAGTTGATGGCCTAAAGCCAAGTTGGAGGGTTCAACTTTCTGTCCATATTTTGGAGCCTCAAACTTAGAGCTTTCCCCATTACATGATAGCTGTCCTCCTGTTGTCCAGATGTAATTTAAAACCTGGCCAAAGAGAAATAGAGACCAAGCACCAACTTCTGTCCCAGTGAGTGTGTATCATTTTGGATAGACTTTCACCTGAACAGTGATTCTTGCTTCTGCTGTAGGATCACCTGAAAAAGAAGTTCTTAACCTTTAACTTGGGCAGCTTTCTGAAAATGTAAGTTCACTAGTTCCAGGGCAGGGTCTAAGGTTCTCTATTTCTAAGAGACCTCCAAAAAATGGTGATTGCCACTCCACAGATCTCACTTTGAGTAATGAAGACCTAGAGATCCTTTAAAAATATTGAATCCAGGGCCCTCTGTCTCAGAGATTCTGACTTTTAATTGATCCGGATGACAAATAATACAGCAAGTTCTTGCCATTGGTAGTTTTTAAAGCTCCCCAGGTTACTTTGAAGGCATCAGTGCAGAGATAGAACCTAGAGATAGGTTCTCCTAGAGATAGAACCACAGTGTAGGACTGTATTCTCAGGGATTCTCAACTCAGATCCTTTGACAAATGAAAAAGTAGAAGGTGTCGAGAATTCCTTCATTGTGAGAATTTTTAAAATATCAAATTCTCAAAGGAATTTAGGAAAGATTAAGCGCTATAGTGTTAAATTTGTATGTGAATGGATGATTTCATCTCTTTTTTTTAGATCAGAGATTGGTTGGTGCTTATTTTAGTGAGTATATTGAGAGCCCCTATCAACAAGCTAGACAAGCAATCTATGCAGGTAGAGATAGCCAATAATTTAAATGGCTGTAACAATGTGAAAAGTACTACAGTGAGGACTTGAATCTTTCTCAGTCTTTGAATATTGACAGGTATGAATACATTTGGCTCTAAGGTAATATTTCCATTTTCTTATTGCTAGTATCATAGAAGTATTTACCTAGTACCCTGAAAAGGAAAGAAAGAAGAGAATAACTCACCATTTGGGAATCTGAGGGTTTCTTAAGGGAAAAACATTTCACTTGTGCATCCATGCTTGGGTAGGGCTTGAATCAGGCAAGATGGAGGGACGAGAACTGAATGCCAAGAACAGAAACAACTTCTGGGTTCTCTTGAAGGCTTTGAAAGAAGAGGTGAGAGGTGCTGTGGGCAGGTAATCTTAGGCCAGCAAACGAACATTGCCCCGTACGTACCAAACAAACCCAGGTGGACAGAGCAGTGTTTTGTTTCTGATTATTTTTCTTAAGTGGTATAAATTCTGTGTAATTCTAGAAAGGGAAAAGTATAGATACTGTACACAAAATAGGAAATCCCATTATTCAGTCCATTTAAATATTACTCTGGTGAACACCCCTCTATGTACATTCTGGCATACTTCCTGTATCTTTTTTGTGTGTGTGTGGTACTGGGAATTGAACTCATGACCGTGTGCTTGCAAGGCAAGTGCTTACACCGCTGAGCTAAATCCCCAGCCCCCTGAGTGTTGACTTAGTGGCAGTCCTCCTGCTTCAGCCTCCCACTGTGTTTAAGCTTTTTAGCTACACATGTAATCCCAACTACTCTGGAGACTGAGGGAGGGGGGTTGCAAATTTGAGCCCAACCTGGGTAATTTAAAGAAATTGTGTTTCAGAATTAAGACTAGGTATGTGTTCAGTGGTAGTGTGCACAAGGTCCTGAAGTCAGTCCCTAGCACCCATTCATCTCCAGCACACCCTTTTTTATAGCCTCCCCTTTTTTTTCAATTTGTAGTCCAGGTACAGATGCAAGTGAGTGTGCATTTTCGGCAGGCCCCTTCAGTGACTGACTGCCTGTAAAACTGTCTCAGAACCATCTGGATATGTGTTTGGGGTGCGGGGTTACCTTGAGGGATGGAGGAAATAAGCATCTGAAATAAGGCAGCAGAAGAGGCCAGACACAGGAGGTAGATGCAAAAACATGGTGTGTTGACGATTCAGGACACAATTTCCTTCTGCAGACCAGGCAGAGGGAAGACAGTCCGGCAACTCTTCTAGTCCCTACATGAGTGAAGTGCCATTATTGGTGGGCAGAGTTCTCCAGGTCATACGTTGGTCTTGCTTTCCTTGTGTTTCCAAGTGCCTCTCCAGTACACAGCTACTGAGAGTGCTTGTGGGCTAGGGGTTGTCACGGCTCTAGAGACACAGTCCCTGCCCTCTAAAGGATTACATTCAAAGGGAGAGGATGTGTAATGCACACTGAGACATCTATTCACATCATACGTGTCAAGCAGATAAGACTACAAATGTAAAGTGTAGAGTCTGGGATTGGGGAAGGTAAATGGGACCTCTGAGGATGCTGTTTGAGATGGGATGGCCAATGAAGGCTTCTCTGAGGAGGTGACATGGGAAAGAGACCTGGGTAAAGTAGGGCGTAAGCCATACGGACATGTGTGAATCCCACAGAGGTAACAGTGAAGATGAAGGCCCTGAGGGTACAGAAGGGCTTGCTGTCAAGCCCCCTGTTGCTGGAACTGAGTGAGGAGGACAGAAGGAGGTAAAGAGGCCAGTGATTTTTTGACAAGACCCATGGAAAAACGTGTTGGTGACACTGGAGTTTCCTGACAAAGTGAGCCTTTTACTGTGAAGAGGATGGGATGAGTGGAATACTGCACAGTTTGCTCCTATGAATTGCAGTGGAGAATGATGTACTGTGAGCCTGGCTGAAAGACAGTGACCCAGTGCTCACCTGTAATCCCAGCACTCGGCGGGCTGAGGCAGGAGGATCACTGTGAGTTCAAGACCAGCCTGGGCTACAAAGTGAACTCAAGGCCAGCCTGAATTGCATAGTGAGGCCCTGTCTCAAAAAGACAAAAAACAACAACAACAAAAAAACCCCCGAGTGATCTAGATGTCAGAATGTGTGGCTCCCATGTGAAAGTCTTCCATTTTATGCAGATATTAATTGACCCATTGTGTGATTATTTCTGCAAATACAGTCATTGCATTGCAGTGTTTTGGGGACAGGAATCTGTTTTCCTTGAAATGATTGCTTGCCATCAGATATCCAAGTCTGAAGTTTCTCAGGTTTTCTGTTTACTTTTAAGGTCTCCCTATATTGCCCAGGTGCCTCAAAGTCCCAGACTCAAAGCAATCCTCCTACCTCAGCTTCCCAAGGTGCTGGGACTCATGCATATGCCAACATATCTGGCTGTTCGGAACATTTGGGGAGCCACATTTATAAGGGCCTCAGGTTCCCGGAATGGGAGGTGATACTGGGTCAGGAGAAGCACATGTGAGGGCAGTATGATTTAATCAGCTCTGAGGAGAAGTTCATTTCTTTCCTCCATGCTAACTGTGACCTCTCTTCTTCCAAGCAGATTTGCCTGCCATGGTCTGTGCTACTACTTTCTCTCACATGTCAAACAAGCGCCTTTTATGTCCCGGGTGTTGCGCCAATCAACTTCCACCAAAACGACCCTGTAGAAATCAAGGTAAGTCTGGTCCTGGATCACTGGGGTCTCCGGGCTGAGCTATTCACGTCTGTCCTGTGGTTGCGGAGGACACAGACCAATTCCAGTTACCCTTGGAACAGGAGGACTCACTGCATGCTTCATGGCTAAGAGTGTCTTCAGAAGTCTGCAGTCCAGGAACTCTGCTTACCTCTTCATTTCTGTTGCTGTGCCACGGGTACCTGCTGCATCTGTGTGTCTCTCTGTCTCTTTCTGTCTCTCAGGTGAATGTCCTACCCTTATCTCTTCCTACAATTACGTCTCACTCAGCTTGCCTCTGTGGTTTGTTTGTTGCTGTTGTTTGGGTTTTTTTTTTAATTTTGTGCCTCCTTCTTCATTTATTCCTTCCTCCTATTACCAGCTTTCTCTGTATAATGCAGAACATGTTCATATGGTTCATATATTGTAAGCATCTCTCTTCCTTGGCAGTCAGGCTTATAACTTGCAGGAATGTTAATTAAAGGAACGTTTACTAAGGGTTGTTTACATGCCAAGCATTAGGCCTGATGTAACCCCACAAGAATCCTCTGAGGCAAACTATATTCTACAGATATTTGTACATTTTACAGATACAGGAACAGAGACCCAGGAAAGTGAACCAACTTGCCCAAGGTCACATGCTGAGGAAGACACCGTGGGTTTAAACCTTGTTTTTTATTTTTATTTTTTAAACCTCTTTTTTAATGGCTATACAATATTTAATTGAATACATTATTCAGTATTGATCAAGCTTTTATTGGTTTTTGTTTTTCCACTCTTCTCATATACTTAATGAGAACCTATACTGTATCATGCTAAGGCACAGAGAGTATACACGGTGACCCTTACCCTTATGAAGCTTAAAGTTTAGCTTCTAGTGGGAAGAGATACTTGTAGGGTTGTTTGTTTGTTTGCTACTGGGGATTGAACGCAGGGCCTCACACATGCTAGGCAAGTGCAGTGCCACTGAGCTGCATCTCCAGCCCATTTTTATTTTGAGACAAAGTCCCTTTAATTTTCCCAGGCTGACAAATTTGCAATCCTCCTGCTTCGGCTTTCCAAAGAGGTGGGTTTTTAAAGGTGTGCCACCATGCCTTTCTTTGTTGTAATTTTGTTTGTTGTTTGGTTTGGTTTGAAACAAGATCTTGCTATGCAGTTCAGGCTGGCCTTGAACTCACCATGTAGCCCAGGGTCAACTCAAACTCACAGTGACCCTCCCACCTCAGCCTCCTGAGTGCTGAGATTATAAGCATGTGCCACCATGCCCAGTACTTGGCTGAAATTTTAAACTAAATCTTTAATGCAGTATAACATTAATAAAAAGTAAAAGAATCCAGAATTTTGGAAAGTACATGGTATGCTATAGTCATGTCTGCTACAATTACATTGGATAATGTTACCAGTTGTTCTACAGATACTTGGGCACCTGGGAGTATTCTTGGAACAACGGTATTGGTTTCTGTTCAATTGAGGAATAACAGCCTCTCCTTCCACCAGGCTGTGAAGCTCACCAGCTCCCGAACTCAGTTACCTTATGAATACTACTCATTGCCCTTCTGCCAGCCCAGAAAAATAACCTACAAGGCAGAAAATCTGGGTAAGTTCTTGTCTCACATTACTTCAGCTTGTACCATAGGGGAATCCAGTGTGATTTTCCTAATGTTGATACCCTTGTCCAGCCTTTGCTATTATACTAGACACTTGTGTATAACTTATGTGCCTGTTAACTTATTTCATCCTTACAGTGGCCATGGTAGAGTGGTTGCTGTTTATTTTTCCATTTTGCAAATCAAATGTTTTGCCTTTGGTTGTGTTATTAGCTAATGGCTAAACTGGGCTCTGAAACTATGTGATCATTCTTCAGAGTTAGAGCCCTTGGCTTCTGTTCAGACTGGCTCTCTCCTGATTTCTTGATATCCCCTTTTCTCTGATAGCTTCTGCCACTTTCTATGCCTTTAATTGAAAGTGCTAGTGACTATCTGTACCGTAAAGAAATGTCACCATACTTGCTACGCTGCATAAGACCTGCCTCAAGTCACATGTGAAACACCCATGTGTTGTCTGGCACAGCAGAGCCATAAACAGTGGCCATTTTATTCTAGTTTAAATAATTTTCCATATGGCAAAATTTCAAGCTGAAAGGAAGAGAGGCATCCAGTCAGACAAGTGTTACTGCTTCTTCCCTTCTGGCTTACGTTAAGTCCTACATAAAAGAGTGTGGACAGATGGAAAGATGGTCTCCCTGACCTCATGGACCTCATAAGACTTTACTCCTCTTTTATGCTAAGAAAGAAGAGAACTGATTCTTGATCAGGCCACTGAAATGGCTACTTTCTCTGCTCAGAGGTCCCATGGCTCAAATGTTTCTACAACCCCTACCTGACAAGTATCCCTACTGCCAGCTACTGGGGATCTCCCATACCAACTAGGGCAGGCCTTGGAACCAGTTTAAATGAGAACAGGCATCACTGCCTTTCCTTGATAGCCCCTGTGCATGAGCCAAGCCCTATTGTGGGCATTAGTGTGATTTACCTTATTTAATTCTCACAACACCTGGGAAGTAGATTCTTTTGCTGTCTCATTACTGTAGAGAAGGGAAGTGTGGCACAAGGCAGTGATGTTACTTGCCCCAAGTCACTCACCTAGAAAGTGGCAGGACCCTGGGAACTCTGGCTCTGGGTCCATGCCATGGGCACCACACTCCATACGCTGTCCTCCTTTCTCTTTTGGTAGCTCTGCAGGCTAAGCACCGTGGCCCTCATTTCATAGTTGGAGGAATTAGTGAGTAACTAATAGGAGGAGAAGTAGAGATTTTTAACTCAAGTTGTTTAAGGTAAGGCAGATTTTTTACTGAAGCCTTTTTGATGTCCTGGCAGCCTTCTCCAGAAGAGTTAGTCCTGCCTGTTGGCTCCAGTCAGTCTCCTTCAGCTTGTCCCAGTTTCACATCTTCACAACACAGTGAAAGCGTATTTGGGCTTAGTTGACATTCCTTAGCTGCTCAGTGTCTGTTAGCATGACATCTGTAACTGGGTGTTTTTTTTTTTGGTTTTTTTTTTTGTCTTTTTCTTTTTTATTGGTACATGGGATTGAACTCACGACCACACATTTGCAAAGCAGGCGCTTGTGTCACTGAGCTAAATCCCCAGCCCCTAGCATGACATCTGGCAGCAGTTACTCTGAGGCCCAGAAGGGGTATGCCACTTTGTCATGTAAAAAGATATTTTGGCTAAAAACCTCAAGTGCTGCATTTTGCCTCACTTCCTCCCTGCCTGAATTACAATTTGAAAACACAAAGATAAATAAGGAACAGTGTCTATCCTCAGAGAGCTCATGGTCAGCCAGGGATGATGGTACATGCCTGTCTGTAATCCCAGCACTCTGGGAGGCTGAGACAGGAGGATTGCAAATTGGAGCCCAAACTGGACTACGTAGTGACTTAGCAAGACCCTATCTCAAAAACTAAAAAAAGAGCTGGAGCAGTAGCTTAGTGCAAGGGCCCTGGGTTCAATCCACAGTAGCACCAAAAAATGCGCTCATAGATGGAAGAGACAAATGCATAAATATTTCAGTGCATACTACAAAGTTATGTCACTCGTGCCAGGAATGGTGGCACATGCCTGTAATCCCAGCACTCAGGAGGCTGAGGCAAGAGGATTGCTGTTTGAGACCAGTCTGGGCTACATAGTAAGTTCAAGACCAACCTGAAATACATAGCAAGACCTTATCTTAAAAAAGCAGGTTATAAGTACCCTATTCACCAGGGAGGAAATTGAGGCTTTGTGGCATGAACTTGCCAAGACTGCTAAGCTAGTAAGTGGCAGAGGCAACTGTAATACCAGGTAGCATGGAGTTCATACCTGTCGCTCTTCATTATTTTAGAAGGAAATCAGGAGGCCAGAAAGGTCTTCCAAGAGAGGATGAGGGGAAGCTGAGCTTGAAGCTAGAAGCACAGGACAGGGAATGACACTCCAGGCAAAGGAAACCATTTCAGGCCCAGAGGTTTGGAAGGATGTAGTTCATTTGAGCTTTAAAGAGCTGGTGGTGCTAGAGCACAAAGGAAGAAGGAAGGGTGACAGGACAGCTGAGCAAGCTGGGCACAAACAGTTGGGACAGAAAATGGACTGCCAGGCTGAGGAACTGCTGAAATCCATGGATGTCTGTTTTGTCCTTTTATCTGATGTCTTGTGACTACTGAGCTCAGCTACCTCAGGGCTGAAGCTCTGAGCTCAATCTGTCTCTCTTACGGCAGGAGAGGTGCTGAGAGGGGACCGGATTGTCAACACCCCTTTCCAGGTTCTCATGAACAGTGAGAAGAAGTGTGAAGTTCTGTGCAGCCAGTCCAGTAAGCCAGTGACCCTGACAGTGGAACAGAGCAAGCTCGTGGTCGAGCGCATCACAGAAGACTACTATGTTCACCTGTAAGTTGTCCACTGCTCCATGCTGGCCTCATGTTCACCTTGGGGAGGATACTGGTGGAAGAGGCTGTTCAGAGGGACTGATCAGGGCCTTGGGTTTCCAGCATTGCTGACAACCTGCCTGTGGCCACCCGCCTGGAGCTGTACTCCAACCGTGACAGTGACGACAAAAAAAAGGAAAAAGATGTGCAGTTTGAACATGGCTACCGGCTTGGCTTCACAGATGTCAACAAGGTGAATTTCTCTAGTGTGCTCAAAGGGCTGGGGAGCTACACATCTCAAGTCCCAAGCACCTAGGACCACAGACAAGGGGGAAAATTAAGCTCTGGACTTGTAACACAGAAAAGATGCAGTTCTGCCAAGGGCGTGGTCCCTCAGGTATGCATACTTTGGGCAGCCTCGAAGATGCTACAAGAAGTTGAAGGCCCAGTTACTAAAATACTAGGTTCCATTTTTATACTATTCAAACAAGGTAAATCTTGAACTTCATCAGCGTGCAGGAAAGAAGACCACATAGTGATGAAGAGCCTGCAGACTCTCTGGTTTGAATGGTGCCCGCTGCACTTACTAGCTGCCTGAGAGGCCTTGAGCCTGTATGTCCATATATGTAATGGATGTGATAATGATGTCTGCTCTCTGGGATGGTTTTGCAGAGTAAATCAGACAAACCTGTGTGAGCATTTCACAGCACAGCCCTAGGAATAAGCTGATATCATGATGATTGTAGCCATGCTCTCTTTCCATATATCATTTTCTAAGCAGAACACATACTACTTAGGGAATGAAGGAGAAAAATCTTTCTTTAATTCACAGTCCCTGTCCTCAATAGGCTTGTGTCCTAAGTGGAGAGAATGAGCAGAGTAAGGCCCTGCTTATGTTTTAAATCTCAGTTGCCCACTCCTAGCTGTCAATGCCAAGGGAGTTCAGAAGGAGCACATTGTGCATTAACGGTGTCATGAAGGACAGCCTTGGAAAGGCTTTAGGCTTGAGCTGAGTGGAAATGGGGTGGCATCCTCTTTGGAGGGCATGCCATGAACAGAGATGCAGGATAAGGACTCTCCATGGGGCAGGAGGAGCTGGGGATAAGGGGACCTAATGTGTTTTAGAAGACAGTAAGGGCCAGCTGTTTTAGAATCGGATGATAGAAGGCTTTAAATGCCAAGCTAAGAAACTTGAACGTGTATCCAGTAAGCCCCAGGCAGCTCTGGAGAGTTATTGAGTGTGGTATGAGACCGATTGTTTTGGGAGGTTGGTACAACCAGTCATGCTGCAAAGGGAAAGGGCCTAATGTCTTGGGTGTTCTCCCTGAATGACTTTGCAGTTGTTTCCTGACTGCTAGCTGTTTTGTCCTTACTGTTGCTTCATTTCAGTTCTACTTGCACAATCACCTCTCATTCATCCTTTACTACCACCGGGAAGATATGGAAGAGGACCAGGAACATACATACCGTGTCGTCCGCTTCGAGGTGATTCCCCAGAGCATCAGGCTGGAGGGTGAGTGGGGAGGTCTGACCAGAGGGGCAGGGCTGGATGGGCCTGGTCTTCCATTCAGGATCTTCTCATACTTCTCCCCAAACTGGCTGATAGGTTCAAGTGTGGCATCTGGGCCCAGCCATAGGGGGATCACTATATTCTCAATAAAGAAATTGGGAAGCAAGAGACACCTGCCATCTCCTGTGTCATGGACTAGGCACTTTACGGATGAGGAGCCAGAAGTTCAGAGAGATTAGTGACTTGGCCAAGACCAAACAGCAAGTTAGGGCTTTATTGAACCTCTTTGTAAAAAGCAGCCAGCTCTCCCTGGGTGGGAAAACAAGGGACACGGGGCAGGCAGACCTCGCGGGCAGCAGGTATCTTCTTCCAGTGCCGATGTGCAAATGGCTGCACAGACGGAACTGCCCAGGGTCAACAGTTGAGTGGGAGTTTGAGAGCCCAGCTAGTGCTCATAGACCTGGCCTGCATCATCTCTCCTCGCTACCCTCACCCGCCACAGGGTGTTCTTCAGTTAAGCCACAGGCCCAGCCTTTGTACACAGTGGTGATTTTGTGGCTTTTTCAGAAATCTGTGGAACATTGCTTTCAAGCAAAATCATACCTTCATAAAACATAGATGTCATATTTAAAAGCACTGCGCTGCCTCTCCTTCTGTGAGTGCTGTGAGCAGCATATGTTTATGTGTGTGACCATTTCTAGATCTCTGCTTTTGTGATGGCTGACAGATTCAAGTCCCTGTCTACTTTTCTCACCATTTAATCTCCAGAACCCAGTGCAGTACCTGCCACATAGTTTGGTGCTTGTTGTATGTTTGCTGGCTGAAGAATGGGCTGGATGGTAGAGGGAACAAATGAGTAAATGGCAAAGCACCTGCATGATTAATTACTAATGTGTTGGAGACCACCTGTGTGAATGAGCAAATACCCAGAATGACCCTGGGTGAATGAGTGAGTTCATGTTAAGGTCGAGCACAGGAGATAGATTGCCATGAAGGAGATCTAAACTCAGATTTTTGTCCCCCCCCTTCTCCACGTGTACACCTGTCTGCAGTCCTGAAGGCTCTTTGGAAGGTCAGGACTCCAGGGAATATAATTTCAAAAACCATTCTTCCCTACTGTGCCCCCGACCTCTACTCAAGAGACCAGGACCCAGCAATAGGCACCCTCAAAGGCACTAACAGAGCAGCCTTGGGTAGTGGCACTGAACACAGGGGGACACACTGAGTCTCTGTTTCTCGCAGACCTCAAAGCAGATGAGAAGAGTTCGTGTACCCTGCCTGAGGGTACCAACTCCTCACCTCAAGAAATTGACCCCACCAAGGAGAATCAGCTATACTTCACCTACTCTGTGCACTGGGAGGTGAGAAGCGGTGTGAGCTGACAGGTGGGCTGGGGGGATCTGATAAGGGCCAGGGTTTGAGAGCAGGAGGCCTGACTCTGAAGAGCTTCCTCCTGTCCCACCAGGAAAGTGACATCAAATGGGCCTCCCGCTGGGACACTTACCTGACCATGAGTGATGTGCAGATCCATTGGTTCTCTATCATTAACTCCGTCGTGGTAGTCTTCTTTCTGTCAGGTAAGAGCTCTGTGGGTTGAAGGGTAGAGAGGCCAGGGATGTGGTGTTGAGGAACTGAGATATCCAATCACCTACAGGGATTTCTAGGGTGTTCTCAGGGCCAGATACCAGAACCCCATTGCAGGCATCAGGTGGCAGACGTGGACAAGATTTGGTGTCTGCCCTGTGAACTTCACTAGAGAAGCATGAATACCACATGTTTGTTGATTCATTCAACACTTCATTATTGCTTTTCTTGGTGGTAGTGGCAGTATTAGGGATAGCTAGGCCAGGGCTCTATCACTAAGCTGCACCCAACCCTGTTGTAGATCATTCTGGGCCAGATGCTAGGGATATGGTACACCAACCCAGTGTTTGACCTCTGCGCCCAGAGTCTGTAAACTAGTGATGAGAGGGAAATGAAATGCAAGTAGTAGCATAGTTCCTGGTGGTGACAAGTTCTGGGAAGCAGATAAATGGAGTGACCAGGTAGAAAGAAAAGATGAAGGACTTTAGGGAAGACCTCCGAATGAGGAGGAAAGACCATCATTGAGAGAGCCAGGGAAGGACTGTTGCAACAAGGGTTTCAGCCCAGCAGTGAGGCAAGCTTGACAGGAAGCTGGATGGCAAGAGGGTGGTAGACAGGTGGAGTGACACTGGTGGTTCCAGTGCCATGACAAGCAAAGATAGTGAGTGGTAGATATTGTTCAGTAAACATTTACCAAGGGCCCAGCTGCTGTCCTAAACACTTCCTGGACGTCTCAGTCCCCTCCAAGAGCTAAGAGCTCTTGGCACATGCTTAGGAGGCAGTCAGGGCAGAGAAAGAAAGTAGTAAAGGTCTGAGGTAAGAGGTGAGGCTGTGAACTTAGAAGTAAATGCAGTAAACCAGCTGGAAGGGCCAAGCTGTGGAGAGCTGGGATGCTTTCCTTTTAACAAAAACCTGTGTTCTGTGACTGTCCCCTTCCACTCCCAGCAGCCTTTCCTTTCTGCACACATCTCCTCAGTTGGCTGCAGTGGGGTTCTGTCCAGGAGAGAAGTTAGATAACTGTATGGCCAGGTCCTACTGGAGAAGGAACAGAACACAGTGGAGTCTTGGCTCACAGCTCTTCCTTTCCACCCTGTGTATTTCAGGCATCCTGAGCATGATTATCATTCGGACCCTCCGGAAGGACATTGCCAACTACAACAAGGAGGATGACATTGTACGAGGTCTTGGCTAGGGCGGGATGGACTGGGAGAGGGAGGTTGTCTAGCAGACCTCTCTGTGTGTGTGTGTGTGTGTGTGTGTGTGTGTGTGTGTGTGTGTGTGTTCATTCCTAACTTCAAAAATACTGAAAAGAAGAAAAACTTTAATCACCCAGAGAGATAAAGGTGGCATTTCTAGTCTCAAGTGCAAATTAATAGAAATTGCAGAAAAAAAACTTAATATGTCAGATGAATGAAACAAAAAAACAAAGTGGAAAAACAATATTTGTAACAAACTTAAAACTAATACAGTTAAAAGAATTTATATAAAATTTCTTTTAAAGAAACAAAAGCCTAAAATTACTAATGTAATGATGAACAGGAAAGAAAAAAAAAATTTTTTTTTTTTACATTTCTTGAGAAAGGGCCTCACTATATAATCCAGGCTAGTCTTGAACTCATTATGTAGCCCAGGCTTACTTCGAACTTGTGGCAATCCCCCTGCTTCAGCCTCTAGAGTGCTGGGATTACAGGCATGCACCACCACACCCAGCGTAAATAGAAAATTTACAATAAGAAACTACATACGACAGTGTGCATCTGAAAAAATATTTTTATCTCAGATTACCTCCTAAAATGCAGTCATTTGAACTATCAAATATACTTTTTTTTAAATAGTACTAACTGTTGGCAAAGTTAACATGAAATAAACACTTTCCTAAATCCCCCCCTGGAAGGTTAAATTGGCAGTTTTCTGAAAAGCAATTTGGAGTGCATCTCAAGGACTGTAAAGTAGGCAGCTTTCTTTGGCACAGTAATTCTAGGTTTTTCTGAAAGAAAGAATCAGAAATCCAAAAACTGGGTCTTAGATATATTTATCCCAGCTTCAAAGTAAAATTTCAATCCCAGCTTTGAAATAAAATTATTATATCAAAGTATATTTATTGACATTAAGGAAACATTGACAAACATCATCTGAAAACTTCTAAGTACACAATATGATCCACATTTTATTATTTAAAACACATACATAGGCACATAAACATACCTAAAGGACCAGAAAGGAAATAAGATAGTGGTTTCATTATTTTATGTTAATGTATAAAAATTACTTAAGTATAGCTAATTATCTTTTTTCATTTTTATATTTTTAAATTCTTCTACATGAAACATTTATATTTTTATTCATTTAAGCTTCATGACATATACCAAAGTTTTTAAGCTTTTTTATGCAAATAAATACATATTTCTTTAATAATCAGAAAATAAATAGCTTGTCTGTCTCACCTCTCTAGAACTACTAAGTCAGGGCTGGGGATTTAGCTCAGCGGCATCAGTGCCTGCCTTGCAAGTGTGTGGTTGTGAGTTCAATCCCCAGTACTGATTTAAAAAAAAAGAACTACTAAGTCAACATTGATATGTTTACATGAGTTTTCCTCATACTAGGATCGTAGGATTGGGGAGACTCCTTTTGCACAGCTACAAGTGTGTTTGTGGCCTCCAATGTGGCACTCCTATGTCATGCAGAGCTGGGTGATACCTAGGGGAGGCTCAGCCTGGGTCGGATGACCTGTGCCCTTGAGGATAGTCCCTGCAGGAGCTGTCCCCATCCTCACAAATTTTTCTCATTCTCTGGCCCTTTGCTGCAGGAAGACACAATGGAGGAATCTGGGTGGAAGCTGGTACATGGTGACGTCTTCAGGCCGCCCCAGTATCCCATGATCCTCAGTTCCCTGCTGGGCTCAGGCATTCAGCTCTTCTGCATGATCCTCATCGTCATCTGTGAGTGGCCCAATTGGCTGGTGCAGGGGCCTAGAGGAATGTGCCTGTCTGATCATGACACACGGCTAGCTCTCCATGTACTGTGAGAGAAGAGGAAGGGCTTTCCTCTCTGGAGAAGGGCCAAACACTTTCCACCAAGCAGATGTATCAGCTTCTTGGGGCCAAACAGCTGCCTGTCCCAGCAGCAGCCCTAGACCCTGGGAATACTGATCCTCCTTGCAGCTTTTCTGCTCCATTCACAGAGGCCAGCATGTCCCCTGTCCAGAGGCCACACAGCATTGTGAGCTTGGCTGCCTTTTGTAGTCGGGTTAAATGACTGACCCAAAGTCAGTTCCAGGCTTAGTCCTAGACTTGGTCTTTTTTTTTTTTTTTTAACACAAAGTGAAAAACACTAATATATAGTAGTTATGGACAACTCTAGAATCAGTCAGCCTAAACTTGTATTTTAACTTCACGTCTCTAAGCTTTATGACTCTGGGCAAATGACTTAACGTTTCTGAGCCTGTTCCCTTGTCTAAGAAATAGAGAAACCAGTGTCCACTTTGCAGAGTTGAGAAGATAGGTTCAGTGTCTTATGGACTGGAAACTGCAGTTGAGATTCACTTTGTCTAGCCCAGTAGCTGTCAGAACCCTCTGAACTCCACCTAAGACATAGTCTTTCCCTATAAAGGGGAATGGACTATGTTACTGAGAAGGCAGAGGACAAGGGACCCTCTTCTAGCTCCTTCTGCCCAGGGTGCTGCCGGCCTGCTCACGTGGGATCTGGAGCCTGGTGATCACCAGCCTGACTGTCTCCCCTGTCCCCACAGTCGTGGCCATGCTTGGGATGCTGTCGCCCTCCAGCCGGGGAGCTCTGATGACAACAGCCTGTTTTCTCTTCATGTTCATGGGGTAGGTGTGTGAGAGCAGGCTCCCAGGGGCTGTCGTACTACACCTCGTGTCCCACTAACAGGCCCCTGCAGTGTGGACTCCTGCCCTTTCCCACAGGGTGTTTGGTGGATTTTCTGCTGGCCGTCTGTACCGCACTCTAAAAGGCCATCGATGGAAGAAAGGAGCCTTCTGTGTAAGTGTCTTAAACCCCTTCCCAGCATTCAGTGAATCTGAAAAGCTTGCCAGACTTCCCAGAAGAAGTGTAGTCAGTCTCTCTGGAGGGTTTTCAGACTGGAGACTGAGCAGCACTGTGATGGAGCAAAAGGGCTTTGCACCCAGGTGTCGGCAGTTCTGGTCCTTACCCAGAGGTTCACATCAGGACGTCTCCAGGCCTTAGTTGGACCATCTGTAAAATGAGAGGTTTGAATTTGGATGGCTCACGCAAGAGATGGAATAGAGGATTTGCATAGAAGGAATGACAGGATTTTGGTCAACAAGGCAACAGGAGAACCCTTTTTCCCAATAGGCTAGTGAGAATGGCCTGCCAGGGCAGAAGAGGCCAGGCTTAGGTAACAGCCAGCCTGTCTTCTGGACTTGGTGCCTCTGTTGCTCTCCAGTGAGGATGACTTCTACCCTTCCCTCCTACTGGGAATGAGGAAAGATCTTGGCATCAGAAGACCATAGAAATGGAACCTTGGGGTCATCCCACCTCCCAGGGATCCCTGAGCCCCTTCTTGCAAAGTTTTTGTCCTATTCATATTATTGGATCTAACACAGTACATGTACCAGCAAGGCAGGTAAGGAATTCCCTGCTACTCAGCAGAGTGAGAGGACACAAAGGAAAGAAGGAAGTGATGTTTGAGCTGGTTTTTGAAGAAGAAAGTTTAGATGGAAGGAAGGAACTAGCAGAAGAGCCTCAGCTCCTGGTCCTGACAGCTGCCCATGTGCTAGTCCTGGCTCTATTCCTATCTGGTCTGATCATCATGGATAGCCCTCTGAGCCTGTTTTCCTGTCTCTCCAGTGGAGATGGTTGCATCTACCTCCCAGGATTGCATGGGTAGAAAGGGACTGATGTAGGGCCTGGTATTGCATTAGTGTCAGGAAGCTAATACCTGTATAAAAGCCCAGCAACAGGAAAATGCTATAGTACTTAGGTGGGACGGGCAGTGAGACTGAGGTGAACCTGGCAGCAGAGGGTGGGTACCAGGTTACAGAGGGTCCTAGTGATCATGGGCAGTACGTAGAAAGACTCAAGTGTAAATCTGGAGCTGAGGTTTCCTGTGTTTGAATACCAGCCCAGAAGGTTCTAACAAACTAGAATATACCACGGTAGGTCAGGAGTTAGGTTCTCAAGTCAGACTGCCTGGGTTGGTTTTTTTTTTTTTTTTTGTCTTTTTCCTTTTTATCAGTACCAGGGATCGAACTCATGACTGCCTGCTTGCAAGGTAGGCGCTTACGCTGCTGAGCTAAATCCCCAGCCCCTGCCTGGGGTTTTGGGTTTTTTTGGTACCGGGGATCGAACTCACAACCTAGCGCTTAGCAGGCAGGCACTTATGTCACTGAGCTAAATCCATGGCCCAGACTGCCTGGGTTTGAACCACTGCTCCACCCTTGGCAAACTACATGAAGATGTGGGGCAGGAGTGACACTTAATGTCTCTGGGCCTCAGTGTCCTTGTCTTTAAAAGGAATAATGTTAGTGTTTACTCCCTTCCAAACACATAGTGAGGATAAGGTGAGGTAAAGCATGCAGAGTCCAGCATTTGCCATTCCTAAGACTCATTAAAGCTTAGTTGTCATTCCAACTGCTTTGGGATGGGGTCCAGATATAAGGGTTTGTGAAGTTTTGTTATTCATGCATTCAGCAACTTTTTCTAGCAAGTAGTGGCTCCTATGTTTTCTGGTGGGAGTATATCAGAGACTGTGGTGGATGCAATTTTCCCACGGAGCTTAAATCAGTCTACTAGCCATTGATGAGGTAGCAAAATGCATACAGATCCTCCTCAGTTTACAGTGGGATTATATTTCTCAGTGTTCCCATTCTAAGTTGGCAATATCCTGAGTTGAAAATGCATCTAATGTACATAACTTTCCAAATATTGTATAGTTTCTACAGAATTCATATCACTTTCACACCAGAAAGTAAAGAAAATCTTCAGTAGAAGCGTCATGAACTGGGGACAACTAATTACACGCTGGGATGGAAGCAAGGCAGGTGCAGTTTCAGGGATCGGAGAGGAGTAGACCAGAGACCTGCCTAGTTCTGGGCCAGTGGATGTTTGCAGGAAAAATGGTCTTGAGCTGAGTTTGCCTTCCGGACAAGGAAGAGTTCAAGCAGGAACGTCCCTGGATACACCTCCCAACCTGGTCTCTCTTGTTCCCAGACGGCAACGCTATACCCTGGTGTGGTTTTTGGCATCTGCTTCGTACTGAATTGCTTTATCTGGGGAAAACACTCATCAGGAGCGGTAAGTGTCCTCACCCTGTCATTCTTCAGGAAGGGGACTGTCACTGTCCCACTCCCCAGTACCACTTCCCATTGTTTCCTTCCCTTTTCTGAGTCCCCAGAGTTCTGTTCCCAGCCCTGAGGGCGGAGGGCTGATTGGGGTTTCCCCAGCACTGCCCATGATCTGCCCACGTCCTGGCTCTGGCCTCTATGAGCTCTGAGACAGCTGGGCAAAGCTCACTTTTCTAAAGGGAAGTTTCCATAATCCAAAGACCATCTGGGGCGTTCCCCTTTGTCTCAGCCATGGTGTGAATGCGTTAATTGGGTCAGTGTCCCTAAATAAGGCTCTCCTTGAGTCCCACCCCTCAGCACCAGCCCCTGGAGGTAGAGGCAGAGAAGATGGGGAGGGCCAGGTAGTCCGATCCTTGAGTGGGGATCCTACCAGCCTCAGTCCATTATGTTGCTAGCAGCTGTCTAGGATTCACTGATTAGGGTTTTAAACTGGTTTGTAGATGGAGGAATGGAGGCTTTGGTCAGCTAGCAGAGCTGTGGTAGAGGTAGGGCTGTCAGTGGTGCTCCATCTGCGGGTGCCTGTGTGTTCCTGGGTGAGGCTGCGAGTTCTGGCTGCAGAGGAGTAGCCTTGAGGGGCTGTGGAAGCCGCCCTCCAGAAACAAGGTCTGCCTGACCTCTCACTTTCTGGTTTTTTTATACCTGTGTCCCTGCTCTCCAGCATTTTTCTGCAGATTGCCAGCTGTACATTTCAGATACTTACAGAAATTTCGGAAGGTATAGAAAAGTAAAAGAAGTTAAAAATAACTTATAATCCAACCACCTAGAGATATTTTGTTGATTTTTAAGTCTTTCAGTCTTGTTTCCATATAGATTTATTTAAAATAGATTAGTAATTTACTGAAAAACCCAGACATTTGCATGGTACTTTGTAAAAAATAATGCTCTAAACACTTTACAATCTTAACATTTCCTAGGGATTTAGCTCAATGGCTCAGGTGCTTGCCTGATAAGCACAAGGTTGTGAGTTCAATCCCTAGTACCAAAACCAAAGCAAAATAATAATAATAATAATTTTCCTTTTTGTATGGTTTCTTTTGTTTGTGTTGTGTTCTTTTGGTGGAACCAGGGATTGACCATGAGACTTCAGGCTGTCCTCCCCATTTTTTTTTTTTAAACTTTGAGACAAGAGTCTCACCAAGTACCCCTGGCTGGGCTCACAGTTTCTGTCTTTCTTGCAAAGCTTCTCACAGTGCTAGGATTATAGGCCTGCATCACCATATCCATGTCATGTGAGTCTTACAAAAGTCATAACCATACAGAAAATGAAAAATCAGTTCTCTCGCTCATATCCCATCCAAGGAAACAGTGTTAACTTCTTGGTATAGGTCTTTCCTGGTGCTCATATATATAATGTTTTTATTAAAATACAGTTCTTCTGAGCCAGGCATGGTGGCACACACCTATAATGCTCAGCACTTGGGAAACTGAGGCAAGAGGATTGCCATGAGTTCAAGAGCAGTCTTGGCTACCAAGTTCAAGACCAGCCTGAACTACAAAGGGAAACCCTATATTAAAATAAATGAAATAAGCCGGGCATGGTGGCTCATGCCTGTAATCCCAGCACTTGGGAGGCTGAGGCAGGAGGATCGTTGCAAGTTTGAGACCAACCTGGGCTACAAAGTGAGTTCAAGGCCAGCCTGAACTCCACAGAGAGACCCTGACTCAAAAAGATAAAAATAAATAAATAAAATAACAAAAAATAAAATGGAATTCTTTTATATATACAGTGTTAAACCTACTTTTTTGCACTTAGACATACATTGCGGTATTCTGTCAACCAAATTAGGAGCATTTCGTGCACTCTTTTTTCCTTTTTTAATGGTATTTTCTTCTATTCTGGACCCTGTAAGTCCCCTTAGGGTTTCAGACCCTTTTCTCCCTCTTCTCTACTTCCTCCCCGGATGGTGGGATTCTGGCATGCTGAGATTTCTTCTTCCTCAGGAGCCCAATCCTCCTCCCCACTTGCATTCTGCTTTCCTCTGAGGAAATTTTTGGCCCCACGAGATTCTGGCCAGGATCTCAGGGTTGGATAGGCTATGTACAGGACCTTCTTTGCCGCACTTGCATAGAGCCCAAAAGGCCCCTGGCCCTCACGTAGCCCTGTGCTGGGCGTCAGGGCCTGGTGAGGTCCTCACAGCAGTGTGTCTACAGGTACCTTTTCCTACCATGGTTGCTCTGCTCTGCATGTGGTTTGGGATCTCCCTGCCGCTCGTCTACTTGGGCTACTACTTCGGCTTCCGCAAGCAACCATATGACAACCCTGTTCGTACCAACCAGATTCCCCGGCAGATCCCTGAGCAGCGGTGGTACATGAACCGATTTGTGGGGTGAGTCTTCTGGCGCGATCAAGAGCAGAGGGCTTTTGGAGTGTGTGGGGCCAGCATTCCTGGGAGCCACAAATTAGGAGAACACGGAAGAGGGTGTCCTCACAAGGAGCTGCAACCAGTGCAGCAGCCACAGCCACGCTAGTAGACTGGGTGAAAGCTCAGTGTCCCTCCATAACAAAGAGGACAGGGATGCAGCAGGCTTGGTGCCAGCCTGGAAAGCAGGACAGGGGAAGGGAAAGATAGAGGGTATGTGAGACTGTTTAATACAATCACTTGAACTGATTTCCCACCTCCAAACTGTGGAGAATGGTACCCATCCTGCCTACCTCTCAAGATGTTGTAGTTGGGCTGGGGATTTAGCTCAGCGGCATAAGCTCCTGCCTTGCCAGCGTGTGGTCTTGAGTTCAATTCCCGGTACCGATAAAAAAAAAAAAAAAAAGATGTTGTAGTGGCTCAGTAGCAGAGGACTTAGCGCCCGCCCCTCACTCCCACCAGCATAGGCCCTGTCTCTCCATGTCACCTGTGGGAGAGGGGAAGCTTGGGTTTCCAGACCAGCTCTCGGGCAATGTTGACGTTGTACTCTTCCGCAGCATTCTTATGGCTGGGATCCTGCCCTTTGGCGCCATGTTCATCGAGCTGTTCTTCATCTTCAGTGTGAGTACCGCTGCCTGTCCCCACCCCACCATGCATCTGTGCCTGCAGCCTGGTCTCTCCTTCTCACTTAGGTGCACTGCCTCTTACTGCTTGTGAAATTGCAGGCACACTGTTTAACCTCTCATATGCCCATTCTACAGCCTGAAATTGAGTAACAGGTTTGCCTGCCAGGACAACTTTGCAAGGTGAAGGAGACAGGCCATCTATGCAAGGTGTGGTGCCTGGAAAGGGCTCAGAACAAGAAATTTCCTTCACTAATACTACAGATCACTCACTCCCATGTTGAAGATCATTGCTGTATTTTTCTGAGTCCTTTCCCTTTTTTCTTTTTTCTAGTTTTTTTGGAGGGTAGATTTTGACGCAGGTCTAACTGTAGTTTAGTCTGGCTTTGAACTTGCTGTGTAGTTCAAACTGGCCTCAATCTCTTGGTGATTCTCTTGTCTCAGCCTTCCGAGTGTGGGATCACAGGCATGGATCACCACACCCAGATCCCTTCCCATCTACCTATTGACATTACCCAAAACTTAAGGCAAATGGGGCAAATGATCCCCGTTGTCTGGTCTTTGTGGTTTGTAAAGGCCTTGGTATTCAGGAAATGCTGCTGCTGTGAAGTCATTACTCCTACTTGGGAGTGCCAAGATGAGAGTTGGCAGGAGGACTCCTCGGAGCTCTATAAGTGTGGTGACCCAAGCCCCATGTCTAGCACAGATGGTGCCATGCCCCAGTCAGTGCTAGACAGGTATCTGCTTTTCCAGAGGAATGGCCCAGCCCTCCCCTGCTGGGACCCTGGCACACTCAGGCCTGCCTAAATTGGCTGTCCTTTGGCCCCTGTGTATTTCCCAAGGAGACCCCCTCTCTCCAGTCTATGTGCCCGGCCTGTTTTAGCCTTCACCTCCTTAGCTGCACAAGGTCATGTTTGCATAGGCTCCCAGGTAGAGATTAGTGTAACACAGTGCCTGCCATGTGGTAAGCTGCTACTGAGCGGTGGAGGCTGCTTTATATTTTGATTTTTTCCTACATGCTGCCACCTTCAGACTGGGACCCACTCAGAGCGGGGTCAGCCACACCCCAGCCCCTCTCTAAGAACATTGTGGCTCCAGTCAGAGCCATATACCAGGCCCACAGGCCCAGATAGTAGCCTGATGGCTTCTCCATTCGTGCTCTGGTGACAAGATAGTATGTGGGGAAGGCACCACTGAGCAGAGACAGGCCAGCTGAAGATTTGCTCTGGTGTGTCCACAGGCAATCTGGGAGAATCAGTTCTATTACCTATTTGGCTTCCTGTTCCTTGTTTTCATCATCCTGGTGGTATCCTGTTCACAAATCAGCATCGTCATGGTGTACTTCCAGCTGTGTGCAGAGGTAATGGGAATGGACCGGGAACTGAGGAGGGGAAGAGGCAAGGTCTCGGTTTCCAGGTGGTGCCTGACTCAGGCTGAGTCTTGGGCAGTTGAGTTGCTTCCCTCTCCAAACCTCTCATTTCTTAGCTGTGCATTGCAGTTAATGATACCATACCAGCTTCACTACATGGTTGTGTGGGGTAGTCACCACAATTTGATGAAGGACTATAGGCTTATCAGTACCAAGTCCACTCCAGTGTTAGTTTCTCCAGCAGCCTGGTGCAGATTGGTGACCTGCTCTCCTTCTGGGGGCCAGCTCCTCAGAACAGATAGGCCAGCCTGAATCTGGGTCCTCCACTAGTGGCTCTGGATAGTCAGCAAGTTGCTCAGTCTCTACTGCTGTTTAGCATGACAGGGATAGTAACAGACGTAACTTGGAGGCTGCTGACAATGCAAAATGAGCTGACTGAACTGTAGTCCTTAAAATGGTTCCCAGCATATGGGAAGCATTGCTTAATGTATAATTTTCAGGTCTACAGATGTATCTCAGTGGTAGCCCTCAGCATGTGAGATGCTACAGGTTCAATCCTTGGTATCACCAAAAATTTAAAAAGTTCTGTCAGGCATGATTGTACACACTTAGAAGGCTGAGGAGAGAGAACTGCAAGTTCAAGGACAACCCAGGCAACTTAGCAAGCCAGTTATGAATTAAAAAGGGAAGGAATGAAGCTCAGTTCTCCTTGGATCACTACTTTTCATCACTCAGATGTTACTATTCTTAAGCAGAGTCTTGAGTTCCTCAGGCTTCTATAAAATTTGGCTGGGAGAGGGCCAGGAGATGGTGACCTCTCTCTGTTTCCTCCTCAGGATTACCGCTGGTGGTGGAGGAATTTTCTGGTATCCGGGGGATCTGCATTCTACGTCCTGGTCTACGCCATTTTTTATTTTGTTAACAAGGTACCACCCTCCTGAAGGGCCCCTCAGTCTCTCTAGGCAGGAGAGTGGAGAGGAGGATGCTGGAGGGAAACCCCAATGTCAGAATCTTACTTTCCCAAATAGATATGGTAGCACACACCTATAATCCCAGCATTCAAGAGGCTGAGGCAGGAGGATCACCATGAGTTCAGGCTCAGCCTAGGCTACATAGTGAGTTCAAGCCCAGCCTGAACTACATAGCAAGATTCTGTCTTTAAAAAAAAAATGGGCTGAATGCTGCTACAGCACATCCAGTGACAGAAAAGATACTTCTTTCTGACATTCCCTTTCTCCTTCCAGACAGCTCCTGCCGTTACAAACGTCTTCCTTGAGTCACACTGCCATCTGCCCCCATATAAGTTGTATCTTCAGATCTTTAGTCTTACTCCAGAGGTCATCCTGAACAAATCTAATATATCCTTTACATTAGTTAGAATTCTCGTGATTGGCAGGTGACCAGAACCCAGTCCAAAAGAGAACTTTATCGGTTGATATAAATGTTTAAGAAATTGGAGTCCTAGCTTCAGGCATAGTTAGATCCAGGGTCTGAAAAATATCAGAGTTCTGTGTCCACACATTAGCTGTGTGTCCGTAGCAGGATCCTAACACAAAGTAGAAAGGAGGATCTCTTTTTAGCTCCACAGCTTAAGACTAAAAGAATGTCTTTCTTCTGCCATTGTGTGTCAGTCACAGGGAACACGTCATTGCCCTGCTCAGGTTACCTGCCTCTCACTCACTGTTCAGCAGGCCCGAAGCATGGTGCACTCTGATAGGCTAGCTTAGGTTTCATATGAAGAGTAATGCCCCCGATGGAACACAAACCAGTCAGTATGTTCCACAAAACACCTGAGGAGGAAGACAGGAAACAGTGCTGGGCCAGTAAAAATTACGGGTCTTATCAAGGCTCCCATCACACCTTACACTCCAGCTTGCTTTCTCATCTAAAAACCTCTTCCTCCAGCACCAGTGTGAAATGAGACCTTCGGCCAGTTGAGTTCTGAGGCCTCTTCCACTCGTGTTTTTGCTCATCCCTTTCCTGGTTTGACCATTGCCCTGCTCTTTCCTCCCCAACACCTTAACCTCTTAAGCATCCACAAGATGCTTACAGAGGAGGTGAGAGCTTGAGCCTGAAAATAGCACCTTTTCCCCTTAAGCTTAGAAAAGAATCCCAAATCATGACCTAGTGAGACTCTGTCTCAAAGTAAAAAATAAAGCTTGGAATATAGCTTAAGGTCAAGACCCTGGGTTAAATCCCCAATAACACACACAAAACAGGTGGAAATTAGAAGATAATTTTGAATGAATTATAAAGAAAACATATCAGAATTTTGGGGATATTGTTACTGCTTTCTTATGAGCTCCCAGCACTTTTTTTTTTTTTTTTTTTGTCTTTTTCCTTTTTATCGGTACCAGGGATCAAACTCATGACTGCCTGCTTGCCAAGCAGGCACTTATGCCACTGAGCTAAATCCCCAGCCCCAAGCTCCCAGCACTTTTGTGGCCCAGGAAGAGAGAGTCCTCTCAGGCCCTGGTGCCCTAGGAACATCTTGGTAACAAAATCCAGATTAGCTCTATTTGCCCCAGCAAACAGCACAACAATGCAGATAGATCCCTTGCATCACAAAGGAATCCCACTCATGGAGTCTGAAATGCTCCCAAGATAAATGTCACCATGAGATATGTTAACAGAAGTGACAAGTATTCTTGGGAAAGAAATGCAGGCTGATGGCGGCTCTCTGGTCCTTAGGGTTTAGACACCTCTCTCCAGTGTACCTTCTGCTGTCCAAGCATTGTTCAGTGCTAGGGACTGATAATCAGGGAATGGTCCTGCTGTGGTCAGTCATTCCTGCTTACAGCATTCTGGCCGTGGGTCTGACCCCGAGGTCATGAGCGTCCAAGGCAGTACATAGGCCCTAGCACAGATGAAGCCCAGCCGTTGTCTGTGAGCCCCTTTCCCTAGCAGGTGGCAGTTTTGCCACTACCTGAGGGAGGGGGGTTGGGCAGTTTGTCAGGGCCACCTGGTACTAAGCATCTACCCCTCTCTTTTCTCCTTCCTTGTTGCCCCAGCTGGACATCGTCGAGTTCATCCCCTCTCTCCTCTACTTTGGCTACACTGCCCTCATGGTTCTGTCCTTTTGGCTGCTCACGGGCACCATTGGCTTCTATGCAGCCTACATGTTTGTCCGCAAAATCTACGCTGCTGTGAAGATAGACTGACTGGGATGGACCATGGCCAGGCCCACTCCGTCCTTGGACAGGAAGCCACCCTGTGTGGGGAACTGCAGGCACTCAAAATTAAATAACTCCTGCTCATTCGGAATCTAACTCCTGGCACAGTGTTCCTGGATCCCGGGGCCTTGTGGAGGGCGGGAGGGCCTGTAGATAAATCTTGCATTTCTCTTCATCTTATACAGGTTTTGTGGGGGCTGAATTTTTTGTGGGTTTTTTTCTTCAGTGCTCAGAAAGTTCCCTTTAGTAGGAACTCTCTGACCTGTCTGTTCAGGTTTATTTTGGTTTGGGGTTTTTTTCCTTAGTTTTTTTAAACGAATGGATCCAGGATGGATAACTCCACCAAAATACTGGGTTTGGTCACTGTGTCCACCTCAGTTCCTCAGGAACTGTTGGCCACCCCACAGCTAACCAGAAGAGGAGAGGCTTAGGCCCCAGTGACAGTTCTGAGCCTCACCATGGATGCCACGACACTGTTCTATTCCAGCCTGGACAGCCCCCTCAGTGCCAAGCAACCTCTCTCCCCACCTACTTCTCTCTTGCCTAGCTTCCTCCCAGGCCTCCAAGGTAGAGCTTCCAGCCAGCCCTCTGAGCCACCTTTTCACAAGGAGCAAGCCCAAGACTCGGGGGTTACAAGGAAAGGCCCTGGAAGCACTGGGGCGGGCTCCCTAGGGCAGCAGGAACCCCCCATCAGAGCAGCTGGAGTCTGTTAACTAAGGAGGAGGAAGAGGAGAGACTTGCAGTGAACTGTTCTTGTGCCAAGAAACCCTGGATCCGGAGCCATGGATTTGTAGAGCCAAGCATTCACCTGTGACCGGGAAGGGATGGCTAACACCACTAGGGCCCTTGCCCCTCAGGACTGCTCCCAGTTCTTTCTTCAGGGGCTGCCAATCTTTCCAAAGAGCTGGTGGTGAACCTTCTGCTTCACTTCCAGGGGAGAACAAGGAGGCCTAGAGACCTCACATCCCCTCCTCGAGGTGGCTGGCCAGAGCCTTCTCTCCCTAAAGTCCCTTGGCCTCAGTGTTTCTGCTCGTTTCTTTTAGCCAGACTCATGCCCCCACCTCCCACCTGAGTTATATTGGGACACCCAGAAAACTCCTGGGAGAAGGAAGTTTTGTCATTCCTTCCCCATTTCCCAGGAAGAGCAAGAAGTCCAGTGTCCCCAAGCTGAGAGGAGGAGACTCGTGGCTGCCTGACTCTTCTGCAGAGCCCTGCTCTTCCCAGCCACAGGCCACCTGTGCAAGTCACAGACATTGGCTCACAAATTGTAAAACTATGTTCACCCAGGATTAGGGTTTAAATAATAGCCTCTTGTCCTTGCTGCAGCCCACCACGAGACAAATCTCAGGATGTAGGTTAAGCAAGGAACACCCACACACGGCTCCAGTCTCCAGGGCCTCTGCCAGCTCTGTCAGTCAAATTGGTGAGCTTCTGAGTCTTGCCTCCTAGTGATTCTGCAGTACCAAGCAGCATCTATCAGGAATCGGGTTGGAGAAGAAAGAACCCAAGCAGCAGAGAATGATACCGGAGTCTTTTGTTCATTCAAATCTTGGATTTTTCCCTCCATAGGAGATTCTTTTTGGGGGGAGTGAGGAAATGGACTCCACAGAGGGTTCAAACATTGTCAATTTTTCTGACTTTTTAAATCATCGTCATTATTTTTAATTTAAAAAATGCCTGTATGCCTTTTTTGGTCCAATTGTAAATAAAAGTGCCATTGTGCTGGTATGTCTCATATCACATTAAGGGTAATGGGTCTGAGGTCTAATGGCTTCCTCAAGTGGGTTGTGCTGTGCAGTTTCTCTTGATGCTCCTGTCAGGCTTCCTACCTAGGGCTCAGGCCACTGCTCTTCACTGCCTGCTACAAGTCCACAGCCTCTCTTATTTACTCAGCCCCCTATCCACACTGAATTAAAGCATGTGTGACTCTGACCCCACAAGCAGGGAATCGCCATCAGGTGTGGGCTTTGGTATAAGACAGACCTGGTTTTTGATCCTAGCTCCAATGTTGTACAGCCAACTCACTTCACGCTCTTGTATCATGAGTAACTTTCCACTAAAGCAAAAGAAATGTAGGTCAGCATATTCCTGTAGTTCCGGCACTGGTGGGACCCCCTCTTACAAGACAGGGAGAAGGAAAGGGAAGCGACGGGCAGGGACAGGAAAGGGAATGTGGGTTGAGGGGTTGGGCATGTAGCTTAGTGGTAGAGCATGGCTTAGCATACACAAGGCCCTGGGTTCCACATCCAGTACCAAGAAAGAAAGAAGTTGAAGTCAAACTAACCTAAGTCCTAAATGGAACTAATTGGTTCATAGATGCTCAGAGACATTGGGTTTTCTTCAGTTCCGGCTCGGTCCAGGGGCTCAAAGGATGGTCTTGGAGCTCTGCTGCGCTTCTCTGGGAACTCATTCTGTGCATTTTCAACTGTGTTCCCTGTGAGGGAGGCAGAGGGCTGGCATGGTGCCTCACTCTGTAGTTCCCAGTTGGTATGCCAAGGAGAGGAAAAGACGTCTCCTTCTCTACTCCAATACATTCAGTATGTTTGTTCAATGTGGAAATCCCAAGAAAGGTGTCTGACCCAGTTTGCACTGCTGGTTGTATATCTTGTGGCAATCACTATGTCCAGGAGTATGGAGTACATTCCCAAGAGTACTGGATACTGTGAATTTCAGCCCCACTTAAGTTACCCGGAATGGGTGATGAGCAAAGAGTAGTCTCCCTTAAACAGAGCGTCGTGATGCACACCTATGATCCCAGCATGTAGGAGGCCGAGGCAGGACGATCACTGTGAGTTACAGGCCAGGCAGGCTACTTCAAGGCCAGCCTGAACTACATAGAAGACCCTGTCTAAAAAACAGAAACAACCAAAAAAGCAGTCTCCCTTGGAAAGGGTCATATAGCAAAAACAGCAATTTCCTGTAAGACCTCACCTCCTCCTGCTCAGTCTTAGCTTTCTCAACTAGAGTGTTTTCTGTGTCCAGACACTGTTCCACTTGCCATATGTTGGTCCATTTAACAGGTTCACACCTGGGCTGTAATTGCTATCTCTCTCTTCCGGGAAGCTCTCAACCGCAGGTGGTGCCTGTGTCACTGCCCCATCGAGCAGCGTGGTTGGTCCCATTGGATGGTACAAGCCACCCCATGGGTCAGTCACACAGTATCACTGGTGCTCAAACCAGCAGGAACCTGTTAATCTTGGTAAGATCTGAGATAACAAAATGTGCCTCAGAGACAGATTCTTCCTTAGTGCCCTTTGACAGTCGTGACCTGTTGGGTGTCCATGCAGGATGGATCAGCTAATTGGGCCAGCTGCACTGCAGTCTTTCCTTCCAACCACTGTGTATAAAATTATACATTGTTGATGTAAATAACTGCAAAATTTGATAGGTTGACAAGCCCAGGAAGCCATCACCACAGTTAGCATAGAGAAAACAGCAGGTTTCCTCACGCCATCCTAAGGCACCACTCATCAGCTTTCTGTCATTGTAAGTTTGCATTGGTATCTGAGGTTTTCATTCAGTGTATTCTATTCCTTTTGTATCCGATCATGTGGAGTTGGTTTATCCACTCACCCTTTCCTGGACATTTGAGTGGGTTCCCATTTTAGCTATTACAGGTAGAGTTACTACTACCAGCCAGGCGTGGTATCACATGCCTGTAATCCCAGCAACAGGAGGCTGAGACAGGAGGATCACCATGAGTTAGAAACCAGCCTGGGCTGCAAAGTGAGTTCAAAGCCAGCCTGAACTGCATAGGGAGACTTATCTCCATTTAAAAAAAAAAAAAAAAAAGTTGCTACTACCAACAGAGGCAGTGAAGTGGCTGGATCATGAGATAAGTATGTGTTTAACCCAAACAGTGAAGCTCTTCCCTAAGGTGCCTGTATCAAATTCGCTTCCACAGTATGCTACAGTCCCAGTTTCTCTACCCTCTTTTTTTTTTTCTTCCTGAGACAGGATTTCGTTATGTAGTTCAGGCTGACCTTCAATACACTGTATAGCCCAGGCTGGCTGATTAGCTATTTGAATAGGTACATTATGTCTCATGATTTTAATTTACATTTCCCTAGTAATGGGTAATGTTAAGCATCTTTTCATGTGATTGTTTATGTGTAATGTCTTTGGTGAAGTATCTGTTGAAGTCTTTTGTCCACTTTTACTGAATGATTTGAGTTTTTTGTTTGTTTTGGTACCAGGGATCAAACTTATGACCTAGTGCTTGCCAGATAGGCTTTTGTGCTGCTGAGCTAAATCCCCAGCCCCATGATTTGAGTTTTAAATTTTGAGAATTCTTTTTTTTTTTTTTTAATTTTGAGAATTCTTTATATTTTCTGCATACAAGTCATTTATCAAATGCTTTGCAAAGATTTTCTTTCAGTCTATGGCCATGGCCTGTGTTCTTGTTCTTTTTGTTTGTTTGTAGTACTAGGGATCGAACCAAGGCACTCGGCACTGAGCTGCATCCCCAGCCCTTTTGTTATTTGAGACAGGATCTTTCTGAGTTTTCCAGACTGGTTATCCTTTTCCTTTTGCCTTTGTGCCTTTGACAAAAATCAGTTATCCATAGTTGAGTGAATTTATTTCTGGAATTCTGTTCTGTTCCATTGATCTGTTTGTCTGCTTGTATGCTAAAACTTGTTTTTAGTACTACAACTTAATTTCTTAAAATCAATTGCTACTATCCTCTAGTTTTATTTATTTTCAGAGTTGGTTTGGCCATTTCAGGCCTTTTGCATTCCCACGTGAGTCTTTAAATTATCTTGTTGATTTCTACAAAAAGCTTGCTGGAGTTTCAGTTGGAATTGTGTCAGATCTATAGGTAATTTTGGAAAGAACTGATAACAGTGTCAGGTCTCCCAACCCATGAGCAAGTTATGCCTATTTATTTAAGTCACATTTACTTTCAGCAATATCTTATGTTGTCGGTACCTACATTTTCACATCTTTTATTTTATCCCTAGTATTGGGCATAGAACCCAGGGGCTTTGCACACAGCCACTTCCCCAGGCCTTGTATTTTGGGATAGAGTCTTGCTAAATTGACCAGGCTGGGGCCTGGGGATTTAGCTCAGCAGCATAAGTGCCTACCTTGCAAGCAGGCAGTTGTGAGTTCGATCCCTAGTACCAATAAAAAGAAAAAGGAAAAAAAAACCACACACACACACATAAATTGATCGGGCTGGGTTCAAATTTGTGATCCTCATGCCTTACCCTCTGATTCCTGGGTTTACAGGCAAGGGCCACCAATTTTTCACATTTTTTTTTGTCAGACTTAATTCCTAAGTATTTCATTATTTTTGTGCTGTTATAAATGGTATGGATTTATTTCTAGTTTTTCATTGCTAGTATATAGAAATACAACCGATTTTCTAACATTGATCTTATAGCCCAACACCTTGCTGAACACACTTTTTAGCTATTTTTTTATTTTTTTTTTTATCAGTACCAGGGATCGAACTCACGACCACACACTTGCAAGGCAGGCACTTATGCCGCTGAGCTAAATCCCCAGCCCCTCACTTTTTAGCTTCTAACAGCTTTTTTTATAGATCCCACATTTTCAAAATAGGGGATTATGTTGAATGGAATGAAGTTTTACTTCCTTTCTAGTCTGGATAACTTCTATTTTTTGCTTAATTACGCTGGTTGCAGCTTTCAGTATAGTGCTAAATGGTGAGCATGGATATTCTTGTCTTTAATTTGTTCTTTTCTAGTAACTTAAGGCAGAAAATTATTGCATGCCTATAATCCTAGCACTCAGGAGGCTGAGGCAAAAGGATTGCTGCGAGTTCAAGGCCAGCCTGGACTACATAGTGAGTTCAAGACCATTCTAAGCTATCTAGCCAAACCTATCTCAAAAAAAAAAAAAAAAAAAAAAAAAAAAGAGGAAATTGAAATGTTTTGTTTTGTTTTGAAGGTAGCATTTCATTATATAGTCCAAATTCAAACTGGCCTCCACCCTGAGGTTGAGATCCTCTTACTAGTTTCCCAACTACTCACATTATACATCCTTGCCAGTGTACCCAGCTCTTGGATTTTTAAGTCTGGTAGCAGTATCCCAAGAATTATGGTGTGTGTGTTTTCATTGTAATTCAGTTCAAAATTACTTTCTAATTTCCATTTGTTTTGTTTTTAGGTGTGTGTGTGTGTGTGTGTGTGTGTGTGTGTGTGTGTGCTGGGGATTTGACCCTTGACCTTGACACTTGGCTCTATTCCCAGCCCTACTGTTTTTTTTAATTTTGAGACAGTCTCACTGAGTCACTGAATTGCCTGGACTGGGATCAAAGTTGCAATCATCCTGCTTCAGGTTCCCATAATGCTGCCATTTTAGGTGTGTACTACCATACCTAGCTTGATTTCTTTTTTGTTTTGGTTTGGGTTCTTTTTTGGTTTTGTTTTATTGAAACAGGGTCTTGCTGTGTAGTTTAAGCTGGTTTTGAACTCACTGTGTAGCCCAGGCTGGCCTTGAACTTGCAGCAATCCTGTCTCAGCCTTCTGAGTGCTGAGATTACACACATGCCCACTGTGCCCGGTTCAAGCATCTTTATGTTACTCATTTCTAATTTAATTCCATTGTCAGAGACTTTGTGTGACTTGAAGTTTTTGACTTTTTTTATGGCCCCAAATATGATCTATCTTGATAAAGTTCATGTTCACCTGGCAAGAATGGGGAATCTAAATTCTTGAGTGATGTGCAAAATAAATCTCAATCAGGTCAAGTTGTCTGATGACATTCAAGTCTCTGATAACCTTGCTGGGCTTCTGCCTGCTTGTTCTACCAATGAAGAAGAGAGAAATACTGAAATGTCTGACTAAAATTGTACATAAGTGTGTTTTTCCTTGGGGTTTTAGTCTTGCTATATGTATTCTGGTATGTACATACTGGCCTTTGAATAACTTTATCTCTCGTAATAGTCTGCTCTGAAGTCTATTTTGCTGTAATCCCAGTGCGTGGGAGGCAGAGGTAGGAGGATCACTGTGAAATTGAGACCAGCCTGGGTTACATAGTGAGCTCAAGGCTAGGCTAAACTACATATCAAGATCCTGTCTTAGAGAGACAGACAGACAGACAGACACAGAGAGACTTTGATATTGAAATTATACCTTCTTTTAACTAATGTTAGCATATATCTTTCCCCATCCTTGTAACCTATTTCCATTTTTATGTTTACTGTGTTTCTTGTAAGTAACATATAGTTTGGTCTTGGTTCTTTTATCCAGTCTTGTAATCTCTGCTTTTTAGTTGGGGCTTTTAGATCCTTTATATTTAATATCAGTATTGATTTGACTGAGTTTAAGTCTATGAGGTGTGATTTTAAAATATGGTACACTTAAATTTATGGTGACAGACACATTACCATTCCTGGCACCGCTCCCCATCATTTGAAACATATTTACCCCATCATTCTTGCCACTTTCTGAAGCAGTTGTACAAGTCCTTTGGTGGTGTCCTTTGGTTGCACTGTTGTGGCTGCCTCAGTATCCTGAACATTTTCTTTTCATAGTCATTTTGACCTTGGGGAAGTCTGGAAGCACATATATTGCTGTGGAATGATGATTTTAATTCTTCTGGGAAAATACTGAGAAAGGGGTATACTGGGTCAAATGGGACCTCTAATCCTAGTTTTCTGAGGAATCTCCACACTGATTTCCACAGTGGTTGCAGCAGACTATACTCCCACCAACAGTGGAGAAGGGTTCCTTTTCCCCACAGCCCCTCCAGCAGCATTTGTTATTGGTTGTTTTCTTACTGGTAGCTATTCTCTCTGGGGTGAGGTGGAATCTCAGTGTTGTTCTAATTTGTACCTCTCTACTAACCAGTGATGTTGAACACTTTTTTCATACATTTATTTGCCATTTATGTTTCTTCATCAGGGAAGTGTGTATTTTTATCACAGTAGCTCTCTAGTATAATTTCAGGTCAGGGATAATTTTTGGTTTGGTTCTTTAAATTTGGGGAGCCTGATTTTTTTTTCAGTTCTTTGTATGTTCTAGTTATGAGTCCTTTGTCTGAAGAACAACTGGTTAAAATTTTTTTCCCACTCTGAGTTGTCTTTTCACTTTGTTGATGCTTTTTTTTTTTTTTTTTTTTTACCAGGGATCAAATTCAGGACCTCACACTTGCCAGGCAGGTGCTTATGCCGCTAAACTAAATCCCTGGCCCTGCTGGTGATTTCTTTTGTGGTTATGTAAAAGCTTTTTAATAGGATGAGATCCCAGTTATTGATTCTTTGTATTATTTCTTGTGTGATTGGGGTTTTGTTCATGAAACCTACACCTATGGAATTTTGTCTATTCTCTCTTCCAGCAGATTTAATGTTTCTGATTTAATATTTAGGTCTTTGATCCATTTTGATTTTAGCTTAGTGCATGGTGATAAACATGGGTCTAGTTACAGTCTTTGGCATGTAGGAAGCCAGGTTTTCCAGCGCCATTTATTAAACAGGCTTTAATAATTTGATCTTGCTTCTAGTGAACGTGTTTAGGTCTTTTGTCAAAGATAAGGTGGCTGAGTGTGTTTAGAGTTCTGCATCTTCTGATCTCTTTCAGTGATCCTCAGGTCTGGTTTTTTTCCCCAGTACATGTTATTTTTATCACAGTAGCTCTGTAGAATAATTTCAGGTCAGGAATTGTGATGCCCCCTGCCTGGCTTTTGTTGTTGAGATTTTTTTGTTTGTTTGTTTGTTTGTTTTGCTGTTCTAGGTCTCTTATGGTTCCAAATGAATTTGAGGAATATTTTTTCTAGTTTTGTGAAGTATGCTAATGGTATTTTGATTGGGATTGCATTAAATCTGTGTAACACTTGTGAGCATGGCTGTTTGTACTATGTTGGTTCTTCCTATCTATGAGTGAGAGATCTCTTTTCATTTTCTTATATCCTCTTCAATCTCCTTTTTCAGAGCACTGTAATTTTCACGGTACTGTACATGTCTTTTTACTTCCTTTGTTAGATTAACTGCTAAGTATTTCATTCTTTTGGGTGCTATTGTAAAGGGTGTGGTTTCCATAATTTCTCTGAGTTTGTTGTTTGCATACAGGAATGCTACTGATTTTGGAGGTGTTAATTTTGTATACTGGTACACTACTAAATTTGGTTATTAAACCTAGAAGTCTTTTGGTGGAGTTTTTGGGGTCTTCTATGTAGTTATCATGTCATCTGCAAATAATGATAATTTAACTTCTTCCTTTCCTATCCTTACTCCTTTTATTTTTTCTCCTGTCTGATTGTTCTAATGTTTCCAGAACTATGTTGAACAGGAGTGTTGATAGTGGACATCCTTGCATTGTTCCTGATTTCAGTGTGAAAGCTTCCAGTTTTTGACCATTTAGTATGATGCTGCCTGTTGGTTTGCCAGAGCTTTTATCAGATTGAGGTAAAGACCTTTATTCCAGTTTTCTATACAGTGTTTATCATGAATGGATGCTGGACTTTGTCAAATGCTTTTTCTACATCTATAGAGATGGACGTGTGGTTTTGTCTTTGGCTCTGTTGATGTGGTATATTACATTTATTGATTTGTGTATATCAAACCATCTCTACATCCCTGGAATAAATGCTACTTGGTCATGGTGTATGGTCTTGATGGTTGGCTGCATTTTTGTTTGCCAGTATCTTGTGAAGGATTTTTGTATCTCGAGCCATTAGGTGTATTGGTTTGTAGTTTTCTTTTCTGGTTGAGTCCTTCTCTGGTTTAGGTATCAGAACAATTCTTGCTTCCAGAAGTGAATTTGAAAGTATTGCTTCCCTTTCAAAGGAAGTGAGCTGGGGAAGTCACAGGGCTCATCTCCATCTGTCCCTAACCTCTGCCCTGTCCTTGACAACTACAGCTTCATATATTTGGTTGTTTTTTGTTGCTGTTGTTTTTGTTTGTTTTTTTGGTCTCAGACGGGCACATAAACTTGATCCCTCTTCTCTATATTAGCTAGAAAGAGAACTTGCTACTTGCTACAGGGGCCTGTTACTGAGGCCACACACTCCATAAACAGCTGTTGTGAGTTCAGTGCGAGCCCCGCACACAGCAGGTGCTCGATCAGTCATTCTTTCCGCACCCACTGTAGGCTTGGGTTCTGGGGATCTTAAGTCTGGTGATGACTTGGCTCAACTTAAGGAAATTTTTAAGTTAAGTCTTGTAATCGAACCTATGCTGGTCAGCACCCTATTATCCTGAGGGCCATCACAAGGTGAAAGTGCATCTGGAGGACCCCCTAGACGGACTGAATTATGATTAGCAATTCCTAGAGTGATCCTAGCTGATCCTCTGACATTAGGAGCAGACATCCACTTCCTCCACCCCAACCTCAGTTTTAGCAAGTCATAGTACCCTGTTCCCTCTGGCCAATTATGGATTCAAGAATAGGTGTGTAAACAAAAAAAAAAAGAATAGGTGTGTGAGCCAGGTATAGCCTAGGTGACACAGGACCAGGAAATGGAGTGGCTTCTGGGGAAGGTCTCTTTCCTTTTAAAGGAAGTCACAGTAATTGCCATAGCTCAGAGTGAGTCTTGGAGACACTGCCACTGTCTTGGCACCAAGCTGAGGAAGAAACTAATATGAAGGTTGACAGAGAAAAGAAATCCCAAGTCTTACAAGATACCATTGAGCTAATAAGCAAACAGCCTCAAAGCCTGTCTCACCTCTGGATATTTATGTAAAGAGAAAAAAATCTGTTGCTTAAGTCAATTAAAGTCAGAGTCTCTGTTGGATGTAACAAAAAGCACTGTCCCTGAGCTGGCCACCTGGACATCGGGTGTGCTTGGATGGAGGGAGCCCCTGGAGTGACCTTTCTTCCTGCTTGGAGTTTCCACTTGGGCCTCTGGACAAGGAACCAGGCTGAGGTCCGTGAGAAGACATAGTCAGGACCACAGTGGGGAATCGTGGCAAGCAGGAGCAGCTGCCCAGGCCTGCCTTTCCGCCAGCACCTGTTGCGCCACAATCCAAGCCAGAGCCCAGAGCTCTGGGGGGGCGCACAGGTGGGGCCTCATCCACCCACTCAAGCCACAGTTTAGTTCTGCTGAGCAAGGGTAAGCACGCACCACCACTTCCTTGAATTTTTGCTGAAATAGTGTTCTTGAAGGAAAATATCAAAGTCCCCTGAGCTATAATCAAGGCAATTGCAGATTACAAGTAATTGCCAGTTTCAGGAAAGATTTTTTCTGAGATTGAAAATAATGTCCAAAGTTCTTTTCTACTCCATCAGAAGTAGATGCCTGAGATAAGGTAAGCAAAAACTCTGTGATCCAAAGCTTATGCTTATGTCCAGGGTCACAGAATGGGCCCGGCGGCATTTACTGCCCCATCTTCAAGACTTCCTTGAATGGCAGAATTCCTAACCCTAGAGGCAGTGGAGCCCCAGAAGAGCCTTCAGCAGGCTTTGATGCCCTTGTGCACACTGCCAGAATGGCCTGTCTTCCCCTTGCCCACCTGGAAGTCCCTCCTGGACCTCAAAGATGTGCAGCATTTGTTAATTCCAGTTACTGAGTCCCCAACTGTGCTGAGCCTGGTTCTAGAAAAGCGGATTGAAAGTGAGTGAAACAGCAGAACAGAGAAAAAGATAATAGACATGCAGCACAATAGCAGGAGCTGTAAGTGCTCAGACAAAATCCAATCAGAAAATGGGGGAGTTACAGGGCGGTTTCTAGAAGCAGGTTAGCAAAGGCTTCCCTGAAGAGATAAGATTCTTTGTCAAATATTATGAAGTACATTAGCAGAGAAGCCTTAAAAAGCAAGAAGCCAGTTTTGCAGATACCTGCAGAAAGTTCTAGGCAGCGGGTGCAGATAGCAAAAGGCTGGTATAGCTACAGATCATCCAAGACAGGCGACTAGAGGTGGCTTCATGAGAGCTTTACAGAATATGCCGAGCCTGTTAGCCTGAAGCAAGACATGACCTGACTCAGGTTTAGACAGCGGTTGTGGCCACTGTATGCCTTAAAGCCCCTGGTACACATTAAACAATGATGATCCTTTTCTAGGTATTTTCCCAGAAGAATTGAAAACATCACACCACAGCAATATATGTGCACCCATGTTTGTAGCTGCACAATTTTTAATAATCAGATCTTGGAAACAACCCAAAAAGCCCATCATTGGGGAATGGATAAAAAAGGGTGTAGTATTTTTATACAATGGAGTACTACTCAGCTATAAAGCAGGATAAATTAGAGGCTCTTATAGGTTAAAAAAAAAATGTATGCAATTAGAGACCATACTCAGAAGTGAAATAGGACTCATGTATGTAAACATGGTATTGTCTTGTTGGTGTAAGAAACCAAAAGATCCAAAAGTTACCACAGATACAGTGAAAGGGAAAGAAACTGCTCAGAGGGCAATTAGATTGTTTATTAATTTTGCATGCCTGTAGTTGGTAGCCGGAGCAACTATTTTGAAGACAACACTATGTAGTACAACAACCATTGTTAAATTCCTATCATCTTGTTTTGAAATCCTCTATCACTATTGTTTTATTGTTGTTGCTGTCATTTGGCTTTTGCTGTTTTTTGTTTGACTGCTTTTTTATTTTTCTGTGCCTTTTTTTCTCTTTAAAATAATAATAATAATAAAAAGCAGTGATCATTGTCACTGCTTTTCAGCCTCAAGCTGAGCTCCCTATCTTCAAGCTCAAGGATGGCGGGGACCAGGCTAGTCATCTCAGGCGCCAGTGCCCAGCAGAGGGGAGGTGCTCATAGGAGTAACTTAACACATACATGAGCCAGCAAAGCTGGGTTCTGAGGATGAGCGCCCCTGCCAATCACCAGGCGCAAACTAGGAAAGCACATGGGACCCAAACTTCTAGATCTCCAGGACGTCTAGAAGTGTAGTCTGATTCCCCTGGAAGTGCCAGGGATAAGGGTCTGCACAAAACAAAACCCAGAGGTTGCAGCCCAGCCAGGCTCCACTACCAAAATTCTGATTTTAAGCTATATGTGGGAGGTGGCAGAAACTGTTGTGGACTGGGAGACCATGGGAGGGTTTCCTGGAAGAGTGGATAAGATTCAAAGTGAAGACAGGAAGCCAGCATGCAGGTGCGTGCCTGAAATCCCAGCGCTCGGGAGGCTAAAGCGGGACTGCTGTGAGTCCGAGGCTAGCCTACGTTAGACTGGCTTGCACTACACAGTGAGATCCTGTCTCAAAAAAAAGTTCTTTTACGTGAAGACACGATTTGAGTTGCAGACTCTTTCCTCTAGCTGCACTGCGAGTCTCACCTTGAACCACACCTGATACCTCCTCCTGCCATCCACAGAATAGAGCTCTGGCCTGGTATCCTGAGTTCCTGTTTTTAGAAGTTAGCTTCCATGTGCTCATCCAGGTTTGCCTCTCCCAAGCAGTTCCATGTCATGCTGATCCCTGAACACACGGTACATCTCACAGCCTAGTGCTTGCTGTTCCCTCTGCCAGGAATTCCCTTCTCCAACCCCACTTTCTAATCTTTACCATTTCTCAACGCACATTTCCTGTGTCCAACTTCAGAGGAATGTAAACCCTGTGACCTCACATCACATACACCTGAGGTGAACCGACGGCCACTGTGGACTGTCAGGTTCTGACCCCTTGGGGTGACTGTTACATGCCAGTTTGGCCCCTTGTCCCTCTGTGATTACTAGAAGCAAGCCCTTTCACTGCCAGATCTGTTCTAGCTGGGTGACAAATTAACGCCCCCTCGCCCCACTTTTTCCCCAACTGAGGCCCTTTGCCCTCCATCTGGGCAGAGCCGTGCACAGCCTCACACTCCCGCACGTTTGCATAAAAGTCATCCACTCACATAAAGGTGACTGGGAGGTGTCAGAAACCAAACCACGCAGTGCAAAGCAGCAGACACCCCTACTGTCCTGACTTGGGGGAGAAGAAGGAAGGAAGAAAACCAAGTTCATTTCAGAGTTAAAAGTGATAAAGTGAAAATCATGAAAGGCTAGACAGGGGAAACCTTTGAAGAAATGGCGTTTGAGGCCAGAATGAAGGGAGGGAGCCAACGATGTATCTGTAGAAGAAAATTCCAGAAAGGCAAGAGAATGCGCAAACCATGAGGCTTTGTCTTTTGGGCGGCAGGGAGGGGCACGCTCCATGTATTCAGGGCACAGCAATGAGGCCAGCGTGCAGGGAGCAGGGAGAGCAAGTGGACGGGGAATGCAGACACGGACTAGAGAAGGCAGGGCTTTGTTAGCTGTAGGAAGGAATTCAAATGTGCATTTATTTGCTCATTTGTCTGCCAATATAGGGTTTTGATGGGGAATAATATGACCTAAGTTATTTTTTCCCCTGGACCAAAAGGTTTTTATTTTTCCATCATGCGTATTAAAGACAAAAGTGCTACAAATCCTGTTCTGATTAGACAGAGCCAGCCTGTGACTATTTCTCTGTTTAGAAGCAGCACTGTCATTACAGTGATGCCAATTACAACACGGTCACCAACCAGGACACAGAGTCCTGGGGACCATCAGTTACAGATTTGCTTCTGGAGATTATTCTCAGGGGAACGTGGTAGCAACTTCTAGTGATAAGTCCTGAAAAACCACCTTATTCAAACTACTTCTAAGAAACTTACAGTATCAGGCTACAACTTGATAACAGTCATGGTCATGTAAATTTCATGAGCACATGGCACGGAATTACACTGGCAGTCTTACGTTCTCAGCAACAACCAGGTCTATATCTGTACTGCTCAACTTCCCAGTGGGGTCAGAAAAGACAACACATAGTGCCTTACTTGAAAATAGCAATAAAAAAGCACATAGTATTAACTTTCCATCCACACAAGGTCATACCTGAACAAGCGAAAACTCCTCAAGTTGCTCTGTTCTGTTATCCTAACTTATAAAACATATTAATTTCAAAAAAGTTAGCAAAACTCTAGAGGTTCTCTGTCTTCTACCTCAAAGATCCTCAGACTCTCCTGCCTTCCTAGCTGGCACTGGCTCCAGCACACCCCTCCCCACTCTTGTGTCCCAGGGTCAAGGGGGCAGAAGACAGGCCTTCCATGGAAGGAGCTCTGGGTAGGGTCACCATCATCCCTCCCCTAAAGTGAAGTGGAGACAGACAGCCTTATGATGGGCCCAAAGAGGATGACGGAGGGACTTAGAATAGAGGAAGCTCAGTTTTCTTTCCTGCAGGAATGCACGATCCACAGGGACATAGGGTGCAGAGCTGTAGGAGAGAGAAGAAAGAGTTGGAGCTAAAGTTCCTCAAATAGAGCATAAAATGAAATGATTAACTATTCTGCCCTTGGAGATTTCCTGGTGTCTCTTTGGTAACCCTGCATCCCCCGCTCTGAGGACTCTAGGGCTTGCTAAAGGGGGTAGGGCAAAGGAGTAGAGGGAGCAGAGAGTGCTGTCAGTCTATAGGACAAGCTCTGCCCTTCTGCAGACATAAAGTCTATCTCCCTGCATATCTGCAGAATCCTTATTTCTGCAACTATTTCGTTTCTCCTGTCACTTTAATGAAACATGGTATGACATCTGGACCAGTATAGATAGCCCCCATGTTCAGAACCTGCAACCTGGAGCCTAAAAACAGGTGGGCATGTTGTGTGTGTGTGGGGGGGGGTCATGGCAAAGAGCCTGGGTTCTGTATGGGTCTAGCAACAGGGCCCAGGAAAGTGAGCTGCTGAAAGGGATTCCATCTTTGCCTGCCTCTAGCATATGTGCACATATATACACATCCTGGTGCAGTCTGGGGGGATCAGGCACTGACAGTGGCTCCGGATCCACAGGCGAGGTCCTTGTAGACTTGGGATAGGCAAGAAAGCTGATGGTGGTCTGGGCAATGGTGAGGCCCAGCATAGGCCCTCACAAGTCAATAGCAGAATAAGTTGGGATCAATATGGAACAGGAAGAACACTGTGATCCCAAAAAATGCTCTGCCCCTGCTTCATACCCTAGACTTCACCCATGCTCAAGTCACCTGACTGTCCATTCTGCCAGATGCCCAACAATCCACTTGGTGGCAGCCAGGCCTGTGGTGCTGATGCCATGCAATGGTCCATAACCGTTCAGCAGCCAGCACCAAATGCATCCTCCTCGTTTGGGTGACAGGACTCTAATTAATGTAGCCAGTGTGTAGCACTATGATGAGCACAGTGAACACAAATGTAAAGCTCAGTGTGCTCTGGTGGCTGTAAATCACTAGGCCTCAAAAAGGCACTAGTCCCTGTGATGCCTCGTGGGTGCCCATGTCAAGACAAAGATGGGTGGGAAGGCTAGGTCACAGATAGGTCTAGGCCATGAAGATAATGACAGCACAAGTCCACAAAACTGTACGTCTGCTGTAAATACAATGCTGTGTGACAGACATGTGATGCTGACATGGCACGGAATGAAGGTCACATGGAAACAACAGAGATTGGTCACAAAGGCCACAATCTTGCAGCTGAGTCCACTGAACATCCCAAGGAGCCAAAGAGCACAAAAGAGAAGGCAAACAGCACAGTGCCCACTGCTGGCCTAAGCACAAGCCCACCAGAGGCAGAAAGGAGTCTTATGTAGGTGCCATACCCCAAAGCTGTACCTTAGCCAGACTGGAACCTGTACCACCTAGGAGAGGCTTCTGTGGGACTCTTTCCTGGGCCTGGCCTGGTTCTGGAGGCCCAAAACCCCCAGCAGGTAGTACAGCAGGATGTTGGGCCACAGGTCATCTTTTTTTGGTCTTTTTCCTTTTTATCCGTACCGGGGATCAAACTCACGACTGCCTGCTTGCAAGGCAGGCGCTTATGCCGCTGAGCTAAATCCCCAGCCCCTGCAGGTCATCTTTGATAATCGGGGCAAGCCTGTCAGCCTCTGGGAAACTACGCTGTGAAAACCAGCAGAAGTTTTCATCAGAGTCTCAGTTCCGCTGTACCACAGCTGGGGATTCCAGGCCCCAGTGCCATCTGCTGAGAGTTGCAATCAACAACACCTAGCGTGCGGACCTACACTCACACACCTTCACTATCACCTTGTTTTGGAAAAGTGGAACTTGAACTCGCAACCCATCCTAGTGTGCCTGAGCTCCCACACCTCCATGTTTATCAGGCAACAGAGCATGTCTTCATCTGGCGGGAGTTGGTCATGGCTGCTAGGTGTAGGTGGTTCCAGAAGGCAGTGACTCAAAAGCCCAGAATATTTTGGATGAAGCTCCAACGGGCTAAATGCAGCAGGTGCCTCCTCCTAAACCTGCACTCAAGCCACTACTGTGCTCTGTCAGCCTGGCCACTGAGTGGCTTCCAGCTGCCACTGGGTGACCTCTAGTGAGTCCACAATTGGAACCTCAGCGTGCAGGGGCACCAGGTCTTCGTGGGCCTCTGCGTCAACCTCCAACATCTCCTCTCCCTGCAGCTATTTCTGGGTCTCCCGTTGCTTCACCACCGCCTGCCTGCGCAGTCCCCTGCATGAAGATGGCGCCCTCCTAGGTCGTCACTTCCTCGCCTTCCCACCAGCTCCCGCCCTAGCCTCCCACCGCTCTGTGCTACAGGTTTCTGCGCGCTCATCCCCGCCCCGGCCGATTTCCACGCTCGGGGCGGTGTTCGCGGAGGCCACTTCCTGATGTCCTGGGACTGGCGGACAGTCCCGAGGTCGGACTGGCAGCGTGCCACAGCTCCTGGGTCCAGGCCGCGGGGACCAAGAGCGCTCCTCCCCTGCGCGTGGCCTGACTGACAGCTGTCCCGCGCAGGTGTCGGGCCCTCAGCTCCCGCATGCACCATCACCTGAGAGGGTTGCTGTCTCCCAAGGCTCGTGGTGCACCTCTAGACCCAGCTTACGGCAATAGGGTGATGTGGCGGAGGTGCGCGTGCCCCCTCCTTCGGGGCATGTGCTCCTCCCCGCGCATACCCGCTTCCGGATGTGGAGCTGGGTGCAGACTAAGGAGTTCTGGCTGAATGGTAGGGGGCTGTCCGGTGGATTCTAGAATCCCAGAGCCAAATAGCGCTGGCGCAGATGAGGAGGTGGCAACAAGTGGAGGGGTGGTAGACCAAGCCATAGGCAGCATGGAGCAGGCATGTTGGGCATGCCCGATTCCTAGTCATTTTTTTTTTCTAGTCATGATTGTGACTCTCATCACTGCCACCTTGCCAGGCAATGACCCTTGCCAGGCTCTCACACTGCTGCATTGGGGCAGCTGTAGGACACTGTAGCCTTGCATAGGGTAAAGTACTCACGCACAGGCAGAGGGTCCAGGAGGTGTCCTTTGCAAGGGATGGCCACACCCAAACTAGGAGCCTCAGGTAATGTTGGGCACACGAAGGTGCTTGAAATATTTATGTGGAGTGAGGGCAAAACAAGATCAGGGCAGAAGAACCTGAGGCAAGGAAAGTCTTATGCCAGTGTAAACCAAGGAACAAGTGGGCATGTTTGGCTTCCAAAGGAGCTGGATGGCTAAAGCTGGGTGGACCTTGCTTCACCTTGACCTTGACCCAGAGGCAACCCTTTGCTCATACTAGCCACCATGCAATCTGCACTTGGGTAGACAAAAAGTCTGAATGGCCAGGCCCTGCCACCTATGATCCTGCAGATGTATCTGACCTGCTGTGGTCTCAACCCCAAATGTATGGTCTGCAGAGGTCACAGCATACTTCATACTCTCATCTGTGCCTGAAGCCTGTCATTTCCTCCACAGCCTTCAGACTTACACAGCTCAATGGACATGATAGCACTTTATCTGTGTCCCTAAGACATCCTGGGGTTTACACCATCCCAGACAGCAAGGTGATTTCCTTTAAATTGTAGTTGGGGTTCTGGCTGACATGGAGTGAGCATTTGTCAAGTGAAAAGCACAGATGAAGGTTCAGCCCACTGCTCTTTGTATCAAACACTGGCACATCAATACTTGCTAAATGCCCTCACACTTTCTTGGGCTGGATTCTGAGTGACTTCTAATACTTGGCTACGGACACAAGCCAGACTATGGAAAGCTTAGCCTGTGATGGAAGCATCTCAGCACAAGAGGTGGTGCCCAGGACAGGGACAACTATCTCGGTCAAGAATAAACCTTGGGCAAGGAATAAAGCTGGGCAAAGTTATGTCAGCCTTCCAAGTATCTCTAAACCTAGTGTATGGGCACAAGTGTGGGGAAGGCCAGGTCCTGGCTTTGTCAGCAGCTGTACATCCTGGGCAGAGGGTATGACAGACATTTATGTTTTCTTGAAGAACCAGCATTCATTTCTCATTCTAACAGTACCCCAAGTTTCCACTGAGAAACCACTCCTCCCTATGTCCGTCTTGTCACTGATGACTGGTTTAAGATGGTGGAGAACACCATGAAAGCTAATGAAATAGGGGGCTTCTGTGAAAAAAAGCACTCCTCTCTCATAAAAGCTAAAAAAGGTTCTCCTCTTGGTCAGCACTGTGTATAAATTAGAATTATGGCAGCGTTCCGCGCTTTTGCAAGGGGAGAACTTAGGTAGGACCTAAGATGAAGTCACAACTGCACTAGACAGGGAAGAAAGAAACATAGCTGCTGAAGCCAACTGTGTTTAAGCCTTTGGATTCCACATCAGGCATTTTCAGTTACATGAAATTTCACTGTTTAAAACCAATTTGATTTTGGTTTTGTCACCCCTGCATTTGAGAGTAACTGACAGAATGAAATGTAACACTTACCTCAAAGACATCCAATTATGAGTGGTCTTTCATTGCAAAGTACACAGCTTCAGTTAATGTGATCAGTTGCTCCAGTCTGCCCTACACTCACCATCATCACCCTTGGATGCTAAGATGTCTAGTGATTTCAATTCTTTCCAATTCCAGGCTTGTTCTAACCCTTTCCCAATCAGACAGGTTCACAACTCCCAAACACATCATTCAGAAGTTTTTAATAAACAACTTCATTATAAAAACTTTTTTTTGAAAATGTAATTCTGTAAAACATTGAAAAAATCTACCTTAACAAAGATAACGCCCTGTGCATTTTCTAATGGCACTTATATTTTACAATTAAAAACCTTGTTTTATATAAAGCCAAAAATACTCCAAGAGGTTATTCACTGTGTTTACAAAGTGCTAGAAGATTTTTGTCTTGTATTTTTCTCTCTTTAAATAATCTGGCGTTACGAAAGAGTGGCCTCAAAGCCTCAGCCACTCGGAGGGAGGAAAGGGCGTGAGAAGTGGTGTTCAGGCATTCATTCTAGTGCTGCATACACAGAGGTGGAGAGGTGGGGGGAGGGGAGTCAGCCGAAACCAGAAGCAACTGGACTGGGATGCTTCCACACCCCTCCACAGAGGCACTAGGTTATCACAGTGAACACCCCTTCCCCTCGCCACAGGCCCTACTCTCCAATGGTGAAGGTTATGGCCAATTTCTTCCACAGCAGGTTCAGAGCTCCAGGAGAGGCCAGGGTGGGGGGTCCCAGAGGAATATGGACTTTTCTGGCCAACACCTGCCTAAGGCAAAGTTTCTTATTACATAAATATCCTTGTTAAAAAGCAAAATATTGATCCTGTACAATATTACCTGTTTTAAAAAATCGTGCTTAAAAACAGCTCCTAGATAAGAGGGAAGATTGAGGGAGGGTAGAGAAAACAGCTACCAAAACGGGAGGAGAAAATTTAAGGGATACTACGGAAAGTTTAGGGCACTGGGGAATCTCAACTTAGGACAATATCTACGAGCAAAAAAATAATCAAACCTGCTTCCTGAATTTCCATCAACAAATGCCATTTATAAAAAGCTGGGGAGAAAAACTCATTGGTGAACCTTCCCCTGCCTCCACCTCTTAGAGAGAGGGCAGAGATCCTTTGAGCTGACACCCAGGCATGACAGTTCCTGGGCTCAGGACTGTACTCAGCCCTGAGCAGCTAATGTGCAGGGTAGAAGGTGCCTGTCCCTGTATAGGTCAGCTTACTACCTACGAGAGGCTGGACTTGGGGTGCAGAAAGGAGACATTGCTCCTTTTTTCTGGTCCTTAGTCTGTTACACATGCCATGGCTCCTGTCCTGGCAGGTGTCCCTCAGGTTCTCATGGCTCCAGCGGGATACTGAAGCATGTCTGGGTACTGAGTAAAAGATAAAGCTACTCTTATCCTTTGAATGTCCTGGCCTTTCCAAAAAGGGGAGGGGCTTTTTTGGTGGGTTGGAGTGGAGGGAGACTTAAGAAATAGCAGGATGGCTATGGTTCACAAAAGGTGAAGGCAGACAACGTTCCTTTGCACTAGCAAAGTTCACAGTGACAGGAAAATTTCTTGTGATGGTGACCACACGGAGAAGAGGAAAGGCAGGAAGAGGAAGGGAGGTGGGAAAGAAGGATGGCAAGGGAAAGAGACACGGGCCAGTAATATTGTAAATAGCTGTCTTGCCTGTCCTATGAGTTGCAAAGCATCCCTATAGAGGGAGAAGTTCAAGGAAGGGACAGGGAAATGGCAGGCAGAGAAGATTCCTCTAACTGCCCAGGACTATATTCTGTAGCCAAGGGCCCATGTGCCTCTAGAAACTGAGGGTACAAGGAAGACAGCAGGCAAGGGCAGGGTTGCTAGGTCTAGAGAAGACCAAATACAAGGAGAATGGCAGCAGCAAATCCTGCTTGGATTCTCACATACTATTTCCTATAACATGAGTCCCAGTAACATGCACAGCATGCAGGAGGTGGCTGCGTACCAAGATAGACACTTTAAAAAAATTAGTCCCTGGGACTCACTGAAACTAATTTTTAGAAGCAAATCACATAGACTGATGTTAACCTTGCCAGACATTTTTATATCTGGCTTTGCTTTTGAAAAAGTATCCCAAGCTACCTTGTCTAAATCAAAACATGGTTTATTATTCACTCTGTATAGCTTCTAATCAAGGGCCAAGGAGCTAAATTTCAAGGCTTTCACCTCAAATAAGGATACTGGCCTGGACTAAAGCAGAAGCCTACGTCTTGACCTGCTCAGTTACTGATGATACAAAGAGTCTAGATAGAAAGAGGTGGAAGGCCTAGTAGAAGGGTGAGGCAACTCCTAGGTAGTTTGTCCTGAAACCCTAGTGGAGAGGCCAGCATGAGGCACCACGTCAGAAGTGCCCAGAAACTGCTGGCTACATCTGTACAAGTTAACAGTAAAGAGGTAGAAGTGTGTTTCTGAATCAGAGAGGAGGTATCTCAAGAAGGTCCCACGATAGTGGTCCCTGAGCTGCCTCCTTCCATGCGTGGGAAGAGCCCATGCAGAACTGAGATGAAGCAGGCTTTGGGGTCTGGCTGGGTTTGGGGGAAGGGCTACACTGTCTGTGCCAGGGAGCCCCACAAGTCAACAGAACTAATCTCCTCTTGCAAAAAATCTTGTTAGATAATAGGGACAAAACTGAGGGGGACCACGAGAAGGTGAAAGTTTCTTGATGGACAGCACAGAAGCCTATATACAGTGGCCCTGCATCCATGGGGACTGCAAAGTGGAGATGAAGGGACACTGTGGGTTAGAAAATTTTTGGTATGGGAGACAACAATGATTAGACTGATTAGGACTCAACTATCTGCTCAGTCCTAGCTTTCTGAAAACTTCTAACAATTCCACAACTTCCTGAAAAAGGGGCAGGTAGGAAGGAGACAAAAGAGGGGCTTCTTTGCTGTTCCTACCCACCTAGAATCCAGAGTCCCTCCTTCCAAGACAAATAACAACAGATCATAATGTTTTGAATGGGAATTAAGGAATGGGGAGGTGACAAATACGCGCATGCTTTTCATTTCTTCTCCTCTCCAGTTAAAAAGGGTGATGAGGGGGTCATGATGGACTTGGAGAAAAACAGACCTGTGAGAAAGCTGCTCCAATCTTCTCGCCTATCTCCTGTGGACACTGCCGAGGAAGGCAGGAATAGATGCAGTCATGGAAGATGGCAGAAACTGAAGCAGTCCAAAAAGTTTATTTCCCCACGGGGGAAAGAATGTGACCTCAAGTGAAGAGAAGTCAGCAAGACCCGACTCCGCCTTGTAAACAGGGCTCCAGTTAACACCAGGTACCAAGTGGTTCCGACTGGTGCCAACTGAAATGGACTGGTGGGAATGGATTCACGGTGTGTAAACAGTGTTCACTGCAATCACTCTAAGGCTAACAGCGTGGCAAGGGAGGTGAAATGGTGTGTCTGAAACGAATGTGTAAACGGTACCGTTGCTGGACAACACTGACTGAAAACAGACTGTTGGTATAGTGGGAATGGGGGTGGTCGGGAAGAACAGAAGCCTTCTCTCTTGTCTGCTGCTTGGAAGCAGGTGATGGAGCCAAGTGACCTTCCACAGCAGGGCCTGACCAACTAACTGCTGTGAGGTCTGAAGGTTGGGACGAATAACAGGCTTCTTCGGCGATTTCTCTTGAGGTCATCCAAGGTGAACCCTCTGTCTCCAAGAGGCCTCCCCTTCCTCCAAAGAGGAGGTGGTTCTGAGGTTTTAGAGAACAAGAAGGCTAAGTGTGGCTCCCAATTCAAATCAAAAAATAAAAGTAAAAATACCTGAAAGTCCTATGGTAGATCTTTCCACGGTGCTGGGGCTCAAGGCTCCTCTGGAATCAATCCGGAGCCTGAACCCTCAAACCAAGTGCTCCATCCAGACACTGGAATTTTTGCTTTTTGAACCCAGCTCTGAAAGCTCAGCTGCCTTTGTCGGGGAGGCGGACAGAGAGGGTACTCAGGCTCTGTGATAGAGCCAAAGACTGCGCTGAGGGCCTCCGTGGGGCTACTGGAATGCTTGGTGGAAACGAGGCAGGGTGGTAGTACTCAGGCCAGAAGTGAAGACAGGAGGCAAGGAGTGAAGAGGTCCAAAGTTCAGTGGTCCCCCAGCTCCTGGGGAATCTTGAGGCTGAGCTTGCAAAGTGGTGAGCAGGGGCTGTGCCTCAGCCTGGGAGTAGCCCATGACCAGGCCTCCTGTGGTCCCAGGTGGGTTACATGGGGGCAGATTGAGTGGGAGAAAGCCCAGTAAGTGGGAAAAGTCCACATTAGCAGCGCAGAGGGCCTCAGAGAGGTTGGCGGGGCTCTTGGTGAGCAGTGCTTCATCTAGTAGGGCCGCAGCTGCCGCTGGCTGAGGTGAGGAGGGCTGGGGTTCAGCGGATGAGAGAGACAGGCTCCCAGGAAGCTCTGCCAGAAAACTATCCACCTCCACTTTGGGCAATTTGTCGGGCAAGTATGAGGTAGATCCAAGCTGATATTTTGGAGGGAGCTGAGGTGGGGAAGAGATAGGTGAGGATTCCAAAGGGTAGCTCATACCCATGGGCAGCGTATTATGTACCAAGGAGTGTGGCACGCCCGTGCTGGGCATGGTAGGGATGTGGGCACCATACATGCCCATGGGCAACATGCCAGGAAAGGCCTTGGCCCCCATCACGTCCCGAGAGGCCATACACAGCACAGGGCTCAGCTCTTCCTTCACACTGACTGTGGAGCTGCAGCTAAGTAGGCCTAACATGTCCACTGGCTCTGTCTTGATCTTGAGCAGCTCTTGAGAGTGGCTCTTCTTAACATGACGTGTCAAGTGGTCTTTGCGGCCAAATCGCTGGGCACAGTACTGGCACAGAAAGTCCTTGCGGCCTGTGTGCACCACCAGGTGCCGCCGCACATCTTTACGAGTATAGAACCGCCGGTCACAGTGGTCACAGGGGTGCTTCTTCTCCTTGGCACCACCTGCTACCCGGCGTGAATGGGCTTTCAGGTGTTCCAGCAAGGCCTGGGTATTCTCAAAGGTCTGCAGGCACACTTTGCAGCTGAGGTCACCACTGCTGGCAGCATGCATAGCCAGGTGGCGACGGTAGCCCAGCTTCGTGTTATAATTCTTACCACACTCAGAGCAGTGGAGGGCCTCTTTGTTGGGGTCATGGGTCTGCAAGTGGTTGCGTAGATGGTCCTTGCGGTGAAACATCTTATCACAATACATGCATTGGTGGGGTTTCTGGGCTGAGTGGGTGGCCATGTGCCTGATGTCAGGGATGGAAGACAAGGGAGAAAGCAGAAACAGGTGATCACAAGGGCTGACTGGACAAATAATTCCTGTCTCTGAACAGGAAACTACATATGAAAACTATGGTACAGCCATATAATGAAATGTAATGTTAATTATATATTGTAGATATCGGTAAAATCCAGTATGTAGTGCTATTTTCTTTGCAGCATAGGTTGAAGTAACTAATCAGACACAATCTGAACATCCAATTCAACTGACAAATGGTCACATAAATTATGCCAAGTCTATAAAATGACTCAACTATTTCCGTAGAGACAAAAAAACAAAAAGAAGCAAAACAGTGCACAATGATGTTCAGCATGTAAAGGAGAAATAAACATGTTTTCTTGTATGTGCTTAAAACATTTTTGGGAAGACATATAAGAATCTGACATCATGGGGGCTGGGGATTTAGCTCAGTGGCATAAGCGCCTGCCTTGCAAGCAGGCAGTCATGAGTTCAATCCCTGGTACCGATAAAAAGGAAAAAGACAAAAAAAAAAAAAAAAAAATAAAGAATCTGACATCATTGGTATCCTATGGGTAAAAAACTAGACAACTGGGGGTGGTAGAGTGTTTTCATTGTATACACTTTTTTTTTTTTTTTTTAAATCAGTACCAGGGATCGAACTCACGACCACGCGCTTGCAAGGCAGGAGCTTATGCCACTGAGCTAAATACCCAGCCCCCATTGTATACACTTTGATACTTTCTTAATTTTTAATGATGTGAATGTATTTCATCTTTTAAAAATTCTATTGACCAAAAAAAAAAAGGGGTGTGTGTGTGTAGATTTAGCTTAGTGGCATAAGCGCTTGCCTGGCAAGTGTGAGGTTATGAGTTCAACCCCCAGTACCAAAAAAAATAAATAAATAAAAATAAAAAATTAAAGTTAAAAAAAAATAAAATTCTATTGAAACTATTAAGGATATAATAAAAGGAAAATGAAATATATCTAAACATCCTGATCCGGAACAAATTCTCAAGAAAGATGGAAGGATGGATGGTTGGATAGATGGATGGGATAGTCAAAAAAGGAAGTTTAAATGGTACATGTACTGTGATCCCCTTTGAAAACAAAAAAGGAAATGAAATACATGCTTAAATGCATCAAGAAGGATACACACAAAATTAATCCTACTAGCAGCTTCTGGGGAGAAGAATCATGCCTTAAGGGTGAAGACAATTGATCTTTCACTGGTTGTCCATCTGTACACTAGAATTGATCACTATGTACACCAGACTAAGAAATATTTTAGTGGCCTGGTACCTCAGTGTCTCATACTTTACTTGCTCCCATCTAGTTGGAAAATAGCTCAAAACTACAATTTCAGCTCCATACACATTTAGATTCAACTCAAGAAGGCCTCAAGGACCCACCATTTGCGAGATCCTGTGAGTTTGTGTCATTAAACTTGGCTCCAGATGAGGAGGGTGACACACACAATAGCCTCACCCACCAGTTGTTAGTGGCAGAGGCTAGATTTGAACACAGTCTTGGGACTTAGGTTTACTCAAGCACATCACAGTTGTCTAATCTAGTATACTACCCAGTGAGTCTTTCTACCTGGAAGATCATCTTCAATCTACATGGGCATGCTCATGTCAATGTGGGTTATCAATCTCTTATGGCATAGCTGACAATATATGAGAAGGAGGCATTAAATGATGCAGTCCATTTTCTTCAGTTGTAAGTTAGGAAACTAAGGCTGATACAGCTTTAGGAACTCACCTAAGTTCCCAAGTCAATTATACCAGGGTTCCCAGGTCCTAAATTAGAATCCTTCTTGTAGCCTCCCCATGGAACCTATTGTCACTAGGAAAGTGTGCAAGAATGAACCTGACTAAAATCCCCCTAAAACAGTTGGGTGTGGTGGTGCATGCCTGTAATCCCAGCTCTTGGGAGGCTGAGGCAGGAGAATTGCTGAAATTTCAAGGCTAGCCTGAACTGCATAGTGAAACCCTAACACATATACACACACAAAAGTCCCCCTAAGATACAGAAACACCCTGAGAGCAACGCTGGTTTCCACACTACCTTACTAAACATTTTAGCAGGATCCTGACACCTGCTTTCCAATTGAGGAACAAGGCTTTTCTGTATTCATTTGTTGATGTAGTTACTTGTTTGTGCGTACCTCCACTAGAAGAAAGGTAAGCTCAAGGAAAGCCAGCACCCCCATCCATTTGGCTCATTATTCTTTCCCTAGCAACGAGCACTGTGCCTGGTCTGTAATAGCAGATCAATAAACAGTTCAACAGGTGAATGAATGGTTAGACGACTGTGCATTGGGCTGCTAACTCTCAGTTGTAAAAGGCAAGTCCATAGTTCTTCTGAGTAAAGCAAGAATACAATGAAAATGGTTTTCACTAGGCCCTCTCTTCACCAAAGCCTTAACCAAAGCTTTCACATTCTATTTCACTTTAGTAGGGTTTCTTGGACCTAAAAAAGTTTCAGAAAAGCAGCTGACCCAGAAGGTACCAGGGACTCTACAGAGATTAACAGTAGCCAGCTGAGCAGAGGTTGATTTAATAAAAGTTGATTTTATAAACACAAGAAGCTACTAGGTCTTAGGTTCATTATGTCCCTGTACTGGGCCTTACTCCATTGTTTGTTTTTGAGACAGGGTCTCAATATGTAGTTCAGGCTGACTTCAAACTCACAGCAATCCTGCCTACTCTCCCAAGTGCTAGGGTTACAGGCATGCATCATCCCTCCTGGTACTCACTTTAAATTTATAGCCTGGACCAGAGGGTCTCCTTTTCTTTCTAAAGTTCTAAGACTGATTTATAACATCTGGTTACGATTATTTATCTGAAGAACCAGATAAAGAAAGCAGTATTGAAGAAAATGTGTAGTCTCATATGCTGATGGCTGCCTGACCCCTCAGATTCAAGTGTTTGAATCAAAAATTCTACTATTGGGCTGGGGATTTAGCTCAGCGGCATAAGCGCCTGCCTTGTAAGCGCATGATTATGAGTTCAATCCCTGGTACTGACAAAAAAAAAAAAAAAAAGAATCTACTATTACTTTTAAATGACTTCAAATACTTGAGAGTTTAGGGTATACCTGTAGGAAAAATTAACCACTATTCTTCTGCTATAGAGCTCCATTTCAGTAGCACCTCTCTAGCTTTGACCTGTGGGAACTTTCGGGTAGAAAGAGACATGGAAACATCACCTACCTATACAGCTTATACTTGGAAGCAAAAGCCTTGCCACAGTGCAGCTGAGGGCAACTATAAGGTTTCTGCTCCGGATGGGGGAGGCTGTGAGGCCTCAGCTTCTCCCCATTTGAGAATGGTGTCCCCGAGATTTCACATTGGCACTTTACTTGACTCTCTGCCTCCCGGCCCCGAGGCCTGGGAACTAGTTTCCAGCCCACTTCCTCCTCCTGCTTTGCATCTTGAATCCAGGGAGGGACACTGGTAAAAAATGTGGTCATGGCAAGGCTAATGGCGAACGGCCATGTTATTCAGAAAGTCTCCCCATCAGTTCCACTCAGGTTCTCCGTTCTGTCACAGCCTCCAATGCAGCCTTCAGAAAACAATCTCTTCACCTGAAACAAACATCAGAACATCTGCTGTTAGGGGGCCCAATAACATAACATGGGCTTTAGGGACAGACAGATCCCATTCCAGTATCACCTCTCCCACAAAGAAGCTGTGTGGCTTCCAATTACTTATTTCCCAGAGCTTTTTCTTCACTTATAAGATAGAAATAATAATACCCAAAAGCATAAGGATGTTCTGACTATCAAATGAGGTCATGAATAAAAAGTATTCACCAGAAGGCTGGGCACTTGGTAAGTGCTTACTGGTAACTACTATTATTAGTGCTATCTAAGGAACAAGATAGTCTCAGAAACTAAAAGCTCTAAACTTTCTCTTCTGACTTCACTTTTATCTTTTCCACTTAATCTAGGCACAGCAGTTCTTTCTCCCCCTCTTTTACTCTGCGCCCCCCCCCTCCTACTTTCTATAGTTCTCTTCCTGGGGATGCTAAGTAGCAATAAAATGTCCAAAAGGCAACAGAGAAGACAACTTAGGAAATTTACAGCGAGCCAGTCCTATGCCGGACATGCTCCACGGCAGCACATCAACATCACTAGATTCAGCACCCGTAACAGCAGATTCTTAGTATGCTTCTTCCTAAACTATGCTGGCTTCATCCTAACCTCTACTACCTCTCCAGATCTGTCAGTCTCCTCACTCAGCCCATGCTTCTTTAGCAAAGCCTGTCCAACATGAGGTTCTGAATAACTTCTCTGACAAATTCTCAAAGCACCTGTGACCTTCTCCACTAGGAACAAGTAACATATTTACTCAGAATTTAGTCTACTCCACTTGACTTTGATCCTCTGTGAACTCCTATTCTCTTTCACCTCCATATTTCTAACATCTAGGAAAGGAACTGCAACTTTCTTTAAGATGAATAAATTAAGTCATTGAACGCAGCTTAACTTATGTCTAGAAAATTCTGGTTTAAACTGGCTTCACAATATTGTGTTTCAATTCTTTGAGCACTGCAGTTCTGAGTGGATCCTATATTTACTTCTAATAAATCTTTCTCATGCCTGTTTAAAAAAAAACAAAAAAAAAAAAAACAAAAAAAAAAACTGCCTTCACAACCCTTCCAAAGTAGGGTAGCAAAATTTTCAAGTCTGACATTTTCTCATGTTGGTAGAAGTTGAGTAGAAGAAGAGGGCTGCAGTAATTGTGACACAACTCCTTTTCTGACACCAATTCAGAGGAAAAGGCCAGAAGTTATCAGACTGGCTCTTACAAAGGAAACAATAAACCTACATTCATACAAACTAGCTTGCCCATTCCCAACAATAATGTAACTTGCTACAAGAAGGGGATGGATCCCTTTGAAGAGATCAAAATTTGGTCAGGAGGCTTTTCCATGTGGAGAGAGCAAAAGAGGTGTCTCAGGATTGTCCACAAGAATCTGGAGAGGGCTCCAATTGCATAAACTAGCTGTGAGCCATAGAATGCTTGCTCAGCTCATTAGCACCTGCTGCTTACAGTGACTATTCATCCAACAGACTGGCCATGAACGAGATGATAGTATCAGCGGGTTCATGCCCCAGAGAGTTTTGCTCATCATTAACATGAGCTATATCCTGTTCAGGAACCATTCCTCTTATTGAAGAAACACTGCATTGTAATATGATAAACATTTTCCCATCACAAGTAGAGCTTTGCCTAGAAAGATATGCACAAAGGCGGTCTCATCTTGTGAAAAATCACATGCTAGGGAGGAGTAGGCAACACTAAAATCTAGAACCACTTGAGCCTTCAAGTCATCATGGCACATTTGCCTGCTTCACTATAAACCTCAAAAGCCTCTGACGTCTGGCTTTCATTGTTTAAGTCCCCTCCTTCACAAGGGTGGAATTACCTGTTTATAATACCAGTGATGATTACTATGCACCTTGGAAGTGGGCAGAGAGTGAGCTCAAGTATGCATGTTTAGTTTGGAGGGAATTTCCCATACCTTCAAAGTCATATTCTGCTCCCCCTTCATATCTGAAATCATGCACTTCAGCTTCTGGAAAGTTGGGAATGACAGCAAAAGAAAAGCAAATCACATCACTTTGGCTGATGTGCAAAGAGAGCCTTACCTTAGAAACTCCGTACAAACTCAGAAAGAGAACAGTATGTCCCCCACCTCCCACCCACACACATACACACCCCTACCTCATCTATTCTCTTGAACATGCACAAACAAGATAGCAATTTAGCATACTGCTACTGAAAAAGTGAATAATGGGCTTCTAGGAAACACACTGGTAGTGGCTAAGATCTCACCGGGTTGTACTGACGGAATCAAAGAAAGGCAGAAACTGTGTGCTTAACTTGATCTGCATTTAATAGGGCTATGGATTTAAAAAAAAAAAAAGGGGCCTGATCCTACTTCCCTAGGCCTTTTAAAAGTCACAAGCAAGCTGTTGGATAACCAAAGGTGGCAGTGTTACCTAGGAATCCTTTTGAGGATCTAGCGTCTGTCTGTCTGTCTGTCTGTGTCTCTTTTTTTTTTGCAAACTTCTGATCTAGAAAGATTTCTCAGTTCCCTCACATACTCATATGACTGTTCTTTCTGATTTCTTCTTTGGCAAAGCTGTAAAAGAATTCTATTTTCCTTACAAAGCTGCTCTTCTGGTCTCATACTCCACTCATAACAACTACAGAGAAGCTGACAGAACCTGTTCCCATAAAACAAACACAATCCCTCCCAGTTACTGGTATAAGTCAGTATATTTTCAGCCTAAGATTCTTTCTGGCATCTGATCTGAAGGGGGAGGCAGCATGGAAAGAACCTTGGACTTGCTATCAGAAGAGCTGCCACTTACTGGCTGTGAAACCACCAGCAGGTTACTTTATTTCTGTGAGCCTTACTTTCCTCAGTTTCTAAAATAGAGTGCTCTGAGATTCTTCTAGAGGATTAAGTGAAATAATACTCTTGAAAGTGACATGAAATGTGTGCTGAATACATGGAGTACTCTCTCTGAAATCCAAGTTGTGCCTGCCTTTGTTCTGCATAGTGCCCGAGTAGTACTTCTTCCCCTCCCATTTAGAATTACTTCTCAAGCCTCAAGTAAGTTTCCTTCCCTCCCCAACATCTCCCCAGAACGCAGCCTTCCCCTTTTCCCTTATAACTAACCCTCAGCACATCCCCTCTAACCAGCCTCTTACTTTTACCTTCCTTTAATACACTGCCTGGGCCAGAGTTTTCTCTTGCCTACATAGCCACTTTTTTATACCCTCTTCTGTTACTAAGTCTCCAAAATAGGAATCCCAAATAGGAATGCTTTCCCAAAACTCTTGGCTTTTAGAAACTAAAACAGAGACATACTGTCTGCCTGCTTTCTGTTGCGTGCCACCATGCCTGCTTCCCTCTGATGAAACTATAGTTTTCTAATGTTACATCATCACTCTAAAAACTACAATCATTCTCCATTATTAGCCTGTTTCTTCATCTGTAAAGCTAAAAATACTTACCTCACAGACTTGTAAGAATTATTTTAGTCAGGTATGCAGAAGGCTCAGCACTGGGCTTGGCCTGCTATAAGCACCCAACCAAAGAGAGCTATTATCTTTGTCTTTGTATTGAGTTGCATGTTTCCACCTTCTGTTGCCACACTCCAACTCTCCCCAAAATACTGTTGAAAGATAGCACTCTCACTCCCAGAAGCACGGAAAGGGTTAATCTCTAAGTGTTCTTAACTAAAGAAACCCACAGAGGATTAACAGCTCCACTTCAGTGACTACCCTAAAATAGCTTTTATCCCTCCTGCCCAAGAGCTACTTGGGGATCTGAAGAACTCAATTCAACACCTGCCTAGGAGGAAACACACCCAGGAAGTTTCCTTAGGGTGGACAGAATCTTCCCTTAAGCAGAACCCAGAATAGCAATTGGGAAATTATAAATAGAATTACCACTGAGTGGGGGGGACTCCTGACCTGGGAACCAGAAACAATTTCAAAAGGCACACTGGTTGGCTGGGAAACTAAAAAGAAATAGGGGGGAATGAGAATAGCCCCCGCCCCCCATCTCAACAAACGACACTCCAGAATGGTGGGAGAATTAAATTACAGGGACTGGCTGAAGTGTCTCAATGACTTGCATCATTCCAAGAAACATCAAACAGGATTAACAGGGCTTGGATTTACTCTCGGGCTGCTAGTTCTTCTGTCAGTGTAGATGGCCCCTTTTTGGAGTCCCTTTGATTCCAGTTTCCTCAGATTCTGGCTGCCTCCCACTCCCGGGGAGGCCTTGAGCAAATGGCTGCAACTCAGTATAGCTTAGAGGAAACCTGATTAGATACCCCCCCCCAATCTGGTGGCCTCACTTTAGGACAGGAGTTAGAAACCCAAGGCCGGACTCTATCACAGTTCTAGGCTGACAGGTGGAAAAACACACAAGCTAGAAGACAGGCCACATTTGTAGGTGAAAGCACCAGCTCCTCTTGCAACATTTATGCCTCTTTATCTTCCTTCCACCATATAGGACCCTTTTTTCCTCCATCAAGTTGGGCCACAGTGAAGAGCTGGATTTATAAGAAACAGTCTGACTCCCAAGCCAGCTTCTAGATCACCCCCACTGAATGGTGGAAAATATTAATTCCCCACAAGAATAGAAATGGGAGTGGACTGGGGGGAAGAGAAGAATTCCAGAAGAAAAGGCGGGGGGGGGGGGCGCGGGTTACCCTCACAGATGGAAGGAAAGGCAAAAATGCAAAAGAATTACAAGTTATTTAGGTTTCCAAGGATACCCAAAAGAGGGGACGTCTAAGAGTGGAAGGAGAGCTCGGGGGTTAAAGACAGAAAGTGAATTCTCTGAGTTTTAAGAGGGTCTCAAAATCCGGAGGGAGCCCGATGGAAAATGCCTGAAGTTTGGGCGTATGGGTCATTAGGGAGGGACTTGCAGGTAGGGTTATTTGGGTTCTCCAGACAGATATTTGAGGGAAGCCTCTGAAGGGGTTATGTAAGTCTGGAAAAGGAAATGGGGTAAAGAGTGGGCTATTTGGAGCAGGAAAGAGGGGGTTATGTGGGTCAGGGTAGGCGTGTCTGAGGGAGGGAGCAGGTGCAGCTTATCTGGGTCCCCCAGACCCTGGTCCCTGGTCCCTGGTAAAGCCAGAAGCAAGTTATCTGAGTCTCTGGGGAGCTCGGGGGTCCACAGCGGGGTACCCACTGGAGTGTGTCCCCACGTCTCTGGAGGGAGGGGGCCAGTAGGGCTCCTCCGGGTCCCCCAGACACAGGTATGAGGTCGAGGGAGAGTTTTCATCATCCCAAGGCCTCTCCAGGGCCTGGCTGGCTCAGAGGGGGCCCAGTCAGGGGTGTGGGAGACCGCGCTGAGGGGCCCCAGTTGAGGGGCGCCGCCGCTCCGGGTGCCGGGCGTGCGGGCGCGGCGAGACGCCTCCCGCCCCGCTCCCCGCTGTCCCCCGGAGCCCTCGCCGGCACTCACCGCGCTCGGGGCCCCGCGCTGCGGGCCGGGCCGCGCTCGGGCTCCGCCAGGCCCGCTCAGGCCCCGGTAGTGGCGGCGGTCGGGCCATTGTGCGGTGCATTGTGGGAGCCGCGCGCCAGCGGGCGCTCGGGCTGTGGAGGGGGGCGGTGCCGCGGCCTCTCTATGGTCCCTCCCGCCCGCAAGCTAGAGCGGCCGGGGCGACGCGCGGGCGGCGCGCGAGGGCCGCCGGGAGTGGGGCGGACCCTCGCGCTTCTCCTTTCCTCCTTTCTACCGCGGCGCGCTGGGGCTCCGGAGCCGACGTGGGCGCCGCCGCGTGGGCAATGTCGCCCCTGCCGCTGTGTGTGTCTCTTCTTCTGCTGCTGCTTCTGCAGCTCCCGGGGCTGCCCGCGGTCTCCTGGGACCCGGCCGGTTACCTGCTCTACTGCCCCTGCATGGGTAAGGCCTCCCGAGCCCTCTGCTCGAATGGAGAAACGGAGGCCAGGAGAGAAGCCCAGAGAATACTGGACAAACCTAGGGAAATCCCTACTGTGAGACAGGGCCTGCTTTTCTCCTCTCCGCTATAATTGCAGGGGCACTGAGGGGCCATGTGCCCAACATTCCATTTGACGGATGACAAAACTAAGGCTGGGGGAGGTTATGCGACTCGCTGGAGATCTAAACCAGCCTGGATCCCAGTAAATAGAGATAAGCAGAACTTGGTGTCACTGGTGATTCGTTCATTCATACAACAGCTATTTGTGGGGTCCCTTTTTCGTGTCCCACTCTGTTCTCTGTGCTGGCAGTATAGTGGTGAATAAGGCAAATAAACCCACTCCCTTGTAGAGACTTGGTTTTAGTGGGAAAGGCAAACAATAAAAGATACACATTTAAAATAAATACAGTTTTTTTAAAAAAAATAATGGAAACTGGGGAGAGATCAGATAAGACAATCTAACGGCTCATTGAGCAGTGCCATTTAAATGGAGTAGTTGATTCGTTGTAAAAGTAAAGTTATTAGTAACGCTCTCCTGGCCCTGACCTTCAGGGTCCTGCATGGTTTGGTTCTCTGCTGGTCATCTCCAAAGCTCCCTTCTTGGCCCACCAGTTGCAGCCAAATTCACCTCCTTTCTGTTCTTCACATGCTAAGGTCTATATCCTACTCCCTCTTCCTGGCACATCCTCCCCTTCACCTCTACGCCACCACATGCTCACCATTCTTCAAGTCTCAGCATAAATGTCACCAGAGAGGACTCCACTGACCTCTATGCAAGTAATCTCTTTATCATTCCCCATCCCGTTTTTTCCCTGATTGTTATCAAAATTACCAGTATAAATTTGTTATACATATTTAGTGCTTCTCCAACTGGATTGTAAGTGCCAAGACTACTGAGACCTTGTCTTTGTTTACTCCCATATCCTAACATCTAGCATAGATCCTGGCACAGTGTGATCTCTCAATATTTGGGGAGTATATAAATGGATATTGTGCTGGAGTTAATAAAAATAATCCAACAGGATCCTTGCACCTGAGGCATTCATAAGTTGAGAAAACAACCAGTATGAAAAGCCAGGAAGTGAGAAAAGACATTTGAGGAAAAGTGAAGGGCTTTAGTAACTCATGTGCAAAGTGAGAGGCAGAAAAGGGAGAGTGAGTACAGATGGGTGCTGATGAAAGGCTTTTTAAAAATGTTTTAATTTTTTTATCAATACCGGGGATTGAACTCATAACCGTGCGCTTGCAAGGCAGGCGCTTATGCCGCTGAGCTGAATCCCCAGCCCCCTTTTAAATTTATTTATTTATTTATTTATTGGATGAAAGGCTTTTTAGTGAATGAGGCATTGGAGTGGCACCTTCATGTGCAGGTTATGAGACAGATGGAAGGACACTCCTGGCTTAGGCAACAGCAAGGAAAAAGACAGCAGATGGAGTGGACTCTATAGAATGTGTTTGGGAGACAGTGAGGAACCTGGAGTGGCCGACGCTGGAGGAGCAGCCTTGAATGTCAGTCAGGTCCAGGAGTCTGGACTTGCTCTCATGCTTCTCGCTTCCCTAGCTCTCCTTGATGTCCTGGCCTTCCCCACCCCGGGTCCACATTTCCTAGCTCTTTAAGTCCCATCCGCATGATACCTCAGGCCTTACGTCATCTTACTATACCATTTCCAGGGCGTTTTGGAAACCAGGCTGATCATTTCTTGGGCTCCCTGGCATTTGCAAAGCTGCTAAATCGCACCTTGGCTGTACCTCCGTGGATTGAGTACCAGCATCATAAACCGCCCTTCACCAATGTGAGTACTTCCACTGACCTTGGCCCTTGTCTACCCTTCCACAGTCTTGCTGACTTCTGCTTGACCTCCAGGTCCTTCTCTGGGCCTTAACTCCCACTCCTCTGAGCTTGTCCTACTCCCTAGCCAGATCTGGCTTCCTTGGAATAACAATGGCCAGCATTTATCCAGTACCTGCTATGTGCTAGGACTGTTCTGAGCACTCCATAAAAGATTAGCTCATTTCTTCTGCATCTCATCCTTATGAGGAAACTAGGGTCCAGAGAGGTTAGGTAATTTGCCCAAGGTCACACAGCTTATGGGTAATAGAGCTGGAATTGAAACCCATGATCATCTTGACTACAAAGCCTGTGACTTGACCCTAAAACCTCCATTGCCAGTGCTGATTGACCCCACCTTCTCTGCATTCCATTAGTCAATAGTTAATGGACAGTATTATTAGTTTTTGGGAGGCAGGTTCTCACTATATAGTTTAGGCCAGCTTTGAACTCACTATATAAGGTAGGAATTAGAAAATACTGAGCACACTATGCCAAGGGAGCCTCTTGATGGGAGGAGAAGCAGTGCTGGAGCAATACTGCCTGGATTTGTAGCCATGGACATGTTAACTAACCTATGCTTTAGTTTCTCCTTTAAAACTGAAAATAGCAGGCTGGGGATACGGCTCAGTGGCGCAGTACTTACCCAGCAAGCATGAGGTCCTGAGTTCAATTTCCAGTACAAAAACAAAACAAAACATAAAAAAAAAAAAACCCTGATAATAGCTGATCATGGCCGCACACACCTGTAATCCCAGCACTCAGTAGGCTGAGGCAGAGGGATTGCTATGAGTTTGAGGCCAGCCTTGTGCATACTGGGCAAGAGCTCTATCAGTGAGCTACCACTGAGTTATGCTACAGCCATAGACAGGTTATTAACAGAAGTTAAAAGCCTGAATAACTGAGACATAGCCTAGTTTGGCCACCTACTAATTCTGTAGCTTGGGCAAGGTACTTGGCCTTTTTGTGCCTCAAGTTTCCTCGTCTCTAAAATAGCCTGATAATGATTGTTGCTGCTTCCCATGGTGAAGATTGAATTAATGATGGTACTCATGCCTTACATGTAATTGTGTGCCTCCCACTTAGAATCAGCTTAACTCTTCTATGTAAAGAGCTGGGACACAGGAAGTCCTCCATTCCTGAGATCCATCAGTGCTCTGGGGTTTTTCACTCACCGTCAGTAGTTTAGTCATTGACCATCCATCTCCCTCTGACTTACTTGCTTTCTATCTCCTTGCTCTCTCAGCCAGTGGTACTGAGTCTGTATCTCCTTGCTTTCGATGGGTTACTCAACCTGCCTCAATTGGGCTCTGCTTCCCCACTGTGATTGTTCTCACTGAGGTTACCAGAGACCTCAGAATTGCCAAATGTAGGGTTCATTTCACAGTCTTCATCTCACTAGACCTCCGAAGTGCACCTGGCCCCACGGGCCTCACTCCTTCCTGAACATTTCTACTCCCCTGGCTTTCAGGACGCGTCCTTCTCTGCTGCAGCCTTGAGCTCTGTGTTTTCCTCATTTCTCTCCACTCATTGTTTAGAGTTAGTGTGTGTCCTCTTTCTGTTTGCTTGTTAGTTCTGTGCCCTCAGATGAGTCATCTAGATCCTGTATGCCTGGGTTTCTCCCTAAGTCAACTGGAGATGGTTATATTCCTGCCTTGTAGAACTAGATGAGCAAATGCTTGTAAAGGGATAAGTATAGCACCTGGCACTGTGTCAGCATTCAATAAATAGTAGCTACTATTATCATTACTTACTTTGCTATAAATTTCTGTTGGCTCCTATGGCTTTCACTGTTCTTCCTGTCTCAAATTTATCTGTGACCCACATTCCTCTCATACTGTGTTTCTGATTGCTAAACCCTTGAGTCTGCTTAGATAGCCCATAGATATCTCAGCTTTACAGAACCAGAGCTGAGTTTGGCATCTTTCCTCTTAAAACTTATGCCAATATCTATAATCCCAACCTTAGTTTATATCACTTCCATTCACATAGGTACCAAGCCAAGAACTTAGAGGAGCCTTCCATATACTCCCAGCCCCCAAATCTTCTGTGTTACCTTCCTTCTACCTTTCTAAGACACTGAATTTCTCACTTAGATGTGTAGAAATGCCCAACAAATACATGTTAAATGCACGCTTGAGTAAATAAAAGTAACCTCCTAATTCCTCTCCCTTTTCATAGCATCAGTACCATCTAATCTGCTACCAGAGTGATCTTTCAAAAAAGGCAAAACTTGCCTGGGGTGGTGGTGGTGGTTCATGTGTATAATCCCAGCCTGGGAAGCTAAGGCAGGACAATCAAAAGTTCAAGTCCAGCCTGGGTGATTTAGTAAGATGCTGTCTCAAGATAAAAAAAAGGACCAAGGAGCCAGGGATTTAGCTCAGTGACGTAAGCACCTGCCTGGCAAGCATAAGGTTGTGAGTTCAATCCCCGGTAGCAAAAAAAGGACCTAGAATATAGCTTAATACAAAGGTCCTGGGTTCATTCCCCAGTACCAAGAAAGAAGGAGGGAAGAAAGGGAGGAAGGAAGGAAAAAGAAGGAAGGAAAGAAGGTGGGAGGGGGAAATTGTGTGCTTAAAATCCTTTAGCTATGCTACCCCAGTGCTGATAGTTAAGGAGCTCAAAGTCTCCTTGTTAGAGTATCAGTAACTATTGTTGGAAGGGTGCTGTAGTTAAATCGTTTGGGGATATAATCTCAATTCTCCATCATCCCAAATTCACAGATTTGCAATGCACATGAGCATGTTAAAGCCATAAAAAAATCCTACTGCAGTAAAGAAAGTACCTTAAGCAGCATTTCCTAGACTTCAGCGTTAGAATGCTTTTATTGCAAAACCTTTTATCCACCTGAACTGGTGGGCATACTTAGGAAACCCTGACCTATAGGATGAAATCCAAATGTTAGGTTGTGGTGTTCTAAGAAATTTTTTTTTTAGCTTTTTTTTTTTTTTTATCGGTACTGGGGATCGAACTCACAACCATCCGCTTGCAAAGCAGGCACTTATGCTGCTGAGCTAAATCCCCAGCCCCAGAAGTTTTTTTAAATCTAAAAAAATGCAGAGATGAATCCAACCACCACCCATGTACCCAGTGATCATTGTTAGCGATTTTTGCCTCATCTTTTCTTTTTGTTAATAAAAGAAAAACAGCATTACAGTTACAGTTGTTAAAAGAGAGCTTCTCCTGGCCCCTGTGGTTAACCCTAGTCCCTCTTGCTACTCCTACAGCAATCCCTCCAATAGATTGCATATGTTTGTTGTGGTCCCTTCCATATTCTCTCTATACTTCATTTGTGGCATTGAGCATCCCTGTACTTTTCTCCTGGTGCAAAGTGTACAAACCTAGCAGTAGAAAGAGCATTTTAATTCTTTAGTGTGTGGTTTTTTGAGATGAAATCTCACTGTGTAGTCCAGGCTGGCTTTGAACCAACCCATAGCAGTCCTCTTGCCTCAGCCTCCCAAGTGCCAAGGTTACAGTTGTGCACCACACCCAGTTATTTTAATTCTTTTAATACTGATAGATTGCATACCAAAGTGTACGTTTCTATAGCCAGACACATACAAGACTGTCCATTTTCCCACATTCTACCAATAGTTAGAGTTAGCTTTTAAATTCTTATTGGTCTCACAGGTGAAAAGTGATGCTTGTAATAACTGTAATTTGCTTTTTCTAATTCATGGTGACATTGCACATCCTTTGAGTATACCGGTTATTTGGGTTTCCTTAACTGTGAGTTGTTTACCCTTATCCTTTGCCCATTATTTGTCTTTTCTTAAGACTTCATCTGTCACTTTTGAACATAAGAACTACAACTATTTGTGCTTTGCTTTGCAAATATCTTGTCTCAATTTGCCTCTGTCCTAACATTGGTATCCGGTTTCTTTTGGTTTTTGTAGTGCTAGAAATGGAACCTAGGACCTCACAATTACTACGCAAGCACTCTACCACTGAGCTATATCCCCAGCCCTTTTAATTTTTATTTTGAGATGGTCTCACTAAGTTCGCACACTGATCTCAAACTTGTGACCTTCCTGCCTCAGTGTCCTGGGTAGCTGACATTATAGACATGCACCACCAAGCATGGCTCACTTTGGTGTCTTTTAGCAAAAGTTTTTCGTTGCCATGTAATTTGAGCTATGTGGATCGTGGAGTTGTTTAGTTTTAATAAATGTATCTAAGACTGGGACACTGAAGAGGGACCTCTGCCCTTCCTCTTCCTATAGCTGCATGTGTCCTACAAGAAGTACTTCAAGCTGGAGCCCCTCAGGGCCTACCATCGGGTCATCAGCCTGGAGGACTTCATGGAAGAGCTGGCGCCTACCCACTGGCCTCCTGAGAAACGAGTGGCCTACTGCTTTGAGGTAGCAGCTCAGCGAAGCCCCGATAAAAAGACGTGTCCCATGAAGGTAGGTCCTGTGGGCTGGGGAGCCTTTCTGTCTGTTCCATGTCCTCTCGGTCCCTGAGATTAGAGGTAGCCATATGTGGGAGAAGGCGCCGGAAAGGCTTGGAGGAGTAAGATGGAAATTCCAGTCTACTTCTGACACTTTTCACCTGTGCCACTGTGGGTGGGCTTTGCTTCTCTGAGCCTTTATTAGTACACAAAATAGAGATGCCAGTCCTTGCTCCGTCTTGTTCATAAAACATAATGAAGGCCAAGTGTAAGAGTGCTTGTAAACTGTAAAATACCACCTCACTAATACTAACTATACTCTATAGTATTACTGTATGTCAGGTATCATGCTAAGAGCAATACATGTACTCATTTAACTCCTCACACTGCTGTTTGGGGAAAGTACTAATCGCATCCCCATTGTATGTTACAAACACCAAGTATGGCAGAGAGATTCAGACTTTTTCCCAAAGTCACACAGCAAACACAGTGGACCTACGATTCAACCCTCCGTAATTTGGCTCCCATGTCCACCCTTTTACCTCCAGTACTTTTCTGCCTCTCAGCAGGGAGGTGAGAAGCTGTCATGTTTTATTAGAAATGTCTACTGATTGGAGATTGTGGTTATAAGAGTCATGACATTTGAGAAAAGAGATGTATTGTGTGGCCCCAACACTGCTGTGTGACTTTGAGTATGTGTCTTACCCTCTGTGAGCTTTGCTTTCCATCTTGAAAATAAAGGTGCTGCATTAGGCAGTCTTGAAAATCTCTTGAAACTGTGTTCCTTCTAGGCCCCACCAGGGCATCAAGGGCATCAGGATAGGTCAAACATGCGAGTGAGCAGGAAACCCTCAAATATGGGTAAACATCTGTTGGAAACCAGAAGAGATGCCAGGCCTCTGTCCTCATGCCCCTCCCAGGGGCCAACCAAAGAGGGTGTTGGAGAGGGTGTTTCAGCCAGAGTCCAAGCATCCAGGTCCCCTCCGCCGACTGTTCCTGCCTTCCTCCCCAGATGGCTTTCCCTCGCCCTCAGTAAGCTTTCTGCAACCCTCTCTCTACAGGAAGGAAACCCCTTCGGCCCGTTCTGGGATCAGTTTCATGTGAGTTTCAACAAGTCGGAGCTTTTTGCAGGCATTTCCTTCAGTGCCTCCTATAAAGAACAATGGATCCAGAGGTACTTGGAAAGGATGGCAGTACTGGGGTCAGGGAGGGACACGGGACTCATGGGCATCCAGCACGTTCCTGACCCTTTGCCCCTCTACCCCACCCTGAGGTATGAGACCAAAGGGAGAGGTGCTCTGTCTGTTGCACTTGGATCCTGTGTGATCTGTTCCCTTTTCAACGCCTGACACACTGGAACCTTGACCTGCCACAGGGTTGAGCAAGAGCAAGAGTTTGAGTTATTGGCTGATAAGGGATGTCATAAAAGAACATTGTGCAGTCACATGTGTCTCGATTTCCTCCTCTAGGCGTGAGAATCACTCCCCTGTTGCCTTCCTTTTCACAACATGAAAATTGGAAGCAACTCCTAGAGCACAGCTTCAGGTGCAGAGAAGTGATGTCATCCTGATAATTACTGGATTGTACCTTATTAATTGTGTGCCAGTGAGCCCTATTAAAGAAATAGGTTAGCAGGGCACGGGCACAGGCTGTGAAGTATTTATAGCGCATGTGTCATGTTTGAGGCACAGTATTTGTGGGCCAAAGGTGATATGTAAAAAATGAAGAAGATCCAGTGCCTGTCTTTAAGAGCTGCTGCTGATCCTGCAGTCAAATGACTCCAGTCATTTAAGTCTCACAAATTTTTCATCCACATCAACTTGCAAATATATACCAAGGAACGTTTTTTTGTGGAAAACACTGTTTCTAGATTTAATTAATATTTCTATGTAACTCTTGTAATAAAGGAATATACTTTAATACCTTTCATGAGGATTATTAGGAGTCCATCTTAAACCAATACTGTTTTCCATTAACTTGGTTATAATTTTTCCCTTTTGAATTAGAATCTCCCTCTGTAACACATACATCTGAATATCCCAATACCAAATAATCATAGGGTTCCCTGAATTGTACTTATCATCTGAACTATAAAAATTAATTTATAATAACTGTCAAACATTAAAATACTATTAAATATATTTCTGCCAAAAAAAAAAAAAAAGAGCTGCTGCTGAGTTTTAGTGATGATAACTCACATGGTGTCCTTGCCATTCATGCAGAAGAGCTGGGCGCAGGTGCAAGCTGGGTCAGGAGGTACGAGGAGCATGCGAATTGAGGTGTGGTCACAGCACTTGGCATTCAGTAGGAAAACAGGCACAGGCTCAGGAGTAAGAAGTCTTGAGCTCTGCGAGGCACAGTGGTGCATGCCTGGAATTCTAGCACATGGGAAGCTGAGGCAAGAGGATTGTCCAAGTCTGAGGCCAGCGTGGGCTACATAGTATGTTCAGGGCCAGTCTGAACTACGTAAAGAGAGCCTGTCTAAAACCAGACGAACAAACAAACAAAAAAGGCCTGATGTTTGACCCAGCTCCTTTTCCAGAGACTAAATCAGCCACTCCAGCTCTCTGGCCCCAGTTTTCTCCTTGGTTTGATGAAAAGAGCACTTAATGGGATCTGCCTTGTAGTGCATAGTGTTCACAGCCCATAGGAAGAGTCCACCAGAGTTGGCAGCCACTGTTAGTCATTTCCTATTGTTATCAGTTTCCTTTTTTGGTGTGTGGTACCAAGGATTAAATCCAAAACTTTGTGCTTGTACATAGTAGGCAAGTGCGATAGCGCTGAGCTACACACCAAGTCTCAATTTCCATTTTACAAATGAGGAAACTGAGGTTAGTGAAATTGAGTAACTTGTCCAAGGTCAGAGAGCTGTTGCATGGGCAATTCAGGCCTACATGTAAATCTTTAATAAATAATGAGCTTTTATTTAGTGCCTGCTTAGAAGACTATTCTAAGTCTTAACAGGTATTGTGACTTGTGATTGTTTTTGTGATTAGAACTCACTGTGTTGCCCAAACTAGCTCTGGACTCAAGATCCTCCTACCTCAGCCTCCCAAGTATAGGCATATGCTACCATTCTAGTGGGTTGATCTTTCCATAAATCTGTAGGATAGGTGATGTCATCTGTGCTTTACACATAAACAAAATGAAAGTAATACTGGATATGGCTGTGCACATCTGTAATTCTAGCAGGAGGCTGAGACAGGAAGATAACTATGAGTTTGAGGCTAGCCTAGGCTATTTGGTGAATGCCAGACCAACCTGGACTGCATAGTGAGACACTGTTTCAGAAGACTTCAAAACAAACCAAAACAATGGAAGCAGGAGCTGAATGCAGTGGCACCTACTTATAATCCCAGCTACTTGGGAGGCTGAGGCAGGAGAATCACAACTCAAAGGCAGGCTGAGCAATTTGGTGTAACCCTGTCTCCAAAAAATTATGAAAGGGCTGGGCATGTGACTTGAGGATAGAGCATTTGCCTACCATGCATGAGGAAATAGGAAGAGAGAAAGGGAAGTGGGGAGAAAGGAAAAGAGATGGAAAGTGAGGGGAGAGTAATCATTTGTCCAAGGTCATATGCTTATAAGAAGAAACAGAACTATCTTTTGAACCCATGCAGTCTGATTGCAAAGTACCCATTTTTTTCCTTTCTTTTTGGTACTAGAAATTGAACCCACTAGGGGTGTACCACTGAACTACACCTCAGCCCATTGTATTTTGATATCTTGCTAAGTTGACTATGGTGGTCTTAAAATTGTGATCCTCCTGCCTCAGCCTTCTGAGTAGCTAGAATTATAAATGTGTGCTGAGCTGCACAATACCCATTCAGCCAGGTGTGGTGGCACATGCCTATAATTCCTGGGGAGGCCGAGGCAGGAGAATCAATCCTAGTTCAAGACCAGCCTGGGCTACAAGTAAGTTTAAGGTCAGCCTGAATTACATAGCAAGATCCTGTCTCCAAAACCAAAAACAAAATTTTTTTTTAAAAAAACTTTTTTTTTGTTCATTTATGCTTCTGGGATTGAACCCAAGACATTTGTACTGAGCTACATCCCTGGCCCACTTTTTATATTGAGAAAAAGTCTCACTAAGTCACTAACAGCCTCCTCGAGTACTGGAATTACAGGTGTGCACCACCATTCCCACCTCAGAGTGCCGTTCTTAATCGCTGTGGATTAAATGTCTATTCCCTTAGCAGCTGTGCATGTCTTCTGGGACTTGTCTTTAGAGCTAGTGCATAAACCATTTAGGCTGCTCAGTCCTGGCAGATCTGGTCTCCATCATGTTGAAGCTAGATAGGACTCTCCCATTGGATCACTTGCTTGATTTTCCCTGTTCACTTCCAAATGACCCAGAACCCTTGCCAGAGGCTGACTTGCCTAAGAGGGTGGGAGATTTGCCCCTGTCATCAGTGGCAAGGACCAAAAAATGTCTCCAGTTCTAAAAACATCTTCAAAAATTAGTTTCAGAAAGTCAGAAACAAAAGCCAGATGTGGCAGTACACATCTATAACCTCAACATTGGAGAGGCTGAGGGAGGATGATCATGAGTTCAAGACCTGTGTGTACTACATAGTGGGACCCTGTCTCAGTCAACCAATCAGTAAATCCACCATTCACCCATACACCCTAGTTAGAAGAAAAGGGATGTGTGGATGCCTCAGTTGGGGAATGTTGTGTACACGTTTGCTCATTACCTTGTGATCTATCTTGAATTCACTGACTTGAAAGAACCTCTCTCACTAGAACTTGAGGAAGTTTGTACCTTCACCACATTTCTAAGAAAAGACAACTAATGGTCCCTGGAGGCAGTACAAGGGAGTTAGAGCCCCCAGATATCTTCCTTCAACACAATTTCAGAAGTACTTCCTGAGTGTCAGACATTGATCCTCTCTGGATATCGGGGATATGGGCAACAAGAAGGCAGGTGGGACCCAGGCCCTGATGGACCTCACAGTCTAATGGAATGCAGTGGCACCTACTTATAATCCCAGCTACTTGGGAGGCTGAGGCAGGAGAATGGTTCCGGAATGTTGGATGATAAAATGCAATGGGTAAAATTGAGACCTGAAGGACAAGATGGAGCCAGCTGTACCAAGAGCTGGAAGAGGTAGTTTCAAGTGGGGACATTACAATCAAAGGTCCTGATAACATAGCAACAGCCTTGGGATGATCAAGGCATAGAAAGTCCTGTGCCCTTGATGTGGAATGAGGAGGAGGAGAATGTTAAGATGTTGCTGTCATCTGTTGCTACATAATCATTCCAAAGCTTTGTAGCATAACAGCAATTTATTACTATTTCTTATGATTGTGTGGATTAACTCAGTTTAACATGGCAAACGTTTTTGTTTTTTATGGATTCTGAGTTGCCCAAAGTTCAAATCCAGGCTAATCATTTAATTTCTTGTAATGAGTCATCTTTAGACTACCTACCTTCCCTTCCCTTTGATGAGGATAATTTTTTAATAAATGATTTAAATTTATTCATAATTCCATGACACCTCCAAAGAATACCATTAGCCTTTGAATGTGTTTACTTGTAACCTCTGCCCCACCACCTTTTTTTTTAAATCTTGAAGACCGAATCCATGGTCTTTACTCTGAGTTCTGTCCCTGGCCTTATTTTGTGTTTTGAGGCAGGGTCTCACTAAATTACCAAATTGTTGAAACTAGACCCAAACTTGCAGTCCTTCTGCCTCAGCCTCCAGGAGTATTGAGATTATAGGCATGTGCCACCACACCCAGCTTGGCCTAGACTTCTCACAGTGTGAGAGCTGGATTCTGAGAGGGAATATCCAGGCAGTATCCCAAGATAGAGGGAGTGGAACCTGCTGGCCCACAATGTCTGGGGTTGGAAACTGGCTGATCGTTACTGCTATAAATACTCTTAGGGAGTCAGGAATATGGCGCAGTAGCATAGTGCCTGCCTGGCAAGTGCAAGGTCCTGAATTCAATTTCTGGTTCAAGAAAATAAAAATACTATTGAGGTGACATAAAGCCCACCTATGGCAGAAGATCCGAAGGCTTGATGACCACTTGTTGTTGCTATTTGATGTGGGTCTTGCTGTATTGCTTGGGCTAGTCTTGAACTTCTGAGCTCAAATGATTTTTCTGCCTCAGTCTAACTAGCTGGGATTACAGGTGTGCATCACTGCTCTTGGCCAGTTCTTGAGTTGCCCAAAGTTCAAATCCAGGCTAATCATTTAATTTCTTGTAATGAGTCATCTTTAGACTACCTACCTTCCCTTCCCTTTGATGAGGTAAAGTACCTAAAGCACCTTTGCAGAGGAACCCAGTTGGAGGTTTCAGTTCCTCCTCCCTACCTTAACCATTGACCCTTACACATGTCAGGGCTCCAAGTAAGGCAAAGGAAATTTATAAGCTACAAGTCTAGGTACATTAGGATTAAGTTAGGATACATGTAACAGAACACCCAAAATAACAGTAAGTGAACAACATTTTTTTCTTCTGTAAAAGAAATACTGAAGTAGAGCCAGGCATATTGGTACATGCCTGTAATCTTCAGGAGGCCGAGGCAAGAGGATTGCTGTGAGTTCAAGGCCAGCCTAAACTGCATAGTAAAACCGTGTCTCAAAAAGACAAAAAAAAAAAAAAAAAAAAGAAGAAGAAGTATTAGAGTATATATCTAGGGCAGGATGGCACCTCCACAGTGTCATGAGAAATCTGGTTCGTGCATTTCCATTCATTCTTTGTACTGACTTATTTTCAGTGTTACCTGTTGGGCTAGGATGGCAGGTAAAGCTCCAGCCATCACATCCTAGGCAACTCAGGAGATAGAAGGGGCAGAAGAAGGGCACAGCTGCAGCTTTTTTTTTTTTTTTAAAGAAACAAGGTCACACTGTGTTGCTCAGTCTGACCTGCTCTTAGGCTCAAATGATCCTGAGCCTCTCAAATAGTTGGGCCTACAGGGACGTGCCACTATACCCAGCTACCCAGTTCTCCTCCCTTTTTAAAGAAGTCTTTTTAAAAAAAAAAAAGATTGGTCATGTGTGCCTGTTATCCATTTTTTAAAAATGTTTTTGTCGCTGAGGAGCAAACCCAGGGCATTTTGCTTGCTAGATAGGTGTTCCTCCACTGAGTTTAATTCCCAGTCCCTTTTTTTTTTTGTCTTTTTCCTTTTTATCGGTACTGGGGATCGAACTCACGACTGCCTGCTTGCAAGGCAGGTGCTTATGCCGCTGAGCTAAATCCCCAGCCCCTACAGCCCCTTTTTTAAGAAGTGTTGCCCCCACCAACTTATAACCCAATCTCATTGGTTAGTGGAGAGGCACATGGGCCAGACCTACCTGCAAGATGTAAAGTGAAATGTCCTTATTTTGGGCTTCTGTGTATCTAGATGAAAGCTGAATTCTAGAAGAAGATAAAAGGGACTTTTTTCCCCCAACAAATGACTTCCAAGAAATCCTTCCTGCTTTGTTGGTTCTACATCTATAAATACCATTGTGGAGCTTTAATTCGATTGGCATTTATTGCTCAGTTACTGTCGGAAAACTGTGGCCCATCTTGTTGAGCCTTTCAGGTGGACAAAGATAGCACAAGTATTTGAGTTCACGGCTTATCTTTTTTCCAGACTGCAGCCTCCCTGTTGCCACATAAACAGGTAATAAATAATTAGCAAGGCTGAAACCAGACTGAGGCTAAAGGATGAGAGGGAGCGAGCCCTGCAGAGAGCGGGAGGAGAGGGAAGGACTTCAGGGCCTGCCTTGTGCATGTTCTGGGCCTCTGCACTCAGCATGGTGTTCCTCCACAGTCTCGTGAATGTGCACTGGATGTATGAGTGGGTGCTGTGCGTGGAGTCTCTCAGCGTGGTGCAGCAGTGCAAAATTCCAGGGCGAGCAGCAGGAAAGGCAGCTTCTAAGGACTGACCTAGGGTAGATAGGTGCCAACTCGCTGATCAAGTTTTCCTTGTAACCAAGGCCCCTATTCCCTGTTTTCTTTCCACATAACATTCTTTGGCCTCACTAAAAGCAAATGAACAAACAGCTCAGTCTTGGTCTCTTGTTGCTTATTGGGCCAGAACTGACAGTTACACCCAGGTACTGACCTGGGCAGAGGGACACACAGTCCAAATCTGTCTGATTCTTCAAGAATCAGCTGCAGGTTCTTCCCATGAAATCAAGGAGAACACAAATCTTGATCTTATCCTGATCATCCAATGTCCTGGAAGATAAGAAAAATTCTTGCTTTCCTTTCAGTCTTTAGAGGTCATCCGAAGGGAGCTGGATTTTAGGTCTGGCCATAGTGATGCTCAGATAAACCTAATTCCTTCCTTCTCCAATGCCTGACAGTGTGCTCTGACCCTTTTAGTAAGGTTTCTCACTCTTTCATTCTCTCAGCAATTCTAGGAAGACATATTAATTGGCTTGACTGTGCTAATCATTTATATACATGTTGTACACATTAAATGTATACATTTTTAAAGAAAAACAGCTTTAGGCTGGGCATGGTGGCACTCACCTGTAATGCCAACAGCGGAGGCAAGAGGATCACAAGTTCAAGCCCCCCTTGGGTAACTTAGTGACTTAGTGAGACCTTGTCTCAGGTCTGGTGAGGTAGCTCAATTCAGAGGTCCTGGGTTCAGTTCCCAGAACCACTGCCCCCTAAAAATAATAATAATATTCAGCCTTATGAAATAGGAAGTTTTTTGTACCAGGGATTGAACTCACAACTGCCTGCTTTCAAGGCAGGCGCTTAAGCTGCTGAGCTAAATCCCCAGCCCCCAAAGTGGGAAGTCTTATAGTGCTACTAAACAGTTAAGATAAGTGAATCTAAGGCATACATAATTGACAGGCATAGATAGATGAGCAGATAGATAACTAGGAAAGTGTAACCATGCAGAAAAAAAACATCTTTTGGGAAGGGAAAGAAAAAAAGGAAACAAGGATATTTAGATGGATTTTTTTTTTTTTTTTTTAAAGTCTGAAACAAAGCAAAATACTAACTTCTGGTGACTTGAGTCATGGGTATGTGGATCGTTATTCTCTATATTTGCTTTATAATTTGAAATATTCTATAATTTTTATTTCAAATTTTTATTGTAATAATTGTTGATTCAGAAACAATATGGAGAGACCTAATGTCTCCATTACCCAGTTTCTACCAATAGTGCCATTTTGCAAAACTGTAAAACAGTATCAAAACCAGGATATTGGCATTGATACAACCCATCTATCTAGATGGATTTCCTGTTTTACTTGTACTCACGTGTGTATGTATTTCTGTGCAGTCGTATTGTGTATAGGTTAATCTTTTCATCACCACAGTTGAAGTACTGAATGGTTCTATCAGGGTAAGAATCTTTGTGTTACCATTTTATAACCACACTCACTTCCCTAAACACATACCATCCCTACCTGTGATACCCACTAATCTCTTCTCCATTTCTGTTTTCTTCTCCATTTTGTCATTTCGTTATCACATAAATGGAATCATATAGTATATAACCTTTTGGAATTGACTTTTTTAATTGGAATAATTCCCTTGAGAACCATCCAAGTCATTGCCCGTGTTGATACTTATTCCTTTTATTGCAGTAATATTCCCTGGTATGGATGTGCCACACAATTTGTTGCATCATTTATTCATTGAGTGACATCTGGGTTGTTTCCAGTTTGGGCTACTATGAGTTGAGTCAGGCTGCTATGAACATTAGTGTACGAGTTTGTATGTGAACATAAGCTTTCATTTCCCTGGAATAAATGCCCAAGGATACCATTGCTAGGTAATATGGTAATCACATGCCTAGTTTTATAATAAAAAAACTGCCACACTATTTTTTAGAGTCACTGTCTCTACTGCATAAAGCTTAGAGAAAGTATTTGACTGGCCAGGACAGGTTATTCCAGCTGGAGGGAGGAAGTATACAAAGATCTAGAGTTTGAGAATACAGTGTGAGTTCATGATCAGCAAGGTGTTACATTGCTGGTTGGAGTCTGGGTTTAGCTGAAGAGGGAGCTCCTACCTGTGCCAGGCTCTATTCTAGGCACATTAGAAGTGCTGCCTCCAGGGGCCTCAGTCCAACAGAAAAGACAGCTGTGAAATAATTGTGAAATGCACAGTGTATAAATGGGGAGAAAATAAGTCTTGACAGGATATGACAGAGACATTTGCAGGCCTTTGGTATATTCCATGAGGAAAGGGACCATGCCAGTCTCATTCTTCCTGGGTCCCAGTACACAGTAGGAATCTGTAAATATTTGATAAGTGCTGAATGGTCTAATCCAGGGTACACAGTCCCAGCCGTTGGCCTCAGTAAGCAGCTGCACGTCTCAGTCCCGCCATGTGGGTAAAAGGGCAAAGGCTTGGTCCAGACACCCCACCTTGGAACGAATTACCACACCACAGATTGGAAGCCAGCATGACATATAAAAAGTTGGAATGCTCTACTGTAAATTTTTAATTGTTGAACAAGCAAAGAAGGTTGTAAATTCCATGTGGCGGGACAGTATTGCATATTGTGCCTGCTACCATTGCCAGGGTTTCTTATCAGCTCATTGTGATTTCACAACCTCTTGGGCTTCTTGCATGTTACAGGGGCTCCTCTGCAGGATCTCTGGGGCATGGTGCAATGCCACCCTTTTCCCGTGGGGGTGGTAGCCTGGTTCTCTGTGTCCTCTGTCTGACTTCCGTTTGTTCCATCTCATGCCTAGATTTTCACCAAAGGAGCATCCAGTGCTCGCTCTGCCAGGGGCTCCAGCACAGTTCCCTGTCCTGGAGGAACACAGATCGCTCCAGAAGTACATGGTATGGTCAGATGAAATGGTGAAGACGGGAGAGGCCCATATCCACACCCACCTCATCCGGCCCTATGTGGGCATTCATCTGCGCATCGGCTCTGACTGGGTAACTTCCTCCTCTCCCTGGCTGGCCCATCCCTATGAGAATGCCCTGAGTCCCCAGCCACTGTGGAAAGCACTCATTTGGCCAAGTCTGTGGGATTATGTCTTATGATCCCAGCGAAGCTCATGTCAGAAGTGTGACTTCAAGGTGTTTGCTGGCCAGCTTTCATTTTTAACAGCTGCCAGTTGTGTCCTCATTTTACAGATGGAAAAACTGAGGGATGGGCCAGATCCCAAGTCAAGCAGCAAAATAGAGACCCTCATCTGGGCATGGTGGTGCATGCCTGTAATCCAAGCACTCAGGAGGTTGAGGCGGAAGATCACTACAAATTCAAGGCCTACTTGGGGTACATATGAGACCTTGTCTCAAAAAAAAAAGAAAAGAAAGAGACCCCCTAACCTAGGAGTTCTCTGTTCCAGATCATTACTTAGCTAGTAGACTGCTTCTTGAAAAATGAATTATGGAGATTGAGTGGGGTTTCCCCAAGAAATGAACATGCCATTCTCCCAGAATTTAGATGGTGCTTGACTGGGCAGAATCCTTACCAGATTACCCTCCTTGTGTAAATAATAGAGCCAACATAAATGGCCACCTTAATGTACATGAAGAAATTTGTATATTTGTTGGAAATGCTCATTGTTGAAAATTTTTAAATATTGAAGCATGAGAAAATTAGATTAAAATGTATTCATAGTCAGTTGATGATATAATCCTGCCCTCTGCTCCAAGGAAAAAGAGCTAGGCTTCAAATATTTTATGAATGGTTTTAGCTAAAACTTTAAGGAGTAGCTCCCATTATGTTGTAGGAACAACAAATGATAGTAAATTGCTACTTTTTTTTTTTTACAAAGATACCATAACAGTAACATCTACTCAGAACATTATAACCATTCTCACTTATAAATATAGATGCACAGATCCAAAGAAAAATATTAAAAGTAAAACCCAATAATATACTAAATATGCAACTCAATGCTGGGCATGGTGGCGCTTGCCTCTAATCCTAGCAGTCTGGGAAGCTAAGACAGGAAGATTGCAAATTCCAGTCCAGAATGGGTAACTCAGCAAGACTGTCCATCTCCCCCACCATGGGCAAAATAGTGGGGCAGGGAATGTAGCTCAGTTGAAGGCCCTGAGTTCAATCACCAGTATCATCACTACCACCACCACACACAAAAAAGTCATACAACTTAAACAAGTAAAATCTACCCCAAGAATATGATGAAGTTCATAGTATTAACACCCAAAGAAGAAAAAAATCATATGATCATCTTAGTAGAGGACAAGAAAGCATTTGATAACAGTCAATACCCATTCATGATAAAACCTCCTAACCAGCCAAGAATAGAATGGACCCACCCTAACTTGATAAAGCTATCTCTCTGTATATGTGCTGCCCAAGGCTATCTCTCTGGAGCCCACAGCAAACATGTACCTCATGGGGAGCTATCAGAAGTGTCCCCACTGAAGTCAGGAATCAGATAAGCTGCCCCTTATCACCACCACCGTTCACAATTATACTGAATGTCCCAGATAACGCAGTGAGACCCAGAAAAAAAATTGTTTTGCAAAACCAACATCCTACCAATTCAGAAATAACTACTATTACTATTTTGATGCATTTCCTTCTTCCATTAATACTTTAAAAAATATAGTTGGGAATTGGGGAGGGGATTGTAGCTCAGTGGTAGAATATGGCTTAGCATGGAGGAGGCCCTGGCCTAGGTTCAATCCCTAGAACCAAAAAAAAAAAAGCCAGTGGTTGGGCTTCTCCTGTATATCCTGTCTTTCCCACACAGCGGTTGCTTCTCCTGGGGTCCAGGCAGTTGCTGCTGTCTAACGTGGTACCCGCCCTCCTCATAGAAGAACGCCTGTGCTATGCTGAAGGACGGCACCGCGGGCTCGCACTTTATGGCCTCCCCACAGTGTGTGGGCTACAGCCGCAGCACAGCAGCCCCGCTTACCATGACCATGTGCCTCCCTGACCTGAAGGAAATCCGGCGGGCTGTAAAGCTCTGGGTGAGGGTGCTGAATGCTCAGTCAGTCTACATCGCCACTGATTCCGAGAGCTATGCACCGGAGATCCAGCAGCTCTTCAAAGACAAGGTACATGTGGGCAAGGGCCCAAGGCAAGAAAGTGCCAGCTGGTCCCGCCCTCCTGCTATACACTTCCTGTCCTCCCCTGCACTGGGCCTTTTCCTGGACATGCATTTCTTTCCAGGTCCCATCCCGTCGCTAGCCCAGCTCTGACCCCTCCACAGATGCTTTCTAGGCTTCCCTCTGATCCTATAGCTCATATAACAATTTTTGTCTTCTCTTGAGGCATTTTCTTGATTGACTGAGACTAGTGTGGAATTGTGGCTTATTTCATCCAAGCAGTATGGGCTTCTTGAAGGTGGTATTCAAGGATGAACCACTCTCTTTTCCTTTGATATCTAGACTGGTGCTCTGACTTCTTGAAACCTGAGCCCTTCCTCACATTCTCACAAGCACCAGAGCACAGGACAGTGCCAGACACATAGTATCTAACTTGTTGAGTAAGGACATGGGGGAATGGGCCTTGAGAAGAGATCCAGTAAGGTAGAGAGATGAAGAGCATTGATTCTGAGCCAGGTGTGTTGGGGCACACCTGTAACCCCAGCACTCTAGGAGGCTGAGGCAGAAATATCACAAATTCAAACTCAACCTGGGCAACTTAGAGACCCTGTCTCAAAATAAAAATAAAAAATTTAGGGCCAGGGATTTAGCTTAGCAGCACAAGCACTTTCCTGGTAAGTGTGAGGTCATGAGTTTGATCCTCAGTAGCAAAAAATTTAGCTGGGCATGGTGGCATTTGCCTATAATCCCAACATTTGGAGACTGAGGCAGGAGAATTGCTGCAAGTTCAAGGCCAGCCCGGGGTGCAAAGTGAGTTCAAGGCCAGCCTGAACTGCATAATGAAACCCTGTCTCAAAAAGACAATAATAATAATAACGATAAAAAAAATTTTAAAAGGGCTGGGAATGTAGCTCAGGGCAGAAGTCTTGAGTTCAATCGCTTATACTGTAAGCAAAAAAGAAAAAGAAAAAAAGACTGAATTAATATAAGCATTCAGTAAGACTTTATTAAGTGAGTGAAAACTGTAAATGTTGGGAAAACCGTAAGAAGCTGACCCTGAGAGCTGTTGCCTTCTCCTTTATTGGCCCATGTGCACGCACGCGCGCACACACACACACACACACACACACACACACACACGTACAGGAAGCGCCTGCTGGTAGAAGTGTTGGCTCAGGGCAGTCTGGTCCCCTACCCACCCATTTAATAGCTACAACATCAAGCTGGGAGACGAGGGTATCTTTTCATTCCACTCTTCCATTTTGTAACTGAAAAAACCAAAGTCTCAAGAAGGGATTGAATTTACCCAAGAGGTCCCAGCGCTAATTATAGTGGGCATGACACAGACTGGGTAAGTTTCAGGGTGTAGGTGGAATTGTTTGGGGGATTTTGGCCATGATTAAACTGGTTTTATTTCTTTGCTACAACCCCAGTAGCAAGCTCATGGTTTTTCTTATATCAGAAATTCAGTGGAACAGCAGAGCACTTTCTGCTCTGTCTGCCCACACCCCTCCTCACCTCTGTACTAAGCCGAAGCACTTGGAGAGTCCCGGGGAGTTTTTCGGTGAGCTTTAGAGTTGAAGTGTTTGTGGCACCTCGAGCTTCTTGCCATTTTCTGTTTCCTGTTCCTAGGCCATTCTTCTCGCCTGTCCCCACCCCTGCTCAGCCCCTTCTCCCTGGGCTCAGGCCCCGCCCTTCCTTCTGAATTAAGTTTCATTCCTCTGTGTCACTAGGCCAGTGACCTGTCAAGAATACTGAGAAATAAAATGTCCTAGCCTGCCAGCATGGTGGCACATACCTATCATCCCAGCACTTGGGGAGCCAGAGGCCAAAAATCAAGAGTTTGAAGCTGGCCTGGGTTACATTAGCAAAACTTTGTCTTAAGAAAAAAAAATCAGGGCTGGGGATTTAGCTCAGCGGCATAAGCGCCTGCCTTTCAAAACAAAACAAAACAAAGCATGTTTATAGTTTCCTTTGTCAGTTCTGTAGAGAGGCAGTGAGAGACAGTGAGGCAGCTGTGATAGCTGATTGGACCCAAGGTGAAGGTGGCTGGGCTCTTGGGGCGCCAATCCCTCATTGGAAGGATTCACCTCTGGGGTGGGTGGTGACTGGAACAGGGTAATGGGACAGACAGGACTTTAGGCCTGGAGTAGGTGTGTAGGAGAGGGAGGCATCCAGGCAGCAGAACCGGATGGGTGGGCTGTCTGCTCCAACCTCAGATTTGGCGGAGAAGCCCATCAGGCTAGGGCTTTGTGAGAATGAGAGAATGTGTGCTGAGCTTTGAGAGCCTGCTCGGGATCTGTGTGTGTGTGTGTGTGTGTGTGTGTGTGTGTGTGTGCGTGTGCACGCGCACACACAGCATATGCACATACACATGTGCATGTGTGCTGATTGAACTCAGGCCTGCTAACTAATCTGACTAACCCTGAGCCACACCACAACCTGTCAGGATTTTAATGGATAGAGGAAAGGTACTAGGTCAGGGGTAACCCTGCAGGCAAAGGCACAGAGCTGTGAATGGTAGAAGAGAAGCTGAGGCCTGAGGAGAGGCAGCAGGTGGCCAGTGCTTTGCTCAGATACCTGACTCTGCCTGTCCCTGCTGCCCACTCCTCCTTCCCTCCGCACCCTTAGCCCGGGGAGGAAGGTTGAGAGCATGAAGCCGGGGACCTCAGCCAGGAGCACCTGGCCTGCAGTCACTTTAGCTCATGTGCTCTGCCTTCCTCTTATAGGTTAAGGTGGTGAGTCTGAAGCCAGAGGTGGCCCAGGTTGACCTGTACATCCTTGGCCAAGCTGACCACTTTATTGGCAACTGTGTGTCCTCTTTCACTGCCTTCGTGAAGCGCGAGCGGGATCTTCAAGGAAGGCCATCTTCTTTCTTCGGCATGGACAGGCCCCCTCAGCTGCGGGATGAGTTCTGATGCTGGCCGGGGCATGGGACCCGTCTCAGCGGGGTCCCTGACAGCCAGAGGTGCTCCCAGAACTGCAAGCTCCTCTTCTTGCCTGTCAGAGATGGAGGACAGTCCCAGGGACTTCCTGGAGGAAGACTTTCCATCACCCGGCACAGGGCTTCCAAGCTCCGAAGGGCCCAAATGTCGCTCCATCCCATGTGCTTCTTGCTGTTTCTCCGCTCAGCAGAGCAGTCCAACATTCTCTTTTCATCTGCCCTTCTCTGAAGAGCCTGAGATGCTTAACTCTCTCCAGAGAAATTTTTATATAGAGATTTTTATAGTTTTGATACAAGGTCATGACTGCCCTATAACTCTCTCATTTTTAAAACTCAGTCAAGTCTGTTAGCATAGAAATGTAAAGTGACCTTAACTGAAATGTGAATGAACCCAGGTTGGAGTAGGTCAATTAGCCACTTTTCCCAGTGGCCCCCACTTGTCTCCACTGCCTGGCAAGAGCCTTGTCATTCTACTTGCAAGGCCATTGCCAGGTGTTGGGGTATGGACATTCTCCTCCATCGAAGCAACGAGCAGACGGCAGTTGTCAGTCATGGTGCTGTGCAGTCAAGGGCAGCCAGGTGCCACTCACAAGCACATTCTCTGCGAGGAGCACACGCTACCAAGGTAGGAGACCATGCTGTCTCTCTCAGTCTTGGTCGCTGATGCCTGACAGGACCCTCTGAGGCCACGCTCTCCAAGGGCCTGGTTGGTGTCCAGAGCCTGTTCTGTCAGCCCCAGTCCTGCAGCTGGAGCCCTCACACCATCTGTCCCCGGAGGAGTGCCTGCCAAGCCTCTGACATGGCGAAGATGCCCAAGAACCCAGGAGCCATCTGAATTCCCAGTTGGAAGCAGCCTTTGGCCCTTCCCATGGAGTGTGATCTCTGCTGTTGCCATGAGGCACTGAAGTATTAGAATCATGAGGTTTGGGGCTGGGGATTTAGCTCAGCGGCATAAGCACCTGCCTTGCAAGCAGGTGGTCGTGAGTTCGATCCCCGGTACTGATAAAAATCAAAAAGGTATCTCTCAGATTCTTACAACCCACACCACCAGAGAACCTGCGATTTTTTTAACCTTGTGGTTCTAAAGTTCCATATCCAGCACCTGTGGATCTCTTCGCTGCTGTGACCTTCCTTCACCTTAGATCCTAGAAAGGTGGCCCAGAGCTTCATTCTGGAGGTCTCCCTTAACGGGCTGTGAAAAGAAATCCTTTGTTGTCCAGAGTACAATGAGTCAGAGGTCAGAGGTGGTGGGAGGATTTCCAGTGCCAAAGCCAGCATTGCTGCCTAGAGCTATCTCCCGACAGAGCTATCACCCGACTCTAAGCAGGAGAAACCTCAGAAAACACTTGCATAGTTTTCCCTCTTGGGAAAACAGTGAACTGTTTTAATCCTAGCAGAGACAGCTTATCTGTCCAGACTTGTCCTCCAGAGGAAGGGCCACAGACTGGGGAGCTATGTTGTGAAAGCATGGCTCACTGGCCAAGTTTATTTCTGCATTCCTCTGCATTCTTAGCTTTACAATAAGTACACACTCGAGTCTGTGGCTCCTCCCCACATCCAAATCATCTGAATTAGTATCTGCAGCATTGCTGGCTTGTGTTTTAGGAGAGAGGCCAGTGGAGTGCTCAGATTCGGGTGTGCTTTGTGGGCAAGCATTTTACTCCTTGACTCTGCGTCCTCACCTGTAAAGTGGTAATAAAATCCGCAGGTTGTTGAAAGCTCAAATCAGCTAAAACTTACGTATTTAAAACCACAGTGTAAACTTGAAGGAGACAAAGGCACATATGTAGCTATTGATTAATTTGCTTCTTTACCTCTGTTCCATGCCAGGCACTGTGCTTGTCAAGCACTTTATAGGCATTCTCTTGTTTAATCTCCATCCCAGCCTGTGAAGTAGTGACTATTGTCCTTGTCTTTCTGCACAAGGGAAAACAGCTTGGAGAATTCTCATGTCCCCCAAGCTGTGCACTGGTTATGTTAAACAAGTATTTGTCCTCACAAACCCAGGCCATTAGCCACTGTACTCTGTTACCCTCAGTTCACAGGATGCATTTCACAATGCATCTTGAAGAGGCCTCTGCTGGAAAAAAAATCAGCTACCTTGGTCTCTACGGGGCACGTGCTGTGTATTTGCCACTGCTGGGTTTTTGGAAGGAAGAGGTCATGTAAGAAACAGCCCATGACATGGAGCTTACTTGGCCCTTTAATTTAGCATTTTCTCATTTAACAAGTATTGATCATCTACTATGTGCCATGATCCTCAGTCATTGTTCTTGAAGGATTTGCAATCTAGAAAGTGGAAGGCATAATTAAAAAAAAAAAAGTGTTCTTGGGCTGGGAATTTAGCTCAGTGGCGTAAGTGCCGGCTTGGCAAGTGCGAGGTTGTGAGTTTGATCCCTGGTACCAAAAAAAAAAAAAAAAGTGTACTGAGAGGTAGTGATAAGTGCTCTGAAAAGAAACAGCATGGGATGAGAGGATTTGCCTTAGATAAGGAGAAAAGCTGCCTTATGGAGAGAAAATGCACATTGTAGCACACTGAGGCTGGCATCTGAGCCTGAGCTGCAGAAAGGAGCCAGGAGCAGCAGACCAGATGACCAGGTGATGCTCCAGCAGCCTGCAGGGTTAGGCTGAGGCCTAGACTTGGCTTTTAGTTGGAAAGATACCTTGCAAGGTTCTGAACCAAAGAAGGCGATGATCTGATTTGTATATCCAAAGGGTCCTTCTGGTTGGCAGGTGGAAAGGGGGTTGGAGAGAGGAGTGAAAGCAAAGGGTATGGGGTCTGTGGCGTGGGTGCAGGTGAGAGTCCAGGGGGTTTAGCTCTCCCTGACTGAAATGCCAGCACCCTCTTCTCCCAAAAGCCAGATGCCACTGCATTATTTTTAAATAAAAATAATTTTTAAAAACATTTTTATAATTCAGTCTTTTTCAAAAGATTTAAATCTTTGCAAAGTTTTAATCAGGCATCATGTACATCTTCATGTCTTGTTTTTTTTTGTTGTTTTTTTTTGTTTTTGTTTTTGTTTAAGAGTATGTCATATTAACCATGCAGGAAACAATGTAAAAAAAAAAAAAAAAACAAGAGTATGTCATAATTCTTAGCCAATACATAACCTGAATAAATGCTTTTAATTATATAAAGTCTCATTGAAGGGTATCCTATAATTTGTCATTTTCCTATTATGAGACTTTCATGTGTTCCCAATTTTTCACTATTTGAAAAATGTATTCACTTATAAAGATTTTTTATTTAAAATATGCACAAAAAATAAAATGTGCACTAAGATAAATTCCCAGAGGTGGATTTATTGGATTTAAGACTCAAAAGTAAAACTTTTTATTATGGAAACATTAAAATATAAACAAAAATGGCATGTAATAAACTGGACTCATAGTTTTAACAATTGTCAACATTTACCAGTCTGGTTTCATTCTGCTTCCAAGTCTGTTGCTCACTGGTCTTTTAAAGATAATCGGAATACAGGGACTGGGTATTTAGCTCAGCGGCATAAGCACCTGCCTTGCAAGCAGGCAGTCGTCAGTTCGATCCCCGGTACCGATAAAAAGGAAAAAGACCAAAAAAAAAAAGATAATCGGAATACAAAGCCAGGTGTAGTGGCTCACGCCTATAATCCTAGCACTCAGGAGGCTGAGGCAGGAAGATCATTGCGAGTTCAAGACCAGCCTGGGCTACAAAGTGAGCTCGAGGCCAGCCTGAACTGCATAGTGAGACCCCGTCTCAAAAAGACAAAAAAAAAAAAAAAAAAATCTGAATACAGATTGAGGAAGAGCCAGAAGGTCTTGCTGACATGTTGAATGGAGGTGGAAGGGAAGGAAGAGCCCAAGCCACAGGAAATTGTCCCTAATTTGCAATGACCTTAAGGCAGGCCTTCCCTCTCCATACCTGGTGTCATGTTGTAGGTGCTGTTATTGCTTGTGTCTAGATGTCCCCCTGAGAGCCTCATGTGGTCATAGGTAGAGCTTTTTGGAGGTGGCTGAATCTAGAGTATCTGATGCTAGGATTAAGAGTATCTGCTGAATCTAGAGTATCTGATGCTAGGATTAAGGATGTTATGCTAGTATTGATTCGTAGAACTAAGGGTCCCTCAGTTTAGGTGTGAGTTGTATCCACCCTAAGGACAGGTAGCCTGGATAGAATACAAAGGACAAAGGGAGGGTTGTTGTGGTCACTGTTTGTTCCTTGCTGCTTGCTCCTTTTTTTGCCTTCTGCCTACCATGAACTGTTTTTCCTCTGTGATGTCCTTCTCTGCCATGCCAACCTGCCTTGGAGCCAGCCAACTATGAACTGAAACCTCTATAAACTGTGATCCAAAATAAACCTTTCCCCCTTTAACTTTGGGTATCAGGTATTTTTTTCTCAGCAATGAGAAAACTAAAAGAAGTGCTAAGGCAGTCTCAGAGCTTCCTTGGAATGCTACCTGGTAAGGCAGATTGCCTGGAGTCACCTCACAAGACACCTGAAGAACCCAGCTAGCAGCTAGGCCACACCCAGGGATCTGCATTTTCAAAAGCATCTACAAGTGGTTTTGATGCCCATGTCCCAAAGCCTGCTCAATTGTGGTTGTCAGCCAGCAGCATCAGTGTCATTTGGAGGAGCTTGGTAGAAATGTAGCATCTCAACCAGGGATTTAGCTCAGTGGCATAAGTGCCTTCCTGGCAAGTACAGGCTCATGAGTTCGATCCTTAGTACAAAATTTTAAAAAATTCCAAACCCAGCAAGGTCACACCTATAATCTCAGCATTTAAGGAGGATTTCAGGTTCAAGTGCTTTCTGAGCAATTTGGTGAAATCCTGTCTCAAATTTTTAGAAAGGGACTGGCTTGTAGCGCAAGCCTGGCAGGTGCCACCAAGGCCCAGAACTTTAGCAGGTGCTTCATATTGTGATTGTGTTGACTTTTTCTCTTACCCTGTATTGAAGAGTGGGGTGGGAGTTGGGAGAATGGGATATGCAACTTAATGATCAAATCTTTGGTTGTTTTAGGATGAGGCCAAATTTATAGATGTAAACAAAGAAAATTTTAAAAAATTTTTTAGTAGAGTTGGGTTTTGGGTCAGGCAGAAATGGAGAAGCTGATGTTGAAAGGAATAAAGGTGAGGGACACAGCTCTGAAACACTATAGATCCTCCAGAAATAGGGAAAAGAAAGAAAGAAAAGACGGAGAAAGAGAGCTGAGCTTCCTTTTCCATTTTTAGTTCACCTCAGAAAAGCTTAGTAAATAATAAGTAACAACAATAATGAGCCACAGGCCTGAAAATAAACACCCCTTCTTCTGACTCTTTTTATCCCTGCCAGAGTTGACAGAAAAAGCCCACAGAGCCTAAGGGGAAATCCTGCACTTTAGATTATGCTGTCAGAATTCAAATTCTTGCTTGAAACGTGGTTTATTTTGGGGTTAGGACCTTTCCCCGAAATAACATTATTTAAAAGCAAGCAGGTTTGCTTTGCTTTGCCATCTAATCCTTTTTGATCATCCTGGAGGGCTCCCAGAATCACCAGGTAAACAGGAGCAGGGAGGTAACAAAAGCATTTCCCAGAGACCTCCCTCCAAGGCAGCTGATGCAGCAGAGCAGGGAGACTGTAGCCACCCCAGGGTGCAGCCTACAGAGGAGCCCCGACCTTCTGAAAAATCCGCCCCTAAGAACTGGCATCACTGGAGCCTCAACTGTTCCCTCAGATGAGGTGGGAGGTTCTTTACCACTCTGATGGTGTAGGAGAGATCTCTCCTTTTCTTTCTCAACCCTGCTAGCAAGGCTGGTGAGAAGGCCCCACTCCAGTGTCAGCCTGTTACTCCTGCACTTGCTAGGACTCATCCTGGTGGAGAGAGCAGACTTCAGACTCAGGGAGGCTTAGCTAGTTGGAATTCAGTTCACAGTTTTCGCTATATTTTTTTTTATTTGGAGATGTGTTTTAAAGTTACCTTTTAAGAAATTTAGGTTATAAAAAGTGAGTTGGGGGGCTGAGGATTTAGCTCAACGGCATAAGCACCTGCCTTGCAAGCAGGCGGTCGTGAGTTCAATCCCTGGTACCGATAAAAATGAAAAAGACAAAAAAAAAAAAAAAAGTGAGTTGGGTTCAAGGAGACACACTAAACGGTGTGGCACGAGGACTGAGAGTGAAACTCGGGGGCAGAGTGTGTGCTTAGCAGGCATGAGGCCCTGGGTTCAATCCTCAGCACCCCCAAACAATAATGAGGCATGAATTGTGAAGGTTAAGTTTGGGAGAACCTCTCTCAGCCTCATCTTTGTGCCCTAAAGATACCTGAGGACATGATCCTGATGGCTCAGTGCCAGACGGAGGCACAAGGATCAGAACTCCTATCAGAGAAACTGTCCGTTCAAACCCGCTCACCCTCCACATCTCCAGGCTGTTGTCAGTTCTGCCTTCTGCTTATGCTTGGGGTTTCAAGATCTTCTTGTATGATTTTTTTTTTTTTTTTTTTTTTTTTTTTTTTTTTGCCTTGGAGCCCTGCAGCCTCTTGAAATTATAACAAAAACTGTTCAAAGGACTACAAAACTTTAATTCACCTGGTTTACAGAACAACCCAAAGAGATAGCTTCCTCCCCCCCCCCCACTGCTGGTGATGAAACAAAGACCCCAAACATGCTGGGCAAGTGCTCTACCACTGAGCTACATACACCCCTGTGCCCAGCTGCTTTCTTATTATCTCCATTTTACAGATAAGGGCACTGAGGCACAGGAAGGTAAGACAATTATCTGAAGGTCACACAGCCTGTAACCAGCAGCGCCAGGACTCAGAGCCTGGATGTGTGGTATAAAGTCAGCCTGTGCTGTGCTGACTTTCTTGTCACTTATCAGAGGGCAGTGTCTGCTTATCTGTTTGCCCAGCTAGAACTGAGGTCGTCTCCTGGACACCCCACCCAGAACACGGACCCTGCCTCAGGTATCTCTGTTCATCAGCGCCTAACCCTGCTGCTTGGCTTATGAAAGTGTCCTTTGGTAGGGCTGAATGAATGAATGAATGTGCAGAAAAAGTGGTCTGGGCGGGGAGTTGGCTTCTGCATCATGGAGAGTTCACCGAACACGTAGAAGATGAGTGGAAAGCTGGGCATGATTTCAACAGCTGCCGGTGGGCAGAAAAGCCATGGCAGATGATGGACTCAGTGAAGGAGCAGCAGGCAGTGCCATGTGGATCCAGGGGACAGGGACACTGGAACATGTGAGCGGTGCGAAGAGCCGAGAGCACCAAGTTAAAGTCTTAACCAAGGTTGTCTCTGGGTGAAGGTCAATGGAGTGAAGAGAGGAGCGGGGAGTTTTGAGGACTCACAGGACCCCCTGGAATCATCTGCACATGAAAGGCTCCTAGTGGCACCCTTTGAGGAGGGCACTCCCAAGGGCTGAGCTTGGACTCTGCAAACTATTCATGCAAATAAATTCATGTATGAGGTAAAAAGAAAAAAGTACAAAGGAATATACCCATAGAGGGAAAAGTGACCAGATCCCTCCCTAGAACCACTTTCTTGTGAGCCTTCCAGAAAATTTTCTTGCTCTACAGATATTCTTCATTTAAGGAAGGTCCTTAAATGAAGGACCTATCATTAGGTAGGACCTATCATTAATGACCTACTGTTCTGACTTACAACTTACCACAGAGTTGCAGCCTGACAGGTGTTTTTGTTTTTTTGTTTTTGTTTTTGTACAGTGCTGTACAAAAGCTTCAATGTCTTTTTTTGGTACACCTCATACAATACTGTAGTTTTTGCTGGCTGTACGATACAGTATAGTGCTATAGTTTTATGTTGTGTTATACATTACAGTATTGCATGAGAGTTACGCAAATAAAAGCAAAGTTGTCAAGTTGGAGTTTCCTTTGATCATTTCTTTGTTCTGAGTATTGTAATGTACATATCACATACAGTTTCTCATTTAGCAACTAATTCATTCAATGACCTCAACTTAGTCAGAGGACTACGAGGAGCACCTGGGGCCTATTGTATTTTAGGCACATTCACTAAGCATGTTGTGTTAATAAACAGCATTCATGAAAGACAAAGTCTTAAAGATATGCAGTATTTCCTTAATATCTGATACTGGGGGAAAATAAGCTACTTGACATTTCTTTCAATAGTGAGGCAGGGGGCTGGGGATTTAGCTCAGCGGCATAAGCACCTGCCTTGCAAGCAGACAGTCGTGAGTTCCATCCCTGGTACCCATAAAAAGGAAAAAGACAAAAAAAAAAAAAAAAATAGTGAGGCAGAAGAAGCAACCTCAGATTGTCTGAGGCTAAATAGCCTCGGAACACAAAGTGGGTTTTGCTGTACCCTAATGAGGCAGAAGTATTAAACAGATGTGTGAAGAGCCCTTTTTCTCTATTTCTGCTTCATCACTAATAAGGCTTGACATTGTGTTCTTCCTCCTGTTTCTTCTTTTTTAAATTGTTTCAAAGCTAAGGGAGGAGTGAGTTACCTGTTGGTGTCCTTAACTCCACAAGCATTGCAATGTGGTCATAAATTTAATTGTCTGAATCTTCATACTTGTGTTATGAAGTAGAAATGTGTTATTTTTTTTAAGTCAGCAAACAATTTTATTCTAAAGTACAATGTACTTGTAAAGTACGAAAAGAAAGCATTATATGAAAATCCTCTTTCCTTATTAGAATAAACAATTCCCAGTGTGTTATGAATAATCTTAGTTGGGATCTGCAGGAATTGGTCCTGGGCAATTTGAAGACAGATCTTTATCTTTGTAGGCCACTGCACACCAAATACAATACAGATGTTCTTCCTCTAGATAGCCAGTCAAAATTGGTCATTTTTCCAGTATATTTAAGTCTTTGTTCTTTTTTTTTTTTTTTTTTTTTTTTTTTTTTGGTACCAGGTATCGAACTCACAACCTAGCACTTGTCAGGCAGGCACTTATGCCATTGAGCTAAATTCCTGGCCCCTAAGTCTTTGTTCTTATATTTACCTTTATTTTCTTCTTTTTCTTCTTCCTCTTCTTGAGTTTCTTCTTCACACTTCAACCAGTGCCACGCCTTCCTGGAAACCTGAATGTTCTTCTGGATACACAATTGTTGAAGGATTAATTAGCCTCCTTTAAGATCTCCTTTAACCTTCATGGTTTTCTGTTTTGTTTTGTTTGTTTGTTTTTGTTTTTTTGAGACAGGGTCTCACTATGCAGTTTAGTTTGTCCTGGAACTTACAGCAATCCTCCTGCCTTACCTCCGGAGTGACCGATTACAGGCACCCACCACCACATCTAGCCATGTTGCTGACTTGTAAGTCACATCCAGTACCATACTACACCTTTTTCTTAAGCTTGATTTTTTTCATATGCATCTTCAGTTGCTAATTTTTCTTTTGCTTTCTGTTTTAATAATGCCTTATAAGCAAAGCCACTTTTTCCTGTTATGACATAAAGACGAATTGGTTCAATTATACCATCTCCACTCTTGCCAAAAGCTTGATCACTTTTATACCCATTTTCTGGCTCAAAGCAAACACTTTGTTTTCATAGCCTAGTGAATTTTTCAACCCAGTGTCACATCTTTTTCATTCCTCTTCTTTTAAACTCTTTTATCTTTTTTGTTTGTTTTTTTGAGACAAGTCTCACAGGCTGGCCTTGAACACACTGTGAAGCCCAGGCTGGCTTCAAACTCCCATCAGTCCTGCTGCCTCAGCCTCTCAAGTGATGGGATTACAGGTGCATGCCACCAAGCCTAGCTTACTTCTGTTTTTCAGATTAGCTTCAAATTTGCTTTTCTTCTTTGCATTGTTTGCTTTTGTTTTGTTTTCGGTATACCTCACTATTGGTAATCCTGGTGTGATATCTTCTTGGACATTAATGAAGGAATGGGACATATAGTCTTCTTCTGCCATGTTCAATTTTATATACTGTCCGCATCTTGGATTTTCAACACCCGTACACAGTCTTCTCCCACAGTGAACAGGACTGACCTGATAGAGCTACTCAGCTGGGTCCAGGTCCAGACAGCGTGCATTGCACACATGCCTGCATTCTTTTACTACATACTATTTTATTTATTGAGACAGGGTCTCACTGCAGTTCAGGCCGGGCTTGAACTCACGTTGTAGCCCAGTCTGATCGCAAACTTGCAGGGATCTTCCTGGTGCAGCTTTCCAAGCCGAGGACTACAGGCACCACGCCTGACCAGGTTTGTGGTTCTGAAGTATCTTTATAGTAGTATTGTAGTTTCATTGCTCCCTTGTAATGAGCTGCAAAATCTCCTTAATTAATGAGCCAAAATTGCACATCAAAGAACAGTTTGCAGCACTATCAACTGTGTGATCAGTGTAACCTTGAAGAATTCATGAAAGCTGCTAAGATGCTAGGAAAGGGCATGTGAGGAAATAGGAATAGAAGATTTGTTGACTTGCACATCTAGATTACAGCTGTTTTGCCATCATGATTATTAATGAGCACCTTGTATATCATTGCTGTATCATAAAATGTTTTCTGAATAATTTTCATCCCTGCCTTTTCTGACACATGAGGGATCAATATTGCCTGGACCCAGCTGATGTGATTTGTTGGTGGTTGTTATATTTTATTTTAAAGATTATTGGAGAGCATGTCTTCATAAGAAAAACAAGTGGATAATATGTCTAATGCAGATATTCTTTGCTTAACAACCTACTTGTTCGACAACTTTCGGACTTAGGACTGAAAAGTGCTGCTCGGACTGATGACTCGCTGCTCAGATTTACAACCTGCCTTTTTTGTATTCAGTTCTGTGCATCTTGCTTATAGAACCTCAATATCTTTTTCTTTTTTTTTGTATAGTACACCTTGCTTATACAATACTATAACTTTTGCTGATTGTTCTAGTAGTATAGTACTTAGTTTTATGTTATAGTATTGCATAAGTTACACTGCAGTATTGCATGAGTTACAGAAATTAAAACGAAGTCATTAAGTTGAAGTTTGCTTTGACCTTTTCTTTGATCTTTGTTTTTTTTTTTTCTTTTTGGTCCCAGCAATCAAACTCATGATCTCAAACTTGCCAAGCAGGCATTTGAGCCGCTAAGCTAAACTCCTGGCCCTGACTGTTTCTTTGTTCTGAATATTGTAATGTACATATTATATATCATTTCTCATTTAGCATCAAATTCATCCAACGACCTAGTTGAAGGAGGATCTCTATATTGACATACATCCACATGTATACCTTTTTTTAAACACACACACAGAAACACAAAATGTACTGTTTGGCTGTTGTTTTTTTCATCTCAGATCACTTTATGCTTTTTATCTGCTGTGTAATAGTCTATAATGTGAATGTGTGATAGTGCTTTTACCTTATTCTGAGGCATTAGAGTTTGATTCTTTTACTCATCACAAATAAGGAATTATGCTTCTGGGTGGGTCAGAGGGTGTGTACATCTATAATTTGATTGGTATGGTCACGTTGTCCTCCAAAGGACCAAAACCAAAACAGAAAAACATGTCCTTCGTCCTCCCAGTTTAGTCCCTGCCCCCTGCACTATAGGCTTTCACTGGTTTTTCCTGTGATGTAGGGAGAAGGTGCTGCTCTTGGATTTGGATACCCATTTCTGTTTAAGTGCCACTGTGTGCTGGGAGACTTGGGATCAAGTCACAGCTCAGTCACTAACTGATATGTGATATCAGCAAACCAGGAACGTTTGTGACAAGTCAGCCTGCCTGAACCTCTATTTTTTTTTTAATCTGTGAGACAGAAATAATGTCCTCAGTAGAGTCTCATCTTATCCTAAAGTCAGGTCCTAAAATATTAAGACAAAATGTATTACTATTTCAATGTATTTTAAATTTTTTAACTGATACATCAAAATTATACATAGAAATGTCTGCCCAGGTTTGTTAAATCTGTATGACAACTCCATCCTGCTTTTCAGGATTGTTGTGAGCATGTAGTATCTGATACATAGGAGAGGCTTGACAATATTAGTGTGCCTTTTTTGTTTTGTCTTGTTTTTTGTGTTTTGTGAAATTGCATAGTCTTTCTGAGGCTCAGTTTTTTTCAATTATATAACTCCAGTTGGGGACGGGGGTTTAGCGCAGCGGCCTAAGTGCCTGCTTGGCAAACTCGAAGTCATGAGTTCAATCCACAGCACACAAAAAAAATTTCAGTTGGCACAAGGCTGCCAGAAAGACTGCAAAGTGTGTAAAAATGCTTGGCAAACATGCGGAGGGCCCCAGAGAGAGGGGATTAAGTTTTCCCTGGGTTCCAGCTGCCCTGTGGGGCACTGCCTGCGGTACACTTTGTTCACACTTCCCCTGGCTATTCAATGTTGTGTTTGCTCAGAGTAAAACCATCTTTTCCTAGCTGTTGCCAGTGAATAAACCGGAACCTTGGGCGCTTAGCCTGCCCGGGACAGGGCCTGCAGGAGAGACCCTTCCTCTGCCAAAGGATTAGGCACCTGAGGAGCAGGGCTTAGAAAAAACAAGGGCTCAGGCCATGATATAGGGCTCAGGGGAATAGTGAGTAGCAGAGACCTGACCAAGCCAAGCCAGGGCCCACTCTGACCTTGTGTTTCCTCCTTAATGTAACATGAGGGCTTTGGCCTGGGTAACCCTTTGGGAAGAGTACAAGGCTTGAAGTCCAAAGGCTTGAGTTAGAGCTCAGCTTCAGCTTTAATCCAGTGTTATAATTGGTGGGATTTAGTGTTCTCATCTGTAAAATGAGAATACAAATTAAACTGCCGAATCTTTATGAATTAAATTCCTCCTACCATGCAACTTGCTTTTTACCAGGACAGAAACAGATGAGAATCATGCGCAAATATAAAATGTGAGCTGCCAGGGATTTAGCTGAGTGGCATGCCTGACAAGCACAAGGTTGTAATTTCAATCCCTGGTACCTAAAGAAATAAATAAGATGTGAGCTGTGGGCCAAGAATCTGGTAGTAACTTGGATGAGTATTTTCTGCCTCAGGGTCCCCTGTGAAGTGGCAAACAAGGGCACCTGTGAGTAGCCAGGGCTGCAGCCTCTCAAGGGCTTGGTGGGGCTAGCGGCTCTGTTTTCAAGGTGGCTTGCTCCCATGGCTGGCAAGCTGGGACCTGCTGGTGGTGGAAGCCTCAGTACCTCTCCCTGGGGCTTCTCGAAGTCCTGTGGCACTGTGGCCAGCTTCCTCGGAATAGGTCTGGAGTAGATTCAAGAGACCAAGGCAGCGCTTCAATGTCTGCTACGCACCAGTTTCAGAAGTCACTTCTGCCATTTCTGTGGTCTGTTCAATGTGAAAGAGTTGCACAAAGGCATACATACAAAGAAGAGTCAAGGTCATTGTGAGCCAGGCCTAGTGGTCCTCGTCTATAATTCCAGTGCTCTGGAAGGCTGAGGTGGGAGGATCATAAATTTGGGCCCAGCTTGGGCAATTTGGTAATTTAGTAAGAGCTCAGAATTAAAAAAAAAAAAAAAAAAAGTGGGGAGGTGGTAGAGATTGAGGGTATAGCTGAGTACAAAGACTCTAGGTTAAAAAAAAAGACTAGATTCAATCCCCAATACCAAAAAAAAAAAAAATTGCAGCATGTCTTAGAAGATGGCTATCGGGCTGAGGATTTAGCTCAGTGGCATAAGCACCTGCCTTGCAAGCAGGCAGTTGTGAGTTCAAACCCCGGTACCGAGAAAAAGAAAAAAAAAAAAAAAAAAAAAAAAGAAGATGACTATCACAAGTTTTTCTTTGCTTTAATTAGCATATTGTAAAACTTTTTCTCTTTTTGTATGTGTATAGTTCTATGAATTTTTGCATATGTGAATTTGCATAACCATCACCACAAACAGGATGCACAACCATTTCGTGACCCTTCAAAAAACCCTTGTGTTTCCCTTTGTAGTGACACATTCCTCCCACCTCAACCTGAGGCAACCACAGACCCTTCACTATAGTTTTGACTTTTATAGAATTTCACATAAGTGAAATCATATGGTATGTAACCTCCTAGAACTGACTTCTTTTAACTTTTATTCTAACGCCTTTGGGACTTACCTAACCTGTTGCAGGCTTAGGCATTCATCACTCATTCCTTTTTATTGTAGAGCTGTGTTCTCTCATATGGACCTATGGACATGCTGCAGTTTGTTTCTGAAGGGGTTGGTTACAAGTTGGAGGAGTTAGGAATACAGCTGTATCATAATTTATTCAGGCTACTATAACAAAATACCATGAGATAGGTGGCTTTCTTATAATTGTAGGTCTGGGCAGCCAGCAGATTCAATGTCTTGCAAAGACAGGCTCCCTGACCCAAAGATGATGACCTCTCCACCCTTATGTGCTTCCAGGACCCCTCTGGAGGGCAGTAATCCCGTTCTGCTCTCCTTACCAGATCATCGCCCAAAAGCTCCACTTCCCACTCCACCACCACTGTGTTAAGGGTTTGGATTTCGACTTACAAGTTTCAGGGAGGTACACTTTTAGGAGGTGAGGCCTAGTGGGAAGTCTTCAGATCCTTGGAGTGTGCCCTCGAAGGGAATCATGGGCTCCTAGCTCCTCCTTTCTCTTCTCTTCCTGGCCAAAGGCTGAGGAGTGGCTAGCACTGCCAAAGGCCCAAAAGCAACAGAGCCCGCCAGTTACAGCCTGGAAACTCCTGAAGCTCAAACAAGCCTTTTCTCTTTATAAGTTAGTCATCTCAGATACGTGTTATGGTGACAAAAAGCTGGCTAGATACTTTGAGAAGTCTAAAGTAAAGGGTGCCAGGCTGGGGCAAGGTGCAGGGCGAGGGCCATGAGAAAGAAGACTGTGAGGCCGAGCTGGAACAAGATGTCCAAAGGTGAGTATTGAGCTTTGATTTCTCCGAGTTGGAGAAAAAGGCCAGGTAGTGTTTTCCACCAGTGTGAGAGGAGGGAAAGCCCCCGCCCTGAGACACAGGATGTGGAGAGGCGTGTGGGTGTCTCGGGCCTGGGCAGGGAAAGGTGGAGTCAGGGGAAGGAAGGGTGTATTTCCAGATGCTGAAAGGTAAGCAGCTCCTGCAGCCTCTCCTGGGCCAGATAACCTGTGGGAGTTCAAAAGCTCACTCAAATGAGGTGGGAGACATGGGAAGGCCTGGGGACCAGGTGGTTAGAGGTAGGAATGACAGAGAGCTTTGGCTACATCCCATTGTGAACCATCTATTGCTGCAAATCAGTTACCTCCAAACACAGCAGCAAAGACAACAATTAATATCTTATGTGGTTTTTGAAGATAAGAATATGCAATCTGTTTTGTTATATAATACTACACAACACATACCACTGAGGTACACATCCCACTGGGGCACCTCCTCCGCTTGTTTGTTTGTGACAGGAGCTCATTAAGTTGTCAGGTTCCCCAGGCTAAGCTCAAACTCATGGACCCCCTCTCTCAGCTTGAGGTTACAAACATGGGCCACCACACAGGGCACTGAGGGTCATTTTGAGGGCTGCTATCACAGCATGTTAATGTATAATCAAGTTCTCCTGTAAGTGTAAAGAGATCAGCAAGACATATTATTAGTAAAAAAAAAAAAAGATGTTACTTTTTTTTTGGGGGGGGAGCGTCTTTTTTGAGAGAGGTCTCCTTGTGCAGTTCCGGCTGGCCTTGAGCTCATTTGTATTCCAGGCTGGTCTCAAACTCAACAATGCTCCTGACTCATCCTCCTGAGTGCTAGGATTACAGGCACATGCCACTACATCTGGCTAAGTTACTTTTTTTCACATAATCTCTTTTCAAAAAAGATACAAAGCTTACATATTTTTATCACATATACATGCAAAAATTATAAGAAACAATATGGAAGGATACACCTGAAACTGTTAGCAGGGTCACCTCTGAGGAGGGAGATGGAACGGTAGGCATATTCTAAAAGGGGAACCACTAGCTAGTCAGAGTTCTGTGCAGGTAGTCCCACCACTCTGGGATTCTCTGAGGTAGGAGGATCCCTATGTTCAAGTGGAGCCTGGGAAACTTAGTGACTTAGAAAAACTGTATCAAAATCTAGAAAAGGAAGAAAGAAATGTAAAGGGCTGGGGATGTAGCTCAGTACAAAGGCCCTACGTTCAGTCCCCAGTAACACACACACACACACACAGGAACCTACCACTTTGGACTATATCTTTCTTTTCTTTTATGAGACACTGTTTCACTGTGTAGTTCAGGCTGATCTTGAATTTGGTGATACTCCTACCTCAGTCTCCTGAATGCCAGGATTACAGAATGTACCACCACACACATTTGGGTTTTTTTTTTTCTTTTTATTTGTTTTTTGTTTTAGAAACAGGGTCTCATTATGTAGTTCAGGCTAGCCTTGAACTCACAATGTAGTCCAAGCCAGTCTTAGACCCACAGCAATCCTTCTTCCTCAGCCTTCCAAGTGATGGGATTACAAGTGTGCACCACCACACCCAGCTCTGCATTTTTCTTTTTGGTTTGAATCATTTGCAATAACTGTGTCTTTGGTAACTGTTCTAATCTTCTTTGCTCCATAGCAAACTACCCGACATTTAGTAGCATACACAGCAAGCCTGCCATAGGTTCTGTGGATCAGGAACTTGGACAGGATACAGAATAACTAGAACCTGGGGCCATTGACATGGTCACTCAAGTGGTTTGGGCTTCCTCACAATATGGAAAGTGTATCCCAGCAGGAAGCGTCTCAGAAGGCAGCTTCTGGAGAGAGGAATACTCTAGGTGAGTCAGGCAGAACTGTGTGTCTCTTATTATCCCACACTGGAAATCATAGTGCCACTTCTGCAGTACTCTATTGTTAAAATCAGTCAAGAGGACAATTTCCTTTCCATTAGAAGAAATGTCGAAGAAGCTGCAGTCATTTTTATTATGAAGATTGCCATGATTAATTATAGAATTTAAAAGTTTACCTTGAGTGAAGAATTGGGGGTAGCTGGGCATGTTGGCTCATACCTGTAATCCCAGCACTCAGGAGGATGAGGCCAAAGAATCATGTGTGTTCATGGCCAGCCTGGACTACATAGTGAGTTCAAGACCACTCTGAGTTACACAGTGAGACTCTGTCACCAGAAAAAAAAAAAAAAAGCAAGCAAAAAGTGGAGGTTAAACTCGGAGCCTGTCCTTCCTAGGAGGCAGGTGGGCACACCTAAGCATGTGCTCTTGGCAGCTGCGCCCATTTGTCCTCTCCTTGAGCCCAGGCATTGCAAGGGAACTGAGATAAAGTTGGCAGTTGCAATTCATAGTTCTTTTTTTTTTAACTTCTTTCCAGTATCTGGAACCAAGCCCTTTAAGCAAATATTTATGCACAGACTAATTTGTTCCCCATGCTTCGTTTCACGTATCAAGAAAGACTTGAGGCAGCTTACAAAAGTTCATATAGTATAATCATATTATTAAAAATCTATGAATAGATCAAGAAACCAAAATGATGGGAAAGTTTGAAACAGTAAGTTGAGACCAGAGGGAAAGTTAGTTCTTAAAAATATATGCTGCAGTCATAAGTATTTGCTGTTGCACAGCTGGAAGAATTATGTTACGTTGTCTGATCCAATTTTTCAGCTGGCTTTTGAAATCCTAATAAGTGGCTTTTGGGCCTCAGTCTGCATCTCTCCAGTGTCAGGGAACTGAGTGCATTGTAAGGCAGTTCTAACTATTCAAAAGTACCAATTCCAGAGCTACAAACTCAGATGCTTCCAGGATTTAGGCAGGCAGGCAGTGGGAAGGGACTAGACTGCTTGGGACTGGGGGAACTGGAGGTAAAATGTAAATTCACCCATCCTGTTTAATGGAAGCAATTTCTGCTGCTTCTCCTCTGGGAATCTAGGCACAATGTAGTTAGGACTCTGGATCTGGCTGAAAGATGCTGAAAATCCCAGTTTTCATGAGAAATCTGATTTTTAAACATTGGTAATCTCTATTTTATACGACACAAGTGAGGGCAAACAAAACACAAGTACAAGCAGATGTTGTCCACTGCCCACCAGTGTGTGAGCTTGAAAAATGCCAAAGTTGCTGGGCATGGTGGCCCTCATCTGTAATCCTGGCACTTGAACTCATCATTGCCTCAGCCTCCAACTGAGGCAGGAGGATCCCCGTGAGTTCAAGGCCAGTCTGAACTACATAGTGTGACCCTGTCTCCAAAAAAATGTATTTTTTAAAAAGGCCAAAGTAGCCGGGCATGATGGTGCACTCCTGTAATCCGAGCACTTGGGAAATTGAGGCAGGAGAATTGTTTGCAAGTTCTCGACCAGCCTGGGCTACAAAGTGAGCCCAAAGCCAGCCTGAACTGCATAATGAGGCCCTGTCTCAAAAAGACAAAAAAAAATAAAAAAGAAAAAGAAAAAAAGAAAAAAAAAAAAGCCAGAGAGCCAGGGATTTAGCTCAGCGGCATAAGCGCTTACCTTGCAGGCGCATGGCCATGAGTTCAATCCCCGGTACCAAATATAAAAAATAAAAATAAAAAGACCAAAGTTACAGACTCTGGCACTGGTCAGAACAGGTCTGGAGTGAGCTCTGATACTTGCTTACTGGATAACCATTTGGAAACTTTATTCTCTTCCATAAAATGCAGATCTTCCCGAGCATACTCTGAGGTCATGCTGTTCAGTGACATCATTTTCAAAGGCAAAATAATATTCCCTCTTGCTGCCATACAGTTCATCTCTCCAGTCTCTTGGGCATATTTCCCATTGTTAAGTGAAGTTGGGTGAACCTGCTTGCTGCTAAATCTTCAGGAGTATTTTCTCAAAATTGATTCCTAGAAGTGGAATGGGTTGACTCAAATGGTTTTTAGTCATCATGTTCATTTTTCTTACAATTTGGTGCCATTTCTCACCACTATCAGCAGTGGGAGGAAAGCGTTTCCCCCTCCATGCTTGCCGAGGTTATCCTTTCAAAGAAACCTGGTCATTTGAGAAGTGAATGACGAGTGTGTGTTTTTAATAAGTGTGTTACGTGCTGCTAGGGAGCAGCAACTGTGCTAAACACCAGTAAATAAGACAAATCCCAGCCCTGGGGCTGAGGTGCACCCTGGGTCTGTGACCAGCTCCTGCGAGCCCCTCCAGGCTCTAAGATTTTGTATCATTGCTCTCACTCACCTTGCTGTGCTGTGCCTCAGACCTGCCCATTCACTGAGTCCTCCCGGCAACCCTACAGAAGTGAGTGGGGAACAAGGTCCAGGGAGGTGAGCTAACCTGCCCAAGGCCACACTGCCTTCAAGTGCCTGAGGAGGAAGCAATTAGCAGCCAACCCTTGTCTGGCTTCCTTCAGAAACATCAAAGATGTGAATTTAGATTCCCAGCCCTTGAGCCTCCCTCAGGTCCCAGAGGTTCGTTAGTACTGAACCTGGGCACCCAGCCAAGCCAGAGCCATCAAGTGTGTCTCAGGACCTTGGCTTCTGTCCAAGCCCAGCATCTTGTTTCTTCCTGAAAGAGGCTCTGGGAGGCTGCCTCCTTGCGTCCTAATAAATAATTCCTTTTCCAGTCTTTTTACACAAACCCTTTCTGCTACCTTTCTCAAGAAGTATTAAATTTCTAAGAAGACTGAACTCTTACTGGCAGGTCTCTTCACGCTTGCAGTTATTATTTCCATGGAGGGTACCATGGGCTCACCCATAAGAGAAGGAAAGAACTCTATCATTTATGGAACACTTTTTAATTGCCAGAAATTGCCGCCCCACATCATATCTTATTTAATCCTCATGACAAAATGAAACACAGCATTCATTTGTAACCCTATTTTGCAGAGGAGGAAGCTGAGTCTTAAAGAGATAAGTGATTTGCTCCAGATCATGTAGCTAAGAGGAAAAGGATGAAACTAGGATTCGAACTCAAGACTCTCTGGACCTGATAGTCCTGTTTATAATTTTTCATAGTCCAGAGTTGTGGTAGTCAACTATCCTTAGGTGGCATGCTCAACATAATTTAAGTAAATAGAATTCAGTTCCTCAGCAGCACTGGTCTCATTCCAAATGTTTGATAACCACATGTAGCTGATGGCTACCATCTTTTTTTTTTTTTCTTTTTCTTTTTTCTGGTACCGGGGATTGAACTCACAACCGCCTGCTTGCAAGGCAGGTACTTATGCCGCTGAGCGAAATCCCCAGCCCAGGTGGCTACCATCTTAGTGCAGACATAGAACATGGAGAGATCTGTTATATGGCAGTTCTTTAGAAGGTCAGAGAAGAAGAAAAAATTAGCGATTGCACCTTTCATGGGGAGCAGGCCATTCCCCAGTGTCTGGCTCTGTGGAGACCCCTTCGGAGGTTGCTGTCTGTAAGCAGGCTCATCATAAAGCCAGCATGAGGGTCTTGGCTGGGCTTTACCTTTCTCCTAGTTTGGGCTTTCACCAGAGCCACCCATGACAGGTGCGAACAGGTTTTTTCCCCCACATCTTTGTGCTATCCCCCTGCCCCCGAGGATCCAGTACTTCCTCTGTTACACGGGGCTTGGGCTGGCGCTGGTCACTGAAATGAGTATAGCCACAGGAGGAGACAGATGGAGACACAGTGAAAGCTTGACACATTAGGCTTCATTTTGGCTGGACCACTGGGTGACATGCTTGTTGCTAGAAAGAGGGGTCTTTGCTGAGTGTCCTGGAGGGACAGGATTGGGGGAGCTCTTTAGTGAACAGGCTGTCTAATTATAATGGGTATTTTTCCAGCTTAGCAACAGAACCCCCTTCCTAATTTGGGGAATTCACACTGTGTGTGTGTGTGTGTGTGTGTGTGTGTGTGTGTGTGTGTGTTTTACTGGGGATTGAACTCACAGCATTTGCACCAAACTACATCCCTGCTTCCCGCAACCCCCCCATTTTTTGTGAGACAAGGTTTTACTAAGCTGCCTAGGCTGGGCTCAAATTTGCAATCCTCCTGCCTCAGCCTCTTAAAGTTCTGGAATTACAGGCAAGTATCACTATTCCTGGATAAAATTTTTACTTTGTAAGTGGAAGGCAGAGTTTTCATCTTACCACCAAAGCAGAAAAAAAAATCAGATTGTGTATTTGTCTGTAAGTTTCTATTGCAGGTGGGAGATGGATGAGTGGGCAAGGCTCCACAATCACAGAACAGGTTACAAAGAAGCTGGGACTGCAGGCAGTCCTGGTGCATGAGGTGCTGATACAGTGCCCACGGCCAGACGGCCAGATGATCATGGGGAAAGCTGGGGCGTCCAGCATTCTCACCAGATGAGTCCGGTAGCACATGGTCCCATATGTCTGGCCATTTCTAGGTGCCAGGAAAGGATAGCAGTGCCTAGAATATCAGAGAGGAAAGAAAATCTAGTGATTTGACCCTTGTATGGTGACCAAGCCATCTATCATTTGTCACCTCATTGGGAAGTCTACAGAAATATTTCATGATGTTGTGAAGTTCTCAGTACCCTCCTAATAATAAGTCCTTTCCTGCTACCATTGGTCAGAGTTGGCTTCTGTGCTTTATGTAGAACAGATGTAATGGTGCTCACTGGAATGAGAGTAGATGTTTGTGGGCTGGAGTTTGCCCCAGGGGAGGCCTTTGCTTAGTTTATGTGATCTGTCTGGATCAGAACCCTTGTCACAGCTCCAGGGACATTGTTCCTCTTACTGCATCTTACTATCTTTTCACTGTCAGACTGAGCAAATCTCCCATACTGGCAGAGTTGAAAGTCCTACCCTGATTTTTCAAGACTTCTATTCCCTGAGTCCCCTCCTGCAGAATTTGGGCCTCAGTAAATCCCTTCTCTGTTTTTCTGGTAAAGCAACTCTTCCGTCAGCAATGAAAACCTTACAGTCCAAGATGAATGAAAAAGGGCAAAAGGTGTGAACAGGAAGCTCTGGGATGGAAATGTAGTGGTATATACTACAGTAAAGAGCATCCCTCCATCTCAAGGGGACTGGTCGTCTCAGTTGGCCCTGGGGAAGGGGTTTCCTTCGTAAGACCTTTTATGTTAAAATAGGAAAGTCCTATCCAAATCAGGTCAAGTTGGTCCTCATGTGCTGTACAACTATTAAAGCACTACTATGAATCCTGTCCTCTGGACAACTGTGTCCGGGCACTGACCCTTACCAACAAGGCCTTATCACAGCCCTCCCCTGCCCCCTAAGTGAGCTGTCTGTCTGTCTGTCTGTCTGTCTCTGTAAGAGACGGATCTTGCTATTTGCTCAGCCTGGCCTCAAACTCCTGGCCTCCAGTCGTCCCTTTGTCTCCGGCTGTCCAGTAGCTCAGCAGTCTGAGCTGTGTGTGCCACTATGCCCAGTTTCACTGATGTTTTAATTTTCTTTTTTTAAATTTTATTTAAGGAGAAAAGAAAAAAAAAGCAGAGAAAGGGTACAAGTTATACAGATTTGCAGAAAAAAATGAACAGTAGGAAATCACTAGTTAATGGATTATATACTGTCATCTTAGAAATAATTGTTCAAGTCACAAAATTAAAGCTTGTAAAGTGGACATTCCATCAATGATACTGCAAACAGTTCTGTTCAATGTGATGTTTTAATTTTCATTGCCTTAAATATGAGTGAGCAGAAGCATCTTTTCCTAGGATGAAAAGCCATATTTTCTGTTCATTTTCTTGGAACTGTCTGTTCATACCAGTTAAAGCATTGAAGACATTCAGTTAAATGTGCTAGATTATTCACATGCAAGTTTTGCCCCTCCGTCTCCACTTGTATGGCCAGTCATAAAGCAGTGCATTAACCCAAGGTGTTAGTATGATAAGAGAGGAGACATTGGTGGTCCAAGAGTTCAGTAAGTTTTTGAAAAACAGAGACAGAAGAAGTAATATCTGACCTCAGGAGGAGCAAGTTACAGCTGAGATGTTTGAGGGAGAATATTGGTTTGATGCTGGGAAGCTAACCCCAGAATTCCTCCACAGAAGAGCTGGACCCTAAAGATGGGCATGGAACTCTCCCAGGTTATAAGAAAGGACAAAGCAGAAAAGAGGAAAATTGTGAGAAAAGCAATGAGAAAGCTAGGCCTTCGGGCCCCAAAGAACAACTTTTGATTAAGGAAAGATTCAGAGGAGGAGAAAAATGATAGCAGAAAATTACCAAAGAAATAACAAAAGAAAATTTCCTACATTGAAAGTATAAAAATCTGCAAATTGAAAAACTCAACTAATGTAAGAGAGGGGGAAACCCTCACTGAGGCAAATCATTAGACAATCTTGTAATACTGTGGGTGAAGGGAATAGTTTAAAAGTTCCCGAACATTAAAAACAAAAAGGAAGATAACAGGCTGGGGATGTTGCTCAGTGGTAGAGCACTTTCCTGGCAAGCACGAAGCTCTGGGTTCCATTCCCCAGGATCTCAGGAGAAGGGAAGAGGGGAAAAAGGAGGAGCAGAGAGAGGAGGGCGACTGGGAGGAGAAGAGTGGTCATACACAGAACATCAGGATTAAAATGACATTAGTCATTTTAAATCTGGGTACTAGACATAGTAGTTCAATAACTTGAAAAGTCTGAGAAAACAAATTTTAGCCTAGATTTCTATAGCCTATTAAACTATTAATCAAGTGTAAAAAGAGTATACAGACATACAAGGACTAAATGTATTTGCTTCTGTGTACCTTTTCCATGGAATCTACCAAAAGGTAAGGGAGTAAATCCATGATAGAAGAGATTTCTTATGTCAGGCATGGTGATGCATGCCTGTAATCCCAGCTCTCAGAAGGCTGAGGCAGGAGGATTGCTGCAAGGAGGCCAGCCTGGACTACATAGTGAGACCCTGTCTCAAGAAAACAAAACAAAACAAAACAAAACTTCCTGTCCGGGGCACAGGAAATCCCATCCAGGAGCAGGACGTAGGAAGGTCCAATAATGGAAGGCACACAACAGCCCTGGAAATAGTGGAGGACCCCCCGTCCCCGCCAAATTATGAACTAGTTTCTGCATTTAGGTATCTGAAAAAATTGCCACTATTAGCCTTATTTATTGAATATGTAGAAAAAATAACAATAGCTATAAAAAAGACTAATGAAAATGGAAAAAAATTGAGACAATTATTTTCCTCAGAAAATGTAAAAAGATGTGGAAGAAATGAAATATAGATACAACAAACATTAAAGTAAATGCATATGTTACTTGGCTCTGTGGACAAAAATGTTCGTAGTCATTAAAAGGTAAATGTTTATTGACAACTTTTTAATATAAGTAGTTTTGATTTATGAGACAGGGTCTCCCCATGTAGTTCAGACTAGTTTTGACTAGTTAATTCTCTATGTATGTGTGTGTAGCACAGGCAAGCCTTGAATGCATAGTAGTCCTCTTGCCTCAGTCTCCTGAGAGCTGAAATTACAGACATGTGCCACCGTGCCAGTCTCTAGCTGACTGTTTTTAGCAATGGCAGGCAGGGAAGCAGCTTGTGTTTATAGGGAAAGGGAAGCAAACTGAAGCTCAAAGGATGATTCACAGTTTTTATCTCTACAAAAAGACTCCACATTGCATATCTTCATCCAATAAAAGTTTATTGTCTTGTTCAACTTGGATGATCCAGAAAGTCCGGCTTCCTGGCCAGTTGTCTTGTAAGGTGTATCTCATTATCTAGGGCCCTCCCATTTCACAACTCAGCCATGTCCTGGGGTCTCAGGTGCTTTAAATTTCTTGACTTTAAACCAGAAGTGGTGGCACATACCTGTAATCCCACCATTCTGGGAGGCTAATGTAGGATTGCAAATTCAAGCCCAGTTTGTGCTATTACTGGCTTAGTGAGACCTGGTTTCAAAAGTGAGTGAGAGAGAAAGAGAGAGAGAGAGAGAGAGAGAGAGAGAGAGAGAGAGAGAGAGAGAGAGAGAAAAGAGGAGTGTGGATATAGCTCACTATGAAGGTCGTAGGTTCAATTCCTGATACTAAAACAAAAAAGAAGGAAAATAAAAAGAAAAAAATTTCACTTTATAGTGTAGAAAGTTTAGGGCTAGGGATTTAACTCAGTGTCTGTTTGGCAAATGCAAGGTCATGAGTTTGATCCCCAGTAAACCCCCCCCCCCCAGCAAATGAAGAGAGAATGCTCCTGTCATCCACACTGAGCCTGGCACTGTATAGTGGAGAAAGTTTAAATAGTTGTATGGTAAGTTTTTATGAGCCAGGACTGAAGTGGCACATATATTCAATTGTCCAGAACTTGGTCTGAGCCGCAAGGAAGGTTTCAAAATGTAGTCTATGTGTTGGAAGCAAGAAAAATAATTTTCTATCATACCATGAAAAAAGAGGGGTTGGTGGGGGGAAGAATGATACAGGTATTCATTCACTCAAGGAGCATTTATTGACCACCTGCTATGGACCAAGCTTAGTTCTAGGTGCCAGGTCTATAATAGGAACAAAGACAGATTCACTTCTCATAGAGTTTATATTTAACAAGGAGGTGTGAGTCCCATGGGGAGATGGAACATGGTCTTCTAGGCCAGAATGGCCAAAATAGAATTAATGGATTTGAACTTTGGATTTGAATTTGAGAGTGGACAGACTCCAGTAAAGGATGTTAATCAGGGAGTGATATTATCCACGTTAGGTTTTAAAATTACTATACTGGCGTGTTGTGGGAAATGGGTTGGCAGAGCACAAAGAAGCAGACTAGATATTGCAGGCAGAGTAGAGATTAGGGTGACTCGGCCTTGCTTGGAGTGGTGGCACTGAAGTTGGAGAAATTCGAGGAACATTTGAGAGACAGGCTAAGGGAAGTGACTGATTAAATGTGAGAGGTGAAGGGCAGGGAAGGCCCCATAATAATTTCCATTTGTCTTGTGTCACAGGGTGACAACATGAAAGATATTCTGCAATCATTTGAGATACAAATCAGATAATGTGAAAGCACTTTAGGAAGGGCGAAGTTGCAATGCGTTCCATTTTACAGATGGGAAAACTGAGGGCCCACACACCATCACTCTATTAGGTGCAGACACCGAACCGGCCCCGCCCCGTTCTCCGGATTTTGCCTGTGTTCTAGTTCTGTGTCTCAATAAAGTTATTGAAATTGACACCGGTTGCTAAGGAAGTGGGTCGCCGAGCCGAGTTGCCAAGGAAGTGAGCGGCCGCGGTCTCTCCCCATCCGGGGCAGCCGGGAATGGCTGAGCCTGGGGTTCGCCGCTGTCGCCCCGGCCGCCGCCGCCGCCGCCGCCGCCGTCAGGTTTCTGCCCCGGCAGCAGGTGAGTCGGGAGGGGCGCGGTGCCCGCCGGGCAGGGCTGGCGCCTCTTGTTGTCTGGCCTTTTCCCGGCGGCGGCCGCAGTCGACGCCGACTGGCAGGGCTGCCCGCGAGCCCGAGCATCCTCTGCCCTGCCTCTGAGCATCCTCGCCCTGCCTCCGGGCATCTTTGGGCGGTCCGGGAGGCATAATTCCTCCTCCTCTGGGCGGGGCCTCAATTCGCCCCCCAGACTCGGCCACCGGGGGTCGCAGTACCCCTAGGGCTGGTCGAGGTCAGGGCCCCAGCTGGGAAGAGACTGGGAGCCCAGACTAGGTGCTGTCCCTGGAGAGCCATGTGACCTTGGGCAAGTGCCTTTCCTTGTCTTGCCTTAGTTGACCTCAGTTGTTGAGTGGGCTCCTAACCTTTGCGGCTCTGGGTGGGTGATGAGGTGTGTTTGGTAAAGTGTGTGGAAGGGAAAAGGGAGAATTCTTCAGGAATCCTGTTTGAAGTCTTGAGTGTCTGAGTTTGAGACTGTGTCTTTGTACCATAACTGTGTGGCGTTGAGCAGGTTGGTCTGAGCCTCCCCCCCCCCACCCTTATTTTTCTAATCTGTGAAACGGAATAACGCACTACTGCAGGAATCCAGTGACACGGGGTCTGTCAAGTGGCCTGGCACATGGTAAGTGCTAGAAAACTCCAGGAGGTGTTCACAGGATAGGCAAGACCTCAGGAGGAGATGACTTTGGGACAGGTGTGTAGCATGCCAGCTCATATGGGTATTTCTGATGGTTGACAGTCTTTTGTCCCTAGCTCCTGCTGTCTGTTGCTCAGAGAAAGAAGGTGGCTTCTGAAAATACCCCTGCTAGGAGAACCCTGAGACCGTGTCCTTCTGGCTGGCTGGTCTTATTTTTTACTTGTGCCTTGTTGATCATTCCAGAAGAAGAGTATCCTTATGTCTTTTTTTTTTTCCCTGCCTCAGCCTCCCAAGTGCTGGGATTACAGGCATAAGCCACCAAGCCCAGCCTCCTTATGTCTTTTGAGAAGTGCTTAAAACAGTAGTAACTACTTACAAGTATATAATAAATGTATTTCAGGCCTGAAAGTCTCATTCAGTGATAGAATGTTTACTAAGCATGAGGCCCAGAAGGGGTAGTAATGGGGGGGAGCACATTTTTGTATATTATCTCATTTAATCTTTATATAGACTTTGTCAATTAGCTGGTGATGTCATCTCCATTTTTTAGATGAAGAAATTTAGCTTCAGGAAAGTGAATGGACTAGCTGGGTGTGGTGACTCACTCCTGTAATTCCAGCACTCAGGAGGATGCTCCAGGAGGATGGTGAATTCAAGGCCATTTTGAACTACATAGCAAGACTCCGTCTTAAAGACAAAAATAGGGGGCTGGGGATTTAGCTCAGTGGCATAAGCACCTGCCTTGCAAGCAGGCAGTCGTGAGTTCGATCCCTGGCATGGATTAAAAACAAAAAAAAGACAAAAATAAGCAAGGCCCCCTGGTATACACACCTGCAATCCTAGCACCAAGAGAGGCTGAGGCAAGAGGATGACAAGTTAAATCCTACATAGGGAATGCTGTCATTTAAAAAAAGGGTGTGGGGCTACAAATGTAGCTTAGTGTAAGAGTATCCTTGGATTCAATCCTTAGTAACAGGCATACACAGGATTGAAACTGCCTGAGAGTCTTTTTTTTTTTTTTTTTTTTTTTTGAGACAGAGTCTCTCTAGGTAGTTCAGGCTGGCCTTGAACTCACTGTGTAGCCAAGGTTGGCCTCATACTCACAGTGATCCTCTTGCCTCAGCCTCCTGGGTGCTGGGATTACAGGTGTATGCTACCACACCCAGCTTTACTTGGGAATCTTGTACCTATTAGATGATGGAACTGGATGTGTTTCTGAGTAAATCCTGTCACTTAGCCCCCATTTCTGATGTCTCTCATATCTGTTATGAGACCACAATTGTATTTTGTTACTCCCAACTGCTTTGGCTAGAAGCTTTTCTTCCAATAGCATAGAAATGAGATCTCTTGTAAAGCTCCATTTAAATAGATACCATCCAAAAAAAATATATAGATAGATGGATAGATAGATAGATAGATATACATATAAGGGGCTGGGGATTTAGCTCAGTGGCATATGCGCCTGCCTGGCAAGTGCGAGGTCATGAGTTTGACCCCTGGTACCGCAAAAAAAAAAAAAAAAGATGATATACGTGTAGATACATATAGATACCCATCCAACCTGTGGCTCTCAAAAAAGAGTTGTAGTATTTAAGGTGTGGGGGGGTTCCCTGTCCCTTCGCCCCCACCTTTGAAAATGGGTTGTAGGGTAGGTGGTGCTGAAGGCCTTTTAATGCTGTTGTGCAGGTGAGATTAGAAGGTATTAGGGGCTGGGGATGAAGCTCAGTGGCACAGTGCCTGCCTGGCAAATGTGAGGCCTTGTGTTTGATTCCTGGAACCAAAAAAAGTTGCAGTTGGGCTGGGGATTTAGCTCAGCGGTATAAGCACCTGCCTTGAAAGCAGGCAGTCGTGAGTTCGATCCCCGGTACTGATAAAAAAGGAAAAAGACAAAACAAAACAAAACAAAACAAAACAAAACAAAAACTTGCAGTTAGCTGGTGATGGTGGCGCACATCTGTAATCCCAGCAGCACTCAGGAGGCTGAGCCAGAAAGATCACTTTGAGTTTGAGGACAGCCTAGGCTATAGAGTGAGTTTGAACTGTATAGCAAAACCCTGTCTCAAAAAAAAAAAAAAAAAAAAAAAAAGACAAAACCTGCCCCCCAACCCCCAAAAGTTGCAGTCCGGCTACCTCCAGGTTAAAGTCTTGGCCTGCCACTTCCAGGCTGTGTGCCACTTAGCAGTTGTCTTCATGGCCGTGTTGCCTTTGCCTCACATGTCAAGTTGGGTAATAATGGTATCGACCATGTAGGGTACTGTGGAGACTGACTTGAGTTTAATCTATATAAATAGCCTGGCGTGGCTGGTTAATGTTAGCTGCCGGCATTTAGGTTTAGTGTAGCACCTGCACTATATATTTTTTTCTTTTGGACACAGGGTCTTACTATACAGTTCAGGCTGGCCTTGGGATCACTTTGTAGCCCAGGCTGGTCTTGAACTTGCAACAATCTGCCTGCCTCAACCTCCCAAGTGCTGGGATTACAGGAGTGTGCCACCAAGCCCAGCAGGTGAGATTAGAAGGTGTTAGGGGCTGGGGATGAAGCTCAGTGGCACAGTGCCTGCCTGGCAAGTGTGAGGCACTGTATGTTCTACTGATGATTGGTGAATGAATAAATTAAAGTATGCAGTAGTGATGCTGGGTTTGTCAGTCTCACAAGGTCATTGCAAGCTCAAAACAGTAGTTAATCATAGTATTATGAAAATGCTGGTCATGTTACAAGGTTGCTCCAGGAACTGGCACTCTCATGCCAAGATGGGTTGCAAGGAAAAGTGAAAACTGATGGTAGAGTGCCAAGCTTGGTAGTTAAACATCGAGTTCAGTAGGTGTTTACTAAATCTAAATCTCTCCAGGCGGGGACATAGAGGATGTCTCATAACCTTCAAGGAATCCAGTGGTTATTTTAACATGATATGACTTTTTTTTTTGGTGCTGGGGATCGAACTCATGACCTCGCAGGCGCTTATGCCACTGAGCTAAATACCCAGCCCCATAATTTGACTTTTTAAAAAATTCAACTAGGGCTTTGTGCATGCTAGGCCAGCACTCTACCACTGAGCTATATTCCTAGCTCTTTTTATTACGTATTTTGAAACAGGGTCTCACTGAGTTTTCCAGGGTGGCCTTTGACTCTTTTTTTTTTTTTTTTTTTAATTTTTTTTGTCTTTTTCCTTTTTATCGGTACCAGGGATTGAACTCACGACTGCCTGCTTGCAAGGCAGGTGCTTATGCCGCTGAGCTAAATCCCCAGCCCCTGCCTTTGACTCTTGATCCTCCAGACTTAGCCTCCCCAGTAGCTGGGATTGCAGGGGTGCAACACCATGATCAATTGACTTGACTGCTCTAAGTGACTTTGCATGTGTGTGTGTTCTGGTTGCAGAATAAAGCCACTGATTCAAATCTCTTGTGTCCCAAGACCTTTTTTTTTTTTTTTTGGTACTGGGAATCAAACTCACAACATTGCGCTTGCCAGGCAGGTGTTTATACCATTGAGTTATATCCCCAGCTATCAAGACTTTTTATTTCCATGTTTTGCAGTGCTCTACCATTAAGCACTGAGCTGTTTTCCCTCTCTGTATTTCAGGACTTCTCCTGGGTTAGAAACATCAGGTTTCTCCTGATGTCTTTTCATCCACTGTTTAGGTCCCTAAGGAAGCATATAGAGCCGTCTCAATGTACCTAATAGTTTACAAAAATGCTTAAATGCACCTTTACTTATTGGATCTTATCAGTAGCTCTTGTAGAAGGGTAAGGTGCAGATGGAGATCTCTATTATACAACTAGGGAACCTGAGTAAGGAAAGTCATGCTGCTAAGAAGTGGCCCATTTAACAGTGGAGTCAGGTCTGTTGATGCTAAGTTCAGTGCTATCCTTGGCTGGCTTTACTTGCTTAGCAGTTGCTAAGCACCCGGCGTTTGTCACCCCTGTTGCAGCCTGGGTATGTGAGTGAACAAAGGCAGATGAGGTCCTTGCTCTCATGCAGCTTATATTCAAGTGGCAGCAAGCAGAAAGATAAACCAACAGATGAGTTTTGAGTAGGAATAAATGCTGTGAAAGCAATAGAGCATGATGGCATATTGTTCAGGGCATTGTGGGCACTGCTACTTTACTGGGAAGGTCAGAGGAAGCCTCTTTAAAGCAGTGATTTGCTCCCAGGAAGGGGCCAGCTATTTGAAGATGTGCCAGAAGGAACAGCAGGACTAAGGGCTTGAGGTAGGAGCAAGCCTGGTAAATTCCAGGACTCACAGGAGGATTGAGTGATGGGAGGTGAGTCATGCCAGTGGGAATCTTTGATCATAGGGGGTCTTGTCGGCTGGAGTGAGGACTTGGGCTTTTATTCTAAGAACGATAAGGAACCACTGAAGGGTTTTGAGAAGGGGAGTGACATGACCTAATTTTTTGTTGTTGTTATTGTTTTCATCACTAGGTGGAGATTCGTCAGAAAACTAAAACTTGGTATTTCCTTTAACTCAGCTGTTACCCTTCTAGGTATCTTCCTAGAAGAGTTAAAGCGATCATATTACAGGGAAACGTGCGTACCCATGTGTATAGCAGCACAACTCACGCTAGCTAAACCTCAGAAGCAGTCTGTAGGTACATCAACAGATGAGTGAATAAAGAAAATGTGATATTTATTCACAACGGGGCCCTACTCTGTTGTAGAGTGAGCCACTTGTAGGAAAATAGATATCCCTTGAGATCACAGTTTTGAGTGAAATAAATTAAAATACGTATCTTATATAGTACATTGCTAACTTCTCTTATGTGAAAAACACAAAGTATAAATAAAGAGAAAAAGAAAAGACAATAGGAAAGAGGGATCAATCTTGTGCTGATGGAAGGTGACCAAGAAAAAAGGGGTAGGGGAATAAAATTGAGAGATGTTCTCTGCAATGAACGTAAGCACTAGATACTACTGTACTAATGTACTAATAAAAAAACTTACTCTAAGCCTGGAGGTGTGCTTAGTGTTCCAGTGCTTCCCTAGCCTGTACAGAGGCCCAGCTCTGGGGGGAAGAAATCTGTCTTTTTTGTAGTCAGTGAATTTGATTTTACTTATGTATTTTATTTATTTTTTGGTTTTTTGAGACAGGTCTTGTCACGTAGTCCAGGATGGCATCAAACTCACTATGTGGCCCAGGCTAACCTTGAACTCATGGTGATCCTCTTGCCTCAGCCTCCCAAGGGCTAGGGTTATAGGTCTGTGCCACCATACCCAGCAGGCCAATGACTTTTAGAGGACATACGAGAGGTAACCAGGAGATCAGTTGGAAGTCAAGGTGAGATGATGGGGGCCTTCTAGGATGGTAACAGAGGATGGATGGGGATGTGTTTTGGAGTTAGAACCATCAGGTTGGGGATGGTGAGAGTAATTAGGGTGATTCCTGGGTTTTGGGCCTGAGCAGTTTGATGTTAGAAGTGCCATCTGCCTCAAATGATAAAAGAACTTATGAATGAGATGCCCTGCGAGGAGAATTTAGCTAAGAGTGCCTCTGTACTCAGAGGAGAGGTGCAGGGCACAAGTACCGTGCCACAGAGTCCGTGGGGGAGGAAATCCTGCTTCTGCTGAAAAAGATGGACAGATAGGACTTAGGAGAGCTCCCACCACGGACAGCCAGAAGTCTTACCTTTCTCCCTGCAGGTGTGTTTGCCAGCATGGAGTGGTGGGTGTGATGTTCGCTTTCCAGAGCAATGTCCATCTCTCTCATGCTGTTGGCACTGCTGTCCTTAGCTGAGGGAGGCTGGCAGGAGGCTGTTCAGCTTGGGGAAAGGGAGTAAGTCATTAGCAAAGCTCGCTCCCAGTGTGTATAGCAGAGATGGCCATGCTCACTCTGCCAAAGTGTTCTGTGCTGGCCATCAAAAGGCGGTTCTAAAGTTTCAGAGCTTTTGACTGGGAATCCCTTGAGCTTTTCTGTTCTGCCAGAATTCCTAGAGGATCTTTGAATGGAGTGTTTCTTCTGAGCAAGGCATTCAAATGTCATTTTCAGATATTCCAACTATTGTACTAGTATTTTTAGTAGTGCAGTATTGTGAATTCAGCATTGTGAATAATGAAACTGGTAATCTTGCATTACTGCTTTTATAGATTTTTTTTGCAGCTTAGCATATTCTTTTCTGTGCAGTGTCATTTTCTAATTTTCAGTCATTAATGAGATGTAGAGAAGTCATTCCTGTTTGTCAGTAACATTAAGCCCCCACTAGGTCTGGGTTAGGCAGATCCTTGTGGCTCAAAGTGCATTCTGTGTTACAGAGGTACCCATGCCTCTGGGAGCTTGTTGATAGCACAGAATCCAGATCTGGATCTAGAAAACCAGAATCAGCATTTTAATAAGATCTTCAGCTGCTTTACCTCAGAGTGAAGTTTGAGATGCATTCAACTAGGTGAACAGGACCAAAACTAGGACTTCCTAGTGATCATGACAATACAGGTAGTAGTTAACATTTCCTGAGCAAGCAATGTCACAAGCACAGTGTATGTGGGTCTCATTTAGTCTTTCTAGCAACTGTTTATCATAAGTACTGTTCCTCCCACTTTGCAGAAGAGCAAGTTAGAGAACCTACGTCAGGCAGCTCTCCCATGGATGCCAACTCCCATGGATGTTGTGCTTTTTTCCACCACTCACTTCTTCATAGATAGATGGATAGGTAGAGAGAGAGAGAGAGAGAGAGCGAGAGCGAGAGCGAGAGCGAGAGAGAGAGAGAGAGAGAGCGCGCATATGTGGTGCTAGGGATGGGACCTAGAGCATCCTGTATATTAAATGAGCTGCCCTCCCAGTTTCCATCTGTTTTTCAGGTGGGCAGTGACCATATTCCTGGTCTTGTAGCTTTGGTTTTGGCTTTTGATTTTTTTGAGACTGGGTCTTACTATGTCATTCAGGCTGGCCTTGAACTCACTGTGTAGCCCAGGCTGGCCTGGAACTTGTAGTGTCCTCTTGCTTGTCCTGGGTGCTGGGATTATAGGTGTGTTTACAGGTAACTAATTTAAAATGCTGATAAAAAAGTGACTTCAAAGAATATCTGAGAAAATCAAGGGGAAAACCCTTGAGCTATTTTAGCGTAGAGATAGGTGGCAATGGTTGAATAACGAGACCACCAAGAGGTATCCAACTTGGTAAGATGTACTTCCTCTCACTTCATAGTGGTCTAACTCCAGGCCCCAAGTAGCTGAAGCACATAGGAACCACGGGCTTTTGTTTTGAGTCACTTAGCCCACTGTTTCTTGATTCTAGTGATTATATCTACACCTGGTGAGAAGAAGGTGGCTAAAGTCCTAGAATGCCTGCTGACTAATTGTAAAAGATTCAGTCTCACTGTGCCTGAATTTTCTCTTTGCCCTATAGGCTCATTATCTTCCTTTTAGTATCTCCTATTTCCCCAGAGCACTAGAGCTCAACCAAAGCCTATACCATCACAGGAAATTCTGGCTTGAAAAGGCAATGGGACCTGGGATGAGGAGTCTAGTAATAGTCATGGCACTTGCTGTGTGACTTGGGGCAGGTAGCTTACCTCTCTGGACCTCAGTGTCTGTTACACACATACTCAGCTTGAGGAAGCTCTTTCCAAGACCCTTCCAGCCCTGCCCGTAAGACTGAGCTGTGAGTCCAGTGACATCTTCTTCCTTGGTAACTTCATGCTGGACTTACTCCCAGATCTTCTGGGTGGAGCTCTTAGGGCTGTTTCTTGGCAGTCAAAGAGCATTACAATCAGCTCATCTTATCAGCATCACACATCTGCGCTGCAGCTTGAGATGTTCGTGTTTAAGGTTCAGTTAATCTTGGTGACACATTGTGTGTCCTCACTTTGTCACACTGATTGTGGACATTGAGCTCTTCACTAGCCGGCAGATCTGTCTTTAGTACACTGCTTTATTTAAATCATAATTTGCATTAGAAAGTGAACCAGTGGTAATGAGGGTGGGTATGGTTTTATTTTTAAAGTTTCGGCAAGACATTTGCAGCTCTTGCATTTTCTCATACTTGAACATAGTGTGGAAATAGAAATGGGTCCAAGTGAAATAGAGACCGCCAGAGATTATTAGGATTTGGCATTAACACAGTTACCCATCTTGGGTCCTTCATATTACTTTCAACAGTGTTTGCAGGGTTTGCTTGGGCCTTGGTGGATGGTAGAAATTAAACAGAAACTAAAAGCTCATGGCCTGATCTCCAGCACCTCCCTGGATTGTAGTAATCATTACTTTATAACACATTTCAAGAACCTAAGCAAAAAAATCTAGCTAGTAGATCATAAAAGATTCTACCCAGTAAGATAAAATGTCAGCTCAAGTTACTTAACCACAAGAAGGTAGACCTTAGTGGAAATAGTTACTAGTTTTGCAAGACCTGCAATAAAGAGTTAGACTCTAGCATAAGAAAAGTGTTCTATATATTTTCCTTTCTTTACTTCTTCAGTTGTCAGCCTTTTTTAAAATAGAATTTTCCTGTAGTAATAAAAACAACTATTTCCATTGAGGAAAATCCTGAAACGATTAAAGCAAGTAAGATTCACCTTAAATCTTACCACCTAGAAATAACGACTATTAACATTTGCCCAGATACAAGTATATTCTTAAATATATTTTATTTTGTATGTGTGCAGTTTTTACCTATTTCCTGTGTTACTGTTGGACTATTTGCTTTATTTATTTTTATTTTTTAAAAGGAGACCCACAACCTTAAGATTAAGAAAACTGTAATATATTTTAAGATCTCCTTTACAGGTTAATCATAGGTGGATGCCACTGTAGAGGAGGAAAGAAAATGTGCAACTGGCATTTTTGTTTTTAATTTTTGCAGCGCTTAGAATCAAATCCAGGCCCTTGTGGGTGCTAGGCAGTTACTCTCTGATTGAGCTACTCCCGAGTCCCCTCTAGTACTTAAATACTATAAATATTCCTACACAGAATATCTTGATGATGACTTTTTAGTGTAATGACAAAGGTACATTGCTGATGGTTTCTTTAATTTAGATCCTTTAATCATTAAATGATTCACATGGAGCCCTCCCAGCCGTGTCAGCCTGTTTCTTCACATTTGTTAAGCTCCCTTCTCCCCAAGAGAGGCCAAGCACCTGGCCTTAGGTAGGCTACAGTCTCTAGCTAGAATTTAGTAACACTGTTGTGTATGTTTATCTTCATTTTCACAGTTACCTTCTATTTGCCTGTTACACTGATTTTCTGAGGTTATGTAATTTATGTTAAAGTGGAGTTTGTTTGTTTTTGAGATAGGGTCTTGGTTTATGTTCTATAATGTCCTTGAACTCACTGTGTAACCCAGGCTGGCCTCAAACTTGTGGCAGTCCTCCTACCTCAGCTTCCCAAATGCTTGTATTCAAAAGAAAGGAGATGTTAGGAGAAACCTGTGGTAACCATTGGCACCAATTGTGAATGGGCTGTGGAAGGACCATGGGTACCTGGTCCTCAGTACCTGCCGCAGGTATGGAAAAGGCCATCCACTGTGGAGCCCACTAGGCCTCGTTGTGGCTTGCGTTGCAGCTTATCAGCTCCAGGGCCATGCTGTTTGCATGAGTGTCATACTTTTGCTCCTGTCAGTTTGGTCAGGGCAGAAGGCACCCCCTGTGGGCCAGAGCCTTGGTGCTTGTCGGTGCATAGCCCCAAGGAGCAGTTTATTAGTGCTATTCTCATCTTACAGAGGGGGAAAGCAGGTCAGGGTGGAAGGAGCTGGTTCAGAGTCCCAGAATTAGAGACAGTAGAGCTGGGTTTCACTTACAGGTATGCCTGAATTTCTTTTTTGCTACTTGAGCCACCTCATACATTTATTTATTTATTGTTATATTTTGTTTCTGAGACAGGGTCTCACTGTGTAGTCCAAGTTGGCCTCAAATTTGCAATCCTCCTGCCTCCGCCTCCAGGTGCTGTGATTACAGGCGTGCATCGCATGTCCAGGTCCACTTCTTCCTTTTCAGTATATGTCTTGCTTTTGTTTTCAACCCAGCTGAGTGGCAGTCTGATTAAAATGAACAGCCTCTGAGCACAGCTGGTGTTACTGTAACATATTCACAATAGCCTAGAGGTGGAAGCAGCCAAAATGGTCCTACATGGAGGAATGGAACAAAGAAAATATGATGTGAACCAGGTGTGGTGGCACAATAATCTCATCAGGGAGGCTTAGGCAGGAGGTTTGAGAGTTCAAGGCTAGCCTGAGCAACATAGTGAGCGCTGCCTACCATGTGTCAACAAAAGAAAACAAAATGAAAAGGGAAATGTGATGTACATAAGGATTATCAGTCAGCCTTAAAAGAAGGAAATCTGGGGCTAGGGGTTTAGCTCAGCAGCATAAGCACCTGCCTTGCAAGCGTGGTGTCTTGAGTTCGATCCCTGGTACCAAATAAATAAATAAATGAATAAAAGAAGGAAATCCTGTTACATACTACAACACGAGTGAACCTTAAGGACACTCCTGAGTGAGATGAGCCAGTCACAAAAAAGGCAGCTACTATATCATTCCACATATATGAGGCATCTGGAGTAGCGAAAACCATAGAAACAGAATTAGCAGGACTCCAAGGAGGGCGAAATGTTGAGGTGTTTGATAGGTGTAAAGTTTTGGGTCTCAGTAAATTACTCAGGCTGGCAGTCCTCCTTCTCCAGCTTTCCTAGTAGCTAAGACTGCAGACTGCCACCACTCCTGACCTCAGTGTAACCAACTGTAGTGTACACTTAAAAATGATTAAATGAATATCGTGCTGTGGTTGTACATGCCTATAATTCTACTCAGGAGGGAGGCTGAGACAGGAAGATCACTTGAGCTCAAGAGTTTGGGGCCAGCCTTGCCATCATAGCAAGCCCCTGTCTCAAGGCACCGACGACAAACACATAAAACTTACCCTCTTAATCATTTTGTTGTTGTGTGAGATGGTGTCTTCTTCCCTGTTGGCCTGATTAGTCGGAACTCCCAGGCTCAAGCAATCCATTTACCTCAGTCTCCTGATCCTGTGCCACTTTTGTGGGGTTTTTATTGGTTATTCAAACCCAGCATCTTTGTACCAATCTATATCCCAGCCCTTTTAATGTTTATTTTGAGATAGGGTCTCATCAACACATTTCCACTGCTTGAACCAGAGACACATGCATGACTGCCCCATTGGGCAGCTTGTACCACCTGACGGGACTGTCCCATGCTGCCTGATGGGATTGTCATGCATGTACCTCCGGTGGTTCAGAGCTCCCAGCAGCAAGTTGTATGAATTATGGCCCTGTGGTGAATAGGCTGGGCTCAAATTTTCTTTTCTTTTTTTTTGGTACCAGGGATTGAACTCACAACTATGGGCTTGCAAAGCAGGCACTTATGCCACTGAGCCCTTTGGGCTCAAATTTTCAATCTTCCTGCCCCAGCCTTTCAGAGTCCTGGGACTATAAGAATGTGTGTGCCATCATGCCCTTTGGTTTGTTTTGTGTTTATCGTAATTTAAAAATATTTTTAAAATGAAAAGTCATCAGCTAGAGGGTGATTTTCCTCCCATTGTGGAAAATCTCAAACATATAAAAAAATAGTGTAATGAATAGTGAACCCATTACCATGCTCAGCAGTTATCAGCACATCAGTCCTCTTTGACCTATAAGCTCTCCTTGCACTTTTGAAACAGGTTGAAGACAGTGTATAACTTTATCTGAAACTTATTTAGCTCTAAAAGATGAGACTTCTTTTAAAAATAAAATTTCAAACAATAGTAATTCCTTAACATCATCTAATATCCAATATTCAAATGTCCTTAATTGTGTTGTATGTTTTAAAATAGTTGGTTTTTTGAATCAGGATCCAAAAAAGACCTCCACACAAGGACTGCATGTTGCATTTGACTTGAGCCTCCTGAGTCAGGACGTTTTTAGTGGACAGACTTCATTTCTCTCAAGATTGGCATGTAACTGGGAAGTTCCTGGCAGGAAGGCTCTTGCAGTTTACACTCCGTTAGTGTTCAGAGCATGGTTCTGACTGTGAGGGTCAGGTAGGGCACAGGGCCCACTCTTGTTGGAAGGACAAATTCTGCAGCCTGGAGAACATAGATTGGAATTCTGTCAAAAAGATTCTGTACATTGCATTTTCACCTCTAGGAATGGTACCTACCAGTTAGTCTCACGTGTCCAGAGGTATGTCCAGCATAGTCACTGCAGCATTGTTTGTTGTAGCAAAACACCTCAAATTATCTGAAGGTCCTTCAGTAGGACACAGATAAGATACCTTGTAAGCAACCACATAATGGTATGCATTTTTTTTTTCAAAAGAAGATGATAGGAATTTAACAATGGTTGTTATATTGCATATTGTTATCTTCAAAATAGTTGCTCAGGGTAGTGAGCTATTTTTAAAAGATCTATATAATAAGAATTAAAAAGTAGGGGAACAATGTAGATACATTAAGGTTTGTATATGCTTCAGCTATCTCCCTTAGGAGCAGGAGGAAGATTTGCTTGTTTACTATATACTACCAGGTACAGATTGAATTATTTTCATTTGTGCATGCATTGATACATATACAGTCATATATAGTGCATTTTTTTTTTTTTTTTGGTACCGGGGATCAAACTCATGACTGCGCACTTGAATGGCAGGTGCTTATGCTGCTGAGCTAAATCCCCAGCCCTGTGTGCATTCTTAAAATACATGAGTTTAGCAAGGTGTGGTGGTGGACACCTGTAAGCCCAGCATCCCAGCATATGGAATAGTGAAGTAGGAGGCTCACTGTGAGTTCAGGTCAGCCTGGCCTACACAGTGAATATATAGCGAGACCCTGTCTCAAAGGTATATAAATAAGTTGATAAGATATATGGATTTTTAAATGACAAGTCTAGTTTTGAATCTTGAGTCTTCCACTTCATTGCTGTATGACCTGGGCAAACTAATTTCTCTGAACTTCAGATCCTTATTTTTAAAACGAGGCTAATACCTGCCTTCCTCATAAGGTGATTTTGTGGATTAAAAAAGAAGTAGACATTAAGCTCTTGATATACTGTGAGTCATAACTATTTAATACAATAAAATCCTGGAAACACATCGATTCTGAGTAGGTTTCCTATGGACTCAATTATATTTTTATGACTGTATTTTATGGATGTTTCACAGTTGAATACAAAAAGGGGTTTCTGTCCTTCTTTCCACAAGGAGAAGTGCTTTTTTTGTTTGCCTGTTTGTGTCATCAGATGACAAAGGGTACATGGTGCCAGTTTGAATTCAGGGCAGGCATTTACTGTTCATCTTACTTAGCTGACCTTTTCAGGCTTCTTTCTGAAAACTAGCTTGTCTTAGAACACCGAAGCCAAAATCAAAGTGCTAGACATTTTCCCCCAAGAAAAACTAGTTGTATTGTTTTCTTTCACCTTAATTATAAAAACAAAATACAGAACACTTACCAGAAAGTCAAAAGAAAGCAAAACAAACAAACAAAAAACCCACAAAATATTTTCAGGCTCACCAGCCAGAGATAAGTATCGCTTGCATTTCCTGAATGTTTGTTATGCATCTCGCAGTAGGCTGAGCATTTAACATTGATGAGTTTATTTAACCCTGAGAACAGTTCTTTCAGGTAGCTGTTATTCACTCATTTCACAGAAGAAACTGTATGTTACTTAGTTTTGTTGAGATTTTGTAGCTACATCTGCTTCTTCCTCTTAGGATGTCCGGGCATTGAACCAGGGCCTCAGGCATGCAAGACAAGTGCTCTACCACTGAGTTGTACCTCAAACCCAAACCACACGGGGATCTTGCAAGTCCTGCCTTCTATGCCCCGAGGTGTCATTTACCTTTTTTGCATAGGGTCTCAGTATGTAGCCTAGGCTGGTCTCAAAATTGCAATCCTCCTGTCTCAGCCTCCTGAGTGCTCGGATTACAGGCTTGCCCAGCTGTGTCATTCCTTTGACTTTTTTTTGGGTACCGGTGATTGAACTTACAACTGTGTGCTTGCAAGGCAGGCACTTATGCCGCTGGCTAAATCCCTGGTCCCAGCTATGTCATTCCTAATGACTGTACAGTATCCCTTATATGGACATGCCATAATCTAACCAATTTCTTTATTGATGAGTACTGTAGTGGGTAGAGATGGTGCTGTTATGTTTTATTTATTTACTTTTGTCTTTTTGAGGCAGGGTCTCACCATGCAGTTCAGCCTGGCCTTGAACTCACTTTGTAGCCTAGACTGGCTTCAATTTGCAGTATTCTTCTGCCTCAGCCTCCCAAGTGCTGGAATTATAGGCGTGTGCCACCAACCCCAGCAGTGGTGCTATTATAAACAAACATAATATACATCTTTGTACAAATCTTCAGTTATTCAATTATGTCCTTAAAATAATCCCAAGACATGGAATTACTGCTTCAAAAGGTTGTTTACATTTAGAGGTGTTTTTCTTTTTCTTTTCTTTTTTGTAGTACTGGAAAGACCTTGCATGTGGTAGGCAAAAGTTCTACATTGGACCACAGCCCTAGTCCTTTTCTGAATTTTTATTTTGACACAGGATCTAGCTAAATTGCCCATGTTGGTCTTAAAACTTTGACTTTCTTATCTCAGCCTACCAAGTAGCTGGGATTATAGGCACTCACCAGAATGCCTAGTAGAGTTTTGCCCCTTAAGTAAACAGTGCCCATTTGAGATGCTCTGACTTTTATGTACTCTGTAAGGAATTTTTTTTTAGTCATATATATATATATATATATATATATATATATATATACATATATATGTTATTTTTTTAGTCTTTTATATATATATTTATTTATTTTATATATATATAAAATTTATTTATTATATAATTTTTAAGTCTTTTATATATATATATATATATATATATATATATAGTTTTTATTGCTTTAAAGAGTATAAAACAGAATAAAACCAATCAAAACAAACCAGTGTAAGAGATACAGGACTTCAAAACCTTATGAAATCAACAATAATTATGATAATGCCTTTTGATGTCTTCAAAATAGCTGCAGATAACTTTGGATACAGTAAAAATCAAGCAGAACAGAATAGAAACAATAAAAGCAAAACAATGCAGTAAAGGATTTCAAACAAGCCAATAGTAAATCCAAAATTGCTACCATAATATATCCTGCTATCCTTGAAATAGCTTCTCCTGTCATTGGATTTAACATAATCAAACAAAGCAAAAGAATAAAACCCAACGCAGCAAAACAAGGAAACGATATAGGACTTCCAAAACAAGACCATAGGGAATCAACCATGGCTGCAACTCTCAGAAGGAGATGTCCCTAGATGTCACCACTGTCCTCTGAACTGTGATCAGGCAGACCACTGGCCCTAGACCTGCAGTGTTAGTGTAACTCCAAAGCACCACAGGCACCCAGTTGCATTTCACCTCCATAGCTATCAGCACAGCCTGTGTTTCTCTGGATAAGCCTGTTGCTTAAATGGTTGGGGGGTGGGTGGGGTTGGTACTTCTTGTTTGCCAGCCTGCACACTGGAAGGGGCTGGGGTCTGGCTGTTCCTAGTCCAGCAGTGGCCCGTGTATGGCGCTGGCTCCCAGACTGGGCTTGTTTGCTGGTGCGGCCCTCGTTCTCTCCCCCTCAGTCTGTGAATGACACTGGCTTCCAAGGAGAGGCTTGGGTCTATATATGTTGTTCCTTTCAGCTTCTCACACTAGTGAGACATTGTGATGTTTACATATGTGTGTCTGATTTGTTTTGCTTATGAATATGTCCTTGAGTTGCATCCATTAAAAGTCTCCAGTTTATGCTTCTTTATGGCTGAGTAGTACTCAATTGTATAAAAATACCACATCTTTCTTACCCATTCCTGAGTCGATGGGCATTTAGATTATTTCCAAGATCTAGCTATTACAAATTGTGCTTTTGGGAAGATACTCAGAGAGTAACTAGATCGATTGGGACCTCCAATCCTAGTTTTTTGAGGAATCTCCACACTGATTTCCACAGTGGTTACACCAGTCTACACTCCCTCCAACAGTGGAGAAGGGTTCCTTTTGCCCCACAGCCCCTCTAGTACTTGTAATTGGTTGATTTCTTAATCCTGACCATTCTTTCTGGGGTAAGGTGGTATCTCAAGTGTTGTTTTAATTTGCATCTCTTGAATGCCCAGTGATGCTGAACATTTTTCCACATGTTTATTTGCTGCTTGTATTTCTTCATCTGAGAAGTGTGTATTCACCTCAGATGCCCATTTTTGGATTGAGTCTTTAAATCTGGGAGGACTGATTTTTTTTTTTTTTGAGTTATTTATATGTTCTCGATAGTAATCCTTTGTCTGAGGAACAGCTGGCAAACATTTTCTCCCACTTCGTGGGTTGTCTCTGCACTCTGTTGGTGGTTCCTTTTGCTGTGAAAAACTTTCCAAAAGAATGAGATCTCAGTTGTCGATTCTTTGTTCATGTGCAATCGGGGTTTTGTTCATAAAGTCTTTGCCTACACCAATGTCTTTAAGAGTTTTAAGGAATATTTTGAGCCTTATTAGTTCACATAACTGGCTTACAAAAAAGATGACTGTGGATAAACAGTGCTTGTAATAAAAATGTATTTTACGGGGCTGGGGATTTAGCTCAGCGGCATAAGCGCCTGCCTTACAAGCAGGCAGTCATGAGTTCGATCCCTGGTACCGATAAAAAGGAAAAAGACAAAAAAAAAAAAAAAAAAGTATTTTACCAGTCTCATTTTGGCATCTGTATTGTGAGTGCCTTTAAGAGGTAAGACCACATGACTTGCTATATTGACATTAAAATGTTCCAAATTCTGCCATGTGTGAGGTGCACACCTGTATTGCTAGCTACTTGGAAGTCCAAGTCAGAAGAATTCAAGTTTGAGGTCAAGCTGGGCAATACTCTGAAAGTCTGTCTCAGAATTTTAAAAAAAGGGCAGGGGATGCAGCCCAGTAGTAGAGACTCGCTGAGAACGCATGAAACCCTGGGCTCGGTCCTCGGCACTGAGTAAGTAAGTAAATAAATGGAATAGAAGCTTCTCCATTAATTTGGCACGAATAGTTTTACTTCTAGGGCTCTTCATTTATCAATTAAAACATTTCTATTATTTTATATTAACAATGATCAGTAAACATGGATAGATGTAATGGAAAAATAAATTTTGACTTCTAGTTATTAGTTTACTGAATTTCACATTTTTTCATGTCTTTCTCCCTCTAATTTTATTTTTCAGACCAACTAATACACACACATGATTCAAAACTTAGGAGGTGGGGCTGGGGATTTAGCTCAGCGGCATAAGCGCCTGCCTTGCAAGCAGGCAGTCGTGAGTTCGATCCCCGGTACCGACAAAAAGGATAAAGACCAAAAAAAAAAAAAAAAAAAAAAAAAAAAAAAACTTAGGTGGTAAATAGTGAAAAGTCTTTCTCTTCTCCTTGGCCCTTAGCCATTTAGCCCTTTTAGGGAAAACCAGTCTTTTTGTCTGATAGGTATTGTTATCTGGTTCTTACATATCCCTGCAAATAGGATTTTTTTTTTTTTTGCACATATAAGCAAATGTAGAACTGTTACCTTAACATGAATACTTTACCTTTATAAAACTTCTACAGGGCAGTGGTATTATTTTTCAGCTGAAGATGTTAATCTTGTTTGGAAAAGTATGTCGTTCCCATTTGTTGATAACTGGCCATCATAGGAACGAGAGAGCTAGAATTGGACTTGCTGAACTGGTACAGCTCAGGAATGGCAAACTGGGAGTCCTGATACTTTAAAAGCATTTAGAAACAATTGTGAAAGAGACTAATGTTGATAGTGATGTGATGGATACAAAATAAAAACAGCTGTTCTCCTGAGAGAAGCTTGCTCAGGGGGTTAGTTTAGGCTGGCTAATAGGCAGCTGCTTTTATCATCTTGCTGGAGTGTTGCAGTGCTGTTCTGATGGCTCATGTGATTTGTGGCCCAGGCTGCATTTCATGTACTCAGAGTCCTTGAACTCTGGGCCAGGCAGTTGGCAGGTATTTGCTTGGTCTGCTCTTAGAGGATGCTTCTGCTGTGTGGGAATGCATTGATTATAGATGCATTAGTATGCGTTTTGTGTGCCTGCAGATTGCTTCTTCTTGCAGCTACTCCTGGAGAACTGCCAAACCTTTATTTTTTTTTTTCCCCATTTGAAGATACCGCAGGATTGTTGAAGAGAATTTGGAAAATACAAAAAATATTGAAAGAGCAGGGGAAATTACCTATCCTTCCATCACCTAACATTGACCACTACTATTTTAATATGTCTTATTTTTTATATAATTGTGATTAAATGCAACCATTCCTTTTTTTTGTTTTATTTATTTTTTGACATCAGGAATCGAACGTAGGACCTTGCACTTGCCAGGCAGGTGCTGTGCCACTGAGCTACATCCCTGGCCTCTAGTCATTCACTTTTGTAAGCTGCTTTATTTGTAAGCATTTTCCATATCATCACAGAGCCTTGGTAAATGCCATTTAAAAATATGGACTAGTGAGCCAAAGATTTAGTTCAGTGGCATAAGCGCCTGCCTCATAGGCGTATGGTTATGAGTTCAATTCGCGGTACCGAAAAAACAAACAAAAAGGAATAGCATGGCAGGTCTTTTGTAGTCAAATCATGTGCATGTGAACTTACTCACACACAGGATGCCTACAGGAGCCAGACAGTACGCATAATGAACAAAGCATGCTGGGCGTGAGACAGGAAGGAGCAGAAAATGTGGGCATTAGTGGCGAGCCCGGGTCCACAGAGGCGCGCTGGTGCGCAGCTCCCGTCGTGGCCATTTGAATAACTGGTCAAGGACTGCCAGGTAGTCCTGTTCTTCCAGAGTAAAACATCTTTTTTAAAATGTGAAATTGGTTGTTGTAATAATTTAGGAAACAGCTAGGGTTGGTAGTTATTAGTATTTTCTCCTATTTTTTCAAAACCTTATTTCCCCCTTTTTTAAAGAGAAATGATAAAATATCACTGACAAAGTTGAAATATCCTATTGAAAGTCACTATTATAAATTGTGTATTTTTCTCTCCAGTTGTTTATACACGTACATACATAAATATAAATAAAATTGTTTAGAAAAAATAAAAATCCATGAAAATCATGTTTTACAAATTCCTAACAAAAATTATCACTCTACAACTTGCTTTTTTACTCAGCCTTATTTATTTGTGTGTGTGTGTGTGTGTGTGTGTGTGTGTGTGTGTGTGTGTAAAATAATACTCTAATTCAGGGTTGGCAAACTGTTTTCTGTTAGGGCCAGGTAGGAAGTATTTTAGGTTTTGTGAGTCATACTATCTCTGTTGGAGCCTCTCAACTCTGCCATTTTAATATTGTGCAGTTGTTGACAACACAAAAGGATGTATTGCTGTGTTCTAATAAAACTTACTTGCAAACCACAGACTGTGGACCAGATTTGGCCAGTGGGCTATAGTTTGCTGATCCCTGCTTTAATGTATTCCTTTTCACTACTGAATAGTATACGGTATTGTCTATAATATGAATATTTTACTTTTTTATTTCTCTCTAGATACATGTTTCCATGTGTACATGTGTCAGAGTTTTCACTAGAATATGGATATACAGAAGTTGGAATAGCTGACAGCTTTGTTGTGGTTTGGTGGTTGTTTTTGTTGCTGGGCATTGAACCCAAGACCTTGCTTATGCTAAGCCAGCATTCTATCACTGAGCTCCTTCCTCCAACCCTACTGTTTTTTAAAACACCAAGTAGACCCATAAAAAGTTTCAAGTACAGGACTGGGATGGAGCTCAGAGATAAAGTATTTGCCAAGCATGTATGAAGCCCTGGGTTAATTGCCACCACTGGAAAATAAGCTTTCAGAGCCGGGCGTGGTGGCTTACACTTGTCATCCCAGCACTTGGGAGGCTGAGGCAGGAGGATTGCTTTCAAGTTTGAAGCCAGCCTGGGCTACAAAGTGAGTTCAAGGCAGCGTGAACTACATAGTGAGACCCCGTCTAAAAAGGACAAAAAGGATAAAAAATAAATAAATAAAAATTAAAAACCATTTCAGGTAGAACAGGATGAGTTTGTGACCTCTGCTCTAGAGTCTCCTTAGGAAACCCGGTTACCGAGAAGCCAGTGCACACCTGGCTCTGGACTGTGAGAGGCTGCACCAAGATGGCAAGCAGCGGTGCGCCAGCAGTAATCCCCAACAGCAGAGGTGGAGTGCTGGGAAGAGCGGCTGCTGTGAGGAATGCGCAGCTCAGTGAGCAGGGGAGAGGAGCTCGCGGGAACTCCATTCTCACCAGTAGGAGCCACTCAGACACTGGTGCTAACAGCGAATGACAAGTTCTATTAGAAAAGATGTTCAGGAAACGGGTGCGGAGCTGCTGACCTGGGGTTCTTTCCTTCCTGGCCAGGCAGTGAGTACCTTTAAAGATTTATCACTCTGAAATTAGACCCACTAGAAGAGAAGAGGTAATAAAGAAAGTATCAGGGCACCCTTCCAAGAAAACCCTCTCCTTTGAGGAGGACCCAAAATAAGATTTTAAGCTCTGGTGGCAGGAAATTAAATTAGTTCATCTTCCTGAGATAATTCGTCAATAATATATGACACATGTTCCGTCTAGCAGGGTGAATTCAGAAAAGAAATGTGCCCTGTGTCAGGGTTAAGAGATTTGATTAAGAGGCTCATGCCTTAGAAATTCATTCCTTTTTAAGATTTTTAAGGTTAATGTAGGTAATTAGCATTCCTTTGTTATTTTATCATCTTGGAGAGCTCAAAATATATACAGAGCTATAATTTAGACCAGCTGGCTGCAGGCTTTTGATATAAACAGGCTTCGGGCCAACTTTGCCTCCTCAGAGCTAGGTAACGTCCAGCAGTCAGTGCTCTCCCTGCCTTTGTGTTCTCTTACCCTCTCAGGTGTAGAATCTGGTCTGGCTTCCCGTGCACCACATATGGAGCCCTCCCAGAGGAGGCTCAGGGGGCTTGGATTCTCACTCTGCACCCAGCCCAGCTAGAGCAGCCTCTGTTGGAATGGATGAAGGAAGACAGGCCCAGAAATTGGATGTAGTCATAGCTTTCACAGCCGTTTCCCTAGAAATGAAAAGGAAACACTTTACACTAGCCATTTTAATGTCTGGTGCTTTCTTTCAATCTGACAAAATTCTAATAGCATTCGAGGGTAATGAATGAATGGGAGGGCTGCCTAATGGTTAGTTTTCTTTAAATGGCTTGAGATTTAGTTCTAGCAGGTATTTAGACGTCAATTCAGTTTTATTTTTGGAATGATGACAATAGAAAATATTATTCTAATGATATTTACATTTTAAAAACAAAACAAAACAGGGTCTCGCTATAGTTCAGGTAACCTGGAACTCTGTAGCTCAGGCTGGCCTTGAACTCACAGACCTCCTGTCTCAGCATCCTGAGTGCTGGGATTATAGGCATTAGCCACTACACCTCGCTCTCTAGTGATGTTTAATGAGTAAAATTAGAGTTTATCTGTGTAATTTCTGGGATGAAATGACCTCGACAGGAATTCCGGATGAATCTCATCTCATCCCTTCCCTTCCCTTCCCTTCCCTCCCCTCCCCTTCCCTCCCCTCCCCTCCCCTTCCCTCCCCTCCCCTCCCCCTCCCCCTCCCCTCCCCTCACTATTTTTGCCCTGCTTGGGGATTGAACCCATTGTCTCATGCATGCTAAGCAAGCAGTGTACCACTGAGTTCCATTCCTGGTCCTGTATTATTTTAGTCCATCTTTATATTAGTTTACAAAGTCTTTCCACCTTGTAAGTACCTTTTAATCTCACAGTCATCAAGAAGGGGGAAAAAAGAATTGATAGAAAATGAGTTCACATAGGGTAGAAGTCTTCTGGTTCTTCATTGTAGACAATATTTTATTACATGTAACAACTAGAAGTATGGAAAGTAACTTTCCGTGTCTCCACCTGCTTAACAACAGAGCAATCTTAGAAAGATCAAAGGGGGAACATGTTGACTTTGTCTATTTATTAACCTGAAGCATATATGCCCAAAATGGCCCATCATTATTTTCCATTCTCCCACCCTTTTCTTGGCAGGGAATGAGTCATTTTTACAAATAAAAAGCATACTGTTTCACTGATCCAAATAGCTATTACAATTACAAATGCATGTATCCTTTGATTCAGAATTGCACTTCTAGGAATTTTTCCCTGTAGATAAACTTTCCCACACACGAAATGATGATGTATCCTAGAAACAGCAGAAATGCATCTGTAGTGCAGGAGTTCATTAATGATGTATCCATACAGTCCATATCATCTTGCTATCTGGAAGAATAAGGTAGCTCTGTACTTTCTGAAGGAACAACTTTTAGGACAGGTTGTTGAGATAAGGCAAGATGCAGGACACTGTGTTATTCTGTATAGCATGCTTTTTTTTTTTTTTTTAAAGAAAGGTAAGTCGAGATGAATACATACTTGCATGTGCATCAAATGTCTCAGGAAAATTTTAAATCTAATAACAGTTGCCTGTAGGCAGGGGAACTGGGTGGCTGGAGAACAGATGAGGGGGCAGCACCTGTCTCCAAAAGGGCCTTTTAGTCCAGAATCATGGCTGTTGTCTGTTTTTAAATATTCTCTGCACTGAGGTCGTCAGGACCTTGACGTCCTTGAGTATTCATTTGCCCTCCCCTCCCAAAGGAAACAGTCAATCATCCTTTCTTCTGTACCACATTTTCTAGAACACAATGAAGATTTTCTTTCTTGTCTTTACTTTAAAAATTGTTATCTCTTTTCATTCAAATTCTGTTAAATTGTTGTCTCCTCTGTGTACTGCATTATATCACATTCTCATCTTCATTTACTTAAATACTTTTTGCACAGCCAGTTTTTGTTGATGCTGTTGAAACTGAAAATTATTATCAATATGAGATAGGAAATTCAAACAGTATAAGTGCAGACACAGTGAAAAAAATGTTTCTAGATCTCCGAGTCCCTTAGGCCTGTAGTTCCCCAGGTGGGGCTGTCACTACTATAACTTTTACATGTGTACTTCTAGTAATACTGCATGTACATTAAGCATGTAACATGTCTATATCCCCCTTTTTGTACCTTTAATTTTTTTAGGAAACTTGATTTTCAGAGGAGTTTTAGGTTCTCAGCAAAATGGAGCAGAAGATATAGGTATTTCCACATACTCCTTGCCCTACTCTTGTATAGCTTCCCCCATCATCAGTATCTCCACCAGAATGGTGTAATTTAGCAACTTCGCAAGAGCCTGGCTCAAAAAATTTAAAAAAAGTGCTGGGCCTGTAGCTTATTGCAAAGATCTTGGGTTCAATCCTCACTCCCGTCAAAAAAACCTCAGAGAGCCCCAAAACAAAAATAATTATGCAGGATATCACTGTATATATATCAAGTGTATTTCATTCAGTCAGCCCCTTTTAGCTGGGTCTAGTTGCGCACAACTATGATTCCCATACTCATGGTGGGAGAGGTCGGAAGATCACAGGTTCAAACCTGCCCTGAGCAACTCAGCAACTTATCAAAACCCTGCTTCAAAAAATAAAAGAAGTAGGGATGTAGCTTAGTGTAAAGGTGCTGTATTTAATTTCCAATATTGAAGAAGATCAAAACAAAACAAAACCTTCAGTCCTTTTTTTTTTTTTAACAGAAATAGCAGTTGTCCAAGGTCTATAGCTACCACAAACAATGCCATAACCAATATCCTAGTACAGTATCCTTTGTATGAGCCATGTATCTGTAGGATACATTTTTAAGAAATTGCTAGATCAAGCCAGGCGTGGTGGCTCACACCTGTAATCCCAGCACTCAGGAGGCTGAGGTGGGAGGATCCTTGCGAGTTTGAGACCAGCCTGGGCTACAAAGTGAACTGCATAGCGAGACCCCATCTCAAAAAAAAAAAAAAAAAAAAAAAAGAAATTGCTAGATCAAAAGATAATGAGCATTTTATTTTTTTGATACTGAGAATTGAACCCATGACCTTACATATGCCAGGTATATGCTCTAACTCTGAGCTGCATCTCCAGCTCTTTTTAATTTTAATATTTGTGTGTGTGTGTGTGTGTGTGTGTGTGTGTGTGTGTGTGTGTGTGTGTATGTGTGTGTGTGTGTGTCTGGGATTGAGCCTAGGAGTACTGTACCACTGAGCTTCATCCTCAGCCCTTAATATTTATTAATTGTTTTTTGTTTTTTTGAAACAAGGACTTGCTACACGGTTCATACTGGTCCTGAACTCACTATGTAGCCCAGGTTGGCCTTTAACTCACAGCAAATCCTCCTGCCTCAGCCTCCCAAGTGTTGGGATTACAGGCATGTGCCACCACCCCTAGCCTTGTTTTGTTTTTTGAAATGGAGTCTTGAAATGTAATGCAGGCTGGCATTAAACTTGTGATTCTTCTGCTTCAGCTTCCCAGGTATCTGAGGTTATAAGCAAACACCAACATACCTAGCTTTAAACTGTAATAGATATTTCATAATGCTGTCCTCAGAGGTTTAGTAGTTCAACAAGGTACAGGATCAGCAGGGGTTTTAAAAGGTTTTAGGCTGCTTCTGCTTTAGTATAAGATCAGGTATTGATTTAGGAGAGGTCAAGTAAGTGAATATTAGAGGGCGGGAGACCATTTACAGTGAAGCTGGTTAGGATCCCATGAGGCAACACACTGTGTAGTGAAGTATTAAATATGACTGTCAGAGGTCAGCCAGATGAAGATGACGTGTGTATCATCAGCTGCCACTGAAGCGGCCCCTGCTAACTTCTGTGCTTACTTACTTTTACTTTTTTTCCCTAGGACCTTAGCATCCTGAGCCATTTTATTGCCTTCAAGACTGACCTGGTCAGAGGTCATCATGCTGAAGTTAAAAAGCTCGGAGTCGGTCCGGGTGGTGGTTCGCTGTCGGCCCATGAATAGCAAGGAAAAGGCTGCTTCCTATGACAAGGTGGTGGATGTGGACGTGAAGCTGGGCCAGGTATCTGTGAAGAACCCCAAAGGTACAGCCCATGAAATGCCCAAGACCTTCACCTTTGATGCAGTCTACGACTGGAACGCCAAGCAGTTTGAGCTCTACGATGAGACGTTCCGACCACTCGTAGACTCTGTGCTGCAAGGTTTCAATGGGACAATTTTTGCCTATGGACAAACTGGGACTGGGAAAACCTACACGATGGAAGGGGTCCGTGGGGACCCTGAAAAAAGAGGAGTCATCCCCAACTCATTTGACCACATTTTCACCCACATCTCTCGATCCCAAAATCAGCAGTATCTGGTCAGGGCTTCTTACTTAGAGATCTACCAGGAGGAGATCCGAGACCTGCTCTCAAAGGACCAGACCAAAAGGCTTGAACTTAAAGAGAGGCCCGACACTGGGTTGTATGTAAAAGACCTGTCCTCTTTTGTCACCAAGAGTGTGAAGGAGATAGAGCACGTGATGAATGTAGGCAACCAGAACCGCTCAGTTGGTGCCACCAACATGAATGAGCACAGCTCCCGTTCTCATGCAATCTTCGTCATCACCATCGAGTGCAGCGAGGTGGGCCTCGACGGTGAGAACCACATCCGCGTAGGGAAACTGAACCTTGTAGATCTGGCTGGCAGTGAACGGCAAGCCAAGACCGGTGCACAGGGAGAAAGACTGAAGGAAGCAACCAAGATCAACCTCTCCCTTTCAGCCTTGGGGAATGTCATCTCTGCCCTCGTGGACGGCAAGAGCACGCACATTCCGTATCGAGACTCAAAACTTACAAGGCTCCTCCAAGATTCCCTTGGTGGCAATGCCAAGACTGTGATGGTGGCCAATGTAGGGCCTGCCTCTTACAATGTAGAGGAGACTCTGACCACCCTAAGATACGCTAACCGTGCCAAAAACATTAAGAACAAGCCAAGGGTCAATGAGGACCCAAAAGATGCCCTCCTTCGAGAATTCCAGGAAGAAATTGCTCGGCTTAAAGCCCAGCTAGAAAAACGGTCCATTGGCAGAAGGAAGAGGCGAGAGAAGCGGAGGGAAGGTGGTGGCAGTGGCGGGGGTGGGGAAGAGGAGGAGGAGGAGGGAGAAGAGGGTGAGGAGGAAGGGGATGATAAGGATGATTACTGGCGGGAACAGCAAGAAAAACTGGAGATTGAGAAGCGGGCCATTGTGGAGGACCACAGTTTGGTTGCAGAGGAGAAGATGAGGTTGTTGAAGGAGAAGGAGAGAAAGATGGAGGACCTGCGGCGAGAGAAGGATGCTGCTGAGATGCTGGGTGCCAAAATCAAGGTACCTTCCCCTTCCTTGCTTGGAGCCTTTTCCCCTCCTTTCCCCTCCCCTCACCTTCTGTCATCCAGTATTGGGGCTTAAACCTGGAGCCTTTGTACTGAGCCATAACCCCAACCTTTTTTAAAATTTTTTGAGACAGGGTCTCACTAAGTTGTTAGGTTGCCCAAGCTGGGCTCAAATTTGTGATCCTTCTGCCTAAGCCTCCTAGAGTGCTTAGATTACAGGGCTATATACCTCTATGCCAGGCTAGTGCTTGCTTTTTCTTTCTTTCTTTCTTTCTTTCTTTCTTTCTTTCTTTCTGTCTGTCTGTCTGTCTGTCTGTCTGTCTTTTTGAGACAGGGTTTTGCTATACAGTTTAGGCTAACTTTGGGCTCGCTTTGTAGCCCAGGCTGGTCTTGAACCAGCAACTTGCAGCAATCCTCAACCTCCCGAGTGCTGAGATTACAGGAGTGTGCCACCATACCCATGCTAGTGTCTTTTCTTTTATCATAAAGTTATATGAGGGCTGCTATTTCTTTCGGTTTTACACTTCTAGCTCTTATGATACCTAATGCTCAGTAAACCTTTATTTAAGTGAATCAAAATGAAGAAAGGTTTTTAAATGGAAAAAATAAAACTTGAATTCATAGTAATTATTACATATGCGCAAAATATGAATAGCAGAAAAAAAACAAAACAAATGTCCATGTGTCCCTCTCTTCCTCATAGGAAATAGAAGCTGAATTTGGTGTTTATTGTTTCCTTTAAAACTCTACCATGTATGTATATCTCTAAGTAAAATAGTTCCACATGCTTTTTAGTTTTTATGTAAGTATGCTCCATGCAGTTTATTTTTATTTGTCTAACATTCTGTTCGTGTAATTAATCCAGACTGATGCTGTAGCTAGGACTTGTTCATTATTCTGTGGCTTGTCCCTCTCCTAGTAGTGTGAGGTTGTTTCTCTTTTCTGCTATGATTGTTCTTGTCCTTGGTTCCAGGAGAATATGTGAATATATGTGTGCAAGACTTCCTTGTCTGCTACAGTGAGAGTCCAGAATACGCACCTTTCCTTTTTTTCCTATATAAAGACAAACTTTTCTTGGGTGTTTTTGTTTTTGTGTTTTGTTTTGAGACAGAGTCTTGCTATGTAGTCCAGCCTGGTCTTGAACTTGGCTGTACAGCCCAGGCTGGCCTTGACCCACCTGTCCCAGCACTATAATCGTTAGTGCTAGGATTGCTTCTTGGTTGTTTTTGTTTTCTGGTGGGGCTGGTAGTGAAACCTAGGGGTTTGCCTGTGCTAGGTAGACAGTCTGTGTTCTGAAGTGGCATGTGAACTGAAGCCTCTCTGAGCAGAGTGAATTCTGGTTGCTTCTCATGTTTATCAACCCTTGAGATTATCAGATGAACTTCTGTATATCTGGTGAGCATACAGTGGTATCTCAGTGTGGTTTTAGTCTGCAGTACCCTGGTTACACAAGACACAGAATAGTTCCCTCAGCCCAAAACTGTCCTCATGCATCCCCTGTGGTCAGCCTGTGGCCCTACCCTCCAGTCCGTGCACTGATGTACCCCCTGACCCAATCTCCATCTGCCCCATTGGCTGAGCAGTATTCTGGAGTGTGGAGGCCCCCGTTTCTACATCATCTCCTTGGCAGCAGTGTCCTGTTCCCTTGGGTGCCTTGACTCTGACTGTCACCAGGTTTTAATGACAGAAGCGGAGAGTGCAGAGGTGGCCCTGGAGGCCTGAAGATTGCCACTGGCTAACCAACCATAAGCAGAATTCCTTTGAAGTGTTGGATTCTTTCTTACTGAATTTATGCAAACTGGTTTCTACCCTAAAATAATCCGTGATTATTAGTTGAAAAATGACAAGTCTTTCTCACCTCACTTCCCTTGCTCTGTGAAGGTGCACTGTTTTATCTGTGGCTTCCTAGCAGCCCTTTCACAGTGCTGGGCCCTGTTTCCGGGTCTTAAAATCTTAAAGGTCAGTTCAAAGGCTTTGAAGAGCCCATGTGAAGATATAGTTATAAACAACACAATTAGAGGCAAGGTTGTTCTAGGGAGGAACTTACCATGGAATCCTTTATGGCAAATGCCGCCTCCTCTCCTCACCCTGCACTGGAGTGTAACTGGGTATGCCCAAGTTGGTTTGCATACCGTTTCTTAGGATCACGTTTGTTATTCAAGGCCAGGTACACTAGACTGTCTAAATGACCCGGGGCGTTTGGGGAACTCTGAGGCCCATTGTGGCAAGATTCAGCAAAGTCTCCAAATCTTTTGCGTGTTTTCATCTATGAGAGAATGACATTACCTCTGTCTTGCTCAATCCATGGATGCTGTCAAATAATAGAACCAAGAAAACTGTAGGCTAGAGCTTGTGTGGGGATTAGGGTAATGTAGTCTAGTCCTTTTGTTTTGAGAAAAGAGGAAACAGGTTCAAAGGGTGGACTGAAAGGTGGCAGCAGGACTTGTTAGCCTTCCGTTTGTTTGATTGGGTTTTTTTGAGACAGAGTTTCACTGTGTAACCCCGTCTGTCCTCAAACTTGTGACAGTCCTTCTGCCTCAGCCTCCTGAGTGCAGTGTACTACTCTGCCCAACTCAGTTAATGTTTCTTAATTTTTAAAAAAAAATTTAAAGGGCAGAATATATTTTTGAGAGAAGAGTTTCTGTCCTAGAATGTTTCTTAATTTATACAGGCAGGGTCTTCTCAGCATTCTGGGAGGTTGAGGATCACAAGTTCAAGCCTAAGACGAGCAATTTAGCAACCTAGTGAGACCCTATCTCCACATAAAAATAAAGGACTGGGGATGTAGCACAGTGTGCAGGCCCCTGGTACTGAAGGGGGGAGAAAAAAAAAAAAGAACAACCAAAAAACCAAGATTGTAGAGTTTTTGGATTCCACACTGCTCAGGTAAAAAGTCATTCCCATGGGCTCTGCCCCCAGCTGAATGCTGACGGCTCACTGTCTGTCAGGCACCCCTAGCGTCTGGCTCCTGGTGTCTGCTGAGATGCCCCTAGCCACCAGAGCCTGCTCTGTTCCTTACCTCTGCGAAGCAAACCTCCAGGAGTTATTCTTGTTTTTTCTTTTCTTTTTTTTTTTTTTTGAAACAGAGTCCAGCTGTGTGCCCAGGCTGGCCTTGAGCTCACAGCGATCCTTCTGTACTGGGTGTCTCAAGTGCTGGGAGTACAGGTGTGTGCTGCCACGCCTGACCAGGAGTTATCCCCGCCACCTGTCCTCCCTCTCTCTTTTAGTCCCTGTCAGTTCCACGGGTCCTGCATCCTGCCTCATGAGAGTCTCTTACCCAGTGCAGGCCTGCACCCCGCAGCAGCCTGCAATCCGGTGCCCGGCCAGCCTGCCCTGCTGCAGCCTCCTCCCTGTCACAGGGATGCTTGTCTGTGAAGCATGAGTCTCCCTGTGTGCTTGGGGACACTGTGTGCTTCAGGCACCTGACTTCCTGCCTCCCTAACAGGCCTGGAGCTTGAGGACAGGCTGGTTTTGCCGGCTTCAGGCATCTTCACTCCCTATCCTACACTCTCACAAATCCTCTTTTTCTTAGTGAACCCCTGCTTTTCTGTCGCTTTCTGTCTAGATATTGCTTCAGACAGGAAGCTGTCTCTGACAGCATGACTTCTCCCCTGGTGAGCCTGTCCTTTAATTACTCTGACCTTTGCTCAGGATGGCGTCCCACACGGTCTGGTTGCTGCCTGCTTGCTTCTCCGTGTCCCTCAGTGGACTCCGCCTCGCGACCTCATGGACAGCTCTGTCCCCAACACCTGGCTTTCAGTAGTCCTTGGTCTGTTCTAAAGCAGGCTTAGAGTTGTATGTAAACCAGGCAGGACTGTGCTTTGTTAAAGCTGAAACCGTGCTTGGCTGACGCAGCTGTATCTTCAGTGTTGTATATATCCATGTATGTGTTTCTCTCTTCTGGATTTTTGGTGGGCTGGGCAGTATACTGGGGACTGAACGAAGGGCCCTTCCACTGAACTACACCCTCCAGGTAACCCCCTACACACTTTATTTTTTTTGAGACAGAGTCTTAGTAAGTTGCACAGACTAGGCTCAAATTTGTAATTGTCCTGCTTCAGCCTCTTGTGTAACAAAGATTACAGGTGTGTGCTGTTGTTCCTGACTGGTATATTTTTTGAATTTTTTTTATTATGTAGTTCAGGCTGGGCTTGAATTCATTATGTAGCCCAGGCTAACCTCAAACTTTTGGCAGTTCTCCAGCCTCAGCCTTTGGAATTCTGGGATTACAGATATGTGCTACCTCCTAGCTAGTATATTGTGATTTTTTTTCTGACTGTGTAGTTCAGGTTGGCCTTGAACTCACTATGTAATGTCGGCCGACCTCAGACTTGCAGCAGTCCTCCTGCTTCAGCCTCCAGAGTGCTGGGAGTATAGGCATGCATCACTACACCTGGCCCAGAATATTTTTCTCACAGAGTTTATTACCTTTGGCTCAGTCTGGAACTCTTTATCTTTCTTGGGTTCCCCTATGAGGAACTATGTTCTAGGGGAGACCATTCACAAGATGGATTCTATTTATTTCTCACTCAGGCTATGGAAAGTAAACTACTCGTTGGAGGAAAAAATATAGTAGATCATACAAATGAACAGCAGAAAATCCTGGAGCAGAAACGGCAAGAAATTGCAGAACAGGTAACTTTGTATTCTTTTCTGGGGAGAATAGGGTGGATTAAAGTGACTCTGTGCTCCACAAGTGCCTCTGGTGTGAGTCACTCTTCAAAGGGAACAGAGACAAGATATATCAGCTTCAAAACAGTAGTTAAGACAGATGGGGCACCCATCCTTGTATTCTTGTACTGACGTAGTCTCTAGAACAAGCCGCTACATTTTGTGATACTGTTTAGAAACGTCGAGAGAGAGAAATCCAGCAACAGATGGAAAGTCGAGATGAGGAGACCTTGGAACTTAAAGAGACTTATAGCTCACTGCAGCAAGAAGTGGACATCAAGACCAAAAAACTCAAAAAGGTACGAGGCGCCTGAGGCCAGGGAGAGGCTCTTGGGATTGAGGGTAAGGGAGACCTCTGCTCTTGGTGGACCTTCCTCATTTGCCTCTCCCTGGTTCTAGCTCTTCTCCAAGCTTCAGGCGGTGAAGGCTGAGATCCATGACCTCCAAGAAGAGCACATCAAGGAGCGCCAGGAGCTGGAGCAGACGCAGAATGAGCTCACCCGCGAGCTGAAGCTCAAGTAAGTGTGGGCTCTGTGCGGTGCTCAGCCACCACGGGGCCTCGGCTGGCCTTGTGTGTCAGATAAGAAACATCCCCAAGGGCAGAGCCCCAGCCTGCTTCCTGACCGCTGTCTCCCACTGAGCTGTTGTCTTCGGTTTATTCCTAAGATAGTCACTTTGCATTTCTGGGTCCATTTCTGGGAAATCACCAAATGATCTCCAAGATCTTCTCCATCCTACTTTCTTAACGCTTTTAAAGTTCTTTACTTACTGGAACAACTACTGCTAAGATAACCATATGTAATATATATTAACTGGTGATGATTTCTGTTTTTTTTTTTAAATTCTTTATCATTTCTACCCTTTTTTTGTTTTGTTTTAAAAAAAAAAAGAAGTAGGGCTGGGGATTTAGCTCAGCGGCATAAGCGCCTACCTGGCAAGTGCGCAGTTGTGAGTTCAATCCCTGGTACTGATAAAAAAATAAATAAATAAATAAAATAAAAAGTTCTGTATTTAAAATAATAATAACAAAAATAAAGTTCTGCGCTTACCACTATCTACTGATAAAAGAGTTTTAAAAAAAATTTTTGGGAGCCAGGGATATAGCTCAGTGGCACAGTGCCTCCCTGGCAAGTATGAGGTCCTGAGTTCTATTTCTGATACTGCCCCCAAATTTTTAAAATTAATTTGACTTTTTAATTGAGAAATTGACCTATGCTGGGTGTGATGGCACATGCCTATAATCCCAGCACTGGAAGGCTGAGGCAGGAGGATTGCCATGAGTTCAAGGCCAGCCTGGGATACATAGCCAGACCTTGTCTCAAAAAAACAAAAACTGGCCAGCAGAGACCCTGCAAGCTGAGGGGTGAATTAGGATAGAAACCCCCACCCCATCCCTACCCTCACAACCAGAAACTGGCTGATTCAGAGGAGTAGTTTTGAAATCAAATATCAGATTTTCACTGTTTTGTTTTGTTTCATTTTATCATTGTTTTATTGCCTTTAAAATAAAAACAAATTTTAAAAAATGGGCTGAGGATGTGGATCAGTGGGAGAGGTCTTGCCTTATTGGAATGAAACCCTGGGTTCAATCCCCAGCACTAAAAAAAAAAAAAAGAGAGATAAATTGTCCTGATGGTCTAATGAACCCCCAAGTGGTCATTACCCAGACTTGAACACACTTTGAGTAGCATTATTCTCATGAGGCCTGGGCTAAGTATTCTTTTAAAACTCTGTAAGTGATATTACTGTGCAGCTTGGTTTGAGAACTACTTGAGTACTATGTGCAGTGGCACATGCCTGTAATCTCAGCTACTCAAAAGCCTGAGGCAAGAGGATCACAAGTTCAAGGCCAGCATGGGCAATTTAGTGACACCCTGTCTCAAAAAGGTCTGGGGATGTGGCTTAATGCTAGAGCATTAACATAACATGCCTGGCCCTAGATTCGAGCCCCAGAACCTCCCCAAAGTGGGATGTGTGTGTGTGTGTGTATGTGTGTGAGAGAGAGAGAGAGAGAGAGAGAGAGAGAGAGAGAGAGAGAGAGAGGATGAGGGGGAAAGGAGGGGTAATACTTTATTTCTTCAGGGGTTGTAAAGTGATATTTTCTATATTAATGCCACCATATTATCAGCTAGATTATTTCTTTAAGGAAGAACTTTTTTTTTTTTTTTTTTTTAACTTTCTATTGGTACCAGGGATCGAACTCACGACCGCCTGCTTGCAAGGCAGGTGCTTATGCCGCTGAGCTAAATCCCCAGCCCCAAGGAAGAACTTTTGAACCAACCATGATGGCATACACCTACAATCCCAGCATTTTAGGAGGCTGAGGCAGGAGGATTGCTATAAGTTTGATATAGCAAGTTTTAAGACCATCTCAAAAAACCAAAAACTAAAAGAACTTTTCAAAGAGATTCTTAGACTAACCAAGTTTTAAATTTGGAAAAGGTCCTTAAAATTAAAAGATTGTGTCAGTCCTTTTTGTTTGTATGGGCATCTAGTACCAAGCAAGATACCAAACAAGATACCAAAACATTATAATAGCTATATTTGGATAGTAGAATTATGAGTAGTTACATATTTCTTTTTTTTTTTTTTTTTTTTTTTTAGATAAGGTCTTACTCTGTAGTTTAGGCTGGCCTCAAACTTACAGTGATTCTCCTGCCTCAATGTCCCAAGAGCTGAGATTACAGGAATGTGCCACTACGCCTGGCCGTATTTCACATTTTTAAGGAGTAAATATTTCAGGGGCTGGGGATTTAGCTCAGCGGCATAAGTGCCTGCCTTGCAAGTGTGTGGTCGTGAGTTTGATCCCCGGTATCGATAAAAAACAAAAAAGACAAAAAGAAAAAAAAAAAAAGAGTAAATATTTCTTGCCTTTCAATGTACAAGGCCCTGAGTTTGATCCCCAGACCACACACACGCATTCACACTCACAGGAGTAAATAGGAGCTTTGTAATCAGAAAAAAGTATGTTACAAAACTAATTTCTGAAATGTCAAAATAAAGAGAAAATTTCATCTCCCTAAAACTGTTTTGACCCTAAGGAGGCCATTGTAATATCTTTTTCTAATCTTTTGAATAAACAGTGAGTTGACCTGTTCCTCAGTATCCTGCACCTCTGTAGTGTTTGTTTTTTGTGCCATCAAACAGTCATCACTGTGGGCAGATGCAAACCAGTGAGCTCCAGTTTCCTTGTTTGCTGTGTTTCCTGGGCAGTGGTCAGGCAGAGACTCTCCTCACGGATGGTCTTCATTTTCAGTGGGCCAAATCCCTTTGGTCCTGATCTTTGCCCCAGTCAATTAGAATGGGCAGTTTTCTAGCTTGGGCAACAAGCCCTGGAACTGGAGGAAGGCCATTTTATTTTTAATTTGTTTTCAGTGTTTTGGAGGCATGGTCTGGCTTAGCTCATTAGTAGTTCTTTGAAAGATCCTCTGGACTGGGTGGCGCATGCCTGTAATCGTAGTACTACTTGGGAGGCGAATACAGGAGCATCACTGCAAGTTTGAGGCCACCCTGGATATCCTGTCTAGTGAGACACTACCTGAAAAAACAAAACAAAATAAAACATCTTTTGGGCAGCAAATGTTCACCCCAGGGTAGCCTGTGCATTGCTTTTCTCCTCAGTCCATTCACTTCTTCATGCTGCTCCTCCACACTCCTGGGAGGACAGACCATTCTCAGCACCTGCCAAAGTAAGTGTGCAGCACCATTACCTCATTGTCTCATGCAGGGACCAGGTATCATTCATGTCTGTCTCTGTATATGATGTTAGGCCCATAGTAGTTGCTCACTAAATGTTTGCTGAGTGACTTGCTCTTAGCTGTGTTCTGTGGGAACATTTGAGTGAATACAGATATTGAGTGACTCAGTATTCATGATACCATGTTGTCAACTATGGAGTTTCTTGTTTTGTTTTTTGAAGAAGAGTCTCATTATATTGCTGACATTAGCCTCGTAAGCTCAAATGGTCTTTCTGCCATAGCCTTTCGAGTTGTTGGGATCCGAGTCAGGTGCCACTGCATCTGACCATTTATGTATTCTTCATCTTCATTCACTCATGTTCCATGTGTTCCACAGGCATCTTATCATAGAAAACTTTATTCCTCTGGAAGAAAAGAATAAAAGTATGAACAGATCCTTCTTTGATGAAGAGGAAGATCATTGGAAATTACATCCTATAACTAGACTGGAGTAAGTCACTATTTATTTTAAGTAGACTTGCAGGTGGGGAGGGAGCAAGGAATGTTGAAAAGCTGGACTTGACCACAGGAGTGTGAGGAAAAACAGAGTTTGACTTATTTAACATCAGGACCAATTACATTTCTGACTTTGTGGCTGCCTTAGGTCCATGAGGTAAAGCTTGGTGATGAGCATGCTATTAGGAATTGGGAGGCTTTGTCACCAGTGAGCTAAAAACCTTTCTCACATTGCTGCATTTCCATTTCCCTCACTGCATGGAGCGCGCTAGACCCTGTGAGGACAGCACGGAGATGATACTGTGTATCATCAGTCTGAACCTGAGTCTCACTGGGCTAGGGAGACCTCTGCCGAGGATGCAGGGCTGGGCGTGCTCACAGCTGTGCTCTGTGCCTGCTGTCTTAAGCACTGCCTGGTAACCAGGATCTCTTCCAGCTTGAAAGAGGCTTAGTGCTCACATCTGCATGAGACAGCAAAGCAAGCAGGACACAGAAGCAGCTGCAGCTCTCGCGGGTCAGCCCTCAGCCCTGCGAGTTACGCTCTGTGTTCCGTGTGCCTCAGAGTCTTCTGAGTGCTTGTCCCACAGGCAGCCTGGGATGTGGGGTACACTCCAACCGGGGCCCTAACGCTGTAGTCCGTTTGCAGGAATCAGCAGATGATGAAGCGGCCAGTCTCAGCTGTTGGCTATAAGAGACCACTGAGTCAGCATGCAAGAATGTCCATGATGATTCGTCCAGAGTCCCGATACCGGGTGAGAAGTCTGTACTTGGGTTTTCTCCTCTCTTTTTTGGAGGAGTTTAGATGTGCATAGTTTAAATCCTTAGGCACTATTCTGCAGAGTCACAGAGTTTGTACCCTGTCCTTTTCCAGAGAGATTGACAGCATTTGTAATAATGATAACTATTATAACAGCAATACATAAATATAGAACTCATGAATACCAAGTGCTGAGCTCAGAGCAAGGTGCGGAGGAGAGTGCAAGCTTTTTGTCCATTGTAGCCCCTAAATATTACCTGGAAGCTTCAGAATGATTCTGGGGGGGCACTGGAGCAAGTGCAATTTTCTGGTAACAGGATGTGGGCCTGTGTTAAAGAACTGTGGTACAGGGCTGGGGATTTAGCTCAGCGGCGTAAGCACCTGCCTTGCAAGCAGGCGGTCGTGAGTTCAATCCCTGGTACTGATAAAAAAAAAAAAGAACTCGGGCTCTTCCATTTTACATCGTGTGGATCAGTCATGTCACTGAAGATGAGGTACAGTTTAGGGCTAGTAATAATCCCAAAATATCTTACAATAAAAAGAGCTTGTGTTTATAAGCACTGGCTATGTGCTGGACCCTGTACTGAGTGCTGGACGCTGTCTTCACTGGAACTCTCCCATCTGCTCTTGCAGTCAGGAGTTGATGAAGTGATCCTGGGAGGCACAGTGTCTTGTTAAGTTCAAAAAGTTTGTCCTAGAGGTGTAATGTGAATTTTTTTTTTTTTTTTTTTTTGGTGTAATGTGAATTTAAAATTCCAGTACACAGTAACATTTGGGCCATTTTTTTAAAGATTGTGATACACAGTATATTAGCCACTATTATTCTCTATTTTGTTATGAGGCTTTGTTTTATTTTTTCATTGAAGAAGAGTACTTTTCATATTTTATTAATATCTACTTGTATTACATAGAAATGTAAATTTTAAAACAGTATAAAATATATGAAAATGAAAACTTGTTTTTTCTGGTTGATGGAAGTATTCTCACTTTAAATTGTCTTCTTTTTGCTTATCTATATTTTGAAATTACCAACAAGGAGCCCATATTTTTATAATGTAAAAAAAAGATTTTCACTTAACTGGGCATCGTGGCACACACCTCTTAATTCCAGCAGTCAGGAAGCAGAGGCAGGAGGATTATGAGTTTGAGGCCAGCCTGGGCTACATAGCTAGTTTAAGGCCAGCCTAGACTATAGCAAGACCTGTCCTCAAAAACAAAACAAAACAAGTTTTGTTTTTCCCTTAGAACCAGAGCAAAATAGATTATTAGAATTATTTAACTACAGAGGTGTTATTCTTCCTAACACTGAGCTATTTAAGGTTAAAAAAAAAAAAAAAAGCAAACAGATTTAGTAGATGGGGTTTTATACTGTGGAAGATGGGTAGTGGGTCAGAATCCTCAGAACCTTTTTTCTAGCAGTTTCAGATTATGTATATTTGGCCAGTTATTTTGGGTCTCAAGCCAAAAACACAATTTTAAAGCTCACAAATCAAATTTGTTAGTTTTCAGAGGACTAATCTGACGTGAAGGAGAATTTAAAGCAATGATTTGCAAATGAGAAGTGAATCTACTTCTATTGGGAGAAATTTTATGCAGTATCTAAAATTGATAAATGAGGCTCTTCCTCTGCTCACCTCTCCCTGCTGTGGCCCTGCATACCTGTGCCAGAGCCCTAGAGCTGGCTGAGTGGAAGGCAGCCAAAGTTGAAGATGGCATGTGTATATGTGGTACTTTCTTATCCAGTCCTCCCAGGAGCTATGAGAGGCTCGCCACAAGACTTCGATTGTTGGAGTCAATCTTCAGGGCTAATTATGAGGCAAGGCTCACAAGTTGTTTTTAAAATGTAATTATAAGGACGTACACTGCTGAGCATGCCCTCCACATACCACACCAGACTCCTCCCCTCTGCAGCTGAAAAGTCTCTAGGAGTCGAGAGGTGGTGACTATTCTCTTTATAACTTTGGTATTTTCAAATGGTCTGCAATACATGTGATTTTACTTAATAATTTTTCTCTAGTTATTTCCCTTAGGCTGTAAGATGAGATCCTTGTAAATAAAAATAAAAATAAAAAATACAGCCAGAGATTTAGTTCAGTGGCTCAACACCTGCCTAGCAAATGCAAGGTTCTGAGTTCGATCCCTGGTTACCCGCCCCACCCACAAAAAAAAAGAAAGAAAAAAGAAAAGAAAATACAGAAAAGCGTAATGCAGAATATAAGCTGGGCATGGTAGCACTTGCTGTAATCCAAGCACTTGAGAGGCCAAGGCAGGGGAATTGCTGTGAGTTCAAGGCCAACCTGGACAGCATAGTGGTACCCTATCTCAAAAAACAAACAACAACAAAAATAAAAATAACCATGATCCCATCAGAAAAAATATATCAAACTGTATTACTTATTCTATGCAAGCTTTTAGTAGGCTCTGAATGGCATGCAATTTGCATTCGTATCCTCAGAGGAGGTTTAGTGTGCCTGTATTCCCTGTGTCTGACTGGAAGCTGACCTAGTTGGTGATAACTTTGTTCCTGCAGGCAGAAAACACAATGCTCTTAGAACTGGATATGCCCAGCCGGACAACAAGAAACTACGAGGGCCCCACCATCGCCCCTAAGGTCCAGGCTGCATTGGATGCAGCTCTGCAGGATGAAGACGAGATACAGGTGGATGCATCATTATTTGAAAGCACTGCAATTAAGAAATCCAAGGCCAGGTGAGTAGCTTTGGTGCACTGTGTTTGAAATAAAGACAAATAAAGGTAGAGGGTAGCAAGAGTGTTTGCTTAACATTGAAATGCTTATAGAACACACTAGAAGTTCTTTTTTCACTTACTCCACAAATATGTATGGTTGAGACCATGTGCTAGGTATACTGAATACCACAGCACCTAAGGTACCCAGTCCCTGCCATAAGAAACATGTATCCTGGTTACTTAGTTCTTTAGTTCCTATTGGTTCTGGTGTTCTTAAGTGCTTCACTTTGATTCTGCTGCTGATTTCCTGCAAAAAGAAATGTTGGTCTGGGGCTATAGCTCAGACAGCTTTGCCTGGCAAGCACAAGGTCATGAGTTTAATTCCCTACACTAAAAAAAAAAAAGTGAGGCTGGGGATTTAGCTCAGCGGCATAAGCGCCTGCCTTGCAAGCAGGCAGTCGTGAGTTCGATCCCTGGTACCGATAAAAATGAAAAAGACAAAAAAAAAAAAAAAAAGTAATGTCATCTGTTCTGTTTTACTGAAAAATATTGGGATATAGAGAATTTGAGAAAGTAGCTCTTTTAGTTACTTTTCTGATTGCTGGGACAAAATAGTTGATACCCACAAGTTAAAGGAGGTAAGCTTTATTTTTAGCCCAAGCTTATAGAGGTTTCAGTCCATAGTCCATTGGCTCCAAGGTAGGACAGCATGGCAGAGGAAAAGCAATGATTTGCAGGGAGGGTAGGAAGGAGGCAAAAAGTGGAAAACCTCCCTTTCTCCTTTCTCCCATCCAGGTTGTGAGCCTGTTGGATGGTGCCACCCACAGCTTCCCATTACCCAGTCAGAACTTTGCTACTCCAGTCAGTGTGCTGATCCAGTTATCACATACCCTTAATCCAGTATTGCACACCTATGATCCAGCTATTCCCAGAAGCCCCATTTGGGACCACATGAGGCTTTGGGGGACACTTTAGGTATAAACCATAACAGTAGCCAAGTCCAAGGAAATCTACCAAGTAAGTGTTCAGACAGAGCTAGTGTTCAAATCTTGGTGTACCTTAACCCTCAACCTAGGCTCTGAGCCTTCTTGCTAAATTAACCTCCCTTGCTTGGCACGAAAGCAGAATTTTATCTTTGTAAATTCTGGATTACACAGTTAAGGAAAGAATGGTGTAGAAAACAAAAATGAAAGAAACTCTATTTATAAACTTTTTTCTCTTTTTGTTCTTGGAAATATGGCCTTGCTATGTTACTCAGGATGGTCTCAAACTCCTGGGCTCAAGTGATCCTCCTGTCTCAGCCTCCAGGGTAATTAGAATTACTGGTGTGTGCCACTGCACCTGAATTAGTAGTTTTTACCGGTAGAAAGAGAACAGTCACGCTCAGAACAGCTGCGAGCCTCACAGTCCCTCACATAGCTTTCCCATCATTTAGTGGTGGTCCATGCTGGCCATAGTGGGGATCAGGCTGAGCCAGCCTAGTGGTTTTACAGTTGTATGTGTCCTGGCTTTCAGGCCATTGAGGAAAGGTCACCTCGAAATGTGCATGACATTTGGAACTGTGTGATGTCTACACGTGCTTTACTTTTGCAGGCCTAAAAGTGGAAGGAAGTCCGGATCCTCCTCCTCATCCTCCTCAGGAACTCCTGCATCTCAGCTGTATCCACAGTCTCGGGGGCTGGTTCCCAAGTAAAGCTGGGGCTCCTCTCCCAGGGCGTGAACAGCAGTGTTGCCTTCTGAGGGAAGAGATCAGCACGAAGCTGCAGAGAGGACTCGAGCAGGACTCAGAACTGTTCCCCTGAGAAGCAGTGGCCTCTGCAGATTAACCAACCTAATCTGGTCCAACATGCTGGTCCTAATCTGGCACTCGGCTCCTCTGGGAAATGTCCTTTAAATAGCATCTCAGAAATGCATGGGTAAGGTAAAGTGCGATAGTCCTAGAGGACAGCAAGAGAATGACCGTGACCTTGCTTCCATTCCCCCTTGCCTTCTTTCGAGTCCCGCCTTCTTTTCTTTCCTCTCCTTTTCTAGTCTGTTCTTCACATTGGGCTCCCTTTTTGTTGAACAGTGGGGCAGAATCAAGGGTCCCCTTAGCAGGACTGTGTTTTCGGAGCCTCAGGATAAAGTGACAGTAAGGTTGAAAAGTGAAAACCCTAGAACTTGAATAGGACCTGATCCCGTAGCGAGAAATGAGGAATCTTATTTGCATCTAATCCCAGAAGGACACTATCAGCAGCTTCTCAGTAAGAAGTGGATCTGCTGAATGAGGAACTCTCTTCCCGTTTCTGCTCCTGAAGGATTCAGTGTCAGAAGCAGTAGAAATATCATTCCCTTTGCCTCCTTAGAGAGTTTAGGGAAATCACTTCTTTCAGACCTCAAAACCATAACCATCCTGTCAAACCTAAGTCTGAAAGCCAGTGCCATGTCCATCTACTGTGTCACTTTATTGTTCTTCATTTGTCATCATCTTTCCCTATGCATGCATATCTGAGCATCCTTGTGTAAGCCTGTCCTCTGCCTCTAGCGTGTGCTTTAGAGTGGGTCTGTTTTGTGGGAGAAGGGAGGCTGGCTCTGCCTTCTCTAATGGTACTAGAGTTAGGGGAAGGCAACACATAGTGACTCTTTAATTCCCCATTTTGTTTCATACTGGCAGAAAGAGCAGAAAAGTAGCTAGGCAGAGGCAGAGGCAGAGCTAGAGCCACGAGACTCGGCAGTGGGAAGGGCATGCACACAGGTGGAAGCAAAGGAGTCTGGCTGCCTACAACAGTGAACTCACGAATTCTCCCGCCGGGGCTCCCGCCAGGTGGACTGTAACCCCATCCCCAGCTCATACGTGTGTGAGCACAATATGACTGTGCCCTGTCCGTGTGTCCATGTGTTTCTGTAAGAGATGGAGACCAAGAGCTTGCCCAGTTTTAGAAATATGCTAATGTGCAGTTGTTGCCTTTTGTCTGTTTAAGTCCTACTGAATGCCTAGTCCAGGCTGGAAGCGCTCCTGTGTGGGTGTCTAAGTCCAGGAGCTAAGCCTGCAGGAACATTATGAGTCCCCAGGTCTGCCACACTGGCGCACCTTGCTGGCATGGTGTCTCAGGAAGATGGCGACTCAGGTGGGCCTTGAGTTATATTTTAACTCGCTGCTCAGTTCCCAAGGCATATTGCTGAATCAGAACCCATGGGAAAGAGGAGGCACCAAGTGCAGTGTCTTAGCATTCTGGAAAATGGAGATCTGGTATTCACTGCTCTCTCCTTGTTAGTAACCATTCTTTCTGAACCCAGAACTCTACTCAGCAGTTCCCAGAGCATAATGGAGCCTTCCTTCTTCTTTTCGTGGGATCAAACACTGCTTCTTCCTTCTTTACTAAGAATTTGCCTGTTTGAACAGGAACCAAATGATGTAGCCTAAAATAGTTATCTCCTGGTGAACATGTCTCTCACACCACATTCCTTCAAAGCTAGTCTGAATTCTCTAGGCTGAAAATAATCATGTAGCAAATCAGAGAACTGAAAACTGTGGACGACACTACACCTGAATACTGATGTCTTGGGGTGGCTGTGTGAGCAAAGGTAGTTAAATGACACAGAAATTTCCAAGAAGGCAAAAGAGGGAAGCCAGGTTGGCAGGCTTGAATACGAAAACAAGCTTGTCTTGTCTCAGCTGGGTTCAACTGGTGGTCTAGGGACATTCGGTAAAAAGACATTCACTTGGAGATGAAGCCGTCCTTTACCAAGCAGTCTCTGGTGCTTTTCTTCTCTCAAAATGGATCCGATAAATGTTCACAAAGAGGAGATGGTAAGACATGTTGCTGCCACCAGAATGGTGCTGTTTTGGCTTCTGAATTGAGCCACATGTGTAGAGGACATAGCAAGCCCACTGAGCACATTTGTGTTGGAATGTTCCAGAATGGTGGAGAGCCTTCCGGCCAGTGGCTAGTGAAGTCTGACAGCAAGTTTCTTAAGGGAACTCAGAAGACCATCTGAGAGAAGGAGTTTGAGACTATCTGCAGCCTTGCCAGATTCCCTTCTGCTCTGCTCAGTAGAATGTACCTGGCTTCATATTTTTACAGTCACACGTCTCCCAGACCTCTGGATTGAGAACCCAAGGCCACAAATGATAGGCGTGAGCACTTTCCTTAGACTCTGACCTAACACTGAATGGCTCCCATCCAATGCCTGCATGCTGCTTGACTTGCTCCATTCACACCTCCTCGATGAAGGGTACCAGAGTGTTCTGCAGCTCAGACACGGGCTGCTCTCTGCTTTTCTTGAATGACTGTTGTAAGTCTTCCTTCACTGAATGTAGATTTGTTGCCAAGTTTCTGAGAAGTGTCAACTCCCTGTAACCAGGGTGTCAGTTCTGCCTCACAGTCGCATTTGAAGTTGAGGTGAACTATGAACCCTCCTTGGACCATCCATATACCATCAGTAGATGAAATCCAGGCTTTATGTCCCCTAAGGCCATCCTGAAAATGTTCAGAGGGAACTGCTTATGAATACTGGGCCTGGCAGTTGTCTATCATGTGAGGCTTTGTCTTGTACTATTTGGAATTCTGGCACCTTTTTCCCTGCTCTTGTCTCTTGAATGAAACGTTCAAGGTTATTTATGAAAGAAGTGGCCCCACAAGGGCACAAGGCAGTGTGCTGTATGGCTCCTTGGAGTTACTATTGATCTTGACCTTCTCTTTGGCTACTTTTAGACAAAGAATATGCCAATACTTGGGGCTCTGAGTTTTGCAATTGATATTTATTTGTATCATCTCTTTGTCTAGGAATGTAAAAGTGATTCTAAACTAAGATGTGTAATAAAATGCAATCAGATTTATTGTACCTACAAAAAAGTGTCCTCATAAATGGCTGAGATTTTTTAAAATAACTGATGCCTGGAGCTGACACACACTATTTTCTTTAAATGTATTATTTTATTTTGTTAAAAGAAGGTAGAAATGAAAAATGTTGAATTGCAGTACTGGCATTTAAAATATATAGCAGCAAGGATGGAAGACATAAAATGAAGCGAGATGGGCTGGGGGTTATGACTTAGTGGTAGAGTATTTGCCTAGAATGTGTGAGGCCCTGGGTTTGATCTCTGGCACCTCAAAAAAAGAATGTGGGTGAGGGGAGATAGTAACAAGTGCTGTTCACATTTTTCCACTGTGGCTTCTGAGATACTCAGGCCCAGGAAAGAGGCAAGAAATTTTTTTGCCTGTTTTACTCTTAAAATTTAAACTTACACATTGTATTTTAAAATATGTCCATGTCTTGCCCGACAGGCCTATAATTCCAGCATTCAGAAGGCTAAGTTTGAGGTCACTCTAGGCTATTGTAGTTTGAGGTCAGCCTTACATAGTGATACCTTCTCAAAAACTTTTTTTTTTTTTTTTTTTTTTTTTTTTTTTTTTTTGTCTTTTGAGACAGAGTCAGTTTGGACTGGTCTTGAACTTGTAGCCCAAGCTGGTCTCAAACTTGCAATGACCTTCTTACCTCAGCCTCCTGAGTGCTAAGATTATAGGTGTGCCCCACCATGCCCAGCCCTCATTTTTTTTTTTTTTTTGCTACTGGGGATCAAACTCATGTCCTCGTACTTGCCAGGCAGGCACTTGCACCAGTGAGCTAAATCTCTAGCCCCTAGCCCTCACTTTTTTTTTTTTTTTTTTTGTCTTTTTCCTTTTTATCGGTACCAGGGATTGAACTCACGACTGCCTGCTTGCAAGAATTGATGCCCTATTCATCCCTTGGATTTTTTTTTTTTAATTGGGAAACTGCTAAATCTTGGAAACTGTATTTTGAACTTGAAACTGATTATTTAATCTTGAGGCTGATTTTGGCAGAACCTTTGAGATGAGAGGCACCGTCTGACTGAACGTTCACTCTGAGACTCTGGCCTCCAAGGACCATGTGGTGGTCACATCTGCCAATCGGACTGACAGTGGTATTTGTCACAACATAACTGTAGCACTTGCAGCTGTCCCTGTTTCATCCCCGGTTTCTATCTCTAGTGTTGTGGTTAACCGCTTGCCGGGTGCTTCAGTTAGGTGAGCCAACTGGAGTCTTGCTGTGGGGGCAGAGTGGACAGACGGCTGCTTACAGCCTCTCTGGGATCTGTGGCTCCCAGATGCTTGTCGGATGCATCCCGTGCACCAGGGCTCTTGGTCTGCACTGGACACAGGGAAAGGAGGGAAATGCAGTGTGGGCCCCGCGAGAAGAGGAGAGGCAGAAACACATGAGACGGAGACCGTGAGCTCAGCACCCCTGAGAAGGCGGCTTCTTTCCCTTGCTCCCACAACCGTCCGTCTGTTTCCTGGGTTATGCTGAATGCTTTCCTGCCCAGCATCTTGTCAGTGCTCCGTCCTCTGCCTGCTACACTTTCTCTCCACTTTCTGCTTGGGTCGTTCTTACCAGTCAGCTTAATACCCTCTCCTCAGAGAATCCTTGCCAGTCTCTGTTCTGCTCTCCCCCACACATCCACACATACATACACTGAATGATCTTTATTAGACTTGTTTCTTTCTTAGCATTTTCCCCAACTTGCAATTATGGATTTCTTTGCTAAGTTCCTTGAGAGCATGATCTATTGTCTTCCCTAAACCTGATGTTCAGAAGAATTAGATGCTGGGGCTGAGGATGGGCTAGAGCACTTGCCCAGCATGTGTGAATCCCTAGGTTTGATTTCTGAGCACTGAGTACTGCAAGGAATATAGAAAATAAATGCCAGGTATGGTGGCACATCCCCACCACTGAGAAGGCTGAGAAAGGAAGACTGCTGCCAAGTTCAAGGCCAGCCTGAAATGCATAGTGAGACCTCACCTCAAAATAACAGAAAGGAAATAAGCAAAGAAGAGTTGGGTGGTTGAATAGTTGCTGACACCTACAGCTCAGAAGCAAGGGACGTTAGAGGAAGGAACAGTGTGCCTGAAGAGGAGGCATCAGAGTGAGTAGGTCTCACCCACCTTGGCAGAAGGGAAGCACATGCCAGACCAAAGGAGCCACCTAAATGGAGGCATGGAGCCTGTCTGGTGCCTGGGAAACCAGCAAGGAGTGGAGAATGAAAGGCAGCCAGGCAAGTGTCTTGTCCTGTAAATGGGGAAAAGCCCTGCAGGGCTTGCGATAGGGTGAAGCCCAGCCTATTTATACTTCAGCTTTCTTCCTGTGCCTGTTTGAGCCTGCCTGCCTGCTATGATTTCTGAGATAACAGAAAGTGATTTCAGTAAGTGTGTGCTACAAGTTTGCCTTCTGTTCACATAGGTTTTCTAGGCTTACTGGCAAATCCTATTGTGCTAGGAGCTTTCTCAACATAGCCCAGTAACCAGGAAATTCACCGGAGCACTTCAGTTTGACTGTAAGGTCTGAGGGCCTTGGAAATGGGGCCTAGGTATTTTCAGGGCAGTGGGTAATATCTGGGAGCAGAAAGATTAAACTTCTGCCACTAGGTTTGAAGTTCATCTTCCTTATGCAGGCAAACAAAAATTTCTATATGCTGCACGTGAGTGTGAATCATGGACCACAGCTGTGGATCCTGTCCTTCCCAAGCCACAATCTTGTAAGAAATTATTACTCTTCACAAAGAAGAAAATTCAAGGGGAGGAGAGGCACTACTATGGCACAAAGGAGATCCCTGTTTTCAGAAAAAGCATGTTGAACAGTGATGAGCCTCCCTGCTAGATTTTCCCAGGGGCAGTGAGGAGAACTGGGGTTTGGCCTCAGATCCACTTATCCCCTGCCCCGCCCCCCCAAGCACACACACACTAAGGATTAAGCCCAGGGGCACTGTACTACTGAGCCACATTTTAAGCCCTTTTATTTACTTCATTTAATTTTTTAAAAAACTTAGTGAAACAAGGTTTCACTAAGTTTTCCAGCCTGGTCTCAAATGTGAGATACCCTGCCTCAAGCTCCTGTGCAGTTATGCCACATCAAAGACCTTGCCCCAGGCAGCCTCACATTTGGTGGTGAAGGCATGGGGTTAATAAAATGCTCCTTACCATGGCAAGGAGTTAGAAGTACTCTGAAGAGAAACATGTCAGGTCAGAGGTTACAGAGGGCCCTGCTGAGGGAACGGCTAGGCGAGGCTGGGAGGTCAAGGAAGGCATCCCTGGGGCAGAGTCCAGTAAATGAGGGGGCAGGCTGGGCAGAGTGCAGAGGTCTGAGGCAGGAGAGTGAGGGGGCGGCACGGGGCTGGGGTGGCAAGTGGGGAGCTCCAGATGTGAGTTAGCAGGGAATTGTGTTCTTAGGCCAGTGAAAGCTTTTGAGCAGAAGAGGGACACTGTCTGCCAGGAATGCTTTACAGGGATCCCTCTGGCTGTTCTGTGGTGTCAGACCACAGACAGCAAGGTGCGAGCCAGGTAACTGGAAGGCTGTGAGGAAGAGAAGTGAGAACAAGCCTTAGGGTACATTCTGTTTGCTGGTAACTGGATGTGAGAGGTAAGAGCAAAAGAAGACCTAACAGCAGTTTCAAGGCTTTTAATGTGAAGCTTACTGAAATTCCACTTCTGCCACTCCTTCCTTGTAGCCTCTATTTTACAAATCAAAACAGGGCTGAGCTGTAGGTCAGTGATAGAGGCACGAGCACAAACCTGGGATTGATCTCCAGCACAAGACAAAAACAAAAGCCAACCCCACACAGCTTTATGGAGAAGTAATTCACTTACTTAACTGTAACACCCATATAAGGCATACAATTCAGTGTTTTATAGTGTATTCATTATTGTGCAGCCATCACCACCGCCAACTTTAAAACATTTTCTGCATCCCCCAAAGTAACTACATGCTATAACCACTCCCCATTTCCTCTCAAGCCCACGGCCCTAACTAGCCACTGATCTACTTTCTGTTTTTCCTGTCTACTTTGTCGCCCTCAGGGGCTCAGAACCCACTTGTCCATCTGTAACCTCACAGGTGATCGGGAGGTTTTACAAGATAACATGAAAAGGGAACTCAATGGAGTGCCTAAAAGAGCCATCCTTCACCCTTCCTGACTCTTGGCTCACCACTTGAGAACAGGGCAGCAACCTGTTGTACTAGTAAGGCAGCGTGGACAGTGGTGAAGGGCTTGGGTGCTGGACTCAGACTGCTGGCTTGGGAAAGAGAAGCTCAATCATTTATTAGTGTTGCAGTTTTGGCCATGTTGTTTAACGGCACTAGGGCCTCAGATTCTTTATCTGTCAAAAATGGATCACACCAAGTGCTCCTGAGTCAAAACATGAAGCACTGGGAAGAATGCTTAGTATGTAACAAGTGCTCAGTGAATGTTCATTGCTGTGATATTCTCAGTATTAGTCACTTAAGGAGTCCTGCAGGCAGGCGGTGGCTCCCAGAGGCAGGGCCAAGGATGGGTACAGTATTTCTGAATCCAGGCTGTTGCAAAGGTTCTGCAGAGACCACTGACTTATTTCTAGGCTTTGTTGTGCCTTTTGTTGGATCTGTACCTTTGCAAAAGTCATTTGTCCCTCTAAACCTCAAGTTGCCATCTGTAAAGTGGGGATAAAAAAATCATTCTTCATGGGGCTCTGTGGAGAATTTAGTAACCACTTTATTATTTCTTTAAATTTTATTTTATTTTTTGGTACCGAGGATCGAACTCATGACCTCACACTTGCCAGGCAGGCACTATGCCACTGAGCTAAATCCTCAGCCCCATAAATTTTATTTTATTTTTGAGAGAGGGCCTTGATATTTTTCAGGCTGGCTCTAAATGCATGGGCTCAAGAGATTCTCTGGCTTCTTCCTCCAAAAAGCTAAGACTGTAGCCATATGGCACCATATCCTACTATATTGTTAATTTTTTTAATGGGGGAGAAGAATGCACAAAACGTATTGTATGGCTAAGCATGAGAGTACCAGACTCCTTTAGTGACCTATGTGATATCTACTGTGTGCAAAGCACTGTTTGAACACAACAGGTAAAAACCTCTGCCCTCCTGGAGCTGGTATGGAATTAGCAGAGCAACACGGAAAGTAAGTAATATTTACAGTAATTATAGTAAGTAAAAATAAACCTAGGGGCTCAGTGCTAGAGAGTATTTACTTTGTTAGCATGTGCAAAGCCTTGGGTGAAATCTTTAGCAGCATCAAAAAGCAAAAGCAAACAAAGACATAAGAAAGCACATGTGTAGAGCAGTGCCTGGCTATGCTATCCATGGCAGCAGTGAGGGATAAGGACCCCGCAGCAGACACAGCCTATTGCCTTACCTCACTTTTGCTCAAGGGCAGTTTCTGGTTGCCTGGCTGAAATCTTTGACTCTTGTGTAACAGAATTTTCCTCTCTCACTTCAGCTACCATTTAAGGGTGCCCCAAGTGTCAGGAGTTGGCTTTCCTGAGGGCTAGGGAGGCTGAGGCTCTGGAGGAGTGTGGGCAGGAGAGTGTGGAGGGCTGCAGAGCATTCTGGTAACCCTGTGGCCAGGTTCTTGAGAGCTAGACCACCCTGGAGGTATCTGAGCTGGGTGAGAAAAATGGCTGATCTTTATAGCATTTTTCTTCAAACACTGCAGGATAAAAGTAAACATTTGCCTTAGGGTTAGATGCACAATGTGTTTTTGTTGTTATTGTTGTTTTTTAATCCAGTGGCCAAGTTTATTTGAAAAAGTGAAGAGTAAAGGAGAAAAACAAAACAAAAACGAGTGAGAGAAACTGGCTCTGCAGAGTTTGGGCCTAGTAAAAAGAGAAAAACAGTAAAAGAACACCCTGAAGAAAGCAGAGTGGGCTACCACAAGGAAAGCCACAACAGCCTGCATAATGTGTTTAAAGACTGCAATCAGACTAAAAGAAAGCCAGGTGTGGAGACACATTGGCGGTAGTACCAGCTATTTGGAAGGCTGAGGCAGGATGGCAAATTTGAGGCCAGCCTGAGCAATTGAAGTCCTGATGTAGCTTTGTGGGAGAGTGCTTACTTTGCCCATGCAAGGTTTTAAACAAGCAAAACCTAAAAAGCTGCAAAATGGCCAGGTTGAGGAGCAAAGACCTTAGGGCAAAAGACATCTCAGGGTGAACAAAGTACACTGCTAGGTCAGCAGAAAAGGTAGCAAGTGGAGTAGAGAGGTTTTGGAGCCAGATAGTTTAACCTTACCAGCAGCAAGTTACTGCACCTTCCTGGGCAGGTTAACACTGACCCTGCAGTTTCTAGTGCTTATTAGGCACACAGGAGGGTATTTATTTATGTATGTATATATTTATTTATTTATACTGGGGATTGAACTCATGACCTTGTCCCTGCTAGGCAGGAACTTACGCCACTGAGCTAAATCCCTGGCCCTGAATCAGGTATATATTATTAAATATTAGTAACCATATTAGTAGCCGTGCAGCACTGTGAAAAGAGTGTCAGCCAGAATTGTGTTCAGTCCTGATAAACCCAGAGTAAACTGCTAAACCTGAGTCTTGGGTTGTCTCCACATCTATAAAATAAATGAGTATCTCCCTTATACGTACAGTTGGGGTAGGGCATAATATGAATTTCTATGCTGAATAGCAGATGTTAAGTGCTATTTGCAAATCCCAAATTTTATTGACTATTCTATATATTTAATGAAGTAGTTACAAATCTCAGGAAAGTGCTTGCTTTTGCAGTACATATGCAAATCACAGGAAACTCCATTTCTTGGAGCTGATGGTAATTTTTTTTAGTTTTTATTTATTTAATTTTTTTGAGACAAGGTCTTACTGTGCAGTTCAGGCTGGCTTCAAACACACTATGTAGCCTAGACTGGCTTTGAACTCATAGTAATCCTCCTGCTTCAGCCTCCAGAGTGCTGGAAATATAGGCATGCATCACCATGCCCTGCTGCTGCTAGTAATCTTACAGATGTCTCTGTGCACACTCTTTTAGCCTGACCTTTGTAACACACATGGGACTGATAGTGTGGATCAGTGGTGGAGCATATGCTTAGGATGTGCGAGACCATGGGTTCTGCATTCAGCACTAAACTCAAAACAAAAAAGCAATATAATGTACACAGGTTATAGTACATATGTAATTTTCACTCAAAACATAACTTTAATGGCTGCCTAATAGGGTGTTGTACCAAAATTCACTTAACACTTTTTTTTTTTAAATAGTACTGGGGATTGAACTCAGGGCCTTCCCACTGAGCTGCATCCTAGCCTTTTAGAAATTACTATTATTATTTTAAATTTTGAAACAGGGTCTAAGTTGCTAAGTTACCTAGGCTGCATTAAATTTACGATCCTTCCTCTGGGATTACAATTGTGTGCCACCATGCCTGGTTTATTTAACACTCCTGATGGTCAATGAAGTCATTTCCAGATGTTTTACTGTTTTTTACAGTCCTGTATCAGCAACCTTGGAAACAGATAACTAGTCACTTGTTTAATTTCTTCCTTGGAATAAATCCTTTTAAGTGAATTATACAATCGAAGTCTTTTCCATTTTAATTTTCTTGGGTCACCCAACTTGTGTTCAAATACTAATATAGAACACCTGTAATTTTGTTACATATCACCATACCAACTGGTTCCCAAACCAACTGTATGAATTTGTACACCAACCAATAGTAAGTTGTGCCCATTTTTCTCTGTATCCTTGCTAATAGTAAATTCTGCCAATTATTTTATCCTGGGTCAGTCTTATAGAAGAGGCTCTCTGCAGTTTGTTGAGTCTGGATCAGGGAAGACCCATTTCCTTTCAACAAACATTGTCTCCTTAGACTCTATGCACAATTTTGACTCTAACAAATGCCCTAAAGCAAGCCACCTCTAGCTTGACTTACACTTTGAAATGCTGAGAATTTCAAGATTTAGCCCTGTGCTGGTCTGATCTATTGAAAAATAGTGTTATCAACTTTGATTTTGCCTGCAGTTCTAAGATTACTAATGAGTTGGAAATCTTTTTAAGTATTTCCTTTTTTTTTTTTTTCCTACTGGCATCCTTAGGACATTGTTATTTGACTGTTTTCAGGTGTTTCCTACTCCTACTTGGTGGCCCACACTGGTAATTCCAACACTCTCAAGAGCTGTGGCAGGACTGTAAATTTGAGTCCTGTCTTGACAATATAGTGGAGATGTAGCTCACTGTCAAAGCCCTGGGTGCAGTCTCCAGTACCAGCACAGAACATAACCCAGACACCTACTTTATTAAGAATCTTAACCTTTATCCTACATGTTGTGACAAATCTTTTCCCTCACTTACCTTTTTTTTCACTTACCTTTTTCTTCACTTACCTTTTTTTTCCCTCACTTATCTTTAATCATGTGTTTTGTATATTGTTGTCACATGCAAACTTTTATTGTTTTTGTTTTTTGGTACTGGGGATCGAACTCATGACCTCACACTTGCAAAGTAAGCACTTATGCCACTGAGCTAAATCTAAATCCCCAGTGCAAACTTTAATTTTAGGTAGTCACATCTGATTTACTTTATGAGTTCTGGATGGAACCCAGGATTTTGTGCATTCTAGGTTAAGTACCCCATCATTGAACTACCTCCCCAACCCATTTTGAGAAGGTTGTCATTAAGTTGCCCAGGTGGCCTCGGACTTGTGATCTTCCTGCCTGTTTCTGAGAAGCTAGGATTACAGTTGTATATCACCTCACCCAGCTTTCTTGATAGCTTTCATTTCTTTAAACTTATCATCATATTATGAAAGACTTTTAGTTCCAGCATTATAAAACTCTGAACTAGGTGGAATTTATTTTTTATTTATTTATTTATTTTTGTCTTTTTCATTTTTATCGGTACCAAGGATTGAACTTACGACCACCTGCCTGCAAGGCAGGTGCTTATACTGCTGAGCTAAATCCCCAGCCCCCTGGAATTTATTTAATGCATGGTGTTCCAGCTTCATTTTCCCAATGTTAATCTATGGTTAAGTCCCTTCTGCTTATTGACTTCTACCTTTTCTCTACCAATTTGAATTACCACATTTATCATGTATTACAGTTCCTTAGACAGCTGGCTCTTTATCTGTGGTGCTTAGTTTAATAGGTCTTTTTTTTTTAAATCAAAATTGCACTGTTTTAGCTATTGTAGCTACCTAGTTTATTTTAGTATCTGGTAGAACAAACCCCAGCTCATTAATCTTCATACTTTTTTTGGCAGTATAACAGAATGCTTAAGTTCACAAATCTTAGCCAGTCTGTTTAATCCATTTGACCATTTCCTAACTATGGGACTTTAAGCAAATTAGTTTTTCTTATCTATATAATGTTACTAATAATAGTATTTCCCCCATGATTTTTTGTTTTGTTTTGTTTTTTGAGACACAGCCTCGCTATATAGTGTAGGCTAGCCTTGAACTCACTATGTAGCCCATGCTGGCCTTGAACTTGTGATGATCCTCCTGCCTCAGCTTTCCAAGTGTTAGGACTACAGATGTGCACCATCACACCTGGCCCCATGGTGTTTTTGTAAAGATGAGATATGTGTAGCAAATTCTTGATGTGGCCTGACACATAGTGAATTGTCAGTAATGATTGGTTTGTAATGATAAAGATGCACCTGTTTCTCCAACTGAATTTTAGGAACATTTTGGCAATGAAATTTACTGAGATCTTCACTGAGAAGACGTTTACCTGGGTGGGAAATTTTTAGGTAATTACTATCCATGTTATAGGGTAAGCTTTCTAAGGGAGGCTTCCATTATCACTGCTTTAAAGCCTTATGCTCCTTGATAAGAGTTTTGTGGTTTTCTTTATATAAGTCATATATATGTATTTTTTTTTTAGGTATAAGGAATCAAACTCATGACCTCATGCTTGCCAAGCAGGCACTGTACCACTGAGCTATATTCCTGGCCCAAGACCTATATATTTCAAGCTTATTTCCAGACGGTGTATCTTTATAGCTTGTGAATGGGATTATTACTGGTGCCTAAGTAAGTTACCAATTCTTGAATGTTTATTTTACACTCTTGTTAGGTTGGGAAATAATTTCTCCTCTAGCTTGTGCCAGTCTTGAGATAAGCTCTTTCTTTCCACCCCAACAGGATTGCAGGTTTTTTTTTTTTTTTTTTTTTTAAGGCACCCATTGCACTGGCTTGCTGTCACCTGTCATCCAGCCATGGATGCAGAGATTGTCTCTCACTGGTTTCTGAGTTCCCAGGGCTTGCACGTGTGGAGGTTATCAGTGGCAACTGAAGGTGTCCCATGCTGTTACTGCTTTCTGAGAGCTACGGGAGCCCCTCTACCACTATGACAGAGGGCAGGGCAGGGACTAAGCCAATAACTTTTTTTTGTTTATACCAAGGATCGAACTCAAGACTGCGTGCTTGCAAGGCAGGCACTTATGCCGCCAAGCTAAAACCCCAACTAAGCCCATAACTTTTAAATTTTGTTTTCTTTTTTTTTTTGTCTTTTTCCTTTTTATTGGTACCAGGGATCGAACTCATGACTGCCTGCTTGCAAGGCAGGCGCTTATGCCGCTAAGCTAAATCCCCAGCCCCAAGCCCATAACTTTTGACCTCGTCTAGCTGATGGTCTAACTTGGGGCAGATGTTGACATCATCAATGTCAAGGGTAAAATAAATAGGGTTTTTTTTTTTTTTTTTTTTTTTTTGAGACACGTAGTCTATGTAGTTCAGATTGGCCTTGAATTTCTATGTAGCACAGGCTGGCCTCTAAACTTGTGGTGATCCTTTTGCCTCAGCTTCCCAAGTGCTTGAATTACAGGAATGTGCCACAATACCTGGTTGCTCATTGTATTTTGAACGGGCGTGTGAGCATAGGACATCAGCAGAAACCTTGCTGAAGAAGAACATTGCAGGAAGCATCATAGCTAACTCTGTAATCCCATCTTGCATTCTCTCCCCCACTGCAGACAAGCTTTAGTACTGAATCCCGCTTGCACGATTTCACTTAGCAAATGTTGATAACACCTGCTCTGTGTCAGGTCTCGCTGAGCTGGGGAAAGCCAGCAGCTGAGCTCAAGTCAGAGTTCTGCTGACTTCTGATTGTTGCAAGAGGTACTTTTGCTATGGCTTGGGATTCACCCAGCCCACATTTCTGGTTTTGTCTTCTGCTTCTGCTCTGCTGGAATGCGGGCCATATCCTAACTGAACACATGTAACTTCCTAAACACATTTTAAATCTCTCCCCCCGTTATGCTATCAATTCTACCCATCATTCCCCAAGCCACTGCTTGTCTCCTAAGTCTGCCCTCTCAGCGTTTGTTGCTGCTTCCTTCTTCAAAAGGATTTAATGTAGGTCTTAATCATGTGTACACTTAAACTTTCCACCCCTATGATCCCGTTAGACCAAGGACCTTTAGTCAGTGACCCTGTTTTCTTGTCTTTGGTGAACCTAACACATGAAGGGATTTTAGGGCGCATTACAATTGAAATGGGCCAAAGAAAGGCAACCTCTGAGATTAGAAAGATAGATGGCAGATGGACGATGAAGAAATAAGGGCTGCTTAACTGATTCTAGGGCCCCAACGAGGCAAAACAGCAAGATGACGAAGTGTGTGCTATGTGAAAAGTTGGGCTGGTTTAGTGTGAATCCTGGCTCTGATATGTATGAGGTGTGATAGAAAAATCCAGTGATTAAATTAAAAAGGATTGCAATAAAAGATGCATTGCCATTAAGCCCTCTCACTTATCCCATTATTGCTGCCACTTTCTGAAGCAGCTCTGGTTTTGTGTGTCATGGCTGCCTCAGTGTCCTGAATCCACTTGGACATTATTTATGCATTTGCTTCTTTTTTAATTTTACTGGTACCCCCCTTTTTTATATTTATTTTTTTATCGGTATTGGGGATCCGACTCACGACTGCCTACTTGCAAGGCAAGTGCTTATGCTGCTGAGCTAAATCCCCAGCCCCTGTACCCCGCCCCCTTTTTAAAGAGAATATATTTATTAGCAAAAGAAAGCTTTTGTTTGAATCCGAAGGGGTCCTGAGTGGGTTGTCCCAGATGTTTACCTGTCATGGTCATTGTGATTTTGGGGATAAGGCACAAGTCACATGATACCAGGCCTGGTGAATAAGGTTGAGGAAGACACACCATTAATGTTTGTATGAACCCAGTTTCCCATTGGATGACAGCAGCATTTGCTGTAGTTTTCTTTTTTAACTTTTTTTTTTTTTTTTTTTTTTTTGTAGTACCGGAGATCGAACTTACGACCTCACACTTGCCAGGCAGGTGCTTATGCTGCTGAGCTAAATCCCTGGCCCCATTTGCTGTACTTTTGATCATACCTTGTAAAGACACAAAAGAGGATTTCCAAAACTGGTTCAGAAAGTGGCAGGAATGATAGGCTAAATGTTTTCGACTTGAGTGGGAGTATTTTGAGGGGATTAATGGCAATGTGTCTTTTACTATAATAATTTTTTTAAAAAAGTAGCTGGGCGTGGTGGCACTTACCTGTAACACTTCGGAGTTCCAAGTCAGCCTGGGCTACATAGCGAGTTCAAGGCCAGCCTGAACTGCATAGTGAGAGCCTGTCTCCAAAAAATAAAAAAAGTAAACGTTCACCATATATTTTCTCTCGTTATATGTTGTTAGTGTCAAAGTGCTGGGACAGGTGGTGTTTATTTATTAGCACTGAGCTACATACACCCCCGGCCCTGGATGAGTGGTTTTCTCTACATCTCTCAGAGAAAAAGGGACCACTGCAACTACTGTTAATACTTTGACTACCAATTGGTGTCAGGCTGGGAACACCCTGGACCATTGTACAGGACTTTATATAAATAGCTACAAGTTGTTTTGGAAAGAGGGTCAGTTAACTTTTTAACAGATTTCACACAAGAACTACCCAAAAGGCAAACATGATTATGTCTTTATTAGTAACTATCTCATGTGTAACAAATTACCTCAAAATTTAGTGACTTTGAAAACAATTCGTCTCGCTTCCTCCACTTTGGAATCCAACTTCTTTGGATGACTGTGGCTGTTTTCTATGAGGCTGCATAGTCAGTATTCTTGGCCAAAGTTAAGGTCATCTGAAACTCATCTGAACCTACTGTCCTGTTACCTTTCCATAAAGCTGCTTGCCTGTCTTTGTGACATGACTGCCTTCGCTGTGTGAACTCACAGAACAAGAGCTGCAGTGTCTTTTCTGACCTGGTCCAGAGGCTACACCTGATCATTTCCCCCACGTGCCTACTGGTTCACAGTTCAGCCTTTTTCAAAGCTGAAGGGGCCTAACTAAACGGGATGTGAATACAGTCTTAGAAGCAGGGGAATCACTGGGTGGCCATTTTGGAGGCTGGCCTTAGGAAGGCCTTAGGAAGAATTTGGAATGAGAACTTCAGGTTTAAATGGTGATTCCAGTAACAGCTATGTGATATTTTTTTACTGGTTCTCCTTTACCTCACAAGATGTTGATACTGGAGACATAATGCCTGCGAAAGCCATTTCTATAAGCCCTCAGCTTCACATTTAGACATTAAAAATCACTAAAGAAGGACAAAAAGCCATATTGGGGTGAGGTATAAACAAATGTTTTCGTCATAAAAACTGCAAATAAAACAGTTCACCAATCTTATCAGTCTAGCACCACCACTCTTGTGTTAAAATGGACTTTAAAGGTTCTTTTTCTTGGGGCTGGGGATTTAGCTCAGCGGCATAAGTGCCTGCCTTGCAAGCAGGCAGTCGTGAGTTCGATCCCCAGTACTGATTAAAAAAAAAAAAAAAGTAAAGGTGCTTTTTCTTTTTCGTAGAGGAAGTGACTTATAGAGGAAGGATTTATCTCATTTGGTACATCTCTTTGGCATTAAGAAAGATTAAAAATTGGAAAAGTTCCTTAGTGAACCATTCCATGAAATCTCCCCCTAAAAACTTCAGCATATCAAGCAGGGAGCTTTCATTTTCCACACTTTTGGTAAAAACTAGCCCAGGTCATCCTTTGAGGCCATTCTCAGGTGCTCTAAAAATCTTTTTTAAGCAAAATGAAAAGAGGAATTTACTATTAAAGATGTTCTCCCGTTGTTGACCTATACTGCTTTAAAAATTTTATTTTTACATCATAAAGTAGCACATACTTAGTCTAGATTTGGAAAACAGAGACAAGTGTAAGGAAGAAGAAACATTACTCATACCTGCCCCTTAAGCTAAATGCTGTTTTGTAATTGAAATGAAAAAGAATTTTTTTCAATTAAAAATATTTTGTAAAAGAAGATATTTTATAGAAAAAAAATAAACAAAAATCACCCAGTCTTACTGGTCAGAGATAACTATTAATATTTTGATAACCTTTTTTTTTTTTTTAAGACAGGGTCTGGATATGTTGCTCGGACTGACCTTGAGCTTGTGATCGTCCTACGTTAGTCCCTTAGCCCCCAAGTGCTGGGATTCTAGACATACTCTACTATGCTTGGTTATATTTTGGTAACTAAAACTCCATTTCCAGCCCCATGGGGGACTGAAAAACAGAATTTTACTGATGGTAAATAGATAAACTATGAATTGGGATTACCCATCACCTAGGTAAATTCTGTGACTTAACAAGAACAGTAAGGTCATGAAGCTATGTCTGTTCATCTTTAAAACTTGCATCAATTCACCTGGGTGAAATCGTGTCTTAGTCTTGCCCACTTCTGTCTGAATAGGTTGTAAATACTGTTTAGGGCTCATTTGATGGAAAGTTATTCCTCAAAGATTTCCTGCAGTGGAGTATTTATTAAAATAGGGAGACAGTGTAGTGGTACACACCTGTAATGCCAGCACTTGGATTCTGAGTTCGAGGACATAGCGAGACCCTATCTCAAAAAACCACCCTCCCTACCCTGGGTCATTCATTCAACAGTTTAGGTGCCTAGCACATGTCAGTGATTATAGTCGATTTTGGGGGTAGGATGATGAACCCAAGTACATACTTGTACAGCATAGTCACCAAACACAAAGAGATGAAATGTGGGACCAGGAGTTTACACATTTGCTAGTCATCCCATTTATTTTATTTTTAAGGAGACAGGTCTCATTGTTATTACCCAGACTGGTCTTGAACTCCTGGATTCAAAGGATTCTCCTGCTTTAGCTTTCTAAACAGCTAGGACTACAGATTTACTATGTATTCTGTTGTTCAAATGATGGCACTGACTCAGCAAGAGGTTTCATAACTTGTTTGAGATCACCCAGGTGCAAAAAGACTGCACAGAAATTCAAACCCAGGCTTGCTGAAGCCTGGATCCTGAGGCAATACACTGTCTCATTGTGAGGTTAGGGGGTATATGTGTCTTGGGAATTCTTGGGTGTCTACTAGCTTCATTCTTTGCTTATGAGTTTGAAAAGGTGACTCATTCTTTGTACTGGGTAGGGTTGAATGTTAGTTTTGTTTATCTTACATTGCCAATGGCACCTGTGTTGATTTCCAAAGACAATTTACAGTAAAAATTACTATAATGAAAAAAATCCAAAAACATTTAGGTTTGAACTTTGCTGCTTCTGGCAAGAAAATAAACTCAGGAATTTGATTAATTAAAAAATCACAACTACTTTAGGCTTAATGACTGAAGCCAACTTTGCAACAAATATCTTGTACAGTCCTCTGAATATACTCTTTTCATGCTTGATTTGATGTTGTAATCTTTTTTTTTCAGTGTCATTTGTTGTACTGAAAACTGTGGTGTCCAATGTTCACTCAGATAAGACACCCCCAAACCAGTTCCAATTCTCTTGCTCACAAGTGGGCAGGTCAGGACCACATGGAGAATGATGTTGTAATCTTGATACAGTCACACCTAGATTCCCCATGGCCTGACCCAACTGTGACAGCCAGGTAGTGTTTGCTGAAAGAAATGAAGGTGTTTCCCTAGTACCTATATTAGCTGTATTTGTGGCTGTAAAAAGTTACCACAAATCTAGTGGCGGAGATCAAGGTGCCTGTATTCTTTTTACTCTGCTTCCAAATTCAACTAAGTTGTCAGAATTGAGTTTCTTGAGGTTATAGAACTGAGATCCCTGTCCTTGCTGGCTGTTGGCAGGGGTTTTTTCTCCATTTCTAGGGGCTGTTTACATCCCTGTGTTGGAGCCTCTTCTAAACCCCATAACAGTGAATCCAGTTCCTCTCAAACTGAATCTAATTCTGCTTTATCTCTCCAAAACATTTTTGCCTTCCTCTTCTGCTTTCCCACGTGATGACACTGAGCCCACCAGGAAAATCTAGGATGAGTCCCTATTTTAAGATCTTAAATTCCATCTGTAAAATTCCTTTTGCCATTAAATGTAACATGTTCACAGGTAAGTAATGGCAAAACTTTTAGAGCTTTCTATGATACTAACAACCTGTGACATATGTTGCATATAGGTTTGCCACCACTGCTCCAGGGCCACTAAAGCTTGGATACTGAGGTGAGCAGGGAGGATACAGTGCATGTCCTAACCACATACATGTTAGTGAATCTTCTCTTTTTTTTTTTTTCTTTTTTGACACGGTTTCATTATACAGTTCAGGTTGGCCTTGAACTCACTTTGTAGTCTAGGTTGGCCTTCCAGTGACCCTCCTGCCTTAGTCTCCCAAATGCTGGGATTACAGGCGTGCACCACACCATACCCTGCTCTAGTTGCTCTTTTTACAGGTAGTGGTGGCACGAACCTATTCAAAAAGACACCTGAAATAAGCCAAATGCCATGTCAAAGGTTACTGTGTCAACTGTAGATTGGGTACAAAAGTACAAAAAGTCAGTCAATTTTGGGGTGTGTTCCTCTCCCCCATTAGGGTGAAATTTTAAAATGTGCCCTTATTTCACCTTCTGTAATCGATATTTTTTTTTTAGGACTTTGTTCCCTGGATGTGGCAATCTTGTGTGAACATTACTAGAAGCAGGATCACTGAACCTTTTCATGTTAGGGGTTGGGCTGCAAGATAATGCTTTTTTAGTCCTGGTTCTATCCTGTGTTCCAACATTCAGGGAATGCAGGCTGTTTTTTCATCTATGGAGAAACCTTTCCGATGTGGCCTCTGATCTTGTTTTTGTAGCTTTACAGAGTTGATTATCAGTTCAGCTCAGGAATGAGTCTAGAAATGTTTCTGGACACTGGCTGAACAAATATACACAGCAAACTTTCTATATGCTGGGTACTTCAAACCTCATTTCATTTAATGCTCTGCAATCAAGGTGCAGAGAGGCTACTTAAGTACACTGTCCATTGTTAGCTGGTAACAGCTACCATTTATTAAACATGTGCTCTGTATCAGGGGCCAAATTATATGAATCTAATAATGTCAAGGTTCTCCTACAGTCTTTTCGATCTACCAGACGTTTTGTGTTAATCTTAGTAATTTTGTGAGACATTAGCTCAATACAGATGAGAAAACAGGCTGAGGGAGGTTGAGTAGTGAGGTTCATTTGACTCTAGAGCTTGGGATCTCTCCAGGATACTTCTCTAAACATAGGTGCATGACCCCAAGTTATTTACCCGCCATCATCATCTTTTTCTTCTTCTTCTTCTTTTTTTTTTGGTACCGAGGATCAAACTTACACCCTTGAGCTTGCCAGACAGGCGCTGTGCTGAGCTGTACGCCCGGACCCTTACCTGCCAACCTATCACAAAATTCACCAGCTAGTAAGAACGGTCTAGGCTGCAGGTGCAGCCACTACAAATAACACAGCAGCACGAAAGCACGGGAGGAAACGATGACCCATCTAGGTCCCTCAATCGTGGAAAAAACCGTTTTACTGGTATGAGTCTTTTTGTCTCATTATTATATGGCAGTGAGTCATTTAGGGGCGGACCAAAAGGGAAAGTCCTGCCTCTCTCGTGAGCTACACAAAGTGTCGGTGAGAACCGCCTAGGCCGGCAGAAGCACAAATTATAAACTGGGAGACGACCTACTAATTTCCAATTCCCAAGCTCACCAGACCAGCGGTCCAAAGACATCAAGTTTAGAAGGGGTTAAGCGGGGCTGTAGAGTAGCCACCGCCCCTTCCCAGCAAAGCCTCCCATAATCCTGCGGGCTTCAGCCAGTTCCCGAACCTCGCGAGACTCCGCCCAGTACCTTCCCCGAACATCTACCCACCCCTTATTCTTACCGAGATCTGAGCGAAAAGGGGGTGGGGGGTTGCAGAAAAGAAGGCCGCAGGGCACGCCGGGAGGTGTAGTCCAAGCGCTTCACGCAGCCATACTCTTCCGGAGCGGAGGAGGCCAGAGAGGCAGCCGGGACTACGATTCCCAGTGGTCCTTTCGGTTTGTTTTTGTTCAAAAAAAAAAAAAACCCCCACACTCCCCCTCCTCACTCTTCACACACACTCACACACACCCACGACAGACACGCACGCACCCAGGCGCCGGAGGGAAAGCTGTGTCTCGCCGTCCCGCCCTGCCGCCAGTCCTGTCTCTGTTCCTCAACAGAGCGGGAAAGCGGAGGCCGGAGCCGTGACCCCTGACCCCGTGGTTATGCGAAGCCGCCGCATTCCTTAGCGATCGCGGGGCTGCTGCTGCTGCCGCCGCCGCCACTGCCGCCTGCGGACGCCGCCACCGTCGCCGTCGCCGTGGGCGACTGACGCAGCGCGGGCGCGTGGATACACCGCCCCTCCCCCACCGCCGCCCTCACGCCGGGTCTCGCGCCGGCCGGTCCCCGCGCGCCCGCCCCCTCTCCAGCCGCACCCGAGTCCTCGCGCGCCGCCGCCACCACGCGCCCCCCGTTGCCGCCACCGCCCCAGCTCCGCGCCGCCGCCGCCACTGCCCGCCCCGCCCGGAGGTCCCGCGTGGAGCCGCCACCGCGGAGGAGGATGAAGGACAAACAGAAGAGGAAGAAGGAACGCACGTGGGCCGAGGCCGCGCGCCTGGTGAGGCTGGCCGTGGAGGGGGCCACCGTGGGGGTGTGGGGGGTGATCCCGCTGCGCATCCGCGCCGGGAGGGGGAGGGGCGAGGCCCGGCCCACAGCAGGAGGGGGCGGGGTCGCCCTTGCTCTGGAAACGGAACCACCCCCCAAGGCGTCGGGTAGGGAGCGGTTCCCTGCCGGGATGGGATGTGGCGCCTTTTTTTGCACGCCCCCCTGAATTCCTGAGGAGGGGCGAGCTGGCAGCCAGCTCCTCCCCCTCCTCCTCGCTGCGGGGCCCCAGCCTCCCCTCCCCCATCTCGGGTAGCGGCGGGGGGTCTGGGGACGCTCCGTTTATTCACCTCGGGGAGTTGGGTTTCCGGAAGGGTCGGGAGCGCGCGCTCAGCTCTCGGCGGCTAACAGGGTGGTGCCCTGGTGGGAGGGCACCCCGAAGGTGGGAGAGGGCCCCCAGTTTCAAGGACGCAAGAGATATTTTGTGCTTTCCCGATTTAAACCAGCAAATGCTTGCTCTCGGCTTGAACCCAGAGTAGTAGTTTTCAAACTTTAGAGCCCTGGGGGCGGACAGCAGGGAGGTGGTTAAAAATGTCCTGGGGCTCTACTTAGCACCTAACTGGAGTCTGAGATTCTGAGATAGAGCCTGAGAAACGGTATCCTAACAAGCTTCCCTGGTGACTCGAATGCAGGTGGCCCAGGGACCACAAGACAAACGCTGTGACTAGAGTGTGCAGCTTCATAAGCTGGACTGGAAGTAGGTGCTTTGCAGAGAACTGAATACGCTTTGCAAAGAATGTTCGTTGGACAAAGTGTCCCCTGTTCGGAGGTACTGTTCACTGAGGGTTTAGCGACAGGGAGAGTAATTTGAGTGCTTGGGCTTCCCGCTGAGGGATGTGAATTTTCTGTTTTCAAAGCATCACAGGACTAATAAATGAAATTAGTTTCCTTTTTGAATTTGCCCCGCAAAGCCAAGACACTCTGAGAAATGTTCTTACAGAATGTTGCTGACAGTGGTAACAGGTATACGTCTGTCAGAGATTGTTTCCTCCTCAGCTGTCATAGAGGGTGATTCTGGTGTAGAGAGCATGCATGTCTGATGACACCCTGTTTTTTAAGTGTAATTGCTATAATTCACTTTTAATGATGAATGAGGCTCACTCTTCTAATTTTCTTACAGGGAAGTGAGTTTTCTGCTTCAAAGTGTTGTGCAAAAAAAGATGAATACATGTGAAGGGTTGATAGAAATCTAGAGTACACCTGTTTTCTTTTTTGGAGCCTGTAAAACTCAGTTACTAATTGACAACAACAGAAATTGTTTGAGCTACAGGAGAATTTTCACTGTTGCTGGTAGTCTTCCCCTGGCATTTAAATTGCACTGGAAACAAATAGTAATTGTGTGGTGAAGTTTTGTGCTTCACTTTTATTTTTTTGATTGGCATATGAAATTTGAAGATTTTCCAAGCCCCCAAATACTTTTTCCTGATTCAGTCAAGATTGGAAGCTTTGACTAGTTTCAGGATTTTGGAAATTTCAGAGTTTCTTCAGTGTTGCTTCACATGAACACAAGCTTAGGTGTGAAGGAAAATGTAGAAGTCACAAGGGCTCACACTTTGTCTTGTCTCTTATATGTTAATCGAAATTCTCTTGAGTTCTTGTGTACATGTATTTATGACTGGGCACCCAAAGGAAATTTGCTTGTCAGAATTGTAGTTTTAAGTAGATGAAAGAAAGCACGTTTAAATCCTGTGTTATGTCCTGACAGGATTCTAAGTTCTGTTTGTCTCATGCTAGTTGGTTCTTGCTAGTTGAAATACTGAGAACTTGGGATTCACTGTTCCTGTAAGCCTTTTTAGGTTCCTGTATCTGCAGTAGTCTGAACTTCAGTGTCTAAGTAGCTATTCCTGTTACTGTCTCATCTTAAGCCAGATTTTCCAAGAGGTATTTCTCCTTTTCTGGTTCATTAGAAACAATATGAATAGTAATTATTTTCTATAGTTATGTATTTGAAAGAAAACTTGTAGAAATGTGATGTGGAAAGTTTCCATTCTTTTAACATTTTTTTTTTTTTTCCTGTGGCCCTGGTGGAAGATGTGGGAATCAAAACCTTTCGCATGCTAGGCAAATACATCTATCTCTAGCCCTAATTTTTTATATTTTTTAGGTTTAAATTTTTTTTTTTTAAATTTAGAATTGACTGACCCTTTGTATGTAACTGATTGATAGGTAAAGGGAACATCTTGAAGAGTCTTTTTAGCTGGGATGTAGTGGAAAACACCTGTAATCTCAGCACTGTGGGAAACGGATGCAGCAGTATCAAGATTCACCTTTGGCCTAGTATACATGGAAAGAGCCTGTTTTAAAGTACCCTCCTCACTCCTAAAAAGCCTCTTCCTTTTTTTTTTTTCTTTTTTAAAAATGCTATCACATTAAGTGCTGTACAATTTGTTTTTTTTTAAAAAAATTTTTTTTGTCTTTTTCCTTTTTATCGGTACCAGGGATCGAACTCACGACTGCCTGCTTGCAAGGCAGGCACTTATGCCGCTGAGCTAAATCCCCAGCCCCCTTGCTGTACAATTTATGAAAGCTTACACTGGACATAAGGAGAGTACACTAAACTAAGAGTAAGCCAAAATGGTAGAGCAGTTAATTAGAAAATTAGGCAGGTGATTTTGGAGTGCTTGTAGTGGCAGTCCTACACAAACTGGGTGGCAGTTTCAGATTGCTCCTGACCTCAGTTAGATTGCTGACTACTTCTTAAGGGGAACTCTTTTTGAAAACTGTCTTGGCAGAGGAAGAGATTTTTGGAGAAGTTCAGTAGAGGAGTATATATATCCCAGGGGATTGGTTTTTTTTTTCAGCTGTTAATGATATTGGTTCTTTAGGAAGAAAGACATTTGATTCTTGCAAATGTCTTATAGTACAGTATTGTCTTTCCTAGACAAAAGCAGTAAGACTTTAGGTAGGTGGAGGAGTATAAGTCCTGTTGATAGGAATAATTTGGAAAGAATAGTGGGGGTGGGGTGGGGGTGGGGCTGGGGATTTAGCTCAGAGGCATAAGCACCTGGGTGCCTTGCAAGCTGGTGGTTGTAAGTTTGATCCCCGGTACTGATTTAAAAAAAAAAAATAGCCAAGGGAGTTTCTCTTTAAATTGAGAGTGCTATCCTTAAATGAATTCTCTGTGGCTTTGAGCAACTTCATTGCATGCTTTATCTTTCATTTTGATTCATGACTGTCCATTATTACATCAAACATCTTTTTCCTTTGAAGTAGAAGAGGTACTTTTTTCTTTTTCTTTTTTAAAATGTATTCTAAAACGGATCAAAATGAAACACTGCTGAATTGTTCTTATACCAAAAGCTGGGAGGCATATACAATTTTAGTAAAAGTGAATAGTTTGTATCTTTTTTTTTGTCTTTTTCCTTTTTATCGGTACCGAGGATTGAACTCACGACGAACTCACGACCGCCTGCTTGCAAGGCAGGTGCTTATGCCGCTGAGCTAAATCCCCAGCCTTAGTTTGTATCTTTTGATGTAACTTCCCTTCTGTTTTCTCCTAGATTCTCAGACTCTTCCAGACTGCTATTTAAGTAATTGGTAGCCAGATTTTTAGACATGCTTCTTAAATTATTCTATGAAAATTTGCTAGCTCAGCTCATACTTAGTGTCAAAGAAATGATATCATGTGGTAGTGAACATGAGTACCTTGTACCAGGGTTTATTGTAGGTGTGCTCAGGTCAGCATTGCCTATTGTAGCACTTACTTTCTTGGAATCGGAAGATAGTTTGCCCTTGTGGATCCTTTGGGCTCCTGGGGATGGGGAAGGATCCAGATACGTGAACCCAATTGCAGGCATAGTAAGTAAGTGTTTTCATAGAATAAATGTATAAATGTTAAACTGATATGCTTGTTTCTGCCCTCTGTCCAGGAATAATTGTTATCCCTTCTTTTACTCTCAAATACCTTGGTTTGGAAGATAATCATACGTACTGTGGGACAGACAGTGGAGCCCTGAAAAGAGACATTTAACTCATTAGCAGAGATCAATCCTTTCTGGAGGAAGATGCTTTTTTTCTTTTTTTCCAGTACTGAGGCTTGAACCCAGGACTTTTGCACTGAGCTATAGCCCTGCCCTTTTTAAAGTTTTGAGACAGGGTCTAAGTGACTGAGTTGCCGTGGCTGGGTTTGAATTGAGAACCTAGCCAGTGGTACATTCCTGTAATCTCAGCACTTGGGAGGCTGAGACAGGAGGATTGTAGCAAGTTTGAGACCAGCCTGGGTTACAAAGTGAGCTCAAGGCCAACTAGACCCTGTCTCACAAAGACCAAAAAAAAAAACAAAAAACCCCAAATTGGGAACTTGCTGCTTTCTGAGCTGAATCTTGAGGGACAAGTAGGAAATAGGCCTATCACAAAGTGCATAAACAGGAGCTGATGAGAAGAAATAGCAAAGAGGAATGATAATATATGAATATGAGTGTGACTGTGTGAGCAGATGTGTGAGAATTGGATTTAAATAGTTAATGGAACATGAAGCTTGTGGAGTGGCATTGTGGCATTCAGGTAGAGAGACAGGCAGGGACAAGATTGTGTCCTGTTTACAATGAATCCCTGTTCTGTGTGTTTGTTGAAGGAAGGGTGACAGTATACTAATAATAGATTTGGAATAAGCATGACTGGACTACAAGATACTGGTGAAGGGGCTATTAATTTGGGGAAGGTAAAGACTGGCTGTTGGACTTGGAGGGCAGGTGAGTCAAGAAGGTCACCTAGCTTTCTGATTTAGGTGATTATGGAAAGACTGCTGATCAAGGTAGGGAAAGAAGAGTGGGTCTGAAAGGGAAAAGAATGAGAGTGGAAATGAAGTAAGAGTAAATAATTGCGGAAGTATATTCTACACAAAGCTGACATTTGAATCTGAAGCTTGAGAATAAATGAGGACTGGTGGTAGAGATCTTATCAGAATTGCAATAGTGCTTCACACTGTAAGAGATGATAACATTATGCAAGGAGAATGAGAAAATTGAGAAGAGAGAGGCTAAGAACCATGGAAAATAGGAGTTTTGCTTTAGCATCTGCTGGTCTAAACCTTGACTTTCCTTAGTACTAAGACCTTCCATAGACTGCCTTCAATAGCATTGTGCTTGTCTTGTTTACATTTAACTGGTGACAGAGCATGCGTAGTTATGATTGTTAAATGACTACAAGAGTTAGCTTGGAATTTCTCAGCAGCTACAACAGGTAGAAAAAGTACAGACAGTGACAGACGTTTTCCTTGCTTAGAGTAACATTTCTAAAACAAAAGGAGGGACTTGCAGTTATTCACTAAATTATAGTGACTTAATTATAGATGATGCCCACATAAACCAGACATTGTGTGCCTCTTTTCTCTTGATACCAGTCACATGGTGTCGTAGCATCATGTTGTCAAATGGCAAAATATACTGGCAGTTAACACAAGAATTTCACAATGCAGTGGCAAAAAAGCACCACTTAAAAATACAGATACTTACTAGACTTTGTTGGGAAAGAAAATCCAAATGAATTTCTTATAACACTGCAACTGTCTATATCTGTAGTTTAACAGTATGAACAGTATCAAATTTAGTAGTATTTAATAGTATATAATATTTATAGTAAAAAGACACGTGTTTCAAATTCAGAATTAGATGATTTCTTAGTTGTTTTCAGGATACTGGGTATAGATGTAACTTTGCTTTCTGAATTTTTTTTTTTTTCTTACAGTGGCAGTCATTAAATCCAGGCCTTTATACATACTAGGACAGTGCTCTGAAGTAACTTTTAACCATGGAAATACTAAACTATCACTAAGAGTACCTCATAGCAGAACTATAGCTTATGGTATCGATTGACTGATGTAAATGGGAATTGCACGTTGAAATGATGATTTTTTAATATTTCTTCAGGTATTAGAAAACTACTCAGATGCTCCAATGACACCAAAACAGATTCTACAGGTTATAGAGGCAGAAGGATTAAAGGAAATGAGGTTTGTATTGCTCTTGGTGCTTTATCATGAGAGTTTCATAAGCGTGTCTTTCAGTTATTTAGTGATCTGAGTGAGTCCACCTGTTTGTGTATCTTTTGTGTGTTTGATAGTGGTACTGAACTATCTATAAACATTGTGTTGTATGTCCTTTGAATGGAGAGTGGGAGTGGGAAAACATACATTTTTTTTCTAGATTTTGACCTAGAGCTTCTTTTTTGTATAAGGAAACAGGACATGTTTTCTTCTATAGTCTGTTTTGCAGGTTTCAGTTATAGAGAAACGGCAAGTCCTGTGTGACCTGCTGTGTCTGAACTATCCTGTTTTTGCCATACTATCCAAGTTCTTTCCTGTAGAATCCAAGAAGAGTGATCTCATCTGCATAAAACCCTTTGACTGCTCCCCCTTATCCACTGATTCTGGCCGTTCATGATGTGAATGTGCTATTTGGGTGTTTTTTATTTTCTTGTAATGTATTTTTCCCAGATAAGCAATAAGTTAGAAACATAGAAGAAATTGTAGGCGTGAAAGCCAGTGTAGGCATGAAAACCAATGACTATTCCTTTTTTATTTATGTATTTATTTTTTTGGTACTGGGGATTGAACTCACAACCTCATGCTTGCAAGGCAGGCACTTAAACCACTGAGCTAAATCCCCAATTCCCCAGTGACTGTTCTTAATCATCTTTCTCTTCAACCTTATTTTAACTTTTTTTTTTTCTTAATTTAAGTGAGGAAGAAGGAAAATAACACAATCACTTCTTGGGATTCATAGTTAACAGCGTATGTTTTGGCTGGTCAAGTGATAGCTGCTTAAAGTGAGCTTTTTAGGGTTAAAAGGGCCCCAACTGCCAGTTGTAAGATCAAATATTCTTGAGTTGATGTTGTGTGGGGAGAGGATTAGGGTTGCTTAGATCACAGTTAATTTAGCTTCTGTACTTCTGTACTATGTAGTGTTATAACTATATTTTATTTTTGTTTTTATGGGCTATTCCCCAACTTGCTGCTGTCTGCACTGCTACTGGACCACTATTCCTATAGAAGGTAAATTAGTCTCTTTGGGACGTTGGAATTGAGAATCTCACCTTGTTTCTGCTTCTTGATTTTGGAGATTATGAAGCAGTCATGGTGGCTGTGATGAGTGAGCAGCTCTGTCAATTTTAGACAGAGGAATGATGTGTAGGAGTCACAGAAGGACTGCTAGCACACTGTTCCTCTTGTAGCAGAGATGCTAGCACACCCACTTGATGCTTCTGATTCTACACTTGGATTCTTTTATAGATCGATTATTGGTTTTTTATTTTTTAAAGCATCTGGTGTATTCCAAAGCAGAATAATAGAGTTTTTAAAATGACTTTTGTAATACTCAGAATTTATCTGTAACACTCTGTAAATTAGAACCTCTGATCTGAACAATGTTAAGAGGCTTTGCTTAAGACATTTATAGATATGTTTTTGACATGTTGGTAAGGAGGGTAGAACAAATAGGTAAATCCCAGCACTAATGTGTTAATGGCCAAATTAGTTAATATTAATGGACATTTATATTTTGATAGCTTTTCTGTTTTAAGACTCGGTGGCCTCTGACTGAATTGTCATTATTTTGTGATCTACTGTTATGGCAGAGACTGTGACACAACTTAATATACCATCTTGTTAGTTTAATGTTTTAGCATGGCTAGGTACTAAATCTATTTGACTGACCTTTTGCATTCAGATTTGAATGATTGTTCCTGGAGAGATGTAGGCTAAAACACAGCCACCATTCTTCCCAGCAGAAAAAAGGAAATGAAATTGTGTTTCTCTGTGTGCTTATTAGAAAACTGAAAAAATACAGGTGTGTTTGTTTTATTGGGATGTCATTGGTTCTGTGGTCTTTGTGTGGATAGTATTACCTGGCAGTTCCTGAGCATGATACATAGTTTGAAAAGTAGAGAGTAGGAAACTCAATTTTTTTTAAATAGTAAAACTTTATTAAAATATAGGTGTTTAAATTTTATTAAAATATACCTTGAAAGAATTGTATGGTTCTTAAAAATTTCTTGGAATTTAGTTCATTTGGTTAGCAACTATTTAGGTATAGATTTTAGGTATCACATCACATATCTTGCACAAGACCTTAGTATGATTTATGTGAATTTCAGCTGGTTACTCATATGCTACTTTCATAGTATAATTGTTTTCATGAAATTTTTTTTTCAGTATTTCTTGCTTCGTTACTGAGTGGGAAGGACAGGGATATAGCTCAGTGGCATAAGTGCCTACCCAACAAGCACAAGGTCCTGAATTTAATTCTGGTACCAAAAAATGAGTACGAAGGATAAAGTCTTTGGTAAGTGATATAGGATGTATATGACTGCATCCATTCTTTTGTATTTTACAGTGGGACATCCCCTCTTGCGTGCCTCAATGCCATGCTACATTCCAATTCAAGAGGAGGAGAAGGGCTGTTTTATAAATTGCCTGGTCGAATCAGCCTTTTTACATTGAAGGTAAGTAATATACACTCTTGTTTCAGCGCACTGGTTCTTAAGCTTTCAGCGTTCATCACAGGAGAAGCTGGGATGGTGGCACATACCTGTAATCCCAGCACTTAGGAGGCTGAGGCAGAAGGAACACCAAGAGTTTGAGGCCAGCATGGGGCTACATAGTGAGTTCAAGGCCAGCCTGAACTGTATAGCGAGACCCTATCAAAAACTAGCTTGGTAGGTCTAGAGTGGTGCTCATGAGTTTGTTTTTCTAATAAGCAGTTGAGTGGCACTATTGATCCTAAATGATACTGTAGTGAATACAGTACTAGGAATTACAAAGTCCTATCAACTACTATTTCTGTGTTCAGCTTTGCTTATCTATACCACTGTGGATTATATGCAGTTGAAAATAAGCCTGTATGAAAATGATTACCAATGCACTTTAATTAAGATTTTGTTTTTAATAATTTTGTGAGGCTTAAATTATTGGGCAGCTAAAGAAGTACTTACTATATGGAAAATATAATGATGCCTTGGTTCACGAACTTATTTTTGATTTTGCGATTTTGCCTCATACATGGCCACATTTGTGATTTTTTTTTTTAAATTTTATTTAAGGAGAAAAACAGAAAAAGGGTACAAGTTATACAGAATTTCAGAAAAAATAAACAGTAGGAAATCACTAGTTAATAGATTACATATTGTCATCTTAGAAATAGTTGTTCGGGGGCTGGGGATTTAGCTCAGCAGCATAAGAATCTGCTTTGCAACCAGGTGATCGTGAGTTCGATCCCCAGTACCAATAAAAAGTTAAAAAAAAAAAAAAAGACTGAAATAGTTGTTCAAGTTACAAAATTAAAGCATATAAAGTGGACATTCAAACAGTGAGACAGCAAACAGTTCTGTTCAATGATCCAACAAAACTCAGTAATATGGTTATCTATCTTATACACTTAAATATACATGCAGTTATGTCCTTTAGAGCACTTTCTTTTCCTCTCTTTTGTACAATGACGATTACACAATTTGGGTTTTATTACTCCCATAGTTCTTCTTCTTCTTCTTTTTTTTTTTTTTTTTTGTCTTTTTCATTTTTATCGGTACCAGGGATCGAACTCACGACTGCCTGCTTGCAAAGCAGGTGCTTGTGGCGCTGAGCTAAATCCCAGCCCCCTTATTACTTTTTTTTGAAGAGAGTAAAACCAAATGTGACATAACAGAACAGAGTCAGTCAAATCAAGGATGGACATAGTACATAATGTAAAAACAAAATACAAGGTGATCAACAAAGGTTACCATAATGCCTCTTGCTATCTTAAAAAGAATTGCCTATATCATCAGTTACAATAGAATTGAACAAAACAGTAAAGAACAAAACCAATAAAACCAAAACATTGGAGATATTACAGGACTTCAAAAGAAGATAATAGTCAACCAGAATGGGCGTCAATAATGAATTTTACTGTCTTCACAGTTGTTGCCTATACTTTCGAACTTGGTACTATTAAGGAAAACAGAATAGAGAAAATGAGTCAAAACAAGATTGTGAGAGCAATACAGGGTTTCAAATCAAGTTAATAGGAAATCAAAGTGTGTTACTATAATATATCCTGCTATTTTTTATTTACTTTTCCCTTAATTAAAAAGATAAAAAATAAAAATAAAAAAAGAGATTGAGATAAAAGAGGATATAACAACAAAACAGCGCAGGTCAAAACATAACCATTTAAGCAAAATAGTGTTTCACCACAAAATATCTCTACATAAAAGCAGTTGCCATACTGTCTCTTTCCTTGAAATCTTTGAGTATAACTTCGTATACTGTAGCATCAAACATATCAAGACAATGTAAAGCCATTCAAGGGAATGATAGTATTACAGGGTATTTAGAATCAACTAACAGAAAATGAACAATGGTTTCTGTATAATCTCCTTGTCTATAAAAGTTTTTGTTTATATTATCACATATAATAAAATCCAATAAGATACAACATGTTTTTTTTTTTTAATTTTATTTAAGAAGAAAAAGAAAAGAGAAAGGGTACAAGTTATACGGAATTTCAGAAAAAAAAATAAACAGTAGGAAATCACTAGTTAATGGATTACATATTGTCATCTTAGAAATATTTGTTCAAGTTACAAAATTAAATCTTATAGTGGACATTCAAACAGTGAGACCAAACAGTTCTGTTCAATGATCCAACAAAACTCAGTAATATCATTGTCTATCTTATACACTTAAATATACATTCAGTTATATCGTTTAGAGTACTTTCTTTTCCTCTCTTTTGTACAATGACTATTACACATTTTGGTTTTATTGCTCCCACAGTTCTTACTACTTTTTTTGGAAGAGAGTAAAACCAAGTGTGACATAACAGAACAGAATTGGTCAATTCAAAAGGGTGGACATAATAGATAATGTAAAAACATAATACAAGGTGATCAACAATGGTTACCATAATGCCTCCCCCATCTCTAATAGAATTGCCTATATCATCAGTTATAATAAAATTGAACAAAACAGTAAAGAAGGAAACCAACAAAACCAAAACATTGGAGACATTACAGGACTTCAAAAGTAGATAGTAGTCAACCAGAATGGGCGTCATAATGAATCCCACTATCTTCACAGCTGTTGCCTATACTTTCAAACCTGGTACTATCAAGCAAAACAGAATAGAGGAACATCAGTCAAAACAAGATGGTGAGAGCAATACAGGGCTTTAAATCAAGTTAATAGTAAATCAAAGTGGGTTACTATAATATATCCTATTTTTTATTTATTTTTCCCTTAATTAAAAGGGTAAAAATAAAAAAGTAAATAATAAAATGGAGATTGAGATACAAAAGGACATAACAACAATACAGCGCAGATCAAAACATAACCATTTAAGCAAAATAGTGTTTCACCACAAGATAATCCCGACATAAAAGTAGTTACCATATTGTCTCTTTGCTTGAAATCTTTGAATATAACTTCATATACTGTAGCATCAAATATATCAAAACAGTGTAAAACCATCCAAGAGAATGACAGTATCACAGGGTATTCAGAATCAACTAACAGAAAATGAACAATGGTTTCTGTATAATCTCCTTGTCTATAAAAGTTTTTGTTTATACTATCACATATAAAATCCAATAAGATTGGATTGTTAAAAAAGACCATTATGTGTATATACTATCACATATAATAAAATCCAATAAGATACAACATGCTAAGACCAATGGAGACAGAAGAGCAAAAGCTTGATGAGACTTCAAAACAAGATGATACTAAATCAGCATTACCTACTATGACGTCGTTTTCTCCAAAATAGCTGTTCCTATCATCTAATCTTCTCTGCCTCATTTCTGTTGAGCTCTTTTTCTGTCATTAGTTGTCAGTTTGTCTTCTTCGTTTTGTTTTCTGCTCCATTTGTTGTGGCCTCTCTGCCACTATTTCTGGATTCTTTGTATTTTGCTTTTTTAGAATATTCTGCAATATTCTCTTTAGAGTTGAATTGGTGGTTGCATATTCCCCTAGTTCCTCTTTATCCTGGAAGCACCTTGTTTTTTCATCAATTTCCAGGGATAGTTGTGCAGGATATCAATCTTGGCTGGAGATTATTATCTTTCAAAGCTTAAATTATTTCCCCCCATGCTCTTCGTGATTTGATGGTTTGTGCCGAGAAGTCTGCTGTAATTCTGATGGGTGTTCCCTTGTAAGTGACCTGTTTCTTGTCTCTGACAGCTTTTAATATTCTGTTCTTAAATTAGATTTCTGGAATTTTGATTATTATATGCCTGGGTGTAGCTCTGTTTGGTAGGTGGTAGGTGGTTGGGGTCCTGTATGCCTCATACATCTGAGTATCTTTACCTTTTGCTAAATTAGGGAAAATCTCCTGGATTATTTCTGTGAATAACTTTTGTAGTTCATTTGTTTGTGTCCCTACTTCTTTTATGTTCTTAATTCTTAAGTTATAGATCCTCTTATCATCTTCTAGCCTTTGTATTGTTGCTGTTTGTTTCCTTGTTATTTTTAAGAAGTTTTTCATTTCATGCTCCCACCTTACAAATCTGTCCTCCAGTTCAGATAATCTATCCTTAGTTTCTTTCAAGCTGTTATGCCAGCTTTCGATAGAGTTTTTAGTTTCCTGGTAATCTCTTTGAACCTGCTTCACGTATTCTCTATTTTTTTTTTTTTTTTTTTCTCTATTTTCTCCGTCAAACAATTCTCCCCTTTTTTTCTGTTCTTCCATTCCACCATCTGTTTTTTCTTGGGCAGTGATTAGCATTTCTCTAACTGTTCTGCTTATATCTTGCTTTATTTCATGAAATACTTCACTTTTGAACTTGTCTATGAGGCTCCGGAAATATCACTTTATGTCTATTGGTGCCGAGTCTGATATTGCATGTTTTCTGTCCTCATTCTCGTTTGCATTTACCTTTCCTGGATCAGTGTTCTCAGGATTGGGGACTGAGGACCCTTTCTTATTGCTCCCTCTTCCCATACTGTTTTTTTTTTTTTTGTCTTTTTCCATTTTATCGGTACCGGGGATCAAACTCACGACTACCTGCTTGCAGGCGCTTATGCCGCTGAGCTAAATCTCCAGCCCTTCCCATACTTTTTGTTCCTTCCATACAAGCATATATAAGAGGCCCAGTTTCTTTCTTTGTCGGTTATAGTTGGTTTGAATTGTGCTGGCTAGGTGTTCCTGCCCACTGCAGTATACTAGGGAGACACAGATCTGGGCAGCCTTTGCTGGGCCAGCCCCTCGAAGTCAGTCAACCTACTGAAGGCTTCGCTGGTAGGGTGCCCCTCCAGGCACTGGGACCTGGTTTGGGCTAGCCTACTGGATCTTAGTCCGGGGCGTCACCCAGGCCAAGAGCTCCCCACCAATCCCGCTTGAGAAGGGAATATGCAACTAAAGTCACTGCAGCGTCCTTTTCCGGCGAGTCTGCCCAGTCCCAAAATGTCCTCTGTTGAAGCCTCCTAGTCTATGGAAGGGTCCCCATTCCTCTCACTCACCGCAGGTCGATGCAGGGCTCCCCGCCAGTCCCGCTCTCAACTCTTTGCTGATTCCCGCTCTGAGAGCTTTCACGCATCTCTCTCCCTACTGTGCCGATTCAGATGCAGTAGTGGCAGCAGGAAATTCAAATCGCGGTTTCCAGTGGTGCGGGTTCCAGCTTCCGCGCTGAGATTTTATCTGTTCCTGTTATAGCACTGGGATTGCATTTCCAGTTGGTTTCTCTCAGCTTAGTTCGTTCTTGGGTCGGCAGGGTATATCTCCCCTTGCTTAGGACTCCTCACACTGCACCATTCCTGGATTCTAAGCTGGCAATCTCAGAGAGCCTCTGTAGTTGTTATCTGTCTGCCATGTTCTCACGGAGGTCCACATTTGTGTTTGTGTGGAGAAGATGGCTGTGGTTGTTTTTGTCACCTAATACAGAGTTTGTGAATGGAAGCAAAATTTTGTTGAATGCTTTCGTTTGAGAACTGAATTGCTTGTGAGCAGAAGCATTTGTAAACCAAGGTATTACTATAACTGAAATATGAGCATTTGTAATGTGATACTAATTACAGAGGGAAAGGAAGAGTTCACAATATACCTTAAATAGTGCTGAAATGAACAGACTTAACTTTTTAAACTATTATTTTTATGTGTAAGGTTATCATTTGGATCATGAGCCGCACACTTTTTCTGTAAAGGGTTAGAAAATATTTTAGGTTTTACATGGTCATACTGTTTATATCATAAGTGCGTACTTACTTACCTCTGCCCTTGTAGCAAGAAAACAGGCCATACATAAATGAATGGATGTTGTGTGCCAATATATAAACAAGATTTTATTTTATTTATGGATATGTGTTTTGTTTACAAAAATAGGTCATGGGTCATATTTGCTGACCCTTGATTTTGATGCAAGATGACTTGTTGACTACAGGGAAACTGAAAATACGATGCTGAACCTTACATTCCTCCATAACGTATCTGTAAATTGCAATAGTATATAAACTTTTTCCTTTCATTTTTGTTTTCTTGACAGACTGTTTATTCAAAATCAAGTAAATACCTGGTTAAATCCCAGGTATATAACCTTTAGTTATAAAACTTGGCCTATACATGTGTGTAGATACATCTCTTATTCCTGTATTGAGGTGGATTTTTGCTGATTGTCAGACTCGTCTCAAACTCCTAGATTCAGGAGTCCTCACACCAAACCTCCTCAGTAGCTGGGGCTACTGATGTATGCTTTTCTCATAATCCAATTTGGAGAGATGGATAGATTCCCCCTGAGTTGAAACTCTAGCTTTATAATCTGGGGTGGGTTTAGCCGTTTTTTATATACTTGCAGTGAATCAGTCCTTAACAAATGGTAGGTTTTGTGGTATTCCGGGATTCTTCATCTTTAATTGCTTGTGTTTTTTTTTTTTCTTTTAATCGGTACCGGGGATTGAACTCACAACTGCATGCTTGCAAGGCAGGCACTTACTCAGCTGAGCTAAATTCCCAGCCCCTAATTGCTTATCTTTGATTGCTATTGCAATAGCATTTTGCTATTGTATATTGTGTAATTAGATATTATAAATCACATTTACCTTATATATCACAAATATGGCTAATAACATATTCCCCAACATATTCCCTTTTTTGGTGGAGGCAGTACTGAGAATTAAACTATTGATACTAAGCTACATCTCCAGACTATTTTTTTAGACAAGATTCTACTAAATTGCCCAGGCTGGACTTGATCTTGTGATCATCCTCCCATCATATCATTATTATTATTTCTTCTTCTTTTTCCTCTTCCTCCTCTTCTTTCTTCTTTCTTCCTCCTCTTCCTCTTTTTTCCCCCCTTGAGACAGGACCTTGCTAGCAGCTCAGGCTGGCCTTGAGCTCACTTGTAGACTTTGTAGCCCAGGCTGGTCTTGAACTTACAACAGTCCTCCTGCCCAGCCTCCCCAGTGCTGGCATTACAGGCCTGGAATCATGCCTGGCTTGTATTTATAATTTTAAGAGGGAGGAGAGTTACTGTAAGGTTGAGTTTTGTTTGTTTTGTTTTGGTTTGGTTCTAGGAATTGACCCTAGAGTTTTTCATATGTTAAGCACCCACTTCATTGAACTACATCACTTAGTCCTGAGCATTAATTTTTTTATATGTAGCTTGAATGTAGGAATTGGACATTTTGTTTTGTTTTGATTTTTGGCAGTAGTGGGATTTGAATGTAGAGGCACTTTACTCTGAGCTACATCCTCAGCCCTTTTTAAACATTTTAAAATACTTTTGAGACAGGATTTTGCTTGGTTCCCCAGGTAGAACTCAAATTTAATAGTCCTCTTGCCTTAGCCACTCCATATGTGCTGGAATTACAGACATGAGCTATTGTGCCCGACTGGAACTAAGTTTTATTTGTCTTTGTAACTTGGCTCAGGACACAATTCTTTGCATAGTTCATTCTTAAATGCTTGAACTGAATTACATTTTTTCATTTTAATTCTAATATATCCTTCAGTAAACATCATTGTATGAACCTGCTGTAAGCTTAGGGGTGTTCTGTTAGTCTACAGTCCATGAGGTGCATTGATTGAAGATGAGCTCAGCATGTCGTCTCATCACCTTTGGCCTCTGTTGCTTATCCTTCATAGCATGTTGTTCATTGGCCTTGTAAGCATCACTTCTCTGATACTTGTTTTGTTCTTTTTTGGATTAATGATTTGGTTTGCTTGTCTGGTTCTAGTTAGATTGAAAAATCATTCAAGTGTCTGTATTTCAATATCCATGGTACTAGGAAGTAAGCAGTCTTCAGTACATGTGTATTTAGAGAATGAATTAGTGAATAATGGCTACATTTTAGCACTTATTCTTTTGTTTTGACATATGATAAATACTGTTCATAACAATCCCCACTCTTGTGGGGATTGAACCCAGTCTGTCCAATATACTAGGCAGTTCTGTTACTGAGCAGTATTCCCAGCCCCGTGTACAATTTTGACGAAACTGTTTCTAGATCTACCTCTGATATGTAGCTCATATCTTTTGCTGTGGCTCAGGTAGAATTTTAACTTGGTTAATTGTCTTAGTTTTGATCTAATATCAAAAGAGATCTATGTACACATAATGAGGAAGCAGAATCCAACAGAGAACATAAACAGTTCTCTGCTACCTGTAACTAAAGTAATTTTTATGTATATTTGAAAACAGTGGATTATACTATCTTTATACCTTTGCTGCATATTTTATTCAGTTAATATGTTTTTTGAACCACTTGCTTAGTCTTTCAGAAGACTTTCACAAGGATTCTAAATCCAGGTTATAAATGGGCAGAAATTTATTAGCCTCTTATTTAAATGCCTCATAAGCACCACACTGTCTCACACAAGTTGGATAGACATTTACTTTATTTTTCTTCAGGAATAAAGGAGAAAAGGCATTGAAAGTTTCTATCTTGATTACCTGAGAACTCAGGTCTGCCCAATAAAAATGAGTCTCAAGTGGTGTTAAGTATGTATCTATTCTATCCTCTTTATTTTTTATTTTGAGAACTTTAAAACTTACCAAAAAATTGATAGACTGCAGAAATGTACACCTCACCCATCTAGCATTCACCTAGCATCACTAATTATTTGTTTCTTGTATTAGCTTTATTTCTCTATATATGTGTAATTGTCTCAGAACAGTTTCAAAATGTTAACAAGTACAGACAAGATTTTTCATTTCTAAATGTTTTAGAATGTTGTCTTAAGAATAAAGACATTTTCAAAGGGTGCTGTGTTGTGTGCCTGCAGTCCCAGCACCTGGGAGGTTGAGGCAGGAAGATCACTACAGGTTCGAAGCCAGTCTGGGATATATAGTGAGTTCAAGGCCAACCTGAACTACATAGCAAGGCTCTGGCTAAAACGTAAGTGTAGAAAGTATATAATATAGTCTCTTTGCAAATTTTTTCTAGTTGTTCCAGAAATCCTGTATCCAGTTAAGACTCATTCTCATGTTTCTTTAGCTTCCTGTACAACAGTTCCCTTGCCTTTTTCTGTGTCTCATGGCATTAATAGTTTTTGAACAAGTCATTTGTGTAGAGTTGAGTACATTTTTTAAAGGACTAATAAAAATGTTAAAGTCTTGCCTATTTCCAGACTCTTTTTTGTTTTATTGCATGTACTATCCCAGATTGCATCCCATAACTACTCCCAAAAGGATAGAAGTGGTGAAGTGTTTTTCATGGTGGTCTGTCTACCACACGGTAGTTTGGTCAGGATGTTGCTTGTAATAAGAGCCAAAAGATACCAATTAACTCACATTTCTCATATTTCCTTTTTAAGCTACTCGTGACACCTTTGAGATCCTTTGGCATTTTCCTTAGATTTTCCTTAATGTGTGAAGGAAAAGCTTATGTGCAGAAGAGGTTGATAGTTTTTTCTTCTCAACTACTTGGAAATCTTTGTTTTGTTTTGGTGAACTATCAAGATCAGAATTTATTTTGTCCTGTGATTGTGCTACTTATTTGAAAACAGAAAATTTTCAGTTCTTGTTATATTTGTATGGCTTTATTTGTGATTACCAAAGGTTTACTATGAGTGAGAGTCTTTTGGAGCAAGCCACAGAATCCCTTCTTTGATAAAAGCTGTTCTAGGTATGTATGTATTTTATATATAGATGCTTGCATCTGTACTCCAAGCTAGTCCATATATGGATGGGATAGATGAAATCTCATTTCCAATGCTTGGTTTGAATTACTTTCCTTAAACTTTTCTTGAAGATCATCTATTAGTATTGGTCACTGCCTAGTTAGAGGTAGGACTTACATTGTTTTTTTGTTTTCTTTTTTGGAGGGTACCAGGAATCAAACTCATGACCTTCTGATTGCCAGGCAGGTGCTTATGCTCCTGAGCTTTATCCTGAGCCCTGTATTGCTTCTTACACACCTGGAATTTTGCTTCTCTTTTTTTTTTTCTTTGGTACCAGGGATTGAACTCAGACCTAGCACTTGCCAGGCAAGCACTTAGACCGCTGAGCTAAGTCTCCGGCCCCTGGAATTTTGTTTCTTTTGCCATTAAACCAAGTGTACTCCTTTGTAGTGTTCTGTTTTTAGGACTTTTATACTGGACCTAGTATGCTTTTATGTCCTGGTGGTTATGTTGTTAGTAGATTCAAACTGGGTTAGTGAATAGTCATTCCAGCGCTTGCTGTCAGGCATATCTGCAGGTATCTTTTTTTTTTTTTTAATTTTTATTTTAAAGAGAATAAAAAGCAAGCAAAATAAAACAATAAAGCCAATCAAAACAAACCAGTGTAAGTGACACAGGACTTCAAAACAATAGGAAATCAACAATGGTTACCGTATAATGCCTCTTACTGTCTTCAAAATAACTGTAGATACCTTCAGATGTATAAAAATCAAATGAAACAGAATAGAACCAATAAAAACAAAACAATGAATGCAATAAAGGACTTCAGAACAAGATGAATAAATACAAAATGGCTACCATACTGTATCTTGTTATCTTTAAAATAGCTGTCCATGCCATTGGGTATAATAAAATCAAACAAAATAGAATAAAACAAAACAATGAACAATGAAAATAATACAGGACTGGGGCTGGGGATTTAGCTCAGTGGCATAAGCACCTGCCTTGCAAGCGCGTGGTCATGAGTTCTATCCCTGGTACCAGTAAAAATACAAAAATACAAAAAAAAAAAAAAAAAAAAAAGAAAGAAAGAAAAAAGAAAATAATACAGGACTTCAAAATAAGATGATAGGAAATTAACAATGCCTACCACCTTCAGTAGTATCCCCCATAGATACTACCTTGCATATTTGTTATTCCCTGAATAGATGATCAGACTGCTGGCTTCAGACCTGCAAAGTCAGTGAACACTAAACACTATAAGCATTAAATGGTGTTTTATCTCAATAGTGATTATCACAGCCTGTTTCTCTAGATCAGGCGGTCACTTGCAGAGGTGGTTGGAGGCAGGTTGGCTCCTCTTGTTTCCTAGCCCATGTACCGGAAAGGGGTTGGCATCTGGTTCTCCCCACAGTAGCCTGCTCATGGTATTGACTAGCAGGGAGGGCTTGCTTCTTGGTGACTTGTTATTCTCTTCCTCTGCAGTCCGCAAGTGGCACTGACTCATGGGTAAAGGCTGGCATCTGGCTCTCCCCCCAGCGGTACACGCATGGTACCAATTCTCAGGGAAGGCTTGCTTCTTGGTAACTTCTTGTTTTTTTCCCCTACAGTCTGTGAATGGCTGCAGTTATTTTACTGAATGCTGAATTTTGTTATTACCTGATGCCCAGATAGAGATGTTACTTAGCACTGTTAATGCTTTATTATACCCCATGTGGTAATATGGAGCTCAAGCATCAGGAGCTTTTTAAATAAACAAGGTCAGTTGAAACTTTTTAATGTGCAGAATATTTGAAGTGTAAAAAAGCACTTTGGCAAAAATAAAAGATTAGGAGTAGAATTCCACTTCCACTAATATCAGTAGTCTGCAAATGAAAGGAAAAAGAGGAATGTGAAAGGAGATAATTATTACATTCTTACAATGTTGTTTAAATAGTACAGTTAAATTTTTACACACAAATCCATACTTACTGGCAATTTCAGAACTGTGTAACCATTAAATATTGGCTTGGTTACTTTTTTCTCATCGTGGAGACAAAATACTTGACATCCAAAATTAGGGAAGGGAAGGTTTGTTTAGCGTGCAGTTTTTTGGAGGTTTCAGTCCATATTCAGCTGGCTCCAAGGCAGGGTGGTGTGGCTGAGGGGCAACCATTCATGGTGGCTGCAAATAGCAAGAACAAAAGAGAAAAATCATGCTACCTTCTCTCACTTACATTGTATGCTCTACCCCTGGGTGGGTGCAACATTCACACTGCCAATCCCAGTGCGAGACAACAAACCAATCATGAATTCTGGATGTCCATGACTATATGAGGCTTGGGGGGGACCACCTAGAACTATAACAGATACCAAGAACAATACAGTGTAATCCTTGATTTAGATCCAATAAAACCAAAATTGTAGGACCTGTCATTACATGGGTTTGTGAAAAATTTAGTGTTGTGTTTTTTTGGTTCTCATTTCACAGAAGAGGTGCAATAGAACAATCACAAGGGCAAAGCATCTGGGAGGTGGGTGGATGTGACCTACTTTGGGTTTCATGGTCATCTGTGTTAAAATTCTCTGTTGCCCAATGTATATAAAGATCACATATGTCATCATCATTAAACCAAGGAAGGAGCGCCAAATAAGAGTTCTATGACAGAAAGAAAAGAACTGTTATTATCCTGTGTGTGTGTGTGTGTGTGTGTTCAGAACTCATTTTGATTTTTGATATATACACAGCAAACAGTGATCTCTTTTAAAAATGCAGATTAGAGCCAGGGTTGGTGGTGCATGCCTGTAATTCTAGCACTTGGGAAGCTGAGGCAGGAGGAGCACTGGAGTTCAGTGGTGGTCTGGGCAACACAGTGAGGGCAAGGCCAGCATGAACTACAGAGTGAGATGTCTCAAAAAAACAAAACCAGACAGACCGAAAAACAGAACACGTGAATGGCCTGTTTGCTCCTTCCCTGCTTTTCTGAACTCCTCCTTTCTACCTTTTTTTTTCACTTTGATCATTCATCACCCTTCAGCTGCCCAAATTTTTAATCTGTCTCAATACCTCAGCCTTGGGTATACTACAGGATGTATACATCTGCTTGGAAAAGTCTGGTAATGTCTTACCATTTGGTTCTTAATCCAACTGCCTTTTAATGATGTTTTTTCCTACCAGTCTAATTTCACAGGATTACTATGGGTTTTGTTTTATATCCCTATTTTGTATCCCAGATAACCTCAGTTTTCTATATGGTTACCTATTTTTAGCATCCTCCTTCTACAAAGTGGTTGCAGAGACTTTATTTTTGTAATACTAAATCCTGTATCTGGCACACAGTACGTACTTAGTAAATACTGACTGAATGAAAAATGTGGAATTAACTGAGTGTGGTGGCACATACCTGTAATCCCAGCATTTGGGAGGCTGAGGCAGGAAGATTGCTGGGAGGTTGAGGCCGGCCTGGACTACATAGTGAGTTCAAGGCCAGCATGAACTAAATAGCAGGTCCCTGTCTCCAAAGAATAAAAAAATAAATAAATGATGCTACCAATTTTTTTTGTTTGTTTGTCTTTTTCATTTTTATCAGTACCAGGGATCGAACTCATGACCGCCTGCTTGCAAGGCAGGTGCTTATGCCGCTGAGCTAAATCCCCAGCCCCCGATGCTACCAAATTTTAATTCAGTTAGTTCTCCTTATATTTTAGCTTTTTAAAAAAATCAGTTTTTGTTATAGAATTGTATATTTTAGGTTATTTTTCCTTTTGTTCAGCATGTTAACTTCTGAGAACACTTTTTCCCCTTGCCCTGTTTTTAGTGGTTATGCATAAATCTGTGAAAGAGTCTGCTTATGTAAGAAATTAATCTTTGCCAGGCTGTGGCCATAGTTTTTAATTGAAAAAACAATCAGGACATTTAATATTTTATTTTAAGGGGCTGGGGATTTAGCTCAGCGGCATAAGCACCTGCCTTGCAAGCAGGCAGTCATGAGTTCGATCCCTGGTACTGATAAAAAGGAAAAAAACAAAAAAAAAATTTTATTTTAAAATATAGTGTTTTTTTTTTTTTTGTAGATAATATCTTTTGTATATCTGTGTGAATCTGATCCATATGATCTTGGTAATGCTTGGAATCCTAGATTTTTAGTTGTGGAAGAGATCACAAGTCATTCAGTTCATTTTTATTTTACAGATAAAAAACAGCATCTGACAGATTAGATGATTTATCTATGACTCTTACTGTGTGACATGTACATGTGGTTGGGACTAGAACTCAGGCCTCCAATTTTACCTTTGATTTCTTTGTTAATTTAGAATAGTTTTTTGTAAAATTTTGTGGCCTTTGACCACTTTTTAATTTTTGTCTTTTCATTTGTTTTGAGACAGGATTTGTAGTTTAGATTGATCTTGAACTCACTATATATCCCATGCTAGTCTTAAACAATGATCCCCCTCCCTTAGCTTCCTGAGTGCTGGGGTTATGCTTGGTTAGTTTTTGTAATTTTAAGCAAAAGTAACTTCTCATCTAAAGCAAACTGTTATGCCTGGTTGGCTTGAATTTTTTAACCCTGTCTCTGCCCTTAAGCTAACTTGTCTTTTATCCCAGCAATTAGAATGGATCAAATTATTGAAAAGGTGCTGAACTTTTTTTTGTTGTTGTTGTTTTTAGTCTTTTTCGTTTTTATCGGTACGGGATCAAACTCCCGACTGCCTGCTTGCAAGGCAGTCGCTTATGCCGGCGAGCTAAATCCCCAGCCCCAAGGTGCTGAACTTTTTATTCCATGAAGTAGAACTGTAAAATATAAATGGGTGAAAGAAGCATAGGGGTCCAGCTTCTTTCATCTCTTGTGGATTCCACCATTCCCACCCTATTTCCTGAGAATTTGTGGCTCTTTCCTGGACCCTGGAGCTCTATTGAAAGCCTTCTGGGTTAAAAGCTAGTAAAGAGCTTCCCACACTACCGTCCTACCACCTAGACATTTCTGTCTGGAAAGTAAATCAGCAGTGGATATTTTCTTTCTTGTTCTTTAGTGATGCATTTGGCGTTTTCTGAAGACTACACACCCTGTTCCACCCTGTGGTGTAGGAAGTCTGCACTTAATGCCCATTTAGTACACTGGTATCATTTGCTGTACCTAATTGTAGCAGAAGTTTGGTTTTAGTGGAGATTTTGACCCTTAGCTGACCAAAAGTTCCTTCTCTAGGGACATCTAGATCTGCCTGTGAAAGGTATATTCCATTGTCAGTATTTCTAGTCAGCTAAGGGAGAAAAATGCATGAGGTTGGTTCAGAGCCCTGGTTAAGAGAGGTAGTATCTTTTGTCCTTCCTACATCCAAACGTTGGAAGGCCTGTGAGAATGCAATTGTAAAGGTCAGATGCAGTTTGAGAAGCGCTACCAATTGGCATAATTTTTTGGTAGCCTCGGGTGGGGGCAGGGTGATAGTTTCACAGTTGAAAAATGGGGTGTGTGTGTGTGTGTGTGTGTGTTTTGTGTTTGTGTGTGGATATAGGGGATTGAACTCGGCCTTTATACTGAGCTACATCCCCTGCCCCTTCTATTGTTTTGAGACAGAGCCTTGCTAAGTCCCTGAGTTGCCAAGGCTGGGCTCAAACTTGTTATCTTCCTGCCTCAGCCTCCCGCAGTGCTGGAATTACAGACAACCACCATGCCTAGCTAAGTGATGTAAGTGTATTTTTAAAACAGAAAGGTTATAAATCTCTCTCTCCCCTTCTCTCTCTGTCTCTCTCTTTCGTTCGTTTTCTTTCTTTCTCTCTCTCTCTCTCTCTCTCTCTCTCTCTCTCTCTCACAGTCCTGTTATGCAGTTCAGCCAGGCTTTGAACTCACTATGTAGCCTGGACTTGCCTTGAACTCATAGCAGTCCTGCCTCAACCTCTCAAGTGCTGGGATTACAAGTGTGAGCCAGCATGCCTGGCCTATTAAATGTGATTTTAAAGCACCTTGTGTTCTGGGAAAAAGATTGCGCTTGCACTAGTATGTCTTGGGACCATCTCTGAATAAGCCAATATGGAACCTATACATTTGATGTCTCAGTTCCTCAGTTCAGACTTTAAGGTAGAGGTATTTGAGGAATTTGTGTAGTCTAAGAAAGTTACTTCTTTTTCTAACTTAGCTAAATCTGGAAGAAAAATGGGAGCTGATGTTTGAGTGCCAACAATGTTTTCAGACATTCTTTATAGTGGTTCTTTTGAAGGATAAATGTTTTCTGCTCCTGTATTAATGAGGAGCTGATATGAAAAGCTTACCTGGTACAACGTGATGTTTTGGTTATTTGAGAGGTTTGTTTTTAAACATGGAGGACAAGTTAGGAGGTTTGAAGCTTCAGCTAAATGAGTCATTTCTTAGCTGCTTAGAATGTATGCTCATGTCCAAAGTTTGCAAAGAATAACCAACTGCTTTCTGCAGCATGAGGCAGGAGAGGAATGAGCAAAAAAAAATTGTTTTTTAGGAGGGCAGTTTTGATTTGGTAGTAAATGGGCTTTGAAATATATGCCTTTAAGTATCAATTTGTTCTCTTTAGACTTTTTAAAGATACAAATGAACCTACATGTCTGTTTTTCTTTGGAACCAGCAATTCTACTTTTAGCCCCCTTACCCCTTTAGTCTCTTTCAAGCGCCACCATTCTTTACCCTTGAACACCTTTGCATACCCTTGTATACTGAAATAGCTGTGCCTGGTGTTCACTGTGCTGTTTTATAAGCCAATGCTTTGCTCCTTTGTAAGCCACATGGCACATGATGATGACATGTTTTTGTTTGATACTTATCCGTGGTTTCCCATGGTACTTATTTCGAACTTTTTTTGGTACCAGGGCTTCAACAACCTCGCACTTGCCAGACAGATGCCATGCCACTGAGCTATACCCCTCCCATGGTATTTATTAACAAAATCTCAAACCTTGCTTATCTGCCTTGCTCTTCTTTGTGTTTTGGATTCTTTTAGCTCCTTAGGGTTTCTATATTTCAAACTCTTCTGCCTAACAACCTAAGTGTTCTTTTTTTTCTAATGTTACTGCTTCAGAGAGGCCTTCTTTTACCTCTAAACTGGATGGTCCTGTTGTGTCTGAACTTTACTTTTTTTTAACGGATCACTTACAAGTGTATAGTTACACACGATGTGGTTGCCTGATATGTCCAAGGAATAGGGGCAGAGAATCTTTTACTGTATTTTCACCTTGGCTATATTCCTCAAGCTGGTTATAGTAGTTGTTGAATAAATATTTGTTGGGAAAACATAATAGAAAAACACGTAGATGGTGATTACTGCTTGAGAAATGTGAACAATGAGAACTGTGATAGCAGTTGAATTGATTTAGAATAGAAATTGGTAGTATCAAAATGAAAATATGTAGTATGGGATGTTCAGTAGGTTGTTTTTTATTGAACAGGGTGATTGCAAACCTCTAAAGAGTGAAAGAGGAAGAGAGAGGGAGAGGGAAGGGGAAAAGGAGGGAGAGGGAAATGGTTTTAGTCTCAAAAGAGAAAAGTAAGCAAGGCATAATGGAAGATGCCTGTAATTTCAGCACTCTGGGAGGCTGAGGCAGGAGAACTGCAGGTTCAAAGCTAGCTTGGGCAGTTTAGCTACTTAATTGAGAATCCTGTCTCCAAGTAAAAAGTAAAAAGAACTGGACTGGGAATGTAATGAAGTGTGGAGCCTTGGGCTCAATCCTGGTACCACACACACAAGAAAAATAACATTTGGTGTTGCTTTTGAAGACTAATACCATCCTGATTCCTGGTCTTTTGTATGTTCCTGATGATTTTCACTCCCCTTTCCTATTGTGTATGCCAGAAAGACTCTAGGATGTTTTCTGTAATTACATATGGGTATTTATTTCCTCTTGTGCAAGTGGAGCTAGAGATTTATGTCTCTAAAGTCAGGGAAATTATTTTACGTTTTTTTGGTTAGAAGGTGTCTAGGTGAGTGTTCCCATAATGCTGATACAATTTTATTTTAGAAACATTTTGTAATACAAATAAAAATATGTTACATAGCTTATGTTTTCTATTTGTCATTCCCTGTTTTATTTCACATTACAGCCTTATTCAAATTTCAGTGGTCTTGGTTAATAGTTAATGCTTGAGAGAGCCAGGGCTGTTAAGTACTGATGAGAAGTTCTGTACATTGTGGTTTTGTGGCCTTTCTTGTCTCCTGCAGAAGTGGGGAAGTGGTTGCTGCTTAGATGCATTGTGCTGGAATGAGTGTCTCTTTCCTAATACACACAGTTAATCTCCATGTTCTCAACCCCATACCTCACCTTTGTCTATCACGGTCCCTAATTGAGGTTCTGAGTTTATCTGGAGTTGGGAGGGTGAATCTACTTGGTTCTTTCCAGTATCATTGTCACATCTCACCTTTGTTTGCTTTGTTAACTTTTCTCCTTTGGTTCTCCATCTGTTTTTCAGGACCTTCAGGTTATTGTATATTCCCACTGTGGACAGTTCTCTGTATTCATAAGACTTCTGTAGTCAATTACCTTTGTATCTGTTTGTATGTGTGGTGGTATCTCAAAGTTAACATCTATAAAACCATTCTTATTTTTTACCCCAGATCTGTTGTCTTGCTTATATAAATTAGTGAGATCTCCATATTTTTTAAATCAGGACAAAGACATTTGTTAAATGCATAAGGCATAGTAGTATTAAACTTTTTCAGATTGCTTAGATCAGAACTGGAGTCACCTTTTTTGCTCTCATGGCCTGTACTCATCGATAAATTTTGTTTGCTCTGTCTTGAGAGTACATCCTATTTTACCATTTCCACTACCATTATCCTCGTTTAAGTCACCATTGTCTCTCCCTATATTATTGTTGTAGCTTCTTAGCTGGTGTCAGTTTTGTTTTGTTTTGTATTGTTTTGGGGACAGGCTCTCACTACATAGTGCAGGATAATCTTGAATTTGCTTGTGTAGCCCAGGCTGACCTGAACTCCTGGAGTCTTCCTGCCTTAGCTTCCCAGAGTGCTAGGATTACAGGGGTACACTACCACGTCTGGCTAACTACTGTTTTTGCTTCCACTCTTGACATCATTTCTTCAGCAGTGAACAGATTTCATAATCCCTCAATCTGTACTCAGAGTAAAGGCCAAAATTGTTACAGGGCTTACAGTGCCCTTGCTCTGCCTTCTACCTCTTTTCATGTAGCTCTCTGCTCATAGTTCACTTCATAAAAGTCTTCACCTCCTTGGTAATCTTTTGAGTAGGCTGGCACTGTTTCTTTCAGGGCTTTTGCCCTGTTCTGTTTGGGAAATACCTTGCTCCCAATGGATACCTGCATGCCTTGCTCCTACACCTCCTTTGAGTGTGGCCAAATTGCATCCTGTCTGGTCAGTACCTGCATAGCATTCCCAGTCCCCTTTTGTTTCCTAACTTAGGTTTTTGTCCTTGGTGTTTATCACTGTCTGATGTATTATGCTGTGTGTGTTGTTATTTGTTTGTCTGTTTGTTTATTGAGCAGGTTCTTACTATGTAGTACAGATTGCCCTGAAACTCAGGGCAGTCCTCCTGCCTCTGCCTCCTGAGTGTTGAGGTTACAGGCATGCACCACCACACCTGGCTAGGGGAAGGATTTTTAGTTTTATTTACTATGTCTTTAGCCCTAAGAAAAAAAAGTGGTATCCAGTAAGTATTTGTGTTGAGTAAGCACATCATAGTTTATTTCCTCTTATTAGGTAATATAGTGAGTTATGTTAAATTATTTTCCTCCAGTGCTCAGGTGTCCCTGTAAATGTCATGTCAATGTGGTTTTCTTGTTTGTTTGTTTGTTTGTTTGAAACAGTGTCTTGCTATGCAGTTCAGGCTGGCCTTGGGCTTGCTTTGTAGCCCAGGCTGTTCTTGAACTCCTAATAGTCCTCCAACCTTAGCCTCCTGAGTGCTGGGATAACAGGCATGTACCACCATGCCTGGCTTGCCATGGTTTTCTTTTTTAAGTACACATTGCTGAGTTTCGGTTATAAATAAGTTACTTTGGATTTTTGTGTGTGTGTGTTTATAAGTGTCTTATACATATTTGTGATATCCCAGTTTCAAATCTTATCTAGTTTTTTTTTTTTGTTTTTTTTTTTTTTTGTCTTTTTCCTTTTTATCGGTACCAGGGATCGAACTCACGACTGCCTGCTTGCAAGGCAGGCACTTATGCCGCTGAGCTAAATCCCCAGCCCCCATCTAGTTTTGATATGAAAACAAGCTCTATTGGTTTCTCCATCTTTGTTCTCTACTTTAGTTTTTTCAAAATAGAAATTCTTTTTTTTGATAGGCTATGCTTATAAAGCCATACACCTACTGGACAAGGTGTATTTTAATTGTGAAAATTCATTGTTTTTGTTATGAAAATGTAATTTATTTTTTAAAAAGCAACAAGTCAGGGAAGTTACAGCAGACCTATATAATTTCAGAACTCTGAGATGCTGAGGCCTCAGTTTGAGTCCAGCCTGGACAATTTAGCAACTTAGTGAGACCCTGTCTCAAAGTTAAAAGAGCTGATAATGTAGTTCAGTGTAAAGGTGCCAGATTAACCTCTGAATGCTACAAACAAACAAAAATCCCCTACACACTGCATCCACTAATCAGCCCAGGTGCAAACATCTTTCAGTATTTGAAATGTTATTTCTTTCACTCCCTGCTGTAGAAAACCGTTACTCAGATTTTCATATTAGGTTTCTTTTAGATTTAACTGCATGTATGAATTACTGAAGTGTAAGTAATTGTGCTATTCAAATTTTCCTGCTTTGAAAAATACTTCCATATCAATGAAATCATACTGTATGTTTTATTCCCTGACTTGTTGCTTTTGCTTATTTCTGAGCTTGATCTGTGTTGGTGCATTTAATTGAAATAAGTCATACTTTCTTAGTTGTGAAAGTTAATAGATGTCTCTTCTGCATTAGTGGATTTGGTTGTTTCTACTTGTGGTGTAAACAATACTTTCTTGCGTTCCTGTCTGTTGGGGCATATGTGCGTTAGCTTCTCCAAGGTGTGTGTGTTGCTGGTCCAGAATGGGACTAATAGCTTTAATATATCTGCTTGTTATTACTAGGTAGTCCAGCTGGGTTTTTTTTTTTTTTCTTTTGACGTGATTGTTTGAATTTGTATTCCTAGTAGTGTATGAAAATTTCTATTGTCCATAGCCTGAGTACTATAGGTATAAAGTAGTATATTGTAGTTTTTCCTCATTTTAAAAATTGATACATAAAATATCAATTATGTACATAAAATAATACTTTTTTTAAAAAAAGGTGTATAGTTTTGGACAGTTTTTTAAAAATTCATTTGATTCTTTCAGTTCAGATTTATTTTGAGATTGTACTTGGTATTTTAGCAGTGCAATTTCAGTATATGCTTTATGTGGTTTGAATGCAGTTCCCCTGGGAAGTGGTGTTAGTATGCTTTTTTTCCTCTTTGTAATTATTACTTGTGTATTACAGTATTTTTCCCTTTTAAATGTATGGTCTTTGTTTTAATAAACACATTCACAGATGTATTGACTACCGTATTTAGAATATAGAACAGTTCCATCACTCCAAACTTCTTCCATGCACTTTTGCAGTTAGCCTCTCTTTCTACTCTGTTACATATTTTCTGTCCTTGCAGTTATATTTTTTTTCCAGAATGTGATATAAATGGGATCAGACATCATGTGGTCCCTTGAGCCTCGTTTCCTTTACTTACTTAGCATAAGATATTTGAGATTTATTTTTGCTACAGTGTACCAGCAGTTCATTTCTCTGTTGTTGCACAGTATCCCATTGGGTGGACGTGCCACATTTTGCTTATATATTCCTCATTTGATTGACAGTGTGGTCATTTCCTCCTCTTGGCTACTACCAGTAGTGTTCTGTGAATATTTGCATACCGTAAGTTATTTAGATAAGTGTTTTCATTATTCTTGGGTAGTTTACCTTGGAGTTGAATTGCTTTTTTGTGTGGTAGTTTTTGGTGAACTTTTTGAGAAACAGTCAAAAGCTGTTTTCCAAAGTGATTTTCCTTTTGCACATTCAAGTTTTTTATTTTTTAGTAAAATTTCTGTTTGCTTCTTGGCAATATAATTTTTTTAGAAATTTACATCAATATTGATATAGACAGTCCGACTGTCTTGTCTTATATTATTGTGTTTTATTTTATTACTGGTGATCGTACTCATGACCTTGTATACTTGCCAGGCAGGCACTTACGCCACTGAGCTAGATCTACGGCCCTAATCCATCTATCTTAATGATTAGTTTTTGCATAGTGATTTTTTCTACCTATTAATCCATGTCTTTATATTTGTATATGAATCTTGATTTTTTAATTTCATCTAGTAATTTCCATCTTTTATTTAGCATACTTGGACCATGTATATTTACTGTAACTATGATACAATTGGGTTAAGTCTACCACCTACTGTATTTATTTTCTATTTGGTATTCACTTTCATTGTCACTATTAGCTTATTAGCTATCGCTCTTTTTATTTCCCCTGAGATTTTAAAATTTTTTATGAACTATATCTTTAACTGTCACAGACTATATTCAAATAGTATTATTCCATGTAAATTGTAATATTATTAAAATAGTGTTCTTCCTATTAGCCTCTTGGTTTTGTGCTTTTCAGACCTTTTAGTTGGACATGGGTTATACTTTTCGCAGAATATTGTAATTTCTTTTTTTTTTTTTTTGTCCTTTTCCTTTTTATCGGTACCAGGGACCGAACTCACGACTACCTGCTTGCAAGGCAGGAGCTTATGCCGCTGAGCTAAATCCCCAGCCCTTCTTTTAAACAAATATAAAAGTAAAAGGGAGTCTTATTTTTACTTACATACTATTTCTGATGTTCTTCATTCCTTTGTAGAGATTCAAGTTTCATTTATTGTATTTGTGTTATTATTTATTTTACTTTAGTGTTTGTCATCAAACTTGGGGCCTTGCACTGTGTGTGCTGTACTACTGAATTGCACATAGAAGAGCCCCCACTTCCTCCCCTTATTTTGTGAGACAGGGTCTCACTAAGTTGTCCAAATGGGCCTCAAATGGTTTTCTCAGCCTTCTAAATAACGAGGATAACAGGTGTGCAGCACTATGCTGGCTTTCTTTCAGCATTTTAAAGATACATTAATCTGTTTTCTCTGGAAAGTCTGAATGACTTATATTTGGTGCACTCCTTTCCTGTGGCTGTAAGATTTATCTTTGGTTATGAAGTACTGTGCCTTTATGAACTTGTCACATCTGTGGGTCAAATTCAAATTTCAGCTACTATTTTTAGAAAGTAATTTTTCCATAATCTTTCTTTTTTTTTTTTTTTTTTTGTCTTTTTCATTTTTATCGGTACCAGGGATCGAACTCACGACTGCCTGCTTGCAAGGCAGGCACTTATGCCGCTGAGCTAAATCCCCAGCCCCTCCATAATCTTTCTTTAGAACTCTTAGTTACATATGGTTTTGTTTTGTTTTTGTACCAGGAATCGAACTCATGACCTTGCACTTGCAAGGCAGGTGCTTATGTCACCGAGCCAATCCGGGACCCACATGTTTTGTTTTTTTTTAACCAGTTTTCTCTGAAGTTTTGTGAGTTTTTCCTGTGCTGTATTTTGGATACTTTCTATTGCAACTTCATTTACTTACCTTTTGTTATTTATTTTATTTTTTTCCTTTAACTCTAATCTTATTAGCATATTTATAGTAGCTGTTTTAATTCTTCATCCATTCTTTCTGTCTTCTGTGTCTCTTCTGGGTCTGTCCCTATCAGCTAATCTCCTGTTTATGAGTCACACTTCCTTGCATCTTGACACATCTAGTTTTTGTTTGGATCTGTGAGTTTTACATTTTTGAGTGCCGTAATTGTCTTCCTGGAGGTTAGGTTTTATCCTGGCAGATTACTTATAAAGTAACTACATCACCAGCCACCACCACCACCCCCGCCCCCACCCCCGTTTTCTTTTTAAATTTTGAGTCAGTAACTTGCTACATTGCCCCAGCTGAGCTGGAATTTAAGGATCCTCCAGTCTCACAGCCTCCCAGAGTACAAGGATTATAGATGTGTGCTGACACACCCAGTTTGTTTCTTTATATAACTTATAATTTCCATTTATATGTTTGTTTTCTGTGATCATTTTTAATGTGAGTTGTATAGTAGAGGTGTCCCTTAGAGAAATATTTTGAGTTCAGCTCAACTTGATAGGTTCCCTTAAGGCATACCTACTTTTTTCAAGGATTTTTGATACAGGGTCTTACTATGTAGTTCAGGTTGGCCTTGAACTCACAACAAACAGTTCTCTTGCTTCAGAGTGTCCTGAGTACTGGGATTTACAGGCATGAGCCATTGTGCCCCAGATCATGCCTATTTTTATGCTAATTTCTTGCCATGTGACTTCCTGGACCATTTGGGTAAAATATTTTGGAACTCATACCTGAGACACAGAATTTTTAATTTCTCATTTGCTAGCCTTTTGCAGGCATTAAAGTACTTGTACCAAGCCTTAACGGCTGTATCTGGCCTTAGTAACCGTTTGAATAATGTGACTAACTTTATTGTTCCTAGCCTTAGGAAATAGCCCCTTCTCACTTTTGGTCTTGTCTGTGTGTGTTGTATTTTGCAGTTTTTTTTATATTTGAATTTTGAGGTAAGTACTTCTGTGTTGAGCCTGTCTTTGATATTCAGTGGAAGATCTGTGGCACGTTTGATCACTTGTAGTTACATCTTATAAAATTCATGAGTAATTCACTGAAACATAAAATGTTGGTTGGTTGTTTATGTTTTTTTGAGACAAGCTTTCACTATATATTTACTTGTGTAGCCCAGGCTGACCTCAAACTCACAGCAGTCTTTCTGGTGCTGAAATTACAGGCATATGCTACCATGCCTGGCAATTACATAAAAGTTCTTAACTTATACCAGAGTCATGTGCTGTATATGATATGTTACATGTTGCAGAGATTGTTTCACTTTGCCCCAGATAGTGTCAGGTGGCAAGGATTTACTTGTTGAAAACACTAATGGACCAACTGTATCTTGATTGATCACAGTGTCTTTGATTGCTTTGTGCTTGAATACAGTACTTTCCCATCAGCAGTCCTTAGGCGAATTGCTATAGTGCCTTACTGTTGCTCTTAGAGAGGTTTAGATATATCTTGGGATACAGAAAAGGTTCTTCCTCTTTTAGTGATCTAATCCTCAGATAAGCCAGCTAAATGGGCAGGTGTCCAAATCTGTGCCTCTAATTTTGGAACACTAGATCTGCATACTGAATTGGACATTTCCACTCAGATACCACTGGATTTTCACATCTTTTTTTCCCCCTCCACTCCTGTTTAGGATTTTCTCACTACCATAACAGCTAAGTCTTTCATTCCTGATCCCTACTTTTATCTATGCCTTCACTGTCTTCTCAGTAATCCTGAGCTGTACCTGGCTTCTTTTTCTGCACTTGCATGCAAGCAATTGTTAAATCAGTGATGCCACTCTCATAGTGTTAGTCAACTTTTGTCAATGTAACAAAATCCCTTAAGATAATCAACTTACAAGGAAAATAAGATTGTCTTTGTGTAATGGTTTGGATCAATAATAAGCCCCAAAGGTTCATATGTTTAGTGGTGTGCTTTGAGAACATGATTAGATTAGGGGTGCTGACTTCATCAGTGGATTAATTCATTGATGAGTTGACAGCTGAGTACTTTTCTGGTTGGTGCAAGTAGGTCACTAGGGGTGTAACCTGGTAGAGTATATTGTGTTCCCAGTCTCTTTTCTCTGTGGTTCTTCCCATTCTGTGCTTCCCAGATGCCATGAATTCAGCAACTTTCCTCTCCCATGCCTTTCTCCCATGATGCTTCTGCCTGAGAGCCAGTTAACTATGTACTGAAACCTTTGAAACCATGAGCCAAGGTAAACCTGCTTTCCTTTAAGTTGTATATCTTGGATATTTTGTCCCAGCAATGAAAAAGGTGACTGATACATCTTGACTCATGGTTTTAGTGGTTCCAGTCTAATATCAGTTGTGTTGAGGTGACCTATAATGGTGGGAGCTCATGATGAAGCAAAACCACTCGCCTCATGGGCAATATACTAAGGAGAAGAAGGGATTGGAGTTCCACAGTCCTTTTCCAGTGTGTGCCCCTAGTGGCTGAAAACCTACTTGGCCTACTTCTTTCCACCACCTCCCAGTGGCATTGAGGTGGGGACCAAGCCTTTATCACATTAGCTCTTGAGGAGAAGAGACGTTTACACTATACCCTATAGTACATAGCAATTTTGTCTTTTCTGTTTTCTCACTAGTGTCAGAATGATACCTTCCAGATTAAAATGTCTCATGATTGAGCAGGGCGTGGTGGCACTCCCGCCTGTAATCCCAGCACTCGGGAGGCTGAGGTGGGAGAATCCTTGCGAGTTGGAGACCAGCCTGGGCTACAAAGTGAGCTCAAGGCCAGCTTGAAATGCATAGGGGAGACCCCGTCTCAAAAAAGATAAAAAAAAAAAAATCCTCATGATTTCTCCTAATATTTTTCTGAGGTATGTCAGTTAACCTTGTCTACTTAGTTGAGTTGGAAATCCTCTTACCTTGTCTCTTCTCAGCTCAACTTTTGATAAAAATATCTTTCTCAAAATGTCTTCTTTTTGATTGATTTAGAGTATTTTTCTTTCAGCATATTTAACCAGAAATGTGTTTGCCATATTTGTTGTTTTAACTGAGTTAGCGGACGTTGATAAAATTGTGTGTATGGTGGTCATGGGCACATATGATTGTCTCTAAAGATTTGGGTTTTTTTTTTTTTGTCTTTTTCCATTTTATCGGTACCGGGGATCGAACTCAGACTGCCTGCTTGCAAGGCAGGCGCTTATACCGCGGAGCTAAATCCCCAGCCCCAAGATTTGGGTTTTAGTCATTAACTGACAGAATGACTTTAGATAAAATTTCTTATTTCTTTACTTAGATTTCATTATGTATGAAGTGAGAAGTTGAGTTAGATGATTATTATACTTAGATTTATTGAGCTCTTTGTTTCAGGAACTGGCTAAACAGCTTGTATTGTTACTAAAAAGAACCAGACAAGAAAATATTGAGCAGTAATCCCAAATTCACAGGAAACTTGTAAAGATAAATTGAATGTTACAAAGAGCACCTTATTCCATTTTTCTGGATTCCTCTATTAGCATTTAACTTTCATTAACCTCAACTTCATGTTGAAGTTTTTCAGATGCCTTTCCTGCATCTACATAGATGGGTACTGTATAAAGTTTTTGTTTTTTAGTCTGAGTGTTAAACTTACATTTTATTTCTGGTATGACATTCACTTAATCATGATCTGTTATTTTTAAGTATTGTTGGATTGGCTGGCCTGAAACTGACAGCAGTCCTCCTGCCTCAGCCTCCTGACTACTAGAATTATAGGCATGTGATTTTCCTTTTTAAGAAACACATTTAATGCATAAAGTGATATACCGTGCTTTTGTTTCCATTGAGTTCAGAATATCTTTCAAATATTTCTTTTGATTTATTATTTAGAAGTGTAATACTTAGTTTCCTAACATTTGTAAAATAGCCAGAGATCTTTTGGGGATTTCTCATTCAATTACAATGAGTAAGAAAACATACATTAGTTTTTGAATCATTTTATATTTGCAAAGGCTTGTTTTATGTCCAAGATCTTTCTTGATAAACATCCCATAAGCACTTGAATGTATGTTTTGCTGCTGTTAAGTGGAATGTTGTGTGGGTGTTTATTAACTTATTGGTTAATGTTCAGTCTTCCATATTTTTACCAATCTTCTGTTTGCTAATTATAGAGAGTTATTAAAATACAATTATAGGCTTGTCTATTACTTTTCCAGTACCTCAGTTGTTTCTGTGTACATTTAGGATTGCTTTGCTGTGGTTTTGTTTTTTTTTTGTTGGTAATTTTTTGTTTTGGGTGCTAGAGATCAAACTCTCAACCTTGCACTTGTCAGGCACACTTATGCCACTGAACTAAATCTCCAGCCATGCTTTGCCAAATTATCATTTTGCAGCAGTCCTCTTAACCTCTTAAAGTAGATTCAAAATCTCCTTTATCTCACAATCCACTAGCATGTATTTTTCTATCCTTATAACCTGTGTTTTTATATTCAAGTGAGCATTTTTTCCAGGTATCATATAGTTGGATCTTGTTTTTATCTAATTTGACAATTTGTACCTTTTAATTTGGGTGTTTATTTTATATGATTATAATGGTATAATCTATCATTCTTTTATTCCTTTTTCTGTCTTTTTTGATTGAGGATCTTTTCATAGTCTCATTCAACTCCTTTTTTGACTTATTCAGTGCTTTAATGGTTTCTTTAGTACTTATTATATACACATTTAACTTTATCCCATTTCTTCAAATAATGTTACCCTGTTATTCATGCATCATGGTCTTACTATTTCTTTCTCATTCTCTTGGTCTTTGTGTTTATTTTTGTCAGATGTTTTCTTCTACATATGTTATAAGCTCCACAATGCATTATCATTTTTTATTTAAGTATTGAATTATTCAAAAGGAAAGGGGAACTAGAGAGAGGAAGGGAGAAAAGGAAGAAAAAAATGAAAAATGGAAATAAAGCTTTTGTAAATAGGAAAAAAAGTTGAAGGAAGGGTAGGGGAATGGGAACAGAAAGAATCAAGATATAGTGTGCACAGGTACAAATAACCTATGATGATGTGATCATTATGTATCACTAAAGTTTACCAGTAAACTTTAATTAGTTAAAAAAATAGTGAATTAGATACTTTTGTGTGTGTGCTTGGGGATTAAATCCTGGCCTTTGTGCATATTAGTAAATATTCTACTACTCAGCTACTCCCAGCCCCAGTGAAGGATGTTTTGGAAGAATATTTAAAATAAAAAAAGTTACTTTATGCTTGCCCCACATATTTTTCATTTCTGCTGTCCTTCATTGCCTTTCATATATATATATATATATATATATATATATATATATATATAATTTTTTTGACTTTAAAGAGAATAAAATCAAACAATAAAAGCCAATCAAAATGATAAAGTGAAAATGATACAGGACTTAAAGATAATAGGAAATCAATAATGGCTGCCATAATGCCTCTTATCTTCAAAATAACTGCTCATACCATCAGACATAATAAAATCAAACAGAACAGAATAAAACCAAGACAGCAATCATAGTGTGCAGGACTTCAAAATAAGAAATTAATTGTTAATTAAGATAATAGAAAATTAACAATGGCTACCATAATATATCTTGTTATTTTTGAGATAACTGCCTATGTTATCAAATACAAAATCAAACAAAACAATAAGACCAAACCAAACAAAACAATGAAAATGATACAGGACTTTAAAACAAGATAATAGGAAAAAAAAATAATAGGGAATTAACAATGGCTACCACTTTCAGAAGGAAATCTCCCATAATTGCTATATTGCATGTTGTTATCCTCCAAATAGATGCCCAGACTACGGGGCTTTAGGTCTGTAAAGTCAGTCAAATACTACAAGCATAAAGTGTGGGTTTTTTTTTTTTTTTTTTTTAACTTCAATAGGTATCATCTCAGCCTGTATTTCTTGCAGTCAGCCAGGTGCTTATGAGGGGATGTGGGGTGGGAGTTTTCTCTCCGCTCACATGCCCTGTGGCTTACAGTAAGGGGTTGTATTCCTGCTTCTCCTGGTCCACACCTGCTGCTGGCTCACAGGAAGGAATCAGCCTCTTGGTTCTCTTCCCAGCCCACATGGCTGCCCTTCATTGCCTTTCCTACCATCCAGATTCCCTCTTTATATCATTTTTCTTTTGCCAGAGAACCTCCTTTAATGTTTGTTGTCACATAAATCTGGTAGAAATAGTGTTTAAGCTTTTATATGTTGGAAAAGGTATTTCCCTTTTTAAAAGATATTTTCGCTTACTACAGAATTGTAGATTGGCAATTTTGTCTTTCCATGGTTTATAAATTTTGCTCCATTGTCTCTGGTTTGCATTTATGTCTTGCAAGAAATCTGCTGTCATTTTATTTGTTCTCAGTGGATAATTTATTTTTTTCCTCTCCCTTTTCTGCTTAATAAGATTTTTACTTTCCAGCAACTTGGTTATGATATAGTTTGGTGTACTTTGCTTCTTAGTTCTTGTTTTGGGGTTTTGTTGAGTTTCATGGATCAAGTTTTGTAAATAATGAGCTGTTAATCTCCTGAGGTTTTTTTTTTCTCTCTCACATCCCTTTACTCTGGTCTTATCTGTAGACTGTAATTGCATGTATATTTAACTCCTACAAGTTGTTCCACAACTCACTGATATGCTTCATATTCTTTTTACTCTTATTTTTTGTTTGTTTACTTATTTCTTGGGGGGAGGGCAATTTCTAGCGATACATCCTCCTGTTGACTTCTTTAATCTGGAAGTAGAGTTAAGGTATTGTTGGGTTTTTTTTAAATTGTTGTTTGTTTGCTTTTGTACCTTACATGTTTCTGGTCAGTGTGCTCAATACTGTTGAACAAATGAAATACAGTTATAACTGTATTCATAGTTTTTGCTGCTGATTCTTTGTGAATGTGAGGGGGCAGGGTATGGAGGTACTGGGGATTGAAGGACCTTTCCACTGAGTCAGATCCCCAGCTGTTTCCTTATTTGCTTATTTATTTGAGACAGGGTCTCCCTAGGCAATTTCGGCTGACCTTGGACTTACTTTGTAACTCAAGATGGCCTTGAACTCACAGAGGTCCTCATGCCTCAGCTTCCCAAATGCTGGGATTACAGGCATGTGCCCCTGTGCCCAGCTTTCTTTATTTTTTACTTTGAGACAGTCTTGGTAAATTACCCAGGCTGAGTTTTAACATGCCCCGAGTGCTGAGATTACAGGCATGTGCCCCAATACCTGGCAATTTTTTTCTTCTTCTTCTTCTTTTTTTTTTTTTCCTGAGACAAGGTCTGGCTGTGTAGTTCCGATTGGCCTTGAACTAACTACATAGCTCAGGTTGGCCCCAAACTTGGGGTGATCCTTTTGCCTCAAACTTCTGAGTGCTGGCATTATGAGTGTGCACTACCATGCCTAACCATAATTCTATTATTATTATTATTATTATTATTATTATTTTTTTTTTTTTTTTTTTTTTTGGTCTTTTTGAGACAGGGTCTTGTTATGCAGTTCAGAATGGCCTTGGGCTCACTTTGTAGCTCACTTTGTAGCCGAGGCTGGTCTTGAACTCGCAATGATCCTCCTGCCTCAGCCTCCCAAGGGCTGGGATTACAGGCATGAGCGACCACGCCTGGTTAATTATTCTTGAGTCTGTTTCTATGTATTTAATTTTCTTGTTGTTATGAGTAAAATTTTTCTAATTCTTTGAGTTCCTAATAATTTTTGATTGGATGACAAATGCCATGACTTTTACTTTGGATCCCTGGGTACTTTTGTATTTATTTTAGTGTTTTTAGACCTTTGTTCAGGAATGCACATAAGTTAGTTGGAAATGGATCCTTTTGAGGCTTGCTCTTTAAGTTTTGTTTGGTGGGGTTTATCTTGTGTTTATTAGTTAGGATATACAGATACGTTTTATTTTCTTTTTTGAAATTAATTTTATTAATATATATATATATATATATATATATATATATATATATCACATTTGTCATAGGGAATTTGTACCTGTACATAATATATCTTGTTTGTTTTCCCCCAGTCCCCTCCCTTCTCTTCAGTCCTCTCCCCTTCCTTATTTATGAAACTTTGCTTCCCTTTTTTTTTCTTCTATTTTTTCCTTTTTCCTTTCTCTTTTATCCCTTCACACCCTATTTCCCCTTTCCACTTGAACATGTTCTTCCCCCTCCCTGGCATCAGTTAATTGATTTAGTCATTGTGATCATTGTGATATTTAATTGTGTGTCTGAGTCATTTCACTTAAAGAGTATATTATCTTAGTGTGTGTCCATTTACCTAGAGATGTCTCAATTTTATCCATTTTTTGTTATTTTTTTCCTCCTTGAGGCAAGGTTTCACTATGCAGTTCAGGTTCTCCTAAAACTCACTTTGTAGTCCAGTATCTTTCTTTATAGCACAGATTTACTCCAGCATTTTTCTTTTTTTCTTTTAAAAAAGTAGCCTGTATATGTTCTGTTTGTTCATTCAAGTTTTTTTTTTTAATCATGTTTAATGCAGTAACAGTTCCTTACAGTTCTAACATTTTACTCAGGCATTATCTCTTTTCTAACTAGTAGACTAGTCTGTCAATTAGCAGTGTAATTTTCAGCCTCTGTATCTGTAGTGGAGTCTTAAATATTTCTGTCAGATGATTCTGCTATAAAGCTCTAAAATGTCACAGCATTGCTTTTCATTGTTTATGGCCAGGAGATCTTTTTTTTTAAACACTAAGTAGTATATTTATTAGAGAAAGAAGAAAGTTAAGAAATATCCTCATACCCTTCCCTAAGAAATTAGAAGCAAAAGACAGAATAAAACCAAAAACAAATAGAGGAAAACAGTAAAGATCAGAAAACAATCCCTTATCAAAATGTCAATATCATTTTTCATAAAAATTAACATTTTGATTCTTACATTTCTGTAGAAATACAGAAGAATCAGGATAGTCTAAACAGCTTTGATAAAGGAACAAAATTAGAGTTCCGACCCTCCCCAGTCCCATGATTTATCACAAAGTTATACCAATCATGATAAAATGGCATTGATATCAAGATAGACAAACCACCAAAGTATCAATATGAAGTCTCAAAATAGATACCCACATAACAGACAACTGACTTCTGGCAAAGATGCAAAAGCAATTAAGTGAAGGAAGGGTTTGTACCTTCCATAAATATACTGTAACAAATGGACATCCACATGCAAAAAACCCAAATCTTATGGCACATCCAAAGTTTCTTAAGCCACCCAGAAGTCAGCTCAAAATGGCTCACAGTGGTTTAAAGTAAATGCAGATGCATCCTGACTCATTGCTTTGGCCAGGGTCATTCTCCCTGGGATAAAAAGGCTGGGACAAAGTGTAGAAGAGAAGGCAGAACCTACAGAGATGCTCAGTGAAGGGAGGCATTGAATCTGCTTCTGAATGGGCTATATCGGTGACAAAAGAGGCCATTATGCTTTTTTAAAAACTGTGTTAACTATTTTTTATATACATGTACATACACATATACATGTTTTTTCTTTCAGCTTGTCACTCTAAGGAAACAATATGATGTTTACATAGACGTGTGATTTATGTATTTCACTAATAAGTATGTTCTCAAGGCACATCCATTTACCTATATAAGTGTCCAGTTTGGGGGCCAAGGATTTAGCTCAGTGGCTTAAGCGCCTGCCTGGCAAGCATGAAGTTATGAATTAGATCCCTGGTACAAAACAAAAAGCATCCAGTTCTTTATTGCTGAGTAGTATTCCATTGTATAGAAATACCACATCTTTTTTATCCCTTCCTCAGTCATTGGGTATTTAGGTTGTTTCCAAGATCTGGCTATTATAAACTGTGCTTCTATAAATATGGGTGCACATATATCGCTGTAGTATGATGTTTTTAATTCTTTTGGGAAGATAGAGAATAACTAGATAGATTAGGACCTCCAATCCTAATATTTTGTGGAATCTCCACACTGATTTCCACAGTAGTTGCACCAGTCTGCAGTCCCACTAACAGTGGAGAAGGGTTCCTTTGGCCCCACAGCCCCTCCAGCATTTGTTATTGGTTAATACTAGTCATTTTTTCTGTGGTGAGATAAAATCTCAGTATTGTTTTAATTTGCATCTCTCGAATGACCAATGCTGTTGAACATTTTTTCATGTATTTATTTGCTGTTTGTACTCTTCATCTGTGAAATATGTGTTCATCTCAGATGCCCATTTACGGATGAGGTCTTTTAAGTCTGGGAGGACTGATTTTTTTTTTTTTTTTGAGTTCTTCATATGATCTCAATAGTAATCCTTTATTTGAGGAATGGCTGGTAAACATTTTCTCCCATCTTGTGGGCTGTGTCTGTACTCTGTTGGTGGTTTCTCTTGCTGTGCAAAAGCTTTTCAGTAGGATGAGATACTATTTGTTGATTCTTAGCAATAAATGCTGTGCACTGGGCTTTATGCATGAAGTCTTTGCCTATACCAGTGTCTTCAAGAGTTTTACCTACTTTATCTTCCAGCAGATTTAATGTTTCTGTTTTAATATTAAGATCTTTAATCCATTCTGATTTTTACCTTAGTACATGGTAAAAGATATAGATCCAGTTTTAATCTTCAGCATGTGGAAAGCCAGTTTTTCCAACACCATTATTATTTCACTGGAAGAAAGGCTGTCTTCCAGTGAATGCATTTGGCACCTTTGTCAAAAACAAGGTGGCTTAATATGTCTGCGATTGTTTCTGCATCTTCTAATCTATTCCATTGATCTTCAGGTCTGTTTTTGTTTTGTTTTGTTTTTTGCCAGTACCACAGTTTTTATCACAGTAGCTTTATAGTATAATTTCAAGTCAGGGATTGTGATGTCCCATGTCTGGTTTTTGTTGCCCAGTATTACCTTTACTATTCTAGGTCTTTTCTGGTTCCAGATGGATTTTAGGATTGTTTTCTATAATGCTGTAAGATATGCTATTGGAATTTTGATTGAGATTGCATTGAATCTGTTTTGTAAGTATGGCCATTTTTACTATATTGGTTCTTCCTACCCAGGAGTATGGAGCATCTCTCCATTTTCTAATCCTCTTCATTCTCCTTTTTCAGAGTACTAGAATTTTCACTGTAGAGGTCTTTTACATCCTTTGTTAGATTGATTCCTAGGTATTTTATTTTTTTGGATGCTGTTGTAAAAGGTATTATTTCTCTGATTACTCTCACAGTGAGTTTGTTATATGTGTACAGGAAGGCTATTGATTTTTGAGTGTTGACTTTGTTACCAGCTACGTTACTGAATTTGCTTATTAAATATAGAAGTCTTTTGGTGGAGTTTTTAGGGTCTTTTAAGTAGAGTGTCATGTCATCTGCAAAAGGTAGTTTAACTTCCTTTCTTCATTCCTTTTATTTCTTTCTCTTATCTAATTGCTCCAGCTAAAATTTCCAGGGGTATATTGAATGAGTGAAGACTGGACATTCTTGTCTTGTTCCTGATTTTAAAGTGAAAGCTTTCAGTTTTTGTCCGGTTAGTATGATGTTGGCTGTTGGTTTGTTACAGATGGCTTTTATCAGATGGAGATAGAGACTATCTATTCTAATTTTCTATAGGGTTTTTATCATGAATGGGTGCTGGACTTTGTCAAAAGCTTTTTCTGCACCTATTAAGATGATCATATGATTTTTGTCCTTGGCTCTGTTAATATGGTGTATTACACTTACGAATTTATATATATTGAACCATCTCTGCATCCCTGGGATGAATCCCACTTGATCATGATATACAATCTTTTTAACACTTTGCTGCAGTCTGTTTGCCAGTATCGTATTGAGGATGATTGCATCATTGTTCATTAGGGAGATTGGCTTGTAATTCCCTTTCTTAGTTGGGTCCTTCTCTAATTTTGGAATCAGAGTAATGCTTGCTTCCAGGAATGAATTTGGGAGTATTGCTTCCCTTTCAATTCCATTAATGAGTTTGAGAAGTAGTGGTGTTAGATCGTCATTAAATTTCTTGTAGAATTCAGCAGTGAATCCATCAGGTCCTGAGCTTTTCTTTGTTGATAGGTTTTTAATTACAACTTTGATTTCATTTATTTACATTGGATTATTTAGGATTTTTATATAGATTCAGCTTTGGTAATTTATATGTCTAAGACTCTGTCCATTTTGTCTTTATTTTCCATCATATTAGAATACAGCTGGGATTTACTTTTTTAAAAAAGTTATTTCTTTAATGATAATAAAATATTTTTCAACTCATATCCTCCTTGCACATTGTATCATAACTACTAACGTGTGCTGCCATATATTCTTTCATCTGTTCCATTGCAAGTGTATACTATAAGAGAAATGAAGAGTACCAAGAAATTATACTACATATCATACTCTGTTTATTGAAGGGAATAAAACAAAACAATAAAATGAAATAAAGCAGTGAGAACAGTATTGGATTTCAAAAACAAGACAGAAGGAAATCCCCCATAGTTGCTATATTACATATTGTTGTCCTCTAAACATATGCTCAGACTACCAGCATTAGATTTGCAAAGTCAATGAAACAATACAAGCATTAAGTTGTTTTTGTACCTCAGTTGCTGTCATCGCAGCCTGTGTTCCTTGGAATCAGCTGGTTGCCTGGGAGTGCACAGAGGAAGGGCTTTTCTTGTCTCCCAGCCTGCACAGTGGCTGGCTCATTGGAAGGGCGGGTTGACTTCTTGGTTCTGCTCCCGGCACATGACTATATTGTATTCTTAATATTAAAATACTGTTTTTTATTTTTGTTTTTGACTTTTTGAGACAAGGTCTCCCTATGGAGTCCAAGCTGGCTGTTATGGTTTGTGTTTGCATGTCCTCTCTAAAGCCTCATATGGTCATGGGGATGCATTTTTTAAGGTGGCTGAGTCTAGCATTTGTGATTGGTTCATTGTCTAGTGCCAGGATTGGCAGTGTAAGTGCTGTACCCACTGGGGGGCAGGTAACTGGTACACAGTGTAAGGAAGGGAAGAAGGCATATTCTTGTCTCCTTTGGTACCTGCTGCTGTCATGAATGACTATCCCTATGCCATGCCATCTCCCTTGGAGACAGCTGATTATGGACTGAAACATCCATAACCTGTAAGCTAAATAAACATTTCCTTCCTTCATTTTAGGCATCAAATATTTTGTATCAACAATGAGAGAAAAGTAACCAACACAGTGACTTTGAACTTGCTATGTAGTCCTGGCTGGCCTCAAACTTGAGGCAATCCTTTTGCCTCAGCCTCCGAAGTGCTGCCATATATTCTTTCATCTGTTCATTGCAAGTGTATACTATAAGAGAAATGAAAAGTACCAAGAAATTATATTACATATTATACTCTTATTTATTTATTGAAAGGAATAAAAACAATAAAATGAGATTACACTATGCCTGGCCTAAAAATACTAAGAAATTGTACTACATATTTTCTACATATTATAGTATAGTTATGTATAATTAGTTACATATATTATAAATAATTAATATTAGGGTAAAATTATTAAATGATAGAATTTTTCTTGGTTTATGTAATTTTGAATGCTTTGAGTTGTTTTCAGGAGTAATTTCATCATTACTGATTTTACCTTGTAACCTGTTTGATGAATAACTATATTCTTGTAATTGAAATTTTTTCACTATTTTCTTAGTGGCCCTGTACATGCATTGTCAGTTTTAAATCCAGATTGTTGCTGGGCATGCTGGCACACACTTGTAATCCTAGCACTGGGGAGGCTGAGGCAGGAAGATTGCTGTGAGTTTAAGGCCAACTTGGGCTACATAGTGAGTTCAAGACCAGCTTGGATTACAACTTTTTGTTGTTGTTGTTGTTGTTACTGGGGATTGAACTCATGACCTCACACTTGCCAGGCAGGTGCTTGTGCTGCTGAGCTAAATCTCCGGCCCAAGACCAGTTTGAATTACATAGTAAACCTTGTCTCAAAAAAAAATTCAAATTGTCTTTTAGAATGGCTACCTACATTTTTGTCTGCTTAAAACTAGATAAGCACATTAAAACATGCTAGGGGGAAAAAGGTGATATGTAGTGCATATTGACTATAATGTACAACTGATGTTTTTAATAAGGGCAAAAGAATCAATTGTATAGTAAATGAATGAAAATTTCTGGCTGGGAGTGGTGGCACATGCCTGTAATCCTAGTACTTGAGAGGCAGATGCAGGAGAATCAAGCTAAGCCTGGGCTAGCTACATAGTGAGACCATGTGTCAAAAAAAATTTTTTTTCTTATTTTATCTTTAAATTAAAAGTATGTGTATATAGAAATGTATTTTGTTCTTGCTAGCGTCATTGATAAGAAACCCCTTTTCCTGGTACATGAGGCTGTCCTGATGATTCTGTGTGTGATTGTTAGATATTTTGTATTGGTTCACTTTTGCTTTGTAATAAACCATCGCAAAATTTGGTAGCATATAACAATTGTCATTTATTTTATTCACTATTCTTCAGTTTGCATTGTCTGTTCTTCCCATCTAGACAGGTTTAGATTATTTTGAGATTACCTGGACTGGATTCTCTCATGAATCTGTGGTTACCTACTGGCTAAATGCTTTGGACAAATTTCTATGATGACCAGTGGTAACCCATGCCTTTCTATAGTTTTTTTCTGGTGTATGTCTGTGTGTGGCAACTTAATTTGCTTTTTACTAGTAGGATATTCAAAGGTGAAGAAATTTAAGATCCCTATTCAGCTGGTTTGGAGTTATCTCAGAGTTTATCCTGGGTAGACCTGAGTCAATTAGCTGAGTCTCTATATAGTTCAGAGATGGAAGACTAGAAGTTGCCATGTGTTATTAAGCAGAACTGTTTGGGTACCTGGGAACAGAATGCAGGTTCAGCTGACAGCAAGAAAGTGACCTTAGTTCTGCAACTGCAAGAAACTGTTTTCTGCTGATAACCATGTGAATTGGGAAGAGGGCTAAGTACCAGAAAGAAAATCAGTCTAGTTGATTTTCCTTGAGTGGAATGTTAGGAGACTCAGAGTCTGTTCAGACTTAACATCCATTGAAACTAAGATAATAAAAAATATATGCTGGTCAGGCCTCTGAGTTTGTGATAATCTGTTGTGCAGCAATATAAAACGAATGAGATAGTGTAGGATTCCAGCACTTTTGTCTGGCTGTTGTCTGTAGCAATTGTGGAAACTACCACATCACTCACAATGTTCAGCACACAAACTCAAGACTCTTTATGTGATGGTGGCGGCCACAGTGTTCTCAGTAGCAACAAGAGGGTAAACCCCTCTGTCTAACTGCTTTTCAGGTCCCTGTTGGTCTCATATGAGAGCAGTCATTCTCAACCATGAAACCATTCGTTTCTCTCCCAGGCAATATTTGGCAGCGCGGCAATTTTAGTTCTCACAACTGTGGGATAAGGAGAGATGCTACTTGCTATATAGTATGTATAGGCCAAGATTGTATAATTCTTAGTCACAAAATTTTCTTGGTTTTTTAAAAGTTTTATATTTTACATTTAGGTCTATTAATCTCCTTTGAGGTTTTTTTTTCCTTAATTAGTTGCAAATTTTTATCAGCTTTTTTTTTAAGTTATAGGAATGACCAATTGGTCCAATGCTATTTGTTTGAAAAAGACTATCATCAAAAATCATTTCACTGGGGCTGGGGATTTAGCTCACCGGCTTAAGTGCCTGCCTTGCAAGCAGGCAGTCATGAGTTCGATCACCGGTACCAATAAAAAGGAAAAAGACAAAAAAAAAAAATTATTTCACTGTATTTTGTGTAAGGATCTGTTTATGGACACTGTTGTGCTTTGTTTTCTTACATGTCTGTCCTATCAATAACATACTACCTTGTTTCCTGTTGTATGATTTTAGTTAAGTCCCCAAATCAGGCAGTTGATACTTTTTTTGGTCTTTTTCCTTTTTATTGGTACCAGGGATCGAACTCACGACTGCCTGCTTGCAAGGCAGGTGCTTAAGGCAGTTGATTCTTGCAACTTTGTCCTTTTTTAGAATTGTTGTAGCTACTGGTTTTTACTTTTCTAGTACTCACTTCCACAGCACATATACCAAAAAAATTGGAACGATTCAGAGAAGTTTATCGTAGCCCCTGCACAAGGATGATGCGCAGATTCATGAAGTGTTTTTTACTTTTTGTGTACATCTTATTTTCAAAAATTTTAGTTGAGATTTAAGTGTGCTTTAAACTGACATGTTTGAGAATTGACGTTTGACTGTGTTGTCTTCCCTTCCATAAACGTGATATGTTTATCCATTTACTTAGGCTGTCTTTGGTATTTTTATTGACATTATCTTCATCATCTGCATTCTGTGTGTGTTAATATGTAACTACTTTAATTTTTTAGGAAGCTATAGTAGGTACTGTTGTCATTTTAACTTTCATTGTTGGTTGGTTTCATTAACATTTGACTTTTTGTTTAACAACTGTATATCCTATGAGTCCTTTGAGATTTTTCTAAGTGCAGACCATCATGTCATCTGTAAATAGTACTGCTTTATATTTCTTTTTGACATGTTTTCTTTTTGTTATCTATTCTTGCCTAATTTCACCAGCTAGAACTGCACATCCTATGTTTGGTGAGAGTAGCAAATACAAACATGCTTCTCTTATTTCCACTGTCAGAAGGAAAACCTTTAGTCTTTAATCATTGGTATGGTGCTGGTTCTAGTTATTTGGTAGATGGTCTTTATCAAGCTGAGAAAGTTCCTTTTTATTCCTAGTTTACTGAGTTTACTTTTTTGAAACAAGATCTTGTTAAGTAGTATAGGCTGGCCTCGAACTCTGTATGTAGCCCAGACTGGCATCAAATTCAATATTCTCCAGCTTTAGCTTTCCAGGTATACTGAGTTTTTATGATGAATATGTATTGAATTTGTTTTAATCTGCATTTGTTTGAGGAGTATCTTTTCATATACTTATTGGCCATTTTCCTTCATGAATTCTGTTATTTTAGTATTCCCTTTCTCCCTTTCCTTTCTTTTTATCTTTTTCTTTGTTTTCTCTTTTCTTTTTTCTTTCTGTCTTTCTTTCTTGGCGGTACTATAAATTGAACCAGGGCCTTTATATTGAGCTGCATCTCCAGCCCGTTTTAGTTTTTATTTTTTAGACAGGGTCTTGATAACTCTTGGAGTTACCCATGTTGCTTTGATTCTCCTGCCTCAGTGCCTTAAGAGTTCCAAAATTACAGGCATACACCACCATGCCCAACTTTATATTTTTATAAAGCTATTTGTAGCAGTTACAAACTTCAGAAAAATTATGAGTACTATACATAGAACTTCCTTTTAATGCATACATTAGTGTGCATGCCTTGTAATTAAGGACATTTGGCTGTGGTATGACTTGGATGAGTGTCTCTCAAAGAAGTATGAAAGTAACTTGCACGAGTTAAAGGCGTGGTCCCCAATGTAGTTCTTTTGGGAGGTGTTGTAATCTTGAAGTAGTGGAGCCTTATGAATGGTCCTTAGGTCACTGGGGAAATGCCATTGAAGGGAATTGTGGGACCTCATTCTCTAGTCTGCTTCCTTGTTTGAGATATGATGGTGTATTGCTGTTGTGACATGCTGTCCTCTCCAAAGGCGAATGGGACTACTTGATCTTAGACTTGAACCTTCAGGACCATGGGCCTAAATAAATCTCTCCATAAGTAGCTCATTTCAGGTGTTTTGTTGTTGTAACTTAGAGCCAACAGACATTCTACAGGTACTCAATACAGTTACCATATACCAGAAAGTTACATTGAAATATTATTGGTTTAATCTTCAGGTTAAAGTATGTGTTATAGTTTGTGTCAGGGTGCCCCCCAAGTCTCACATAGTCATGGAGGCTACAGAATCTAGCATGTGTGATTGGTTTGTTGTCTAGTGCTGAGATTGGTTGTGTGAGTGCTGCACCCTTCCCCCAGGGATGGATAAGCAGCATACAGTACAGGGGAGGGAAGGAAGTGTGCTTTTTCCTTTTTTACCCTTTTGCTCTTGCTGTTTGCAACCACCATGAACAGTTGACCCTCAGCCACATCACCCTGCCTTGGAGCCAGCTGAGTATGGACTGAGACCTCCAAAAACTGTAAGCTACATAAACCTTTTCTTGCTTCACTTTGGGCATTAGGTATTTTGTCTCAACAATGAGAGAAAAGTAACCAAGACAGTGTGTGTAATTATTTTTAGGTGTATGTCTTTCACACCTGAAGAATCAGGTTTAGAATTTTGTGGTGCAAGTAGTTGCCTTATATATTTGGTCTCTTGGTACATAACACTTCTTTTTTCCATGGCTTTTATGACCTTGGCTTTTTTGAAGATTACAGACCAATTATTTTACAGACTATTTATCAGATTGCATTTTCTTATGATTAAATTCAGCTTCCACATCTTTGTCAGGTATATTAACGAAGTGAGACTATGTTCTTTAGGGCATTCTTTCATGTAGCTTTATTATTCAGTTTGTCTTGTTACTAATGAAGTTTACCTTGATCACATACTAAAATGGGAACTAGCAACTGCAGCTTTCATCACTATAAAGGTCTTCTTTATCTTTTAACTTAATAATTACTTACGAGTAGGGACTTTGAAGCTCTTTGCTATCTCATTCTGCCTCCTAAATTTCTTATTTTTTTAATTTTATTTTTTGTAGTACAGAGATTGAATCCTGAATGCTTATTATGGCTTGCATTATTTTTTGATGAAGGAGAAGAGGAAGTAAAATATAAGTGTATATTATCTTTCATGCACAAAGAAACATAAATTAAACAAGCAACTACTGAAATTGGCTACCTGGCAGGGACAGGTAGCAATAGAATGGAGAGGTAGAGGACAGAGATGGTGTTGGAGGTGGTAGTATCCCTTTCTTTAAGTGTAAACCTTCTGTACAATTTTGACTTTTATAACCATGTTAGGTTTCACATGCTACAAAGTGAATCAAATAATGTAGACAAAGAATAAAAAATAAAAACAGGTTATAAACAGAAGAAAGGAAGTGCAATTCTATTTTCAACTATAAAATTCCTCTTGATAATGCCATCACATTGATTTCATTTTCTCACTGAAGATATACCTAAGTCTTTCCTGGGTGGTTACCAGCCATCCTCGTTTTCCCAGACTGATGAATTTCGTGGGTGAAGACTTTTAACTAACTCTGGAAAGTACCCGGCTCACTGAGCCAGTTAGTCACCCTTTTGCCCTTTTGGCATTTATGTGCACATTTTCTAAACAAGACATCTGTGTAGAGCACATTCAAGAACAGTTGCTTTAGCCAGGTGTGGTGGCGTACTCCTATAATCCCAGTGCTTAGGAGACCAGTCTGGGCTACATAGTGAGTTCAAGGCCAGCCTGAACTGCATAGTGAGACTGTGTCTTGAAATAAGTAAGTAAATAAGGGATTTGACTTAGAATTCCGTAAGATAGTATTATTACACTCTGCAGAACTACTTCTGAGAAGCATGATGTCATTCTGATTTCTTTATATATGGTGTGTTCTTTCTGACTAGATATTTTTTTATCCTTTTTATCTTGTATTTTTTATCTTGTATTTGGAATTCATGATATGGTCTTCTTTCATTATTCTGAGTCTTTTTGCCTTAATGAAACCTGAAAATTCAGGTCTTTCTATTTTTTTTTTTTTTTTTGGTCTTTTTCGTTTTTATCGGTACCAGGGATCGAACTCACGACTGCCTGCTTGCAAGGCAGGCGCTTATGGCACTGAGCTAAATCCCCAGCCCCTGGTCTTTCTATTTTATATTATTTCATTTTCAGATTTCTCTTTATGGACCTTCTCCTTGTGTGGTACTTTGCTCATGAAGCCTTCTCCCCCTTTCTTTTAATCAATTCTCTGAGAAAAACCCTATTTCTTGTTTCAGGTATCCTCTTTTAGTTTCTCTTTGGTTTTGTGTGAAAGGGTCTTGCTATAGTTCAGGCTGGCCCTGAACTCATATAACCCAGGATGGCCTTAAACTTGGGGTGATCCTCCTGCCTCAGCCTCCAGAGTGCTGGGATTTACAGGCATGTGCCAGCATACCCAGCTTTTAGTTTCTAGCAGATTGCATATGTTTGCTTGTTTATCTATTTTTTAAAAATTAGCACACTTCTTATGGCTTATTTTGGGACATTTTCACAAAGTTTATTGTGACATAAACCTCTTTCAGTTCTTCACTTTTGTTTGGGTTACCGTTTATCTAACAGATTTTTTTGTTATTGTTGTTGGTATTTTTCTTTGAAACACTGTCTTGCTATGTAGTTTTGGTTGGCCTGAACTCATTACATTATCTAGGCTGGCCTTGAACTTGTGTGATCCTCCCACCTCAGCCTTCCTAATGCTAGGACATGTAATAATTTCGGCCAGATAGCTGACAGTCTTTGGTGGGTCATTCATAGTGTTAATAGGTGGTTCATTTAGAAATGGCTTGCCAGCCAAACATATTCCAGGTCCTTTCCTCAAGGAACTGAATGTACAGCCAAAAAACAATGCTTAAAGTTTATTTGAAAAACGAAAGGTGAAAGGGTAAGGGAAAAACTGGCTTTGCAGTGTGAACTTGGATTAAACAAAAGAGAAAAAGATCAAAAAGTACAGCCACAGTGTGGTGGCGCACATCTGTAATCCCAGCACTTGGGAGACTGAGGCAGAAGGATCATTGCCAGTTCAGGCCAGCCTGGGCCACACAGTGAGTTTCAAGCCAGCCTGAACTGTATAATGAGACCCCGTCTCAATGAATGAATGGGTGAATGTACACCCTGAGTCTGGGAGACTCAGGCTGGGCTACAGTGAAAAGTTCATGACAGTGGGCCCCTCTTGGAACCTGTGTCCTCATATATCATCCACATCTTGTGGGAAGCCACATGAAGTTCTGTATGCAGGATCTTGGGAATTATTTGATGCTGTACTGGGCTCTTGGAATTGACAGGTTTGGCTTATTTCTCCAGCCAGCTTTGCCACACTGTACCTTCTACTTCATTTCCCCTACAGACATAAATCCCCATAGTTCTTTGTAGGGTGCAGGAGTAGAGTTTGTGTTCTGTAGCTTCTTTAAGCTAAAAGGAGCTGTATACCTTACCTACTGGGGATTATATGCTCTCCAGTACGTTGGCATGCTGTGCCTCTTTGGCTGAGTTCAGGAAAGAAAAACCTGGCAAGAAATGAGAAAAGAGCCTGTGTGGTGGTACACTCCCGTAATCCCAGCACTTGGGAGGCTAAGGCAGGAGATTGTTGCGAGTTTGAGACTAGCCTGGTCTACAAAGTGAGCTCAAGGCCAGCCTGAGCTTATGCATAGCAAGACCCTATCTCAAAAAGAAGAAAAAAAGAAATGAAAAAAGAGTGACCATTAAGCTACTGGTTTGAGAGGAGAAAGGAATTAAAGGAACTTTTTAAAGCCCAAATATGGGGAGCATATTGATTTCCATGCTTACCGTAGAGAATACTGTGTGTTAGATAAGTATATCAGATAAATTATCAAGAGTCTGAGAGTTACAGCCTTGTGAGATCTTATTTACTTCACTGTAGCAATACTAGAGCCTTGTTTTCTGATGAGAAATAAAGACACAGACACCACAAGGAGCCTGCTGTTGTGATCATTCCACGATGGCCTGCCCTGAGTCTCCTAGACCCAGGGTGTACTTTTATTTTTCTCATTTTTTCTTTTCCTGTCTTTTCATTACGTTTTCTTTATTTTTGTTTGGCTTTCGTTTTTTTGGTTTCTTGAGACAAGGTCTCACCGTGTAGCCTAAGCTGGCCTTGAACTTGCAGCAATCCTCCACCAAGTTTCAGGCTAGCCGGAACTACATTCAGATACTCTGTCTCAAAAAGAAAAATAAATAAATAAAACCTCTAGATTCTTTGAAAAACTTTATCGAGAGGTGTAATTTCTTAGGGTTCTACAATTTTGTTTGAAATATCCATGTGCATTTCCTTTGTATGTGTGCTTTGTGTGCATGCCAGATATTGAACCTAGGGCTTTGTTGCTACATTCCAAGATCTTTTTTTGTTTTGTTTTGCCTTTTTTGAGACAGGGTCTCATTGTACAGTTCAGGCTGGCCTTGAGGTCAGTGTGTGTATATATATATATGTGTGTGTGTGTGTGTGTGTGTGTGTGTGTGTGTGTGTGTGTGTGTGTGTGTGTGTACTCATGACTTGTGTGTGTGTGTGTGTGTGTGTGTGTGTGTGTGTGTGTGTGTGTGTACTCATGACTTAATGCTTGCCAGCCTGATCTCAAACTTAAAACAAGCCTTCTACTCAGCTTCCTGAATGCTGGGACTATACACGTGTGCCACTACACCTGGCTTCTTTCATTGTTTTGAGACAGGATCTTATTAAGTTGCCAGGAACTGGCTGGCCTGGAACTTGGTGATCATACTGTCTGAAGAAGAAATTCTGATTTCTAAAACGCGTCTAGACCCAGGGCTTCAAATGAGAGATAGCAAGTCTGTGGACAATATCTGTAAGAAACTTTGCTTGAAGTGTGTACAACAAATCACAGATGAGAATTGTTTTATTTCTGGTTGATGGAAACTTTTCCCTTTTTTTGTTTTGTTTTGTTTTGTTTTGGTGCTGGGAATTGAACTCACTGCCTTGCACTTGTCAGGCAGGCACTGTGCCACTGAACTATATTCTTGGCCCAGAAACTCCTTTCTTGTCACTAATGAAAACTCAATTTCTCTTCTTTATAGTCCAAGAATTTGTTCATTAAAAAAATAACAGCTCTTCTTTTTCTTTCTTATAACATTGAAATGGCTTGTGAAAATTCAAATTCAATCATTTTTTGTATCACATATTCTTAAAAAATAATAAAGCCTTTTCTCAAGCATATGTGGAGTTCACATTACTAGTGTTTTTAGCATTTACATTAAAAAATTACAATATCATTAAAAGACTAGTCTCAGTTTTTCAAAATTGAGTTTTGACTTTAAATCTGTGACTGTCTGTACATCTTCAATATTTGTTTATTATGTGGTGTAGTAGGGATTGAAGCGCACTGAGCTGCTTCCCCAGCACTTCTTTAATTTCTTGAGACAGTTGCTGAGCCTGGGCTCAAATTTGTGATTTTCTTGCTTCAGCATCCAGGAATGTGGAAACTACAGATGTATACTACCACATTCAACATGTGTTTTTTGTAATACAAATTTTGATAATATTTATGTCATGTTTCATAAAACCACTGTAACCCAATTTTATTAGAATATAGTTCACAGACCATACAACTCATTTTTTAAATATATTCATAATCTATGCAGCTATCACTAGGATCTAATTTCAGAACAGTGCAGCATTCCAAGAAAGAAGCCCCATTCCTTTTAAGTGGAATCATTCCTGTTCTGTCCTCATAGCCACTACCAACCACTAAAGTACTCATTTATTAAGTACTTTTTTTCCTTGCTTTTGACTGTTTGTGACTTTCCCATGTTAGAATCAAGTTCTACAGAAAATAATGTTGAAACTTACTGGAATTGGATTGAATTTACAAATAACTGGGAAGAAATGACATTTGTACAGTTTTAAATCTTCTTAAGTACATGGTGTAGCTCTCCATTTATGTAGGTTTTAAACTTTCTCAGAGTTTTTTATGTTTTCATAAAATGGTTATATTTCTTTTGTGGAATTTGTCTCTGGATAGTTTATGTTCATTGTTAAAAATTACATTTTCTCATTGGTTATGTTACTGTTGATATTAGGATCACCTTTTTTTATACTGGAACTCAAACTCAGAACCTTATGCTTGCCAGGCAGGCACTGTACCACTGAGCTAAATCCTCAGCCTTAATGTGATTTTGAATCTTGTAAGTCTGGCTGAATTTTCTCAGTAGATCTATGTCTCTTGGTTCTTCATTGTAGGTAAATTATGCTATCTGGAAATTATACTACTCTTGTTCATTCTTGTTTTTTATTTTTATTATGCATTGGTTTGGATATTAGGACTGTTATATGCTCATATGTTCTTAGTTTTTAATAATTTATATTAAACAGCCTTCAAATTAGTCTTTACCTTAGCAACAGTCTAGATTTCTGCTCTGGAAAGGTTTTTCAGACCCATAAAGAAAATTTAGGCATATGTAAAAACATTTTTTTTTTTTTGATACTAGGAACTGAATGCAGAGTGTTTTGAGTGCTTAGATAAGTGCTGTACCACTGAGCTACATCTCAAGTTCTTTTTATTGTTCTGCTTTGAGACAGAGGGCCCTAAGTTGCCAGGGCTGCTCTTGAATTTGTACTCCTCTTCCTCAACCTCCTGAGTACCTGAGAGTATAGGCATGTGCCATTATCCAAGTTGCTTGCCTGAGAGTCTAATCCAGGCAGTGTAAGCTTTGTCACTCTAAATTTTAGTTCCTTTTTGTTCACTGTGTAACTCACAGGAGTTTTTAAATGTCCTATTTAGGTTGGTTTATTACTGATGGTGCTTTTTTCATTATTATCTCTTTCCAATTACTTTTATTAAATATATTTTATACATTTAACAGACATGTTAATAAAAGAGAAAAACTCAGCTCAAAAGAGTACAAAACACTTGAGTAGATTCAAAAACTCAGCTCAAAAGAGTACAAAACACTTGAGAGGATAATAGTATAGCCAATGAGCACATAAAGTAGTCAACATCTTTACTTATCTGGCTGGTGAAAATTAATACCACAAGGAGATATTGCATTCCCACTAGAATGGCTAAAGTAAGACTGTTGACAGCACCAAATAGTGGTGACTGACAGTGCCAAATGTGGATGTAAATCTTTGGAAATCCACTTTACAAGTTTTGTTTTTGTTTTCCTGTTATTGTGTGTTGAATGCAGGGTCCTTGCATTGAGTTACACCCCACTCCTTTATTTGTTTGGAGATAGAATCTCAGTTACTCAGCCCAGGCTGGACTTGAACTTCAGCCCTCCTGCCTCAGCTTTATAGACCACAGGAATTACAGGCATGTGCCACCATCCTCAGTTTTTACAGTATTTTATTTTATTTATTTTAAGTTTTATTTTAGAATAAAACCAAGCAAAACAATAAAGCAAATCAAAATAAGATAGTGTAACATCTTGACATAGGATTTCAAAACAAGATAATAGGAAATCAACAGTAATTACCATAATGCCTCTTGCTCTCTTCAAAATAGTTGCCCATACCTTCAGACAGTAAAATCAACCAAAAAAGAATCAGAATTGAACCAATAAAAACAAAACAATGAATGCGGTATAGGACTTCAAAACAAGATAATAGTAAATCCAAAATGATACCATAATACATCTTGTTATCTTTGAACTAGCTGCCTGTGCCATCGGTACAATAAAATCAAACAAGATAAAACAGAATAAAACCCAACCAAACAAAACAATGAGAATGATACAGGATTTCAAAACAAGGAAATCCCCCATAGATGTTACATTGCATATTGTTATCCTCTGACTAGATGGTCAGACTGCTGGCTTTAGATCTGCAAAGCAAGTGAACACTAAACACTACAATCAGTAAGTTGTATTTTACTTCATTAGCTGTCATCACATCCTGTGTTTCTCCAGATCAGCTGGTTGCTTACAGGGGCAAAGGGATGGACATTGGCTCTTCTTGTCTCCCTGCCCTTGTGCCAGAAGGGGATGGCGTCTGACTCTTCCCCCATTCAGCCCACGTGGCGCTGACACAGGAGGTTTTAGCTCGTTGTTGACTTCTTGTTCTCCTGACCCACAGTCCACAAATTGTACCGACTCACAGAAGAGGGCTGGCATCTGACTTTTCTCCATGCATGGCTTGGCCATATTTTATAGATTACGTCTCATCCTTCATCTTAATAGACAAAAACTTGAAAATGACCTAAATGTCTGTCAAAAGGAAAATATATCAGTTGTGTATATGAATACTTCAATAAGACATAATGAACTAACAATGTATGCAGCAATGTGGATGATAGGGTGATAGTATAAGTGTTAGTCTGAATGGAACAAGCCAGATAAAGAGGTGTATAATGTAAGATTTCAATTAAAGGAAGACCAAGAACACCTGTTGCCCTAATTAATGGGATGGGAAGGGTAGTACAGTTGGTGGTTGAATAACAGCTACAAGAAACGTTTGGAGTGCGAGAAATATCCTGTATCTTTTTTTTTTTTAATTTTTTTGTCTTTTTTCTTTTTATCGGTACCGGGGGATCGAACTCAATGACTGCCTGCTTGCAAGGCAGGCGCTTATGCCGCTGAGCTAAATCTCCAGCCCCCAATATCCTGTATCTTAACATATATTCCTCAAACTCATCAGATGATACACATAAGATCTGTCAATTTCACTAAATATAAATTATACATTAATTTTAAAAAATAGGAAAAATGATACGATAGGTAAACACTGAACCAAAGATGTCTTCTAACATAAGCACAATGTAGTTACTCAACTTGGAAATTTAATATTACTACTAGACACTTTTATCTAGTATATTGTTTATATTCAGATGGCCCAATGTCTTGCAATTTGTAAGTCTTAAAGGTCCTCATTACCTCCCTTAATTATGTATTGATGGATGTGTTAATTTGATTGTGTGATTTTGATTGGTAGTCATTTCATAATGCATATGTATATTAAATCATTGTCTACCTTGAATATATACAATTTTTATTTGTCGGGTATACTGCAGTAAAGCTAGAGGAAAAAATAGAAAAAGAAGGGCCAGGGATTTAGCTCAGTGGCTCAAGCACTTGCCTGGTAAGCATGAGGTTGTGAGTTTGATTCCCAACACCAAAAAAAAAAAAAAAAAAAAAAAAGTAAAAGATCAGGCAATAATCCCAGTACTGAGGTTTTGGTAGGAAGATTGCTGTGATGTTAAGGCTAGCCTGGGCTGTACAGTGAGTTCAAGGAACACCATTCATTACCTTTTAAATTTTTTATTTTTTAAACACTTGCTTATAGAAAATATCATTGCCAAAAAAAGAAAAGAGAAAGCTGTTGAGTCTGAGACACATTTTCTAGTACCTAATAACTTTCAATAGCTCTATTTCTTTTTTAACAAACTTGCAGTTAGTACATAAGAGTTAATTAACATCAAACTAGTACAGTTTATAAAGCAGTATTAATGAGAATTAGAATTGCTTTTATTTTCTTGAAAGTTTTGTTCTTCTGTTTGATTTATACTGGAGATGTGAAAGGCTTTAGAAATCTTTCATAGTTTGAATTGCATACAATATACAGGTGATATTTCTGTTTGCCATAGTGCTGTACTCAGTATTATGGTTCTTCCTCCACTCTAAAATCTAGAGGAAGGACATTTTGATTTAGCTGTCAGTAAAGTATTTAGTACTCCAATCTGTTTCTTATCTCTCTCCCAAGATAGGATCTTCTACTCTGATACCCCGGGGTCCTCAAATTCTCCATCTGCTAGTTAGCCTCCCAAGTAGCTGTGATTATAAGCAAATAGCTCTGGACCTGGCTAAATGTTATTTTCTTGATCATGCAAAAAATTATATGTTGCTGGGTATAGTGGTGCACTCTGGGGATCTGAATCAGGAGAATTGCAAGTTTGAGCCCAGCCTGGGCAACTTAACAATTTATGAGACCCTGTCTTAAAATAAAAAAGGACTGGGAATATATTCAGTACAGAGACCCTGAGCTCACTCACCATTATCACCCCCCCCCAAAAAAAAAGAAAGAAAGAAAGAAAAGATGGGAGATGTCACAATGATAGAGTCCTCCTGGTTTTATACAGCAGTATAAAAATAAATAAATACCTAAGCCACACTGTGAGAATTTAACTGCTTGACTCATTGTATGATAAATATTTCTCCTGTAACTAATTATTACATAGCTTTCTTTCAAGTGGTCATTCACTTATCTATCAAGTATTTTCTTGATGGAAATACTTTATCTTTTGTTTGTAGACTTTTCTCAGTTACATCCCCAGCCTTCTGACCTCAGCCTCCTAGAACTGGCATTATGGCCATAAACCAAAACTCAGACTTTTTTATTAAACTCTGGTGAGCACATAGGACACAAATGACCATCTAATAAGTTGAGTAAAGTGACAGCACCCTTGTAACTTGCACTCAGCATGGCCCATAGCCAATAGCCCCATGTGCTTCGCCTAGAGGTAACTGCTATTCTCTTTTTGTGGAAATTCATTTCTTTCCTGTTCCCTACCTGTGTCTGCATCCCTAACCTGTAGTTTAGTTTTACCTGTTTTATAGAAAACTTTTTACAGACTGGGGGTTTAGCTCAGTGGCGTAAGCAGTTTGCGCTTGGCAAACGTGAGGTCATGAATTCGATTTCTGGCACACACAAAAAAAATAATAATAAACTTTTTACAAGTGGAACCATTGCACTTTTGTGTGTAGAGGTTTGTTTGCTTTTGTCTAGCTTTTTTCCCCCTTAAATATTTTATTGAGACCAGTCCATATTTTTACAGATTAACCTGGTTCTTTTTTTTTTTTTTTAACTTACACTACCACTCATGGAATGCAATGCCTTTTATTGAATCCTTTGTATAAATGCTATAACTATAAACATTTTAGTTCTTTCTTATGTGTATATGCATGTTTTTCTTCAGAAAATCCAAACCTGGGAGTGAAATTGCTGAGTTACAGGATGTTTGTATCGTTAGATGAACCAAATAATGCCAAACTATATTCTCAAGTGGCTGAATCAGTTTTCAGTACACCTGTTCTGTATCACCCTTAGCTCTACTTAGTATTGTCGGACTTAAACTTCACCCATTTTGGTAGATGCAGTAAGGAGTAATCTGAAAGTAGCTTTGTTTTTCCCATGCTGGAGTTGGACCCCAAGGCCTTGCACATACTGGGCAGACACTCTTTATCTATCACTGAGCCATTGAGCTACACTCCAAACCATCTGTGTGTTCTTAACTTTTGTGATTTTGTGTTTTTTGTTAGTGGGATTAAATATCTTTATGTGTCTTTTGGGCATTTGGATATTCACCTTTATGTAGTATCTGGTTCCACATCTTTTTTCCCTTCTGGGTTGCCTCTTTCTTACTGATATATGTTGTCTTAATTGGTAACATGTTGCAGCTGTATTCTTCATCTGTGTAGGTAACTTGGCCTTTTTGCTGCATTAACACACTGTAGTCCCTTTTGGTGAGCAGGTCTTAATTTTAGTGTAGTTGAATTGTTAATTTTCTCCTTTACCAAGTTAATACTTTTTATATCTTAGAAATGATGTTCTTGGATTAAAAGGTACACAGTTTGAACATTCCTAATGGCAAAAATCCAAAATCCAAATTTTTTAACTGCCAATGATGTGATACATGAGAACTTCTATATCTGTATCTCAAGTGATGGGTCACAGTTAAAATGCAATAGCGTTAAAAATATTATATGAATTATGCTATGGGTGTAAGTTGTATGTAAAACATAAGTGCCATGTAAGATTTGGGTTCTAGTGCCAAGATATCTCATTGAATATATACAAATAATTCAAAATCTAAAGAAATGACCAGAACCCAAAATATTTCTGGCCCAAGCATTTTGGATAAGGGGTGCTCAACCTTTCTTGTTTACTGTCCCATAGACAGTGTTTGAACTTTTTTTCATACCATCATCATTTTACCAGTATGATTTTTTTCCTTGATGTTGGCCACAAGTAGAATTTTGGGGTTAAGATTGCCAGTGACTTTGTCTATGAGAATTTTTTACTCTATGGTGTATTTTTAAGAGCTAGAATCCTGATTTTACCTACTCTTTAACATACATTTATTCAGTGACAGATATTCAGCCGTTTGTCCTACCTTACCTCTTTTTCTCTCTTTGCAGTTCTCAATATTTATTTATAATCTTTTCCTGGATTATTTTTCATTTTTATTTTTTGCAGTGCTGGAGTTTGAACCCAGAGCCTTGTGCATGCTAGCTAGGCAAGTGCTTTACCTCTGAGCTACATCTTCAGCCTACTTCCTAGATTTCAGGTGGAAGGCAATTCCTGAGTTCTCTTTGAGAATAAGCAGAGTCATCTTCAAGACTGTGCAGGGAACTTAGAGCTCTCCTGTTAACTGTAGCAAGTTGTCACTGTTTGATAAGATTTAGCTCATCTGTATTTTTCAATGAACTTTTATTATAGACAAACTCTTCTTTTTACTTCCAGACTTCCCATGGTTGCTAGAATAAAATTGCTAAAACTCAGATCATTTCCCAAGCTAACATTCCGTAGAGACTGCAGAACAATCCAAATCTCAGTTGCTTCACACACTGTCTTATCATCTACCCTCTTGCTGTCCAGCCTGTGATGTATCTAGTTTCCCACATCCCTACTGAAGTCTAGTTTACCGAATTTGTAATATTTTTCACATTGGCTTATCCAACTACCTAGAACTTCCTAATGTCTCCCCTACGTCCAGACCTTCTCACTAGTAGTTGACTTCTTTTAAAATTCAGTTCTAGGGGCTGGGGATTTAGCTCAGCGGCATAAGCGCCTGCCTTGCAAGCAGGCAGTCGTGAGTTCGATCCCCGGTACCGATAAAAAGGAAAAAGACCAAAAAAAAAAAATAAATAAATAAATAAATAAAATAAAATAAAATAAAATTCAGTTCTAGCAACACATCCTCTTGGGAAGCCTTTCCTCCCTGATCTCTGTTCATGGACTCTTGTCCCCTTTCCCTGTACTCAGTGGATTAGATGGCTCCTTTCCTGGGCTGTTGCAGCTCTCAGTGTATACCTCTGTAACTTTCATTTGTATTGTAATCCATTTGATCTCTCCTTACTCAGATGAGTCCCTCAAGGTTAGGGCCCAATTTCTGCTTTCACCACCACCTGGAACTAGCTCCATTTAACAGTAGTTTATCAGGGGTGACCTATATATGTTCAATGAAGGATTAAATGCAAAAGTATACATAACTTTCTGAATGTTTATGGTAGGAACTTGCTGAGAAAGAGCTTAGTAAATATAGAAACCGAGGAAAATTCTGAATCCCAGGCTCAGTAGTAGGGTACTTGGCTAGCATATGTGAAGTCCTGGATTGTATCCCCAGCATTGCAAAAACAAGTGAATACTAAATCTCTCTTCCCTAAGAGCATATGAATTTAAGAATGACAACTGTGCTTATAGAATTTATAGGAATTTGTTCACCTGAGTTGTAACTTTTTGTCACAGAAGGATGCCCTGCAGTGGTCTCGAAATACAGCTGCAGTAGAGGGAGAAGAGCCTGAGGACTCAGCGGATGTGGAGAGCTGTGGGTCTAATGAAGCCAGCACTGTGAGTGGTGAAAATGATGGTAAGTGCTGTAACAAGATGAGAGAAAACCTCCAAGCAGTCTCTAGGAAGTAATCTTTATTTCTTTCTCTTCCAGTGTCTCTTGATGAAACATCTTCAAATGCATCCTGTTCTACAGAATCTCAGAATCGACCCCTTTCCAGTCCCAGGGACAGCTATAGAACTTCCTCTCAGGTTAGAAAGGACAGTTTGTGACCAACCTGGGAGAATGAATGAGGAGGGCAGGCACAAGACAGGATTCTTCCTCCTGCAGTTGGCTGGGGCATGTTTGAAAACTCGGGAAAATAGTTTATTCTTTATCTTAGTACCATTTAAAAGTGTACCAGGTCAGATGTGGTGGTGCATGCCTGTAATCCCAGTACTCGGGAGGCCGAGGTAGGAGGATTACCTCGAGTTCAAGGCCAGCCTGGACTATGTAGTGAGTTCAAAGCTAGCCAGAACTACATAGCGAGAAGCTGTTTAGAAAAAAAGTGGACCATAGAAAAATGTCACATTAGGTCCAATGACAGAATTGAGTTTTCTTCCCCTTCACTTCCCTGGAAATTTCTGTTTGTTCTTCTGAAACACATGTAAGCATCCAGGGGGAGTAAAGTACAATGCAGAATGGTAAGAACATGAACTTGGGAGTTGGTTCATGTGGGAGTGGTGGCCAGGCCACATACTAGCTCTAGCAAGTTCCTTATCTGTAAAATGGGGGAAACAATACCTTTATTGCAGTTTAGAGTGATGCTTCATAGTGGTGGGCACACAGCACAGTATTCTTAGTGCTATTTTCAGTCTTAACTGGCAGATTTGACTATACATGAACTAATTCTTCCACTAGAGAGGGGTAGGATAGGGTGGAGAAAGAGTACTGTTATGGCTCTGCAGATGACATAGGCTCACTTTTCTGTACCTTCTGGGAATACAGGCAAACAAACAAAAGAAAAAGACTGGGGTGATGCTGCCTCGAGTTGTTCTGACTCCTCTGAAGGTAAACGGGGCCCACGTGGAATCTGCAGCAGGTATGTGTACTCTCATGGTTGTGGTGTTCTTTCCTCAGGTCCTGGGGACCTGGCCTCCCTCTGTCAGCATCTCTGACCAGCAGTATGTAGAGCTATTGAGCCAGAGCCATGAGACAGACCTGTCCTTTGTGGAGAGCAGCACAATGTGATAGTGAGGGCTGCCGTAGGACCTCCTGCTGTACTCTGCCGTGTGCCCTCCTCTTTGCCTCCCAGGAAGGATTGTGCCAATGCTTTGTAAAAGGTGTAGTGCTGTGCAAACGAAGGCAGCGGTTTGGCATCATTAAGGTGATACTGTAAAGCCAGACCATAAACTGTTGATTTCTGCCAGCCCAGGGCTGGGAGATGGAAGCACCCCAGTATTGCTGGCAGCGTGTCAGGGAGAGCTGGGAGAAGTGAACTTGTCTGACAGCCATGGGCGCGGCATGTGATGCTTTTGACCAGTGGAATGCTGTGCCTTCAGGGTTCTCGGGCCGCCACGCCGATGGCGAGAGTGGCAGCCCGTCCAGCAGCAGCAGCGGCTCTTTGGCCCTGGGCAGCGCTGCTATTCGTGGCCAGGCCGAGGTCGCCCGGGACCCTGCCCCGCTCCTGAGAGGCTTCCGGAAGCCGGCCACAGGTGAGTGGCTTGGCACTCATTTCTCTGCCTGTAAAGGGGCCCCCCGCAAGCCTAGTGAGAAGATGATGTCATCTACTCTAGCTCTAGTTTATTCTTGGGTAGCTCTCTATTTTTTGTTTCTACCTTCTATATTGGTCATTTCATGTCTGGATCTCTGCTAGGCCTTGAGTGAACTTGTAGGCAGAGATGGTGCCACACCGCTCCTGGTCTGTCCCTGTATAGTAGTGGTGGTGAGCCTATGACGCGTGTGCTCCAGCAATCTGTTGGTATCATTGAAAGCTCTAAAAGGTTCACCATCACTGCTGTAGGGCATACAGTACCTGCCTTGGTATAATTCTTTGTAACTCGTTGCATGAGTGAAAATTGCTTCTGAGCTTCTCTGTGAAAGATTCCCATATCTTTTTCTTTGATAGCATCCTATAATGCCTGCTGTCAGCATCCAGGCTCTACCAAACTCTTGCCTCTTATAACTGAGTTAGTGTGTTGAATGGAAACTTTGAGTTGTGGGATTACACACAAAGTCAGTAATGCTACATTGTATACCTCCTGCAGTGAGATTATCTGCAATGCTAATATACTATTTGCTATTTCAGGATTTATTTCTTATGGCACACGTGCTATGAGTGTTTGTAAGTGGGCCACATGAAACCATTAAGAAGACTTAACTTTGGATTCTGAAAATTAGAATAAATCATTCCTCAAGCAGGAACTAGGTTTGCTGTCTTGCTGCTTTTTCAAAGTCATCAGCAGTGCCCTGTCTAAAATCTCACATCTCTCTTTGTAATTATTTTTTTTTAATAAAAGACACATTTGTTTGAATTTTCGAGAGGTACTTTGAACAACCTTCAGTATATTTCAGCCTAAAAATCATACCTCACAAAAGGCTTCTGTAGGTTTTTATGTAGTATTTTAACTAGATTTGTTTTAGACAGCTTTCATCCTTTCTCCAGTTGGGCTCTGTAGAGCCTGTTCTGCAGCCTCAGAGGGAAGCTCAGAACCTGCTCTTGCCTGGTTTTCTGAGGGGAAAGCGTCTTCTTCCGGCTGTCATATAGTATGGTACAGAGTGTTGTCCACAGGGTCCAAGCCTGAGTCTTTATTAGGTTCGATGGCACCAGCAGTAACCTGGAAAGAAGAGTTGTAACATACAGATTGAGATGGATTGGAATATTGAACATACTGTGTACAGAACAAAGTTCTGGGTAGAGTGGGTGCTGCCACCAAAGTTTTCCCACAAGTTGGCATTTGTTCATTTGTGTTTTTATTTCTGTTGTTTTCTTTAAATGAGTTGAAAATATGTACCTTGCTTCAAAAATCACAGGTCAAGTGAAACGCAATAGAGGGGAAGAGATAGATTTTGAGACTCCTGGGTCTATTCTTGTCAACACCAACCTCCGGGCCCTGATAAACTCTAGGACCTTCCATGCCTTGCCATCACACTTCCAGCAGCAGCTCCTCTTCCTCCTGCCTGAAGTAGACAGACAGGTACAGATGCCTAGCCTCCTTTTGGCCTCTGTCTACATGGCCTCCTCTTCTAAGTTTTCTTACTTGTTTTCACTTTTTTTTCCTTAAAACTTCTAGATGGGAACAGATGGCCTATTGCGCCTTAGCAATAGTGCACTTAATAATGAGTTTTTCACCCATGCGGCTCAGAGCTGGCGGGAACGCCTGGCTGATGGTAAGTAGATTCTGTCTCAGATAGTGACGTTTGGCTCTGCCACATGTGGCGTGATTTTTTCTGATATGTAAAGGCCTTGCACTCAATTTTCATCAGTCTCTCTTTGTCAAGGATTATTTAGCATAATACAGGCTTTCCTCACAGTACTGATAAATGTAATGGGTATTGATGTGCCACACAGCTCTGAAAAGGTAACTGGACTTCCACTCTCTTGGAAATACATTGTGCATTTCCTTTTTCATGAAAATATACATACCTGTTCCAGTAATTGTGGCATTGTCTGAAAGGAGAAAAGTGCTTTGTGATGTTGACCTGTTAAGTTTCACCATTCACCATTCTCTTCTTGGGCATAATCACTTGGAGTATATGTTGGTTTCTTTTATTTTTATGTGGAAGCTACTTGGGGAATGTCTTAAGAGGACTCTGAGACACCTATGGGGTTAATGCCTCCTGGCAGGACTTACATACAGTCAAACTCAGGGCTATAATTTATTATTGCAAAAGAATATAGAACAGAATCAGCAAAGGAGAAGAAATGGGGTAAGATACAGGAAAAGCCAGATGCAAGCTTCCAAAGACCTCAGTGTGAAGGCACACGGAACACATTTAATTCTTCCAGAAATAAGTTGTGACAACACAAGTAAATATTTTCCAATGGTACTTATTAAAGACTTGGTGTCCAAGGTTTTTATTTGGGCTAATCATATAGACAACTACTGGCCAGATTCCAAAAAGGAAAGCATAAACTATTTTTGGCATCAACAGTTCAGGGACAATGAATCACTCCTGTCAGAATGGTTGAAAATCTTGAAATATAAGTTCCATGTGTGAGCCAGAGGCCATCCTTCTAAGTTGGTCCCTTATAAACCGCCAAGCCTGTTGTGTTAACATTTTGTACACAGAGAGTGAGTCTGAGTGTTTCATTTATTGTTTTGCTTTTTTGAACAATGTTACTTGCTCTTGAATGACTGGTAACTTAAGGGAAGAATAAATTTCTCTAATAGCAGACTTTTTAGCTCTGTCCTGAGTAAGAGTATGATATAAAAGGGCCACTGGATGAGAGAAACATAATCCTTTAAAAATTTGTGGTGTGCTAGAACTAGAAAACTTGGCTGTCTAGATGTGGGATAGACATTAATATCCTGAATGCAGTAACTGCAGAAATCTTCTTTCACTCTAGGTGAATTTACCCATGAGATGCAAGTCAGGATTCGACAGGAAATGGAGAAAGAAAAGAAGGTGGAACAATGGAAAGAAAAATTTTTTGAAGAATACTACGGACAGAGGTAAGACATTTGCTCCTCTGAGCTCTGGTATGGGCATTTGAGGAGATAGAGAGTTGGCTTTGCATATCTGTGGGTTTTTGCATCCACAGGTTCAAACAATTACAGTTTGAAAACATCAGGAGAAAAATTGCATTTCTACTGAACATGTATGGACTTTCTCCTTTGTTCATCATTCCCTAAAAATGCAAAGTAACAACTGTTTACATTGTGTTAGGTACTGTAAATAGTATGCAAGTGACTTAAAGTATAGTAAGTTTCTGACTTACAAATGAAAGGATTTCATTCCAGGAGAACACCTGTAAGTCCAATTTGTCCATATCTGACAAAATGAGTCTTACATAGTGAACCTATTAATGTTCTCAGCTTGAATGTTTTTAAGTTGGGGACTTAACTGTTTACAGGAAGAGGGCTGGGGATATAGTTCAGTGGTAAAAGGCTTACCTGGCGTGCATGATGCCAATGGTAGAGTTCTAGCTCTACCACTGCAAAAATAAATTTACAGGACAATTTAACATAGGCTGATGCAAATATTAGATCATTTTATCTGGAGGCATAACGATGTGGAGTTTGGCTTCCACTGACAGTCCCAGAATGCATTCTCTGTGTATATGAAGAGATAGCTGCAGTATATACTGCAGTTCTATGAGAATGTGGAAATTGCAATTACTTGGGTCAAGTGGCTTAGTGCCATTCACAGTGAAACTAATGTATGTTTTTCTTTAGTTAATATTATGCACCATGTAGATTGGTTATTTTTATATATCTGTATATTTATGTTTTGTTATATGTATGTATCTGTTTATCGACATATTTATTACATCTACATATCTAAGTGTGTATTGGTAATAGAAATAAGAGACATGTCCTCTGGGCTGTAACTTACGTTGTCATTTTGGTTTACAGATTGGGTCTTACCAAAGAAGAATCACAGAATGTAAGCCAGGAGGAGACTGAAATCAAGAGTGGCTTGTGTGTATCAGGAGAATCACCACGGCCACAGCGTGGTCCAGTGACCCGCCAACGAGATGGACATTTTAAGAAACGATCTCGGCCAGATCTCCGAACCAGAGCCAGAAGGAATCTGTGCAAAAAACAGGAGCCAGAACAAGCAGGAGTTGCTAAGGATGCAAACTCTGTGGCACCAGATATTCCACTCTCGGAGGATGGGGAGGCTAAAACTGGCTCAGCCAGGATGAGCAGTACCCCCATGCCAAGCATATCCTCCACAGAATCTGGCCCAGGGGTTCCTCATTGCGCTGACGAACTTGTAGCTTCCCACATCCAGACAGAGCCAGATAACTCAGTACGTGCCTCTGCATCTCCAGACAGAATTCCCTCCTTGTCTCAGGATACTGTGGATCAGGAACCCAAGGATCAGAAAAGGAAATCCTTTGAACAGGCGGCCTCTGCATCCTTTCCCGAAAAGAAGCCCCGGCTTGAAGATCGTCAGTCCTTTCGTAACACAATTGAAAGTGTTCACACCGAAAAGCCACAGCCCACTAAAGAGGAGCCCAAAGTCCCGCCCATCCGGGTAGGAGACTCTTTGATTCCTGGTGCCAGGTCTCCTTTGAGGGTCATGAGATTATAGAGCTGCTTTGCAAGGACACACACCCTGGAGCCCTAGTCTGAAATATGTGGGAACATAGCTCTGCAAAAGGAGCTTTTCTTGACTGACTGACTGAAAGACTAGGGGCAAGTTCAGTAGTGTCTTTTCTTTCTTGTTGTGTTTAAATCTCTAGAGAATATCTTCTAGAGAAGACTCTTTTGGAGTTTTTAATTTCTTATTAGATAGTGTTAGGTTTTTTGCTGTAATGACTTAAACAGTCTCACCAAATAATAAATGTAGAAGTGTGGCATAAGCACCCCTTCAATGAATCTCAGAATGAAGTAATAGTGTAGACCACCATTTACTGTAATTATTGATTCCCTAGGCCATGAACTCTAGGCTAGTAGTATCCCAGATTTGCTTTATACTTCTTAAGTTTGGGTTACTGAGTTAAAATTGTTTCCCTGTGCTTTTCTTGCAGATTCAACTTTCACGTATCAAACCACCCTGGGTGGTTAAAGGTCAGCCCACTTACCAGATATGCCCCCGGATCGTCCCTGTCACAGAGTCCTCCTGCCGGGGCTGGACTAGTGCCAGGACCCTCGCAGACATTAAAGCCCGTGCTCTGCAGGCCCGAGGGGCGAGAGGCCACCACTGCCATCGAGAGACGGCCACCACTGCCATCGGAGGGGGGGGTGGCCCGGGTGGAGGTGGCGGCGGGGCCACTGATGAGGGAGGTGGCAGAGGCAGCAGCAGTGGTAATGGTGGTGAGGCCTGTGGCCACCCTGAGCCCAGGGGAACCCCGAGCACCCCCAGAGAATGTGCGTCAGATCTACAGCGAGCACAACTACTGCCGCCTTGTCCTCTGAATGGGGAGCACACACAGGCTGGAACTGCCATGGCCAGGGCCAGGAGAGAAGACTTGGCTTCTCACAGAAAGGAGGAAAACTGCCCACTGCAGAGGATTCCAGGTGTGTTCACAAGTGGGTTGGATGATTCCTCCCAGCCCCCCATTGCTCCTACTGGGGACCAGCCATGCCAGGCTTTACCCTCACTTTCGTCCCAAACCCCAGTGACTGAGAAGTTAGCAAAACAGCCAGAGTTGCATCAAGATACTAGAACTGAGTGTGAGTCTGGCACCATTTCCCGGGATATGGATAATAAGAAACAAGGAGCCATTGTTCCTTTGGAGAATGCTCCTGTACAGTCTCTAGGGGGAGATACATTAGCAGAAGGAACTGGTCAGACTGTCAACAGGAATCCTACCATGAAGGATCCTGTGAACATGACCCCCAGTTCTACACCTGAATCATCACTGATTGGCTCCTTGCAAGACAGGCCATTTGATGACAAATTAGGACTTTGTTCCTCAGGCCCCATGAAGGAAAGTTATAGTAGACAAGAAACTTTGAGAAGTGAGGCTCTTGTTTCCAATAATGCTGATCTTTGGAGTCCCATCCTGTCTAATGACAAGGTAGTGAACCGATCTGAGCCAAAATACAGAGAGAATGTACCATCTGTGGAGCCTCAGGTTGGAGAAGAATGGGAGAAAGCAGCTCCCCTTATTTCCATGTTGTCTGGGGGCTTGGCAGCAGAGGAGGGTGTGGCTCCCCCTGACAGTTGTACTTCACACTGGACTGTGCTACCTCGAGGAGCCATGGATGGCACTGACACCGAGGGCAAGCAGGTGAATGTTGAAAAGCTGAAAACTAGTATAGACGCTGAAACACTGAGTCCTCATAGTGAATCCACAGACACAGCATCTGACTTTGAAGGCCACCTGACTGAGGATAGCAGTGAGGCTGACACTAGGGAAGCCGTGGTGCAAAAGAGATCCTTAGTGGAAAAGGATACTAAGCATGATTGGAACCAGTCTGCCTCACTGTCCAAGGTACACAGTGACCTCAGTCTGGTTACAAGGACAGAGGGGGTGGTTACTTCTCAGAGCTGGGTTTCTCGAGTATGTGCAGTACCCCACAAGATCCCAGACTCCCTCCTGCTGGCTAGTAGTGAGTACCCAGCAAGACCCACGTGCTTCGCCAGGCCTGGGGCCACAGTAGAGGCCAACAACCCGCTTGTGATGCAGTTGCTACAGGGTACCTTGCCCCTAGAGAAGATTCTTCCTCCAGTCCATGGTGGCAGCAAGCCAGAATCTCCACAACTGCCACTTACAAAAGAACAGAGCCATGGTGGTCCCCTGGCCATAGGATCTTTGCATAATCCTGGGGAAAATGGTCACCTGATTAGCAAAAACAGTCCTGGTTGTTTAAGAATGTTAAAGGAACCTCTTACACCCAAGAGATGTGAAGCAAACAGTCTTGGAAGGGTAGAGGCCACACAGGCTCCTGGAACACCCCAGATTTCCAAGTTGGCTCCAAGTTTAGATCCCCAACAACCAGTGACAAATCTGATGACTTCTTCTGGGAAACTGGAAGAAGTGGATTCCAAAGAGCTGCTCTCTTCTCTTAGTTATGAAGGTAAAAAGGATGTCTGGGATGCATCCCAGGGCAGTAATTTAAATGCTGCTTCAAGTCAAGGAGATCTCACTACCTCGAGAGCACCTTGTTTCTCATCTCCAAATGTGATCTCCTTTGGTACAAAGCAGACATTTGGGGCTCTGGGTAGTGTTGGAGGCCAAGGGAAAAAGCTTTTTGGCCCGAGGAACATGATTGCTGTTCAGTGTCCCAGGCCTGCAGACCCAACACTGCTGCCTTCTGAGGTCCCTCCAGTTTTTCCCAGTAGGAAGTTCGGGCCGAGCAAAAACTCTGTGTCTGATGGAGTACAGACTGCAAAGGAAGACTGGGTTCCAAAGCCACCACCTGCCTCTGTTAGTAACATCAAGAATGAAAAGGCTGTGGGGAGTCCTCTTAAGGCAGATGCAGAGAACAGGAAAGCTGAGCACAGTCCTCTAGAACTGGTAGGTCACTTGCAAGGGATGCCCTTTGTCATGGACTTGCCCTTCTGGAAGTTACCCCGAGAGCCAGGAAAAGGACTCAGTCAGCCTCTAGAGCCTTCTTCCATTCCCTCCCAGCTCAACATCAAGCAGGCTTTTTATGGGAAGCTTTCTAAACTCCAGCTGAGTTCCACCAGCTTTAATTACTCTTCTAGCTCACCAGCCTTTCCCAAAGGCCTTGCTGGAAGTGTGGTGCAGCTGAGCCACAAAGCAAACTTCGGTGCAAACCACAGTGCGTCACTCTCCTTGCAGATGTTCACTGACAGCAGCACTGTGGAAAGTATCTCACTCCAGTGTGCATGCAGCCTGAAAGCCATGATCATGTGCCAAGGCTGTGGTGCATTCTGTCATGATGACTGTATTGGACCCTCAAAGCTCTGTGTATTGTGCCTTGTGGTGAGATAATAAATTATGGCCATTGGAAAAATTGTATATTTAGTGTGTGTATTTTGATAATAATGAATCTTAAATCTGTATACAGAATACCATTGATAGATTCTGTGTCTTTAGGCAAGAGCACTGTTGTCTCCCCCCTAAAATTACAGTGCTAAAGCTCTCTGTCACTGGTTACCCCTGTCTTCAGGAAGTTTCTGGGTGGCAGATGGTGGCCAAGGTTGGCCAACTCGAGTCCTTTTGAGACAGAGCTGGTATGGCAGGGGAGCCTGCCTGACACCCAGAAGGACTTGAAACTGAGATCAAAAGGTTGTGTTCTCTACCGAGGGAACTCGCCCACCTGAGCTGAGCAGGAACTTCAGTCTTCCACTGCCCCCTCCCTTGCCATCTTCTGCTTTGAGGAGTTGATGGTTGGGGAAGAAGCCACATAGGGTTAAATTAACTCCCATCATTGCCCACCAGGGGGATCAAGCACCTGCTGACTTCAGGGTTACCATTAAGTGTTTGCTAATTGATGGAGCCAGTTTGGCATTTGCTTCTGTTGCTGCAGCCGGTTTGGAACATCCACCAGGCCCACAGGATTTTTTGGAAGCTTGAATAGCCCTACCTGGACAATGGGGTCAGGAATTGGGGTTGTCTCCTATGAAAATACCATCTGTCAACCTTGTGAGTCAACTGGACATTTGCAGGTGACTTTGCTTGCCACCCACCCTGTCATACTGGACTCGGGATGGGCATTTCCATGCACCTGTGTATGTGAAAGTCATTTTGCATTTCAAACTGTTTCATATTTTTATATTTTTAACTCTTTATTCTTGGATGTATAAAGTGAACTTTTGGGCTTCTGTAAGTATGCTCTATGCACCTCTAATGTTTTATCCTGTATTTATATGTTGTACACAGTACTGGCCAATTCTGTAAATGGATGTATTGTACAGAAAACATGAATGTCTCTTCCTTATTTTACATCTTCAGCATCGTTACATTAAAGTGATGTCATTTACTTCTGTATGCCGATTGTCAGAGCCACTGAGCGTTGTGCCTCCTGACGTGAGAGGGAAATGACTGACTTAAGATATGTCAGGTTGGCCTGGCGATTTGTCACCTGCCACTAAGGGATCAACCATAGCCTGCAGAGCCACAGTTGGCCCACCTGCATACCACTAAGCAAGTGCATTTTGCTTCTTGCATCTTTCCTCTTCCAGCCTTTAATGGCTGCTTGCTCCATATGTGACAAATCACCACCAGTGTTAATTGCTTCTGGATTCATGAGTAGTTCTGTGGGCAGCCCCCAGGTAAACTTTCTGAATCTGGCTCCAGGGTCCCCACCTGGTCCCCACCTGTCACAGCAATACTTGGTACCATCAGGCTCCCATTTTTTGGCAGCAGGTTTGGGAAGAAACAGCCTTTGTTCCTGTTACCTGCCTGTCTTCCAACACATGTCCAACAGGTAGATGCCCCTGTGTTTGTCTTCCCTTATCCTATTTCCTGCCTTCCATCTTGACTTAGTGAAGAGTTGAGAGTCTTCCTTGTTAATTTAGGTCTGTCTCCCTCTGAGAGTGCTTCTGTGTGAAGTACAAAATTCATATGCCTTGCATAAATCTCATCTCATCTGAAGCCCCTACCCCCACCGTTCAGTGAGGTGGCATTGTTGTCATCTGAAGCGTGAGTGGGAAGTCAGCAATGCTATGATTTATATGCAGTATAGATGAAGTTGTCACCTCAAGAGTCTCTTTACCAAAGACCAGGAGCAGAGGCCCAAACGTCCAGTCCTCTTCTTCTGGGCCCCTTGAGGCCACTCAAAGGTATAGTTTAACACTGGTCTGGTTCATGGGGCTGCCCAGAGAAAAGCACTGCTCTTGTATGTCTCATGGTATTGGAAAAATAAACTTGTACAACCTTCATTTGTGGTCTCCATCCTCTGTAGCCGTCTGCTAGTGTGGGAGGTGAGGTTAGGTGCAGAGCTAGACGGGGATGGACCAATGTCAGTTCTCCTCCCCCTAAGCCTGGTCTCAAGTTCTTATGTGAAACCCTTTCAAGGTTAGTCAGAAATTAATGGCTTGTTGGCTTCAATGGTTTTGGGCCCTGTGATTTGAACTGTGCCATCTCATGGACTAGAGTCAGAAATCTAGGGTGTGTGGTGAGTGTTTTCCTCTGTATGGTGACCTCTCTGCAGCTTGTTCCTCCACAGTGCCTCGCTGAGATTGAGATTGTCACCTAGAGTTCAGATGGTTAATGGGTGATCTACAGGTGAGTAAAGAGTTCAGCCCTTGCCTTGACCTGATGTAAATACTTGATTGACTTGCTCCAGCAAGCCTGAGTGGGTGCCAGGTGCTGCCGGGGTTAGCTTCTCAAAGTCTCCAGAACACATGGTTTGCATTTACTAAAAACAGTCACTATATAATAAGCCAGAAGTAAAGCCAGATGGTAGATGTAAAACTGATAGTCCCATTAACTGTGAATTGGAAAAAGCAAACCAATGTGGCAGGACACCCTTGAGGGGGGCAGTGCTGTTGCCATTTTGCAGTAGTGCTGTTTGAAAATCTATTAGGTTTGGCGACTAGGTAAATGCCCATTGGTGGTAGTGTGTACTTGTGCCTTTGTGTGTGCTTCTTGTCCACTTGTATATATAGGAGCTTAAAATGCCTTCGAAGCCAGAATGGGTACTGTACCTTGCTAATTGCATCTTAGCCAAAAGGCAAGTAGTATGATGTTTTAGAGTAATAAGGCTGTGCTGCAGGGCAGCTCTGGGGACCTGAGTCATACTCCTTAACCTATGTGCCACCTGCCCTGTCTGCAGGGGGGTGCTAGTTTTGCATCAGGTTGTTGATGCCTACCATCTAGGGAGTAGTGCTAACTAGCTTGTGCTAGGTCCAGATAGTAATAGCTGTGTCACCTTACAGTGGAAATCTGAACAGCCAATTGTCATCTGCTTCATCTTTGACTTCAGAGGGTGATTTTGGAATCAGGCTTTTTGCACTGAGGGCTGGTGCAGTCTATCAAGTTGACACCTGGTTTTTGGTCTTAGGCTACCTTTGAGTGTAGTGCTGAAATTATAGACAATATTTGGGAAAGGAGGCTTGCATACCTATTGGTACAAGAAAACCAGATGTTCCAGTGTATGAAAAGATTACTATCTTGTTGGCCTGTTGTGATACCATTAATTTGTTTGGGACAACTTGCTGTAGGAGTAAGACCCTCCTTGCAAGAGAAGTTCATGTATTTTGCACACATGTTGAGTAAAGCATGTATGGAATAAAGAGTTGGCTTGCTGTGAGAGGCAGATGCCAGGGCTTCTCTTTTGGGCAGGTACACTTTGAAGCTGGAGAGAGGGTGGGACTTGTGACCTTGGAGGTTGTGATTTGAAACCCAAATTGGACAGTTCCCATGGTCCTCTTGTCTCTGCGCATCAATTTGAAAGCCTAGAAAGTGAGTTTCCACTGCAGGGCAGACAAGCGCTTGCTATGCACAGTGCCACCGACATTGCTGCTTTCCTCAGTTGATGAGCTTCACTGTTGTGGAGACACTTTCTAGGAGTATTGAAAAGGTTGCATACTATTTACACGGGTACAGAGGGCCCCAAGGTGGCTGGGGTCCCACGTTAACACTGGCTGATAACAGCATCTGGGTTTATACAAAAGCTCAATAAAGAGGTGACAGGACCTTGCAAGAACTGTAATTTTTTACTTAAGGTTTCCTGCAACTGTTTACCTTCCTTTATGCATTTTAAATGACTTTTCAAAAAGGCTATCTATGCGTGTTCTCCCCTTCCCTCATTGAATTAAAGCAAGGCTTGCCTGTTTTGAGTGAATGTTATTTAACTGTTCTAAGGGGGCATTTCTCTTGATGATGTCCTGTGTCCACTGTTAACAGCAGTGGTCTGGAGTGCTATTTGAAGAATCCAGGCTGGAGCAACCAGCACTTTTCTGTCCTCAGGTGGTTTTTCCCAGGGATTCCAGTACTCCAGGAGCAGTGAGCAGCAGCATTTCTGTGGAGGTGAGTGTGAGCTAGCTGAAAAGCCCTGGAATCTGCATGAAGCCACTGTATTCTGGAGATGCTATCCTAGGTTGTGGGGCTTTAAGAGTCCCTTAGTGTAATGGGTCTCAGGAGTGGTAATTTCAGCTGGACAGGAATTTTTTGGCATCACTAAGGATTTGGTGACCCTTGCCTCCCACATCCATTGGGAAGGGTGAGGTGGAGAGGAATATCTTGTCTCTACCATACCTATACCTGTTTGTGAGGCTTAGTTCAGCCTCAGAGCTGTAGAGTGCTGAGCCGCCTCTGTATTTGGCTTCTATGTGAAATTTTTCCTCCTCCCCACCAGGGTTCTTATGTCATTATTATAATAAGAGGTTTTTTTAATGACAAATGCTGATACAGGTGTGTGCATGTATACACACAATTTGAACCATAAAAATCAATGCATTTAACTCATTGTTTTTAAACCTATGCTCGGGAGGCTGTGGCAGGAGGATCAATTGCAAATTTGAGACTAGCCTAGGTTACAAAGTGAGCTCAAGCTCAGCCTGAATTGCATAGTGAGACCCTATCTCAAAAAAAACAAAAAATAAAAACCTATAACAATGTTTATTCCCACTGTATTCCTGCAATTTCCCCTTTAGGTTTAACCTCATAATACATGAAGAATGAATGGAAAATGTGTGCACAGATAGATTTGTTTCCTTCCAGTAGTAGTAGAATGGAATGTTAGGTACTGAAGATACAGAACCAAGGATCATGTCTGCTTAGTTTTCTAAAACTAGCACGTAGGCATTGCTGTAGGAGTTGGTTTCAGTCAGCTGGGCACACAGTAGTGTGGCCTTATACCCAGTACACCCCTAATGCTTTGTCTTTTAAGTGCAAATAAGATGATTATGAGACAAAATGTAGTGCATGGAAGGCTTGCCACATGTGCTGGCCACCTGTTGGCATCCTGGAAAAGTTTCATTGCTTTCCAACAGACTCAGTGCAGAACCAGAATTATAGGTTTATTTGTTGAAAACTTTTCCATGTGCCAGATTATTGGTTAGGAAAAAGTGAAATCTACCAGTAGAAAGATGTTCCAGGGGCTGGGGTTTAGCTCTGCAGTACAAGCACCTGCTTGGCAAGTGCGAGGTCCTGAGTTCAATCCAAAAAAAGATGTTCCAGTGCTAGATTTGAGAAGGACCAGAGTTGGGTGCCAGTACTGCTGTTAATAGCACATAGAAGCACAATGTTCAGTTTGTTGTTCAGTGTTTATTAAGTAGATTCAGTCTTATATATGATATACAGATTCAAAAGGAAAAGGTTCCACATACATATGAAATCAGTGCATTTAGCAGTAATACCATGGAGATAACAGCTCGATTAACAGCTCATTGGTCTTCTGTTAAGTGAGGGAGAGGGAGAGGCCTGTGCTAGTCATTCCACAAACAAAACAGAATTTAGTTGCATCACGTAGAAGACACAGTCTAAGAATTAAAATAGCCACATTTACTGGAAAAACACTATACAGAACACAAATACTTTATAATAGAGAGCTTTGAGGAGGAAGTCCACACCTGCTTAGAAGAGCCACGTTAAGTTGCATAGGTGCATATCAGTAAAAATATAATTTAGAAGTGAAGCCATTGATTAATAGTCACCTTTACAAGTTGGTGCCATCTACTGGTTGCCATAAGTGCCATATGCTTACTGTCTGGATCCCCTGTCACTTCCTAGAGGTGGTGGCTCACGAATGGGCTGCCACCAGAGGAACCCTGCAGAAATGCCTGCACTATCTGCCCTGAAAGTTAAACTCTCATTTCAGACATGAACGCGCTGTCTCCTTCCGGAGCAAGCCTTAAATTATGCCAGAGGATCAGCAACCTCGGGTTTTCTTGAATCATGTTTGGCTTGATCCTGAAGGCCACAGGTGTCATCCTGACCTTCCCATTGCTAGGCTGCTCAGAGAAATATGTTCATCCCAGAGCATGGTGGGGAAGACCTGCCTTCCCTTTGCATTTGTCTCTGTGGCGAACAGGCGGTCTTTTCTGACCTCTGCTTCTAAAGGACATATGATGAAGGCAGATGGGTGGGCTCTCTACCAGGCAGAAAGAGTTTTCCAGCAAATCTGAGTTCTGTGTGATGTAGGTTTAGTTTTTATTTGTAGGTGGAAACAGGTAAAGAGTTTTTTTGTTGTGGGTGTTTTTTTTTTTTTTTTTTTTTTTTTTTTTGTGGCTTTGCTAAGCAGATGAGTTTAGTGAGGTGCATCCTCCTCAAGGGGTGAGTCTTGCAGAACACACAGGGACTGGGGGCATCTGTACATGTAAACAGTACACTTTCACTGAGTCCAAAATTAGGAGCAAAAAATACAAAGGTTCACATTGGTCTTAGGTAGATACAGGCGAAAAAAGATTGAGCTGTTGAGCTCAGAAACAACAAAAACAAAGTTTCTAAAGCACCACTAAATTATATAAAAATCAGACCACGGACGGATTGAAACTGGTATTCTGGTGAAATACTTTACTATTGTGTAAAAAGTTTACAAAAAATTACAAATTAAAAGTATCAACCCTCTGAGTTCAAAGCAGCATTTTGAAAATGAACTGGTAGTTAATCCTGTAACCACCCCTGAAGTCATAGGTGGCCCTTGAGAATAGGGAGGGACAGAGGGGTTCTGCCTGTTGGAAATTCTCTGAGACCCTTCTAAGCCCTGCTCGTCCCTCTCCCCCAACACCATCCTTGGGAATAAACTGTCCATCTTTGAGTGGTGACAGAGAAATTGTCAGATGTGTCACATACACATCACTAGTCTGTTAGTGACCTGCCAGTAAGACAAAGGTGCCCACTTCTCCAATTTTACCCTTTTTGTGGGGTAGGCCCCCTGCAAGGATTCTAGGACTGGTACACCCTCTTTTTGCATTTCCTTTTGAACTTACGGTTCCCCGTAATGAGTGTACCTGAGGCCCTCCGTAAGATATAACTGGCTGTAGCAAGAGGCTCTGGGAGTGTCTGCTGGTAGAGAACAGCTTCTCACCGAGGTGAACAGCAGTGAGCTAAGGCCCATCAGAACCAACTGTGGCACTTTCCCAGTCAGGAGTGGGAGGGAAGGCTTAAGCTCCATCTTTTAAAACAAAAACAAAACAGAATGAGTTCCCTGACAAAACTAGCTAACAGAATCCTAATTCCATTCAGTAATTTGCTCCTGATAGCCAGCCATCTCTGAGGTGTTAGATATAGCTTCTCTGTAGGAGCCCACCTCAGAAATGGGGTCACTATGATGGAATCCACTGCCTTGGAGGCCCCTAGACCACCACCACTGGCCTTTATTTTCTTTTCTTTCAAAAGCATGGCCCCTATATTGACTGCAGCCTTGGGAGACAGCTAGTTAAGACAGTTTGCATTCCGGAACATGGGGCTTTGAGCTTTTGCTTCTGCTGATCCTTAGATCGGGTCCAGTACAGGTGGAGGAAGGCCCTTCCCAATCTTACACTGCAGTCTGCCAAGAAATGCAAACCATTTGTGTTTTGCTTGGATACTGCCTCTGGGAGGAGAAATGACACGTTAAGCAATTGATACTAAGATTTCTAGGGCGGCGATTGTCTCTGCCAGTTTTTAACATTAAGATTTTCACAAATTGCCTAGGGTAACATTTTGCAAAAGATCTACTGATTACTTTGTAGTATTGTTCACACAAAAATAAATATTTACACAAATTCAAATGTTCAGAGTCGTACTGAGCAGGTAGGGGCTGGGCACGTGAAAGGCTGGTGGGGAGAGGCCTTGTGTACTGGAATTTGTGCTGTACTGAGGGGGTCTCAGGTGTCCTTGCCCTGAGACCGGAGGCCTAGGGATTGGTCACAGGGAAGGCAGAAGTGGTGTTGCTGGGTGGGTGTCGCAGGCCACCCCCAATCTTAAGATGGAAGTGTGTTGAGGGGGGTAGGTACCCTGCCTTGCAGGTCCTGGAGCATCTGAGCAGGGTGGGGCACCCATACCAGCACTACTGCCCAGCCTTCCTGAGGAATGGTTTACCACAGTGCCAGTAGGCAGGGCCATGGCTGCAATGAGCAGTTGGCTGCAGAAAAACTGTCCTGGGAAGGGGCACTTGTTCTGGGATTGAGTGGTTCTCTGCAGCTGTCATAGGGCTTACCTGTGCCTGGCTCGCTCCCCTGGGGCCTCTGCTGTGAGGGAGGAAAGGCAACAGGGCCTCTGCCAGCTCTTGGCAGAGGTGGGCAGCGGAGAGCTGCTATCATGGCTACAGAGTGTTGCATGGAGAGGCCGTGGGGCCTACTGAGGTCTGGGTGAATCCCTGGTTTTAGCAGCACTAGTAGGTATTGCACTGAGCAAGAGGAAGTGCCTATCAGGGAGGAAGGAAACCAGGCCAGCTTTTTCTTTTTGCCCTATTTCATACTCTAAGACTCTAGGTTTCTCCCAGGACTTGACTTTCTAAAAGAAAGGCCAACCCTAGGAGAACCCTAGTGGCCTCTCCACTTCACTGACGATCCCTTTATTCCAACCACGAGGCAAGGGGTGGGCACTGCAGTCCACCTGAGACTCACAGCTGCCTGACAGCCATGAGAAGAAGGCTCTGCTCAGCAGAGTCTAGGGCCCCAGCCTGTGCAGAAAAGTGTTCAGACCCGGCTTTCTGGCAGCAAGATGAGGGCCAGGGCGCTGCTGACCAGCTGCCGTCTCCCAGCACTCCATCTATCAAGCAGGAAGGTGCTACGAGGGCCAGGGCAAGCTGCTGGTTGTGAGAAACAGGACCCTGTCTTGGGCTCTGGCTTCTGGACACCCAGTCTGACTTACCTCCCAGGCAGACACACTGTACGGGGGACTTGGGGAGACGACTGTTCAGAACAGGCTCAGGGCACATCTTGGAAAAAGCCCACGCTCAAGTGTGAGGTAGAATACAGGTGACCGTGTGACTGGGGCTCTGTAGAAGGGTGGGATGCCTTTGTTTTACTGTGCAGTGGTGTGGACGAGGTCCTCCTGCTTGATGGTGCCTGGCAGTATCCCTGTAGCAACACTGAGATCTGCAACAGGACAGTCTGGCCAAAGGGTGGTGGCCTTCCCCAGGGTGCACTGGGCACTCAGAGGGACTGCCAGCATGGCACCCACCCGCCCCTGCTGGTCCCCAGCCTGCATCAGTGTAGTGATATGGAATGTTAGGTTGAGGGATACATCCTTCTGATCAGACAGACACAGACTGGCAATCTGTACAAACACAAAAGAATCCATTTTCAGAAAAATAAATTACTAAGGGGAGAGGAAGAAAGGGTCCACTTTGTTTTTCTCAATAAATATGCAATTCTGCTCACCTAAGACTTGAAAGGTAATTATCTGGGGGTGGAATTCTAACATCAGGGTCCAGGAAGGTGATTCTAACAGAGCTGTCGCTCCAGCGCCTTGTTAGGGGAGCCTCAATCTTTCCAGAGCTGCCCCACTGGCCTCTTCCAAGCAGGTCAGAGCACCTGTGTGGTGAGATTCCAAAAAAAGTGTCCTTGTGCCCAAAGTCTCAGGTGCTTGGAGTGTGGCTAGAAACAGCTCCTTTGGATCCCACTTCCTTCAGAAAACAAAATGTACCAACTGGTGAGGCAGGAAGCCAGGTCCAGGCTGGGACACCCTCCTTCCTTATGGAAGTGCGCTCGGTGCTGGGGGTCAGTTTTGCTGTAAAATGAGGTTTTCCAGTTCATCTGCAGACCGCAGCAGGAAGGCCGCAGACTCCCGATAGCCGGCGATGAGCTGCCGTACGGCACTGATCTCGGTGGGACTGAGCTGGGCAGCGGGCATGGTCCTGCTGGTGCTGTTGCTGGAGGGGGTGGGTGTGGGCGTGGTGGAGGTGGTGGAGGCCCCGCCTTTCATGCTGAGGTCCGTGGGCCCTGTGAAGAGGAAGACAGTAAGGACGGAGCAGACCTTCTGCTTGGTGCCTGGTAGCAGGTAAGCACTCTGCCTTATTCCTGCCACATCTCTGGTGCACCCTCAGCACCTTAGATCTCGTTCCTCTGAGGAGGAAGGCAGACGGTTAATGTTGCTGCAGCAGGAGAGGATCAGAATGGGGAAGACAGGACAGGACCTAGAGAGGCTTTCTGGAGAAATTTCCAGTCTGCCCTTTGCTGGCAGACAGTGGCAGCAAAGAGGGAGCCCAGGTCTTCCACACCATGTGTCAGGGGGGTAGGAACCCCAGGGCATCTCTTCCCGTGGCCTTTCCCAAGCAGCTCTGAAGAGTGGGCTGCTGGCTTGGAGTCGCCAGGAGAATTCAAGCCCTGCTCTACCATTTCATGGGCAAGTTCTGTAAGTCTCACATCGCTCAAAGCAAGGCTGCTCTTGTAAGCAGTGAGGACTGAAACAGTACTAGCTGGGGTACCAAGGGAGGGTTTTTCAGCCTCCGAAGGCGGAAATACTGACTGCTACATTCAGCCCACTGGGACAGGCAGACAGGGAAGCACCCAGAGCTTGCAAAGTCCTTCTCCCAAGGTGTTCGGCACAAGCACAGCCTAAGAAGAGAGACCTGGCCAGTGTGAGAGCTGGTTCCTTTGCTGCCATCAGACTCCCAGCTGCTCTCTGCCTTCCCCACAGGGATGTCCCCAAGGGCATCTTACAGGTGTGTGAGGCTCTGCTGAGCTATCAACCAGCTTTTCACTACTCCACTGTGCGGATGGCCAGCCTTGCTAATCACTGTACCTGCAGCGGCAGGGTTTACAAACTATAGAGATGAACAAGCTCTGATCAAGACCAGAAGTAACATCCTGGGGAAATCAACTGCTGCTAAAAAGCAGCTGGTGCAGCTCCAATTAGAGAAGGAAGCTGGGGTTCCATAGTTGGACAGTTTGTCATTTGGGATATTTTCCTTCTAACCAGAGAGTGTGGACACTGACGTGGAGTTACTAGGAACTGGTTTGCTAAAGGATGTCCTGGAATTGAGAGTTAAGGGAACAGCTAACACCAGACATGAGAGGAAGGAATGGGCCAGTGCGTTGCTGAAACAGCAGCCAAGGAGGGGACAGTTCCTTTGTTGGCCACCTCTACAAGCTTCTGGATATGGTCAGGGCAGGACCCAGAGGGATGGAAAGAGAAGCTGGGTTCCTTCTGGATAGCCCTGTTGCTCCAGGCAGTGCTTGGGGGTGGCCAAAGGCATGAGCTGCATCACCACGAGCAGTGTTCCACACTTCCCATAGGTTCCACACTTTCCATCCTTCATCCCCAAACCTCGTCCCACTTACTGCTCTCCACTGTACGGAGTGTTCCTTCTTCCTCCCCTGGACTGTAGGTAAAGCCTACACAGAAAGTCCTGCTTTCCGCCACCAGTCTGATCTGGAGCCATCCCCCTGTAGGCTCTTGGTTACAGCTAGCCCCTCAAGTTGCTGCTGATTGGCAAGAGGGCAGTCAGGACAGGTAGAGCCTGACTCTAAGCTGATTTCCAACTTCAGATGACAACATAATGAGCACAGTAAGGAACTCTGAACCACTGACTCAGCTGCACAACCCAGATTCCAAACTGATTTAACAATCACTTGAATGTCTGCAGCGGGGAGGACAGTGGGCCTGGGCAGCTCACTGCTATGTGGCTGCCTGTCCTTTTCCTCAAAACCTGCTGGACTCAGACTCAAAGGGTGAGTGTGGTAGTAGGAATGGACCCCTAGGCCCTGGCACTGAGCTCCATCTCCACCCCTTTTTTGGTCTGTTTTCCACTTTTTTAAAAAAAATCATCCAGGTTGGGCTCAAATTTATGATCCTCCTGCCTCAGCCTCCAGAGTTCTGAGATTACAGATGTGTATCACTAAGCCCAGCTTCAGTGTCCTATGAGACACCAGTGCTCACAGGACAAGAGTCAGACCACCCACCCCTAGAAGCCCAGTATAGAGAGATGGAAGACTAAGGTCCCAGCGAGCACAAAGGGAGAGCTCGCTCTCTGCTCCCCAAAAGATCTAGCTGCTACTGAGGCTTTACTCATAGGAGCGAACAGGGTGGAGAATACTATTAAGTCCTGCACCTTCCCAAGAGTTGTCCAGTAGCTGCAGCCCTGAAACAAACCATGCTGGGTGGTACCAGGTAGACTTGTCACCGTCTGCTGCCTGGGAGGGCCTGGGTACCAGGTCATTCTCTGCCTCTCCCACATGTATTTGAAAAGGGAGTTCTGACCTCCCTGATGCTGTGACCAGCTTTAGACACACACCAACACGCCTGATCAGCAGGGCTGTGGGATGCTTTTCTTTCTGAGGGAGAGCAGCCACCTGAGATAGCTGTCCATGCCTTGCTGTGCTGGCCACTGTGGCCTTGCTGTAAGGATTAGGGCCAGGCAGCCTCTTATTTTAGGTTAAGAAGCATTAGAAGGGATGAGAAGTTAAGCTCAGGCAGAAATCTTCCAGGGACCTGCATATGCTTCCTAGTTATGAGTCTGCAGTGAACATGGGGGTTTGGGGTGGCTATAGGCTTGGAATAGAGGGTGAGAAGGAAGTGACAGGTCTTCCTGTAGCAAAAGGCAGGGTTTTAGGAATTCTTAGGCATGTTCAGCCAGCATCAAGCAGGATCCCCAGCCTGTGGGTAGCATTCCCCACCTCCTCAAGCAGCAACTGGATATCCTCAACTCCCTGGCCACTGAACGGCAACCCTCAAGCACACCCCTCACCTCAGGTGAAGACTGATACAGACTAAACACAAGTTACAGCCCCTCTGTGCTTCAAACCTGCCAGGGACTCCTGCAGGACTGCTTTGCTGTCATGGTCTGGGTCTCATCCATATCAGAGCCACGAGGCAGTGCCGCTGAGTTGCCCAGCTTAAGGGCCAGGATCTGAGAGATCAGACAGCCAACCATCACCCAGGTGACTTAGGTATGGGCTTCGTGCATAAAGGGATGATGACCAAGGCCTGGAAACACCTGCTGAACCACTCAGAAGGCCACTTGGGCCACAGCCAAATGGGACCTGGCTTGGGCCTGGGAAAATGCAGTGCACCCTTCTCGGCCTGGGTGGGTAAAATGGGGGTGCTCTTGCAGAGACTCTAGAAAAGAACAGAGCCCGTACTGGAGTTCAGCAGGGTCCTGTGGAGAATGCAAGCAGGACAGGCAGGGGGAAGCAGCTGCAGCTCAAGAAAGCACTGTGAGCGTGTACAGTGGGGAGAAGGAGCTGGAGGTTTCCTTTTACCGGCTGAAGCGCTCCTGACCTTCGGGTCTGAGGACCAGCCGAGCTTGTGAAATGGGGAGTCACTGGCCTCTGCTTCCCCCATGCCTCCTCTTTCTGGGGCTGCTGTGTCGAGTAAGCCAGGTGCTCTCAGGGATCCTGAGCCGCCTCTACTCACCATTACTGTGATTTCCTGTCTGGAGGGAAGCAGGGGCCTGCAGGTTGCTGCTCAAAGCCCCATAGCCACGGTAGCTGTAGTTGAGGCCGCCGTTGACATACACAGGGTCCTGGGAGTAGGAGGAGGCTGGCAGTGAGTAGGTGGAGTGGGTGATGGCTGCGGAGTCCCGGGAGTGCTGCTTGTCCAGGGCTATCGGCTCATCCTGCAGAGGAAACAGGTGGTGCTGGGGCACTCAAGGGCGGCAAGCCTCATCACCCCTGGGACATGGGGCAGACAAAGGCTGGGGTCCTGGGGCCAGCACTAGTTTGACCAATGGAATCTGACTCTGCCCTCTTCCCAAGTCACCTTGCCCCAAGAATCTCCCTCATTCTGCTCATCTCTCTGTGGATGTCATTCCCGAAGACCTTCTCAGGATGAAGTCCGGACTTCCTCGGTGAAGGCGGCAGGGTCCCTGTGACCGATTCCTTCACCTTCACCACCTCTTGGCACCTCTCTCTCTCTGTCCCCTTCTTCCAACTTGAGGCCCGCCCTCCCTGCTTCTCTCCCCAAGGCCCCTGTCCGTGGGATGACTGATGACTGCCTCTAGACGTGGCCCCCAGGAGCTGCTACCTGTGAGGACTGGTAGATCTCCAGGCGCATCCTTTTGGCTGCTTTTCTTGTCTCGCTCTCACAGGCAGCTGCCAGGATGTTTTCTGCCATGGCCGAGGTTAGGTGGGGAGGTGTGGGTCTGGTCTGCAGGAGAACAGGGATGAGTCTGGTGGGGACCCTGGGCTTGTACAGAGACCCTGGCCCAGAGATAGGTGATGCAGGTGGGTTTTGGGCTCTGGCACCTTAGTTTACAGAGCTGTGTAACCTTTTGGGGCCTCAGTTTCCTCATTCATAAACTGGATTAATTACTGGCCTCTGAGGCTCCTGGTTACTTTTGGTGCAGTGTCTGTCTGGGGGTGCCCAGGAATCCCAGGGGCGTGGCTGAGGTCAGTGGCGGCCCTGGAAAAGGCGGGCAGCACATGGGGCTCACCATCTCCATGCCGTTCTTCTTCATGCGCCGGCAGGACTTGAGGTACGTGCGGATACGCTTTCGGGCCCGCTCCTGGAACTCAGGAAACTGCCGGCTGCAGGACTCGATGATAGCCTGGATCTTCTCCTTGGGCTGCTTGGAGATGGGCACCATGCGGTCCAGGTTCTCATCCACAAAGAGACGCACAAACATCTGTGGGAGACACAGGCCATAGAGTTGTCCCCATCACCAAGGCTCCAGCCCCAACCCTACCTGGTCCTGTTCACTACTCACATTGAAGGCCTTGAGACGCTCTGGGTCCATGCCCTCAGAGTCATTCATCTTGTCATTGTCCTCGTGGTCATCATGGTCATCATCATCATCATCTGCTGTGGGGGCCCGGCCCACCGTCAAATCCTCAGGGCAGCCACTGACCTCGGTCTTGATGGAATCGTAGCTCCCAGAGCTGTAGGGGGGTGACTGCAACAAGGGTGAGGGGCAGAGGGAAGATCAGACAGCTGCCTAGAGCTCTTGCTCAGCCTCTTAGAGGCCACAGTGAGTCTGGGGATGAGAGTGGCAAGCACACTCAGCTGCCACGTGAGCATCATCTGAGGACCTCAGCAAGAGGACGGATGAGGCAGACCCTGGAGAGCACACAGGCCTTACTTCTGGAGGCTGCAGGCTGCGGGGGAGCAGCTTCCTCTGCAGTGCCCATACCAGGACCTGCCGCACTACGTGAAAGCTGCAGAAAGGATTCCCACCACCAGCTGAGTTCTTCTGGGTGCCAAGTTCTGTTTTGGTTTTGGGATTTTCCTCCCTGATCCCCAAGGGGCTGCAACCCTGAGCTGTCACCAGAGCAGCGAGTGTGCTGTCAGGGAAGAGGAACAGATGGGCTGGGAGAGGGAGTCAGCCGAGGTGACAGAGCCATTAGGCAGTATGTTCCTGGAGCTCCCAGGCTGGGCTGTTCCTGTCTGCCCCCTCAAGGAGACAGTGTGAGTCTCAGTGCAGAAACAGGAGACGGAACCAGATCTAGGCTGCCTGCTTCCTCCCGCTGGTCTACAGCAAAAGGTAGGTCCCTGCCCTCAGTTCCCACCTAAGTTCCTCCCTCAGTAGGTCCCTCTTCCTTCTCTCCTTGGAGGCCGGCTCCTTGCTTTCCTCTCTCCTTGCTCCCCTTTGCCCCTCACAGTCCAGGGTCCATGCCATTTGTCTCCTGCCTCCTGCCCTCAGGGCCCTGCTATTTGCCTTTTAGAAAGTTTGTACCTGGGCAAGTCCAGAGTCATGACCCCTGCCCTGAGGGGCTGGTATCTGGTGGGTAAGCTGGGCTCAGGTAACACAACCTGCCTGATCAGCCACTGTGATGGCTGCTGCATGGCCTGGAGGGACCCCAGAGCTCAATGAAGGTCGTATCAATGAAGGTGCACATGGTCTGGCCCCCTGACCCCCACTGCTGCTCCTCAGTCCTCTCTCCCTATGCCCACACCCAGGTGATCAGGCCCTCAAGTCACAATGCAGGGTCAAAAGACCAGCCACACACATGCCGGCTACCAGATGGCCCTGGGGCCCTAGGCAAGTCACATTTCCAAGCTACTGTTTAACTAAATTCTCAGCCGGCTAGAGCAGAGACAGAAAAAACAAATTCTAAGAGAACTGCTGGGGGCATTCATGCTCCCCTATCTTACTTCCTTGATGCCTGAGCCTGGGCCACCTCTGGAACATGCGGCTTTGTGGCACTAGCTACAGGGACTTGCCAAACAAAAGTTAGCTCTGGCCAAGACCTGATCCTAGCCAAGTTTCTGTGGCCTGATCTAGACACACAGAGACAACTCAAAGGTACCTGGTACCTACTGACCTGCTGTGTAGAAGAGAAATCAGCCCAGGGCAGAGGAAGAACCTGCCCAGGGCCTCAGGGCTGGACCCCAGGCTGCGAGGCTGGGGAAGATGGTACAGGAGAGCCCAACAGCACCGCACTGCACTACTGCAGGAAGTGTCCCTGAGGTTTCCGGTGGATGTGTGAGGCTGGCCCAGAGCGGGCACCTGCCTTGCCTCCCCATCTCCTCCCGTCAGCCTGCTCAGGGGAGGAGCTCCACCTGCTGCACCCTTGGGAACCTTACCCTCACTCTGTGCCAGCTGTAAAACAGGGAAAGGTTGGCAGAGCAGCCAGGTCTGAGGCCTGGTGCCTTCTGTGCTGACTGCACTGCTGTTACTCATAGCAGACTTTGTCTCAGAGGAGGTGGACAGGTCATGGGGACACACGTTGGCTGCCATCTCTACCAAGGCAGGGGCCTCTCTCAGATGGGATCTGCTGTGGATTGCAGAGGAGCCCTACTTCAGCACCACACACTGAGCCGTCTCCTAATCCAGTTTCTCCAGGAAAATGACAGCACAGTTGCCACCCCATTGCCCTGGCTTCTTGTCACACGGGGCTGGCTCCAGCTAAATCCCATATATGTGGGCTGGGGATGTAGCTCAGTGGCACAGCACCTGCCTGGCAAGCGTAAGGTCCTGAGTTCAATTCCCAATACTAAATAAATAAATCAATAAATTCCATATATCTGTAATTTCTGTTCAGCCTCAAGACAGCCCTGCTGCTTACAGGAGGCTGTGGAGGCTCATGGCCCATGGCCCCACACACCTCAGGAGTGGTCTTCACCCCATACTTGACGCGACTCCGCAGCCCATCGGTGCCACAGCCATCAGAGGAGTAAGAGGGTGTGCCCAGCGCTGTGCCTGGCGGGAGCTTGTCACACAGGTTGATGGGCTGATCCTCAGCAGTGGAAGTGAAGTCCATGGGGGCTGCAGCACCGTTGCCGTTCATCTCAGGGAAGGCAGGGTCGCCCTGCGTGCTGCTTGATGTGGATGGGTTTAGGGTGGAGGAGCCATTGCCGCTGCCACTCTCAGAGGAGGAATCATCTGGAACAGGAGGCACAGGTTGAGGCCCAGCACTGGCCCTCCCCCAAGACTTCAGAGTGCCTGTCCTGTGTGACTGTCACGAACCTCCTGGAGAGCAGGTGCATGCTGTGCTGTACACAGAGGCTCTGAGACATAAGCTGCAATACAGCCCCACAGCCTGGGACAGTACGGGCCAGGGCTGGTCTGCCATCAGGAGCAGAGTGGTCACGAGTAAGGGGAAGGGCTGTGCAAGCATGGAGGATCCTCCTGACCTGCAAACCCACACGTACCACTGGACTGGCTTGCTGGCAGTCCCTGGACACCCATGGAAGCTGCAGGATTTCCTCCTCCTCACCCACCGTGGTCCTCTGCCTCACCCCTTCGCATCCCCACAGCCCCCTCCAAAGCTTCTTCCTTTGCCTGAGGAAGGGCAATCCATTGTCCTCAGGCCTAAACTGTTCCTGACAGCCGATCCACAGACACAGTGCCTTGCAGCTCTGTCCTCTGTGCACACCCAGGTGGCCTTCAGCATATCAAGCCGGGGCTGCAAGGCCTGGAGTCTGCGTCCCTGCACGTCAATGGGCCATCCCTGCTTTCCAGAGGTCGGGTGCCCTCTGCTGGACAGAGTTCAGCATTGCCTACCAAATCTGGAAGAATAAACTTTTAACTCGGGGACTAGACCTGTTCAGAAAAATTCTAGGTCTCTCTTCCCACATGCCCCCCCCCCCCGCCTCCTGCTTCATCAGCCTCGACAAAGCTACAGTGGAACTCTGGGGGGCCATAGTCAGGTGAGCACGCGTGGTTCCGGGTGGCGCCCAGGTGCCCTGGCGGCTCTGCCCCAGCACCCATCCCAGGTGGAGGACGGGGTGGCCACAAGGAGCCCTGACCGCCCCTTCCCCCAGGCCAGGGTCGTGGTGGACCCCACCCCCATCCTCCCAGCCGGCAGATTATAAAGATTTAGTCCCTGGTGCTGGGCACGCGCACCTCCTGAGCGTCCCCATGGCTACCGAGCGGCTCTAGCATTCCAACCAATCACTGGTCTTCTGGTTGCCTGGGGGCGGGACTGGGCTGCCTATCAAGCAGCCAGGGCCCGGGGCAGAGGGGGATGGGAAAAGAGAGGAGCCGTGGCACCCCTCCCCCTCAGCTGTGGCAGGTCCCCTGGGCCAGGCTTTGCCGCCTGCGCCGGCCTCCAACACCACCTCCTCCTCAGGGCAGCCTGGCTCCGGGGCTCCCTCCATTCTGTGGGTGCCGCAGCAAGCCAGCGTGGCTCCTCAGCAACTTCCTCTATGCCCATTCACCCCTGGCCCTTCCAGGTTACCTCTGGGACCTCACTGCCTATCCCTCCTCCTCCTTATAAATCTGGTTTTCTTCTGGCACTATTTCCAGCAACCAGTCTAGACATGTGGAATGAACAAAATACCTGGTGATATTTATTGAGCACCTACTGTGTGCTGGCCTTGTCCAGGTGGAGAACCAAAGTGATGACTGCATGGCGGTGTCAGCTCTCCTGGAAGGCCAGAGGCACAGTACTAAACCTCATGGGTAACTTGCAAAGTTAGTTAAGGGAAAGGTGTCAACTGCCCACCGCCTGCCAAACCACACCCACATGTTCCCTCCGCCCACCCTGTAGACACCCTTGGCCCTGCCTACTCATGGCTGCCTGGTGTCCCACAGCACTGAGTGCAGGACTCGCTGTGTGCTCTCTGCCCAGCCCTGCCAGACCTCACATCTCCTAGGCTCTGCCTGCATCCAGTTGGCCTTCAGGGTCACCTCAGGGTGGGCCTCCCTCCTCTGCTGCCCTGGGGAGGGAGGCAGTCACATGAGTTCCCCTATGGATGCCTCCTGCACCATGCTTCTCTGACCAGCGTTGCCCCTACACCAGGCAGCACCTGAGCTGGAGAAGCTCCACAGCTGGGGCACAAGGGTGGACGCCCAGCTTCCATGTGCTGGAGGACCCATTCCTAGCCCACACTGCAGGCATAAGCCCCTCTCGGCCCTCTCTCCAGAGGCCACTTGCTTGACCTGGGAGAGCTCCACAGTCCTCCTCTGGGGACCTGTGCCTTGGTAGACCCCAGGCCAACACTACATGCACTACAGGCATCAGCCCATGGCCAGCTGTAGTGTCACCCCCCACCTCCCTTTCTAATCAGGTTTTCCCAGAAGGATGAACCCACTTCCCTCCTGGGGCCCACCTGGCTAGAGGCATGGCAGGGGCCACATCCTGCTGTGAGGCCAGAGGCAGCCAGCACCTCTGCCTCAGGGCGTGGACCTGTGCTGCCAGCCCAGGAACAGCAGCACTGGCTCCATTGGTGGCACCTGCTTCCCTGTCCTCACATGTCACCCACATCTGGGGAGGGTAACACGCAGATGAGGGGTTTGAGACCCCAGAAGCCAAGACCTCATGTGGCTGTGCATGCCAGTTTTAGAAGAAACTAGAAATCTGCACCATTATGTAAATATAGATGTTAAAATACTGGTGACCGATGGGCACTGGTGACATTTTAGAAAAATCTTAAGTAAAAAAAAGTAGGTGAAAGGTGACCTGTCCATACAATGAAATATGAGCCAGCCATACCCACGAATGAAACCTGGATCCCTGCTACACTACCGATGAGCATCATACGGAGGAAACGTTCCTGCCACAGAAGGGTAGGTACCCAGCAATGCCAGCTGCATGCAGTGTCTAGAATAGGCGAATCCGTAGGGGCAGGAAGTAGATAACAAGTTACCTGGGACGGGGAGAGGGGAAACAGGGACTTTTTGCTTAATGAGTCCAGAGTTTCTAGTTTGGGCTCATGAAAAAGTTTATGCCGTACAACAAGGACGTAATGGTTCTGATTATACAGCACTATGAACACACTTAACACTTCCGAATTGTTACTTAAAATGCCAAATATTATGCTATAGGTTGCCACAAAAAAAGCCCCAAACAAAACCAAAACCTTGAACAGGTCCATATCCCCCTTGCATAAGCTACATCTGCTACCACCCAGGTGACCCATACTGCACTGGGAAACCAGGCCACACACAGAGCCCACATCTGAGTGACTAAAAAGTCACAGGCCAGAGTGTTCTCCAACCTGGCCCACTGACTGCCACCTTCCACGGGCGGCCTATGAGCAGGGCCCCACATTCTGCCAACTGGGGAGGCCCGGGGTTCTCAGCAGGATGCAGGGGACCTGTGCGGACACCAGCTGTATAAACTTGAAGAGGCCATTTTTCCTCCCTTACCCTCAATTTCCCATCAAAATGGTTCTCACATCAGTAAAATAAGATTTACAAGGTGTAGATAATTTCTGGTATAGAGTAGACTCTACCCCCCCAAAAAGGCCAGTTCTCTGCACCCTACATTTTCTCACTTTGTACTTAACCACTTCCTGCCCCAAATCTTTCCCAGCCTGGAGCACTGGCCAGAGAGAGACTGGCACAGTGCCAGATGGGGGAGGGGTGGGGGGAGGGGGAGGGGGAGGGAAGAGGAGCCTGGAGATTCACTCCTGCCTCACTCCTTGCTTTCCTTAGCACCTGCCGGGTGACAGATCAAGCTGACACTGGGCACCAGCAGGAAAAAGACAGGGGTTGCTGGCCTTGGGCTTTTGCTCAGCAAGCAGAAAATCAATACAAGGGGTCCAGAGAGACTGGTCTCCAAAGAGGGGGGGTGCCAGTTTCTCAACCTTGGCCCCCCTTGCCCTGACCCCCTCCCAGCCTGAGTCTGCTCCTCAGGGACTTAGACCAGCTCTGGATCGAACTCTGCAGAGCCAGCCGAGGGAAGGCAGCCTTGGTCCCAAGGGGCTCGGCACCTGCATGAGAGCTGAAGCCCCGAACCGGCAAAGGATGAAGCTGCTGCTCAGGAAGGCGGGTCCACCGCCCTCATGGACTGCGCTGCAATCCTGGTTGCAACCCCACGCCGTTCCTGGGTCCACTGCTCCTCTCACCCTGCTCCAGCTGTGGACCTGGCCTTTGTATTTGCTGTTCCCTCTTCCCACAGTACTGTCCTGGACCATTCCCTGGCTTGTTCCCTGATTTGGGGGCTTTGCGGGAAGGTCACATCTCAGTAAGACCTCCCTGACCGGCCCCTCCCTTGCTCTGACACACTGACCCCTTTGCCTGTTTTTCCTGACATGGTGACCATCTAATAACACTGTTGTGTTTATTGTGCCCAGCCCTCCCCCTTGTGAGCTGCCTCTGGCAGACACACCAGAAGCCACACTCCTTTCTTGGGTGAGAATGCCTGAATCTTCAGTGCAGCCCCGGGCAAGCACATGACCCAGGCTGGGCCAGTCAGCACCACCTGCCACAGGGATCGGTGATAGCACATGACCCGCAAAACTCAGTCCTGGGTTTTCTCCACCCAGGGACAGCTGAGTCTACTGGGCAGGCGGTCCAACCTGGAGATAGCAGGGGACAGGCAGCACAAACCCTCAGTCCATCAGGACCTGAAACTCAGGGCGGCTCTAGCCCTTTTCAAGATGAGTGCCCACACTATAGCTCAAAACCCACTTATTTACAGCAAAGTGTCAACACTGCAATTAAACCTGAATACAGAGGCTTTAGTTTTGAAAAAACAACCACCAAAAAACCCCTCATTAACATCTTTTGTCTTAAAACAAATGACACCCGTGCCAGTTTCCCCACCACTGCCCTCCACTATCTGGCTATAGGAGCAATTAATTTCCTTACTGCAGAAGCGGGCTGGAGGCTGCTTTGTGTCACATGTGTCTGCTTTGGTCTTCAGCAGTCAAGGGCTAAAGGACAGAACCGGGGAGCTGGGCTCCCTCTCCTCCTGCCTGCCCCGTACCCACAGGGGGTTTGCTGACACCCCACCCCCATCACTATTTGGAAAAAGAGGGAGCAGAGACTGGGCAGCTGGGCCCTGGCCCCCCACCTCCTAAAAAAGGAGTCACTAGCGAGATGGACAGGCAGCTGACCCCATACCCAAATGGCATGGTGGGGCCTGGCAAGTGGCTGCAGGGCCTTGCTGTCTGCATGACCTTGGACACAGCCACTTCCTGGGCTGCTCTTATCTAGGGTCCAGGGAGTTCCCGACGACGCCCTCTCGGGCTCTGACATTTTATGACCGCAGGGGTGCAGGCCAGGTGTTCTACCTGCACCCGCTCCAGACCTGGGGCCCAAAGCGGAACCTAAGGGTGCCAGGGGACCGTCTTGTCTCCACCTTGCTGCTGTAGCCGGTCTCTCTCAGCGGCCCCTCACCCAAGGCAGCCTGCCCCACCTGTGACCATGCAAATAGCAGACAGAGGTGCCCTCAGGGGCCCTGGGACAGCAGCCAAGAAATGTTCCCAGAAACCAGGCCTGCCCAGCTCTGGCAAAGGGTGACCTGGGAGTCCGGGCAGACCTGAGCCCACCACCTGTGCCTGGCATGCCTGTGGGCAGGGAGGCCTGCCGTGCCATCTACTCTGTCATGGGGCAATGTGCTGCTGTTCGAATGGGGGAATTAGTGATGAATGGGGGAAATTGTTTCTCCCTCTGTCTCGTCTCCAGAAGGAGACAAAAACTCCTTTTACCTCAGCAAACAATGCCCTTATGTGGGCACCAGCGTCCTGCAGCCCGCACAAGACTAGCTCTGTGAAGGCCGCCAATTGCCACACTGGGCTTTGGGGCCACAGCCAGTGGCACCCTCTCGGGTGGGCGACCCACTAAGGCCTTTGGGCCAGGCTGATGAAAGAGGGAAGGCCCACCACCCCTAAGACCAGCGGCTGGGTGCGAGGCCACATGAGCCCGCACAGCCGGCATGTGGCCGCCTTCTGTGGCCAGAGGTGTGGCCAGTGGAGATGGCGTGAGCCTCCTGGGCGAGGCTCCCATCGCCATCACTGCAGCAGCAGGCAGGGGAGAGGAGGGGGCATCAATAATTCACACACAAAAGAGATGAGCAGGGAGGAGGAGGGGAGGCGGAGTGCTGGAGCCACATCCCGCACAGCCACCAGGCAGGCAGGGAGGTGTGGACTCCAGCGCAGGGCTGCCAAGTGCCTGGAGCAGGGCTCTGGGCACCTCACAGTCCCCCCTCCCGCCTGCGCTGACAGAGGCCAGTGGCCTGGACCATGTTTACATGATGCATAGTTCCAAGGAGCACCAGGCTCCTGGCAGACGACCGGGCACTTCCTCCAGGAAGGCAAGGGGGAGGGGCCCAGAGGTCAGATGGGGGACATGGGATGCCACCATCCCAGGTGAAGAGGCCACAGGGTACCTGCCCACTACATGAGATCCTCAGTCTCTGCCTGGCCTTCAGGCCCCCACTGCCTGCCCAGCTACCCGCCCTGAGCACCCGTGCTCTTCCATGCAGACTCGCCAAAAGGTCAGAAGTCTGGAGACAGGGATGCCCTCTCCCATAGCATCCACCTGCTCCCCAGGGGCCTTTGGGTTCCTGCTGGATCTCTGCCTTCTTACACAGGTGCCATCACCATCTAAGCCAGGGGTGGTAACACTTTTAGAGCTTTCAAAGATACAAACAGCCTGCTATGGCACTTAGGGCACATGTGCCATGAGGCCACCACCGACCTAGGCCCTTGAGTCAGAAGCAGTCCAACAGAAACAGTGCCAGCCACATGTGTGGTGGTATTTGCTGGTGGCCATGTTTTTTAAAAAATAAAAAGACATGGATGAAGCTACTATTATTTGTACTGTTGATAACTGAACCCTGCGCCTGTACAGAGCAAGCAAGAAATTAATCATCTATTTCACTGAGTATGGTGGTGTAAGCCCGTAATCTCAGTACTTGAGAGGCTGAGGAGGAGAATCATAGGGTTTGCAAGGATAGCCTGGCCTACATAGTGAGACCCTGTCTCAAAAAACAACTCTTTTTGTGCTAAGGCACTGTCGTCCCTCCCCTCTGCCCCTGGTGTAGTATGTGTCAGCCCTGTTCCAGTGCGTGGCAGCTGGGGGCGGTACCTGTATCAGAGTGCAGACCTACACCTGCCAGTGAACTGACGTCACATCTCTGCAAGGACCCTGGGGTCCACGTGTCCAAGCTGCAGGTGAATTTAGGTCTTGGAACAGGTGGCCTGAGCTGTGGGGCCTAGACACAGATGCTGCCTTCAGTGGGTAAACACCAAATATGTGCCAGAGCCCGTGTGTCAGGAGCTCATCACACTGGGTTTTCTCAGCAGACACCAGTGCAGACCCGAGGCTCCAGGGGGGAAGTCACTGGCTTACCCCCAGAGTAAGCAACAGCACCCAGATGGTTCCTCCAAGTGCCACTGGCCCTACCCTTGGTGCTCTTGCGCCTCTGGGAGTCTCACGGGCCAGTTCCTCTCCAGCCTGTTTGCCCATCTGTGCAGAGGGCTAATCCCATGCCCCAGCCCTGCCCTGCCCCACTTCTTGGCCTCTCCCCAACACACGCTGGCCAGTTATGCTCCGGGGAAACACCCCCAGCATGGCCTTCCTGGTTTGCATCCTCCCAGGCCTCAGCAAGCATAGGCAGTGAAAAATAAACTCTAATTCAATGTACAGTGCTCTGGCCAAGACGTACTGCCTGCCACTCCCACCCCCACTGTGTGTTCCAGTGCAAACAGAGCCATCCAGGCCACCATGTGTGAGTGATTCATGGGGTAGGGCCTGGCCCTGGGCCTGTGTATGTGGCATCTAAGGGCCCCTGGCAAGCCTTCCACCAGCCCTCCCGGAAGCTGGTCTAGGTTCGGTGCATCCCAGTACTTAGGTCAGGGTGATGACGCCAACGTGGCCCTGGTTACTTCCTGGTTCCCCGGAAAGTGGCCCTCAGATGGGCTTCAGGGTTCTGGTACCTCTACACAACTGTCCCTGCCTCTTTGCTAGCATAGCAGGGCCTACCCAGCAGGGGCCAGGAGAGGCTGAGGGACAGGGGCTGTCATTTACCAGTTGGCCTCAAAGCCCAGGCCAACATTCCAGGTGTGCAGAGTGAGATGAGTTCTTTCTCCCCTTTTTTGGCAGGTCCCCCAGACCTGTCTGTCCCTCCCCTTGGTCTTTGCCAGGCATCTGGAGCCCCAGTAGCCTGCACAAGGCCCAGGCTGTGCAGGCCTTGCCTGTTCCTAGGATAAAGGGATCTCTTGGTGCTGTCTCCCAGCCTCTCTTGTCCCTTGGTGGGCCAGGGGCCAGCACAGCCCAGCATTGTCTGTGCCGCCTGAAGCCCAGCTGATGATGGACACTTTGTGACCCAGGACTGCCGACATGGCCCATGGCCAATCCCTGGAAGGCCTTGGGCCCCGACTCTGCTCCCAGGGAGGGAAGAAGAGGTCACCTTCTTGCCCTGGAACTGTTCTTGCGGACAGGGGCAGTCGGGCCTAGGCCCCGTTCTAGTTGCACCTTAGGAAAGCGGGCCAGGGTGGTAGGCTCTGTGGGTATGGGGACAAGAAGTGTGCTCTGAAAGCCCACTGCAGTGGCTGGGTAGGGTGGCGTGTGCCTGAAGCACCAGCTACTCCAAAGGCTGAAACAGGAGGAGGGTGCAGTTGAGATCAGCCTGCACAACTTAATAAGACCCTCTCTAAAAAAAGAAAAGAAAAAAACAAAACCTACTCCTCAGTCATCCCAGTGAGAGTTGTGGAGGGGCTCAGTCCTCGCCCCATGTGACAAAACACCAGGGTGGTAACAGCTGTGGGCATTGGATCCACCAAGACCTAGCCACGGCAGGCCAGGACCTCTGGATGCCTGGTGCAAGAGCTGCCCTAAGCCCAGGTATGGGCCACGGGGAGGGTGGGCTCTGATCAAGGAAAAAAATAAAGTGGCCAGGATGGCGGGGAGTGGGTGGCTATCTTTGAGTCCAAATGGCTTGCTCCTGAGACGCAGGCACACCTTTCCCACTGGCCACACAGACCCACCTCACCCCATGCTCTGGGGGCATCCTCAGTGCCCAGCACAGGAGGCATACTACGCGGCACTGCTTTGGTGTCAACAGCAGCACCACCTTGAGGCTGGCTGCCAGCATGGGGCCTTAGGTAGGTGGAGTGTGGGATCCAGAAACAAACTCTTCAGGGGCTCAGGGGCTTGGGCACGCAGGATGGGTGGGACCAGGCCTTGGGATGCTGGGCAAAAGATGTGAGTGCCCAGGCCCGCAGGTACCACGGGTCCTCCCAGTCCAAGGCCAGAGCACAGTGAGGAGTGCAGCCCACAGGTGGGAGGGAGGTCAATGCCTGGGGAGGCAGGGCTGGACCATGTGGGCCTGGTCAGGTGGAAGCCCTCTTGGTCCTTACGTGTCCCTGACATGCAGCCTTCATGCTGACCATGCATCATCTAGCTCAAGGGTAAAATGGAGACAGGACCATCCTCCAGTCCAGACCTGAGAAGTGACCTACTGAAGGCCTGAGACAGAGGTAGGGATGATCTGAGCCTGGTCTAGGGTGGCAGAGCTGGAGCCTACACCTCCCACCAGCTAGCATGCCTGAGCGGTACAGGACCTGCCCACAGGTAGCAAAAGCCTTGGGCAGGATGCGCTGTCCTCAGCAAAGAGCCATTGTGGGCACATGAGAGTTCACGGGCTCAGCTGCACCCACCATACCACAGATGAAACCTGTGGCTTGGAGTAGGTGAGCGGCTTGCTGAACGCTACAGGGCAGTGGAGTGCCCAGCACCACAGAAGTGGCCCTGACCCCTTTCTATCCTCCAGCCTGGCTGTGGTCTCCTGTCTGCCTTTGCTGGCTGCAGCTTGGGGTCACAGAGAGCCCTGGAGCCATGCGGCCCACGAAGTCCCAGCCTGCCCTCTGCAAACTCTTCTCAGCTTTTTGCTAACCTGTGGCTGCCCGTGCCCCTTTGCCCACAGGCTTCCTCCCCCATGTGCTGAGCACCTACACTTCAGCAGGGCCAGGGTGAAGTCCAGGACAGGGCCTGGACAGTTTCACAGGTATGGTCCAAATACTGGCCCTGGAGAGCCCCACTCCCCTTGGCCCAGAAAAGTAACTTCCCCCTCAGAGACAGCTCCTCCTCATCCTGTGGGATGTGGACGGTCTTGTCTGAGCTCCCAGGTTGGAGCTGAGTATACTCTGGACTCGAGGGATGGACCTCCAGGCACTGGTGGACAGGACAGCCTGTGAGACTGTGGTGGGTACACAGCAGTGACAGGGAGGCAGCTGGTGCCATCAGTGGGTGGGGGCTGCAACCTGACATGATACCTTCGCCCTGTCCTTTTTTATTTTTTTGTCTTTTTCCTTTTTATCGGTACTGGGGATCGAACTCATGACTGCCTGCTTGCAAGGCAGGTGCTTATGCCGCTGAGCTAAATCCCCAGCCCACCCTGTCCTTTTTAAAGAACACAAAGCATTTTGAGAGGCTGAGGATTACGAGTTCAAGACTAGCCTGGACTACATAGTGAGATACTGTCTCAAAAAGCTAATCACACACATATACGCATGCGCGCAAGAAATAAAAAGAAAATGAAGCTTTAATAACATACAAAGAAAAGTGTGAAAAAAAGTATACCCTCAATACTGGCATTTTAATTTTTTTTAATTCTTTTCCTTTGTTCCTTTATTTTTCTAAAGTTTTCACAATGAATGTGGTGCTTGGGAAGGGGAAGACCAGGATGCCCTGCCTGGGTCTTCCTACATAGCCTAAACTGGCTTCCAACTCATAATCTTCTTGCCTCAGCCTCTTGCCAATATGCCTTTCTACAAAGACATAGCTGCTGCCCTCCGAACGCTGACAGCCTGGCAAGGCCACACCTTTCACGTTGCTGTCCCTCCGCCACCAGGCGCAGTCTCCTTGGATGTGCAGGCAGTAGGGGCCCACTGGCCCTGCAAGGAAGGCACTCGACACTCGCCTGACTAAAGACAGACAAAGAGCCCAAGAAAGCCCAAGATCTCTCTCCCTTGGTCCAGCCTCGGGCACTGGAAGGGTTGGTGGTGGGCAGGGAGTCCCAGATCTCTGCTCTGCAGACAGGAGTTCACCCTGGTAGCAGAAACAAGTCGCCATGGCCAGTGGGCCCCAGAAGCCTTGAAACTGTTGCTGCCAAAGGTGGACGCTGTCCCACGTGAACAGGAGCCCCCACTCTTCCTGGGCCTGGCTTCCTGTTCTGCCCGGGAGGTTAGTAATGTCCGCTCCCCGCCCCAGGCATCCCTGCTGGAGGCCAGGCCTCACATTTTCCGTTCAGGAAGGGGCAGCGAGAGGCCTGGGGAAGCACATCAAGGGAAGTGGGAGGAGGGCGCGGGAGCGGGTCGGGCTGGCACTGTGTACCTGGCCTCCTGGCAGCCCATGGCTCTCAGGCCGGAGCGTGAGTGCCTGTGGCAGTTCCCCCCACTTGTGTGCTCACCAGCCACATCTCCGGTACCTGCTCTGGGCACTGGGTGCTGCCAGAGGCGGGGAAGACAAGCACAAAACAGGGAACCCCAAAGATCGTGGCAAACCAATGTCAGCCCCCAGGCAACGCCAGTCCTCAGCATCTTGGGAGAAAGCCTCATCCCAGGCCTCCTCCCTCCACACCCGAAGGCAGCTGCCAGACCACTGTGCCTCCCCCTGCGCCCTCCATGTTGCACAGAGTCCAGAAGCAGCCCAAAGGCTCAGTCGGGTTCAGCAGCAGGGCTGGAGGGGCACGGAGCCTCGCACAGTGACCCCACATCTGCCAAAGCCAGGGAGGAAGACAGAAAGGTGGCGTCCTCGCTCTTGTCTCTGGCCGGCACCCCGCCTCTCCCACTCCTGTTTCCTCCTCTGTGGATACAGCAAGAGCAGCGCCCTCCCACACACACAGCGACGGCCCTGACCGAGGGAGCCCACACTGAGGGAGAGGTGCTTGCACCTCCACCTATGACTACAGCGCAAGGGGCCCAAGTGTCAAGAGTGGAAACAGCCATAGGAGGACTGTGCAGAAGTCCCACAGGCAGGGCCAGGGCCAAAGCCTAACTGTGGCCCAGGGCAAGCTGGCCCCTATACTGGCCAGGTAACTCAGAGCCCAGCTCCTGGGGGAAAAATGGGCACCTTCTCCAGTCACCCTCACAGTCAGCAGTCTTGATGGTGGACCTGCCCCACCAAGGTCTAACCCCTTCTGCCTTGTTAAAAAATTAAAAACAAGAAAGGCTTTCACAAATCTGCCACCAGGTATGAATCTGTGCCAACTGCCTGGCTTCGTGAGACTGCTCTGGGCCACAGCACTGGGGAGGCTTCCAAAATCAGGCTCATGTGCAGGGCTGGGGCTGGGTGCAGAAGGCAGGGCAGACAGGGCAGGGCCCACCCTCTAGAGTCACCTAGTTGGCCTGTCCTCGCCTGCCCTTACCCAAAGACTTTGTTAATAACAACAGGGAACTTGAGTGTACCCCCTGAAGCTGCTGAGGGTCTCCTCACGGGAGCCGCCTCAGCCAAATCCTCCAAGAGGAGCTGGTGTTCACAGCCCAGAGTCCAGGTGACATGTTCATGCCCACCAACACCCTCCTGGGAACCTTACGGCCAGACACAGTGGTTACAGCCAGGCCCAAGGGACCAGAACGGGTAGCAGAGACCAGAGCAGCCATCTGGGCCTCCTCACAGCCTGAGACCTTGCATGGGGCCTAGGCCAACCTCTGGCCAGCAAACCAACCCAGTGTCCAGATACAGCTGCTGATTAAATAATTAAATTGGTACTGTGGTCAGTACTCTCTTCCTTTCTCCAGCTCTGCCTCTCCACTGCTGTGAACACTGTCCTGTCAGCGAGCCAGCCTTCCTCAGCCCTACGCCCACCCCCCACCCCACCCCCGGATGGCCCCATGCTGTGTTCGTGTGGACAGCTGCAGGATAAAATGACCCCAGCAGCCTCTTTGCTGCTCTTCCATCAGTCAAGCTCTGGACCGCTGGCAACATGCTGAGGACCCTCATGGTCCCCATGGAAACTCTGCTGTCTGGTGCCTGGCCCCGAGGGTCCTGGACCACCTCATCTCCCTGGAAAGACTGACCCTTCTCCAGTAGGGTGGCTGTAAGCTACGACAGTATGAAACTTCTCTGGGAATATATAAAGGGATACTGGCTTATTTCTCTGGGCTTTTAGAAAATGTTCTGGGTCCTTCTTGGGAAAGTATAATGGATGGCTCTTGGCTGGTATGGCCCTTGGTGACTCTGCATGTAGCTTTCGATCAACCCAGATGAGCCAGGAGGTCAATATCTGGGCACATCCTAGCCCAGAGCCCCTAGCACCATGTGCCAGCCCCCACCTGGTCCCCACCCCGTGGGAACGCTGGGTAGTGGCAATGTGAGGCTCACAGCACGGCGGGGTCTCGCTGACCTCACGAGGCATAGAGGCACAAAGGCCTTTTCTTTCCCAGCAGCCTCGCACCCCACTCCTCACACAGCCACCCCCTGGGCTCCCCAGCCGCTGGCCCAGACACCTCCAGCTGCCTGAAGGCTGGGTCTCCTCCCAGACAAAGCAGGATTCAGGCTGGGAGGGCAGTTGGGAGGCAGGCGTGTGGGTTCTGCCATGGAGATGAACTTTGACCCAAACTGCAAGGTTCCTACCCCTTATTTACTCTTTAAGGCTTACCCATTTCATAGAGTTAACATTACACCCCTTTTTAACCCTGCACCTCCCTCCTACATTCCAGGCTCCGACCTTTGACCCCTCCTAATTGCCAGCTTTTACACCCCAGTGTCTTGAGGCCTAGCTTCAGGCCACCCCCCAAGCCCAGGGACGGCTCCCTAGGAATCAGAGCCCCACCAGACACTGACCATAGGTGCCACTCCACAGCCACAATGCTTCAAACTGAGGCAGACAGCAGAGCCCCAGAGCCCAACCCACATTTCCTCCAGAATCTGGTACCTGACTCTACTCTCCAGCCCCTGAAAAGAAAGCCTCTATTCCTGGAACAGCCCTGGATGGCCACTGAGGCCGAGGCCAGGGTATGCAACAGAAACCTTCACTGCCTGGTCACTCATCAGGCCACCCCATCCCAGAGCTAGTTCTCTTGATTCTAGTGCTAGGCAGCTGGACTGCTTCAGGCCAGCATATCGTTGCCTTCCCAGACCAAACCTTAATAACTTTGAAATCCACATCCCACTAAGTCTGCAACATCACAGCAATCAAACAGGCAGGATACCCACAGACTGCAGCCCAAGGGCTCTGCCCATTCACCATTCTGCCATCTCCAGAACCAGGGGGTGGGGGCAGTGGGGCCCAGAGATGCTGGTAACCCTGGAGGTGGCTCAAAGTAGACCGGCATCACCCCCAGGATCCTCACCCCAACTCCCCCCCAATCCATGAGCCACCTCACCAGCAGGGAACTTACCATCCTCTTGGCTGTGGAGGTTCTGCGGGCTTCTCATCCTCTCGTCCTGGCTAGGGCTCAGGCTGGAGGCCAGGTGTGGGTCAGCGGACATCCATGTGGAGTCATTCATATCAAAGTCTTCACTGCTCACAGAGGTCTCATCCTGAGCGAGACAGAGAGCCAGCATTCAACAGGGTGGCTCTCCCAGGGTCCCAGGCAGCCCCTCCAGGGCTTGGGGCATTTGGAAGAGTCTCAGGGGGCACAAAGAACCCCCAAACCTTGCAGAGAGGGCTGGGTGGCAAATTCCCCGCCCCTGTGGAAGCAGCTTGGCTCTGGTTCCTGTCGGCCTCACTGTCTGTAATTGAAGACAATTACGAGGTCTTACATCCTGTAGGGGCGGATAGCAGGGCCTGGCTCTTACCCTTGTGAGCCAAGGTTGAAACCAGCACTGTAAACAAGGGACACTGCTCCCCACCCGAGCCAGGGAACAGGGCTCTTCCAAGCAGGGCAGGCGGCCCGCAGTGGGCAGCAGGACAGACAGGGCACTAAGGAGGCCGCTGGCTGCCCCCTCCAGGCCTGCCTCTGACTGCTGGGCAGCATGCATGGAATTCCTTTCTCCCACTCCCCCGACCCAGAGGACATTTCTGTCTTCCTCCTTCCTAACCTTTGCTGTGCTTCAAAGATATGCTCTTGGGCGGCTTCCAGAGCTGAAAAGGCCAGCCCTAGAAGTGTAGAGGAGGAAGGGGGTGGGGCGGGCCAGGGTTCCCATCAGACGCAAAGGGGGTTCAGGCTCAGGAGCCTGGGGGACCTCCAGGGCCTCACAAACAGCCGGATGGCCTTCTAGAGAGGGAGAGGACCACGCCTGCTGCCTCCTTTCCCCTTCTCAGTGAGCCCTTGGCCAGTCATCTGGGAACCCCCAGGGCGGGGCCCCTGCAATCCAGCCCTCCAGCAGGAAGGGACCCCACCTCCTTCTGGCCCAGCCTCTTTCAGGAGCAGTAAGCAACTGTGTTTGGGAGCCGGCTGTAAAACACAGGAAAGATGACCCAGCAGCTCCAGTCCCCACTCCAGAGTTCTGGCTGTGCCCCCTCTCCTCCCCCACCCCAGCAAGATACAATGGCCTCTGTGGGCCCAGTCAGGACTCTGGCACAGCAACCCCAGGCCTCCCCTCCAGGGCCCTCACAGACGTCTCTTTTATAGTGAGCAAATACACTTTGGTTTGAACTTTCATGGGCTGCTGTCCCTGGGGCAGGCGCATCTGCTCTGAGTGCTAGGGAACCAGCCATCAGGACTCCATGCCCTGCCCTCCCCCACCATCGGCTGGCAGGAAGTTTCCTGGAATTCACGGCTTCTGTGCAGCCAGAGAGGACCCTCTGTGCCCAGGCCAGAGGACAGGAGCTGAGCCACTGCACAGGCTCGAAACCTCTGTGTGCTCTCTCTGGGAGCGTGCACTCACACTCACACACTGGCATTCAGGTCTGCTCCAGCAGTCTTCCTCCTGAAAACCTGCTCCTGCTCATACTCGCTCAGCTGCTTTCTGCAGGCAAAAGTCTCTCTTCCCAAAGGGAATGAAGGGACAAAACTCTCCCCAGCACTAGGACCTTGGGGACAGGGAAGCTGGCAGTGTGTCTGTGCCCCTTGGAGGCACAAAGCAAGATTGCTGGGAAAAGACTCTTCTTTCCATCTTCCCCACTGGCCAGATTCTGTGAGCCAGGAGCAGGACAGCCTCATCTCTGCATGGTGTAGAAGCAGGAAGACGCTTGGGAATTGCTGGAAAACACACACACACACACACACACACACACACACACACACCATGAGGCACCCTCTGAGCAGTGGGAAGCACCACCTGCTTAAACTCTTCATCATTCATTCATCAAGCATTTACTAAACACCAACTTTGGCCCAAGCCCTGGCTAGGTGCTGGGAAAGTCAGCTATGATGGACCAGGCCAGTTACCACCTTCTTGGTTGGCACTTGCTATCCAGTGGGAGAGACAGACAATATGTCCAGCATCAGTGGTCACACAGGCCACAGAGCAAAATAACATGGAGGAAGTGGGGGACAGTGATCTGTAGGGCAGTACTGCCAGGATACTCAAGGTCTGGGACACTGAGCGAGGCTGCAGGAAGAGAGGACGGGGCTGCATGGGTCCACATGGCCTACAAACCAGGCACAATCAACAACAGCTAGGCATTGCTGTTGGGTCTGTAGAGTGACAAGGAGGCGTCTGCAGTCAAGGGTGGGCAGCAGAGCCACACAGGAACGTCGCTTCCTGAGATGCATCTCACCAGCAAGGGCCTGTATCTTCCTTCTGGCTGGCTCAAAACCCAAGGGGGCTCACGCGCAGGAGCAGGCGGACAGCTAGAGCACAGTGAAGGCTCCAGTGCCAAGTCCACACCAGTAACAACACAAGCTTTGCAGGTGTCAAGAGCTTCCCCTGTTTGTCTTTCCTGCCCCCTCTCCACAGGCCCAGGTAGGCACAGTTCTTAGCCCATCCAACAGATGGGGAAACAGGGGTTTCAAGAGCTAAAGGCACTTGCCCAAGGTACATGCCCCAGCAAGTGGTAAAGCTAGGTCTGTGCCATCGCCAAGGCCTAGACACCCACTCCTATCTACTGCCAAATCTCTGCCCAAAGCTGTCCCTTCTCTAGAAAACCCACTGCTGTGCTTTGAAACCCCCTTCCCGACACATCCTCTCCATCACTCCACTCTGTGGCCCCTGTCTGGAGCAGCCAGCCTATCCATACCTTTTGCCCAGCTCAAGCAGCCACTGTGCTGTGGCTCTCAGTGTGTCTTTCTCAAAAATACTCTAAGCCTTTCCAAGAGTAGGACAAAGGGACAGTCTTTGCCCAAGATGGGCAAGGCTCTGGTTTCCACCTCTAGCACCAAAAAAAAAAAAAGACAGAGAGAGAGAGAAAACGGGGACCAGGCTGCACACTCTCTGAATTCCCCATGAGGCCGGCAGGACTTGTTGAATCAACTGAATTGCTTGGCATGATGCTGCTGTTTAATGAGGACACTGCATTAATTTGACAATTAAGGACTCTGGTCCCACTGCGCACAGATCTTGAATGGGGGCCATATGAAAACCTGGGCCCTCCTGCAGCTGCCAGCCACCCCATACTCAGCGCTTCTCTGGCTCATATGGTTGAACTGTCTACTCAAATGGACCCCACCTGGTCCTGCCCTGACAGTCCCATGGAGAACAGGCGGACTCTTTCACAGTGACACTGAAGTCACCTCATGATGAAGAGCATCCAGTGTCCACACATGCAGGGCTTCTGGGCAGGAGTTTTATAGGGTATCCTCACAATGGCCCGCCAAAGCTGGTACCCAGGGCAGGCCCATCTCCAGATCAAGTAACATCTCTCAAAAGCTTGCATCAATCAACTGTCCACAGGAACAGCCCCAGTGGAAGAGCGGGGATCTGAATCAGGCAGTGCATGTGCATGCCCGGAGCCTACACCACAGAGACACCATCCCCATCTCCTTCAGCCCAAGAACTCAACTCCTTAATTACAAGATGAGACTCAAAGGGAATCATGGGCCATGGGCTATATTTGCACATACACAGCTCACTCTCCCTCCAACCAGCTGATATGATTGTGTATCTACTGTTAGTGTTGCACTGGGGACACAGAGGACTAACATGGGGCTCCTTCCTTTCAGACCTTGTTAGCTAGAGACAGGCATCAGCTAAAAATCCTGACTTACTTGGTGGGGAAGAGGCCTGTGGGACTCCTGTCCAGTTATCCAGTGGAATTTTCCCACAGCCCCCAGGGTTCTGCACAAGGGCCCCAGTTTTGTGAAGAGTGAGTCTAAGATTTTGACACTCTGACTGCTAGAGCAGTTTTTTGAAAAGAAACCAAGTTTATTTAACCTAACTTTTCAGAAAACAAACTCCTCTAAAACCAGGTCAGTTTTGGTCAGACTGACATGGGCAACTTGGACACCCACTTTCAAGGCCAGCTGGAGAAGCAGCCTTCCCAAGCCCTTCGGCACCCTGCTGACCACAGCAGAACCCCAGCTCTTTATGGGTGTAGGCCCACTGCTGCAGATGGGCAGAGACTAAGTCGGGGTACCCACCCACACTGACCGAGGCTGCAGAAGCAGGCTCATCACCCAGGTGGTCACCAGCACACATAATTCAGAAGCCATCACCCAAGTCCAGCAGGACTCGCAGGAGGCAGCCAGTGCAGGCTGGAGACAGATGAAGCCTCAGGCCTGTGCTGTGACCAAGGTGCCCCTCCTGTCACCCAGAGGTCACAAGTTGGTCACCCCTTGCTTTTCCCTCCTGAAATCTTAAGGGAATTTGGGCTAACTTCTCCCATTCTGTTAATAAACTTCAATGAAACTGTCATTAGAAAATGTTACTATGTACAATGCATTGCTTCTGGGTCCTCTCGCCCAGGACTATGTGAATGACCACACAGCTGTCCTCTGGTTCCTGTAGTTTCTGCCCTTGGACATTCTGAAGCCTACAGCCTCATCTGCCTGGCAGTAAAATATATATTTAGCATATATTTAGCACCAAAGGGTCTGAGCCCTCAAGGGCCAACTGCCCTTCATAAAAGGGAACTTGAGTGAGCTGGACAAGCAGGTGGCAGTCTATGGGACACACCTCAACCTGGCAGCCCTGACTCTGAGCAGAGACAGAGGAGCTGACCAAACTCTCCCTTGCTCTTATCTTCAGTCCAAAATTCACAGGCAGGTTCAGTTTCTCTCCACCCAGCTCTGAAGGCCTTCCTCCTGGGCAGGCCAGCTAGCACCAACCAGTGCCCGGTCCAGGAGGAGGGGAAAAAGGGAGATGAAGGCAGGAAATGGTGGAAACAGGCCTGTATCCATAGCTTGTAACTCCGGGCAGGTGCTATCAGTAACCTGATTATTTTACAACTGGGGTCAATTTCTCTGGAACTGGGCTCCTGGTGCCTCTGAAGTCCAGCCATTTGTATCCTCCAGGACTTGGGATCCTTGGGCGTGCCGCACACAATATTTTCCAGGCCTCTCCTCTGCACTGTAACTCTATCCCTACCCCTTGCCTGAGAAAGAAAAGGGGGAGGATTTGCAGAGAATTTAGTGCAAGTGCAAGCCCTAAGCCCTGACCAAAAGCCCTGAGTATGTGTTTCAGAGGGAGGCAGGGGGATGTGCAGGGGATGTTTCTGGACCAGGTAGGAAACAGACCCCTTTCTGTACTGCCCCTGAGTTAGCTGGGCAGCTGGAAAGAACACCAGGCTGGGGCAGCTGCCCCCAGGCCAGCTCTACACCAAGCAGGTGAACACCAAGATGTTGAAGGAGGTGCAACTTCTCCCCCTGAGTCAGGCGCCTCCTTCCAGAGCACCTGTGGGCCCATCTCCATGCTTGCAAGCTCTGGGCACATGCCGAGGAGGTGCTGAACTGTATTCATTCGATCCAGACTTAACCATTTCAGCTCACCAGAGGGTTTACGATGGAAATCAAAATCCTCAAAATCCAAGGAACATGGGTTCAGATCCTTGTTATGATGGGGAGAATGAAACAGGGTGGTTTGGATAGCCAGTGAGCCCCAGAGATTCCCATGGCTTCAGGCTACGTTCCACACTTCACCTGGCCACTAAGGAAGAAGGCCAAAGCTTCTGGGGACACTCCCTACACAATTCCACTCCTCCCTGCTAAGGCCTCCTCTGCTCACCAGCCACACTAAGCACAAGCTCTTCTGGGAAATGGGAAGTGGGAAGGGCTGAGCCAGCCAATCACCTAGCATACTTTAGGTCCTCTCTGTCTCTCCTTCTCCCTCTCCCCCTCTCTTCTCTCCCTGGTGTGTCAGTCAGAACCATGTTCACACACATGTGCACACTGTTGTCTGTGGTAGTAATGGATGCAGCAGTGAGTACACCCCACACCTTCCTACTAGTGTATCAAGTGTAAAGTGGGCTTTTGTTCCTAAGCAAAGACAACTAACTGGCTGTCTTCCCACCATTCCTCACCATGAGGGCCTCACTGATACTTCCAAGCCCCTGCCATTAAGGAGAGTCGTTTAGAAGCAAAGCTGGAGAGGTGAGCTCCAGCAGGCAGGGATCTTCCAGCCAGGGCGACAGCTAGAGGGGAACCACTATGAGGTAATCCCAGACAGGATTGTTCTTCCGAGAAAAGAACCCACACAAGCAGACAAGACAAAAAGTTCTTGAGCAACTCATGGGCAAACCAGCTCCCTGTTACCCTAGGGTGGACAAGGCCACAGGAGAAGTTCCTCAATGTGGGCCTTCTCAGCTGGAAGGCCCTAGGGTGCTTCGATGACCCAACTAAACAGGAAACTGCTGAATGGGGTTGAACACCCAGCCACTGGTCAGGGGAAAAGAAGCAGTCTTAAAATCCTGCTCTTCAGAACAAGCCCAGCCTGAGCCCAGATTAGACAGGGGCTGCTATTATTCAAGGATGCAGTCAGGCCCTAATGGCTTTCCAATGAAGGGGTAATTTACTACCTGGGGGTTAAAGGGCCATAAGTGGACTCCCCCCCCCCCCAACTCACTGCCCAGAGTCCAGCCAGGCGACCTGGTCTCATCACCTGGTCTCATCACCAGAAGGTCTCCCCAGAACAGAAATAAGAACCCCAGTACCTCTCCCCACCTGACGTGTGTAGGGGGTCCCAGCTGATTCTGGGATAAGTAGGGCTTTATCTCAAGGGAGAGCCTATTTCAGGGCACAATCCTCAGAAAAAGGAGGAAATCACAGAATCCAAACACCATTTCAGGTGAAATCAGGAGGTTATTCATCTCCCCTCAGAGCAGACAGAAAGAAAAATCAATGTTGGGGGGTGGTTCCATTTGAATTAATGGGTTTGTGGCTTCTCCATTGATCTGTGACTCTTCACACTTTCTTTCCGTGCTTTTTGTGCTCCTGGGGAGGTTAGGCGGAGGGAGAAGGGACCGGGCGCGGGTGGTGGTGGTGATGCTCTGGTTAAGGAAAAGGACGGTCTAATCTTAACCTTTCTTCAAGAATAATGCTAATTAGTGAGGCTTAATGAGAACTACCCCCAGGAAGTGCGGCCCGGGAGAGGCAGCCAGATGTGGGCAAACGCAGCTCCGAGAGAGTGCAGGGTCACTTCGGAACCCAGCGGATGAAATAAAACGCGGATTGCACGCCCGCCTCCCTGCCCCCGACAGCCCAAGTATCCGGCCTTTGAGGACTAGGTGGAGGACCCGAGCGCCGGCGGGCGGAGGTGTAAATCCAACTTAACCCCTGTGCGCGCCCGCCGGCCGGCCGGCCGCCCCCGCCGCGTGCCCTTCGCCTGGGGTCGCAGATGCCCGCGGCTTGCACTCGGGCGGCGCACCTGAGAGGGGCACGCGTTCCCCTCTGGGAGGGACAGGGGCCTGCCAAAGTGGGCTCAACTCTGCAAACCGCGTCTCAACTCCCCGCGCCGGGGCCCCTCCCTGCCACTCCAGGCTTCCCGTCCTCACAGCTCCAAACACAGTCCACTTCCCTTCTCCCCGAGGCGACAGAGGCCGAGCCGGCCCCCACCCAGCCGTCCGCGGACGCTTCCTCCCCGGGACGCGGCGCCGAGTCCGCTGCACACCGTGCGGCAGCGGCACAATACCGCGGCGCGGCGCGCGCAATCACCGCCCCCCAGGACCGGCGGCGCGCACGGCCCGCGAGTGGGGTGCGCCCGCAGCCCGGCACTCGGGGTCCCGCACACCACTCGGGCCGCCGGCCCCCCGCTGCCGGGCACGCTCGCCGCCCCCACCCAGCCCGCTCCGCTCCGCTCCGAGCGCAGCCGCTCGCCGCGCCCCTCCAGCCCCGCGCAGGAAGCGCCCCAGAGCCCCCCTCCCGGAACCCCAGCCCCCCGCCCCCCGACCGCAGCTCAACGGCCGGAGGCAGCGGCGGGAGGAGGGGGCGGCGGCCGGGGGCCCGGAAACGGTCCGGTCACCGGGTCCGGCGGACTCCGTACCTGGGCGGGCGGCGAGGGGGGGACGGCTGCCGGGCTCGAGAGTGAGCGCGGCAGGCGGCGGTGACAGCCCCGGGCTCCAGCCACTGCTGCTGCCGCCGCGGCCGCCCGGGGAGAGGGGCTGGCACCGCCGCGGCGCGTCACGGCCCGGCCGGGGGCGGGGGTGGCCGGGGGAGGGCCCAGGCGGCGGCGGCGGCGGCGGCGGCGGCAGCGCAGCCGGGAGGGAGGAAGGGGGAGGGGGCACCGGGCACGGGGAGGCGGGAGAGGGGGGCGGGACCGGCACGGGGCGGGGGCCGGGGGGAGGGGAGCGCGGGGAAGACGCAGGCAGGGGAGGAGGAGGAGCAGCAGGGGGAGGAGGTGGAGGGAGGAGGGAGAAGAAGGAGGCACCCAGGGAGAGGGGAGAGAGAAAGAAGGGTGGGGGAGACGCGGAAGAAGGGGGGCGCAGGGCAGGTAGGGGGGTGGTGAGGGCGCGCTGGACGCGCAGCCGTGCGCTCCGGGAGGAGAGCGCGCTTAAGGGAGAAGCGCTTCGAGCACGGTCCCGGTGGGGGCCGAGCCCGGGAAAGAAGGCGGAGGGCTCGGTGCCCGCCCCTAGCTCCCGGAGGCCGCGGTCTTCGGGTCCTGGGGTTGGGGGGGCATCCGGCAGGCTGGCTGGGTTCAGGCCAGGAGGGGGAGACTTGGCTCAAAGAAAGTGACTCAGGCATCGTCAGGAACTCTCGGTGCCCCGGGGCCTTCGAGCAGCTCTCAACCCCCAACGCGTTTCTCGGTTCCGGGGGGACGTAGGTCTTCACTGGGCGGGGCTGCCCGGCCTGGGGGCTCGGCCCAGGAGGTCGGAATGAGACCCTAGACTGGGAAAGCCAGGCACGTGGCCGGCTCTCTGTGGGCCCCCACCCCCACTTCAGAGCCCCCCTTTTCCTGATCAAGTTCAAGCTCGATCTCCTTGGCACGCTACCCGCCGGCCGCCCCCTCCTCTCTCCTCCCTCCCTGCGCCCTCCCTCGATTCCGCACCATCTCCTCCTTCACTCTTCCTTTGTCTCTTTCCCACCACTTAGTTTACACCCGCCCTGCTGCCCTCTCCCCGCCCCGCGGGCGCCCGAGCGTCCAAGCTACGCTCACCTGTTCGACCCAAACACCTCGGCTATCCTAGCGCCCGCCCCCCCCCCGGCCCTCAGGGGCACTCGGCCGTCGCCCGCCCCACTCCCTCGGTCATTGTGCTCCAGCAGTCCACACTGCCGGCTCCTAACGGCGCGCAGGCTACACTCGTAAAGTCACAGGATGATACCGAGAATGGGGCTGCATCCCTGACCTGGGCGCACACGGTGCGCGGAGACCTAAGTACCGCAGGAGGGAGAAGACCCACGCGGATCACCGACACGGTCCTTGGGACACACGGACCTCTGCCTCTGGTGCAGGAGTGGACGTGATGGGGCGTCGGACGGGGTGCTCTGGACCTCGAGGCAACCTCAGACTCGGCCCTGAACGTAACGAGCTAGTGGTAGTCCCCAGACAGCAGAATTCAACCCCGACAGAAAAATTGGGTCAGGGGCAGATGCCCTTCCCGCAAATCCAAGCGCCCGTTTACAACAGATGAGCCGCCGGTGAAGCCTGCGCTTCAAGAGGGCTAGAGAGATCTGCTTGTGGAATTCCGTGGGGAAAACGCCTCCCCCAATCACACACAAAAAACACCCAATAACGATCCCACCTCCGGTTTCCTCTGGCCACATCGCATGAGGAAGGGCAATTCGTACAGACTCCTTTACGCTACAACTCATGCACAGTGGGACCAGCGGAGAAAGGAGGAGACAGCCACCGCGATTGTTTGCAATTTTGAAACAGCCTGCCTTTACCCCTCCAACTTTTTTCTGTAACGAGCCTTTTTCTTTCTTCCTCTGAAAGCTTTGCATTGTGAACAATCTAAGGTAGACAAGGCTCCCTCTACAGGTGCGAGCTGGAAATACAAAACCACGGGTTCGGAGCTCAGTATTCACCCATCAGGAAAATAAAAGAGACCGGCTTCAAATGAATGGCACATCCACTTTGTCCCGCATATGCTAAAGCTTTTCCTGTCAGCATAAAACCTGTGCTTTCTTTTTGTAAGGAGCATTGAAGCATGTAACTCATTAGCACCTTTTATTCCTGAAATCAAATGTGTTTTCAAACCAGTCCACTCTCCCCAGATTTCCCCGTTAGATCTTGACTTCTCATTCTCTGGGGGGTGGGTGAAGTCTGGAGACTTCACCATGTCAACACTCACACGTGTGGATGCCCAGTAATGATTTTTAGAATAAATTAGCAGCCACGATGGCTCAGGGCATCCAGGGAAATGTGGGTGTTTCCAACACGGGAACTGTCCTCACTCTGGGAATGAGATAATTTAGGCTCAGGATTTCCTGTCTCTTCCCAACACATTTCTAGAGACCTTTGACTTCTCCTGGCCTGAGTCACTATTTCACACCAGTGGGGGACATCTGGGCTTGAAATATAAAGCCAAATCCAGCAGAAGTTCAAAGGTGAAATTGAACCCAGATAACCCACCACTTATCCAATTAATGAAAGAGAGTAGTACCACCCAGGAGGGCAGTGTAGTGATTTTCTCTAGGCCCACAATGTGAACTCACTTACCATCCCAGAGATAAAACAGCCCAGCCCTGTTCAACCCTCGGTGAGCAGCTGAGTGCCCTGGAGGAAGCCAGCTAGTGAACTGAGGGAGATTTCCATGTGCCAAAGGCCACAAAAGCCTCCCAGGCTCTTGTCCCTGCAGGAGCTGCCACTCCTTGAGTAACCTTGTGTTGGCTGTGTTCTGTGTCCTCGCACCTCTGGACAACTCCCTCTGTCTTTGGCCACAGCATGGGTCCCCATAAGGAATTGGGTGACCTAGTTTCTTGACCACTAATTCTCTCAGTCATGTGTCCCTTCTGGCCCCAGCATGGAGATAAGACAGTGGCAAAGAAGGCTGCTCCTGCCTGTGAAGCGGGCAGTGCTGTCTCAGTGACCTCCAGGCTCTCCCAAACAGTGGGTGCCTTTGCAGACAGGTGCTCGGCAGCAAACACCCTGGAGCAGCCTCTTATGAGTGTATCCTGCAAGTGGGACCTGGCCAACAAAGGACCCAGAGGTGTTGGCTATTGTTAGGAATAACAGAACCTTAATGTGGCTAGAATGGACACTGGTTAAGCATCTCAAAGCATTTAAAAAGCCATTTATCTCCACAAATTACTTATTAATGATAGAAGGGAAAGTGTACCTGCCCAGTGGAGCGATCAAGAAGTCACCTCCCCACTATGCAATCAAATCAGCTGTGCCCAAAGTGGGGCCATCTGAAACAGTGTGCGCACCTCCCAAAGGGATGCAATAGAAGACAGTAACGGCCATGTGGGGCGCTCCCCCAGGCATTGACTCCTGCCTGCTTAGTCCGAATCTGACTGCAGGAAGACAAACAGACAAGCAATCCAGGGATACTCGCACGCCTCAGTCATTAATGTCACTGTTCTAAAGTATGAGACTGAAGAGCAGTACAGCAATGTGTAACTCCTGGTGGCATCCCAGAGACAGGTTCTGGGGCAGGAAAAGAGGCAGAGTGGATGCAGGCCAGGTGAGGGCTTGGGGAGCACAGCGGCATGCACCTTCTGTCTCCAGATGGCAGCAACTGACAGCCCGTCAGGTGAAGACTGGGGCCCCACATTCCAGGCAGATGGAACGACTTGTGCAAAGGCCTTGAGGACAGAAGGGTGGGCAGTGTTGTTAGAGCGAGGAGGCCAGCGGGAAAGATGTGAGCAGATGAGCACAGGGAAGCCTGCGGGGCCAACTCCAGTAAGGTGTGTGGGTTTTATTCTGAAAGGGTGGCAGTGACGCAATCTAAATTACTTTTAGGTCAAGGGAGATGGGATTAAAAGGAGCAAGAGGGCAGAGAGACCAAGGAGGAAGTTAAATACGAAGGGTCTGGCCCAGGGCTGGGGATGCGACAGTGCTCAAACACTTGCCTAGCAAGTGCAAGGCCCTAGGTCTGACCCCTGACGCTGACTAAAAAGAAACGGGTCTGAGTCTGTCCAATTAGGACTGCTTCTGGCTGTGGCTCTGACACTGAACTAAGTGACTTTGGGGGCCATAAGTAAGCCTCTGTAAGCTGTATTTCCCTATCTACAAAGTGGATCATAAGATTTTTAACCCAGTATTTGACATCAAATTTTCTCTGCTGACATTAGAAAGCAGGGAGGGTCGCCAGCCTTCAGGATGGTCCCTGATGGTCCTCACATCCCAGGTCACCTCCTCCTCCTATAACAATGAGGAGGCTAAACCAATAGGAGATTGTGGAAGGGGAAGGTGTGAGTTGCCTGAGGTTCAGTCATAAAAGACAGCTTGATCGCGTCCCTCGATTGAGTATTTAATGAATAGTAGCTTTCACCATCTTCCTCCTTGGTGAGACTGCAAATGCTCCTCGTGACAGCCATGACCCTCTACACAAACAACACCAACTCCCTCGGCCACTAGCAGTACCTGTGGTTGCTGTCACCCCTACTGGCTCTCCCAGGAGTCTCTTCCATGTTTGCTCGCCCCCAGCCGCCTTAGCCCTCCAGGAGGGTGGGCGTAGTCTATGTGCACTTGGTATTTATTGAGCACTTGCATTTCTTGGTTTAGAGAAAAGCCTGTTCATATTCTTTGCCCATTTCACTACCTCGTCTCTGTTAGCCTTTTTTTTAAAGATCTCTCCAAGGGCTGGGGATTTAGCTCAGTGGCACAAGCACTGCCTGGCAAGCACAAGGTCATGAGTTTGATCCTTGATACCAAAAAAAAAAAAAAAAAAAAAAAAAAAATCTCTTCAGAAATGAACAAAATCTTTTGTCTTAACATTTTGCAAATGTTTTCTTTTTGTTGTCTTTCCCTTTTGTTTGGGATATGCTATTTATTTTGCCACAGAAACACTTTAAAATTTTATATCATCTAGTTAATTGTTTTCCGCGATGGAGCTTTAGAGGTGCAGATCAAGACAAATGGTTTCCCCTACCTTTGGAGGTTTAATTATAAAAGAAACTCACTCATACTTTCTTCTGGATTATTTATATAGCTGTGGTTGTTGTTTTGGGTTTGGAGATAGGAACTTGCTATGTAGTTCAGGCTGAACTTGGATTCACTGTGCAGCCCAACTTTGCCTCACACTCACTGTGATCCTCCTCCGAGCCTCCTGAATGCTGTGGTTACAGGTGTGTGCCACCCGCTGTGACATCTTTGTTACATTTAAATCTTATCCCATCTGTAATTTACCCTGTAACTTATTTCCATACAAATGGTGAAGTGAGGGTGTAGTTTGTTTGTACTGTGATCCTAGGGGTTGAACCCAGCACTTCTGCACTAAACTAAAGCTCTAGTCTTTGTCTTTGTTTTTGTTTTTAAGACAGAGTCTCCAGTAAATTGCCCAGGCCTGTCTCAGCCTCCAGGAGTGCTGGGATTACTAGTGTGTGTCACTATACCCAGTTTCCAGTTAATTTTCCAAATTCTTTACGTGTGCACGTGTGTATGTGTTTTTCTGGATGGACCTGAATTTGAATTCGGACCCTTGTGCATGCTAGGCAACTTCTCTTCCACTGAGTTATACCTTCTGCCTTTGAATACTATCTATTAAAATAGCTTGTCATTATCCACGGATTAGGAATGCCTTTATGATATACTAATTTCTCATTATTTTTAGAAGTGTCTAGTCTGTTGATCTGTCATTTCCTATCCTGCTATGTTAGTTTTATACCTGTTAATGTCTCTCGTTCTTTCTCAGTTTAGAGAAATTTCCCATTATGAACAAAAAAAGAGTCTGAGTTGTTGAAACACACTCTCCTGAAGACCTTGGCAAAATTACAATTTCATTTTCACCTTTTCAGGAATGTCTTGCTTAAAATGTCATCAGTTGATCTCTGGCCGTGCCACTGTCCTACTCTAAATCCGTCAGTAGTTCCCAGTGCTGGCTGAGTAAGTCACGCTTGTCCCTGGCGGGGTGTTTTAGGCTTTGCACAGCCCAGCCGGCCTCCCCTCCTTCAGTTCCTCTCTGAGCCCATCAGGGACAGACTCACCGCCTCCTGGCCCTGCCTCACCCGTGTGTCACCCTCACAGTGCCTTCTATCACGTGCACTGTCAGGCACAGATTCCCTCCCAGACAGGAGGTCCACCATGCACCAGGCGCCCTGACAAGCGCAGGTGACAGCAGACACAGGTCAGGGACACTAGCAAGTGAATGCATGGCTTCTTCATCACACGCTGGTCGCAGGAGCTGGAGCCCATTGGTACTGACAGATGTGGACCTGCCCAGGTGTTACGAGGAAGATGTGTGAATTCCGGAGGCTCTGCTGAGGGCATGGCATGGGTGGTCACCAGGCAGACAGGTGAGCAAAGACGCTGTCCGCCCTCACTTATCCGGGCCCCTGTGAACTCGGAGGCCTAGTGAGCAGGTCACCAGCCAGCTCTGAAGCAGCAGCCCTGCCTGGCTGCCTAATGAGCAGGTCACCAGCCCGTTCTGAAGCAGCACACCTGCTTGGCTGCTGTCACTTTATGTGCTCATGGTTCTTCTCTTGTCCTGCATGACCCCTCATGACCCTAACTGGACATACCTCCGAGGGCCAGGCCAGGGCAGTAGACAGTAGAGTCCCTGTGGCATTCTACACACGGTAGGGACCGGCTCTGCCCACAGCCCTGAGGTCTGCATACTCCACAGAGTGCACACAAGCCGACTGTCATTCCTGCCTCTTCTCATTTCTATCCCAGCCCCTGAGAAGGTGCAGCCCTAATGCCAAGTGCAGCCATGGCCCTGGATGCCCTGAAGCCAAGCCAGGACACACCCCAGTGCAATCCGTCCTAGGCCACTACCTGCAACAGCTTCCAGTGAAAAGCTGCCCAGTGGTCACCAATGGATGGATAAACAGAGAGTAGTGTGCTTACACCACAGGACAGGTCAGCAGTGAGAAGGAATAAACTACTGATGTGCACCACTTCGTGACGATTCTGTGAGCTTCCCTGTGAGTAAAAAAGAGCACATGCTGTGCAATTCTATTCTATAAAGTTCTAGTATGTTCTCGAAAGCTCCACACAATTAGAAGTCAGGCTTGCAGTTGCCCTTGTTGGGGGCTTTGACTGGAAAAGGTACAAAGGGGTTTTGAGGTGTTGTTAGCCAGACCCCAGTCATTGCTTGACGCACTCCAAGGGAGAGGGCTGGGCATAGGAGCCCCCACGAGGCCACACGCAGCTGGCTCCCGCGAGGTGACTCAGGAGAGGTGGCAGCCACTGTGGGCTGTGAGCCACTGACTCACCCCTACTCCAAGAGGCCCACAACAGAAAGTGGGGAACTGTGGCCAAGACAGAGGAACAGGCATGGCGGGCCCTAAATCCCTGCGTGGCCCAATGCCAGGTACAGTGGTAACATGGAGTCCTGGTCAGACGTGCCTTACAGGACCTTTTGGGCGCTGAATGCGTGTGCTTGGTGTTTTCATCTCTAAAATGAGGGAGAAATGCAGTGAGGCCTGCAGGGGGTGGACGGGTGCCACAGGGAGCACTGACCAAACTGAGTCGCACTAGTGACAGAGTGGAAATGAATCATCAGGGACAGAGCCATCAGCCAGTGTTTACTGAGCCACTACTATGACCTAGGGTCTGGTGTAGGTGCAGGGACCTCAATGTGAGACACACAGACTTGGGCCAGGGTAGTGCCAGGGTCTAGCACCTTACCTGTCTGTACCCTTCCCCACCGTGTACTGGAGATCAAACCCAGGGCCTTCACACAGAGCTGTATCTCCAACCTATTTTATATTGAGACAAGGTCTCACCAAGCTGCTAAGCTGCCCAGGCTGGGCTCGAACCTGTGATCCGCCTGCCTCAGCCTCTCAGAGCACTGGGATTTCAGGTGTGTGTTTGCGTCCCCAGCATGGTGACAGCTTTCTTTCACCTTCCTCTTCTGCCTCTCCCTTCCTTGGGGAGTAATGGCACTCACGGCAAGAGGAATAGGGCTCTTTTCCACTAATGATATGGCTGCTAACAGGTTTCCTAAGTGTTGTGAAATGGAGCTGCAGTCTCCCCATCATGTGAAGAACTGGACTCTGTCTCTGCCATGTATGTGGTTTTGAGTTCAGTTGATGGCACGCAGACACCCCAAACTTGTTATCTCAACTACAGAGAGCAGAAAAAATGAAGTTTCCTTTGCAGTGTCCTGTATGGCTGGGACTGCAGGGGTGGAATATGACTTTTTTCTGGGCAATGAGATGTGAACAAAGTCTACTGGCAACTTCCCAGGAAAGCGTTTGCTTTTGCTGAACTAGATCTATGGCACTCCTACCCAATTTCTCCTTCCTTGAATGTGAATGAGATGGTCGGAGCAATAGCAACCAACTTTCAGCCATGAGGCGAAGGTTACCAACATCTCAGACATTGCATGTGTTAGTACCAACAGTGGCTGCCCACTCTTTTGTTCAGGAGAGAATAACTTCATGTTTTGCCATATGGTTGGCTAGGTTTTGACTGATTTGCATGGTTCTCATCTCCACGCTCCACTTCCCTGTGGCTTTTGTTCTAGCATGCTGGCTCCTTCAAGAGGACGTGAGGGTACCACGTCTGGGCACCTGCTGCATGTGCCATGGAGCTGGAGTGTTTGGCTCCCTACTGTGGACCTAGCCTGGGGGGCACGTCCAGACCACCGCCTAGGAGCACCAGGGCCTGCGTGGTGTAGCAGTACCCTGCCTAAGGACACCTGCTCTTCCTGTTGACAGCTTCTTGAGGCTGACCGAACCATCTCAACCCCCTGGGCACCTACAGCACCTGCAGGCTGACTGGGCATGGACCCTGTGGCTCATTTCTGCTGCGGAGGCTGCACTGGTTGCCCTGGGCTGTGTCCACTGCCCTGCGATCTTCAGCACCCACCTGAGCTCAGCTGCGCCTGGCCCTGGGCTGGGTCCTACAGAAGGGTTGAGGGGAGCCGCACACAGCTGAGGGGGCGGCTCATGGGCTCTGGGTCCTGGCCCAGCTGTGCCAGTGACAAGCCTGTCTGCTGCCAACCCTCGGCACCCCAGATTCCCCTAGGAGTTGTTTCCCCTGGAGAAGGGGATTTCTCTATGGAAAAGCAGTATTTGAAAACCACTCACTCCCAACCTGCCCTGCAGTTCTGGTCACAGAGAAACTGCAACAGGAGAAGGGAAGGGAACAGCTGGTTGGAGCAGGGTTGTGTCATGATCTAGAGTTGATAGTCTCCCTCTCTTGGGGGCCCAACTCCACTCGCTGTTACCCAGAAAAGCCTCTGTTCCCCTGGCAGCACAAAGGTTCATGTACCAAGCTCCACACTTACCCAGAAGCCGCAAGCACACCTCCCTCAGTCTGTCCACCCCAGGCCTCTGACTGCCTACCCCAGGGCCTTTGCACTTGTGATCTCCTCTGCCTGGAAAGCCATCCCCTTCTTCTCCACAGGACTGGCCACTTCTCAGCCATCAGGTGCTGTTCCCAGACTACTTCTTCAGAAAGGCTTTTCCCTTAGAAGCAGCTGCATCATCTCATTGTTCAAATTCTGTGTCCCAAACTTCTCCTTTTGCTATATTTTTCCCTTTTGACTCATTGCCTTTGCAGCCTATGAGTGTCCCAAGGTGGATGTGCTATCTGTTGAGTTCACGAGCATATTTTCAACACCCAGAATGGGATCCAGCACTTAGCAGGAACCTAGTAAGTGAGCTTGGGGTCAGTGAAGAGAAAGACTTCCTTACCACACATGACCGTGGTGTGGCAGGGAGGGCGAGGGTCAGGTGGAACTCGTCCCTCAGTCTGCATGGGGCTGGGGAGCCTCCAGCCTGCCCAGGGTCCACGTTCACTCAGTGACCCTGAGCAAAATAAAGTGGCCAGCACAATTCCATACCCTCCCACCCTCAAAAAGGAAAAAAAAGCCCTTTAATGAGGTAAACACAATCACAACCAGAAACAAGCCTGGCTGTGCTTCTTTGAGTCCACCCAAAGCCATTATCTCTAATTGATCTCCAGACATCAGCTGCCCGAGTGTCTGAAGCCCCCCTGCATCCTCCGGGTCTGGTTACAAAGCCCCCGGTTGCCCGCCGAGGGGAGGCAGGGCCTGTCTGGGCCCCTGCAGCTGACAAGGGTCTGGTGGGTCAAGGACCCTGGGTAACAGCCACAGTGCTCCCTCCACAATCTGCCTCACTGAGGCCTTCAGGGGAGAAGCCTGAGAAACCACTGCAGGTCTCACCCTTAAAAGGAAAAATGGCAAAAGCCATAAGGGCTAAAGAAAGCTCCCTGTAGAAAACAGCCCACCGGCTCTGCATGAAAGAAGCACCTTAAAACTGCAGTTAGGAATTTTTTTCTCACCAAGGGCTGGAGGTAAAGACATTGACTGTACAAAAAGTAAAATAGAAAGCTGCTCGTGCACACTAGTAATCTCAGCCACAAAGGAGGCTGAGGCAGGAGGATTGCATGTTCAAGGACAGGCAGTGCAACTTAGCAAGACCCTGTCTCAAAATTGAAATTAAAAAAGGGTTGGAGGGCTGGGGGCTTAGCTCAGTGGCACAAGCATCTGCCTGGCAAACACTAGGTCATGAGTTCGATCTCTGGTACCAAAAAAAGGGGGGAGGGTTAGGATGTAGCTCAGAGGTACATCATTTGCCTAGCACACAGGCAGCTCTAGGTCTACCTCTAAGACTGCAAAAATAAAATAAAATGTAGATCTTTGCCGTAAGATAACAAGCTCCCCTCTGGATCTCAGTCAGGCTGGGCCCAGAATTAGGGTCACAAGGTCAGCCACGGGTTCAGTGACCATCTGGAGGTTTTGAGCTGCTCCTTCCTGGCCCAACCCGGGAAAGACGCCTCCTTTCCTGTCGGGTCTCTCTTGCCCTTGAAGACGAGGCCGGGAGGCAGGGCTGCTTTAGAGAGAACAGAGCTGGGGAGCAGCTTTGGCCCCACTCAGCCCTTCCCCTGTCACAGACCGAGCACCCAGGCCAGTGCTTGAGCTGGTGAACGCTGGGCAAGGAATGCACTTATCCCATGTAAGGAAGGAAAAGGTCACCACACATCTCTGCCTTTACAGGGATGGATGTGGGTGGGCTGGGAGGGGGCTGAGCCTCAAGGAGCTGCTGGGGACAATGAGCCCTTCAGGCCCTGGGTATCTGCCCACCCCATCAGGAACTGGCCCTGGAAACAGGATGTGGGGTATTTTCCACTCCTTTCCCACACAGCTTTAGGGAAGCAGGAGCAAAGAAGTGAGACCGCCCCCTCCAGACCAGGGAGCCCTGCATAACAGCGGAAGTGCTGTTTTCTTGGAGTCTTTGGAAGCTGTAGCAAGTTTCTGGGAAGCACCTGGATGTTCAAGTGTGCACTGATCATGAAAATAATCACCCATTGCAAAGGATGTTTGACAATGATCTCTCCAGCTTTTTTTTTTTTCTGTTTTCTTTTTCTTTCTTCTTCTTCTTCTTTTTTTTTTTTTTTTTTTTTTTTTTTTGTCTTCTCCAAAAGAACATCTCCTCTAAAGGAGGCATCCCCTGGATACCATCTTTATGGGGTGAGATTGTCCAACATGGCTATCAGGGTGCTCCTGGCTTGCATCCACCCTGATCGCAGGGTGGTGGTGGAAATGTCTGGCTGAAATCCCATGCAGTCAGGCCAGCCAGGCTTCTGCAATCTTCCCCATTAAGAAAGGGAGCAGGAGTTAGGCATTAATACTTTTTCCCCCAAAAGTGACTGTTTTTTTCAAGCCAATAAAACTTTTGTGGTGATAGGGTCAAACCTGGGGCTCTACCTTTAGTCTAGTCAAATTTTTAAAAATCAAATATTAGCCGGGGACATAGCTCAGCAGCACAAGCACCTGCCTGGCAAGTGCAAGGTCCTGAGTTTGATTCCCAGAAAAAAAGAAGATACTAAAACATATTCGAAAGTCTTAAAACAGTGCAGTGCTAAAATTCAAATAGTCAGAGGCCAGTGGCCTGAATGGAAATGTAATTTGCTTCAGACAGTGAGGTGTACAGATGGCATCTGACACCACAGTGGGGAGAGCAGGTTTTATTATTATTGTGACTACTGTGATCATTTGGTTTGTCTGTCTGTTTGTTTTTGGTACCAGGAATTGAACTCAGGATCTTGCGCTGGCCAGGCAGGCACTAATGTGGCTAAGCCACATCCCCACCCCCACTGTGATCATGGTGGAGGGCTGTGGATTGAATCAGGGCCTTACACATGCTAGGCAAGGGCTTCCACTGCGCCACACCCCAGCTTCCAAAGCAGGTTATATAATAAAAGGTAATGAGACAAAGGGATCCATACTTTAGACTGTGCCAGGACAAGCTCCAAACGGATCAAAGATCAGATATAAAAAATGAAAATGAAACCTATTTTTTGCTGTGTCAGCTAAGAGGCCCGGAGGAAAGGACAGCCAGTAACAAGCACACCTAGCACCTGGCACTTAGGACTATTTCCATTTGCTTTTTGTGGTATTGGGACTTGAACCCAGGGTTTTGTGTTAAACTACACTCCCAGCCTTTTTTATAGCTTCGTTTTTAATATGATTCTCCGATAAGGGATATTAGCAGACTCCTTATGGAAAATGGCTGATCTAGGGTTGGGGCAGGAAACGCAGTCATATTTTGGGACTCAGCTGCTTTGAAACTTGTCAGATTTGGTCCTCCACGAATTCCGATGTGAGCATTTGGTCTGGGCGCTAGCCACTTGCTTGGTACTGCACACACAGGCTGGAACTTGTGGGTGTCAGTTGCCTCAGGATCTGCTCCCCTTTCTGGGCAAAACAATTTAGTATCCCTTGCTTGTTTGGTACTTGTCACACCTCCCAGAATGAACACACAGTGATACTGAAGCGACACTGCGTACACACGGAGTCTGAGCACCTCACAGCCCAGAAACAAGCGAAGTACTAAAAACAAAACAACCAAGAACAGAAAAGCCAAACCCTGATGCAGCGCGTCCGAAAGGCAAACCTGAAAGAGCTCGCAGTGGCCAGAACTTCAACAACCTGATCCATAAAATCATACCAAGCATAAAATAAATAGCCACAGGCCCATAGTGACCAAACACATGACTAAGTTCACAGCCAAACCTCGCAAACACTTGACCCCAAGTGACTAATGTGGACCCTCTGTCCTCCAGGCCCTCTCTAGGAAGAGCTGCATGGGCCACACACGGTGACTTCCTGCCCCCGTGCATCGTGCAAGGCGGGAAACAGGCAACGTCGGAGAGGAGAAATTCTGCAAATGTTCCTTGGCCGGTGCAATCAGGGCCCATATCAAGTCATCCATCTTGTTGACAGTTTGCAGCCTTGATACAACAGGACAAGTGGCCTTCTACGACTGTGGTCTTCCTCTTAATAGCCTAAGAATGCTATGTTTTATATCAAGAACATCAGATAAATTCCAAAATCTTACAAAATATATAGCCGGTACTTTTTTTTTTTTTTTCTTTTTGATGGAACCAGGAATCAAACTCATGACCTTGTACTTGCCAAGCAGGTGCTTATGCTGTTGAGCTAAATCCCCAGCCCCAGTAGCTGGTACTCTTTAAAACTGCTAAGGTCACCAAAAATAAGGAAAGTCACATCTCAGAGGAGACTAAAGAGTCACCATACCTAGCAAGCCTGTCATTCCAGTGCTCTGGGAATCTGAGGCAGGAGGTTGCAAGTTTAAGCCCAGCTTAGGCAATGTAAGGACTTAGCCAGACACTCTCTTGAAATAAAAGTAACAATGGGAAGGGGAGAGGTGTGGTGGAGCGTGTCTATAATCCTAGCACTCAGGAGGCTGAAGCAGAAAGATGGATCCATTCAAGTTGGAGACCAGGCTGGGCTACATAAGCAAGTTTGAGGCTCACCTGCACCATACAGGTTTTTTGAGACTCCATTTTGAAAGAAAACAAACAAACAAACAAACAAAACTAAAAAAGGCCAGCCTGCACTATGTAATTTTTTGAGACTCTGTCTTTAAAAAAAATGGGCAGGGGAGGTGAATAGAGCTCAGTGGAAAGGTCCTGATTCAGTCTCCAGTAACAGCGCCCTCCCTTCCTCACCAAAGACAGCTAACAACAAAATGAAACGTTGTATCCTGAATACAATCTTGGAACAGAAAAGGACATAAAAACTAACAAACTCTAAATGTAGACTTTAGTTCAATAATGTATCAACACTGGTCCACTAGTGGAAACAAATGTATCCTAGCAAAATAAGATGCTACTAACAGAGGAAACTGTGTGTGACCACGGAGGGCAGGGTCATGTGGCAACTACGTCATCCTTTCGATTTTTCTATAAATCTAAAACTGTTCTCAAAAACGATCTCTTACAAAAATGAAAATATGAAAGTACCAAGAGAACACATGGGGGTGGAGTAGAGTTAGCCTTTTTGAAACTCAAATGCAGAAACCATTATAGAAAAACATTGATAAATCTGAGTCTATAAAAATAAGAAACACAGCATATGTGAGATCGAGAGACTGAGAAGGAAAAAAAAAGAGGTAAAGGCTAACTCTGGGAACCCAAAGAAAGGAATATAATCATGGTATGCTAATGGGCCAGGCCTGAATCACAAATGCAATAATAATATAATATAATATAATATAATATATAGTAATAATATAAACAATGAATAGTGATTTATCTAAGAGCTAAATTGGGGGATAGACAAGGAAGAGTATGTGTGCTTAGGAGATGATGTACGAATGCAAAGACTTATATCCCAGAACAAGAAATTAAACAATAACAAAAGCCAAATTGCAAAATCAACAACTAGCAGAATAAATATGATATTTAGAAGCAGGAGATACATAAAGAGGCTCCAGGGGAACACATGTAATGGGGAGGCTGGGCTACAGCCTGCCCTTTGCTACATGAGTTTTTTAAAAAATGTATTCAATTGATAAAAAATAAAAACATACAAATAAAACACACATTGCGGGGTGGGGGCGGGGCAGCGGTCACCCTGCTGCTGTCTTCCAGGCGGAAACGCCCCGACACTAGTCTGCAGAGAAATCCAAACAGCAGCCTTGGTCAAGGTCAGTGTTTTACTTGCTTTTTGTTTTTCTGGCTGCGGCACAGACTTTCACAGGGCCAAGGATTCTCTGAGACAGGAAGAGGTTTGAGCCGTAGATTCTCGGCTCTTGCAGATGTGGTTGATGGAATTTCAGGCCTTTCCTGTGCTCTTGGGGCAGCAAGCTGCGTCCCCTCTGTTGACCTGCACAACAGGGACCAGGCTGATCCCAGAGGCCTGTGCAGAGGGGGCACGGAGCACACCTGAGAGGAGAGGCTGAGCAAGCACCGTCCAGCATGGCCCAACAGGCGGGCAGTGGGAGGGGAAGGCTGGACACTGAGAAGGTGGCTCCTGTGGAGCAGCTGGAGGCTGGGGAGAGGGGCGGATGGAAGTCCAGGCAGTTAGGCCAGCAGACCCCGTTGGCTCACAGATGACTTCAGGACCACATTGCTCTGTGTGTTTCCAGAGAGCAGATGGAGGTGCCCAAGCTGGAGACTGGTCCAGGGAAATAGATGTACAATCAGCAAGCTAAGCTGCATGGGCCAGGCATGATGGCGCACAGCGGTGACCCCAGCACTCTGGGAGAGGCGGAGGCAGAGAGATTGCTCTGAGTTTGAGGCCAGCTTGGGCTACATAGTGCCTTCAAAGCCAGCATAAACTATACAGTGAGACCTTGTCTCAAAAATCAAAACAAGAGCCGGGGATTTAGCTCAGCGGCACAAGCACCTGCCTGTCTGGCATGTGTGAGGTCATGAGTTAGATCACCTGTACCAACCTCCCCGCCCCAAACCTGTAATGGAAAAGGGACTGCAGCTGGGAGTGGTGCACACACCTACAATCCCAGCACTCAGGGAGAGGCTGAGGCAAGAGGATCACTGCTAGTTCAAGGCCGCCTGGGTTACACAGTGAGTTTATGGCCACCCCAAACTATACGGCACAACCCTGTCTCAAAAAACAAAACAAGACAAAATAAAACACACACCAACAGAGAAAGAAAGAAAGAGGTCCTGAGGGCTACAAGAGAAAGACACTGTTCCTGACGGGACACATTCAACCAAACCAGCTGGCCTCCCATTCCCCGTGGGCAGGCCACCTTGGTATGGGGCTCTACGATCTTGCTGAGAAATCGTGCCTTCAGTCATCATAAAACAGCCCACTTTGCACTATTTAGTGGTTTTTTGTTGTTGTTTTTGCTTCAAGCATTTACTTCTTTGACATTAATTATTGTACTACCTCCTTTTCTAGTTTTCTAGATGCCATTAAAAATGCCTTTTGTGAATACCATATGGCTGGACTTTCCCATTATAAAAGCTGGTCTGATCCTTTCTGATGCTATGTGGTAGAATTTAACTCATGCATATTTATTGTGATTCATGTTGGTCTTTTTCCTGGTAGCTGACTTCTTATTCTCCATTTCTTAGCTCTCTTTTTGTTGGTTTTTGCTTTTATTCCCCCAAGAAGTTAAACTATCGTCGTATGCAGATGACATGATATTTTACTTAGAAGACCCCAAAAACTCCACCAAAAGACTTCTAGGTTTAATAAGCAAATAAGTCACGTAGTTGGTGACAAAGTCAACACTCAAAAATCAATAGCCTTCCTATACATGAATAACAAACTCACTGCGAGAGAAATCAGGGAAACAATATCTGTTACAATAGCATCCAAAACAATGAAATACCTAGGAATAATCTAATGAGGAATGTAAAAGATCTCTACATTGAAAACTACAGCACTCTGAAAAACGAGATCAAGAGGATATCAGAAAATGGAGAGACACCCCGCGCTCTTGGGTAGGAAGAACCAATGTAGTGAAAACGGCCAGACTTCCAAAACTGTTACACGGATTCAGTGCTTCCGTTCTCCCATGTAATCCCTCCTCCAGGACTGGACAATCTTCTGTCTTTCTTTCCCCTCCACCCGTTTAGCAGTTCTGCATTCCATTTCTATCCCATGTGGATCATTCTGAGAGACCACCCTTGGCCTCACGCACTGAGCCACCACAGCAAACAAAGCTGTGCCCCCTTCTGCTCTGCCCCACGCCTGTGCCTGCCCCGTGTGGGAAGCCCTGGCAGCAGAGAGGAAGAGTTTTGCTATGGGCTGTGAACCTTATGGTTGGTCCAGGGCCGCACTGTGGGCTTCCCGGTCGCAGACCCGTGAGTCAGGCACTGTTTGACAGAGAGACAGGTCTGCACTGTGGTCGGCGGCCGTGCTCCTCCCGTGAGCCTGCCTGTATTCTTGGGGTCCTTCTGAGCAGGGCAGAGGTCCAAGGGTCCAAGGGAAAAGAAAGAGGGAGAAGGGTGGAGAGACAGCTGAGGGACAGAATCCTGCTGCTGTAGTGTTTCCTCACTCAAAAGACCACGATTGCAGAGTGAATCTGGTCTCTAGGTGTGGTGGTGCCTGCCGGTGATCTCAGCTACTCGGGAGGCCAAGGCAAACTTGAGGCCAGCCTGGGCAGCTTAACCAGGACCTTGTCTCAAAATGAAATGTTATTTATTTATTTATTTATTTACCAAAATGAAATTTTAGGAGCTGGGGATTTAGCTCAGCGGCATAAGCGCCTGCCTTGCAAGTGTGCAGTTGTGAGTTCGATCCCTGGTACCGATAAAAAAAAAAAAAGAAAGAAAAAGAAATTTTAAGCAAGGGCTGGGGATGCAGCTCAGTTGTACAGCATGAGGCCTGGGTTCAATTCCTAGTCTCCACCCCTACCCAAAAATGACTGTGGTTAGCCAAAAAGTGAAAACCACTCAAATGTTTACTGATAGATGGACAGAGAAACAAAATAGGCTGTATTTGACAATGGAATATTATCTGGCGATGAAAAGGAATGAAGTCCTGGCGCAGACCTTGACACTGAGGAGCCTTAAAATTATTGTATGTTAAGAGAAAGCAGCCAGACATAAAAGGACAAATGCCTTGTGATTCCCTTTATGTGAAGTCTCAAGAACAGTCAAAATTCAAAGACAGAAAGTAGAACAGAGATTACCAGGGGCTCGGGGAAGGGGAAATGGGAAGCCGGTGTTTAATGGGTGCAGAGTTTCTGATTGGGGTGATGTTATGGTTTATATCTAAATGTCCCCCAAAGCCTCATGTGTTCATGGGTGAGGCCTGGGGTGGTGACTGGCTTACAGGTTCACAGCTGATTTGCTGTTAGGAGGTGGGTCCCTGGGGCGGGGCCCAGAAGGCTGTCTCCCGCCCAGCTCTTCCCTCCTCTCTGTTCCTGTATGCTGAGGCAGGCGCTGCTTTCCCTCCACACTGCTTGCCCCTGTGCTGTGCTGTGCTGTCTTGCGTGGGGCCAGCGGACTATGGACCCTGAGCCAAGGCTAACCTCTGCTCCCTTTCAGTGTGGGTGTTGGGTCCTGTGTCCCAGCAACAAGCAAGAGACTAAGACAGGTGATGAAGTTTTTGGAAACAGTGATAGTTGCACAGCTTTGTGAATATCCCCAATGCCATGGAATTATACTCTTAAAAGTGGTTTAAATGGCACATTTTACCTTATATCTATTTACCACGATTTTTCTAAAACTCGAATACAGGGTGTGAGGGTGGAGCACCAGGGAGAGGCTGGCTTAGCAGATGTGTGGCCCTGGGTTCCATCCCTAGCACTGCAAAAAACCCAACCAAGAAAATAAAATGTGAATGTAGGAGTTTTTTCAGGATGGGCTTGCTTTCTTCCACACTTGAGGAAGCATCAGGAGTCCAACAAAGTTCCTGCTCAAATCTTCGTCTGCTGTGGGGCTCAGGTGGACCCCTCCTCCTCCTCCACCTCCTCCTTCTCCTCCTCCTATTTCCCACACTGGCTCTGGCCTCACAGGCCACCAGATCTGTCCCAGGCTCTCTCTCCTGCCCAAAGCCCATCATAAAGCTGAGTTTCTAGGCCCTTCGTGTCTCTGTCTCCTGTTGCATGGATGAAGGACTCCACGAGGGTGCCCACATGCGTGTCCCCATGGTTATGGCCCTGGCCTCTGGTGCAGGTCATTGCTAAGTCTGTCAAACACACACTGCATGGCACAGTATTAGGAGCTGTGCTGGTCACTGAGACTTCCCACAGTCTTCTTGGGAGCCCAGCGCGTGCTAAGCACTCACCAGACTTTGCCGTTTGACTTTTAGGATCATCCTTTCAGGAGGAGGTAGGTGCATCATTATTACTCTCAAGCAACTAACGCAGAAAAAGCAGCACAGAGAATCAGAGCAATTTGCCCCAAGTTACACAGCTCCCAGGTGGCAGAGCTGCTCCTGCTGCCTGACCCCAGAGTGGCCAGCTTGTCAGCAAGTGCAGTGGGTGGTGGGTGGGAATCCAGGCTGACAGTGGCTGCAGACTGGCTTGCTCTGAGAAGCAGGAGAGCCAGTAATCTGGAGATTCCAACTGAGTCTCACATGTGTGCCCCTCAGGAAGAGGGGCTACCTGGTCTCCCCCACCCTCCAGGACCCTGGGAAAACTCTGGGCCAGGACAGAACAGTAGGGGAGAAGGAGGCAGAGGTTAATGGAGGCTAGCAAGAGCCTCCTGCATCACGTGGGCTTAGACAATGGAGCAGCACACCACTTCACAGGCTGCTGGGAGGACATTAAAACCATTAGCGGGACTTATAGTGCTGCCTGAGCTGGAGGGAGGAGGCAGATACCCGCAGCCTTCTTGGACACAGCTCCAGCTGGGATGGGGGTTGCAGAGCAGAGGGAGCAGGGAGCAGAGCCTCCTCTCGTGTAAATAGAGCATGCATGGGGATGGTCCCTGCCTCCACCTCCGATCTCTCCAGCAAGGTCTTGGCTCACACACTGCAACCTCAGGAAGAGCAGGATAATGTGGACATTAAATTTTATATGTAAGCTGGGTGTGCTGCTGCATGCCTGTACTCCCAGCACTCTAGGAGACCGAGGCAAGGTAGAAAGTTATCTGTCTCTCTCTCTCTCTCTCTCTCTCTCTCTCTCTCTCTCTCTCTCTCTCTCTGTATCAGGAATCAAACTCAGGACCTTGTGCTTGCTAGGCAGAAAACGTTCAAGCCCAGCAACTTAATGACTTATCAAGATCTTGTCTCAAAAGGGGTGAAGGTGAGGTGCTGGGGATGTAGCTCAGTGCGAAGGCTCTGGGTTCAGTCCCCAGGACCACCAAAGCACACACAGGTGTGAGCACACACATGCAGACAGCCTGACATGCACAGCCAACTTCCTCCCCTCCACTTCCTGATTTTCACAATATTTAAGGCAACGCCCCAGATCCTAGGCTGGCACCTCCACCAAACATCTCTTCTCCAAGCCACGGGCGGCGCCTGCCTGGGAGCCTGCTGCTGATTCTCATGGGCACAGCCTCACCTGGGCCGTGTGAGGGACACAGCTCGGTGCCTTGGTAGATATGGAGGCTTGGGGATTTCTACTCCTTTTAGTGGTTGCATGACCTCGGCCCAGGGCTCAACCCTTCCGAGCCTCATTATCAAGTCCATAGCGTGAGGGTAGTGATGTGACCTCATGAGTCCAGAGGACATGGGGCCAAGGGCAGTAAGTGCTGGACACAGAACAGGTGGCCGATCAGCAACGCCTCTGCCCAAACCAGCACCCCCCCACTGGCTCCCTGCTTGGCTGCTCCTCTGAACACTTCCTGAAGACCCTACAGAGTTCATGTGAGTTTCCTGTGTCCCTGTCACTGAACCGTATGACCCAGAGGGCGAGGACTTGGCTCCACTCACCACTGTCCCTTGGCACATGAACCAGAACCTGGCTCAGCGCATGCACATGGGGGGCAGGATTCATGCAAGTGATCACAGAGCTACAAAGCCCGCTTATCTGACAGGTGGGACATGAAGACCCAGGGGACAAAGAGACAGAAAATAACAGGGGAATGGGCAGCAGAGAAGCAAGCCAGGCTAATTCCCTTTATATTCAGCAGTGTGGAAGGGAAGACACCAAAGTATTCACAGCGATCTCAGTGGTGAGATGCTGGTGTGTGTGTGTGTGTGTTACTCAGGGACTGAGTACCAGGCTGCTCTACCACTGAGCCTACATTACTGCCTTTTCTTTCCCCTACTTTATTTTATTTTTTATTTATTTATTTTTTCTTTTTGAGACAAGGTCTCTCTACGCAGTTCAGGCTGGCCTTGAGCTCACTCTGTAGCCCAGACTGGTCTCGAACTCACAACGGTCCTCCTGCCTCAGCCTCCCGAGTGCTGGGATTACAGGCATGAGGCACCACACCCGGCCCCCTTTATATGAGACAAGGTCTTACCATGTTGTCTAGGTGGAACTCAAACTTCTGACCTTCCTGCCTCAGCCTCCTGAATACAGTATTGGAATTATAGAATAAATCAGCTCACCCAACAGGGACATTGGTAATTTTTATCATTATGACCTTGCTCTTTTGCTAATGATCTTTCTAGTAAGGACACATGTTTACTTGTGTAATTAGGAAAAACAAGGATAAAAGAAAACCAAATGAAAAAAAAATCAGAAAAAGAAATGCCAGCATGCCTCTGAGTGTGTGTTGCACCTGCCCTGGAAAGGGATCTGGAAACTTGGCAGCTGGGCACCCAAGAGTGTGGCTTGGCTCACCAGACAGTACCCCAACCCTTCCCTAAGGCAGCCACACTTCACAAAGCTCCTGCCTGCTGTCTGGAGGGTGATGGATTCTTCACCTGCATAACTAAAAATGATTTCAATTTTACTTCTGGGTATGGAAACAGCCCCATGGTTTTAGCTGACTGTGGCCCCTCTGGTCACAGCTCCTGGGGGCTGGGTTTTAGGGGAGCCAGACTCTCACCACCTTGCACTCTGAGGACACCAAAAATATTTGCTATGTTGCACCAGGCCCATGGAAGAATGTTTTTCCTCTGTTGTCACTGGGTTTTTGTTTTGTGGTGCTGAGGATGGAGCCCAGGGCCTTGTTCGTACAGTGGCTCCACCACGTGGCAATGCCCCTGGCCCCTGCTCTAGATTCCACATGACCTCACGCCCTTCGTGGAGAAGGACTCGCTTCCCAGCATGCTGATCGGACACAGCTGGACTACAGTGACCCCGTCCTGTCCAGCCCTCAGAAAAACCCCACTGCCCAACATCTGACCAAAGCAAGGTGAGGGCAGGTACTGTGTGTTAGCACTGTATCCTGGGTGTGCAGTGTCAAAAGAAAAAACTCCAGGCCGAAGTACAAACACTCAGGGACGCTGAGGCAGGAAGATGCTAGGTTTGAGCTCAGCCTGGGTAATTTAGCAACTTAGTGAGACCCTGTCCCAAAATAAAAAAAAAAAATTTTTTTAAAGGCCAGGGCTGCAGCACAGCCCCCAGTTCAATCCCTGGTACCCCCCAAAAGGGACTTATCTTACCTCGAGTTTTAGCTATAAAGCTTTGCACAGCACTCAGGTCATTCACATGGTACCCAGCCACAACACTCAGGTGTCCTCTGCTGGCACTTGTGGCCAGAGTCACAGAATAACACCAGCTTCAAAGCACCAGCAGCAGGAACCTGTGCCAGGCTGCGCTGTGCCCACCCCAAGGACAGCCCTGCTCTACTGGTGCTGTATGAGAAAGAAGCTGCTAATTCAAGGCTGTGTATTTTTAGTTCCAACTAAGCTGAAGACTCAAAGGTTTCTGGCCCTTGGCCCCTCCTCGTCGCTGCAGAGCAGTGTGATCTCTTGTTTTACCATGTGCTCTGCTGCAAACAGGGACAGCATTGCCGCCTTCGAGGCTGAGGTCGTGGAAGCTCTCACTGTGCTGGGGTGCTGGAGGCCGACAGGCGGGAGCCTGAGGCAGAGGCGGGATGCCACCTCGCTTGCCAGGTGGTGCAAGGAGGGTCTGCACTGTCATCTGCTGCTGTGGTACAAGAAGAAGCATGCTATTCTCAAAGGCGACGCTAACACCGTCAGCCCCGCTGGGGTCCCAAAGCACCCTGGGACAATGCTTGCCCCTGCCCTATCTTTCACGAATATTAGTTTTGTCTCACTTACCAAGTGCTTTGTTTTCCCTGTTTTTCTTCAGCAGCAGACTTCTCATTCTTTGCTCTAGCCATGCTCACCCCTCTGATCACTGTGGGCATTGTCTTTCTTTATATTACAGGGCCTTTGCACAAGATGCCCCTCAGCCTGGGATGCTCTTCTTTTCAGATCTATAACTCAGCTGATACCTCCTTTTTTTTTGCAGCAAGCCTTCCCATGGCCTCTGCCTCAGCCTGCTCTGCTACCCATGTGCCCACAGCACCATGCTCCCTGCCTGACCCTCCTCACTGCCACAAAAAGGTGACTGATGTGTCATTTCTTCAACTGCTTAAAGCCACCTGCTATGAACTAGCATTTGTGTGTCATTTTCCTCTGACTGTCCATCTCCCGATGGGTCACAAGGAGACCTAGGAATGACGGTATTTTATTTACCATGGAGCCTGGCACACAGAATACAGCTGCATAAGTATTTGCAAATGGCTGAATCTTTTTTGTTTGTTTGTTTGGTCTTTTTGAGACAGGGCCTCTCTATACAGTGTAAGCTGGCCTTCAGTTTGCTTTATAGCCCAGGCTGGCCTTGAACTTGCAGCACTTCTCCTGCCTCAGCCTCCCAAGTGCCAGGATTACAAGCTTGTGCCACCATGCCTGGCTCCTGAATCCTTATTAAAGCACTTGACACACAACACACATGATCTTAAAAGCCAAATAAAAGCTAAGAGGATCCACCAGTACATCACAGCTTGTGGTTCTCTGACTTACTGGCCGTGTTGGGATCACACCCAGCAGCCTATCCTGGGAGGGGGCAAGCAAGGGGGCTGTGTGTGGTTCTAGATCTTGCACTCTGTGGTAACAGGTGAGCGTGGTGGCGAGGAATGGACAAGAAGTGATAATGTGGGTGGGATAGGAAGACAACAGCCATGAGTTACTCCTCAGCAACAGTCAGAAGACCGCACAGTACAGCTGAGATGTTCTAACTACTAATAAAAGGAATACCCTGGTGACTGGCAGATCCACAGCACAAACAATGTGGTCCTTGTGAGTCACAAATCCAACCCCAGTGAGATGACTTTTGATGCAACCATCACAGGACAGGCACACAGGTGAGAAGACACAGATGCAGACAGCTCTGGCTTCAGCAGCAAAGCAGACTTCACTCGGCCTCCAGGGGCTGGACACGGCGTGGGCCCTGGAGGGCACAGCCTCACACACTCAGGCCAAGCAGTCTAAATCCTCCAACGTGATAACACAGACTCAGGGTGATCCAAACACATCCGGCCACATCACTAAGGAGCCAGCCTCAAGCCATCAACCCCACACACAGACGCTCACGTTGTCAAGGCGACCAGCGGCACAGGACCGAGCAGTGTGCCAGTTGTCAGACTGGAGTTCTGCTCTGTCCTTCCCTGGGGGAATGACAGCTGTTCCCTGGTCAGGCCTGAGGAGCTGGTGGGTTCAGATGGCACCAGAGATGAGAGAGCACTTGAAACTGGAGGGGAGAAATTATCACCGTGGTCTCAGGCTGTGGTAGCAACAAAGGGTGGCCCTTGCCCAGGCCTTTGCTGCCTGCCCAGAGAAGTCAGAAGGTGTTCGGGGAGGCAGGAGGAGGGTGTTTCTATTCACTGTTTGTTTCTATGGTACCTGGCAGCCCTTGGCAAGCCACAGCTGGGGGCCTAGGACAGCCAGAGGCCCCAAGGCCTTATCTAGCTTGGGCTACCCTCCAAGTCCTGTGCTCCTGGCTCACCCGGGCCCCAAGAGAGACAGAGGCCACAGGGGGGTGGCCAGGGCTTCTCTCTCACAACTCCCTGGGGAAAGGAGGCCAGTGACACAGCAGACACTGGGCAGAACAGAGCCCAGGTCTTGGGGACAGCTCTTCTGAGGTCTCATGAAGCCCCAGCAGGGCGCCCGCCCAGCAGACCCTCCGAGGAGGAAGGCGTTCCTTCCTTCCCTCTGCCTGCTGCATGCTCAGATGACCAGATAAGGCCTCTTTGATTGCCAGTGTGTTTACACAGGCCCAGCCCTCAGCACAGGCACAGGGAAGGCCTCGGCCTCAACCAGGAGAGTGAGGACGCCTCCAGGTGGGCGATGGGGGACAGCAGCCTTACCTGCTCCTGGGAATTCATCACTCGCAGCTTCATCTGCTTCAAGTACGTGGAGGTGAGGGGCATGTTGTAATCAATGATCCCGGAGACCAGAGGAGACGCAGGCTCATTTTCTGGTAGGAAGAACAAAAGGAAACCCCTTCAGTCTATGCTGGGGCCTGTGACCTACATGCAGAATTCAACTCCGAGGAAGTGGCCTCTGGGAAGGAACAGACCAGAAGCACTTACTGGTGACCTGTCCACCACAGCTGGCCTGTAGTGGGGCTGCCTCATGTTGAAAACACTTGCCAGTTGGCAGTAGTGAGGGTTCACAATAAGACATTTCACATGTTAAGGATGCGAAAGTTTGGCTTCTTTGAAAAATGGAAGATGTGGCTAACCAAGCCACATGATGGGTGGCAGTGGCCGTTTTCCCCAGACAGGGTATGTATCCTGTTTGCCACCCTCCTACACATACAGATTATCCTCTGGCACGCCTTTGCTCAGTTAGAATTCCTGCTAGGCCCCTGAAGGCATTCAAGCTTCCATTCTGGTCCGAGTCAGCTCTCTTCCTGGCAAACACCTGCCATGTACTCCACCCCAGCTGAGGCCCCACAATATTCCCCCAGGTCCCATATGGCTCACAGGTCTAGACCAGGCCCCTGGCACCCCGGCCTTCCCAAATGCTGGTTCCTCCTTAATCACATACAGAGGGGCATATTCCTCCCATGTGTTGCTTTGCTGCCCAGAAGATCAAAGCAATGCATGTTCTTTTTGTAGAGAATCTGCAAAGTGCAGAGAGATGTAAAGGAAAGTTTAAAAAGCCATAATTGTACCAAGCAGCTCGGCATATGCTTCTGTTTATTTTTTCCCTTTCCATATTTCTCCTTTACATATTTGATATCACAATGCATATGACGAATTATAGTCTGCTTAAAGAAAAGGGTTGTGGGGGTAGGGGTTTGTTTTGTTTAACATTTTGTCATGGGTATTTGTAACCATTAAAGCTCTTTTTTTTTTGCAGATATAATTTTTAGAACTGCATAATAGTTTACTATAATTTACTTAAGCCATTCCCTTATGATTGGTTATTTGGGTTGTTTCTCACTGAAGCTATTATAAACATCACTGCAGGAAACACTTCCGTATATAAATATTGACCCATATTTCTGATCTTTTTCCTTTTAGAACTGATTTCAAGAAATGGAGTTCATGGGTCAGAAAGCAGAAATATTTGATGACTCCTGAAATCTCTGGTCAAGCTGCAAGGCCAACAGTCCTGACTACCTGCTCTCTAGCTTTCTCCTGCCCCAAATGACCTCAGACCAGGTTGGTGTCACCCCAGGCCTTTGAGCAAAAGATCCTGTGGTTCCACTAAGGAGATGGGATCTGAGCAGTGTGAGAAGGGAGAAAGACTCTTGATTAGCCCCAGCCTGCCCTCCTCTGTCTCGACCACACCCGAGAGACAGGGCCCGTGGAAGTGAATGCAATCTCTCCTGGGCTAGGATGACTCACTGTATCTGCCTCTTCTGAGCCAGCAACCAAAACAAAGAGGCCAACACAGAAGGACAAACACTGTACAATTCGTGTGTGTGAAATAGCTTGAGCGGGCACACTCACAGATGGAATGTAGAATACAGGTTACCTGGCATCCTTCTAAAAAGATACAGTTATCTATTTGGGGTGCTGAAAAACTTTTGGAAATAGGTAGTGACAATTAATGTCTTTAAATGGTACAAGTAAACAGTAAGATGGCAAAGTTTATACTATAAATATTTTGCCACAAAAAAGAAGAAAACTCCAGCAAACATGGGGGACAGACAGGACAAAGGGAAATGCCACTGGACCAGGGTTGGGACAGCCCTGCAGACAGAGGACTCCAGGTCAGATGGCCCCAGGACCAGGGCTCCACTAGGCATGTTTACAGTTGTTACCAAGTTTTATAAAAACGCAGAAGTCCGTCTTGATTTTCAGCTATGTTGTCACCCATGAAGAGTGTTTCATTTTTTGTTCTTTGAGGGAAGAAGTGTCACTTAACAGGTGTCAGAAACTGGCTTCAAGTGGCTCACCTGCCCCAGAGTCCCCTTTTTAAAGAGCTCCCTCCTGATTTGGGGGCAGGATGTCATTGGCACAGACAGCTGGTGTGTAAGGCAAATCAGATGCATTTTGTGCCTCTCTCTAGCCAAGTAACCATTATCCTGGACGTGCAGTCCTTAGTCCCAGGGTACATTTAGGCCCTGATTCCCTGAAATCAGTGGCCGGGAGGTGACAGCAAACATTCCTGGGACTTCGCCTAGGTGGTGTTGCTGAAGGAGCTGGGGTTCCTGCTGGCAGACTGTGACTCTTCAGACTGAGAACCCTTGCTTCTGTTTCATTTCCTTGTAGATGAGGAGCTGGTCTGGTGAGCAGTGGGTGAACAAGGTACTTGCGGAGGTCCACAGGGGCAGGGAGTGGGCTGTGTTCTTTCCCTGACATTCACCTGCGTCCTGGTTGAAATGCCATGAATGCTTAGGGAAACATATTATTCCCAAAGGCTGGGAGTGGTGCCACACACCTGTAACCCCAGAACCCTGAAGGCTGAGGCAGGAGGATGGCAAATTTGAGCCCCGTCGAAGCTACATAGTGAAACTCCATCTCATAAATAATAAATAAATAAATAAATAAATAATAAGGTCAGTTATAATTGGCATTAGGAAAATGAAACAAAACACAGCCTAGTGGTCAGGATGGCACTCCTGGGAGGCAGGAGGAGGGGTCGTCACAGGTCTGTCCCCTCTGCAGCATCTTTACACAACAGAAGCCACTTCCTGGGCCTGGAAGAGGTGGGCAGGATGCCTGGCCCTGGTCAAACACACAAACCCACCAGAGAACACCTTTCTGGCATGGCACCTTGTGGACCAGAGGAAATGAGCCATGGAGGGCGACAGGAGGCTGGGGCTCGGCCACCATTGTGAGAAGGGGACAAGAGGTTTTGGGCAGTGGAAGCCCCAAGTCTTTGAGCCCCATTAGTGGGGAGGAGCAGGCCTGGAGCCAGAGGCTCACAGGCGAGACCCACACCAGGACAGGGGGGCTCAGGCAGAAGCCTGACAAGGAAGAGGGGCTCCTGGGGCTCACTGAGACGGCAGCAGCCACACCCGAGCCTACCAACAACCCAATGGCATTGCCCCAGTGGGCAGTGACCATGGAGAGGGCTGAGTGAGGAGTCCACGAGGGGCACTGGGCTAAATAACCCAGCAGGTTGCTGGGGAGAGTCAGAGGAGGTGCCCCAAGGTGTCAACACCTCCTGACCAGAGAAAACTGAAATCAACTCAAGCACTGGACCTAGTTTTCCATGGCCTTGAAAGTAATCAGGGATGATGAGCTTTGCCCAGGCCAAGGCCACTGCCAACCCCCACAGCTGGCACCATCAGCACCCATCGATCACCAATGCTTTAGGCAAGACAGAAGGTGGTGATTCTCTTGCTGTCACCTACTGAACCAAAGAGCTCCCCCTCTGGGGTTCTGGGTGCCCACGACAAGGTGTGGGTGTGGGTGACGTATGGAAGGGCAAGGATGCAAGCAGGGCCTGGCACAGGGAGGCCATGACAGCAGCTGGCCTGGTGCGTGGGACTCAGACTTGGAAACTGCTCCCAGGCCTGGGGCCAGCTCAGGAGGGGTGGGACGATATCCTCCAGGGGAAGCCAGTGGGCAGGCAAGTTCTCCTTTGAGGAGCACGGCGGGCTGCATGTGGCAGGCAGGAGGGAAATAGAATATGGATGTGAGCATTCCATCGGAGCTTGGAGGAGGTGGACGGAGGCCCAGGAGTAGCTCAGGAGAGCTTTGCGACAAGACTGGAAGGACCTGCGTTCAATCTCCCAGCAAAAGATCACCGAGCATTGCAAAGTGCTTCATGTGGACCCTTCTGCTTGATGCTCCCAAGAGCCCCATGAGGTGGGTGCTGGTATCAGTACCCCCATGTATCAGATGAAACGACACTGCACAGAGATGCCACACAACTTTCCCTCAGTCACACAGGGAGCGTGAGAATTGAGAAAGAATAGACCGGCGTGTGGGGCCAGATCGGACAGACTCTGCACAGGTCAAGGAACAGGCTGAAAGGGGCTGGGGCGGGGAAGGACAGCAAGAGGCACCTGGAGGGCCCAGGCATGGGGGCCCTGAGATACATCTGGATCCGGCTGCCAAGGAGCCATCACCTGCGTGGACAGCTTGTACCCTGAGGAGGTGGAACCACTGCATCCATTGGCAGCTCAGGGTTTACAACCATGCAGCATCAAGCTGTCACATCAGGAAAACGGAAATGTGCCCATGCAGCCCCTCTCCCTGAGCAGGGAAGAGGAGCAGGCAGCCAGGAGGCCCTGGAATCTCCCACCCTCCAGCTGCTGCTGGCTCCTTTGTTTATGCTCCAGGCACGTGGGGGACGGGGGTGCAAGGCTGTCCAGGCCCCGCTATGCTGCTGGGGACAAACTGCTGAGCCAGAGAGGCCACTCAGCTTCCTTTCTTTCTTTCTAACATGAGGCTGGGAAGCAAGGCATTCTCCCTGCCTCCCTCAAGAAGCCTCCATCCTGTCCCCTGCTGAGCCTGCCCCTTCCTGGGACAGGAACAAGGGGCCTGACTCAGGATGGAGGCGGAAAGGGGAGGGGCTGGGCACCAGCATGGCACTGGTGCCTGAGCAAGCCAGAGGAGCTGCCACGCCAGAGGCCACCAATGCAGCAGCGGGCGGGGATGTGAGGGAGCTCAGGCCCTCACCAGGGCAGGAAAAGGGAGGGGACACCTGCCGGCTACAAGGTCAGTCCAGCAGGCTGATGCCTCTGGCCATCTAGCGGACAGGAGAGCCTTTCAGACCCCAAAGCTCACCACAGGTAGCTGCCAGAAACCAAAGCCTTCCCTTCTATGGTGTGTGCAGGATGTGGACACAATGTGCTCGCCTGGGGGGCCACATTGGGGAAGGCTGGCTTTTTTATCTCTCTGAGGGGTCACCCGGGCACTGGCAGCCTTGTGTCTGGGTGCCATGGTACAACAACACAGGTGGGAACACAGGACGAGGGTGCCCAGGTACCCTACTTTAATGGCTCATCTCATCCACCTGCATTTCACAGCCCCAAGAGGAAGGTGTCCTGTCCACTTTGAAGATGAGAATGTGAATTCTCTGCCTCCCGGGAGGGCCAACTTGAGTGACTTTACCCAGCACTTCTCCATTAATAGCTGTTATGACTGGCAGATGCCCAGACAGGTTCTCTCATCTGCCTAGGGACACACAGCAGGGGACCAGGCTGAACAGCCAGGCCTGCTGATCCCAAGCCCACACTCCTCCATGGGCCACATGGTCTCATGCTCCCCCAACATTTTGCCCTGTGAATGGGGAAGGCTGATACCTGGGACCCTGAAATGGTGATGCCCTGAGGACAGGCAGGGATGTTTTCTGTCCTGCTGGAGCAAGCCTCTAAAAGAGGCTCAGCAAAGCCCACTGAGCCAGTTTATATTCCAGGCAGCTCCTGGCTGTGAGCTCCCTCCCTCCTTCTTTCTCTTTCTGGGGTGTGGGGGTGCAGTGGTGGCAGCCAGGGAGAGAGGAAGCAGCCTGCTGCCGCGCCACTGTGATTGGCACGACCATGGGAGACCTTGCAGTCTTCAGGGAGGAGCTGGGGGGAGGTGAGGAGTATCTGCACTGTCAGGGACGCAGAGCAGGGGTGTGGAGTGTGGAGCCTGAAGTCACCCGGGGCAGCTCACAGGCACAGCCCCTTCTGGCCCTGCCTCTATTCCTCTAGGCAGCACGAGGCTGACTCCCCCAGTTGCTATGGAAACAGGACAGAACAGGAGGGGCGGGCGATAGGGTGGGCAGGATTCAGGCAGGCACATCCAGGGCAATGACCCTGGGGCTTAGACTCTGTAGGGTGGGCAGCGAGGCAGAGAAAGTCCCCCCAGCCCACTTGCCATATTGGTTCAGGAGTTGCAGCCACTCAGGCAGGCCCGGGCCACACAGGAAGAGTCCTCAGAGTCATTCAGACATCTTACTTCATCACAGCGGCCACCACAGCCACAGCTTCAGGTTCCCATTTGTCCTATGCAGGCATGTAGACTACTTTTCAAATCTTAGCAGCCCTCAGAGGGGGACCGGTGCTAACCCAATCTTGGAGGAAAAACTGAGGCTCAGAGAGATGCCATCACTTAACCGAGACTCACGGCGGTCAAGGTGTAGTCTGTATTTGCACAGCACTGCCTTGAAGCTCTGAGCTAACACTGGAACCAGTGCCAGGAGGTTTGGAAGCCAGCCATGTGCCCGGATGAGGCAGCCATGGCCTGGTGGCCTCTGAATTTGGTCAGTCAGCTGATACCAGAAGTTGCTAACATGCATCAGGGACCATGACAATGAGAGGAAAACACCACCACTGGCCATGTTCTGAGGCCAAGGCTGTTGCTGCTCAGTTCCGTGGCTGACTTTTCCTACCCCCGCCTGTGGATGCCACCCGGTACCACCCTGATAAGCAGCTCCTCCACTGCTGCCACTCTGTTCCCATCCTCAGGCAGAACTCTCAACTTCAGAGACGCCTGCCGGCCTCAAGTCCAGGAGCTGCCATAGAGCACTGGGGATGCCCACCTGCACGCTGTCCCCCAGGGAAGAGTGATAACCACACTGCCCAAGTAAGCCAGCCCATCCCCTTGAGTCCAAGCCACCTGTGCGCGATGAGGTCCTTGTTGGCCTAGCTGGTCAGGACAGAGCAAGGACGCATGGACACTGATCCCAAGGACCCACTCCGGCTGCTCTCAAGTGGTCTGTACATTCTAGCTTCTAATTCATCCCCATGGGCCTACTGGCCTGAGACCTCAAATCGAGGGGTGCACACAAATCGAGGGGTGCCTTGCATCCCCGGGGAGCCTGTCTGGAAACAGAGGCAAGCATGAGGCCCAGGCAGCCAGAACAGCAGAGCTCTGGGGCCGGTGCCCATTTTCCACTGGAACCTGGCTGGGAGCAAAGGGCCAGCCTGTACCTTGAAGAGCAGGAGGAGGAATGGGGTCGCTGGCTTCTACCTGAACATTCAGAAAAAGTTAAATAAGGCAAAATGAGGGTCCCCGGCAGTGTGACAGACCCGCGCTGGCTCCTGGTAATGGTGACAGCTGCTCTTCCTGTGCTCCCCTCCTGTGCCAGCAAAGGGCAGGCCCTTCCAGTGGGAGCACCTGCTTCAGCAGCCCTCACCCACGGCTCCCTACCTTTGGGTTCCAGGCCATTGGAGTTAAAGTGCATCCTCTTCTGACATTCGGTGCAGCTCATCAGGAAGCGGGTCACGGCCTCTCTCGGGAGGAAGGCGTAGGTCTCTGCGATCTAGGGAGGAACCAGTTTGCAATCATTTCGATCCATAGGGACAAATGGGTCACCCAGGTCTGGCTTTGGTGGCAAGTACTATGGCCCTTTCCAGGAGTGGCAGGAATTTGAGGAGCAGGGGCAAGTGTCAGCTATTCTGAGCTGTAAGAATGAGCCTGTACTTCTGCAGAAAGCCATTTGTTTTAAAAACTTGAATAAAGGAGATTAAAAATTACAAAGGCAAAGCATTTGAATATCACCTGGAGTTTTTTTTTTGGGGGGGGCATCTTTTTGAGACAGAGTCTCACTATGTAGTTCAGGCTGGCCTCAAACTCACAGCAATACTCCTGCCTCAGCCTCCTGAGTGCTGGGATTACAGCCATGTGCCACCATGCCCAGCATCACATCACCTAGTCTTTAGCTTGTTCTAATAAGTAACATTCCTCTCAGAACATTTTATTGTTGCCCCTGAAAAGTGAGCATCACTCTAGAGTAGGATGAAAAACATCCCCTCTTGGACATGGATAAACTGAGACCCACTTACAAATTCACTAGCTCTGGCCTAGAAACAGAACCCAAGGTTAGGGAAGAGCTGTGAGAGGCTCCCTTCGCACCAGACAGTTCAACGTTGATGGGCTGGCTGTTAGAGACCCTTATGTTTCTAGTGACTAAGGCCCAGAGCGGTGAAACAACTCATATGTGAGGTCACACAGCTCTTTAGAGGCAGTGCCCCAGGTCACACGGCCCCAGAGAGAGAAGAAAGGGCTGGCAGGCAGGAGGGAAGGGAGAAGCAGAAGGGAGAAAGAAACAGGAAAGGTCTGGGTGGTGAGTGAGGAGGAATGGCCTTGGGCCAGAGGTCCAGCCTTCTCCGCTTGCTCTAGGTTTTAGAAAACCTGATGATCCTGGCTGTTGCCTGTGGAGCCAAAGGTCCCTGCAGCCCCGGCTCCTGTCGCAGGTGTCACACTTGCATCCTGCAGCCGGGTCCTCCCGCTCTTCTCCACTAAGGGGCAGCATCACCCAAGCGTTCCCGCCCTCTCGCAGCCTAGCTGGGAAAGTTCGCCCAGGGCTGGGGCTGCTCGGCCTGTGCCGGCCCTGCCTCCCGGTGCACAGCGCGGCTCCTCCTGCGGGCGGCGCACGAATGCCGGCTCCACCTCTGCGGTCGGTCGCCAGCAGGCCGGGGCTGCCCCAGGCTGTGGAAAGGCCTCTGAGCAGAAGCTCCCAGCTTTGCCCGCCTGCCGAGTTCCAGGGGCCACTCCTGCCCTCCACAAAGGCGAGTTAATTTTGGTGACACAATTGTTATTTCTCAGCTGATTTGATGTTCTGTGGAAGAGGCAGGCTCCTTGATGAGTTATCTCCCTTCCAAATTCCCTGTCTGATTGCATTCCGCTAGAGGTCAGGGGCAAGGGCAAACCCTGGAGCCTCTGCCTGGAGCTGGTAGATGGGAGACAGAACCTTTGTGCAGGGCTGAGGGAGGGGCTTTCCTGCCAGGCGCAAGGGCAGATGTCTTCAGCCTAGGGCTACCGGAACTCTTGGGGGGACTTATTCCTAATGCACCTGCTGGGGGGAAGATGGGCTTGGTTGAGGGGCTGATGGCAGCAGGAGCAGGGGATTGGGTGCATGCTGGGTGAGGAGGAGGGCTGTAGCTGACTCTGGCCAACAGTTGACCCTGTGGACTTCCTGGAGACATAGTAACCTTTGGGGCAGGCCTCAAAGAGCTGAGCAGAAGACTTGGGGAGGAGAGTGCCCAGTCAGCAGGGAAAGAAGGGCAAGGTTCACACCAGAGGAGCAGCCCTGCCTGCCTGCCTGCCTGCTTGCTCACCTGCCCTGGGCCAGAGATTTTTTTTTTTTTTTCTGTCTTTTTCCTTTTTATCGGTACCAGGGATCGAACTCACGACTGCCTGCTTGCAAGGCAGGTGCTTATGCCGCTGAGCTAAATCCCCAGCTCCCCAGAGATATTTTTAAAAGGTCCAAGGTGGGCCTTGGCCTGGTGTTCTGCTGAGGGCTGCAGGCAGGACAGGCAGGCGCCTCCTTACGGCACAAGAATTATCTCTCCAAGGGTGACTCTCTTGGCCTTGGCAGGGACCCCAGCAGGAGACCAGAGCTGGTTGTCTTGTCATGCACACTGGAGTACCAGGCATATACTTCTTGGGCTTGGGTCCCCCAGAGAAGTGGAAGAGAAGGAGACATCCTCTGAACTGGGGGTGTGGGGCGAGTGGATGGGGGTGGGAGGCCCTGCTGGGCATAGCTGGAAGGGCATAGCTGGATTGTCTGCAGCCTTGCTCAGCTACTACAGGGACCACTAAAGGAGGGTGCATCCCATTGCCCCCATCTTGCAGGCATCTTTTGGTTTACCCTGCTGACTTGCCTTGCCCAGGACCAGAAATGGGGCTGTATTTTTGTTTGAGTGTATGAACGCCCCAAGCCACAGGACACAAGATAACTTGACACTAGAAGGCTAGTCCTCAAAGGCACTCTAGTCAGTAGCATGGTAGTTTTCAAATGATTTCAGAGCTGCAGACCCTGTTCTAGAAATAGCTGCCCATGCTGAAGCCCAAAGCATGAAACATAAGGACAAAGTAGCTATGTCTAAGGAGAGGAGGCTCTAAGTCATGTGTCCCTGCCCAGCCTCCTCTAGCTGCCCAGGATCTCAGGGCCTCCTGCCTGGACACTGAGGGCCACATATGAATTTGCCTTCTCCATTTTTCTTAGAGTAAAAACTGAGAAAGACTATGTGAATGCTATCTGCAGAGTCACTACCCAACTCAGGCTGACAAAGACAGATGAGGTCAATTGGGAGGATTTGCACCACTTTACAAGATTCTCCTTCTGCCCTGTGGTAGATTAGCACGTGGTGGGCCTGGAGCAGCTGCTGACCACATCTGGTCTCAACTCCCAAGTGGCCCTGGAACCTGATCTGGCCTCTTAAGGCTTTGAGAAAGAAAGGAAGAAAAAGGGCTCATTCCAATCTCACAAAATCAGGAACGCCCCTTGAGGAAAAGGACCACTTCTATGTGTGGGTTCAGGGAACTTTGTAGAACTATCTGGAGCCTTCCTCAGACTTGGCACTAGTGATATACTCTGGGATCTCTGGAACCTCAGGTCACCCAAATCAGAGGCTAAGACAGGGCTTCCTCCTCAAAATCTGGATTCCCCTGCACTATCCAGGGTAAATGGCCATCTACTTTCCTGCCCCAGTTCAAATACCATGAGGCTAAGAAAGCTCATCTGCCCTCTCTGATCCATGGCTAGACAGTGATAGGTGTTAAAAAGTCCTTTACCCCACTATCGGATTGACCTCCTTTAGTACCTTGAACACGTCTGCCTACAGAAGCCCCAGGCTTTTAAAATCTGAAAGCCCCCCATATCCTAAGACTGTAAGGCAGCGCCAGGACTCAGCTTGGGCAAGACACACAGGGACAGATCCAAAACCCCCTCTGCCAAGGGCTTCCTGCAAACACTGTGCTGCCAGGTTGTGCCTCTCTGCAGCCAATTGCACAGGTTACCTTGGGGGCTCCTTCCAAAAACAAGGACGGGGTGGGGCTGGAGGAGTGGAGGAAAATGTGAGTGGGTGAAAACCGCAGGACAAAAGCATCCAGGAACCACCCCTGCCCCCAGTAGGAAAGGGGTGGCATAAGAAGGGTGACAGATGGGAAGTGGGGGAAGGGCGAGGAGGCACATGGTTGGGGTGCAGGCTCCTCGCCTCATACCCGCAGCAGGAGAGTCCTGGCCTGCTCAGCCCAGCCTTGGCCCTGCTGCTGAAATTCCAGCTCTGTGCACAGCCCAGCTGGCTGGATGCCAGTCATGTGCCAGCCCCAGGCTGGGCAGCGGGAAGTGGGGCATGCGGCGGGCATATGGACAAGAAGCCAGGAAGTACAGAGCAAAGGGCTGGATGTCCGCTTTGCCCAGGGATGAAAATGCCAGAGGGACCAGCCCAGCCCAGCCCTGTCCTGCTTTCCGCAGGGCAAGGAGACCCAAGTCCAGGAGAGCCCACAGAAGAGGTTTGGTGCAGGCCACTGAGGGCCAGGGAAGTCACGTGGGCAGAGCCCATCTGCTGACCACAGGAAGTTTGCAGAGAGGCAAGATGTGTACTGGTCAGGGCACAGGCTTGGGGACAGCAGAGTGACCTCAGGCAAGCTGTGTGTTTCTTTGAGCCTCAGTCTCCTCATCTTAAAACACCTGCTTTGCACGTGCGACTTTCACACGTGTGAAGCTCACCGAGGTGGGCAGGGGAAACACAGCGCAGAGCCTGGCATGTGCGAAGTGCTCAGTGCCACTTGAAACTGTGCCGGGTCTCATCAGTACCAAGGCCCCGCGTTACCTGCCCCGACCTCACAGCCCTCCCTTCTACGCCCTCTGGCAGAGGGATCCTCAATTCCTTTCCCCAGTCACTTCCTGAAGCAGAGACCCTGAGCAACAGGAAGGTGGGAGACAGGATGAGCAGCTCCTGCTGCCCTCGGCAGCCTCCTCCCTCTCTGAGGCCCCAGGGCTGGTGTCCCTTTTTATCCCCTTCCAGAATATGGCCATCATCTGAGGCCAGGGGCAACCAGACTTTTGGATTCTTTAAAAGCAAGGCCACATGGGGGCTGGGGATTTAGCTCAGCGGCATAAGCGCCTTCCTTGCAAGTGTGCGGTGGTGAGTTCGATCCCTGGTACCGATAAAAAGGAAAAAGACAAAAAAAAAAAAAAAAAAGCAAGGCCATATGGGGGAATCAGGAACTTAGACCACCTCTCCAAAAGTTCCTTGGTGTCTATGGAAAGACCTGAGGCAGAACAAGGTCACATCTGTCTTAGGCAGGGCTCTTGGGCTTAGAGGGCCCATCTCTGGGATTCTGAAGACAGAGACAAAGCAGGCTGATTGACACTCAGGTGCTGTGTGACCCTGGACAGGGGCTCAGGTCTCTAACTGGGAGATGGGACCACAGGGTCTCAGTTGTGGGACAACTTCAAGGCTTGAAGGTGCATAAAATGGTGAACACCAGACAAAGGGCTCAGCTGGGGGTATGGGGTCCACACGGGGCCCAGCTGCAGACCAGAGCTGGGCCTCTGCTCTGACCACAGCCCCCTCGCTTCCCACCCCTCACTTGTGACAGTTCCCACTCTGGAACTCTGCTGTCCCTGTTCTCTCCTGCCTACTCCAAACTCAGAGGCTCGCTTACAAGCCGCCTTCTTCACAAAGCTCCCCCCCCCAGGTTAGCACTGTTGCCTGGGGTGGCAGTGCCCTTGCTGGTGCCACAGGGTACCTGGGTCCTTGCTCTCTCAAAGCTGACCTTGAAGATCTCCTTTGCTTTTGTGGGTCTTGTTTTCTCCTCTGCTTCCCTGCCCCAAATCTAACTGTGACCTCCTACAGGGTGGGGAGCAGGTCCTCAGACTGCCCAGGACTCCCAGTACTGACGTCTCAGGCTTTTGGGGAGCTGGATGAACCCACATGCAGCAAGCTGGAGGACAGGCCTGGCTTGCAGTAAAAGCTGTGCCTTGGGAGCACTGGCACCCGAGATGCTGATTATCAGCTCCCCCTCTTCCAGAGCAGGCTGCAAGGGTTTGGGGAGGGGAATGAAGCAGAAACTGGGAGAGGAGGGCTTCCTCCCGCTCCGTGCTCCGTCCCTCTCCTTCCCTCCCTCGCACTCCCTTCAACCTGCTTCTCCTTTGTGCTCAGACCACAGGACCCGCCCCTCACCCTGTGAGTCTTCTCTGGCTGCCATGCCCTTGCCCTGTGCCCCCCTGGGTCCCCAAAGGCCGTTTCATCACGCCTCAGCTCCCCGCCCCGCCCCCCCCCCGCCCAACATGTGCAGAGCCCGTGGCCTCCTGCCAAGGCCCGGGGCTGCCAGAGGAGGCAGAGACAGAAATCTCACCGCCCGGTAGGTTTTCTTCTGCCCGGCGTGCTTGGGGGCTTTGCCTGGCTCCGCGGAGCTCTCCACATGCATCGAGTAGATGATGTCAAAGAAATCTTCCACCACAGCAACCCGCTTCAGAGAGATGCCCTCGGGCTCCGACAGGCCATCTGCCCCCTGCGACAGGGTGGACAAGCTGCGTTAGTGTCAGGGCTGATGGCAGGGAGCGGTGGGCCCTGAGGCCTAGGCCACGGGTCGGGGGCCAAGGATGGCACTGCTCCCTGACCCAGCATGGCTTCCAATGGGGGCTGGGGAGGGGGCATCCGAGGCAGGGTCGCTGCTGCTGAATCTACCAGCAACGATGGGCAGAGAACCATGACCACGAAAATACAAATTAAAAAAACCAAGAGGCTCCATGTTCACAATTTCAGACAGATTGTGCCAGACTCAGATGGGGAGCTCTCAAATCACACTGTGCCAAGACCATCCTGGGAGTCTCTGGGGAGGGGGAGTGCTAAATAGATGCGGCCCCATCAGGAGCTCGCCAATTAGCAGTAACCTTTCACTGTGGTCCTGCCAGGATCCCAGGGGACCAGCTCCCATCACCTGGGTGACTCCTGCCTCCACCCTGGCCTTCTGCAAATCTTTTCACCACTGTCCACTTTCCCCACTCCAGCAGCTGAGCGGCAGCCACAGCCCCTGGGCTCTTTGTGTGTGGAGACGCACAGAATAACAGGCATGAGGCCATGTGGAGGTGGCAGGGCTGGCAGCGAGGTGGCCGTGGGTCCCAGTCTCTTATCAGGCTGGCACCGGTGCTGTCAGCTGGCCTGGACAAGGCGTGCCAGAATCCAGACGGGTCCCTAAGAGCCAACAGCTGCTGGCTGGCGCCTGCCCTCCCCGCCCACAGAGGGGGCTGCAGGGAAAACTCCAGGACACCATGCAGGGGCGAGGCCAGTGCTCCAGGGCACAGCTCCTGATTCCCAAGGCCTGAGATGCACAGACCAAGGGACTCCTGGGTCTCAGACATCATCTCCCTCTGGGAGACTGGGAGGGATCTGGGCAGCTCCAGAGTTCAACAGCAAGCCGAACGGAGGGGATGTGAGAAAAAGACACAGGGTTTCCTCTAAAAATGCCAAGAGACATCTCCAAGGTAGTTCCTGCCCAGAAGACCCCCCCAGAAGACACCAGCACTGCCGATGTGGGCTTCATCTGTTCCCTCCAGCTGCCTCTCCAGCATCTTGAACAATTTATGATACATAATAGGTGTTCGATAAATAGCTACTGAATGAGAGGTTGGCTGTAAGTGGCAGCTGGGCCGGGCAGTTAGACTCACTCTTTTAAGTGACTGCGTGACCCTGAGGAGTGTTATCTTGCTTCTCTGAGCCTGAGGACCTTCATCTATGAAATGAAGATAAAGAAGCCCCTTTCCCACGAGCTGGGGGAGGAGAGGGTGCTGCACTTTGCACCACACCTGGCACATGGGGCCTGCTCTGTAAACACTGTTATTAAGAAGTGCTTGCAGGACTAGTGGTAGAGTGCTTGTCTAGAAAGTCCGAGGCCCTGGGTTCAGTCTCTGGCACCACACATATACACACAAAAGTGATGTGTGGCTGACGATGCTTCCCCAGGTATAATATAGCACAACATGACCATGACCCTGGGAGGTTGTTAGGGCCCAGGCCTATCTGGGGAATAGTAGCTAGGAAATGGCAGAGGTGGCTTAGAACTTAGAACCTCAGGCTGTGTGGTCCAGGTAAAATACAGGCCCTCCTAGGCATGGGACTCTCACAACGCATTCTGGGTTTGGTTTTATCCAGCAGCTTTTGCACCATGCAGTGATTGGTGAGCAGAGCTGTCTCACTGCCACTGGCCTGGGTGACAGCAGAGAGCAGAGAGGGGCAGCTGGTGTCTGGGGTGTAGGGTACTCGCCCTAGAGCTAGTGGGAAGTGTTCCTGCATAGCGACCCTGAGCAGTGACCTCACCAGTCCGGCACAAGCCTCCTTGTAATGACTCTCTTCTTGGTCCAGACCCATTTCAACAGAGCTTCCTCAGAGAGCAGGTATCTGTGTGTGTGTGTGTGTGTGTGTGTGTGTGTGTGTGTGTGTGTGTGTGAAGGAAGGCTGTCTGCTATCCAAGTTCCTTGATTTGGGCAAATTCTTCAACTTCCCTGAGCTTTACTTATGAGACAGGCTGTAATGTCTGTGGCTTCTCAGTTTTAAACTCTTTCAGAAGTTGCTTTCACCTCTTTCTGAAGGGACCTCCTCCCTGAAGTCCTAAGCCTTCTAAAAGGGCTTAGCTGGCTTGTCACTAGCCAGCAGACTGGGGATCTTCAAATACTGCTGTGACAGAGTTGAGCTGACAATTGGTCAGTCACAATACACATCTAACCAGACCAGACGTTCACACTGGCCAAAACAAAGGGCCCTTAAGAATGACTACAACTGGGTGACTATTTCTTAGTCTGTGTGTGATTATACACACATGTTCAGTTTATAAAAAGCCATTGAAGTGAACACTTGCAACCTGTGTGCTTTTCTGTAAATCAACTTTAAGTTTTTTACATGTTATTTTTTTAAAAAGTATAAAAGGATAGGTTTCCCATTTTGATAATCTGAATGCAGAAGTATGATGATACAATTAACAGATTAAAAGCAAACAGATCTCTACTCATAAAATTATGTTAGGCAAGAACACAGATACTTGTGAAAAAAGGAAGGAATAATTTGGTGGGAAAGAATGAAGAAGGCAATTCAATGAAGACAGCATTTTAGAGAAGCAAGATGAAAAGAGCTTTCTACTCAGCCTAATGAGCTGTGGCGAGTTGCTTTACCTCTTTACCCCTTACTCAGTTTCACTATCTGTAAAATAGGCCTATAAATTCTTACTTGGACCTTCCAAGGATCAAGTAAGCATATGTGTCAAACATCTGGCACACAGTACTTTGGTAAATGTCTAGCTCTTCCTTTTGCACACCTGGAGCTGGGGCATTTTATGTTTAGGAATCTGCTCTTAACTCCTGTCCCTCTGATCCATTCATGTTACAGAATGGGTCTCTGGGGTAACTCCCACCATCAGAAGAGATGCATAATCTTTTTTTTCTTTTTGCATTTTTTTTTTTTTTTTTTAGTACTGGGAATAGAACTCATGACTTCACTCTTGCAAGACAGGTGCTTATGCCACTGAGCTAAATCCTCAGCCCCAAGATACATAATCTTAACTGATTTTTTTATTTTTTGAGACAAGGTCTTACTATTCAGCTGGCCTTGAACCCACTATGGAGCCCAGGCTGACCTTGACCTCCCAGTGATCCTCCTGCCTCAGCCTCTCAAGTGCTGGGATTTACAGGCATGGGCCGCCATACCTGGCTAACTGATTTTTAAGTAATACGCTAAGGCTGTCCTACAAACTTAGATTAAGCTTTCCGAAATTCAAAGTGTAACTAACTGACCCAGATAAAACAGTGACATAAGCTTATACGGTGTCTGGCCTGTCTGTCTCACCTTTCTTCTGGCCCCTCCCTCCATCCTTAGGCAGATGCAGGTCAGCAGCAGCTTTGTAACTGGTCTAATACGACAAAAACATTACCCCAGGGAAACTCTTCAGGGGTCAATTATGAGTAACACCCTCTTTACAAATGGATTACTGTTTCCCCTGATGTTCAAACCTGGGTCCTGTCATCTGTCTAGGTCTACTGCAGATGTACAGGGAAGGAGAGGGCCTGCAACAACCAGAGTTCAAGCCACACAGGATCTGCAGAGCTGCTCCTTAAATAATCCTCTGGTGGGCTGTGGGCACCTGGACACTGTGTATGGAACACCCTGGAGGAAGAACACCAGGTATCTACGTGGGCTTCAAGGAGAACCTTGGAAAGATGGTAACAAAAGGATCTGGCAGCAGGCTTGTGCCATGGACATCTGCCCTGCACTGCATCCATAGAGGTAATAACTTCATAATAAATGCTACAGGAGAGGCGTACTTTTCCTAGCTGAGAATGCAGACAGTGCTACAAGGCCACAGCTGCTAATCAAAGGAGCAGAAAGCACCTTCACCGGAGCCTTGGGATGCCTCTACCCACCCACCCTTGCTTAGAACACAAATATGCTTCATCTAATCCAAGGCTCTAAGCAAGCTGCACAATGGTTTGGTGAAGGGAGTGCATTTTATACACGGGGCTGGACCAACAGGGGACTAGAATCTCTTAACTATTCTAGCTTCCTCAAAATGCCCAGCAGGAAGAATGGAACAGAACCGTGTAGCACCCCATGGGAAAAGACATGAAAAACACACGGACACTTGGGCAGAATGGGCCTCTGGGACCATCCTCTGCAAGGAAGAGCATTGCCATGGTAACACCCTGCATCCATCTGAACCATTAAATTCCAAAACAGTTGGTCAGATCCAGACCAGCGAAACCAGATGTGGGTATAGTTTAAAACATTTATGGAGCTACTAACTTTTCCTGGACATTGCCAACTTCCTTAAAACCAGCGCGTGTGAGTACCAAAGTGAAGGCAGAGTTGCAAGTCACTTAGGAAGTCACCAAATGTCTACTTAAATATCGCTGATATTTTCAAATTTGCAACAGTGGTCCTCAATGCGTGGGCAGCCAGCAGTCTCAGCAGTGTTTAGAAATTTACTTAAAATGCAAAATTTCAAATTCTGCCTCAAGCCTAACAATCTGATGCTCTGGGGCTTTAACAGTGTCATTCCCTGCCCGCCCCCCCATGATTCCGATGCAAGAGATTTTGAGAGCTGCTGATTGAAATATCTCTGATTGAGAAGGGGAGAAAGTAGTTGGGAAACTGTCACTGGCTCATTAAATATAGAAATGCTCTGTGCTTCCAGGCCTAATACATTACAATTTTCATTTCTAGTGAAGGCCAATTTTCTTAATAGTGAGAACAAAAGACTCTTATTGGGCAACATTAGTATAAATCCAAGGTATCTACCCAGAAACTTAACGGGGATTATGGATGGAAGAGGCAGGGGCCCTCTGTATCCTGATATTGGATTTTCATGTCCTCTCTGGCAAAGTTAATTAATAATTGAGAAGGTAATCTCTTAGCAGGTCTTTTCTAGTTTCCTCAGTTTCTTCAAATGATCTGACTGATCAGACAAGGAGATTGCTATGTCTAGGCCTGCAAAGCAATGAAAAGATAGCATTCCTACCAAGCCATTAGACAGGCTCCTGCCACAGTGGCCTCAGGAGCTGTTGTTGGGAATCGCCCCCGAGGCAGGCTCTTGAATCTGACAGAATCTTGCCTGTCTCCCCACAGAAGCCAATTAAGAGAACCCCTGCCCTTGATGGCAACAGCAGTCCAGTTGTTAATGCACTTTGTTTCTGTCGTCTTCATCAGAACTCTGAAGTCACTTGCTGGTAATAAGTTACCGACTTCTCAAGGTGGGTTCACTGTTTTAGGCCACCAGTGCCCCCACCACTATATTAGTGGAAAGTGCCTCCCACCATCAGCAAGGCTGTGGTTGAAAGGACGCAACTACTGGTGGAGCCATTCTTCAGCGGGGTTTCTCCTATGCCAGAGGAAGAAACCACGGAGAAAGTCCCTAAGATATGTCCTCTTGGCGCATTCAGACTCAATTCTTTTTTTTGTTTTTTTTTTTTTAAATTTCTCAGACATCCTCTGTGGTAACAGACTCAATTCTTTTTTTTTTTTTTTTTTTTGTCTTTTTCATTTTTATCGGTACCAGGAATCAAACTCACGACTGCCTGCTTGCAAGGCAGGCGCTTATGCCGCTGAGCTAAATCCCCAGCCACCAGACTCAATTCTTGACAAGACACGTTAGAAGATGGAGCCCTCCTTAGGGAACCAAATCTTTGGCATCACTTGTGTGGGAGCCCAGAACTCCAGGGGGTGGCTGTATTGGCAAATGTGAGGATGCCCATCCAGGCCTGCCAGAGGTGGCTGAGATTACACGTAAAAGTGATGGTTCAGGGTGGGGAATGTAGCTCAGTGGCTCAGGCGCTTGCCTGGTAAGCATGTGGTGATGAGTTTGATCCACAGTACCAAAAACAAAACAAAAACCCAAGCGTGATGGTGCACACTATTGGCATTCCCCTCCCAGCCTCTGCAACTGTGATTCTTTCTTCTGCAAACCCTGCTTTAATATGCTGAGCTAGTACTACGGGTTTGGAAGTTTGGGGGAAGTTCAAGTTTTGGGGGCAGTCTCACTCAGGTAGGCAGGGCAGAAAGAAGATCTAAGCAGGAGGAGTCAAGCCCCCTGCAAAAGGGGCCCTAGAAGGCAAGGGAAAAGGTGGAGAGGAAACTTTAAAGGTGGAGAGGAACCAAGAGAGCTGGAAGACAAGCAGAATGAAGAGCATCCAAGCAGTCCCTCTTCTGAAATCCCAGGAGAAGCTGGTCATGATTTGTAAAGGGTAATCAAATGGATGAGAAAGGCATTGCTTACATGGGACAATGACAGTATTTTAATTTCTCTTGCCTTGAATATTACTGTGTCCTGGAACCCACACACACACACCTCCAAAGTTAGGATCCACACTGGAATTTTATGACCTACAGTTCCACTGAGTTCTCAGGCCTGGATGGGGCAGAGGGATGAGATCCCTGCCCCCATAAATATATACAAAAACCAGGGGCTGAGAACCAAATGTAGCACCTGCCTCTTCTCTACCCTTGTACCCAGTCTCCAACTGTTAGCGCGGAGCTGCCACCACCACCACGTTGCACCTGCCATCTGGAACAGCCTCACATATTCCAAGACCTCCTTTGCGCTTCACTGAACCCCCATCTTCTTTCACATCACACGGGGGGGGGGGGGGGCAAAACGTCCATCCTGGGACGCAGCCCCCAAACAGGAGTGCTATGTTTGAGAGATGCCTTCGAGCAGCTGCATGTGGCTTGTGCCCCCTCTTCCTTTTTTCTTTCATTTCCTTTTGTTAATTTGGCATAGCTGGAATGGATTTATAGGGAAAGCATAGGAAGAGAAAGGGGTCCAGGATGCCAAAGTGTCCCACGGTGGAAAGCAAGGGGCTAGGCAAGCGAAAATCCTTTTGATGGTGACAGGATGGATGAAGGCACTCCAGCCTTCCCTGTTAGACAGGACTGGAAAAGGCCTGGCTGTGGGATTCTGGCCCGCGAATACCAGGAGGCCCAGGAGGGTTTTCTAAAGGTGAGTCAGGACCCTAAGGACAATCCAGCCCTGCCCTTAAGAAAAGGATGGGTGATTTCCTGCCTGGGCCTCAGTTTCCTCCTGTGTGCGGTGACACCAAGTGCACAATGGCTTTTACTGCGTTACAGGATGGCTGCGGGAACCTAACTGATGCATAAATGCATCCACCCTAGGTGAGGCATCCATGTGACCGCTGTCACCACCACTGCGGAGGGGCGCTCTCCACGACTGGCCTCCCCCAGTCACCCGCCTAGGCCAAGGATCGACATCGCAGAAGAGGTTCTAGGCGGAAGGGGGCGGCCCAGAGCCAGATCCGCCTGGCGGGCGGGTCCCTCCGGGGCCTGGGTGCGCTAACGAGCGAGCGGGAGGCCCAGGTGCGCGCCCCACCCCGGGATGGGTGGGGGAGGGGCGCGGCCCGTGCGCTAATGACTGTTGACAGCGCGCGCTGGGGCTGGCCGGGCCGCGCGCGCCGAAGACAGCTGCTCGGGCGGGGCAGCAGGGCGGGGGTGAAGCTGCCCTTGCTGCCCCCCACGGCGCACGCGCGTGCGCCCCGACAGGAGGGGCGGGAAGACGCGTGAGCGCGCGCCGGCCCGGGTTCGGAGGGCCTGCTGGAGCGGCTCGCGCGGGCTCCTCGCGGGCAGGCAGGTAATGAGAGTAACCATGGCAACCCACCAGAGGAAGTGTATTCTGCAGGAGACGTTAATCCCCTCTCCCCGGAGCTGGGACAGCCTGACTTTCCATTCTCACACAGTAATTAGATACCAGCTGTCAGTGCAGGGGGGACGGCTCCGCGGCTGCTGCCCAGCTAGGGGGGTGCGCGCAAAGGGGTGGGGGCAACTCAGGGAGGGGGCCGTTAAAGACACAGGGACGCTCTGCGGCGGTGGGTCGCGGCGGCATGCCCCACATCTCTGTCTCCGGGGACTGCTCGCTCACCTGGAGACCCCGCCCGCGCAGGGCCCCGCCTACCTTACACGCACCTGCTGTGCGCGCGCGCGCGCCTACCAGCCGCCGCGTCCCCCTTGCGGGCCCGCCTCCCCGCTCCCGGCGCACCTGCCCTGCTCCGCCCCCCGGGACGCTGCCCACCTGTCCTTTGTGCTGGGCGGTACCATGCGATCTTGCCAAGCTCGCCTTCTGGGAGTGCCCGCTATGTGCCAGGCGCTGTGCCAAACTTGATCTCGTGTAATCCTCACAGACCCTCTGCGGTAGGCGCCTCTGCTGCTACCGGCCCAAGGCACAGCAGGATATGGCCATTTGCCCAGGGTCATTCAGACTTGAGCCCCCATTCCCGTACTCCTTAACCACAGAGCTACAGCGCCTCCCTATCTAGTCCACATCCCTTATTGCTGGGGCGAGGAAGCGGGGGTCGGCTCCCAACCACTCTGGGGAACAAAACAGTCCCACTGGTGACTAGCATGGTGGTGCACATACCGAATGCCAAGCCTTTGGTGCCTCAGTTCACTTTCCCACCAGCCCTGGGAGACTTATTACCCAATCAGCAGAAGCAACGTGCCCACAGTCACCAGCTACAGAGTGACAGAGCTGGGATTCAAGCCAGGCTGTTACACCTCGACCCATCTCCCACTTGGGGGCTGTTAACCCCACTGGATCGTGGTAGCTGAAATGCACCCTGGGTCTTCTTTCCTCTGTTCAGCCCACCCGTGTCCTGTATCAGCATCCTTTGAAGCAGCCTCTCCTAACCATACCTGAGAAATCTAAGAGGTCTCAGGTCTAAAGCCACTGCCACATCCCGGGTCTGTGTCTAGCCTCCTAGGAACCCTTGGCCTTCGGGCAGGTAGATCCTTGAGGGCCTTCTCTGTCAATGTCTCCTTTTCACAGAGAAAAACCAAGACCACCAAGACAAAAAGTAGGACCATGGGGAGATGGAGGCCCAGCTGTACCTCATGCCCCCACCCCACAATCACCTAGGGTAACACACCCAGGAGGACAGCCAGGAAGTACAGGGAAGCAGAGCTGGCCCAGTGGCAGCGGCGGGTGTCTGGGGCAGGAGGAGGCTATCTGATCCCTTCCCACTGCCCCGGCCATGACCTCCTCCCTCCCTCTCTCCCTCTTGCACTCCCCCTCCCTCTTCCCTCATGGCTGGGGTAGCCAGCACCCCAGCTGCAGCCAGAACCCAGTGTTCCCCAACCCAGCTCGGTGTGGCCCACATTCCAGTGGGAGGAGGGGTGGAGAGGAGGCTGGGCCCAGAGCTTTAGGGACAGTGACATCCCTGGAACTGCCCCACCCTGCATAGGCCAAGGCCTGGCAGCCTCCAACATCACCGTTTCCTGCCTCTTCTCTCCCCGTCTCTCAGTAGTAGAGCAGCCTAAATTTGGCTCGAGGAGGGAATGGGGGAGGTGGCAGCAGGCGGGTGCTGTCAGAGGCCAGGGCGTAGCTCCCGTCTAGCCGGCTGGCATTTTTGCTGTCTGGAGGAGGGCAGGGGGGCCTCCCGGCAAGCAGCCCTCTCCCGGAAAGGGAGATGTTCGTACCTCCTGACATGCACTGAGTAATGTGCAAACGACATGCAAACCAAGCTTCAAATCAGCATCTCAGTCAGGGAACAGCTTGGTGCTGCTTGGGAATGGGAGCAGGACCAGCAGCCCACTCCTGGGGGTGGGGCACAGGGTGTCCAGGGCTGGGCCTTGAAAGACTTGGGCTCTTCACAGCCATGGAACTCCATTCCCATGTCTGGACTCTGGGTATCAGCCCAAGGGCAGGGCTGTGGTTTTCTGCGCCGCTCTGGCAGTGCTGGGCACTCCTTGCTTGGATAAACCTGTGAGTTCTGCAGTCACCCTGCTCAGGTTTGAATTCTTCTCTCCCCTGGCCAGCTAGGTAGATCGTCTACAGAGCACCCAGGCAAACAGCTAGTAGAACTGGGTGTCTCCTTTAGGATAGCCACTTCCTTTCCCTAGAAGTCAGGCACAGGGGCATAACCTAAGAGAACTTGGGCTTCAGAATAAGACCAGACCTGGCTCACCCGGTGAGGCTCTCTGGGTTCATTCCCCACAACTGGGAAATGGGCTGGGGATCTCAGGGTCCTCTGTGATGTTGATGTGATGGCCTTGCACACAAAGGAACAGCGCAAGTCTGCACGCTGCAAAGTTCCTTTCCCCGTCTCTCTCCTGTTCCCTCCTCTTTCCTCTTTGCTCCTGTCTTGGTTTCACTCTTCTACACAGTTATGAATTTTTCAGTCTCTCCTTTTTCCTCTCTTGTCTTGGTGACCTTGGACAAGTCACTGCCTCTAAAAGAGTCTCAGGCTGGGGAATAGTTCATTGGCCTAAGCACCTGCCTGGCAGGTGCAAGGCCTTGGGTTTGATTCCCAGTACCAAAAAATAATAAAATAGTCTCAGCGTGCACATTTGCTGAGTGGGGGAAATTAGAAGTGAATGATGAGCACTGGGCCCCGGGGCCCTGTAGGCACCTGACGGGGGCAGCTTTCTTCACACCCCACCACCACCATCCCAAATGCCAGGAGGAGTGGGCTGTGCCATCAACTCCATGGGCTCTGGGGTACTGGGGCCCTGCCTCTCAGTAACTCTGTTTAACCCTAGATAACTGTTCCTCTGCCCCTCAGCTGGGGCTGATATGAGCTGAATCCAACTTCCTGCCACCCAAAAGCCACTTCCTGTCAAACTTGAGCTGATACTAGAAGAACTTGTTTTCCGTGCACAGAGCAATCCCATCAGCCTGCCCTAGGTGTTAACATTTTTTTTCCCAGTCCCACATGGTGGACTTGGGCAGGGGAGGATGGGGACTCTGCAACTCCTCATCTCTGCACCTGCTTGTCCTACCCAGAGGTAGCCTCTGGCCCCACCAGCTATCCCAGGAAGGGTGCCAGGTGTCCCTCTGAACCCAGGTGGAAGTGTACAGACCATGACACAAAGTCTGACACAGCCACACAGTTGGACGGAGCCTCTGCAGCTACTGGATGTGTGGGGTGAGTGTCATGCATAGTTACAGTCACAGTCACAAACACAGACACACAGCCTCACAGTTGCACACACAACCATATACAGTCATGGGACAGCCTTACATGTGGAGATATGCAGTCATACACTGAGCTCCACAAAGGATACATGGTCCTAGAGTCACGGGCCCTCCCATACCTGCACACAGACTAGACTCTTCCACCCTGATCCCCACCCTTGCCTCAAACCCCCTTCCAGGCATAATCACCAGGTGGGTCAACAAGTACTCCAGAGCTCTGCTCTGTGCCAGGCCATGGGCTAATGCATAACAAGAACCGTGGGAGTAGTGTTAACTGATCAGCAATCCTGTGTACCCTCTGTTCCCGGCTCTGTGGAATGGGATGGGCCTTGGCCCAGGGGCGCTGGGAAGCTCCTGGCTGGTGGCTGGCCTGTGAGACCAGTCCGAGTGAGGCTTGCTGGTCAGCCAGGAGCCCGTGTGCCTGCTCCATGCTGAGCATCTGAACGCAGTACCTCCCAAGTGCCCACGCAAGCCCCAAGTGGCTGGAGCCACCGAATTCACTTTACAGATCGGGAAGCAGGCTCACAGAGGCCCACAGGCCAGAGGGACCCCCATCTCATTTCAGGCCGTCTCTCACGCTGCTGCCACAGCCTGCCTCGCTGCCCCGCACGCACATGCACACACTGTCGTCCGCCCTCCCACTTGCAGTTGTTGTGGCCGCCTCCTTCTGAGCTGCCCTCTCACCCAGTTCCTCCCAACAGCCATGGCCACCCGTTTCCTTCTCTTAGAGCATTTATCATTCATGAAACATGGCGCTTGAAGGGCCAAGAGTAAGTGCCATTTTGTCCTGTTTTGGGCACATAGTAGGTATAAACTAAAAAAATAAAGTGGCCTCATGAAGTGGCCCCAGGGCCACTGAGGATAGGGTCCACAGCTGAACCCAGAATACTCTGGAGATGGGCTCATTTATGCTACTGTGCTACTCCCCAGCAGCCCCTCACAGGCATGTAAATGAATGGGGGAAGCTCAGAGCGCAGGACCTCAGCCCCGTGACCCCTGGGCTAACCTTCATTTCCTAGCAGTGTGGATGGGAGCCAAGCTCTGGGCACCTTGGATGGTGGTGGGGCCAACAGACTGCCTACAGCCTGCTGTTGGGAGCCCGTCTGGCCAGAGCCACCAGGAGGGGAGACCAGCTGGCAGTGCAGGGTCCATCGGCCCAGGCCTGGAATCTGAGACGCCCTCAGAGGCCCGGCTTCTCTTTGGGCCCCCACAAACTGGCCTTTGTTCCCCAGGCCAGCCAAGACCGAGCAGCTTGGGCTTTTTCTCTGCCTGTGGCACCAGTGCTGAGCCGGCGGGGTAAATGGGCCAGCCTCCCCTCTGTCCATGCCCAGAACGTCGCTTCAGGACTAAATGGAGATGTAATTTTCTATACAAATCCATGACAATTTAGATGGAGTGATTGTAATTGGCTTTTCAATGGGGGTTTTGTCCAGCACTGGTGGCTAGAACTGGGTGGCCTGTTTGAGGCAGGCTCCATTTAAATGACAATAAAGCAATAATATTGAGGACTTGTACCGTGCCCAGTGCCCCTCCTGAGCCCTTGTGGAGTCTCATGTTTATGGATCTGGTCCTTCTCTGGGGTTGTCTGGACCACAGGGTGGTGGGGTCACAGAGCCTGGAAGAGAGGTGGCCATATCTTTGGGCTTCTAGACATGGGCTTTCCAGACAGCTGGGGTCAGGTCCATGTCCACAGGCTTACCTGCTCCCCATTCACCGCACACTCACTAACCAGTGCCTCTGTGGGCGGCTGCTGGTCCAAGGGCAGGGTGCTGAGATAAAAAGGACCTCTTGGGCAGGTCAGAGAGGAGGCTGCTGTGGTCCGACAGCACAGTCTGTGAGGCTGTGACCAGGTCCTGCTCCAACTCTACTAGCTTCCTGCACTTCAGTTAGTTATTTCACCTCCCACTGCCTCAGTTTCCCCAGGCCTAAAAAGGAATCGCAGGAGAAAATGTGCTGAGGACGCAGCACTTTACTAAAGCTCAGGCTAGTACCTGGCATGTGGCAGGCTCTCTATTCATTAAGTGCTGTTACTTATTAAAAGCTCCAGCTCTGGTGGCAGACTGGCTGGGTGACCTTGAGCACATGACTTAATGACTTCAGACCTCCACTGACTTCTCTTTAAAATGGGACCTTTAAGAGAAGTAACCCCCCAGAGTTGTGAGGATATCAGGAGAGGCCAGGCACCACCAACGCAGCTGTGACTGTGGCACCCCAGACCTTGAGCAGCTCACTACCCAACTGAAGTTTTCTTTTTTCAAGACGCTGTATAGTTCAGGCTGGCCCTGAACTACATCCTCCTGCCTCAGCCTCCCGAGTGCTGGGACTATAAGTATGTGCCACCACTCCTGGCTAATTATAATACTGACTGTGAGGGACAGGGAGATGAGAGTAAAGCTCAAAGACAGCCAGCACAGAGTGGTCACTGTTGTCAGGGGATGCAGCGGGAGCGGATGACCAAAGGAGCCTTGGGAACAGGGCCAGACGTGGCACTGTGTAAAGGAAGGCTTCACAGAGGAGGTGACATTTACGTGAGGGCCTTGGAGGGTAAGTGGCATTTTGCCAACAGCAAGGGCGAAACCAGTGGTAAGCACTTGGTGCCGCCTCCTGAAGCAGTGACTCACACATGCCAGGGTCGAGATGGCCAGGAATCCGCGGAGGGTGGTGCGGAGGTCACAGGAAGCAGACAGCCTGTGTCAAGGCCTGCAAAGCAGGACGGGGTCCGGGGGCTTCAGCAGGGAGGACTGGGACGGTGGCCGTGCTAAATGTGGCTTGGACAAGACAGGGTGTTGGCTTTATCACAGAGAAGGAGGCAGCCAGGAGGAGACTGCAAGCAGTGGTGACGCCACCAAATGATGTTGTTTAGTGATTCTTCTGGATGCTCATGGAAAGTGAGTTATGGCCAAAAGAGGTAAGAGAGAAAGCAGTGAGTCCTCGGGGATGTGGATGTGACCCCAGGAGAAGGGAGTGCTCCACCCCAGAAGTAGCAGGGCCCAGTAACTCCTGGGGTGCAGGATTGGGTGGGCAGAGGCGGAGTGGGGTACCAAGGAACCCCGGGCGAGTGCAGCTGGTGGGAGAAGGTGAAGGGACGGTGGGCCACCCTCCCGGTCCACACCACCTTAAGGCTCTTGGACTTTTTCCTGGAGGGCAGTGGTGGCATCAATAGGGTGCCAGACAGGGAAGAAGCATGCTAACATTTATGCTTCTGAAAGATTGTTTTGGCTACAGGGAAGAGGGGTGGAAGGTGGCAGTTGGGAAAGCCGGGGAGGGAGGGTGGCTAGGGGCTCAGAGGCATCAGCAGGCATCAGGACATCTCCCCATTTCAAGAGAAATAAACTGTTTCCTGAGAGAGGTTTGAAGCCAGTCTGAAGTCACACAGCTTGTCAAAGGCAGAGATGGGATCCTCCCCAGGGCAAACTCAGGACCCAGTGCTCTTTCCCCCTTTGGTATCATCTGCCTTGATCACTAAAAAAAGTCATCATGAATAGTTTGTCATTGTAACTGTCCACCCCAGAACCTGCACCATGACATCAGGAAGAAGGTACTACTATTGTTTTTATTTTGCAGATGAGGAAACCGAGGATCTGAGAGGCTCAGATAGAAATTAAGAGCTGAGATCACATCCACACACTAGAGGTCCTCACTAGGGTGCCATAGACCAAACAGGGCCCATGGACGCATCTGAGGACCTCTAGGAGGTTGTTACAATATTTAACTTATTGCTAGGATTTAAAAGTTGGGAAGTTTCAGTGAAGAAGAAAACCCGAACTTTGGACAGGGCCTTCTGCTGTTGGCAAGGGCTCAGTCCTTGGACCTCATCCACCTCATGGCCACCCACATGTGGGGGACCCCAAGTTACACCTCCAGCCTGGGCCAATGGGACCTTTCAGAAAACAGCTACAGATCCCACGCGACTCTGGAGGGCCCAGGAAATGCATCCATTCACTCATGCAAGCATTTGGGCCGCTCTCACCACCCAGGGCCCCAGAGCCCCCAGACTCCTCCACCAGGAGATTCCCTATCTCCACGTGCAGGCCAGATAGCCCTGAGACATCTTTGACTCCTTTTATCCACACCCTACATCCCATCCATTAGCCAATCCTGTTGAGTCTATCTTTAAACTACACCCAGAATCCAACCACATCCACCATTTCCACCGTCCTGATCTCCTGTGCCAGGCATTGCGGGCGCTGGGGTACAGGGGCTGGGAAGAAGCAGGTGTTAGCTGCTGAGTATCCTGGGGCCTAGCTCCCGCTCTTGTTTTGTGAGTCTGTTTCCTCATCTGTAAAAAACGTGGGACAGAGCTGGCCAAATTGATTCCCATTATCCTTTTGTCCAGATTTTGGAGATGGAAAAAGCCCAGTTCACGAAACACTCAAAGTAAAATTCTAGTAGTTTCTTCTGGCCTGGGGACACAGGTATGTGCAGCAATGACAATTTTGACTTCCAGCATCCTGGGGTTAGGTTAACAGCTTAACTGCTGAATATGGTGGCACACACCTATAATTCCAGCACTCAGGAGGCTGAGACAGGAAGATCACAAGGTGTTCAAGACAAGCCTGGACTGTGCAGCAAGACCCTGTCTCAAAAAAAAAAGAAGACGAGCTCCCTGGAATGGATCCCCAGCATTCCCTGGGCCTGGCACAGAGCAGCTATTCAGGAAATAAGAGATGAGGAATAAGGGACAGGTCAGTCCTCCTGGTCCCCGAAAGGGAACTGAGCATTCAGCCTTGACTTCCCCATCTTCCAGGTGCCAGGCTCAGGTCTAAGTGCTTTATATATGTTGACCCATTCAGTCTGCAAGTCTCCAGGAAGTAGGAACTATTCTCTTCTGGTGAGGACACTGCAACACAGAGCAGGTAAGCGACAAAAATGATCCAGGCAGTCTGGTGCCAGAATCCTTTTTTTTTTTTTTTTTATACTGGGAATTAAACTCGGGACTTCATGCTTGCCAGGCAGGTACTATGCTGCTCACCTACATCTCCGGCCCACAATCCTCACTCTTAAACATGGTTCCAAGCTGCCCCTCAAGAAATGAGAGTGGTGAGGCTCACCCCAAAGAAGCATCACAGTTCACATGAGGACACTTAGTGGGGCTGCCAGCTCAGCTCCTCACTGCCCATGGACCACACCCAAACACCCCATGCCTGCAGGCAGCACTGGTCATCTCCTACTGCTACATACAGGTCCCAGCACAGACCTGACATTCCAGCCTCCCAGGCTGACCCTCCCCACCAGGGGCCCGGGGCATCCTCTGCCTGGATGCACTCAGCTCCTGCTGCCTGGGGTGCCCCTGGCTCCTAGACCAGCCCTCTAAGTATCATTCAAATGCTAGCATGAGTCAGGAAGGGAAATGATCTGTCCAAAGGTTCATGGGATGGGTTCAGGATTGAGCCTTTTGCCTGACTCAAAGCTAGCCAGGGGTGCAGCTCAACAGTAGAGCACCTGCTTATCCTGCCTGAGTCCCTGGGTTCCATCCCCAGGACGACCAAATAAAAGCCCCTCAGGCAGATCGCACCGCATCTGAGAGTCTCAGCCGTCTTCCCAGGAGGGATGCAAGCAAAGCCTTCTCACACCAGCTCCTAGTGCAGCAGCAGGCACACGCAGATGCCCACCCTGTATCCTACTGCCCACCTCTGCCCGTGCATTAGTGTACTGTGGACAAAGACCCCCCAGGTACCACCTGCCACATCTGCATTCTTCTGATTATTTCATAAGTGCCTGACGCCCTCTAAAGACACAGAGCTGAATAGGATTATGGAAAATGAACAGGGTTAGAGTCGGTCAGACCACATGGTCTTAGATTCCCTACAAAGTGTAGATCTTAACTCTGACCTTCAGGGCCATTGTGCAAGAATCCACAGTGCATATACACATTGAGTACTCAATACATGGCCACCGCAGTAATTAATGAGTGGCTCACATTCTAGACATTGTTTCTGGCAGTGAAAACTGGTACCCTGTCAATGGACAGCAACCTGACATCAAGTGCAAAAGCACATGCCCTTGGACCCAGCAATTCTAACCCTTGGTATACACTCACTTGTGCGTGAATTGGCCATCTATGTTCAAAGATGCTCACTAAAGTCTTGTGAGAGCAAAGTATTGGAAACAATCGTCCATCAACAGAGGACTGTGTAAGTAAATTATAGTATACCCATGAAACTGAACACTATACAGTTGTTAAAAAAGAATGGGGGCTGGGGATTTAGCTCAGCGGCATAAGCACCTGCCTTGCAAGCAGGCAGTCGTGAGTTCGATCCCCGGTACCGATAAAAAGGAAAAAGTCAAAAAACAAACAAAAAAGAATGAGAAAGTTATTTTATGTTCTGACACATTTATATAATGACAGTGTTTACAGGACTGATTAGTAGAATAACAACCCAAAGAAGTAAAGAGCTAAACCCAAAAAAGTGTTAGAAGAAAACGGGGATAAATCTCTGTAACTATGGTTAAGCAATGGTTTCTTACATATGCCACCAAAAGAATAGGCAAGAAAAGAAAAATTCGACAAATAGGACTTCATTAAAATTAAAACTTTTATGCTTCAATAGACACCATCAAGGAGATAAAAAGATAATTCACCAGCTGGAAGAAAATATTTGTAAATTATATCTCCAATACGGGGCTTATATTAAGAATATGTAAAAGGCACTTACAATTCAGTAATATAACAGCAAAAAATCTAATAGAAATTTTCCCAAATTAGATAAAAATGGCCAATAAGCATGTGAAAAGATGATGGACATTATTTTCACATCAGTACTACAATAAGGTACCACTTCACACCCACTAGGTTTGCTCCAATTTAAAGAAGTCAGAATAACAAGTTACTGGAGAGATGTGAGGAAATGTCAGCCCAGTGGGGCTGAACTGTTAGTGGGAATGTAAATGCACAGTGCTTCAGAAAATGGGCAGGTCCTCTGGAATAGCCGGTTTGTGTCTAGCTGTGCCCCAAAGCCATTCGGCCTAGGTGGGGTTTTTTAGAAGTGGCTGGATCTAGAGTGTGTGATGCTGGGATTGACTCATGGCGCAGTGCTAGGCTCAAGGGCACGAGGATTAAGGAGTAAGTGCTAACTGCCCTAAGTAGCCTGGCTAAAATACCAGGATAGAGAGAGCAATGGTCACCCCTTGCTTGCTTTGCAACCTTCTGCCCACCAGGACCTGTTTCTCCTCTATGCCTGTGTGCCATCCACCCTGCCAAGGAACCAGCTGATTATGGACTGACACTGATACAAACTGTGAGTTAAATACATCTTTCTCCTTTTAACTTTGGGTATCGGGTATTTTGTCTCAACAAGAAGATAAACGTAACCAAGAGCTCCTCTGAAGGTTATAGTTACCAATATGATCCCACAATTCCATACCAAGGTGGGAGAGAACTGAACATACACAAATTTGTCCTTGATTGTGTATAGTAACTTTATTCATCATAGCCAAATCATGGAAACAACTCAAACGTCCACCTTCCACTGAACAGAGAAATAAAATGTGATATGACCATATAATAGACTGTTAATTGCAGCAAAATGAATAAATACTGATACATCCTAAAAAATGGATGAATCTTGGAAACCTAAGTACACAAAGTCTGTTGTGAACATATATTGTATAATTCCTTTAATAGGAAATGTCTTGGGTTGGGGATTTAGCTCAGTGGCTCAAATGCTTGCCTGATAAATGTGAGGTCATGAGCTTGATACTTGGTACTCCCCCCCCCCCAAAAAAAGCAAATGTCCAGAAAATGCAAATTTATAAATCTACAGTAGCTGGTCCAGACTGGAGGAGGTGGCTGAGGCAAACAGGAGTGCATGTTTAGGGGTTCAAGTTATTGTATTTATTTATTCATTTTTGAGGCAGGGTTGTTGCTGTTGCTTGGGCTGGCCTTGAACTCCTGGAACCATCCTGGCAGTGCAGCCTCCCAGGTAGCTGAGGGTTCTTTCTGACGTGATGAAACTGTTCTAAAATTGATTGTGGTAATGAATGCACAACTCTAAATATACTAAAAACGACTGAATTGATTTTAAACGGGTGAGTTCTGTGGTATGTGAATTATATCTCAAAAAAGACATTACATTTTAAAAAACAGCAACCTACAAAACAGTGTACAACATTTTTGTGTAAAAATAGAAACAAATCTCAGAAATATATGTGCTTATCTGTAATGTACACAGAAAGTACCTTTGGAAGGTTGCTAGAGACGTAACTGGTAGCCCTGGGAAGGGGCCCTCGCTGGCTGGGCAGGAGGGAAGGGGGAAGCGGGTTTTTTATTGTTCTCTCCACACTGATACTGGACTAAAAAAAAAAAACTTTTTAATGAGATTCTATTACTTTTAAAAATGTTATACTCTGGAAAATAAAAGTCAAACCAGTGGCTTGTTACTGGACCTCAGGCAGGAGATGGGCTGGGCCAGGTGGCTCAGAAAGGGGAGACAGAGGAGGAGCCCCACCTCACAGCCCCACCCCCACAGTTTGTCAGGCCATGCTGGCACGGCTCTCTGCTCCTTACAGAGCCACCAGATCTGGCCCTGATTCCACCAGCAGCTCACTTCAGGGAGTCCAGAGACTCGAAGTGCAGGCTGAGAGAGGAAAGGAGAGTAGACCACAGTCACACAGCCAGCTGAGGCCGGGCCACCTATGACTCTCAGCTCTTCCCTGGTCTCAGCCCCTAGGACACCAGCTATGGCCTCCACCAACACAGCAGCCTCAGCCTCAGGCAAAACCTGTACCCCTTTCTTTCACCCCACTGGATGAGTCTGATCCTAACTGGGGAGGAACTAGCAGGCGCTGGCCTCAGGCCAGCAGAGGCATGTCGGGGACAGAGAGAGCACGTGACCTGGCCGAGGCCACGCAGCACGAAGGGAGCAGGGGAGATGCAGTTCCCAAAGCAGCAGCGTCCACCGGGAGCACACAGGTGGGGGCCGATGAAACAGCACCTGCAAAGCCTGGGACACAGCCGCTGTGTAACACAGAGAGCACGTCCACCGTCACACGCCTTCCCTGGCCATGGATCAGCCTCCTGGCAGCTGCACGGGCGGCTGCACTGGGGTCCCACTGCTGAGTGGCAGCACCGACCTGACCCTCCCCATCACTTGCTTGGCCATGGTGCTGAAGGTGCTCAGTGTGGCTAACTGGAACCCTTTTACCATGTCCTTGGTCCCTGTAAACAGGATCTGGGGCCTGCTCAGGGAGACAGAGCAATGCCAGCCCTGAGCTCCTCAGCTAGGGCTGCCCAGTGCTCCAGCAGGGAGAGGTGGTGCAGGTGGAGGCTGAGTTCAGGCCTTTGCGGGGTGGGGCGGGGGAGATGTCAGCTGAAGGCCAGCTCTAGCTTTTGAATTTGTTTACACAGGCATCAAATATATCTGGAAGGGCAGACAAGCTGGTCACAGTGGCACCTTCTCAGAAGGAGCTAAATGACCGGGGAAAAGAAAAGAGGTGAGAAGATCTTTATTAAATCTTTTTAAAATTTTGCATTTTACATGTGAATGTGGTTTAAATGTAAACGAATATGAAATTAAAAATAACAAAATGCAGATTCCCCAGGGATACAAATCCCCAGGGAATGAAACCTCTGCTTGCCGAGTTTGTGTGCCTGCCCTAGCATGCAGGGTCCCCTGCGTCACTGCTGCTGGTGGTCAGAAGGGCCTTGGCTGACACAGACAGGGCTGAGGAAGTGTCTCCCCGGGACTGAGAGATGCACACAGTAAGCTGCCCCTGACTTGCTGGCCCCTGCCATGACTCCCATGTGCGGAGGGCAGCAGACACTCCACTGTGGGAGCCACAGGGTGTATAGCAAAGCCCAGAGCCCCAGCACTCCTAGGAGCACCACCCAGGCAGCTTTCTTGTATCACCAATGGAGAAACTGAGGCACAGAGCTAAAGGGACTGTGTGCTGAGACTGCACTGCCCTACTGCCCTGTGTTACTCACCCCCCCCTGTTTCCCCACAGCCACAGTGGGGGGCACCATCTGCACTCAACTCATCGCTATGCCCTCAAGAGGCTGCACAGGAAGGTGGAGGCTCTGGCCGGACCTGGCCCCTCCTCTGCTCTCTGAGGCTGGAGGGTCACCAGCCCTGGGCCTGGCCGGGCCTTGCAGCCTGTGGTATGGAGTCTGGTCTTTGTCCTAGGAGCCCCCGGGGAGCCACTGGAAGGGTTTTAGGCTAGGCACTGATGTTGTGTGATTTATGTCTCAGAAGACTGCTCTGGCTGTTGGAGGAGAGCACTGGAGAGATGTGAGGGAGCAGGGAGGCCAACGCAACCACTGCCACCTGGACCAGACCAAGCTGGGGTTGGTGCAGGGAAGGCGTCAGCCTGGGTCTGAGAGCAGGCCAGCTGGCTGCAGGTGGAAATGTACACACTTCCCTGGGCAGTGTGTCTGCATCCTAGACTCTGGAAACCAAGGCAGGACCACAATGTGACAGAGCTGTTTCAGAGAGGAACTGTTGAGTGAGGACCCAGAGCCAAGATTCCAGGTCACATCCTCCAAGTAGCCTTCCCTGAGCCTCAACCCTAGGCTGGCATTCTGGTCTCCTCCATCAAATTAGCTTGGGGTTCTGGATATCTGTGTCTGTCCCTCTCTGGACTCTAGCACTCAGCAGTGAGCCCAGCGCACAGTAGGACCTCACACTCACCTCCCTCCTTTCTGGGCCCCACGACTTTCTACTGGGTATCCTGAATGCCCATTCCAAGATGCTGGCACACATGAGGTGCTCAGAAGATAATTTTGGTTTAGATTCTCTTCGGGGCAGGGATCTGACACACAGTAGGAACTAGCCTCTGTTCAAGGGCAGAATTAAGACAGTAACAATAGCAGCAGCCTTGGGAGCTCTCTTTGTTCCTTGAGGTCTAAGACTAGGTTTGTTTTGCAGACCAGCAAATGGAGACTTAGTGAGGTGGGCAGTTCGCCTGGGCCCCACAGCTGTCAGCTGGACTGGACTAGAGTGGGCTGTCAGCAGGCTTTAAACTCAAGCTGTCAGCCCTCAGCACAGACTGTGTGGCCTAGTTCTGAAGGCTGCCATTGCTCTTGGCACACAGTAGGTGCTGAGATGTGTCTGTAACTGGCCCCAAAAGGATACTCTCCCAGGCTGGCTGCCACGGGAGCAGCAGAGTGAGCCCTTGCAGCTCCCAGCCATAGGCCTCCTCTTGCCTGAGTGGGCAAGGCCGTCCCGGAGGTGCTGCCAGTCCAGGCCTGCCCAGGACCTGCTGCCTACGCAGCCTTCCAGAACTGCCAGCAGGCAGGCAGCATGGCCTGCCCCGGGGGACTGAGCCTCCCTTGGCTGCCCAGCCCAGACAAAGGCCGGCCGTGTGCCCGACTCCCTGGCACTTGAGCCACCTCCTTCTCCTTCTCCTCTTGCTTACAGGGCACCCCCAGGGGTCGTTTCCACAAAGGAGGTGGAGGGAAGAGTGAGAGACAGGGCTGTGCAGCCCCAAGGGTGAAAGCTGGAGCAATCAGAATTACTGGGCAGATTCCGGAGGGGCAGGAGCAGGGCAGTCCTGCAGAGCTGAGTGGCCCAAGAGCAGGCAGGTGGGGTGGGGAGGGCGCAGCCTGCCAGGTCTGCCCCTCTCCTCGCTCCCACAAGGCACCACTGGGTGCCAGTTGAGCTCTGCTGAATAACAAGCATCCTGGGTCCTGAGTGCTGCCAGGGTGGGGCCTGGCACACGGCACCATTAATCTGCCCAACTGGAGACAGCTTCACACCTAAGCCAGCTGGGGTATCGAGGCACCCCTCTGGCTTAGTCAAGAGGAAACTGAGGCTCAGAGGGCACAGCAACTTACCTAAAATCATTTGGTTAAAAGCATGGCAAATGGAACCCGCTAATAACAAAGACGGTAACTCCCCACCCTTCCCACCATCTCTGTATAATAAATAATGAAAAAGGAACATTTATGGAGCATTACCATGTGCCAGGCATTGTACCTAGGGCATTACCTGTAAGTCATTTATTTATTTTTTAACATTTTTATTATTTTCTTAAGATAGGGTCTCACTATGTATTTCAGGCTGGCCTGAAGCTCACTGCAATCTTCCTGCTTCCATCTCCCGAGTGCTGGAACTACAGGTGTGTGCCACCACACCCAGCTCCTATAAGCCATTTAATCCTACAACAACCCCACAAAATGAAAACTATGTGTCCATTTCACAGAGGAAGAAACTGAGACCTGGCAAGGTAGGAAAACATACTCAAGAACACATAGCAAGTATGTGAGAGAGTGAGGCTTCAACCCAGCCATCCACAGTCACCTGACTAAACTGCAGCTCATCACAGGTAGATGGATGAACCGACAGACAGATGGGTTAATGGATGAGAGCTCTGCCCTATGTGCACCAGGCCTGAGGCTGGGCACCTAGTAGGTGCTTAGCCAGCAGGAGTCATGACCATGCCACGCTTTCTAACATGGGCCCTGCAGGAAGGCCTCACATCCTCAGCAGACAGGAGCCCACCCAGCTTCGGGGACGGCTTCGGGGCCGTGTGCCTGGGCTGCTGGGCGGCTGGGCGGCCAGGCTCCCTCACCAGCAGAGCAGCGCAGCGCAGCAGCATGACGGATGTGCCCGCCGCCGCGGGGAGCCCAGGGTAGAGCAGTTGCCTGGAAACAGACTGCTCCCGGGGCCCACACTCAGACCTTTGTCACCATCTCAAGGACCTTTTTTCCTCCTCCTCCTCCTCCTCCTCCTCCTCCTCCTCCTCCTCCTCTCTTGCTGGAGCCAGACCCACATGCAGGTGAGACTGCAGCCAACCCCACCGCGTAGGCAGCCCTGTCACCATCACCAGGGATGGCAAAGGCGCACAGGGGAGAGGGAGGCGGTGCAGGCAGGGACTCTCCGAGGGTGGCCCAGCAGAGCTGGAAAAACCCTGCCTATGGAACACTTCTCTCGCTGGCTTTATCTTCTCCCAGCTTCCCTGACCAAAAATGAACCGGAGTCCTTTTCCCATTGGCACAATCCAGGAAGCATCTGCCTGTAGAGAGGAGCAGGGCAGATCTGGGCCGCCAACCCAGCAGGGCAGAGACAGGGACAACAGGCACACGGACAGGGCAGGTGCGCTGCACACAGCAGGCAGGCACTGATTGTGCTGGTGGCCCTGAGGGGATTAACTGGGCCCTGGGGAACTGGCTGGGATGGGGCCACACCCAAGCCTGCCTGGTGTGGGGTCAGAGGTGTCACCTCTTCCTCAGTGAATACCACAGGGGGACTGGCAGCAAGCCCAGCAGAAGGACAGTTTGTTTTTGCCAAAGTCCTCAGGGAAGCAGGAGGTCCACAGCCACTCACATGAAGGAAGCGAGGATCCAGTGAAGGGGTTTAGCCAGGCCTCACCTAGGGAGGGTGCAGTGTTAGGGTGATTTCTGGCCCATTAGGGTTCCAGCCTCATTATTTCTACCTCCCTGACTAGCATCAGCCCAGAACCTTCCTTATCTCCCCAGTGCCCAGATGAAAGGCAGGCTGACTTGCAGGGCATTAGAGGCCTATATGATGTGGCTCTGGGCGCCCCAGCTGCAAAGGACATCTTCATCTCCCCAGTCCCTGCCTCCCCCACCCTCCACAGAGCCAGGCTGTGCCTGCATGCTGGGCAGACCTCGGTGGCCCCTGTGCACCCATGCAGCTGCACCCTTTGCTCACACACACCCCTATAGCCCATGCAGTTCAGCATCCCCCGTCTGTGCAGTCAGACCTGACCCTCCTTCTGACCATCCCAGGATGGTAGCCCTACCACAGCTCCTCCTGCTGGAGTAGCCGCTGTTCTAGGCTCCTGAGGATGGGAAGGAGAGAGAAGGGAGGGAAGAAGGCTGAGGGGAAAAGAGGGAGCAGAGAGCCTTCACCTTTCCTGAACACTGGGTCCGGCCCTGTCCTAGCCCCAGGACCTCACAGCATCTCAGTTTTTCTATTTCACAGAGAGCAAAAAGGAAGCTTAGGCTTGGAAAATGAAGCCTCTGCCTTGCTAAGCAATGGAGGCCTGGCCGAGCTTCTGCTGCTTATCCTGATAACAGGGTCCCAAGCTCTGTCCTGTGTTCCCTCACCTAAGTGAGCATAGGCCCAGGTGACAACAGCAACAATGATAGCCTGCTATTTAGGGGTACCATTTCTTTAGGTGCTGGTGTCTAAAACCCACATAACCCTGAAGTTCAGGATGAGGACATTTGCCCACGGAGCCCATGACTTATCTAAGGTCACATCCCAAAACCCCTAGAGCCAGGGTTGAAACCCCATGACAGAGAAGCCACAATGTTCCGCAGCCCAGGACACTCACTGCCTGGTCTTCCCACTGAGCTGGCACCAGCCCCTAGATACCTGTGGCCCCAATTCTGGCCAGGAGGCCCTGAGCTTGTCCCCAGTGACCACCTACTAATTAGCCAGGTGGCTTCTCCTTGCTCAGTGGCTGCTTGGGAGCAATTCTCCCAGGAAAGGCCGAGCCTGCAGGAGCAGGAAAGGTAATTGCTAATTTGCAGGAGAGGAGACAAAGGGACAAAGGCACCCTCTGCTGCTGGGCCCAGCCCAAACCAGCTTCCCATCCACCATTACCCACCACTCCCCAGCCACCACCACAGGCTCCCCAGGTGACTTTCTGTCCCCAGGACACATCCACTCAGTGGCTGACCAGGCCCCAGCCACACCCCAGGAAGAGCAAAAGCCCCCCCGAGGAGGTGGACAGGGACGGAGCAAGGGAAGGAACACTGCACAGTGTCCCATTGTTCTCTGGGAACTGCTGTGCACCGCACATTTCTGCAGCTCCAGGCCGGACCCTGCTCTCGGTCCCAGGCCCCGGCTCAGGGGAGGCACCTCCAGGAGGTGAAGTAACACCCCCGGCCTGACTGGGGAGTGAAGGTGGCAGGACAGCTGTGCTGTCTCCACTGTGCTCTCAGTTTGTCCGGCTCTGATGTCTTATTTTACAGGAGAAGAAACTGGGGGCAGATGGCTACAGAATAGAGGAGGCATGAACTTGGGGGAGGGGTCCCACCTCTTCCTCATAGGTCCTGGTGCTTTAGGTCATCGTCTTTCCTCTTTGTGCCACACTTTCTTCATCTGTGAAATGGGTCTGAAGATCTGAGCTGTGTGTACACTGTAAAGGATGGTCTAGGACCTCCAGGTATGAACTAAAGTGGGCTCCCTGGCCCCTCCAGCTGAGCGCTCAGCAGTCTGGTGCCCCATTGAAGGCTAATGCAGGGTGGGGCCAGAAGCTCCATGAGATGAGAGCTGAGGCTGAGGAGCAGATTGGTGGGTGGGGCTGTCTACCAAGGCTGGGAAGCCAACTGATCAGGGGCCGGAAGGTCTAAGGGAGGAGTCCTCCTGCAAGACCTGTCTGCCAGCCCCTGTCTGGCCATCACTCTGCTCTCTGGGGATGAATCCTGGCTCAGCTGCCTGGCCCAGCCGGCAGCCCCTCTCTGAACCTGAGCTTCCTCTCCTGCACTGCCCCTCCTAGCGCAGTCCTGAGGCTAAGAAAAACTGACAGGGACAGGCATCTGGGGGTAGGGCTGCAACAGAAGCGTCCGGAGACCCAGCCCTCCCTGCCCAGCAAGGCCAGACACCGGATGGACAGACAGGCTGGGTGGACAATAACATGAGGCACCTCTTCCTGTTCTCCAGGGACCTGCCCCGGGCTCCACCCACCCAGCCTGAGCTTCTCCTACACCCTGGCCTTTCACCAGCTTTGCAGCAGACCCCGACCCGCCAGCCTTATGATAGCAGCTAGGGACCGCAAATCTGAAAGTCTTCACCGTTGCATGTGCACATGTGCAGGTGGTACATTTGTGTCTGGGTAGTAGTGCACTAGGAGGGGAGAGTGGGCACTAGGCAGCCTCCACCACCCTCCATCCCCGGATCCCCGAACCAGGAGACCCTGGTCTCAGCCTCCATAAATTCTGCTTCACTGGGACCCTGGACAAGTCACTTACCCTCTCCAGGCCTCAGTTTACTCCTTTGAAGGACGGGAATATTACATTTCCCCCCTTTCTCTTGGGGTTCTTAGAAGACCCAAGGGATACGACAAGCTGCCAGTAGCCATGAAAATGACTCGAAGTCACATCAGAATGTCAGGTGCTGTCTTTAAGCATTTGCTCAGTGGCTCCTGCAGCCAGGGCTGGACCGAGCTCTCAGACAGGCTTCCTGTCAGCCCCATGGCGACTCTGATAGGCTGGCTTCCCATGCACATCTGACTCTCACAGAAAGATGTGCCTCAAATCACACGGGAAAGTGGCAGGCTCAAGACTGAAACCTACACCCAGGTAAAAACTAGCCTCTCAGGGTGAGGAGCTGGGGTGATGGTGTCCCCTGTCCTAAGTCACAGTGGTCATAAAACCCAGACTTCAAGTTGAAGAAATGATGAGAGAGGCTGCAGCCCAGCTCTACCTAGGGCTGGGCTGTGAGGTCATGCACCCCTACTTTGAGGCCAAAGTCCTGAGGAGTAAAATGCTGCGTCTTGATGCCTAATACAAAGGATGACAGGAGTTTGGGACACAGTTCCAGTCACCCCTGCCTCAGGGCCGCTGCCCTGGTTCTTCCCGCTCCTGGAAGGCTTTTCCGCCAGACACCTGCACTCCTTGTTCCCATGCCTCCTTCAGGGTTTTGTTTAAGATGTCGCCGCTGTCTCAGGGCCAGCTCAGCGGGAAGTGCTTGCCTAGCATGCGTGAGGCCCAGGGTGCCATCCCCAGTACCACAAAAAAGAGGGGAAACAGTCTCCTTCTCACGAGGCCCTCCCTGACACCACAATGGAAATTCTAACAGCCCCATCGCCCAGCCCCCTCCTTCTGCTTTATTTTCCTCTACGGCGTCCCCAGCACCTGGCAGACTGGCTGCCACCTGCTTGCTGTGTAGCTCCCCCAGGTCATGGGTTCTCCTTTGACCCTCCAGAGCAGACAGCCTAGCCCTGAGCCAATGCCTGGCAGATATCTAAACAAGGGAGGAAAAATGAGTGGGAACACCGTGGGCCGTGAGCCACGCAGGAAGTAAGAAGCGGCATCTGTGTTCTGTGTCCAGCTCTGGTTTGGTTCCCTGCTCACTGGCATGGGAATAGCTCGGGTTTGCAGAACTCGGGGTGCAGGAGCCCAGGTCCCTGCCTCCCTGCCTTCCCAAGAGGTGTGGGAGTCCGCAGTAGATGGGCAGCAGCCTTTCCTGGGGCCTGTGTAAGAGCAATATGTCCACCCAGAGAGCCTGGCCTCCATTTGCCCAATCCTACCCAGATCCCAGTCGAAGGGCACCAACACAACCTTCTCATCTCTTTTGTCTCCTGATTTACGGAGTGGGATGGCCCCCTGGAAACGGTGGCTGCCACACCAAAGGTGGCAGTCCCCTGCCTTCCGGGGGCCTCCATGGAGGATGGTTCTCCCTCTCACAGAAGAGATGCTGCAGGCTGAAGAACCAGGACACTGGTTGGCTCAGCTTATTCAAACCCTGCTTGCATAAACTTTCCTTTGCATTGGGCCCTATGCTGACTCTAGAAGCAAAGAAGGACCTGCCTGTGACAGAGGGAGAGAGCTGTTTATATGGCAGTGGCCACAGCTGGGCCTCACTGATGGCTTACCCATCACCACTACCACTATCACCAACATCACAATCATTTCCATCACCACCTCCACTGTGACCGCTACCACCACCACCATCATCACCACCACTGTGTATTTTAATTTGTTATGTGTTTGGTGTTGTAATTCAGGCAATCCTCCTGCCTCTGCCTCCCAAGTGCTGTGATTATAGGTGTGCACCACTATGCCTGGTTCCAGACTGTTTTTAAATGTTTGGGGGTTTTTTGGTTTTTTGTTTTGCTCTGTTTTTTGAGACATGGTCTCACTGTGCAATCCAAGCTAGTCTTGAACTGACTATGTAGGCCACACTGGCCTCAAACTCATGGCACTCCTCCTGCCTCAGCCCCCTGAGTGCCGGGATTACAGGTGTGCACCACTGTGCTGGAAAAATGTTTGTTTTGAGCCAAGGTCTTACTAAATTGCTAAATTGCCAAGGCTGAGCTTGAACTTTCCATCCTCCTGTCTCAGCCTTCCACAATGCTGGGATTATAGGCGTGCCCATCACCACCAGCTAACACAAAGCACAAAAAACACAAAAAATTTTGGGGGGGTTGGGGGGGAGACTGGGAATCGAACTCACAACTTCACACTTGCCAGGCAGGTAGCGTGCTGCTGAGCTACATCCCCAGCCCCAACACAAGGCATTTTGAAAAGCCAGTCAAGGAGGGCCTCCCAGAAAAGGTGACATTTCCACAGAGCCCACCGAGGAGTGGCCAGGAGGTCGTTGTGACTGAAGAACAGCAAGCAAGGGCCAAAGTAGGAAGGGGCCAGTGCTGGGCCTTGTGAGACCCAGTGACTTTTGCTCCACGTGAGACAGAAGCCAGAGAGGGCTGTGGGCAGAGGACACACACAGGTCCTGCACGTGTTTCTTTGATTGTTTGTTTGCAGGGCCAGGGCTGGGCCCAGAGCCTCCTGCGTGCACTTCACATTTTGAGCAGTGTGAAGAGGGAGGGAGCATGGAAGGGCCAGTGAGTGCAGCTGCTGCCTGGTGGTAACCAGAACCGAGGTGCGGTGACAGGAGAGCCCTGCACTGCCCGCAACCCCATGGTTCTGCTGCCCTGGGGAAGGGCACTTCCCTGGCGCTGGGGATGCCAAGCAGAATTCGCCCCTGGAGTTCAGCAGACCTGGCACAAGTAAGATGGGCCACCTGGCCTAGGCTGCACTCTGACACCTCACCTGGGACTCCCCGCTCTGAAGGGGCAGCCTGGGCACAGCTCCTGGCATCCAGGAGGTGCCAGGCAGCTCCTGTGGAGAGATAGGCTGGACCTGGTCCACAGCAGGTACCACACATCAGCGAATGTATGGACAGGACTGCAGACTGCTCACTGGTGGCTCCTCAGATCAGCCTGAATTCCTTAAAATAATGACAGCCCTGCCAAACACAGCGCCATAAGCCAGGTTTCTAACCCGCACCCAACATCTGCGCACAGCTGTGTTCTTTTTACAGAGGGAGAAACTGAGGCCCACAAAGGTCAATTAGTTTCCCCATGTCCACTTTACTAAACAGCAGAGTCAGGACTCAAACCAGCTGCTGGGTTCTTCTCAGCTACACGAGAGTACCCCCTGAACGGGGCGGGGGGTAGAGACAGGATTTTTGTTCCCTGCACAGTTGCAAATCCTCCCACAGGCAGGAATTCCAGCCCCCCACCACACGCAAGGCACTGCCTTGGCTCCTCACAGCAGCCTGAAACTCCTTGCTGAGAAGGGTCCTGAGACTCATAGCCAGGCCCCCTTACCAAGGACAGTGGAGCTGGGACTAACAGCAGGCCTTGGGCCCATCTCACGGGGTCTGGCCAAGGGCTCTTTCCTGAGCCCCCTCTGCCCACTACCACCTTGAGTACCCAGAATGGCAACGCGGAACCCCTGGACCATGAGCCCTGGAAGAAGCAGTGGCCACGGTCTGGGGCAAGGCTGTGCTCAGAGGCCTAGAGACCTGTCTCAAGGTCTGGGGCCACTGGGTGACCTCAAGCTGACCTCTCACCTCTGCCTCTTCTCCAAATAAAGAAACCATGAAAACTGAGCTTTGGGACCTGCAAGAGGAGCCGGGTGTTAAAACCACAAGCATGGTGAAGCTACACGTGTGCAATAATAACCCTGACACCACCCGCGGCGTGGGGCAGCGATGAGGGTGCCCAAAACCCTCAGCCACGGGCCAGCCTGCACTCCACTCGGTTTCGAAGACAGTTCACAAAACTGCTCCCCAGTGCAGCAGATCCTGTAATCACTCCTAGTTTTCAGGTGTAGAAACTGAGGCACAGAGAGGCTAAGAAAGTTGCTCAAGTCACACAGCAAGTAAACTGATTTGGAATCCAAATGGCCAGGTCCAGAGCCAAGGAGGTCAAGCAGAGGAAGAAGGTGTGGGAGAGGCAGGCACCTCTCCCCTTGTTAGACACTGCTGCGTGGCTGCTTTGCTCCGAGCTGTGTATGCATGCAAACCCTCCCACACCTGCGGCTCACCTTCGTCCAGGGAGTCCCCTGCCCTCCAGGGAGGCCCTGTCCCTGTCCCGCCTCCCCAGCCCTGGCTCACTTGCTCATCACATTTCCCTCTCCCAGCCTCTGCAGCAGCACCCTCTCCTCCCCACTCTGAGCCCCAGTCCTGCACAGATCATGAACTGGTGCCCATTTCTCTCTGGCTGCACCCCATCTCAGTCCCATTCACCCAGGCCGGGGACCTGTCTTGCAGGAGCTACCAAAGGCCTCTCACCTCAGCTAATGCGCGGAGGGTCCTGTGCCACTCCCTGCCTCCACTGCAGGGTCCCGCTGTGAGCCCTGAGGGCCACAAGGGCCACGCCCTGCAGGTGTGGCTAGGCTAGTGAAGGCTGTCTGTCCCAAAGCCAGCAGAGTCAGACTGGCATGGCCCTGTCCTGCTGAGGGCCACAGGGGACCGCTGGGTCTAAGCCTGTTTGTCACAGGAGAGGGGAAGAAGTGAGAACGAAATGGAGGATGCGATGCGAGAGCTCTGGTCCTAGCTGTGTGAGTTCAGGCCCCTGGGTCCTGTGCTCAGCCTCTCTGGGTCTCAGAATCCTCATCACCCAGCTGAGGATGGTAAGGGCGGCACGCTGGGCCAGTCATGTGGAGTCACGCGTGGGATGTTCAGCTCAGGGCCTGGATTCATAGCCCCAGCAAACATGGGCTGTGTCACGACTGTCACTGCCTTTGCTTGGTGGCAGGCACCGACTATTTCGTATCCCAAATCATCCTCACAACAACCCTAGAAGGTCACTAATATTACTATGCCAATTTTACAGGTGTGGAAATGGAGATTCAGTCGAGATAAGATGTGGCTGAGGTTGGACAGCAGGTTGGTGACTCAGGATTTGAACCCAGAGCATTGGAACACAGGGAGCATACCTGCTCCTAAACCCAAAGCAGCCTGGACTCCATGAAGCCCACTGCTCTCTCCCTGTGCCCCTGACACCCTCAGGCTTCCCGCTGCTCCATCCCCATCTGTCCTTCTGCTCAGGCCGCCCCATCTCCCTGCACCCTCTCTCCCACCTCTTAGCATGTCTTCTGCATCTCTCTGCCTGTGTCCCCTCCCCCAACTTCCTGTCCTAAGGTCTCAGGCCACTGGCCACACCATGGGCACACCACAGAACAACTCCCGGTTCCTGTGCTCAGCAGCCAAGTCTCTGTCTCTGTCTCTGTCTCTGTCTCTGTCTCTGTCTCTGTCTCTCCCATGGTAGACCCATGCCACAGGGCCACTAGGCCCATTTTATACCAGGGAGAACAGTGGCTCGTTTCAGGGTCATTCCAGGAGTAAACCTCGGAGCTCAATTCAAAGCCCAGGCCCGAATGAGCACCAATTTAGAGAAGGACACCCCGATGTCAGGGTTATGGGTCTATCCAAATCAGAATCCTGACTGCAGTTCTCTTTTACTGAGGTCTTATAGCATAGATGCTTCTATACCACAAATTATAGTGTACATGGTGGGGAAAACAGTTCACAGCTACTATCACCCCATTTCAGAGATGAGGAAACTGAGGTTCAGAGACGGGAATTGACTTGCCCAAGATTGCACAGCAGTAAATAGGAGCACCTGGACTTAGCCCCGCCTCTACCTTTCTCACTGATCTGCCCACCTTCAGGGAGTGACAGCTGAGTAACTTTGGGATCTTTACAGTGGGGGTTCTCTGAGGCACCCTGAGAGAGAACAGCAGCCCCTATTCTGGCCTGCCTGGCAGCCTTGGCTTAATACCCCATGGGGTGCAGGCTTGTCTCCCATATACACAGCAGGGCCAGGGTCAGAGCAGACAAGCCACTACACAGAGCCACACGGCTGGTGGCACAGCCATGATTCATACACATGTCTTTTGTTGGCCATGTTGCCCTCTGGACTCCCCTGCGGCTGCTCTGCCCAGCCCAGAGCCCCTGTTTCAGGACAGACCCAATGAGACTACTAATCCCACCATCTAATCATGTCATGAGTCCCTTCTTTAGTTTTAGAGGAGAGACAATCATCAGACCCATCTTTAAGATGAAGAAACTGAAGCTTCCCAGGGTTACCCAGCAGAGGCTATCCCTTGGTTTGCTGACCTGTAGAATGGGGTCATAACAGCCTCTCAGATGAAGCAGTGGCTAGTCCTGGGTCCAAGGTGGAAGCTGGTGCTTCTGGAGACAACCCCCCAGGATGTCCCAAGGCCAGGCCTGAGGCCGGCATTCCTTTGTCCTCCCCTGCCAGCATGCAGTCAGGGCTGGCCTGGGAAGGAAGGGCCCGTGTCTCCTTGAGCAGCTCCTCAGCCCCAGGATGCGGGATGCAGAGAAAACGATGAGTCATCCACCCCAGCAGAGGCCTCCAGGAGCCTGCGGCGGGTCTGGCAGGCAGAAGGTTCTAGGCTGGGAAGGGGCCTGTGCGCGCGATTCCAGAGTTGGCCTCACTGAACCCCAGTCACCAGGGCTCCTCCCCATCCCTCCCTTGACCACACACTACCGTCCTTCGGGACGTCTCCTGGATTCTGCCCATTATCTTGGTCCCTGGGCATCACTCAAGGGGTTGCCTTCTGTGTCTCCTAGATGCCCCTCTTTGCAGGCCTGAGTGCCAGGGTCAGTGGCACCCCTCCTTCACCCCACCTCCTGCATCACCTGTCCCGGCCACGCCCCCTCTTGTCCTTCCAGTAACCCAGCCAGACCTGCCTCTAGCTTGCTTGTGCCCCTCCGGCTACAGCAACCGGGTTGCTTCTGAAACCCAAGTCTGACGCACTTTCCTGTACTCAAAAACTGGTGCAGGCGCCCTGCTCGCTGTGAAGCTGATGCACTGGCTTCTCTGTGTGGCTTTCCGGATCCTTCCCTTCCATCTGGCCCCACCAACACATCCTGTCAGGACCCCACAGCAGTGCTCAGGCTGGCTGGACCATTTGTCCCTCTCCACCCTATTGGAGATTTCTACAGAAAGCGCTTCTCAGGAAAGTCGCCCTGGGATCCATCCTCCACCATTGGCGCTGGCCCCACCAAAACCGTCCTGCCCTGTAGTCCCACCCAACCCCCACCCATCAGCTCTTGGCCCTACAGGTCCAGTTCACATGTCAGGTCCCTCCGGATTCCCACACACCCTCAGGCAGGAAGTGCATCTGCACCCTGAGGCTCCCACAGGCCAGTGACCAAAAACCTGAAGGGACAGTTCTCAGACTCTTGCTCTGGGGCATGTGCAGCACCCCCTACCCAGAAGGGGCCCCTTAAATGCAGGACTATTCTGGGCCCTTGGGTGCAGGAGCACACTAAATAGTCAGAGTTTGTCCTGGTGGGGCCCACAGCCTTGGGGGAGACAAATCCTCAACACAGACATAGTAAACTACATTTCACGTCAGGAGCTAAGAGCTAGAGAGCACAAGTTAAACGGAAAGAGGGGTAAGGACAGGACCCAGGGGACTCAAGGTGGTCCTGACTCAGAGGAGTTGATGCATGAGCAAAGACTTTAAGGAGAAACAGCCAGCCGGGTACAGATCTGGGAAAACAACAGTCTGGACAAGGAAACAGCCTGTGTAAGGGCCCTGGGACAGGACTGTGTGTGTCTGCTTGTAGAGCAGCAAAGAGGCCAGTACAGGTGAAGCCGAATGATTGAATGATTGAGGGCAGCAGGCAGCTGCGGCCAGGTCATGCAGGAGTGTGCAGGCTTCCAGCAAGACCAACTCTTGATGTGAGTGGCACGGAGTGCAGAGGAGAGCTTGTGGTGTGCTCTCTGGGAAGTCTCCTCTGGGGGAAGAAGGGATTCTGGGGCCAGAGCTGATCCTGGGAGCCCAGTGGGAGGCAGATGCCGCCAGGCTGGAGTCAGCAGACAGCCAGAAGTGGTGGGGTTTTAGGTGTACTTCAAAGATAGGGTTTGCAAGTGGGAGGGGGGACAGAGAAGAGGAAAAAACGTCCCTCAGATGTGGCCAGAGAAAGGGCAGGACGAAGCTGCCAGCCGGACAGAGGGAGGGACAAGTGATAAGTGAGAGAATGATTGAATGAGTAAGCTCATGGGTGAATAAATAAGGGAATGAATGAATGAATGGCCTGGGCTTTGCAAGCTGACCCTGGCATACACCTAGCTCAGGAGCACCGTGGGACCAGCTTGCCAGAGTTCCCTCCACGCTACCACCTTAACTTCTCCATCTGCAGCACAGGGGTTCGCACCCCAGAGTGGCCAGGAGGAGGACTGAGACCCCGGGTAGTCCTGAGCTTGCGGTGACAGGATGAGCCCAGCCGCCTGCCCCTGCTCCTAGAGCTACTGGGCCAACCCAGCCCCAGGCTGTGGAGGAGAGGGAGGGGCCTGGGAGGGCAGCATCGGCCTCTCCCCGGCTGGGTGCAGGCAGGCAGGCAGGCAGGCGGGTCAGTGTGGAGCCTGGGGAGGGGGTGAGGGCTGCAGCAGGCTGGCTGCCACTCCTCCCAGCAGTCTCTTGGAAGCCCTGCTACACAGAGTAGCTGCCTCTTGCTCACGGTGGGCCTTGGGAAGGTTTCCTGGCCCCTCTGCCACCAGGCTCTCAGCGACCTGGCAGAACCCCAACTTAAAGAAAGAGAATGGGGCACAGCAGGGGCTGGAAATATTGGGGGAAGTACTCAGACCTCTGCCCAAGGGAAACAGCCATTCCACAGGGTTCCTGCTGGGGCTGGGCAGGGTGGGGCCATGGTGGGGTGAGAGGCTGGTCCTGCTCAGCAGGTGCCTGCCAGGCCTGGGAGTCCTGGCTTTTACTCAGCACTCTTCCTGGCACCAGGGAGGGGCTCAGAAGGTGTCCGTTCAACTCACCGCAAATGTTCCCCGTCCCCTGATAGCGCTCGAAACAGAAGTGACTCAGACACAATCTCTAGGGAACTCATCACCGCTGCCCACTGCATACCAGGAACTCGGCTGGGCGCTTTTACCCCCCCCCCATCTGATCTCCACAGCATCCTTTATCTCCATCCATAGTCTCCAGATGAGGAAAATGCCCTGGGGGGGCTCACAGCCTTGACAAATCCTCAACATAGACCTGGTAAACTATATACCACGTCAGGGCCTTAATGCTACAGAGCACAAGTGAAGCAGAAAGAGGGGTGCAGACAGGACCCAAGGGACCCAACGGTCCTGACAGGTGATCAAGACCTCTCAAAGAAGCTGATATGTGAGCAAAGACTTCAAAGTTCAGTGAGATCGCAGAGTAGCTAACACTTCCTAAGGACTGCCACATTTGGAGGTCTCTATCTGTATTAAAACATTAACCTTCACACCAGTCCTATGAGAAAGATATGATTATCAGCTTCATTTTATGGACGGGGAAATTAAGGCCAAATTGATCAAAGGCCAGAGCTGAGATTTGAACTCAAGGCCTGTGTCTTGAAAACGCAGATCCTCCTCCCCTCTCCATGTCAAAGTAGACTCCTAATAAGCCACCAGCTTTGGCCAGCAGTAGCCCAGCCTCCTTCTCCTCCTTTGACTGCTTTAAGGCCCAGGGGCCAGGTATGGCTTTGACATGAGTTAGCAGGGTGACCTTGAAGATGTTGCTTAGCCACTACCTGCAAATGACAGCCACACGGTTTCCAGTCTGCCAAAAAGTAGAACTTTGCGGCCTGTTTTCCAGATGAACAAACCCAGCCTCAGAGGCAAGGCAGACCACTTGCCCAGGGTACACTGCAAGGAGGTTGCATATCGGGTCATGGGTTCTCTCTCTCACGTCCCACTCAGAGCCCGGCTCTTGAAGGACCCATTCGCCCAAAGTGCTGGCTTTGGGCTTGTTGAATGATCAAAGCAAAGGTCATACCCTGGGGCAGAGGACACGATTTGGATGATGATATCGGGACTTGGCACCAATTCTTTGCTGTGCCCGGCTTCAGCCAGGTGCTGAGACCCCAGGCATGGTCAGGGCCAGGGAGCCAGCATGGGCTGCCAGGGTACAACAAAGGACACCTGATCAGCCCCAGAAAGCCAGACAGACAGTTTCCGGTCAGTACCCTGCACCATGTGCATGTACACAGTCACACCCATGGTTTGCCAACGCCCACACCCCAGGTGCACCCACGTCTGCCGACACAGATGCTCACAACCACACACATCCCCATGCACGCCGGCTCTCCTCCATCTGTGCACACACCCTGCCTGGGCACCGTCTACACACGGCCAGTCTCCACACACCTGACCCATGCATTCTACCCTGGGTACTCAATGGGGACACAAGCCTGGCTAAGGCCATGGGTGCCTCAGGCCCTTGACTTTTGTCTCTGGACAGCCGCAGTCCTGGCCTTCTTACTCCTACCCTCCCAGAATTTTCAGGATCCCAGATGAGCCTTCTGGCTTGCTAGACACCCAGGGACAGGAAGGGAGCCTGTAAGGGTCATAAAAAATAGAGGATTTTCATGCGAGGTCTTACCTAAGAGAGGAGAGTAAATACTATTCCTGCCCCCTACCCATCCCAGGAAGGCAGAGCTGACCCTCTAGCAATACTCTTGCTCACAAATAATGCCATTTGAATTACAGAGGTTTAATTAACAAAAAGACCTAAACAGCCACTCACGAGATATCCAAATAGGGCCTGTGCCATACCTCATTGTCTACCTGCTTCCCAAAGTGCTCTGGGACCAAGAATAACAGAAGACTCCCTCTTCCCTACCCTGCCCCTATCATCCTAATGAGCCCCAGGAAGGCCCCCAGGCATTTTACATGACCCGGGATAACACCATGTGATACTTACATCTTGACCACAGGGATTTTGCTAAACTAATTTAGACTACAGGGTAATAGGCTGAAACCTGGTCCTATACTTTCAAACTGGATTGGGTTGCAAGATACCTCAGTGTTAGGAGGGAAGGTGGTACCCAGGCTTGGCTAGTGGGGTTTCTTAACCTCCCTGCCTTGGTTTACTATTCTGACAGATAGCGATAATCACAGCACCTGTCTCTGGGCTGCTGTGAGAGTATCACAGGCTGGAGTATAGCTGCCCCTCAGCCCAGGAATAAGCACACAGTAGGTAGCTCAAAATGGTGGCCTGTGGTAATAGCTGGGAGAAAACCAGGAAGTCCTGAGGCCTCCAGCAGAAGGTCACAGCATACATTAGGCCGCCACAGTAAGTCGGAGGCCCTTTCCCGCCAGACCAGCGGTCGCAGGTGCCAAAGGTTTACACAAAAGCCCTGGGGAGAAAGACTCAAGACTGGGAAAATGCTTTCCGCTAAATGAACGCTGTCTGCAAACTGGGAAAAGACCACCATTAGTCAATCTGGCCCACGCAACACCTGGGGTCCAGCTCTCGGAAGCCCGGTGTCGGAGTGGAGTTTGGCGATGTCGGGGCTCCCCTGAGGAATGGGGTTCTTACGGTGGGAATCCTGGCATGTGACAGGCCCTGGACCTGTGCTCCAGTCCCGCTCCCTGCCAGTACAGACAGCTCTCCCTCCAGGCCTTGGTTTTCCTACCTGGAAGATGGCATGGTCGGGCTGAGAGCATCTTTCTGCCTTGAGGCTTTCTGGTCTTAGGAACTGACAGCTGGGCCAGCCATAACCTGTGGGCTTCAGAGGCCCAGGGGACAGCCCTACTCTGGGTGGCCAGGGGAAAAGGAACAGGTTTGGTACTCTTGGCAGCAGGCAGTGGTAGGGCGGAATTGGAAAGAATTGGGAAGTCTCTTCTCTGAGCCATGGCTTCCCCTGCTTGGCAGCCCACGGTGGCTGGGGCAGGCTAAACACTAGAAATAATCAATCCTAACAGGGCTTTGCCCAGCTAGGAGGCCTGGCTGGCTCTTGTCATAAAAAGATCTTATCCCCATGAGCACTCTGTGGAGGACTCCGCCCTCCTCGTCTCTGGCGTGTTCCTCCACCTTCTACTTCCTGTGACAACCTGCAAACTGAAGACCAACTTGCTTCTCCCCACCTACTCGGGCCACCCCGCCCCACCCCCAGTGGGCCCCAGCTGCAGGAGGCCCTGCGGAGTGTAATTCCCTGTGCCCTCCTCTCGCCCTGGGCCCATCCGGACAGATTAAGCCTTTGTCACACACACCCAGAAAAGCTCAGGGCCAGATGGGACAGGACAAGTGGTGTCAGATCATCGACCCACAGCCGGCCAGGACTAGGAAGGGCCCCGACCACAGCACTGCATATGGCTGTTGGGGGAGGACGGGGGCCCAGGGTAGGGGCAGGAAGAGAGATGACACACCACACCACGGTCACCACCGGGTCTGACACCATGGGGAGGACTGTTGCTGCTCCATGACCCAGCTCCCACATGCCCTCTTCATTGATATTTTCCTGCCTGTCTGTCCTGTCCATGCCTCCAGGGGCTTCTTTATGGCCTCCCCGAAGCTATGTCCATCTCCCCCACCTGCTGGATACCTAAGGCCCACCAGCTCCAAACAACCAGTACCCACCACAAGACCTGGAGGTACAAAATAAATGCCTGGGACAAAGGTTTATGGCCCAATGACCTTCACAAAAACCCACCCAGGACAAAACTGCAGTTTTTATTCCAACTGACACCAGCAGCAATGACAACTTTGTGTATGTGTGTGTGTGCACGCGCATGTGCACACGTCCATGTAGGCTGGTGAAGGAAGGGGATGTCCTTTTCACCTTTTAAAGAATGTCCCATTCAGTCCCCTCTAAGCAAGGGCCATGGCTGCTCCAGAATTCCCAGTAGGATTTGTTCCTCTTTGATCAATGAAAAGGAAAATGGAAATAATAAAAATAATAACTGCGCCCAAAGAAGGTTCTTGGAGATGGGGGTGGCAGGACTCAGGGCGTCTCCAATAGCTGGCTCCGGTTGGCTGGGCGAGTGGCAGGTAACTAACAGGCTCTCTGGGGACCGCAGGCCAGGCGGGCCATGCAGGGAGCTTGAGGGGCGGGCTGTCGCAGGAGGGTATGTCTGTTTTGTTTGTCATCCTCCTGGCAGCCTGGGCTGGGAGACCTGGGTCCCCTTTCTCTGCCTCCCAGGCAGGTGGTCCCTTGGGGAGGGTTTATTATTAGTCTAAGAGCCAGTAAGGAGGTTCTGGAAGTCCCTGCTGCCAGAGGCAGACAGGGTGGGTCAGCATGGGCCTCAAGAAGGATCTGAAGTGACCGGCTGGGCTGGCAGAAGTTGGAGCCTAGACCCAGCAACCAATTTCTGCGTGTGGCCTTATGGGGGAGGGAGGGGCTCTGCCTTGACTGTTGTGCCAAAGGGGATGTGGGAATGGACAGACCGCCTCTGATACCCCTCTGCAGGGAAGAGGTTGACCCACAGAGACCCAGTAAGCAGCTTCGGGGTCTGGGAGTCAGCTCGAGGCAGGGGCGGACTGGGGGCTGCTTCCTCAGACACAAGAGGCTGGACCAAGACTGAGCTCCCCAGGACAGATAACTAGGATCAGGGCTGGGGTGGGGCACAGTCTGGGGAAGCCCTCAAGGCAGAGAAGGCACTGATCTAGGGTAGAGCCAACCATGGGGTGGGTCACTGACCCAGAAAAAGCCATCTTGAGCGAGGGGCACTGACCCAAAATGGGGAGAACCGAGACAGGTACCAAATTGGCAAGGTGGAGAAGGCTGACCTAGCCTGGAAGAGGCGATGACCCACACTCCGCATTTGGGAAAGTGGACTCCGATTTGGGCTGGGGGAGGGGTCCCTGGCTCCACCATAGGCGGGTGCAATGACCCAGGTCACCTGCATTAGGGGACAGTACTGCTTTCGGCTTAGGGAGAAGGTCTCTGACCCGCGCCCTGGAACACTGCCCCAGCCTCCCGCTCCGGGAGGCCGCGGGGAGCGCCCCTTGGCCCTGCCCCCTGTTCCCGTCCGGCCGGAGGCGGCAGCGGCGCAGATGAGCTGCTGGCGGCCGCAGCGGCGGCGGCGCGGTTATCAGCGCTCCTCGCAGATGGGCCGCCCGCCCTCGGCGCTCGCTCGCTCGCGGCGCCCGCTCCCCGCGGCCTGCAGCCCCGTCCCCTGGGCGCGAGGGAAGGCGCCTCCGGATCAGCGCCCGGCTCCCGCCTCCCTCCCTCCCGCCCGCCCGGCCCCTCGCCCCGCGGCCCGGCCCGGCGGCCGCCGGAGGGGGAGGGGGAGGGGACAAGTGCACTTTTCGTAACGACCGAATCAATTGTGTGTGAAGAGCCCGCTCCGGCCGGGGACGGGGCGGCGCGGGGCGGGCGGGCGGCCCGGACGGGGGAGGAGCGCGGAGGGGACGCGGAGCGCGGAGGGAGGGAGGCCGGCGCGGGGCGGCCGGGCTCTCGCGCTCCGGCCGGGCGAGGCCGGGGAGGGAGCGGTGGGAGGAGAGGGGGCCGCTGGGTCGGGCCGGGCCAGGCCGGGCCGGGGGCGGAACGCGCTGAAGGAGGGTCTGGGCGACGGAAAGTTCAAAGCTCAGCAGCGCCCCGGGAGCGGCCGCCCCCCCCAGCCCCCACCCTCTGCAGAACAATGAGGTCCCGGCGGGGGAGCCGCGGGGCCCGCGCCGCACGCCCTCTCCAGGGCGCCCCGGGCCGGAGGGGACGCCCCCGCCCGGCCGCCGGCCTCCTCCCTCCCGGCGGCTGCGGTTCCCGCCCCCTCCCCCACGCCACCCCGCCCGGACCGGGCTGCCCCGGGGACGGGGGAGGGGAGGGGATGGATAGGTCAGGCCGCCCCCGTCCCACAGCGGGGGGAGCGCGGGGCCCGGGGGCGCAGGGCGCGCCCCACCCACCGGCGGGAGGCTGCTCCTGCGCCAGGCTGCGGCTCCGGCCGCCCCTCCCAGAGCCAGCGCCGGGTGGGGTCGGGGCGATAGTGGCCCGGCTGCCCCCTCCCCTCGCGCTGGGAGGCCCCGCGGACTCCCAGTCCCGGGCTGCTCCTGCCTCCCTACCCCCGCGGCACCACCCTCACACACACACGCGCGCGCACACACACACACACACACACACACACACACACACGCCGCCCAGCCGGCCTGGGGGCGGGAGCGCGAGGCGCCCGGGACAGGCAGCCCCGGGGCGGGCGGGCGGGGGGAGGCTCAGGCTTCGGAGCAGCAGCCTGCTGGCGGGGGGAGGGGACGGGAGGACGGAACATGCTGGGGTGAGCAGCCCGGGACAGCCCGCCCGCACGGCCGAGGTCCCGGGCAACGGCGCAGAGGGGGCAGGGACGCCCCAAACCCGGAGCGCAGCCTGAGCGGGCCGGCAAGCAGGGACGCGTGCGCCCCGGGTGGGCCAGACACACGGACAACCCCGGGAACACGCGTGCGGACACACACCCACACCCACCCCGCCCCCGCCCTCCAGCCCGGAGCCCCGCCGCGGGACCGGCCCGCGCCCGCCGCGCGCGCACTCACCGAGCCCGTCTTGACCGGCACATACACCACTTGGCCCATCTTGGGTTCCCGGCCGCTGCCCAGGCGGAAGCCCTTGGAGCGCACCCAGAACTGGAACTTGCCTTTCTCGCCGGCCGCGGGGCCGCTGCCCGCGCCGGTCCCGCCGCCGCCCTGCAGGACCTCGGCGATCCGCTGGTATTTGCTGCGTGTCACCGTCTTGGTTTTGGCCGAGTCGCCGTAGGTGCGCAGGCACCAGTCCCGGAACTGGCGGCCCAGCTCCGAGTCCCCGGGGTTGCGCTCGCGCTCCCAGCCCCCGCGCAGCAGAAGCGTCGGCTTCGGCATCCTCCCGCCGCGCCCGGCGCCCTCGGGGGCGGGCCGGCCACCGGGCCGCCCGGTGGGGCACGGAGCCGGGCCGGGGCGCACCGGGCCCGGGCTGTCCCGCGGGGTCGCTCCGGTGCGGCGGCTGGATGGGCACGGGCGGCGGCCGGACGCGCGGGGCTGCGGCGCGCTCTGTCCTGCTCGGGCGGCGGCGGCGCGGCGTTGGCGGCGGCGGCTCCGGCTCTCCTCCTGCTCCGCCTCCTCCTCCCCCCGGCCGGGATGCAGGAGCGATGGAGGCCGCTCCGGGCCCGGAGGTGCAGAGGGGGCGGGCCGCCCCGCGGGCGGCCGGAGGAGGCGGGAGGCGGGGAGCGGCCCCGGGCGCGGGGAGCGAGACCGAGTCTGGGCGCAGGCGGCAGCGGTGGCTGTCAGCTTGCGCGGCTCATCCTGCTCCTGCTCGGGCTCCCGCTGCCGCTGCTCTTCCTCCTCCTCCTCCTCCCGCGCCCGCCTCCACCGCGCCGCGGGATCCCACCTGTTAGAGCGGCGCAGCCTTCGCCGGCGCCCGCCCCCCTACTCCAGCGCCTGCTTGCCCGGCCCGGCCCCTGGGGGCGTGGGGGCTGCAGCATCTGCATCCGCGCAGTGCTGGGCCCAGAGACCACTGTCCATCTGGCTGGCCCGACCTGAATCCTGGCAGGCCACGCTGCGCCCACACCCAGCGGTCCAACTAGGAGGAGGGTACAGACCCCCGCCCAGCAACCCGCGGTGTACTGGTCTCTCGGGGCTGCCCCACCCGCCTGAGCGACTGAACCCAGCCAGGCCGTGTAAGGCAGGCTCCCCTCGATCTGAAACTGGCCAGACCTTTGTGTTAGCCCAGTGTCCCAGCGTTGTGTTCCCCTGGGGATCTCCAAACCGGGGCCCTTGTGGGCCCCCAAACTTCCTCTCCTTTGACCTCCTCCCAAATTCCCCAAAGTTTGGCCGACCTTGCCTCGGTGAGTCCCCTTGCTCTGGAGCAGCCTGTGGCCCCATGACAACACATTGGCCCACTACCTCGCGTAGGCCAACCACACCTTACTTCAGACCTCGGACACATCCACAAACCCATCATGGGCACCCTATCTCTCTAGGCATACCATGGCCTAGAATCTAAGTATACGCAAGTGGCCTTCATTCCCTTCCTACCTGGGCAGATTTGACCTTGGGTAAGCTGGTCCCCTTCCCCTTAATGAAGTTACCAGCATGAATAAAGGCACAGGCTAATCCCACAGGATTTCTGCCCTCCTCTCTTAACAGGCATGAGGAATTGCTACCTTTCTCTCCCTGCTGTGCCTCGAGGTCCACCTTTATGTCCCCTAACCAGTCTTGCAAGCTACCACTCAGGAGCAGAACCTCAGATTTTGGATCTGCAGAACCATTTTTTGCCTAGGAATGGGCTACCCTATCCTAAAGTCTGGGACTTAGGTGTGCCTTCCCCTGGCTGCTCTACGGGGAGATGTGAAGGGGGCATCTCCTTTTTAGAGGTGAGGGCTAGCGCCTTGGAAAGGTAGCCTGACTTGCTCAAAGTTGTGAAGAAAGAGGACTGAGTCTCAGCTCCGTCCTCTCTGGCATTTGCTGCCATGTCTTACACAAAATCTGTCCCTGTCACCCACTGGGAGGGAGTCCCACACTGTGCATCCCCGGCTCACTTCCCCCTGGGTGACAGGGAACCCCAGATGCTCAGGGCCTGTAGCTGACTCATCCTTGTAATTCCAAGCTGTAGCACAACACCTGGCGCACAGTAGGGGCCAGTAAATGCTGGGAGAACCTAAGAGGTCTTCCAGCTCCCAACCTCTCTCTGCATTTCATGTAGGAGATTATTTTTAGATAATTTACATTTCCATGTTACTTTATATACACCAAGAACTCCACAGTCATTTTCTTCTCTACCCTCCCAAGGGCTCTTTCTGAATCCATACTGGCTTGCCCACTTTAGAGGTGACCCCTGGGGCTCTGAGAAGGGAAGAAGCTGTTACCCGAAGACCACCAGTCCTGAGGATGTAGGGCTCCTGCAGGATTTGGAAGCAATGCTCCGGCTTTTCTAGTGTGCCCCTTAATAGTTATCTCTCCTCTGACTCCCTCCCTGACAGCCAAGGTGCTCAAGCCTGGTCATGCCAAAGATCCAGGGTGCCCTGTTGTCCAGGGGGTGAGTCTTCATTTGAGTCCAAGTCTCTCTTCTTAGTTCCAAAACTCACTTCAGTAAACAGTCAGATCACTTCTCCATCCAAGTCTAGATCTTTATCTGCCTTTCAGAAACTAAAGTCCTGGTTGTCAATCTTGGGCTGAGCTCTGCTGTGCAGAACGTGCAATACGCATGGTGAGAGGAATGTACACTTTGGGTAGGGCCAAACAGACTTGACCTTGAACCTTGATTGACTATTTGTCCCTGTGTTCTCCATGCTCATGAGTCCTACTTGGCTACCTCCCAGATGAATGAATCCATCAGACCCCCTTTTACTGGGTGACCTCATGTGAGCCACCAAACCCCAACTTTATTGTCTGTAGAATAGGCAGGATGTCATGGATATAAAGATTCTGGAGGATAATATATGTGAGAACATCTGACATATTGCAGGTGCTCAATAAATGCCATTTTCACCTGTAATCCCTTGGGAAGCTGAGGCATGAGGGTCACTGTGAGTTCAAGGCCAGCCTAAACCACACATAACAAGACCCCATTTCCACCAAAAAAAAAAAAGAGGCCATTTTCTTTTTCTTGGGATTTCAAGGTATTCAAAGAGTGAGATGAACATTGTTAATACTTTTTTGTGTTTCATTCATTCAGCAAATGTTTGTTAAACAATCATTGTGCAACAGGTGCTGGGGAAATGGTCGTAGGACCCTAGGATCTCTGTCCTGCTAGACTGGCCAGTGGGTGGAGAAGATGGCCACTGTGCAAACCTGCTGTGACTGATCACAGTTCAGGAAGAGCCACAGTGGAAACAAGAATCTGTATTAGCCAGTGCTGATGTGAGGGGCTGCTTTCTTAGAGGAATTCGGGACAACTCCTGTGAGGAAGTGGCATTGGAGCAGTGAATTAAATAATGGGGACCAAGAGGCTTGCAATGCTAGGATCTGAACAATGAACATTCCAGGCAGTTATCAAGGGCCAAAGCCCTGAGGGGGAAGGTGATGGTGTTTCCCAGAACCAGAAGGAGGTCATGTGGTGAGACTGGATGGCGGGAAGGGCTTAGGATTCCTAGGGGAAACTTTGGGTTGCATTATGGGTGCTGTGGTAGCCGCTGGGAGAAACTGAGGAACAGAGAGGAAGTGAAGGGTGGACAGCAGGGGCACTGGGCCAGCATCTGTGACGTGGTCCAAAGGCTTGAGAGCTGAGGCCTGAGTTTCTCCTCCCAGGGTCAGCTCATTCCACATCAGGCACATCCCAGTTTCTTGTCCCGAGATGCCAGAAGGAGTGGAGGAGGCTGATCAGAGGTGGGAGAAAGGCTCTGCAGAGCACCCCACTTCTGAGGCATCGGATCCCCAGACCTCTGTCTTGTCTGTATCAGTGGCATCCTGCAGGAAGGTCCTGCCCAGAGCGGGGGATGGGGTAAGCTTCCCACAGCACCCAGCCGTGTATGTGAGGAGGATAATCCTGGCCCTCGGATGCGGCTTCTGCCCTCTTCTTCCCCCTGCAGACCCTGGCGAAGGGACAAAACGGGCTGCCTGAGACCTGAAGGCTGGTGGATGCCCTGTTTTGTTTTGTTTTTTCATGCTTCACCCGTATGTCCAAAGGCAACTGGAGTCCACACCTCTGGAGCTCGTGGCCATTTCTAATGCTCCTGGGAATGTGCTTGGTCACAGAGTTAGCATGAGCAAACTGAGTCCCACAGAACGGAGGAGACTCAGAGCCACCACAGAGGTAGCCCCTAACCTTGGCCTGGTCTGGCCCAGAGCACCTGCTTTTTGCTGAGTTCTGCAGGGCCAGATGTCTACCACTCAGTGACGAGTCTGTCCCAAGTCTGTCCACTGCACATTACTGCTCAGGAATGGAGCGACTCAGACCCCAGGAACCTTCCACCAAAGATCTGGGAAGAATGGACGGGGGGCAATCCCATACCAGGGCACAAGGGAGTGGTTTCCAGTGCCAGAATTGATGCCCCTTTCTTTAAGGGCTTTTCGTCAAACCACCTGCTACGGCCCTCTCCATATCCTAAAGCACCTGCTCCTGTCCAGCCACAGGTCAGCTGCTGACCTCATCCATAAGGCTTTCTGCCCCTTGGGCTGTTCCCTCACAGACCCCTGGGTTTTCCCCGTTCTGTGAGCACACAATCATAGGCACTATGATCTTGTTCCGGGTTCCTCTCAGTGCCCAACACAAGGGCTGAAGTTTAACAGATAGGTCATGAATAAAGGATAAAGGGACGAATGAATGAATGAATGAACAGATGAATGAGCTAATTCTCAGTCAGGAACTATCAGGCAGAAGTCTACAACATTTACACCACACTCTGCGTGCTCCATCATCGGGCTGTCAGCCTTTACTGTGCCCCTCTCCCAGGCTCTGCCGCTGGGCAGGAGTTCCTCCGTCTCTCTAAGGCTGGCTTTTCTGTGCCAGTAAAATGGGGATATTGATAATGATCTCCAGCTCACAGGCTATTGTGAGAATAAGCACTCAATAAATGTCAACTCTTATTATCATTATGTCTATCTGATGATCATTCAGACGTTTGTTCCAACATCTTCTGTATGTCAGATGCCACTTTTGGCATGAGAATATAAGGTAAACAAGGTAGATGATGTGGCCCCAGACTTTGTGAATCTGGTTGCCTTTTTGTGTGTGTGTGTGTGTGGTGGTACCAAGGATTGAACTCACAACCTCACGTTGCACTTACTATGTAGTGCAGGCTGGCCTCAAAGTCACAGCTATCCTCCGCCTCAGTCTCCGAAGTATTGGGATTACCAGCATGTGCCATCATCTCCTAGACGATCTTTATCAAATCATAAGCAAGTGATTGAGAATTAAAAGCCAAGGGACATGAGAACACAGGACAGGGAGCTCAGGTAAGCAACTCCGGGAAGCCGGGTCTTCAGGGCCCTGGACAATAAGGTGGGGGCGCTAGGACGTGGACACGGAGCAGGAGAAGGAAAGAAGGGGCTCAGTCCTGCAATGCCCATGCCACCCTGCCCACGGAAGCACTAACCAATGGGGAAAACAGCCCGGCCTGCATTTGCTCACCCTCAGGTCCCGCATAAGGGAAAGCGTAGAGGTTAGAACACGGCAGTAACCGGCTCAGAGTGCCACCTCCTTTCAGAAGCAGCCCCCGGTGTGCCCTCACGCTGCCCGGCTTATCTTCCCGGGCCCAGCACCGCCTGCTGTCCCCACGGGGATGCACTCCAGGTTCCGCTTGACTCACTGTGGAGTGTGCGTTCCCAAGGACAGGGGCTGTGCTGTCCATGTGGCATCCTCAGTGTCCCAGATGGCACCAGGCCCACAGAGAACCTCCTTATGGAGTTGTTGAATTAGTGAATGAATGAGGAGACACTAAATGCACGTGCGTGTGTGTGCACATGTGTGTTAGAACCATAAACTGCAACCAGATCCAGGAAGATTTCTGCCTTTGCTTTGTATTAATTTTTTGTTTGCTTTTGTTTTCTCTTTTTGGGACCAAGGATCAAACTCACTAACTCCTGCTTACCAAGCAAGTGCTTGAACCGCTGAGCTAAGTTCCCGGCCCTATGCTTTCTATTAATTTTAATGATGGCAAGTCACTCACCTTATCAAACCTCAGTTTCCTCATCTGTGAAATGGAGCCAACACTGCTTTGCTGAACCTCCTGGTAGCCATGTGCATCAAATGTGGTACAAAGTGCCCAGAATGGGCCTAGCACACAGTAGGTGCCCAGCAAGCCATCCTGCCATGCTGATGGAGCAGGACGGGCCAGGCTCATGGGGGGAGCCCAGGACTGAGCTTCCCTGCAGGACACAAAGGAAGCTGACACTGGATCTGTCCCGACACCTGAACTCGCCGGTAATTTATTGATGCTGCATGCTGGCACCTGGCAGCTGCTTGGGTCAGCCTTAGGGAGCAGGGTACCCCATCCCACAGTCACGCAGGCAGGGGCAGGGATCAAGGGTCTGCCTGGGACAGGAAAAATGGTGGGCTAGCCCCACGAATGCCCTGGAAATCAGGGAAAACTGTGTGGTCTGTGCCGGGCCTGAGCTCATGAAGGGCAGGATGGGCAGAATTTGAACAAAAATAGTGAGAGCGGCGTCCGGGCCTATTGTGAGCCGGGAACTTTGTTCTGAGGCCCTGTTCACGTTGAGTAGGTCAGGAAACGGCACCGGGGAGGGGCTATGCGTGCTGAAGGCCCACTAGTGAGTGGGAGGGGATCGGAACGCAGTCTGCCCGCTCTGCTCTGCCTCAGATACTCATGGCCACTCTGTCCTCATCGGGCCAGTGGGGCAAAGGGGCACATACATACAAGTAACCAAAGGAGCAGCCCTGAGCGAAGAACCCCGGGCAGCCCGTGTAGAGAGCCCCACCTGTCGCCAGCCTCCTGGTGGCCGAGACCGTCCACTGGCTTCAGGGGCACGAAGCAACCCGGGCAGGGGGTGCAGGTGGGGCAGGGAGGAGCGGGAGGTGGGAATGTCCCCCTGGGGGGGCAGAGGGCTCTAGGCATGCCAGGCTCTGGGCCTCCCTGAGCGCACCACGGGGAGCCAGGGGAGCTTTTCAGCAACAAAGACACTGTTTTCCCAGCTTGAATGTGCTAAGGGGCCAGCCGCCAGAGGGGTCCAGTCCCAGCCCCTGCCCTTAGCAGCCCTCTGGGCCTGGTCTGCTCACCCCCTCAGCTCTCCTAGGTCCCTCTTCTGAAGCACTCAGGCTGTGTGCCACAGTGCCACCCTTGCCCAGGGCTCCCTTCCAGGCCCACTGCCTCCTGGAAGCCTGTCCTGCTACACCAGCCCTGTTAGGTGCCTCGGGCTCAGAGTCACCAGGGCCTGGCAGGCAAGGACCCGCCCTCCCCAGACTGCAGCACTCAAGTGCACGAAGACTGGCGCATTGCCTGCCTGGAGATCTTCCTCAACTACTTCCTTCCAGACTGGCTGCAGCTAGAGCAGGACTGACCTGAACTCCACCCACTGAAACCTCTTCCCTGACCATAGCCTTTGAGGCCCTAGGGTCAGCTGTACCTAAAGGTCCTTCGCTTTTTCACTTGGTACCTTGGTGCTGAATTTCTTGCAACCCAAGAGCCCTGCCCATGTGGTTAGCTCCAGCCTCCTCTGATGTAGCCCAGACATCCTTACAACCTTTTACAGATGCTCTGCCTCTTGGTCCCTCACCTGCCCCGCCTGCCCCCAAAGGTCTGTTTTCTCAATTCTGACCTCTGTTACTCTCCATCACACCAGGATTGAGTCCTAAGTCTTTTGCTTGGCCTCTAAGTACCCCTTTCTGTGCCAGTCATCCTGAACTGTCCATTTCCCCAACAAGACTATGCCTTGTCTATGCTGCTCCCCTCACTGGGACTGCCTTTCCTGGAGAACTCCTACTCATCCTTCCAGACCCTGTTTGACCAGAGGGGGTGAGAGGACTTTTCCTGCCTGGTGCTTTAGGGCCCAAGCTAGTCTTCCTCAGAGCAATGACCGTATACTGTGGCTGGTCTCTTTGGTGTGGCTGCTTTAGCATTTTTCAGAGGCAAAGATATGTCCTGTTCACTTCTGCTTTCCCCAGAGGCCTCCTGGTAGTAATTGTCCACTGACTGACGACATGCAGGGCACTCCATCCAAGGTTAGAGTCTCAAAAGTCTTGTAAGTGTTTTCTGGGCAGCTCCTCCAATTAGCCCCGCACTGGATTTTCTTTATTTCAGGATTTTTCAGAGCCTTTGATTAGCTAGCACACTTTAATTCTCCATGAAATAAAGAAAACACGGAAAGAGAGAGAGAGAACATCAAAGTGTCCCATACTACTGACTTGAGTTAATCTAACATACAATTTCTACTTCAGGGATGGGGAAACTGAGGCCCAGAAAAAACAGGAACATATCCAGGCACTTGAAGCAGACCTAGGCCTGGGGCCCAGCCTCCTGCCCCCCAGCCAGAGCTGTTCCCCGTCTGCTTCTGGCCCTCTCTAGGAAGAAGTCAGTCCTGGAGCAAAGCTCTGGAGCCAGACTGCCTGCCTGAGTCTCGGGCCCTCTCGTCCTCTCTCCCGGCCCGTGTGTCCGTAGCTGAGTAACAAAACCTCTGTTTTCTTGATGTTCTCATCTGCCAGGTGTTAACAGGGACAGCTCCTGCCTCTTGGGGATGCTATCGGGGTTCAAGTGAAGTCGCCCACATAAAAGCACTTAGCATGGTGCCCAGCACACAGTAGGTCCTCCGTCAACTGCCTCTGGCTCCGCTGGGACCTTCTCAGGAAGCACACACAGTTCCCCGTGCCCGGAGGGAAGGACCCAGACCAGCCTGAGGGTCAGGCCATTGTCCCTCCAGGGCTGCCCAGCACAGGGATCTGTGGAAGCCCCACAGTGGGGTTTCCTCCTCCCTCTGTGCGTATGAGGCATTTTCCTTTAGAGGAAAAGCCCTTCGCTTCCATTTTGTCTCTAGTAATTGGATTTTGTTGAGCATTCCTGACAGGTGGGTCATGTGCGTGGCAAGGCCTTGGGTTTTGCCGGCTACTGGCATGTCCTAGGGACAGCACCTGGCCTTGGGGTGACCCAGGGGGTCTTCTTCCCAGGAGATTTCTTCCTAGAGGTTTCAGAACCTGCCCTGAAAGGCTAAGGCCCAGAGGCAGAGCCCCAGCCACCCTCAGCCTGGGTCTGGGTCTGCGGCGTGGGAGTGGCCTCTGCGAGTGTCTGGTCTCCAGCCCTGGCCCCTTGAGGAGAGCCGTCCAACACCATGGGGTGGGTCTCGGGGCTTCTCCACATCTTCAACCACTAAACCAGGGCAGCTGCCATGTGAGAGCGGGAGAGGTTTCAGTGAGACACAGGAGGGACTTCGGCCTGGCCACGGCTAACGCTGGGCTATGGCGGCCTGGGACAGAGCACTAAACAGAAATCAAGACAGCTGCACCTGAGGTCCTAAGGCACTGAGCTCCGCAGGCCGCTTTCTCTCTCCTGGGTTTGCTCGGCCACAGAACAGGGCTAGAATTTCTTTTGTCAGAGATTTCTGACAGGGCAATGAGTCTCAGTTTCCCCATCTGTGACATGAGGAGTTTGGGTGCTTTCCAACGTCCCCTCTCTGTTGGTGCTAAGAAACCATGACTGACCCAGTGAAGTCTGACCTCATTCATCTTCCTGGCCATTGCCAGAGGCTGCAGATGTGCTGGCTACTTTAGCTTCCTCGAATTTCCCAGCTCCCTCTGGCCCCAGGGCCTTTGCACAAGCCCTTCCCACCTTGGCACAAATTCACCTAATTAATTCCAACTCATCTGTGCAGCTCTCAGTGCCTTCTTTCATCACCTCCTGAAAAGTGCCCAAGGTGCCCTCCTCTGTGACTCACTCACATGGAGCCTGCTGCTTCTCCGAGTAACACTTAACCCCATGCATCTCTCACTGACACAGTCCTCCCACTGAGGTTCTATGAGGGCAGAGAGTGGAGCTGCCACAGTCCCTGCTGTGTGCCTGATGCCCAGCACAGGGCCTGGCACAGAGCAGATGCTCAACATATAGCTGCTGAGCAGAGGGGTTGGTGACCCCAGTTCCTGGGAGCAGGACTGGGCCACCAGTGCTCACCGCTCCAAGGACCATGCAGAGTGGACCTGGGTGGGACAGTGAGTGTCCCCTCTGTCCCTGCAGTCCTAGGGGCAGGGAGCCTCAGACAGGGAGGCAGCTCCAGGGCACATAGGTAGAGGAAGCCACAGCACTGACCAGTAGGGGACGGGGAAAGACCCTGGGCTGGCAGAGCTGGAGGGTTCCCTAGTCACACCTTGACAAGGTTAGAAACTGAGCAGGGGTGAGGTCTGCCTGAGTTTTCCCCACCAGTTGGCAGCAAGGTGGGAAGTTTTCCTTTCCAGTGGCCCTGAGGATTGGACCCAGGGTCTTTGCACGGGGCTGCATCCCCAGCCCATATTTTTTTATTTTGAGGCAGGGTTTTGCTAAGTTGAATTCAAACTTGCAATCCTCCTGCCTCAGCATCCCAGACTGCTGGGATTACAAGTGAGCACTACGATGCCTGACTGGACCCCATAACCCTTGCACGCCTGCAGTCTTTTCTTCCAGGGGTAGAGGAAGAAGATTCCCATGTTGGGACCCAGGTGAGCCCGTGACTGTGAGTCCCAGATCAACTGTACCTGCGGACAGGCTTGAAGTGGCACAGCTGGCAGGAGCACCCTGAAGATCTGAGCCCCAGCCCTGGCACTCAGCAGCTGTGTGACCCTGGTTGGGCCACTTTCCCCTCTGTGCTTGGGTTAGCACGCAGGAGTAAGGCCCTTCATGCAGGGAGCGGTCTGGGATGCTCTGCTCGCTCCACACCACCTGGCTCAGCACTGAGCCGCGGGGCCCTCTCGGCACCACGCCCTGGGCTGAGGAGGGCGGCTACAGGACCTTCAGCCACCAGAGTGACCTCGTCTGCCTCCCACGCCCACACATCCCTCCCCCGCCCCAGGCAGGGGCTCTGTGACCGTCTCCTGTCACCGAGGAGGAAACCGAGGCTGGGGCATGGCTTGTCCGGGCTCCATGGCAGGTGACTCTTCCGAAGGACCCATGCTCAGAGCCTGCTCCTGTGACATTGGCCCTGGGGGGGGCCAGGGGCTCAGGGGCACAGAGAGGTGGTGGCCCAGGCATAGTGTGTGAGGAGGGGGTGGGGCTGGCAGGAAGTGTGTGTGGACCCCAGCCCTGGGCTGCACCTCAGGGGTGCCCTGCTGGGCAGTCATACTCTGTGCCCGTTGTAGGCAAGTGCTCCATGTGTGACCAGGTCTGCTACTCCACTGTCTGCCCGTGGGTCATGAGGGCCATCCCGCCATGAGGCTCGGAGCAGGAAAAGGACTTGCCCAGCGCTGTGCAGCTCAGTCTGGGTCTTCACTCTGTTCTCTGGGGTGAGCACAGACCACACTGCCCCTGCCCTAGCTGGAAGTGTCTGTCAGGGACCTGAGAAGACAGCTGAATCCACAGGGGCAGGGTCTCTAGGGCTCCCAGAGCCTGAAAGGTAGAAATTCAAGAGTCTTTCTTAGTGCTGAAGGAGTCTATGATCCTTTTTATAAATGGAGAGATTGAGGCAAAAATAAATAAAAGAATAGATTACATTCAGGACCAGTAGATGGAGGGAGGGACACATCAGAACCCAGGGTAGTAGCACTGGATATAGTGGCACTCGGGAGGCTGAGGCAGGAGGATCACTGCAAATTCAAGGCCAGCCTACGCTACATAGCAAGTTCAAGGCCAACCTGAACTGCATAATAAGACCCTCTCTAAAAAAAGAACACAGTGTAACAAGTGCAAGGGCCCTGTGGTTGGCACAAGATATGAACTAAAGCCAGAGAGAACTATAGTGAGAAGAAGCTGGAGAGGTGGGCTGGGGCCAGACTAGGAAAAGAGTTTGGATTCTAGGCTACAACAATGTGAGGCCACGGGATTGGGAAGGTGCAGACACATCTAGCTCAGGTATTTAAGAGACCCCACTCTGGCTACTGCGTGCAGGGAACATTGGCAAGAGTCCCATCCTCTCCCCTGACCTCCAGCCAGACCTGCTTCCCCTGGATGACTCAGCCTGGCTGCGCAGGGGCCGATGGGCACCTGGGCAGGACGTGTCCGAACCTGAACTCTGGATCCACCTGACTGCCCTCCCCTGACCCCTGTTTTTCCAGTTCCTCAGGCCAAAATCTCAGGACACTCCGGCCCCCGCTCTTGCCGCGGTCCATCAGCAAGTTCCTCTGGCTCTACCAGGGTCTGAGCATCTCTCAGCACCCAGCTGCTACAGGGATACTGCACCAGTGTCCAGCTCCCCTGGTCTCCACTACAGGCAGCAGGAGGGAGATCACTAGAGCACAGGCCAGACCACATCCCTGCCTCCCCAGAGCCTCAGGACCCCTGTTCCTGTGGGGTGAAGTCCCACCCTGCCTGGCCTCTGTCCCTGCTCCTGCCATCCCTTCTGCTGTGGCACTTCCCTCCCCACTGGTTCTTCATGGCAGCCCATGGTGTTCTGCCCCTGGGCATTTGCACATGCTGTACCCTTTGTCAGCAGTGCCTGTCCCCAGGTCTGCAGGGCCAGCTCCTTTGTGTCACCACCAGCTGTCACCTTCTCAGCAAACCTCAACTGGAGTGGCAAGCCTGCACCAAGTGTAGCTCAGTGGGAAGGCACTTGCCTAGCATGTGGAAGACCCAGGGTTCCATTCTCAGTATCAAAAATAAAGTAATATAAAATAAAATAAATAAATAGGCAAACTCCCTTCTTCCTTCACACATGTTCTTTTCTCCAAAATCTGTCCTGCTTTTGACCACACTGTGCAATGGACTCATGTATCCTACTGCCCTTGGCTCACATCCATGAGGATTTCAGCTTCCTAGGGGCAAGAGTCCTTGAATAGTTGGTGCCACGGTGCAGATGGGTCACCCCAGCACTCAGGAAGCCGAGACAGGAGATTTGCTACAAATCTGAGGTCAGGCTGAGATACACAGTGAGTTCCAGGCCAGTCTGAAATACATAACAAGACCTGTTTCAACAAAAACAACAGCAAACAGAATCTTCGAGGTTTTTTGTTGTTTGTTTTTGTTTATTCTTCTTTCTGAGATGGCGTTTTCTTAGTCAGTTCAGGCTGGCCTGGAACTCACCATGTAGCCCAGGGTGGCTTCAGACGCACACTGACCCTCTTGCCTCAGCCTCCCGGAGTCACCAGAGGAGGTTTGGGGACTTTGCTGTCAATTCCACTGAACCTTGAGGGTCTGTCCTCTGAGTGCTGGGAAAGAAACGGCTCTGATTGCCTCTCACAGAGAGGGAAACCGAGGCTCAGGGAGGGAAATGGTTTGCTTGGGGCACAAGGCAGGGACACACTGCGGCCAGGACTGGATGCGCCCTCGCCTCCACTCTGTCCGGCTCAGGCTGAGCGTGGGCCGTGGCTGCACTCTAAGCCGGTCTGTGGCGGATGGCCAGGAGGAGGTGGCAGGGTCAGCACTCCCCCAGTGTCCCCTCCCTGGGAGGAAGCCCAGCACCGCCCCAGTGGTGCAAGAGCAGCCTTGGGAAAGACCCGGCACCAGGTCCGTTGGGCAGACCCCAGGACGGCCTGGGCCTCGGCGAGAGAGGAAGTCAGCAGGATCCAAAATAGGTCCAGGCTTGGGGAAGTGAAAGTGGGCACTGGGGACACTCGGCTGGAGGAAGGCTTGGGCCTCCGGGCTTGAGGCTGGCGGTGATGGTCTCCCGGCCTCCCTGGTCTGGGGACACGGGGCCTGCGAAGGGACCCCTCTCGAAAGCCACGAGACGCTATGTCACATCAGCTCCCTGGTCCTCAGTCTCCTCACCTGTAACCTGGGAATAAGGGTAGCACCTGCCTCCAGAGAGACAGCAAAGGTGTGGTGAGCCTGGGTCCCAAAGCTGCTGCTGGGATTCCAGATCCGAACTGCTGCCTCCTCCTCCAGGGAGCCTCTCAGACTCTGAGGTCAGGACTCTCGACCCAGTGTCCGCAGCCCCTCTAATGCTCTGTTCACAGGCGCCTTTTCTCCTAGAGGCAGAAGGTCTTCCTGTGCCTTCAGTGTCTCTGGGCCCAGCTCCAAGCCTGCATGTGGGAGGTGCCACACGGTGGGCAGGGGCAGCAAGGGCAGAGGCAGGCAGGCACCTGTGTTAGAACCTGAGCCCTAGCTCCTCTGGGCCAGTGTAGATTTGTGGCAAGAGGAGGGCCCTGAGTGTAGGAAATCCCACATCCCCTGGGCCTCAGTTTTCCCTTCTGTAAAATGGGAGAACCTGTGACTGGAATGTGCTCAGTGGTAGAGCACTAGCTTAGCATGCATGAAGCCCTCAATTCGATCCCCAGCATCACACACACACACACACACACACACACACACACACACACACACGAATATGTACAGACACTTGGAAACAAGACCTACAGCTTTTCTGTACCATGTCAACAAAGCGTGTATCACAGAAGATGCTACCTCTGCACGATATGGTGGTACATTCCTGTGATCCTGGCACATGGGAGGCTGAGGCAGGAGGACTGCAACCTCAAGACTAGCCTGTATAGTATTGTCTCAGAAATCTAAATCCAAAAAGCCCAAGCTGCCATCCAGGCACCATAGAGCATGTGAGGGGCAGGGCAGCTCTAAGGAGGGACCGACCCTTCAGATACAGAACCGTAGACCCTCCACTCTCCAGCCCCTATCCTGGTGAGGAGCAGAAAAACCTCACAGGTGGGGCTGGGGACTTGCCGGCCGCACACTTGAGGAGCCAACAGCCTGCAGGGACTTCTGTCACTCAGACTTTCCAGATGAATCCCAGAGACGCAGGCTGCCTGTCCAAGCCACACAGCAAACTGGGCTGAGCAGGCAGGGCGCCTGGTCCCCTGACATCCGTGCCATCCACATCAGAGCTGCTGCCCACCCGGGGCTGGGGTCTGCAGAGTGTGTATCTCCGTTGTAGTCACTTGCAGTCACCCCACAAAGGAGGACCCTGAGCCCCCCCTTCCACCCGGGGGGCTTCTTTGCTTTTTTCCTTCTCTATTTTTAGTACTGGATTTGAACCAAGGACCTTCACACTGAGCTATATCCCCAGGCCTTTTTTATTTTTTATTTTGAGACAGGGTCTCTTTAAGGCACTAACTGGCTATCCTTTTGTCTCAGCCTCCCAGAGAACTGGGATGACAGGTGTGTGTGCCATCGGGCCCAATCCCTGGGGCTTCCTCAAAGCTCCTGGGTCTCTTGCAGGGGACTTCAAGCCAGGGAACCCACCCAGAGCTGAGCTCCCCAGGAGGTCCCCAGAGTCTCGCTCAGCCTCCTGTCCTCCGCCTTGCAGGGCATCCACCCAGATGGACCAGGAAAGAGCGAACCCTCCGGGGCTGGGGATTTATCTCAGGGGCATAAGCGCCTGCCTTGCAAGCAGGCAGTTGTGAGTTCGATCCCTGATACCGATAAAAAGGAAAAAGACCAAAAAAAAAAAAAAAAGCCCTCCATGGCTCGCCAAGGACCAGCTGATGCTCCCCTGGTGCAACTGCAGCTCACTGGGGTCTCCCAGGAACTCAGCGGGCCCACCTTGGCCATGAGTCTTATTGTACAGATGGAAAACTCCAGCCCGTCCCGTGTCAGGGCTGACTGGGGTCACCCTCACCGTCTCCTCTGCCCCTTCCCAGTGGCCATCACGTGGGCCTCCTATGGTAGCACCTCTGCTCTGCAAACCCAGCACCCCTGAAGCTCTCTGCAGCTTGTGTGACTCACCTGGCCGCTGGGCCCTGTGACCTCCTGGCCAGGAGAACCAGCCTCCTTGGGCTTGGGTCTCCAGAGTGCATCTGGCAGCCGGGGCTCCATCCCCAGTCATCAGTCTCCTCCATCCACCTCCTCCCCGCCGATCTCTGCTGGCCGCCACGTCCCCGTCCCCGAGGCCAGAGCTGAGCAGCAGCCTCCTCTGCAGCCCCTGCTCTGGTCTCAGCTTCCCAAGCACGGGATCCTGTGCTGCGGCTCCCTGGCAGCATCGCTAAGGTCCTCAGCTCTGTCTGCCTCTGCCTGTCTGTCTCTCTTTCTTGCTCTGTTTCTCTCTGTCTCTTTCTCTGCCTCTGTCTCTGTCTCTCTGTCTGTCTGTCTGTCTGTCTCTCTCTCTCTCTCTGGTACTGGGAATCAAACTCAGGACCTAGAGCTTGCCAGGCAGATGCTGTCACACTGAACTGCGTCCCTGGCCTCTGTCTTTCTGGCAGTGTCTCTCTCTGTCTGTCTAGCGCTGACCCCTTCCTCTCTCTCCCCGACTTCTCCGTGCCCCCCTTCCCCCTGACCAGCAGATCCTGACCTGCTAACCCTCCCTCCCTGCACTCCTGCCCTCCCTCCCCTCCCTGGGCTCACTCTGGTCCTCCTCCCAGCTGCCCCTGGCTGGGGCTTCTGTCCCTGCTGCCCACAGACGATCCTCCACCTGGCAGCCCAGGAGCACCGCTTGGAGGAGGTCACCTGTGTCCCTGCGCTGGCCCTGCAGCCCCTCCAGCCTGAGCGGGAGGTGGGTTCCTCGAAGGCCTCGCCCTGCTCCCGCCCCTCTGCACAGGGGTTCGCAGCCCCAAGCCTGCCCTCCCTCTGGGTTCCTGTGGACCCTGTGCCCACGCCCCGGCTCCAACCCACCGCATGGCCCCTCCCTACCTTCCTTGTCCGCTGGGCACCCAGGACAGTCCCTGGACTTCATTGTCTCCTGTTGTAATCGCCCTCCCTGGAGGAGGCAGAGGCTCTGCCCTCTGTCTCTGTCCTCTCTGAGCAGCCTCCCTTGACCGCTGTCACAGTCCCCCAAGCTCCCCGGCCCCCCTTGCTTTCTCTGGCTGTAACTTCTGAGAGGGGCGGTCCAGGAGGGGACATCTTGTCCCCCATCCTGTCCTGTCCCCAGCACTCAAACAGTGCCAGGCCTAGAGGGGATAGTGTCTGACCATGGAAATGCAATCTATGGGGCTGTGAATATGGACAGCTCGGGGGAGACACTGAGGAGGCCCGGCAGGGTGGCATGGAGGGGACACCCAGGGGCTTGAAGGTGGTGGGATGCCCAAGGAAGCGGCAGATGGCAGAGGCCCTGAGCCTGGGGTGCACAGAAACAAGCTGGCATGACCAGAATCCAGGGCGCATGGGTGGGCCAGTGCGGGGACAAGCTCATTGAGCCGCTGGCTCCCTGTGTCTGCACTGCCCACCTGCCACCCGATGGCCCTTCCGCCTCCCTCCCTCAGGGCCTTTGGCCACACTGTCCCTCTGCCAGGACACTAGGTCCCGGGTGGCTGGTTCCTGCCCAGCACAGGCCGGCGGCTCCCATGTCACCTCTCACCACCAGGCCTGGCCACCTGTCCCAAGCAGCCCTCCCCCGGCTCCGGCTCTCCCTGTCCATCACAGGGCCCTTTGGGGCCTTTTGTGGTGTTTGACAAAAGTAACAATCACCCCCGATGGAGCATGGCAAGCCACACCTGTAATCCTGGCACTCTGGGAGGCTGAGGCGGGAATATCACAACTTCAACCCAGACTGGGTTATTTAGCAAATTATCGAAACCTGATTCAAAATAAAAAAGTAAAAAAAAAAAAAAAATAATAATAAAATATAAAGGACTGAATATGTAGCTCAATCCCATTACAAAAAAAAAAAAGACTGTCACCCCATATGTTTTGACCTGTGTGTTTTCAGTGCCCTCACCTCTTGAGATATAAACTCTCCATGGATTCTATTCCCTGAAGTCTCTGCAGATGAGCACGGGGCCTGGTGTAGAGTAGATGAGGAATAAACTGTGGAATTTGAGAGTCTAATCTCTTCCCTATAAGAGACCGTACTTGAAATTCAGAGAGGGTGAGTCATTTGCTAAAGGTCACACAGCAAACCAAAAAGAAAACCACAGCTGGAACCTGGTTCCGCTTGCTCGACTGCATCCAGCACTTTTCAGCTCCGTTGTCCAGCCCCACCCTCGACTTTCACACGTGACCTCCGCTCCCAACCACTCTCTCTTGGTTCTGGGGAGAAAAAGAAATGGGTAGAAAAAGTGAAGGGGGCAGAACAGGGGTGTGTCAGCGATGAAGTGTCCGCAGGACTCCCAAGTCCCTCCCCACAGACTCCAGGAGGCTGGACACCGGGCCTGGGGTCTCCGAGCCCCTGACCGCGTCCAGCCCAGCCCTGGCCAGCCTGAGCAGAAAGGGTTAAGGTCTGCACTTGGCTCCGGCTCGGCTCGTTGTGGACCATGGCTGGGACCGAACATCTGTCTGTTGCTATGGTTGCCGTACACTTGAAGGGGACGGCTGGGTAATTACGGCAAATGCCAGCGAGCCGGCGAGCTGTGCCTGGAAGTAACTGCTCGGGCCCCTTGCCCGGCTGGTGGTGCAGCCTCGGCCCCATCCTGGCCGTCACTCTGCAGAGTTCTGTCCCACACGTAGGCTCCTGGACCACGGAAGAGCTGCCGAGGCCTCCATGGAAGGACCAGGCCTGGTAGGAACCGCTGGGAAGTCTGGAGGCGGACGGACCCTGGCGGCCTTTGGCACTGGAGGCCTGGGGCATGGCCTGCTGGTCCAGGACAGTTCTGATAATGCGCCGGAGGCTCAGTGTCCTGCCCCGGGGAGAAGCCCTGTCATGCATCTTTGGGCCGGAGAGGCCTTTGGAACCCAGGAGCCAGCAGGCAAAGCTGCCTACATCCTGTTCCACTTGCCAGGTAATGTGGGTGGCCTCTGTCCCCAAGCTCCAGCCTCCTCTTCCTCTCATGAAGAGGAGATTAACTGGGACAGAGCCCAGGAAGAGGTGGCTCTGGGGTAGGAAATGTTTGCCCCAGACTCGACCGTGGGCAGCTGGAGAGCCTCAAGCTGCTGCAGGGATAGAGTGTCCCCACGGCTGACGAGGAGGCCAGTCACGGGTTACACGCTCAGATCCAGGCTCTGAGGTCCGAGAGAGGCAGGCTTCCACCTCTTCTGTCACTGCCTGTGAGACACAGGTTGGGCGTCCTCCCCAAGGTCACCCTCACAGGTTCCTGGCCCTTCCCCACACACTGCCCCCTCTTCCTGGCACCTTCTCCCCACTCTCTCTCACAGAGAAACCCCAGCTGGGGCCCAGCACTCCCTCCCCCTGCGTTCGCCTCCTCTGACAGCCTGCGAGGAGGGGCTGTGTGTGGTGAGACTGCTCAGGGCTGGAGGTGGTGGGTGCACAGAGCCACAGGGGCACCCTCCTGGCTGGCAGATAGCACGGCTCTGCCCGCCAGCAGGGCCACTCTGAGCACTGACTCCTTTCCTGGCCCCCTGCCCCTCAGGATGTGCCCTTGAGAACCAAGACGGGTCTGGTCCTTCTGATCCCCCTTCCCCATGCTTGGAGGAGGCACAGACAGGCATCTGACTTTCTACTCCCTCATCCACGCATTTGGTCAGGCTCCTGAGCACCCCTTCTTGCCAGGCTGCTTCTCTCAGCAGGCCATCTGGATGCCCCGAGGACCTGACTCCAGTGCACAGGACAGAATCAAAGACAAGACCAATCAGGCTGGTGGCCAGCACCCACTGCCCCTCCCGCTGGCCTGTGATGGGCAGGATGGTAGCCACACCCTCCTGTTACAGCTCAGGAAACCAGCTCAGAGAGATTAGGGCCTGGCCAAGGTCACACAGCTATGTCCCACGCAGGGCAGCCCTGGAGCCTAGGAATTCTGCAGCCACAGAGCTCAGTCAGCAGAGAAGGCTGCCTGCCCAGGCTTGGGGACAGCTTTGGCCTTGATGGAATGCTCGTGGTAGGATGACCAACAAAGCAGGACAAACCGGTCATCACAGTTTGCACCCTCCTGTCCCAGGCAAATTGGATAGCTGGTCACCTTAGCTCAGGTGTTGCAAACCCAGGCTTCAGAATCCAGCCCCCTGATCTGGGATCCAAATCTCATCCCTCTCCTTGGAGCCCCACCCAGGCCTAAAGACCCTCCCCAGGCTGCCTGAACACTTTGGAGTCTGTGTGTCTAAAGTGTGGGAGGATGTTGCCCAGTTCCAGGTCCTGGGGACTCCTGCAGACAGGGAGGCCCAAGCCCTCCTTAGAGGACTGGCTCAGGCGACAGCCCAGCTCCGCATATTGAACAGGCACCGCCTGCGAGCCATGAATCAGCATCCCAGAGGCCTTTGGGCGGCACTGAAGCATTTTTGCAGCCAGACTGGCCTGCAGTCACCGGGGTGGCGGGTGGAGACAGAACAAGGAGCCCTGCAAGGAGCAGCCTCTGGGTGCAGCCGCAGGCCCCCGGCAGGGCTCCCAAGACACTTGCAGAATGGGCGGCTGCAGGAGGCATGGGGATTCTGGTTCCCGCTCCTGGCCACGTGACCTCCAGTGGAACCTTGGGCTTCTCCAGGCCTCAGTCTCCCTGGAACAATGCTGTCTAGCATCAGTGACCTCTAAGGCCCCTTCTAGTCTATTTAAGACCAGAATTCCAGATTCTCAATGACAGCTGGCTGAACCCTGGGCTTCTGGTTCCTGAATCTCAACTCTCAGCCTGCTACGCAGTAGGCGCCGAGAACAAAAAGATGGGTGGATGGGTGGATGAGGAGGGGAGTAGATGGAAGACATGACCAATGAGAGGGTGGAGGTACCTAGATACACGGAAGAGAATGCACGGACTGGAGAATGGATGGATGGAAGGACCGGAGCCAGTGGACTCCTTGGTGGCCAGCCTGAGTCCTGCCTGCCCCCACACGGGGAAGGCACCTCAACGGGTGGAGAATTCCCCTGACCTGCAGCCTGCCACGGGGCCCATCTATTTTGCTTCTCAGTTCCCAGTGCCTCACCTTCTCCAGCCTCGCCCTGGACTCCCTACTCCCCGCAGCCCACCTACTTCAGGCCATTCTGAGGGCTGGAGGACTTGGGGCATAAGTTAGCCCCACGTCCCATCGCTGCATTTCCCCTGCCCCACCCTGGGAGCCCCCTGTTCGCCCACAGGCCTCACACAGTGAGGCCCCCATTTGCCTCTCAGCACGGCATCTTCACGGCTCCGTGCCCTGCCCTGACCAGCCTGGCCATTTGCCACAAGCACTTCCCGGCCCGGCCCAGACGCCCTGCTGCTCCTTGGCCTCCCGCCCCAGCCCCAGACCACGCACCACACTTCATCACTTCCTTCTTGCTCCCCTCCGATCTCAGCTCAGTGACCCCTTCCTCCAGGAAGCCCACCTCCTCCCCAGCCCGAAGCAGGCCCCCACTGTGTGCTCTCAGGGCCCTGGACCTTCGTTTTCCAGCTTTTTACAGCGACGGGCGTGTGCCTGCGTAGTTAACATCTGTCCCCGAGCTGCACAGACCTCACCGCCTGGGCCTCTGTTGGTCTCCTTCCGCAATGGCTCCCCTGTACCTCACCTGGAGTCAGGAATGGGGTTTCAGGGCTCACTGAGTATTTATTGAATGAGTAAATGAACAAATGAACAGATGGAAGCATGGATGGACCGAAGCCAAACCTGGAGCCGGGCGGTGAAGGGCAAGAGGAAGCTGTTGGATGGGATGGCTGGGGCAGAGGCGGTGGCCTCTCAGAAGGCTGGGGAGGGGGCCCATGGGTGTCCGGGCGCAGGATGTTGTGCAATGAGCCCCTCCCCACCCTCCGGCCTGGGGCCTGCACACACCTGGTACATCCACAGGATGCAAGAGGGAGTGGGGAGGAGCCCCGAAGCTAGACAGGCCAGGGGGGTCAGCAGAACCCAAGGCCCCAGCAGCTCATCCCCAGGGAGACGGGAGGAGCCCGGGCAGAGCATGGTTCCTCGGGTGTGCTGCTGTGCAGAGCACAAACCTGTGAGCCCAGGCCCTGGGCTGTCGCATTTGCTGCTGTCCCCGGCACCTAGTGCAGCTTGCGGAAGTGCGTGCGGTTTTAGGAGAGGCAGATGCACCTTGTGCAGGTGACTGAGAGATCCTCTGCCACCTCTGCTCCCTGACACGGCACATCCTCCACCCGGTAGGACATTCTCAAAGCTGGTCACGTCCTCCTCACCTGAGAACCTGTGCTGGCATCTCGATGGGGTAAACCTCAAGGCCTCTGGGTGGTCCTAGGCCCCCAGCTGCCCTCTCTGTCTTAGCATAAGTGGCCCATGACGCGCTGTGCAGGTGTCCAGGGCACTGAAGGACACAGCAGCATGCCTGGCCTCTCCCACCAGATGCCAGCAGCACCCGCTCTCGGCCACAACAACCAAGCGTCCAGACACTGCCCGGTGTCTCCTGGGGGATGCGTTCATCCTTGGCTGCAGGAAGAGGGCAGCTGGGGCCTCTCTGTCCAGCACCCAGCGTGTCCCACCCCACCCAGTCTCACCTTTCCCAGCACAGGCTGTTAGTGCTGACCCTTCTTTGCAGCCCCTGTGCCGCACTGGTCCAGTCCCCCCAGGAAGCTTCTGGAGGGGCACTTCCAGTGGGAGCTCCTCGTGGCACCCCGGCTCCATCCACATCACCCAGTGGATCCTTGGATGCCCCCCAGTTAGGAACGCTATTTCATATTCTACAGATGAGAAAACTGAATGAGGAAAAATAAAAACTGGGTCATAGAAGTTCAGTGACTTAGCCAAGGCCACGCAGACTGGAAGCTCGGCCTCTGCCGGGACTGGTTGACTGTGTGCCTCGTGGGCCAAGGTGGGCCACGCAAAAGCCAAGGTATTTGGGCCCCAGAAAGTGAGCACCCCACCGGCTGGAACTCAGGAGCCTCTGGAGGTGACGGGCAATATGTGATCTTCCAGTCGATAGCCCTCACGTGCGTTAACCCTTGCTGGGGCTGGAAGCAAGGTTCTGCCATGACTACTGCGTCCTGACTGACCAGGTTCTACTGAATCCTCGGGCACAGCGGGCTGGGCATTTTGAAAGTCTGTGGTTATAGTACCATCCCTAGGAAATGTCCTCTGATATGAGGCAAGAGTCTAGTAGATGCTTTTCAAAGATAAATGCTCATTAGCTGGGCGTGGTGGCTCACGCCTGTAATCCCAGCACTCGGGAGGCTGAGGCAGGAGGATCGTTGCAAGTTCGAGACCAGCCGGGGCTACAAAGTGAGCTCAAGGCCAGCCTGAACTGCATAGCAAGACCTTATCTCAAAAGAAAAAAAAAAAAAAAAAAAGATAAATGCTCATTGAGTTCGAGAAGGAGGTTTCAAGTCAAGGATGCACTAGTCATGAATTACTGGGGAAAAACTACACATCGGAATAAACTGTCGAGAGATGCAGCAGGGCCCCTGGATAGTCAGTAATTCAGAGCTGTTCCCCAGCATGACACGGGATTTTAAAAATATTTCCTGGGATTGTTGTTTAAAGATTCTGTTAATGGCCAGGGGCCTTGTTGTAGAGCTGGAAGCTGTTAATGGGCCAGCTTGGGCGGGGCTCCGGGTGGAGGCCAAGGACAGGGCCACAGTTCTCAGGCATGTGGGTGAAGCTTGGCTTCCCAGCTGGACCCCCGGCTCACTCTCCTCAGTTACCCCTGGATGGTAAGTTAGGATTGTAGGGGCTGAAAGACCAGCCCCAGATCACACAGCTGGGAAACAGAGGCCAGGGCTGGATAAGGACCCGGGCTGGGAGGGGTAGGATTTCAATGACTCCACCTTGATTTTAGGCCCAGGGATTTCCTTCTCTGGGAGTCAGCTTCTACATCTGTAAAATGGGGGTCCATTTATTCACTCAGGTGACACCTACTTATGGAGCACTCATTAAAATCCAGTGTGGGCGATCTGGGATGTAGCTCAGAGGTACAGAGCTGGCCTAGTGTGCACAAAGCCTGGGTTGCATGTCTAGTGCTCCACGCATGTGCACACACAAATCAAATGAACAAGGCCACGTTTGGTGGTACACACCTGCAATCCCAGCACCCAGAAGGCTGAGGCAGGAAGATTGCTGTGAATTCAAGGATAGCCTGGGCTATGAATCACGTTCAAGGCCAGCCTGAACTGCACAGTGAAACCCTATCTCAAACAAACAAACAAATAAAATCAGATGAACAAATGTATCCCATGAGAAACAGTAATTTGGCAATAACAGGAAAATAAAGGAGAAAAGGGAGCAAATGGGAAGAAGGACATTTCAGTCTGGATAATCACAGACAGCCTCTCTGGGCAGTAACATTTCAGTAGAGACCTGAAAAAGAGAGAGAACTGAGAGGATTTCCAGAGGAAGAGGGCAGACAAGACACCAAGTGCAAAGGCCCTGGGGTAGGTTCTATGTGCCTGCAGGAATACAATGAGAGGCCGTTGCAGCTGGAGTGGAGTGATATGGAAAGAGACAGGTAGGAGGTGAGGTCAGAAGTGGTGTCCTGAAAGATCCTGTAGAAGTTTGGATTTTATTCTCAGAATGATAGAGAGTTATCAGGGTCTGGTTTACAGAGGGGGAACCAGTTATGTTTTTAAAAGACCCCTGGAAATTCTCCAGATTAGACAATCAGGGAAACTCCCAGAGCAGAGCCATGCACACAACATTTGAGTGCCTGCTTTTTTTAAAAAAAGATGAGGGTATGCATGGGCTTATATATGCAGCAAATCATGTACGCATCATGATGGAGGGGACCAAGAGAGGCACCCTGGCGACCCAGGATGGGGAGGGAGGGACACTTTTTCCATTCTGTGTTTTCTTGCACTTTGTGATTTTTGAGAGAGGGAGAGAGAGATAGAGAGACAAAGAGAGACAGAGAGAGAGACAGAGAGACACACACAGAGAGACAGAGAGAGGATTGTGTAGTTTAGGCTGGCCTGGGCTTATTTTGTACCCTGGGGTACCCTCAAACTCAGTGGTCCTCCTGCCTTAGCTTCCAGAGTGCTGGGATCACAGGCGTGTGCCACAACACCCAGCTGTCTTCTGAATTTTGAGTCATGCAAATTTGTTACCTATGCAAACATAAATAAATACTTTTTTCAGGAACAAAAGAAGAAAGAAAAAATGGAAAAGAAAGCCCTCTGGCTGCCATGTAAATGATGGCTTACAGACATGTGGTGGCTGGTTGGCTTGGGGTGCTCTGAGCTCCACTTAGAGACCAGCACTCGGGGGGCCTGGGGAGGGCGTGTGCCAAGCCCCATGCTACACAGCTAGGAAATGCAGCACAGGCTTGATGGTAACTCGAGCCTGTTGGGTTCCGCTCCCTTCTGTCTCACCAAGTGAGTTCAAGGCCAACTTGAGCTGCATAGTGAAACCATTTCAAAAAGACAAGAAGAAGAGGAAGAAGAAGGAGAAGGAGAAAAAGAAGAAGAAGGAGGAGGAGGAGGAGGAAGAGATGGAGAAGAAGAAGAAGAAGAAGAAGAAGAAGAAGAAGAAGAAGAAGAAGAAGAAGAAGAAGAAGAAGAAGAAGAAGAAGAAGAAGAAGGGCTGCTCCTGAGCTCCTTGAGTGCTCAGAAATATTTGCTGAGTGATAAAATCATCCATTCACTCATTCAGTCACTCAGCAAGTTTCCAGGTCCTCCTCTGCACCAGGTCCCGGATTCCTCTTTGAACATGAGAAAAGCCCAGCTGCATGGAGCTCCTGACCAGGAATCGTATGAATCCTGCAGCAGGAGGCCCCAGAGGGAATGGAGAGCCTGGAGGCCAAGGGAGCCCGGCCACCTCACTGCTGTCCCTTGCAGTCGCAGCTCAGCTAGCCATCCAGCCAGGGCAGGCCCCCTCACACACGAGCCACAGGGTTCACCTGGCTTCTGGAGATTTGGGGCCCCACACTTGCCCAGCTCTGGGCATCTAAGGCTTGTGAGGTTGAGGAAGAGGCCAGGACGCAGCTGAGATGTGAGTGCGGCTCCCTCCTCCCTGCGGGGCGCGGCTGTGCGCCTGGCTCAGGTGACACCTGCAGCTCAGCCACCACCTGCCTGGCCGGCCACCAGCTACAACAGTCCCAGAGTAGCGCGGCAGGCTGGCAGAGCCTCAGTTTACTGCTGGCTTTGGGAAGCCCCCAGAGAGGGCTCGGGAATGCTGCTGTCAGGCTACCAGAAGCATCTCCAATTTCTGCACTCCCGCCGCTTCTGGATCAGACACAGGCCAGCCTGGCTCCTACTGGACCCTGTCCCTGTACACTCAAGGGCCACCCCACCAACTGCCAGGCTTCCTGAGACTTTATGTCTCAGGAAATGCACGGTGGCGCCCTGTGCCCGAGAGGGCATCCTCGGCCAGCGTTGCCTCGGGCTGAGGTCTGCCCTACCACACCTGCCTTTTCTCCTGTTCTCCAGGCACCCATAATCTCCCCAGAGGAAGGCGAAACCTCTAAACTACCAGGAGCGGGAGCCTGCTGGGGGAGGAGAGAGCATCAGCTTCCCACCCTCAGGTCCACCGGGCAGCCCCTCTGCTCCCCAGCCTTGAATCTGCCTTCCTGTCTCCCGCAAAGGTATTCCTTCTGTCCTTCCCCAGGCGCCTGCCCCTCCGGGTCAGCCCCTACATCTTTACCTGAGGTACTGCAGTGGCCTCCAAGCGGATCTCGGCCACCCTGTCCGTCTTCTCCACTCAAAGGCTTCCATGGCTCTCTCAGGGGCCTGGGACTGGGTCTGGTGCCCTGACTGGCCATTTATGGTCCAGCTCTGCCTGTCTTTCCAAACCTCACCCTGACTGTCTCCCTGGATGAGTGGGAACCTGGGCTCTGTAGCTGCTGTGTGACCTTGGGCAAGTGACCTCATTTATCTGAGCCTCAATCTCTCACATAGAAAATTGAAATAGGTCTGCTGCAAGGGGATTAGGGTTTCAATAGCGTGATTCCAATGAATTCGAGCCTGTGGTTGTGAGCCACGCAGGTAGCTGGTGCTCAATAAATGTTCTTATTTATCACTGCTATTATAAAACAAGTAAAAACATCCCCCACTGTGCTGCGCTGTTCTGTGTGTCAGAACCTATGCAAGTTCTGTGATCACTCCCTTGGCAGGGAACTCCTATTGATCCTTCAGCACCCCTCTCAGGCAGCTCCCTGACAGGCCTGGTGTCAGGTTGCTCAGTTGGAATTTTTCTATTGACTTGATCTCCTGACTGGGCTCACAGAGCAGCAGCTGATAAATGACTAAACCAATCCAGCTAGGGAGGCCTGGGGTGTGAGAGGGAAGGAGAGAAAGGTGGAAAGAGCTGTGTGCAGCCAACACAGAACACAGCACTGGTCAGTGGATCATTTGGTTATTTGACAAATATATATTCTCTACTTGGAGCCACTGGCCGGCTTTCCAAATCACATTCAAGACCTCTATTCTGTGTGTGGCCCAGCAAGCCCCAGGAAGTCAGCCTCAGGTGACTCCCTCAACCTCAGGGCCCCGACCCCTCTGTGCACCGTATCTCTGTCCTCCCCGTGGCTCCCCAGCAAGCCTGGCTCCCCGAACGGCCTTCTGACCTTTTGGGCCGCCCTCAGAGTCTCCCCTGAGGCCTCTGTGCTGCAGTCTATCCAGGCCCTGCCCCGTTAGTCTCTCTCTTCGCTGTCACCAGCACCTTCCAGGAGGACACGTGGGGCGTGTGAGACCCGAGGGTGAGCACCACCCTCGCAGGGCTGTCAGTGCCCCACGGCACCCACTGCAGCAGGGGGCGGAGGCCTGGAAACCCGGCAGCCCTCGGGGAGCATCTAGCTCCTCCTGCCCTGTTGTAACTACAGTAATAAAAACAATAATTCCAGCAATAAACAGCGGCTCGCGCTTCCCACGAGCCAGGGCTGCCTGCGCTCTCCATGCTGCTGTCTTTAGTCCCCCCAACTTCAAGTCAGCCCTGGCTCCCAGAAGAGAAGCCCCAGTCCCAAAGGCTGGCTGCACAGCCAGGTGACCGAGAGGGCCAAGCCTGCACCGGGTTAGGCACAAGGAGCTCCACAGCAGTGTCAGGGCAGTGACCAGATCACACCAGGCCAGAGATCCACAGTTTTCACCTGGTAACTTAGACAGGTCACATACCTCTCTGGCCTCAGTCTCCTCATCTGTAAAACAAAGATAAACACCATCCCTCCATCAGATCCAGTGTCACAGGAGGGAGGGCTCCTGCTATAGTGGTGAGATGATTCAAGGGGTCCCCAGAGTGGACTCCATCAAAGTCCGTCCTGCCCAGGGCTGCTGCTCCTGTCCCAGAGGATCTGGGCCGGGTGGGAGCCAGGAACACCCTTCCCAAAGGGAGCACCCGGCGGCCACGGGGCAGGGCCCCCTGGAGGAGGAAGGCGACACTGGGGGAGGTTAGAGCCAGGTGTCCTGGTGTGTGGCAGCTGAGAGGAGGGGCCAGCATGCCCCAAAATGAGCCCTGAGCATTGGTGCCCTGAGTGCCCCAGCCCTTCTGACACCTGCTCCCCCTTGCCCCAGGGGCCCTGAGGGTGGGAATGGGGCGTCTCTGGCACCTCCCCTGGGCCATGCCAGCTTCCCTGTGCCCAGACAAAGCCTTTCCCCTGCCTCTGGGGAGGGGGCGGGTGGGTGAGGGAGCCACAAAGGGAGCCAGCAGGGCTGTGCCTGGGGCTCATGCCACCCCCTCCCAACCTGCCTGCAGCGCCCACATCCCCCTCCTGCCACTTGGCCGCTCGTCTGGGGCACCCGGCACCGTTGCTATGGCGGCAGCTCTAGGGAAGCTGCAGCTGGGTAATTATTGTGAACATCCATCCTGCCTCCTGCCCGTCGAGAGCGCCGGATAGCGAGCAGTCGGGGCCAGGACAGCCCCTCCTCAGCCACCAGTGGCCGCACCCAGCCTGGCACCATGCCCACCTGAGGTACGGACGGAGGACAGCCGGCAGGCAGCGGGCACGCAGGAAACCTGCTTTTGCCCTGCTTGCCTTGGCGACCCTTGGAGCTGACCAGCCAGCCTGGAACTTAGGCTCTCAGCTGTGACACACAGCGCTGCACATGACCGAGCCAGCGCTCCCAGCCCACAAAGCTTCTTGTCCTCTCCACCGGCAGTGGGATCCTGTGGGAGGGAAGGGGCTCTGGCCTCTCACCCGGGACCAGCCTCTAAGGAAGGAGTCCCCTGAGCCTGCTGTGGGCCCCACCAGCTTCTCAGTCCCAGAAGCTGGGGTCTAAATATAGCTCGGCCTGGCTATACACACGCCTGAGCACCCTGGTGGCCACACGAGGGCAGCAAGCAGAGTCCACTCCATGGCACCCTCTGTCCTTGCCAGGCACCCTGCTGGGCCCAGGGCACCCGCTGTGATACAGGCATGCCTCACCTTCCCAACACAGATAAGACTTGGGAACTTTAGGGGACCCAGACAGGGCACCCAGGAGGGGGAGGGTCTTAGGGAGGCTGGGCGGAGAACAGGGGCTGTTTTGGGGTGAAGGGAAGAGTGGAGTCCAGGTTGGGGGTGGCCAGAGGCACAGTCTCCTACGGTGAGGGAATGGGGTATATTCTCCTCCCTCCTCCAAGCTCCTGGGTGGCAGGGGCTGACCCCACAGGGCTCCCTGGGAGGGGCTGGGCAGGACAGGCCGGCTCAGACCTGGATGTCCAGGGATTCTGGACAGCAGTGAGGACATGGTGGGAGGCACGAGTGCATTAGGAAGGGTGGCAGGGGCATGAGGGACAGTGGGAGAGGGCACTGGACAAAGCTGGTCATGAGAGGCCGCCCAGGGTCCTGCATGTGAGTGCGGACCTGCCGACAGGAAGGGGTGGTGCACGTTGAAGGAAAGCCCAGCCTGCATGCCGCCAGACATCGCAGGCCCAAGGGGCAGCCATCTGTTCTGAGTGTAGATACAGAACAGTCAAGGCCCCGCATAGCCTTCTGGGTAGGGGCCATCTCTACCCTGATGGCCTTTGCAACTCACAATAGGCCTGAGGTTTCCACCTGCAAAGCTTTTCCCATCCGGCATCCTATGTGGCCCTGGCACTGGGCCCAGGAGACGTAAGTGGCCAGTGAAAAGGGAGGAAACTGAGGCTTAGAGAAGGCACCTGACTCGTCCAGGAAGGGAAAGGAGGCAAGGGGTCCCCATCAAGTGCTGGTTAAGCAGGAGGACTCTTGCGATCAGAATTTGGGGCTGCAGCTCAGCCCTGTCAGGGTAGATCCACTTCATGGGTCCCTTGATCTAAGGGTCCCCTCCTGTGGGTTCTGCTCTCTTTCTGAGGATAAAAGCCAGAGGGCAGAGGCAGGGGGCTCGAGCCAAACAGAAATGCCCTTTAAAATTCTCCTACTAAGCTTGGTGTGGTAGCACATGCCTGTAATCACAGCTCTCCAGAGGCTGAGGCAGGAGGATCCTTGGGTGTTCAAGACCAGCCTGGGCTACAAAGTGAGCTCAAGCCCAGACTGAATTGCATAGTGAGAGACTCTGTCTCAAAAAGACATTTAAAAAAAAAAAAAAAAAGAATTCTCCAACTCGACTACAAGTACTTCGGTCTTTCAGGTGGGAAAACTGAGGCTCTGGGAAGCCTCAAGTCCAAAGAGTCTGACATCTCCCAGTTCCTGGAGCATCTGAGACAGAGTGGGCAGGTCCCATCAGTTTTCGGAGCTCTCTTGGGTCCAGCTGGCCATGCAACTCATGGGGTTTTCAATGGGACCATAGCTATGGGGAGGAACTCTAGACTGCAAACTCAGGAGAGTTCTGAGCCAGCCCTGCAGTAGAAATGTCAGCCCCAGGCCGACAGGTCACTGGGTGAAAGCGATTGGGATGAAGGGCAATGAGGCGGGCAGCTCCAGTCATCTGCAGGGTTCTCGTGAGTGTAAGTGGCAATGGTGTGGCGGGCACCATGATGAGAGGATGAAGGTGAGACTCGCCAGAGAGTGCTTGGCGCACCCCGAGGCCTCAAGGCACACTCACCACAACTGTGTGTGTGTGTGTGTGTGTGTGTGTTCTTTCAATGCTGGGGATCAATCCCAGAGCTTCACTGGGCGTAGTGGTGCATCCCCACGATCTCAGCACTTGGGAGGACAAGGTAGGAAGTCCAAGTTCAAGACCAGCCTGCCTCAAACACAAAAACAAAAACGCAAGGCCTCACACAAGAAAAACAAATGATCTGCCGCTGCCATCTCCCAGCCCTAATTTTTATTATTGTTCTTTGTCCTTCTGCACCAGGGATCTCTCCTGAGCTGTTCTCACTATGTGCCCAGTGGGACATGGAGGGAGGCTCCATTACTACATCCAGTTTAGAGTCTAAGAAATAGTCAGAGACAAAAGGTCACCCGTGCAAGGTCATAGAGTTGGTAAACGGCACAGGCAGAGGCCACTGCACACCCCTGACCTTCAGTCTTGTACAGCCACTGCCTGTGACTAACCTGAGACCAAAATAAACACTCATAGTCACCCCGCATGAGTGACCGCCACGGGCCCCTGTGCACTCCATCCAGCACAGAGCGTCATGAAGGTCCACTGAGTGCCTGCCACGTCTCCCAGAGTGTCCACTCCCATCTCTACCCGGTACCCCACCAGCCTGGCTTTTCTCAGGAGGCTCAGACCAAGTGCCCTGAAACAGCCCTGGCATCACCTGTCCCCTTTGTCCCACGCCAGGAGGTCATCACGCTTCACTGTCATTTGTCAGTCCGTCCATCCATTCATCCATTCACCACCCACCCCTCCATCCCTCCTGGGGGCAAATCCCTAGCTGGTTACAGGGCTTTCAAGGCTCCCGGCCTGGTTGGGGCCATTTATCCCACGTACATCAGGGTGCCCCTGTCCTGGAGGTGTCGGGAAGGTGAGCCAGGTGTGTGAAGGACAGAGCCATGACCAACAGCTGCATTAGTGCTCAAGGTACCGCTGCCCATAGAGGACGATGAGCACAACGCTCAGCTGGGAGCTGCCCACCATGACCTCGGCAGCCACAGGGTGGACCTGGACTCCTGGTGTCCTAGTGACCCAGGGTTTGCTTCCAGTGGGATCGTAACCCCTGCAGCTTCCCTTCCACTGTGCCTCCCGCCTGGGGGCCTTCCCTCCCCCATCCCACACCCACACCCCACCTCCAGCTCCGCTATCTCAGGCTTCCCAGAGCAGGTGGCAGTGCTCCGTTCCCCTCACAGAAGTCTCTCTTGACTTCTGGGCCGGGCTGGGCTGCAGAGCCTGAGTTCGCATCCTGCTGCTCTCCTAGGAGCCCCAGCGGCTGCTTGCGGTGGGTAATTACGGCACCTGCTGGGGCGTGTGCCTCAGCGCCTGATGAAGAATGGGCCGTGATTACGGCCCTGTTTCCTATTTTACTGATGCCCCGGTGCTTTGTACCTCCCAAGCCCTCTGTCCTCGCTGCTCAGCCCCCTGCTGCCCGTGTGGCAGGAAGCCCAGTGCACAGGACCCCCCAGGGGCTCAGCCATCACCAAAGCACAATCTTCTCTTCCTGGAGAAGCTGCAGGATGGGCAGCCTCTGTAGCACTGAGGGGGAGGAATTGAAGGCTGGGGCTCCCGCCCCACCCCCGAATCAGCCTCAGTGGAGAGCACATCTCTCTCATTGGCAGAGAGGGAAGACGGTTGGAAAGTCAACCCAAGGGGGGACTGGAACTCAGGGTAAGAGCTGCTTAAGTCATCCTCACAGAGAGCAATCTGTCATTACCTACCATAGTTCAGCACTGTCCCTTTCATTGGCATCAGGGCTTAATACCTGTAGAAACTGCTCCAGCGAAAACTCAGGCCTTTCAAGACTATTTGTGAAAGAGAAACAAATGTTTATCACAAGGCACTGGGGTATGGCTCAGTGGCTGGCCTAGCATGTGTGAGACACTGCGTTTGAGTCCCAGGCCACATACAAGTAAACAAGGAAGCCAGGCATGGCGCCACATGCCTATCATCCCAGCACTCCGGAGGCTGAGCCAGGAAATCACTGCAAATTTGAAGCCAGCCTGGGCTACATAATAAGTTCAAGGCCAGCCTCATCTGTATAACAAGACACTGTCTCAAATCCCTCCCCACAAAAAATGTGAACAGTGGTCTGGGCAAAGAAATGGTGGCTGAGTTCAACCACCCATCAGTATGAAATACTGCACAGGCCAGGTGTGATAGCTGTGGTTACTGTCCTGGCTACTCAGGAGGCTGAGGCAGGAGGATCATTTGAGTCCAGCCCAAACAATTTGTAAGATGAATACCTTTGCAATGCGAGTTATTAAAAATGTGATGAGTGAAGCTAATTGTCCTTATTGTTTTTTTGGTACCAGGGATCAAACTCACAACATTTCACTTGCCAGGCCAGAGCTTATGCCACTGAGCTAAATCTCTGATGTTAATTGTCAGCTTTATTAAGGAGGATTGCTTTGTGCCCGCCCTCCACCTAGTGTAAAATAAAATCAAGTAATTCCAATCCTAAGGAAGAAAGAAAGAGTGAGCTAGAGATTTAGCTCAGGGGCAAAAGTGTCTGCCTGGCAAGTGTGAGGTCACAAGTTCAATCCCTGGTACAAAGAATAAAGAAAGGGAAAAAAAAGGGAAATACGGTTCCAACTACTAAATGAGTGGTTCTCTGTTCTGACACAGAAAAATGTCCACAGCTTGTTCGGTAAAAAGGCATTTTAAAGCAAGAAGCATGCAGGATGCTACCATTTATATAAGAAGCACACAGAATCACTACACGCCCAAGCCTCCCTGACACAGACTTAAGGCACAGATGTGTGTGTGTGATGGTAAAATGTATAGCTACGCACCAACTAACAACAATGGTTTGAAGGGAATGGGGGGTGGGAAATTACCTGGGTTTTTATTCCCTACATTTTATTGTTTGAGATTTTTTTTCCCGAAATACATATACGATGCTCAACATTAAAAAAGCAAACAGCCAGGCAACCATCAGGAGCTAGAGGCAGGTGAAGCCTAGAGCCAGCATTGTGGGGGTCAGGCCTGCTTGGTGGTCTCAGGCTGCGCTAGGAGCCTCTTCCTGTTTTTTTTTTTTTTTATTTTTTTTATCTTTTTGATACAGGGTCTCAATGTGCAGTTCAGGCTGGCCTTGAGCTCACGTCGTAGCCCCAGCTGGTCTGGAACTTGCAGCAATCCTCCTGCCTCAGCCTCCCAAGAGCTGCGATTACAGGCATGCACCACCATGTCCATGTAGGAGCCTCTTCCTAATTCAGCTGTTGGCATCTTTCCCTGTGGCTAGAGCCTGAGAGACCTGGACTGGGGGCAGAGCTGCGTGTGCAGGTCCCTGTGGGGCTGAGGTTTATGGAGTCTGCAGCACCCTGCAAAGTGGGCCACCTCCATCCCTCCAGGCCAGGCTGGACAGCCTCAGACCTACAGCCAGAGAAGTGAGTGAGGCCCTCCTGCCCCTGCCCCAGGTCTTTGGGTGGGATGTGGTGTGGCACCCACAGCTGTCTTCCCAGCTGGGTTTGTCCTTGAGCCCCTCAAACACTGCAATGGGGGAGGGGCGGGCCATCTGTGCCTCAGAACTCCCAGTGGAGAGGGGAGCCCGTGGAGAGGGAGCTGAAGGCCGTCTGTGGTGCACGTCCTGGCCACAAGAAAGAGCCAGGCCCCTCCCTGTTTGCAACTTTGCCCTTTTAGGGTTTTCCCCCCTCTTTTTGACCCTGAAGCTTAGCAAGTTTTCAACCAAACCCTGAAAATACAGTTAACATACTTCAAACCACACAAAAGGATAGATAGTGAAAACCACCCCCAGAGTCCAGGGTCCCTTCTCAAAGACTCCACGTGTGCTCTAGGGTGTGTGTGGCTTTGTGCATGTGCACTGTGTGTCTGACACTACTGGAAGCCACCTCAGAAAGGGCTGCAGACCAAGCCAGGAGCGGCTGCCCACACCTGTGACCCCAGCCGGGAGGCCGCAGCAGGAGGACCAAAACTTAGAGGCCAGCTTGGGCAACTTAGTGAGACCCCATCTCAAAGCAACAACAAAAACTGCTCTCGACCTTCCCTGTTCACTGAAAATGTGCATCTCACATCCTCTGTAGCAGTGTTTGGAAGCCGGCTCATTCTTCCACCTGGAATTCTGGGACACAGCAAAACCTCTGATATCTGGGCAGCTGAACGCAGAATTCTAAGTGCTCGGTCCCTTCCTTTCCCGTTTTCTCACCTCTCTGCTCTGCACAGCAGCCCTGGAGCACCTCGGGAAGGAACTGGAGACCACCTCAGTTCTTGCAAAGCAGGATGGTGGCCCATAAGGGAAACTGAGGTACAGAGGAGCAGTAGGAACTTTCTCCAGGACCTTGTGGCTGGTCAGTACCAGCCTGAGGGCCAAATAAAGTCCACCTGATGGTGACCCAACCAACTAAAGACAGTGACCACAGCTGCTGCTCTGCAAGTGTCTCCTCTGTGCTCCTCTTGACAGCCCAGCAGGGTGACAGGCCAACCTGGGCTGGATCTCAGCTGCAGACTTGGTCGTGTGATCATGGTGGTCACTTCCCTCTCAGCCTCTCATTCTGGGCCCACAGCAGATGTTCCCCAAATGATTGTTCAGTGAAAAGAGCAAATGAACAATCGAATGAATGAATGAGATGCTAACATTTATTATAGGTAACAGAGCTGAGGCAGCAGGGCAGGGGACTTCGCTAAGTGGCACAGGTGCTTGCCTGGCAAGCGCAAGGTCACAAGTTCGATCCTCAGTATCAAAAAAAAAAAAAAAAAAAAAAAGAAAGAAAGAAAGAAAAGCTGAAGCACAAAGAAATCAGACTCAGAGCCACAGCTTAGAAGTGGCAGGTTCTGAGGGCAGGGCCAGGGTTGGAACCTAGACAGGGTTTCCCCCCTTCTAAAACCATCAGCACCATGCTTTAGCACCTTGTGCCCTGGCCTGTCCTGGTCTCCAGCTCCAGCCTCTCCCTCCCAGCATGGCACCACTCCTGTCCACTCCCTGGGTACAGCCCGAAGTCAGAGCCCCAGCCTCTCCCACAAATTTGATTTCATTTGTTCCTTCATTTGCCCAGCTCTCCATTCCAACCGACATTTATTGACTCTGAAACAGGCCAGCTCGATCACTGGTGCTGGAATCACAGAGATGAACCCAGCCTGGCCTTGTCCTCAGAGCCAGAGAAAGCAGCCTGGGGGAGGCGCCTGCTGCCCAGAGATGGCAGCTCTGAGGGAGGGGATGGCCAGGCCCAAGGGCAGGGGTCAGCAACCCCAGCTGAGGGCTCTGCGGAGCTTCCCAGGGAGGGCTGTGCTGGAGTGCGGAACACGAGGGGGAGTCTCGGGGTGCAGCACCCTCACAAGGGGGTCTGACCAAGGGAGACAGCGGGAGTCCTGGAGAGGGAACCGGTAGCTCTTTCCAGCAGGTCCCAGGTGGCCTGGGATGGGGTCATGGGGCTCTGAGAAACCCATCCATCCCTGTGTTACCCAGAGAGCCCTGGGCTGAGCACAGGCTCCCAAAATCTCATGTCTAGGAATTCATCAGCAAAAAACCAAAATAATCAGCAAGGTAGACATGGAGTTACATACATGTGGAGAGTATTTATCACCTGTCATTTATTATTGCAAACAAGGAAAAATTTCAGTGCCCAGCCATGAGAAATAGCCACAATATTTATAGGCCCCAGAAATGCATCAATGTAATTTAAGCAAAACCCACCAAGACACAAGCTATTTTATGAGTCTAAGTTAGGAGATGCAGATCTGCATACACACATGGGACGAGAGTAAGAAGATATGTGTCAGTGTGGTTCTCTCAGGTAATGGACTAAACTTGGGACTGCATTTCCTTCTTAAAAATAATTTCCCAGCTGGATGTGGCGGTGCACTCCTGTAATCCCAGCACTCAGGAAGCTGAGGCAGGAGGACAGCTGCAAGTTTGAGGCCAGCCTGAGCTACAAAGTGAGTTCAAAGCCAGCCTGAACTGTTAAACCTTGTCTCAAAAAGACAAAACAATAAAAATAAAAATAAAATTTCCCTGCTGGACAGGGTGGAACCCACCTGTAATCCTGGATACTCAAATTGAGATAGGAGGATCACAAATTAAGTCCAACCTGGGCAATGTGGTGAGATCCTGTTTCAAACTAAACAGCACTGGGGATGTAGCTCAGTGGTAGAGCACTCGCCTTCCATGCACAAGGCCACCCCTAGCACCAGAAACAAAAAAATGTCCTGCTTTATTGATTTTGCAACAGCTGATTGGGCTCACTGTTTTATTTTCAGAGACTGGTCTCGAGCTGCCCCTGCCAGCCCAGCCGACCTTCCGCTGACTCACACAGGCTGACCCACTGCCCCGCGCTGTGGACCTTGTGTGCTGTGCTTTGACTTCCGCTGTCACTGTCTGGGTGCCCTTCCCCTCCTTTCCATCTGCTGAGATCCTGGAGCTCCAGAGCCCAGCTCCCTCCCTGGGCTGGAGCTGCTGGACCGAAGCATGAGCCCTACCTTTTTCCTCCTCCGGGGGCTTCAAGCAGGGACCTGGATTGATCTTTGACTTCTCTCCTCTCCAACATTTCATTTAGAAAACGTGTAAACCAGTAAAAAGTAAGACAAAGAGCAGGTTCCACTCGGATTCTACACGCTGTTCTCTTCTCTCCTCGCTCCGTCGTGTAACTGGACACTTGGCCATGACCAGGGACCCAGAGGTGCACAGTAGTCTCTGGAGCGCATAGGAGAAGGAGCAGGACACAGCACTGCACGCCCAGCCCCCAGCTGGCCCTGCAGCCCAGTGTGAGCCCCGGAGTCCAAGCAGCGCTCCCCCTGACCTGCTAGCCACAGTCGCCCAGCTGCTTGGGAACCATCTGCCCAGTCAGTGCGGCTCTTGTGCAGACACCCAGGGCCCCACTGTCCCTTCCTGCCTTGTCACGCACAGCCCTGGAAGACAGCCCTGCCCCTGCACTGGCCTGTGTCCCCGCCTACGCTGTCCTGCTTGGGCCCACGGCCTCCACCCTTCTGCTCCCCCAGCCTTTCCCTGCCACGTCCCCGCACAGGTCACATCCTCAGAGAAGCGGAGCCTCTCAGCACACAGGGCAGCCTGCTCTGGTGACCCACTCTTCCCTGCCCGCCCCAGACTGCCCTGACTTGGCAGGGGACACCATGAGTCTGGAACCCCTCTGTCTGGGCAAACAGACAAAACTGGTCGCCTGGCTTCTGTTGACTCTCAGGGGTGGGCAGGATGTGCTTGTGTTACTGCTAGGAGACAGCAGGCTGTGGACCATGGCACAGGGTTGGTCCGTGTCTGTGCCTCCTCACCCGGCCAGGCCAGGCCACAGCACAGGCCAGGGACAGAGTGCTGATGGCGTCCGGCTTCCTGGAGGAGTGAATGAATGAAGCAAAGAGAAAAATCATGAAAGAACAAATATTAACCTCACCTCCAGGGAATCTTTCCTCAAAGGCCACCTTCTTTGAGGGACTGCCCCAGCCTGCCCTGTCCCCCACACCCCGTCCTGCTTACCTGGTTCCCTAGCACTAATCACCAAGTGATATCCCAGAGGGGCCGTCCTTCCCTCCAGTGCAGAGGCATAGGGCAGGCACTTGGTCTGTTCTAAACTACCCCCTTATCCTCACCACGACAGACATGGAACCAGAGCCCCGTGAGGCAGCACAGCCCCCTGCGGAGGAGGGAGCACGCAAACTCCAAAGCAGCCCCACAGTCCAGCGGAGGACAGGAAAATCCTCCTCATCGGAAGTGTCAGAGCCTGGCAGGGGCCCTGTTTGTTTCCCATCCCCAACCTGGGGCACAATGACACAGGTGGACAGGTCAAAAGGCTTTTAAAGCCACCCTGCCTTGGAGGGCTAAGAAATGGCAAAAAAATGGGCTTCAACCAGGTCCCTGCAGGACACTGCAGCTCTACTGGCCTGATCTGGACATAGGTGATTGCAGTCACCATGAGGGTGTCAGGAGGTGACAGGCAGTGCCAGGTGTGCTCAGGGTGGGTGTGTCTCTCTGTTGACCCCACCTCAGCATTTTTTTTCTTTTTCTTCTCCAGTGCTAAGGTTAGGAACCAGGGGCCACACCCCCAGCCACTTTTAGACTATGCTTTGGTTTTGTTTTTGTAACCGGGTATCGAACTCATAACCTTGCACTTGCCAGGCAGGCACTTGTGCCACTGAGCTAAAGCCCCAGCCCAGCTATGGCTATTTAAACTGGGTATGGTGGTATATATCTATAATTCTAGTACTCTGGGAGGCTGAGGCAGGAGAATCTCAAGTTTAAACCCAGCTTGGGCAACTTGGCAACTTAGCAAGTCACTGTCTCAAAATAAAAAAGGGCTGGTGATACGACTGAGTGCACAAGCACTGGGTTTAAACCCCAGTACCCCCTACACACACACTCTGTGGCTAGTGAAATTATGATATGGTCATAGCACACAGGGCAGCTGCCCAGTCCCAAGTGACCTGAATGGCCATGCCTGAGTCGGAACAGGACTGTGGGTTCCAGAGGGCTCCTGAGGTCCGAGGCTGGGGCTGTGTGTGGCTGGCATACTTCCCCCCTTTCACTCCCCACCAAAGGCGGGGTCTCGGTGAGTCCACCTCACAGACAAACGGAAAGGTGGGTCCTGCGGGTCCTCCCTACCTGGCTCCCCAAGGCCCCACAACCAAGCAGTAGTGGGGAAGGATCTGCCTCCCTGCGGATAGATGCTCATTATTGACGTGGAAAGATTTTCACAATGTCTTATTAAATGAAAAAGCAGCACATAGGCCAACAGAGCATAATTTGGAGGAGAATCATTAAACAGTAAGAGTCATCCCCAGATGATAGGATTATAGGCCTTACAACTTTTTTTCTTTTTCCTTCTGCTTAGCTGCATTGTGTGTGTGTGTGTGTGTGTGTGTGTGTGTCAGGGGGTGTCCTGGAGATTGAATCCAAGGCCTCATGCATGCTAGGCAAGCATGGACCACTGAACTACACCCCCAGTCTTTCTAATTTTTTAAGTAGCACTTTTATTGAGATATAACTCACATACCTTATAATTCACCCATTTAAAGCATGTTATTCAGGGCTGGGTATAATGGTGCAAACCTGTAATTTCAGCACTCAGGAGGCTGAGACGGGAAAATTGCTGCAAGTTCAAGGCCAATATGGGCTACATAGAGAGGTTTTTTTTTTTTTTTTTTTTTGTCGTTTTCCTTTTTATCGGTACCGGGGATCGAACTCACGACTGCCTGCTTGCAAGGCAGGCGCTTATGCCACTGAGCTAAATCCCCAGCCCTCTACATAGAAAGTTTTACACCAGCCTTAACTACATATATTATTCAAGGGTTTCTAGCATATTTATATAATTATGCACGTATCACCATAATGCTACCATTTTTTAAAATTTGAGACAGAATGTGGCTATGCAGTGTAGGCCAGTTTGAACTCATTATACGGCACAGGCTGGGCTCAAACGTGCAGTGGTTTTCTTGCCTCAGCCTTCCAAATGCTGGGCCTACAGGTGTGTACCACCGAACCCTGCCTCCTAAAACATTTTAGGATATTTTTACTATCCCTCAAAGAACGCTGCCCTCTAGCCCGGTATGGTGGTGCACGCCTATAATTCTAGCACTTGGGAGGCTGAGGCAGGAGGATCATTCCAAGTTTGAGATCAGCCTGAGCTACAAAGTGAGCTCAAGGCCAGCCTGAACTGTGTAGGGCCTGTCTCAAAAAGACAAAAAGAAAAAAGAAAAGAAAAAGAAAAATCCTGCCCTCAGTCCCCATTTTTCCCAATGCCTCTCTCCAACCCTAGGCAGCCACTTCCTGTCTATTCTGGAGATTTCACAGAGATGGATTCATACAATATGTGGTCTTTGCAACTTCTTTCACTCAGCATAGTGTTTTTAAGTTTCATTCATAGTGCAGCATGGACGTTATTCTTCTTCTTTATAGTCAGTAATATTCCCCCTTATATCTATCAGTTCATCAATTCAAAAGCATCCAGGTCGTTTGTATTTGGGGGCTACTAGAAATAAGACTCCTAGTGATTGTGAGCTTTTGTAGGAACACGTTTCTCATTGCTTGCGTATCCCCAGGAGGGCAGTTACAGGGTCGCATCTCTGGCTTGGCCTTTTGAGGACCTGCCAGACTGGCTTCTGGGGTCTTGCTTCCTGTCACTGCTGCATGAGGGCTGCAAGTCCTCTACCCCTGTCAACACTTGGTGTCGTCCATCTCCATCTAGCTGTGCTCAGGTGTGTGAAGTGGTACCTAATTGTGGTTTGGATCTGCATTTCTCTGATGCTAACCATGGTGAACATATTTCATTTGCTGATTGGCCATTTATACATTTTCCTGGAGAAACTCCTATTCCAATCCCAAGCCCATTGTTAAGTTGGGTTATTTGTGTCTTTATTGTGAGGTTATTGGAAGTCAGGTCTGGCTCAGCTTATCTACCCTCCTTCCCTTGGACCCTGCACCCATGCAAGTGTGTGCCTGGCCCCCAGGGCTGCCTTGAAGCACCTGGAGTCTCATCCCTGCTCTGGGCAGGCGAGGCCAGTACAGCACCTGGAAAAGCTCGCACTGCAGGGCGTGGGGCCCAGTGTGCTCGGATGGATGGGCAAGCAATGCTCTATCACTAGCAATCAGGAAGCCAAAGGGGAAGAAACAGCACACAGCAAACAGACCCCCCAGTCTCAGCCCAAGGAGGAAACCGCCGAGGCCCTCCCTATTCCAGGAGGTGGAGATAAAGCTCGGAGGGGTGAGAGCCACCAGCAACTGCTCCTCACTCACATCCTGGGTGGTGTGACCTATCTGGCCTGTTTTCACACTACTGATTGTCGGTCCACTGAGAAGAGGGGATCAGCAGGAGCCTTGGAACCATGTCCGCAGGGGCCCATAGGGGAGATGGCTGCTCCTGGGACACGGCCCTGTGCCCATTCCCCTACGCTGGTCCCAGAAACTCACTGCTTCATCACTGTGGGAGCCTCTTGAGCACCTGGCCCAGTCTGGCATAGTGGTGCACACCTGTAATCCCAGCACTCAGGAAGTTGAGGCAGATTTTGAGTTCAAGGTCAGCCTGGGCTACATACTGAGACCTTGCCTCAAAAAAACCAAACACAAACACAGATGCACAAGGTGCAGAAGGTGTGTTCAGCTCTGGACTCTGATTACCTTGGTTCAAATCCCAGCCTACATTCTCCCTGCCATGTGACTGTCGGAGAGTTACTTCCCTTCTCTGAGCCCCAGTTCTCCCACAGTTCCATCACAGAACAATGGAGACCGCCAGGCTAAGGGTAAAGTGAGACCTCACGTGGCCTCTTGGCAGGACCAGATTGCCCCCAGAGGTAGGCAGGGCGTCCCTAGGCCCTAGATTCAGATAAGGTGGCTATTAAACCTCACATAGCTCAGGTGTAGAGCACTTGCCCAACAACATTGCCAGCACCAAAATTGAAATATTTAGTAATTAAATAAAATGAAACACAAAAGCTGGGTGTGGTGGTGCACGCCGGCAATCCCAGCACTCAGGGAGGCTGAGACAGAAGTAGCACCATGAGCTGAAGGCCAGCCTGGGATACCTAAGGGAGGTCAAAGATAGGCTGAGCTACATAATGAGACCTTGTATCCAAAAACAACAACAAAACCCTTAAAACATTAAAAATGAATAAAAACAAACCAGACACACCAACACAGAGGCTAGAGCATCTCTTGCACCCTTTAACTTTCCTCGGACCCAGAATTCCTTGTGCCCGGACCCCTCCAGCTATGCCGTGTGGAAGGTGAGACCCACAGGCTGCCCCAGGACAAGGTCAGGGGCGAGGGCGATGGCGTAGGGCGAGTGCAGCCTCTTAAAACCAGACACAACGACCCGGGCGTGGTGGCTCATGCCTGTAATCCCAGCACTCGGGAGGCTGAGGCAGGAGGATCGTTGTGCATTTGAGACCAGCCTGGCTACAAAGTGAGCTCAAGGCCAGCCTGAACTGCATAGCAAGATCCCCGTCTCAAAAAAAAAAAAAAAAAAAGAAAGAAAAAGAAAAAAAGAAAGAAAGAAAGAAAAGAGAGAGAGAGAGAGACCAGAGGCAAGGAGAGGTTCGGAACCCCCTGCGAGAGGTCCGGCCGCGTGTCTGTACTGTCCTCTCTCGTGCCTATTGGCGCCCAGTGCCCCTTTCTGGCCGATATCTACCCAGCCTCCTCCTGACAAAACTCCAGTGGTCAAGGTCATTCCTCGCCCAAGCCTGCTCTGCAGCTCACAGGCAAAACCGGCGACCGGGGGATCCGAGAGCCGGAGATGTGCTGAACGACCCCGCCCCTGGGGGCATCTCGCGGCCTCTGCACCCCGGCAGCACCAAGCCCTGCTGGGGGATCAAGAGGGTCAGCGCGGAGGCTCGCTCAGCCCCCCTTGCAGCCGCCTCCGCTCCCTCCCGCAGAGCACACAGAACACCCAGCGCGGCGTCAGGCCGGGAGGCAGCGTCTGCCAGCGAGAGCGAGCGAGCGAGCAGCCTGCTAGAGAAGGGTTGCCAGACAGGAGCTGCGGGGTGGAGCCCTGCAGCCTCAGGCAGCGGCCCAGCGTGAGTGAGAGGCTGCATGACCTCAGGACCCGGAAGAGTGGGGACAGTGCCACTTTGAGATGCCCTCTGCTATCTCCCTGTCAGCCTCTCAGCATTTCTGAGTCTCTTCAGCCAGATTCCTCTCCCCAACAGCCTCTTCTGAGGCCCCGCGAGGTTTAGAAAATGAGATCCATCAGTTAGCTGGTCGGTAGACAATGCTGTTTACTGAACACTTACTATGTATCCTGTGCTATGTAAGAAGTTCTGTGCCTGGGATAAGATCTCAGTTCATTCTGACAGTAACCTCAATTTTCAGATGATTCGGAGGCTCACAGGGGTGAATTAATACACTCTGAGAAAGCAGGGCTCTGCCCCTCAGGACTGCTCTCCCTCAGCGGGGCATAACCACCCACAAACACTGCGGACCAGGTGCATAGGCTCTTCTCATTACTGGCCAGGTGCTCCACTCCAGAGTCACAAGGCTGGGAGGTTACGCCCCAAATCGCTGGGCACACATTGCAGATAAAGAAACTGGCATCTGGTTTCCCAATCAACGTCCTGGAGAATCTGGCTGATTGTGCCCCTCCTAATCTAACTATCGCCTGCAGGGGCAGCTGATAAGTCAGTGCTCTAAGCCACAGCCCACCAGCCGGAGGAGACCCTGCCAAGAGGAAGCCCTCCTCAGGGACCCAGCCCGTGCTGGCATCTGGCCTGCTCCTGGTCTCTTTGTCTGTGCCCAGTGGTCACACCTGGCTGCTCCCGAGCCCGCCTCCTCCCAGCATCCAGCTCACAGGCCTGCAAACACTTCAGGGTCCTGACGCACTACCTGAGACGGGCACTCTGACATCTTGGAGTTCCTGGGTCGGCCACCAAAGCCCAGCAGCTGTGGGCAGGGCTCAGTCTCCACCCACCACCTCCCTTATGCCACTCCAGGAGCAGGCACTGGCCTGCAGGGAGGACCATGACCCCAGAGCCAGCCCCTCAGGGCCCTTCCGCTGCCTCTTGTTGCTTTCCAGCCCTCCGAGAAGCTGGCTGTCTTTCTATCCCTGGTGATTTGTCCAAGGCTGGTGGTGGTAGAAACCACTCTTGGGTCTGGCTGACTCCAGAACACAGGATGGAGGTCAGGGCCAAGGGCTCCTCAGCTTCCCTGCCAGGCCCCGGAGGCTGGTTCTTCAAGCTCTGTGCCTCAACTTCCTCACCTGCACCACCACAGAACACACTCACTGCATATTAGCTGTGTGGCCTCAAGTGAGTTCCTTAATGTGTCTCTGTTTACTGGGATTTAACACAAGGCGCTTGGTATCCGCGTGGCAAGGACCCGTGTGATAGCAAACACACTCCTGTGTCCTGGTTTCCTGGCAGGGGACACCAGAGGCCTGGGACTCTCTGACTGTCCACTGTCACTGTGGTCCAGCCAGGCTGCCTGTCTGCTTCAGAAAGGAGCAGGAGACACAGGTCCCAGGCACACAACAGGCTCTGGTTTCAGTCTTCACATTCAAAAGGAAAGGAAAGGAGGAAGGAGGGCACGAAGGCAGGAAGGAAGGCAGGAAAGAGGAAGGAAAGAAGTCCCAGGAGTGACCTGTGGGAGGGACATTGAGTGGCAGGGGACCCTAATTCACCTATGTCTTGTTTTGTCCCTTCAGAATTTTGTTGCATACCTGGGTGTGGGTGTGTATGCCTGTAATCCCAGCACCCAAGAGGCTGAGGCAGGAGAATGGCCACTAGCTCAAGGCCAGCCTCTACTACAGTGAGTTCAAGGCCGGCCTGAACTACATAGCAAGGCTTTATCTCAAAAAACAACAAAGGAAACAATTTTTTGCTGCACAGGTGTTAGAGCTTCAAAGCTGATTACCGAGCCATTGAACTGAGCGGCCCTCCTGACTTGGCCTCCCGCTGACCAGAGCCTCCTATTGCGGGCCTAGCCCAACCCCCACATACACAGGGGGGTGCTCATTTATCGCGTGCTTCCTGTCTTCCACAGGAAGCCGAGCAGTCTCTTCTACCAAGCACAGGTCTGCCACTGGCCAGGTGACAGAGAAGGGCCTCTGTCCCCCACTGTCTCACCTGTAGGTGGCCAGGCTGTCCCTGCCCCGGTCAGCTGGGGGAGCATAATGAACGCACAGATGCGTGGGAAGTGCTGGTCTGGTCCAGCCCAGGGGCTCCTCCTCCCTCCTGTCCTTTAAAAGGGCTCCTTAAAAGGGAGCAGCCAGAGCTGGGGGAGCAGCTGCAGGGTTAGGAGCCTGCAGTAGCTCAGCTCCCCACTGACACCCAGCAGGGGACTGGGAGAAGGACGTGCACTGCACCCCTTCCTCCAGTGACTGAGGCCCCCCAAGCATCCTGCCACCTCAAGGCTCACCCTAAACACCCCACGCCCCTTCCCGCCTTCATTCCCACCTCTGGGCCTTTGCTGCACTGTGTTCCCTCCTGCCAGGCCCTTCCTCAGTCTCCCAAACCCCCCCCCTCTGGAAGGGTCCCCAGTCCCTGTTCTTTCTCCCTCTTCTCTTTTATATTTTTCACAGTACTTACCATTGCCTGAAACCGCCTTTTTTTTTATTTTTTATTTTTTACAATAAGCTTTTTTAGGAATGGTTTTGAATTCACAGAAAAGTTTCGAAGACAGTGCCCAGGGCAGTTTTTCCTGATGTTGACCCACTCTGACCCGAGTACGTTTGTCAAAGCCAAGCAGTGAACATGCGTGTTACCATTAGCTACGCGGCAGGCTTTGCTCGGCTGGAACTGTAGCTTCCTCTCTGGGTTTGCTCTTTCTCAGCTGCCTCCAGCTCCAGAGGTGAACTGGAAATCCGGAGGTTTTCTCTCCCTCTCCCACCCCCACCTGGCAATAGACGCTGATTGGATGCGAGGAGGAGCGCGGAGGGAGCAGGCAGCCAATGAGGGCGAGAACTTCCTCTGCCAGGCGTGGCTCCAGTCACTGAGGACAACAACGTATAATGGACCTGCCGGTGGTGGGGAAACTGAGGCACGGTGCCCTGAGATCACACAGATGGCAGTGCCAGAGTGGATGGGTTCTAATGCACCCCCTGCGACGCACTGAGCCCCCACCCAGGGTCGCAGAGCAAATGCTGGTCTGCAGCTTCCTGGGGACAGCAGGTGGCTCGCCCTTCCGTGACCAGGACACTGAGGCCGCGGAGGGGCCCGATTCGCCCCCCGCACACAGTGCACGGGGCCCGGCGCCACGGCCTCCTGGCCCTGCCCAGAAGAGCTCACGGTGCCCCCACCCCCGGGCGCCGGCTTTGCCCGGCTTTGGAGCAGAGGCGGGACTGCGGGTCACCCCGCCCTGCGCCCGCGAGCAGCACCGGGAGCCGCCGGCTGGAGCCTGGGTGCAGCGGGAGAGAGGTCCCGGCAGCCCCCGAAGGGCAGGGCCACCGTGCGGCGTGGGCAGGGCCTCATCCCCACCCCGTCCGTCCCGAATGCCCCGGCCAGCCTGGCACGGACCCCCCCCCAGCAACCCCCGCCGGTACCCCGGGACGCCGGTCTCCCTGAGCTGCCGGGCGTGGCCCCCCGGGGCGCGTTCCGGGGCAGCACCAGGTAGGGCGCAGTCGGGGACCCCGCTGGCCGTGCAGCCTCCGCCCGGGAGCTGGGGTGGGGGCGCTCTGCGCGGCTAATTAAGCAGTGACTGTGATGAATCGGGCGAGGCTGCCGCTTGCTAATTAAAGGTGCGGAGTCGCCCTGGTGAGGAGGAGGCAGGACAAGCTCGGGAGCCCCCGCGGCCGGCGGGAGCTGGGCCAAAGCCGCCGCTGCGCGGTTCGCCTGCGGCCCGGCCCCTTCCCGCTGCCCTATCTCGCCCGCGCACCTTGCAGCTGCAGCGGGGCCCCACTTCCCCCAGTGTCTTCACCCACCCGAAAGCTCTCCGGGTCCAGGATGGTAGGGGGGTCTGGGGGAGGAGCTGAAGACCCTGCCCGCGCCCCAGGGCCCCAGGCCTGCCGGCCGTTATTTATTTATTTATTTATTTATTTATTTATTTATTGTCTTTTAAAGACACCGCACTGTGTAGTTCAGGCTGGCCTTGAGCTCACGTTGTAGCCCAGACTGGTCTCAATTCACAGCAATCCTCCTGCCTCAGCCTTCCAAGTGCTGGGGTTGCAGACATGTGCTGGCACCAGGCTGCAGAGGAAGCCTTTAAAGAGCCCTTCCCACCCTAGCTCTGCATCCCAATGCTGAGCCCAGGAGGCCAAACAAGATGGAGGCTTGGAACAAGACCCGAAGATAACCTTTGGGATCTTAGATCCGAACTCTGGGGTACCATGGGTATCACTCAAATTCTGACAATATTCGATGTCAGCCTTGAGCCTGTCACCCCCCAGATACCACATGCTGCATGTGTGAGATATATATATATATATATATATATATATATATATATATTGCCCTTAGTATCCAAGGTTTGTATTTATCTCTTTGTTTTGTCTTTTTGAGACAGGGTCTCACTATGCAGTTCAGGCTGGTCTCCAACTCATTTTGTATCCCAGGCTGGCCTTGAACCTGATCCTCCTGCCTCAGGCTCCCAAGCACTGGCATTACAGGAATGGGTCATTCCAGTCTTGGGAAGGGGTGATTGGAACACATGATCTCTGACCCTTGCTGGTTCTGAGATAGGGGACAAAAAGGTCCCACGCTGCTGGCCCCGCCCTTGGTGGGTTCCAGGCAGAGCAAGTCCCATGGCTGAGAGACAGGCTCTGTGCTCAGCACTAGGGCTTCAGTCCCAGCTGCCCACATGGGACTTAGTTATCCTGTCTCAGTTTCCCTAACTGCAAAACTGGCGATGGCAGTGCTGCCTACTTGAAAGTGTCACTGAGGGAGCACTGGTGTCCAGGAGATGGGGGGGGGGCTGGGGGGAGGGCTGGGGGGGGCTCAGCCAGGGTCCCATTCAGCTTCAATGCCCACCTTGTTATGGGAGTCGCAGGACTTGGCCAGTGTGGCCTCTGTTCCACCCAAGGACGACCTTGAGGGAAAGGCCCTGGCAGAGCCACTCAGGCTCACCAGCCACCGCAGGCTCTGCCTAACCAGGCAAGAGAAAGAGCTGCTGCTGGACACCTAGCGGCTGAGGTGACCTTGGGACTCCCTCTGCCTCTGAGGGGCCCCATGTGGAAAGGGAGTGAACACACACAAAGGTGTCCTCCATGGGGATGGGGCACCAGCACCCGCTGTGCAAAGGGTCAGGGTGAGGGTGCTGGTTTGTCCCAGAGCCAGACTTGCAAATTTTGAAGCACATTCTGATTTTACTTGGAGGTGAAGTCAGCACGAAGGGCATGGGGTGCTGACAGAGCCCGCTCTGGGGCTCTGGGAAGTTCCCGGTGGGCCCTGACGTCCTTGATGCTGCTTCTGTGGTTCCGGTTTCTGTCACTCCAGAGATCCAGGAAGCCAGACATTGTGGTTCAGAGACCACGCTGTCCACCAGTCCATCTACATGCACAAGGGCCGTGATGTCCCCTGCCAGGGACACCCACTGGGGTGACCACATCCTGCCACACGGCAGTTGCAGCCTACCGTGGCTGTTGGTCCTGGGGCTGAGGCTGAGGCCGCTGGCCTTGCAGTGAAACCTCCGTCCCTCTCTCCTCAGAGAGCAGGGCTCAGCCAGAGGAACGTGGAGAGGGGCTGGGTAGATGGAGCCACAAGGAAGCCTGCAGCTCCTGGAAAACCTGCCTTCTTCGCAGCGTCCCCAGGGGCCCTGCGTGCGAGCTGCGTCAAATACCGGTCTGCGGCGCCCTCTGGTGGCTACTCTGGGTAGTGCCGAAAGCCGAGGCCACTAGGGATTTAAGGGTGGGTGGAGTATTTATTGGTAGTTGGTAGATTTCAGAGTGTACCACTCTTCCCAGCGCACAGATGGGAAAACCCAAAGGTTTTCCACACCCAACTTCAAAGCCAGCCTGAACTGCATAGTGCACCCTGTCTCAAAAAGACAAAAAAAAAAAAAAAAAATCAAGCAATCAATTGAGCTCAGAACTCCATGTGCCCCAGTACCTTTCTGCTGGTTCTCAAGGCATCCAGCCCAGGGGAGGAAAGGCTGGGGGTCCTACAAGGGAGCTGAGAGCAGCTGAGCACACCCTACTTCTCCCCGGCCACAGGAGAGACAGGCCCTCATCTCTGCACCTGGGGTTACCATGTTGGCAAGGAATAGGCCTCCCTGTTTTCCTGTGTGGAAGTGAGGATGGAACTGGCCTGTCCTGCAGTAAGCACTAGAGAGGGCTTTCCTGCAGCCAGGGACCTGCATAACGGTGCAAGATTGGGTCTCTAACGTCAGGGTTCAGGATCAAGGAAAGATATCCACTTTCTATTCAGTACTAGAAGTGCCAGCCGGGCACTTAAGCAAGGAAATGTCGCCCAGCGTACAACCTCTATTTGCAGATGATACGATTTCTGGATATATAAAATGCTAAAGAATCCACTAGAAAAATTAGGACTAATAAATGAATTCAGCAAAGCTGCAGGATATAAAATCAATATAGAAAAAAATCAATTGAATTTCTTTTGCTTGCAATGAACACTTCAAAAGTGTAATTAAATAATCTCAGCATTTGGGAGGATGACACAGGAGGATCATAAATTTGAGGCCAGGCTGGACTATCTAAACATTCTATCTCAGGCTGGGGATTTAGCTCAATGGCATAAGTGCCTCAAGGTCATGAGTAAATAAATAAATAAGTAAACTATCAAACAAAAACAAAAACAATACATTAAGAAAATAATCCTGGGGCTGAGGATTTAGCTCAGCGGCATAAGCACCTGCCTTGCAAGCAGGTGGTCGTGAGTTTGATCCCTGGTTCCGATAAAAAGTTAAAAAGTTAAAAAAAAAAAAAAAAAAAAAAAGAAAATAATTCTGTAGGGCCAGAGATTTAGCTCAGCGGCTCAAGTGCCTGCCTGGCAAGCACAAGATTGTGAGTTTCAATCCCTGGTACCAAAAATAATAATAATAATAATTCCATATATACTAACATCAAAAAGAATGAAATGCTTAAGGATAAATATAACAAAGGAAGTATAAAATATACACCCTGGAATCTGAAAAACATTGCTAAAAAACTAAAGTTGATGGACAGGAATGTAGCTCAATAACAAATGCCTGCCTGGCAAGAACAAGGCCCTGACTTCCATTCCTAGTACCAAAAAAATTAAAGTTAACCTACAAAAATGAAAAGCATCACATATTCATGGACCTAAAGACCTAACTTTTTATTTATTTATTTATTTATTTTGATACCACGGATTGAACTCAGGAACTCAAGCTTAGTAGGCAAGTGTTTGAGCCACTGAGCTAAATCCTCTGTCCTATAACTTTGGTGTTTTTTTTTTTTCTTGTTTGTTTGTTTGTAAGAGGATCTCACTATGTAGTTCAGACTGGCCTTGATTTCCCAGAGAACCTCCTGTCTCAGGCTCTTGAGTGCTAGGATTACAAATATGTGCCACTATACTCGGACCTAATATTATTAAAATGGCAAAACTCCAATTAGCCTTCAGTTCAACATAAACCTCATTAACATTCCAACTTAGTACTTTTTTTTCTTTGGTGCTAAGGATCGAAGCCAGGGCTAGGATTCACTTGCCCAGTAAGTGTTTTACTGCTGAGTTTTAACCCCAAATCCAGAACCTGGTTCTTCACAGAAACTGACAAGTTGGTTCTAAACTTCATCTAGAAAGACAGGCACGGTGGTCACCTGTAACCCTAGCACTCAGCAGGCTGAGACAAGAGGATCAAGGATTCAGATCTAGCCTTGACTACATAGTGAGACACTAGCTAAAAAAAAAATTTAAATAAAATAGAATACAATACATATAAAATTTAAAATACTCAGAATGGCTAAAATAACCTTGGGAAAAATTAGTGTTGAAGATCCATACTTCCAATTTCAAAAATTTCTACAAAGCTAGAGAAATCAAGACAGTGTGGTATACAGGAGGGCAGAGATAGATATCAATGGAATAAATCAATCAATCTGAAGGTTTGTGGTCAACTGAGGCCACTGAGGCTGCCAATAAGGGTACCAAGACCACGCAGTAGGGAAAGGACAGTTTTTCAACAAGATGACCAGATACCCTCACACAAAGGAAGGAAGCTGGACCCCTACCTCACAAGAGGATCATTGTGAGTTTGAGACCAACCTGGTCTACAAAGTAAGCTCAAGGGCCAGCTGGACTGCACAGTGAGACCCTGTCTCAAAAAGACAAAAAAAAAAAAAGAGCTAAAAGAAAGTACAGGCCCAGTTATTGTGGTGCATGCTCATAATCCTAGCACTCTAGGAGGTTGAGGCAGGAGGACTAAAAATTGTAGCCCAGCCTGGACAACCTAGCAAGATCCTGTCTCAAGATAAAAGGTTACATATGTGTGATGTATGTGTGTATGCATTTTTCAGTTCTGCAAATTGAACCCAAGACTTTCACAGGGAGCTACATCCTCAGCCCTCTTTTTTATGTTTTTTAAGATACAAAAATTAGCTGGGAATTTAGTTCAGTGGCATAAGCGCCTGCCTGGCAAGCGCAAGGTCGTGAGTTCAATCTCTAGTACTGAAAACAAAACAAAACAAAAAAAAGATATAAAAATTTAAAAGGGCAGATGGAATAGCTCAGTATGAAAATTCTTGGTTCAATTCTTAGTACTGCTAAATAAAACAAACACAAATTGATGGGCTGGGGTGTAGCTCAGTAGTAGAAGGCCCCTGGGTTCAACTACCAGGAGCACCAAATATTTTTTTGTTCGTATTAAAATATTGCTTGTAAAGGACTTTTTTTTCATTGCTAGGAATTGAGTCAGGGTCCTGCGCATGATGTCCCAGACTCCATCCACCACTGAGCTGCATTCCCAGGGCTATAGTATTGTTCATAACAACATAAAGCCTGGAAATAAACTGGGTGTCCTGCCTCAGCCTCCCAGGTAGCTGGGATTATGTGTAGGCACACTCACCCTCCATCATTTTTAATGGCTCCATTGTTCCATTGCAGAGGTGGACATGACTGACCATTTCCCGGCTGATGGACACCGAGTTTATTTTCAGGCTTTTGCTGTTATGAACAAGGCAAGACTAGCAGTTCCAGGTCAGCCTTGATGATTTAGTGAGACCCTGTCTCAAACTAATTTTTTTTCATTATCAACATTGTCTTTTACTTAAAAGTTCATCTCTAGTTCAGTATGGAGTCAAAACAAATTTTTTAAAATGTATTTTTATTTTATTTTATTTTTTTGTCTTTTATGGGTACCAGGGATCGAACTCACGACTGCCTGCTTGCAAGGCACTTATGCCACCGAACTAAATCCCCAGCCCCCAAAACAAATTTTTAATTTATGTATTTATTCTTATTTTAAAGGAAACAAAACAATAAAATGAAACAAAACAGTGATAAGATGGTAGGAAGCCTACAATCCTTACTATACTGCATATTCTGTCCTCTAAGTAGTTGCCCAGCCCAATCCAAAAACGGGCACCTGAGATGAATACACACTTTTCTGATGAAGAAATACAAATAGCAAATAAATACATGAAAAATGTTCAACCTCACTGGTCATTCAAGACATGCAAATTAAAACAACACTGAATTCTACCTCACCCCAGAAAGAATGGCTAGTATTAAGAAATCAACCAATAACAAATGCTGGAGGGGCTGTGGGGACAAAAGGAACCCTTCTCCACTGTTGGTAGGAATGCAGACTGGTGCAACCACTGTGGAAATCAGTGTGGAGATTCCTCAAAAACTAGGACTGGAGGTCCCTTTCAACCCAGCTATTCCCCTTCTGGGTATCTTCCCAAAAGAATTAAAAACACCATACCACAGTGATATATGTGCACCCATGTTTATAGCAGCACAGTTTATATAATAGCCAGATCTTGGAAACAACCTAAATACCCATTGACTGAAGGATGGATAAAAAATATGTGATATTTCTATACAATGGAATACTACTTAGCCATAAAAATGAAAACTGGACACTTTTATAGGTAAATGGATGCACCTTGAGGACATACTCATTAGTAAAATAAATAACACACATATCAGAGGCTGGAGGTTTAGCTCAGCGGCATAAGCACCTGCCTTGCAAGCAGGCAGTCGTGAGTTTGATCCCCGGTACCGATAAAAAGGAAAAAGACAAAAAAAAAAAAAAAAAAAATAACACACATATGTAAACATTGTATTGCTTCATTAGTGTGACAAGCTGAAATTAAAAAAACACATGTATATGTATGGATATATATATATGTGTGTATATAAAAATAGTTAAGATAGTTAACTGTTCACTGAAGAAAAAGATTTGTGCTGCTGCTGTTCAGACAATTGAATGCAGATGTCTTGGGCTCTGGGTGAATGATTTGGGGATGACAATGTGCAATGTATGTACCATTGTTACCCCCTGATTGATGTGCCTTGAAATTTTATTGTAGTTTTTTCCTTTTTATGTCTGAATAAAATGGATTTGAAAAAAAAAAGAAAGAAACCAAAACCAAATCATATGCTTGCCAGTGCTCTGTTGGCAAGACTATTTTATCCGTGTGATAATGATACGTGTTTTTATGATAGGAATGAGATATATTGTTATACTGCGTATAAATGATCTCCAGAATATACTGTCAACCTTAAAGTGAAAAAAAATTGAAAAAAAAAGCATAAAATAACTAAATAAGTAGTTGCTCCGACTCCTGGCTTCAGGCTGGCTCACAGGCAGGGCTCAGTTTCCATGCTGGTTCTCCCCATTCCACACTCTCCAAAATAGAATTTTTTAAAGGCTGGGGAATGTCGTACAGTGGTAGAGCATTTTCCTGGCATGTTCAAAGCCCTTGTTTTGATCTCCAACACTAAAAGAAAAAAAAAGTAATAAAAAAATAAGCTCATTGAAGAGAAAGGTTTGTGCTAGTATCATTCAGAAAATTAAATGCAGATGTATTATACTCTGGGTAACTGATTTGAAGATAATGAGACTTAATATTACCATTGTTATTCCCTAATTATCATGTTTTGAAATTTTATTTTTCTCTCTTAAGAAAAAAAAGATAGGGGCTGGGGATTTAGCTCAGCGGCATAAGCACCTGCCTTGCAAGCAGGCGGTCATGAGTTCGATCCCTGGTACCGATAAAAATGAAAAAAAAGACAAAAAAGAAAAAAAAGTTACCTGGTTATGGTGGTCCATGCCTGTAATCCCAGCACAGTCTAGAAGCTGAGGCAAGAGGATCACCTTGAGTTTGAGGCCAGTTTGGGCTACACAGTGAGCACAAGGCCAGCCTGAAACACATAGTGAAAACCTGTCTCAAATAAAATAAAATGAAAAAGGTACATTTACAGTCTAGGGGTGCACACTTCAGTGATAACCATAAAGAAAGCGACTGTCTCAGAAGTTGGGGGCTGGGATGTGGCCCAGGTCACAGCTCTAGTTTAGCTGGGGTTGCGTGCCCAGTGCTGCACACAAGCTGAACAATGGTCAGGGGGCTGGACACAGAGAGCTGTGACTGAGTTGGGACACAGGGCTTCGAGGGCAGCTGGCCAAGTCCTGTATCCTCATCTGCTGGTTCCAAGGGTGTTTGCCCTACAATTATTTTACGTGTACTTTCTGTATGTCATATTTCACAATAAAAAAAGGTTGTTTTTTAAAAATTTTTTTTTCTCTTTTTGTTTTTTACCGGTACCAGGGATCAAACTCATGACTGCCTATTTGCAAGGCAGGTGCTTATGCCGCTGAGCTAAATCCCCAGCCCCCAATAAAAAAGGTTTTAAAATAAAGTATAATTGTTACAATTTTTTTGTCAGTTTTTTGACACAGGGTCTCACTATGCAGCCCAGGCTGGCAATACTCCTGCCTCAGCCTCCCAAGTGCTGGGACTACAGATATGTGCCACTACTCTTAGGTAGAAATATTCCATTAAGGGCCATGGATTTAGCTCAGTGGCATAAGTGCCTGCCTAGCAAATGAAAGGTCGTAAGTTCAATCCCCAGCACCCCCCAACAAAAAAGAAATGTTCCCTACATGTTTTTATGAGAGATAGGGATGCAGAGTGCTCTGGGTTTGTATTTTACTGAGTACTCCAATTTATTTTTCCCATAATAAACAAGAATTACTCTCACAGGCAGAAAGAAACCTACAGTGTTTTCGTAGGCCTCTCTGGGAGCTCCCATCCCAGGGCAAAGCTGCTGGCCACAGGGGTGGGAGACCCAGCGCACAGCCCGCCGGACCTGACCACAGCTGCAGCTGCAGCCCAGCCCCCACCTCGGCTGCCTGGTGCCTGGGGGCAGCCGGTGGCAGCTGCAGCAGCGCAGCCCTCCCCAGCCCCCTCCGGCAACGCTGGGAATGCATTTCTAGCTTGACGAAGGTCACCCTGCTGCCGCCTGCGCCACTGTCCTATCTGAGCAAGGAGAAGCCCTGGGCAGGAGGCCTGGGGCGTGAGGGACGTCCTCAACCTGGCTTTGCTTCTGCCAGCAAAAACCAACAAAGGAATCCTTCCTGCCCAACACAGAGAAGGCCGCACTGCGAACAGGCCAGGCGCGCAGGCCGGGTGGGGCTCATGGCTTCCCATTTCATCTTCCTGATGAGCTGCAGTAATGAGGGGGATCCCGGGCTCCGGGTGCAGATGGACAAATGGGGCCCCGGGTGCTGGCGGTGGAGACACCGGGGGCAGCTGCTGAGGGCCACAGTCAGGGTTAGGCTAGGCGACCTAAGCAGGCCTTCCCAGGAGCCCTGAGGGGCGAGTGGACATCCAGGGACACACCAGCAGGACAGGAGCAGGCTAGGGCCCATGCTCCTACCTGTTTTGGGATTTTTGTCTTTTTTAGACAGTTCACTATGCAGTTCAGGCTGGCCTTGAACTCACAGTGATCCTCCTGCCTCAGCCTCCTAAGGGCTGGGATTATAAGTGTGGGCCACCACACCCAGCCCACACTTCTACCTACATTTTAGAAGTGGTCTTGTATTAATATTATACATAGCTAGATTTACATACTTCCCTGAAGAAGCCTCACATTATTGGTATCAGTCTTTTGAGATTTCCCATACAAATAAATCATTATATCATAGGGGTGAACCATCCTCTGCCACCCACTAAAACTAACACTAAGACTAAGACTATCAACTAAGGTTATCAACTAAGGTTAATGATGTCTTCCATATGCCCTTGCCATACTGTATTAATATTAGTTAAGTGGCTCTGCTACTTTTAATCTTACTGGCTGATTATGATTTGACCCATGTTGTATCCACCTTGTGACTTTGCTGTATAAAACTTCCTTTGAGAAACTGGCTCATTGGTAACCCACTCAGGACCCCTCCTATCTCTTGGGACCTACTCCTATTCCTCAATAAATTTTCCTGGGTTTCTTGTTTGTTTATTTGAGACGAGTCTCACTATGTAGTCTAGGCTGGCCTTGAACTCCTTTGGATCAAACTCATGACCTTGTGCTTCCCAGGCAGGCACTTAGGCTACTGAGCTAACTCCTAAAGCCCTGGCCCTGAACTCATTCTGTAGCCAAACTGACCTCAAACTTGCAGTGATCCTCCTGCCTCAACCTCCCCAGTGCTGAGAGTGAATTTTCCTACTGTTCACCTCCACTGGTCCTTAGAATTCATTCTTTGACTTTGGGGAACATGAACTCGGCCTGTCCAACATCTAGCAGGTTGGGAGTGACATAGTTTTTCCCTATATCATCATAATCTGAGCAGGGTGGGTGACAGTGGCCACACAGTTCTGTCATCTCGCTTGGTGCTCTTAGCTGACCTGCAGGGCTTTAGCCCAATTTCATTTCCCTTAATTTAAAGCCTGGAAGCCATGCCTGTAATCCCAGCACTCTAGGAGGCTGAGGCAGGATTACAAATTCAAACCCAGCCTGGGCAATTCAGTAAGACCTTGTCTCAAAATCAAAAGAACACAAAGGGTTGGTAGTGCAGGTCAGTGAGAAGCCCTGGGTTCAATCCTCAGCTCCCTGCCCGCCACAAAGCCTGGAAGCCCAGGAAACAGTGACAGGAAGTGGAGCACCCGGCTCTATCCTGGGCAGCCTGCTGAAGGCTGCCTGGAGCCGAGCACCAGGGCGGCAGAGAACAGCACTGCAGAGGGGCCGGGCCACCTCCAGCTGGGCCCAGCTGCACTGTGTGCCCTTGGCGGCAGAAGGGGCACAGAGTGACAGCACAGGCAAGGTACCCGGGTCAGATGCCAGGGTCTTGGGGATCCCAACCCTCTGCTCCCTGCGTGGCCAGCCCCAGTCCAAGGCCATCCAAGCCCCTCATCAGCCGACACAGGGGACACCAGACACCAAGGAGGGCAAGTGACCTGTGGAGTCACATGGTTGGGAGTCTAAAGCTCCCCCATGGTCAGTTCTGGCCGTGAGGAAGGGAAGGAGGACGAGAACACACAAGCCCTCAGGGAGAGGGGGGCAAAGCAGAGAAACACTCCCAGTCCACCTCGCAGGACTTGATGCTCCTTCAGTTCACCTGGCCTCCATCATCTACGCACTGAGGACCCTCTCCCTGTGCCCATTGCTCTGCTGGCCACTGGGGGCTCCAAGATAAGCAGTGCTCATCTTTGTTCTCAGAGAACTCACAGCACAGGACAGAATGAAAAGGAAAATTGAAGCTCTTGTTTGGTTTTTTGAGACACTATGTAGTTGAGCCTGGACTTGAACTGATGGTGATCCTCCTGCCTCAGCCTGCCAGGTACTAGGATTAGAGGTGTAAACCACTATGCTGGTGACTGATTCCTGAAGTACTGGATATTGAATCCACTGAGCTTCATCCCAGCCCTTTTAAAATTCTTTTTTTTTTTTTTTTTAACTTTTTATCGGTACCGGGGATCGAACTCATGACTGCCTGCTTGCAAGTCAGGCGCTTATGCCGCTGAGCTAAATCCCCAGCCCTACCTTTTAAGATTCTGAGGCCATAGCTAGGCATGGTGTCATATGCCTGTGATCCCAGCACTAGGGAGGCTGAGACAGGAAGATTGCCCTAAATTGGATGCCAGCCTGGGCTACATAGTGAGTTCAAGGTCAACCTGCACTACACAGTGAGGCATTGTCTCAAAAAAATAAAAGTAAAAAAAGTGTGGGGGTGTGGATGCAAACGCTGTGGGTTCAGTCCCCTGTATATGGCAGAATCAATTTAGCAGGGTGAACAGAGGAACTAGAAGGGCTAAGTGAATTATTAATAGCCTATTAGCGAGTCATTAAATACTTTAAAGAAAATCTCACAGCTTCCAGGAGGGCTCAGGACAGTGCAGTGCAGGGAGAGCCCACCGGGTCACAGCGAGCTGCAGGCTGCACAGCGCAGGGCTGCGGGAACCGGAACCGGAACCGGAATCGGAACCGGATGGCTCTCATTTTCTCCTTTTCTACCTTCCTATAGTTTCCAGATTTTACAAGGAGTATGAATTGCTTTTATAATTAGACATAAAACAAAGGAGGCTAACTGGGGGCTGGGGCTGCGTCTGCGGCACTGCGGGCTGCTGGTCTCCGCTGACCCCAGCCCATCCTCCTAGCCAGCAGCCCAGCCTGGCCGACGCAGAGTCCAGGACAGCGGCAGGGAGGCCGGGTGCACTAGCCACCTCTGCGCGATGGGCCTGTGGAAGGTCACCGGTAGGCCATAAATTTCCTGGCTGGGATGCAGCCAGGATACACATTCCGTATCTACCGCACAAGAGAAGCCATCTTCTTTGTCCCTCCCTTTCTTCTTTCTTAGCGGGGTGAGGTGGGGGGGGGGCAGTGCGGGATCTTGCTGTCTGGCCCAGGTTGGGCTTACACCCACTATGTAGCCTTGACTTGAACTCACGGTCCTCCTGCCTCAGCCTCCTCAGTGCTGGGATTACAGGCGCCTGCCACACTGGCTGCCTATTTTTCCACACTGTGGGAACTGCTGAGCGCTGCAGAAGGCCTAGGAGAGAGCTCTGGCCCTCATCACTTGTGCTCTGACCGGACAGGCTCTCAGCATCTCCACCTGGAATGCTATTCTTGGGCTCCCGGGTCTCCTTTCTGGGCCTCTGACCTGAGCCCCCTGGGTTTCATCACTCTGGACATGAGGGCCTGAGGGCTCTGTTCCCTGCCTTAGAAAAGCCCTGAGTTAATCCTGAAGCAGGCTGGGGAAAGGACCACGGTAGGAGGCTGCCCAGCCCTGGGGGGATGGGGTGTAGGGGGATGCCTTTTCATGCCACCCCAGATGGAAGGAGGCCAGGCTTCCAGAGAAGGGGCTCCCTGCTCACCAGAGCTGCATGAGATGGGCAAGTCCCCAGGACCTCTCCTGCTTCCCAGGCTATTTCTGCAGCAGGCCACCTCCAACCCACCTGAACCCCAGTGGCTGCCCTTTGCACAGTGCTGGGGTCCCCCTCATCCAGATCCTGTGTAACTGGGGTTCTCAGAGAGGAAAGAGACCGAGGCAATGATTTAAGTCCTCCCTGAGTGTGACAGCCTGTGGGCCTGCGGATGTGGCTGCAGGCCAGGGCTGCTGTTCCAAGGCTCTTCTCCGTCTCTGCACAGGGTCCTGTTCCTGCTGCCCACACAGCCTGTCCTCTGTCCTCACCTCCCTAGGCACTGAGTGACGCCTCTCTGAGTGCAGAGCCACAAGGCCTGCTGAGCTATGGCAGCTGGGCACAGATGGACCCTGCCCTGCAAAGTCCAGGTTCACCTGGCCCCACTGGCCATAGTGGAGGGCCAGGCACACAGCCACCACTGCTTGGTGCTTGGCCCAGCTGCCAATTTAGTTCTTGTGACAAAACCTGGGGGAGACACCTGACTTCCCCAGTCACTGGGATTATAAATCCGTGCCACCATGTGTAGTTCATGTGGGGAATTCTAAAGTAGCCACAATAAAAAGTAAAAAGAAATAGTGACCTAATTTTAATAATGTCTCATGTAACCCAATATATCTAAAACATTATCACTAAGGGGCCAGGGATTTAGCTCAGTGGCACAAGCTCCTGCCTGGAAAACACAAGGTCCTGAGTTCAATGCCCAGTACCAAAAAATAAATAAAATAAAATATTCATTTCAATGAGATCATGTGTATCCCTTCTTTGTATTCTGGCTTAGCAATACAGTATATGCATTTTTATTTATTTATTTTTTCCCATACTGGGGATCAAATTTTCGACTTTGCATTTGCCAGGCAGGCGCTTATGCCACTAAGCTAAATCACCAGTCTTAAAAAAAGGGGGGGGGGGGCTGGGGATTTAGCTCAGCAGCATAAGTGCCTGCCTTGCAAGCAGGCAGTCGTGAGTTCGATCCCCAGTACTAATAAAAAAAGGAAAAAGACAAAAAAAGTGGGGGGGGGGTCCTGGGGATTTAACTCAGTGGCATAAGCACCTGCCTGGCAAGTGTGAGGTCATGAATTCGACCCCCAGTACCACAAAAAAAAAAAAAAAAGTAATTCCCAGCCTGTTTATTTTTACTTTTTTTTTTTTTTTTTTTTTTTTTTTTGGTGCCAGGGAGCGTTTGCCAAGCAGGCACTTACACCACTGAGCTAAACCTCCAGCCCAGCCTATTTATTTATTTATTTATTTATTTATTTATTTTTGTCTTTTTCCATTTTATTGGTACCAGGGATTGAACTCACGATTGCCTGCTTGCAAGGCAGGTGCTTATGCCGCTGAGCTAAATCCCCAGCCCCCCAGCCTATTTATTTTTAAAGCAGTGGCAAAGTAAAATACTTGACACCTAATGTAAACAGGAAAAGTTGTGTTTGACTCACAGTTTGTAGAGGTTTCAGCCCATAATCAACTGGCTCCAAGGCAGGGTGCATCACAGAGGAGAACAGTCCATGGCAGGCAAAAGCAACCAGGGACCTGAACAGTGTCTTTCTGCCCCTTTTATACTCTGTCTAGGCTATCAGAATTAGGGCAGTGCCAAACCATCAGTGAACTGATGTAGTAATCACCCACCCTCAATCCCAGCACTATACCATGAATCAGTGACACACTCTAGGTCTAGCCACCTCTGAAAAAGCCCCACCAATGACTGCATAAGGCTTTGGAGGGACATCTAGACACAAGCCATAAGACTGCCCTGCAGAGCAAGCTTGTGCTGAGTGAGTAAAGAGAAAAAAAGGGCAAGCACAAAAAAAAAAAAAAAAAAAAAAAGTACAAGCTGCGTCTGGGAAACAGTGTGGTCTGTTGTGGGAAGCTAGGATATTTTGCAGGTGTATTTTCAATGGACAGTACACTTTGACCTGCACTGGCCCTGTTTCCAGAGCTTAGCTGTCCCAGCTGCTGGTCTGAACAGCAAGGGACTGCAGTGTGGTGAGCAAGAGGGAGGAACTGTGAGATGAGCCCAGGGGTGCACAGGGGTCACCTTGGATTTTACTCCAAGATCTGTGAGAAGCCAAGGGTGGGTTAAGCAGGGGCGACTGCTGCTGCCCACTGCTGCCCCTAGAGGCCGATTCTGGCCGCTGCTGGGCTGCTCCGAGCACATAAAATTGGCCAAGTGAGGAGGAAGGTGGCTGGTGGGGGACAGGAGGACCGCACTACAGAGCTGCAGGGAACAGGAAGAGACTTGGGGCCACAGGCTTGCTTCCTTGTCTTCAACCAAAACTGCACCCAAACAACCCTGTCCCTGCAGCTGCCTTTCTTCCAGAAAAGATTTGTCATTACCATTTAACCAACCTCAAAGAACACAACTAGAAAAAAAATTTTTTTTGGTACCGGAAATTGAACCCAGGGCCTTGCACATGCCAGGCAGGTGCTGTACTGCTGAGCTACATCCCCAGCCCCCAAGGAGCAAATTTTTGCCAAAGGCCTAGAACTAAAATATCTGCTGTGTTTGTAGCTGAGAGAATCACTGTATTTCTGAGCAGAAAAGAAAAATCTTGAAGATTCTTAGCATCACACAGGGACTAGGTGGTTGCTGGGCCAGACTGTCTGGGTGTAAATCCCTGCTGCCCCTCTAACAAGCTGTGTGACCTCAGGTGAGGTCCTTAGTCCTTCTGGCCTTCTGTGTCCTCATCTGTACACAGAACACCATGGGACAGGATTTAGCTCAGTGGTGCAGCACCTGCCTGGCAAGCACAAGGTCCTGAGTTCCATTCCTGGTACCCCAAAAATAACACCAATAATCATCCAGTCATCTCTGTCACTGGGGGTGCTTGGGAAAGGCAAATGGCCCTCTACATGTAAATGTGTGTAAATGCACAGGCAGCCCTCCTTTGGGTTTGTTTGTTTGTTTTTGTATCGGGAACCAACCTCCTGACCTCATGGTTGCTAGGCAGACGCTATGCTGCTGAGCTACATCCCTGGCTCGTTTTATCTTGTTTTTGAGCTAGAGTCTAAGTCATTATATCACCCAGGCTGGACCCGAACTTGCAGCTTCATGTTGTTACTGTTATTAACACAAGAAAACACTGAGATCTAGGATAGGAAAGATTTGTCCAGTGTCACAGCAAATCTTAGGCACAGCAGGAAGCAGAATCTGAGTTTCTAACTCCTGCCTCTTCCACAGAGCTGACACTCAGTTGCACTGGCTGGCTGTCCTTTCACTGGATGCTCATCACCTTCTCACCGTGGCTGGGCACCTGGCCAGCAGCTTGGGGATGTCTCGAGGTGGCATGAGCCCCCTCTCTGCAGCTCGCCAGCAAGCAGAAGGAAGGCTCAGTGCACACCTGCATGGATGATCTCAGGGCAGCCTGAACAGCTGGCCTAGCCAGGTGGGAGCACATGCCTGTGATCTCAGCACTCTGGGAAAAAAATAAAAAAATAAAACGGGATATATGTGTGTGTGTGTGTGTGTGTGCCTGTGGATGTCACTCAGTGCAAAGGTCCTAGTACTACAAAAACAAATAGAAGAAGACAAAATAAATCTTAGCTGGCTGAGAACAGGAGACCGTGGTTGCCCCTGCTCTGCCTACTGTGCTCCGCAGTGCAGGCAGAGGGCTTCACCTTTCTGACCTCAGTGCCGCAGTGGCACTGGCCGGGTGGTGACTGGGGAGAAGGGGCCAACTGCCACTCAGTCTCCACCTAGCAGGCTGCAGGCAAACTGGACCACATACTCTAATCTTTCCATAGAATTTCTCATCATAATAAAGTTATGAGAGTCGCCAGACTCTCATTGTATCTTATAGCCCAGAAACATTTCCGGAGAAACTTTGAGGGATCTGCAAAGGGCTGAACATTATTATTCTGCCAAGGAAGACCTTTAAAACCAAACAACAAAAGGTATTGAAAATCTGGATATTAAAAAAACAAAAACAAAAAACTTTAAAAAAAGAAGGGGGTGAGGGCTGGGGATTTAGCTCAGTGGCATAAACACCTGCCTTGCAAGCAGGCGATCATGAGTTCGATCCCTGGTACCGATTTAAAAAAAAAAAAAGAAAACCTGGATATTCACCACTAAAAGAATGAAACTGGGGGGCCCGGGAAGCACAACACCTGCCTGGAAAGCACCAGGTTGTGAGCTCAATCCCCAGTACCAAAAAAAAAAAGAAAGAAAGAAAGAGACAGACAGAGAGAGAGAGAGAGAGGGAGGGAGAGAGGAAAGAAAGAAAGAAAGAAAGAAAGAAAGAAAGAAAGAAAGAAAGAAAGAAGAAAGAAAGAGAAACTGGGCCCTTAAACCACGTTGGGCAGGTAGACTCAGCAGGCCTGAGGGGGGCCTCCAAAAGAGCATGGATTGGGGCTGAGGATTTAGCTCAGCGGCATAAGTGCCTGCCCGCAAGCAGGCAGTCGTGAGTTGAATCCCCGGTACCGATAAAAAGGAAAAAGACAAAAAAAAAAAAAAAAAAAGAGCATGGATTACCAGTTAATTAAAGAAAGATGTTGAAAAAGAATAATAATTTTTAAAAAGGCCGCAGGGATGTAACTCAGTGGTAAAAGTGCCTGCCTGGCAAGTGACATCTTGAGTTCGATCCCCAGTACCACACCCCACCCCCTCAAAAAAAAAGAAAAAAGAAAGATGTCAGTGCATAATACCTAAGACTCAAAGTGGTTCCTCAGAGTGCAATGACATCTTAAGGTCACACCTTGTGCACATTCCAGGCCTCCTGGCCACTGAGCTCCAGAACCAGGCACACAGCATTCCTGGCTCCCATAGCCTACAGCCAGATGAAATCAGGGAAGGAAATGTTCCTTAAAGATTGCCCTGCCTTGGGCTGGGACCTGGTTTAGATTAAGAACTTATCTTTTGTAAGTTTCTTACATGATGAATTCCCCCGAGGAACTGCTGACCATCTAATAAGGACAGGAAAGACATTCTGCAATTCCTAAATAACTCCTGAGTGTTGATAAACATCGTAATCATCCCAGTTTCCCAGAACCCAAGAATAACTTCCAGGTGCAAAGAAATGTATCCAAACTCGCACTCAGCACAGCCATCTTTGCAGCATTGCCCATCTTCTTGCTTGAAGGCATAACTCTCTCCATCTGCTTTATAATAAATCCTTTCTATGTCTGCCCATGTGTCCTGACTGAAGTCTTTCATCAAGGGCCTGAAGAACAGAGGACAGAGAAAAGGAGGTTCAGTTCCTCACTTTTTCTTTTCTCTTTTTTTTTTTTTTTTTTTTGTCTTTTTCTTTTTTATCTGTACCAGGGATTGAACTCACGACTGCCTGCTTGCAAGGCAGGCACTTATGCCGCTGAGCTAAATCCCCAGCCCCAGTTCCTCACTTTTTCAAGACTTAACTTGTTGGTAACATGCATACAAAAAAAAAAAAATCAACCCCAAATGGATTGCAGACTTCAAAATAAGACTTAAAAACAGGGGCTGGGGATTTAGCTCAGCGGCATAAGCGCCTGCCTTGTAAGCAGGCAGTCGTGAGTTCAATCCCTGGTACTTATAAAAAGGAAAAAGACAAAAAAAAAAAAAAAAAAAAAAAAAAAGACTTAAAAACATAAAACACACAGAAGAGCTGGGAATTTAGCTCAGCAACACAAGCTGCTTGCCTGGCAAATGTAAGGCTGTGAGTTCAATCCCGGATATCAAAACAAAAACAACCACATACAGAAGGGGACTGGGGGTGTAGCTCAGTGTAGAGCATTTTAGTATGTGCAACACCCTGTGTTTGACCCCTTAAAAAAGTATGCTGTATTTGAATTTATTGGTTTGATACTCAGAGGTGGAGAAAAAGCACAATAGAGTAGACAGTTTTAATAAGAGCAGCAAAAATAAATAAATTAATTAAAAAATAAGGGCAGTAAAAAAGCAAGCCAAAAGCTGGGCATGGTGGCACACTCTTGTAATCCCAGCACTTGGGAGGCTGAAGGAGGAGAATTGTTTGCAAGTTCAAGAGCAGGCTGGCCTACAAAGTGAGCTCAAGGCCAGATGTAGCTGCACAGCAAGACCCGGTCTCAAGAAGACAAAAAATTAAAAAAGCAAATCAGAAAACATTCAGGACTGTACTTTAGAGCCAGCCACTAAGGGGCGCTTTTGGGCCAGGGGCCTGGTCAGTTTAGCCCAGAACCCCAGATTTCAGTGACAAAAACAATACCCAACCCTTCTCAGTGAATATCACAGATTCTTACTTCATCCCTTCCTCGAAGCTTTTATTAGTGACAATAACTAGGGGCTGGGGATTTAGCTCAGGGCATAAGCACCTGCCCTGCAAGTAGGCGGTCGTGAGTTTGACCCCCAGTACCGGAAAAAAAGAAAAAAAAAAAGCAGCACAATAATAGTGACAATAACTATAACTACATGTTTTGGGTCTTTTGGGTCCTTCTCCCAAACAACCCCTCTTCCAAGAAAGAAAAACAAAACCAACACCGTCCTGCCCAGGCACCCTGTGCCCTCCGTTCCCTGCTCTCAGCATCTCGGCTCAGTAGTGTTTGGAGCCGGGTTGCTACTGTGCCTTTCTTGCCCTCATGACAAACAGAGGCCAGAATCACTCTCGCTGTGCCCACGTGGGGATCAGGCTCTGCGAAGCCATGGCCAAAGCAGACATGTAGAGTTTAGAATGAACTAGATTAATCCCGCTGACGTGAACCTCCCAGAACCTAGGGCTTTGGTCTCTGCAAACCCCTGTGCTTCCTCTGCTGTCTGCCATGACCCAAGTCTCCAGCTGCTCCACGTTTTCTTTCCTGTCCTCTGTGACTCGGCCATTTTTCTCCTCCCTCACCTGGCTCTGTGTCTTCGGTTTGCCTCAGGCCCAGCCCTACTCCCTTGAGTTCCATTTCCTGCCACCCGGATCCCCTACCCACTCTGGGTCTCTACCTGAAGGCAGCTGGGCAAGGGTTTCTCACCTCTGTCAGGAAGGTGACAGGGCCAGCAGCCCCTCGTCCCCTGCGGAGCCCCTCCCTGCACGGAGAATCAGACCTGTAACTGAGACTAGCCCACATGGACCCCTCCTGCCCATCCCCACACAGGGTCACAGGCCTCTAACAGCACCTGGGGCCCAGGAGGCCTCCTTAGTCCGGGTGAGCACTGGTTTCCTGGTCTATTTTTGGTTTTGGTTTTTGGTTTCTTGAGGCAGGTCTTGCTACTTACGTACTTCAGGCTGGCTTTCCACTCACTCTGTAACCTAGGCTGGCCTTGAATTTTCATGGATCTTCCTGCCTCCTCTGCCTCTTGAGTGCTGGGATTACAGGGGTGCACTAGCACACCTGTTTCCTGCTGGTTTCCTGCTGAAAGGTGACTGAGGAGTTCCCCTTCACACTCCCAATCCCACCGGTGTGTGATTGCCACACCCTCCCCACACTCAAAGGGGCCTCCGGGCCTGCAGCACCTCTCTTGGGGCCTCAGTTTTCTAGTCTAGAGGGTCTTGTGACTCTTAGCTCAGGTATGATGGATATGCTTTGCTCATGGTACAGCAGGCTCTTCATGAAGAGCTTTCAAGGAATAAAAATAAAAAATAAAAACGTCTTTCCTTTTTTTTTTTTTTTGGTACTGGGGATCAAACTCAGTACCTCACACTTGCTAGGCAGGTGCTTATGCACTGAACTAAATCCTGGCCCCACCTCCAGGCTATTTACAATGGCAGCTAAGCGGAAACTTGAGGGGTATTATTGTTTTTGTTTTTGCTTTTTTCAGTACAGGGGCTGGAACCTCGCATCACCCCTACCTCCATGTTAAGTAAGTGCTTCTCCAGCCCCTTGCTAAGTTGCCCGGGCTGACCTAGAATTTTCAGTCCTCCTTCCTCAGCCTCTTGACTGGGATTACAGATGTGTGCAAGAACTAGGTTCTGAGCAAAAAAAAAAAAAAAAAAAAAAAAAAAAAAAGGAAGAAGGAAAAGGGGAAGAAAGAGAAGGAGAACACTGAGAAGGAAAAAGAGAGAGGAGAAGAGGAATCCTCCTCAAGGCCCGGAGGGGCCTTCCCTCCCCTCCTCTTTCTCCTCTCCTTTCTAAGCTTCCAGTCTCCTCACCCCACATGGGGGACAGGGAGACTTTTTAGTGACAGTGGTCTGCTCACAATGCTGTGTACTTTTTTTATTTTTCTTTTTTCTTTTTTTTTTTTTTTTTTTTTTTGTCTTTTTCCTTTTTATCGGTACCAGGGATCGAACTCACCACTGCCTGCTTGCAAGGCAGGCGCTTTATGCCGCTGAGCTAAATCCCCAGCCCCTATGCTGTGTACTTGAAGTCCTTCTGCCTTCCCCTCCTCTGGGAGCAGTGCCCAGGTGCTGGGTGAGGACTCTGGGGACCCAGGCTGGACGGCATCGCCACCTTTGTGGCAGCTTTTCTTGTATCCTCCACCTGGCTGCTCACAGCTGTGGCAGATGCCACGCCATCCATCCCCTACCTTCCCATCTGCCAAGCCTCTCCCAGCAGGTAACACCCAGGCTCTGGACGGGGCTTTTGGGCCAGGGCTCTGGGATCATTCCCTAGGACTGTCCGTGGGTTCCAGGAAGGTCAGGGCACAAGGCAGAAAGGCCTGTGGTGACGGTGATCATCATGGGGGCTCCTGTGAGACCCCTATTGCTCCCGGCTGGAGACCACGGTAGTAATGTGCTTCCCGTTGCCCCTCCAAAGCCCAAGGGAAGTCAGCATCGTCATGGGATTCTCTAGAGTCCCAAGCTCATTCATTCAACTTTTTTTTTCAGTGCTAAGGATGGAACCTAGAGGTGTTCTCTCACAGAGCTAGATGCTGAGTTCCTTTTAAAAGTTTTATTTTGAGACAAGGTCTTATCAAATTGCCCAGACAAAACCAGGCATGGTAGCACATGACTGTACTAGCACATAGGAGGCTGAGGTGGAAGGATTGCTGTGAATTCAAGGCCAGCCTGGGCTATAAAGTGAGTTCAAGGCCAGCCTGAATTGCATAGTGAAATCCTGTCTCAAACAAAACAAAACATGTTAAAAACAAACAAACAAACAAACAAAAAAATACATTGCCTAGACAGGACTCAAATTTGCAATCCTCCAGTCTCAGCCTACTGGGATTGTAGGCATATACTCATCTGCAACAAACACTTATTCAGAGCCAAGCTCTGGGTTAAAGAGAGAAAAACAATAAAAAAGATGATGTGGAAATACATGGTTTGTATATGACACCAAGTGCCACACAGCACAGTGGGTCACAAGAACAGGCAGAGACTAGCAGCAGGGCGGGCAAGGCCTCCAGAGAGCAAGCTGAGCTGAGACCTGGCTAAGCAAAAGGGCGTGACCTCAAGGAGAGGCCAGCCAGACACAGGCAAAAGGAGAAGCTGGGTCACGCAGGGCTGCCTAACAGATGGGGAAACGGAGACACAGAACCAGTTATTGCATATGGCTCTGTAGCCAGCTGGGTGTTGCCTTTCTGACTGCTGCAAACTTCAGGCCCTGCCCTAAGTTCAAATGTTCCTTAGTCACCGAGGCGTCCACCAGAGGGTGTCCCAGGGCAGGAGCTGCCTCATAGGCCCCAAGACCTGTGATGGATGTGGCTGGACCAGACCTAGACACCTTGGGCATGGAAGCCTGGTCCTGGCAGGAGTGCCGGCGCTGCCTAAGGCTGCATGGTCCTGGGTGCTCACGGGACCGGCAGGCTCAGGGCGGCTGCAGCCGAGCCTCCTGGGCGCCCACCGTGCTTTCTGGTCCTCACTGTCAGCTGTGCTGAGAGTACCGTGCAGCGCCTCACAGAGGGAGGTTCACCTCTAATTCGCATCCTTCTTGCTCAGACCACCCGGGCGCCAGCCTCAGGATGTTCCTGCACTGCACTGCAGGGGCTTCCGCCTGCCAGCTTGCCTATCTCCCTCGACAGCGCTGGGAGGAGAAAACCCACCCCAAAGCAGGGAGCTGGCAACCGCACATCAAGATGTTCTGTGAGCCTGGCCTGGGGAGATGCACAGAGGGCTCGGCTCGGCCTCCCCCAGGCTGCTTTACCAGCCCTCACAGAGAGGCCGAAACCACAGGTGCAGGATGTGGCGGGTGTGAATGGGAGAGGAAGCACATGGCCTGCAGCAGCGGTGACATCCCGCCCCCCCTGGTGTTACAGCCCTCCCACGGCGATGAGGGGAACCTGAGGCAGAGGAAGAGCAGTCTGACACCCCCTCTGACAACATCAAAACATCTTTCCCAAAATAATGAGTATAGCTGGGGTTCAGGTTACGCATGCCTGTGATCCCAGCACTCAATACAAGGAAGGCTGAGGCCAGTGAATCTGTGGGAGTTCAAGGCCAGCCTGGGTTACATAGTGGGATAGTCTTTAAAAAAACTCACAAAATAAATAATATTAATAATCAAAAAATTAGGGCTGGGGATTTAGCTCAGCGGCATTAAGTGCCAGCTTTGCAAGTGTGCGGTCGTGAGTTTGATCCTTGGTACTGATTTAAAAAAAACACCCAAAAAATTAAATTAAAATAATTTTTTTTCTGTCTTTTTTTTTGTCTTTCTTTTTTTTTTATCAGTACCTGGGATCAAACTCACGACCACACACTTGCAAGGCAGGCACTTAATGCCGCTGAGCTAAATCCCCAGCCCCCTTTTCTCTGTCTTTTTGAGACAGGGTCTCGCTATGCAGTTCGGCTGACCTTGAGCTCACTTTGTAGCCCAGGCTGAAATTTTAAAAAAATTTTTAAACTAAAAAATAAAATAATGGTTGCCAGGTGTGGAGCACATCAAAATTTCAGAGCCTTGGGATTCTAGGCCTAGAATTATCAGTCCTCCTGCCTCAGCTTCCGAGTGCTGAGGTACAGCTGGTACCAGCATGTCTATCAATACAAACTGCTTCTTAACCCTGTGGCAAGCATTTAATTAAAAGAGTTTCCATAGTATGGCGAGCTCTGTATGGCCCTGGCTGGCAGGAGCTGATGGCAGACATCTCGCAGACTGGTGGACCCCTTCCAGCTGCTCTCCCTCCCTAAGGCAAAAATGCGGGTTCTGGTCCTCAGAGATGCAGGTCCCCTGCCTGGGGCTTTGAACCTTCCCACACTGACAAGCTCTTCCATCGGTACAATTGATTTCTCCCATCCGGAGCAGGTGGGATGTTGGGGAGGTAGCCCCAGAGCCAATGCCTGATTGAGAAGGCAGAAATCTCCCTGCCTCTGCCTCCTGGTGTCCTTGGAGCACAGTCCTCTGCTCACAGGGAGTGGCCGCAGTGGCCTTGAGGAGGGTGGGGCCAGGAGCAGGGAAGGCTGCTGATGGGACCTGTGCCCTCCCCCACTGCCCACCCCGGACCAGCTAAGAAAAGCTCAGCGAGGGAAAAACCGCCGGCCGGGCAGCTGCTCCACCGCGCGCCCCAGGCCCTTCCTTCCCAGCCGGCTGCCGCGGGCAGATTAGCGCAGCTCCGGAAAAGCAGGCCCGAAGCTGCAGGGCTGCCGCTTAGTCAGCGCCCTACCTGTCAGGAAGGCATTCATAAAAGTGACACCTCCCCGGCCCCCGGCCCCAGCCGCGCAGCCGCCCTCCCTCCGCGGGCGCTCGGTGGATCCAGCGAGAGGAGCCAGCTTCTCCCCAGTGACTCCGTCCTGAGGACACGAGGGGGAGCCAAGCCGAGCAAGGGCGCCCTGCGCTCAGGAGCGGGCCGCGACCCGGGGTGGGGAGGGGGAACGTGTGTCCTAAAGGCTTTCACCTCCCGGACATCGGGCTGGACACAGCAAAGCTGGGACAGCCGGGCCAGTTCTCTACCAAGGAGAGCGGCCCACAGAGGGGAAGCGGCTTGCCCATCCCACGAGTCCCCCGGCCCAGGGGATGAAATGCAGGTTGCTGTCCGGACCAGAATCTAATTCCCAGGCGCACCCCTGCCTGTCTGGACCCCCCTGAGCTCAGGCCTCATCTAGCTCTTGCTCTCCTGCAGCTCCTCCAGCCTCTGGGTTACTCTGACACACAAAGCATGCACTGACCGCGGGGCCTTTGGATATATTCCTCCTGCTCTCCCCCAATGACTTACCAGATTGTAAGGCCAGGTCCCCCTTTCAGCTCCCTGACACCCATACAGCACCCCATTCCTGCCCACTGAGAGGTCCCATCCTAATTCGTACTAGTTCATTATGCACCCCTCCCTCACTGAACTCATGGCTTTGCACTGAGCTTACAGCCATAGTCCTGTTTTTTTTTTCTTTGTTTGATCCTAGTCCTTTTGTCATTTTTTTTTTTAATCAGTACTGGAGATCGAACTCAGGACCACGTTCTTGCAAGGCAGGTGCTTATGCCAGTGAGCTAAATCCCCAGCCCCCTTTCAGTTTTTTTGTTTTTTCCTTTTGTCATTTTGAGGCAGGGTTGCACTAAGTTTCAGCCTGTTATTTTTTTTTTTTTTGGGGGGGGGGTGGGCGGTCGAACTCATGATATGATACCTGCTGGGCAGGTCCTTTTGCCACTGAGCTAAACCCTCAGCCCTGTTCTGCCCAACCCTCAGCCCTGTTCTGCCCGGTTTTGAACTCACTTTGTAAGCTCAGGATGGTCTCCAACTCTTGGTGATCCTCCTGCCTCAGCTTCCTGAGTGCTGGGATTACAGGTGTGCACTACTGCGCTTGACCCTAGTCCTTTATTTTATTTTCTGGGTACTGGGGATCGAACTTTTTTTTATTTTAAAGAGAATGAGATAAAAAAAAAATCAGAGTAAAGCCAATCAAAACAAAGCAGTGAAAGTGGTACAGAACTTTGAAACAGGGTAATAGGAAATCAACAATGGCTACCATAATATATCTTGTTATCCTACTCCTTTATTTTTATATTTCTGCCTTGAGATAGAGCCGTGGGGACCAGAGATTTAGTTCAGTGGCATAAGTGCCTGCCTAAAAAATATGAGGTTGTGAGTTCAATCCCTGGTACCACCAAAGAGAGAGAGAGAGAGAGAGAGAGAGAGAGAGAGAGAGAGAGAGAGAGATAGGGCCCTGTCAGCCATCTGTGGTAGCATACACCCATACTCTCAGCACTTGGGAAGCTGAGGCAGGAAGACTGCCAGGAGCTTAAGGCCAGCTTGAGCTGTGCAGTGAGTTTAAGGTCAGCCTGAATTACAAAGCAAGACTCTGTCCAAAGAGAGAGAGACAGAGAGAGAGAGGGAGAAAGAGAGAGAGAGAGAGAGAAAGTGGGGACCTGGCTAAGTCCCTAAATTGCCATTCTCCTATCTCAGCCTCCCAGAGTGCTGGGTTTACAAATGTGCACCACCGTGCCGTGCCAGCTATGCGTACTGCTTTATCCAATACTGCTTTACTCACTCACCATCTGTCTCCCCAGGCACAGGAAATCCAGAAGGGTAGGCTGCATCACCGAGGCACCCCAGGACCTACCTCCATAATATCTGCTGCTTGAGTGACCAAATGACTTTCAGTGTAAACAACTAGAAGCCCTCTGGCTGCCACCCTGCTGTCCTCTGAGCTTGTTCCTGGTGAACGCAAATGAATAAAAGAGGCATTCTGATCACAGAAGCAGTGACCTTGGTGGTGTGGTCAGAGGGTCACAGGTGAGCTCACTGACAGCCAGGCCTGCTCCTGCAGGTGGTGCATTTTATAATGCACCCCATAAACAGCCATCATTTCTGTCATCTGTACCCTCAAGAGTGGCAGAGGTCCCCAGCACATGCCACTTTACAAGAAAGGTTTTGTGCTTCTGGGCAGCTTTGAATGAACATGTCCAAGCACTTACTGGGACCCCAATTCCATTTGAAGCCAAGGCACCTGGGCAAGGTGACGCATACCTGAAAGCCCAGCTACCTGGGAAGCTGAGGCAGGAGGATAGCAAAAGTTAGCCCAGCCTGGGAAACTCAATGAGACCCTGTCTCAAAAGAAAAAGTAAAATGGTTGGGGATGGAGCTCAGTGGTAGGGCTGCTGGATTCAACCTCCAGTGCTGCAAAACAAAACAAGCCAAACCATTGGTCCGTATGCTTGCTTTCTAGACTCTTCTAGTGGACTCTTCTCAAAGGACCTGGAAAAGAAGGCGAGCCTCAGGTCAAAGCCACCCCACTGCCATCCTAGCCTATCACTGAGGGCTGACTGAGCGCTCACAAGGGCTGCATCGGAGAGTCCTGTGTTGCCACCTCCACTCCCTCTGCAGCAGGGAAGCAGCCAGGAGGGCAGCTCGGAAGGCAGGTGAGCTCCTGCCCCCTCCTGCAGCACATCTGTCTGCCCGGAGATTTTTTTTTTTATCGGTACCGGGGATCAAACTCATGACTGCCTGCTTGCAAGGCAGGTGCTTATGCCACTGAGCTAAATCCCCAGCCCCCTTGCCCTGAGATTTGAGTCCGCAGAGACCCATGAAGGGCTCTGGCCTTTACTGACTCCTTGACCTCCTCCCCATTTATCCAGGACAAACAGCACCATACTGTTCCCTGCGAAAGCAGCCACTCTGCTGTGCCACCCTCCCCTTCCTGCTGCCTTCTATCTTGCTGGTGCCTCCTGGGCTAAATCGGGTGCACTTCTGCCTGGTCTCCTGGGTGTTCCGTGCTTCCTCCAGTGGGCATCTACCTCTCTGTGTCAAGGCTCTGTGACTCCAGCATCTTGGAGTACACATAGCCTGGCACACAGGGAAGCAAAAGAGTTCAGGACTAGGCTGTTCTCAGGTTACTTTGACCAGGACCAGAAGATTTCATAGGGGTCAAAGGGCATCAGGCAGGACTGAGAGGGGACCATGCAGTGCCAGCAGGAGTGGACCAGAAGGGCGCCACAGGAGCAGGAATCCAGGAGCAGACAGCTGGAAATCAGGAAGCAACAGACCCCTGCCTAGTAAGCTAAGACGCAGACGCTGTTGTGTAGGTCTTTGGGCAACCTATTGAACCTTTCTGTACAATGAAGATCACTATAAATATCACTCAGGGTTGCTAAAATCAGTAAGTTAATACACGTAAAGCCTTTAATGCAGATTTAGCATAAGGTATCATTCAGTTAATGTAAGCAACTGTTTTTTGGTTGTTTTATTTTATTTTTTTTTTGTCTTTTTCATTTTTACTGGTACCAGGGATCGAACTCACGACCACCTGCTTGCAAGGCAGGTGCTTATGCCGCTGAGCTAAATCCCCAGCCCCCTTTGGTTGTTTTAAACGAGGTTTCCCTACGCAGTTCAAGCTGGCCTTGAACTCATAGTCATCCTCCTGCCTTAGCCTCCCAAGTGTGCCACCATGGCCAGCACAGTTGTAATTATTACTCACAGCACTGAAAAGGCCCTTAGAGAGCATCTAAATTCCTGCATTATAGTTGGGGGAAGAGGAAAGTCTTGCCAGCACCTTTTGGTGGGGCCTTGCAACAAGGGTACCAACAGGGGTACCACCCACCAAGTCAACTGGATCCCCTGCAGGGCCCTAAGTGGAACAGGAGGGTGCTGCCTGGATCAGCTGAGGGGCTGGTGGGATTCCAGCTGGGGCTCCAGAGGACCTGGAACCTGACACACTCCCAATGCCTTGGCTCTGTTTCAGGCAAAATTGTCCAGCATATTTTAGGATCAGCAAAAACCCACAGTGCTTCTGGCTGAGCACTTTCGCTCTCCTGCTGAAGCCCAGGGGTATTTCCTAGGAAACTGAGCCCATCTGTTTCTGATTCATTTGTACTTAACTCATCACCAAGCTGTTTTGTAAGAGCCCTTTGATGTGAAAGCAGCCTTGTTCCCTAAGCCTCGCTAAGCCTTTATTTAGTCAACGGTAGGTAAAAGGCCTCCTCACCCTGGCCAGGACAGCTTCTTGACTCTGCAGATGTGAGTCAGAAGGAGGGAAAGTGGTCCTAACACCCACCTGTGGCCCCAGACCTGGCCTGGGCCAGTCAGGGCAAAGTGGACCACCCTGTTCTGACCCAGCCTGTGGGCCTTGGGTTCACAGTGAGGACCCCAACTGGGCGCTGGACCCCAGCGTCCCTCTGTACTTCCCATAGCTGTCCATACAGATTTGCGTGGGTATCTTAAACCTGACTTCAAGCTCCCGAAGGATAAAAGGCCAGGTTTCCTAACATTTCACACCCTGCAGTCATCCTGTGTGCACAATCACAGGGTGCACTGCTTCCCCAAAAATCTACAGGAAAGATCTCACAACTGTAAGGTCGACGGTGTTGAAGGAGCTGCTGACTGAATTGAGCCCGGGATGAAGAGGAGAAGCTGTCTTCCCGCCTCTGATGCAGAGCCCACGGCGCTCCATTAATTCCCCACACTCCTGCTTCATACACAGAGATGGGAAACCGGAAGAACCCCACAACTGAAGAGACTACACAAAACTCCGGCAACTAGTACCGTGCTTCTTATGATCTCTGGAGGCTGCACAGGGGCTTCGGTGGACAGCACTAATTTCAGGTGGATTTGCATGTTCACAACCCACCCACAAGCACCTCTGCAAGAGACAAGAGTCCTGACAGGGTTCTCACCCGGCTGGGCAGGTTCTGTTTATTCAGGACATATTTCGGAGTCTCTCAAAAGCAGGGCATGATGGAGACCAGTGATTCTCAAACTGAAACATGCATCAGAAATTACCTTCAAGTGCTGGATGTGGTGGCACACACTTGTAATCTCAGCACTCAGCACTTGGGAGGCTGAAGCAGGAGGATGGCTGCAAATTCCGGCCAGCCTGGGCTACAAAGTGAGGGGTTTGTTTTTCAGTATCGAGATCTAACTCATGACCTTGCGCTTGCTAGGCAGGTGCTTATGCCACTGAGCTAAATCCCCGGCCCTACAAAGTGAGTTTAAGGCCAGCCTGAACTACATATTAAAAGCCTGTCTCAAAAAAAAAAAAAAAAAAAAAAAAATCATTCAAGGGCTGGTAAAAATTAGTCACTAAAGTTGGGCATGGTTGTGCACACCTGTAGTCCCAGCATTCAGGTGTCTAAGGCAGGAGGATCTCAGCAAGTTCGAGGCCAGCTTATACTACATAGTGAGACTCTTAGTAACAAGAAAAAAATGCTGGGGGTTTAGCCCAGTGGTGTAAGTGCTTGCTTGGCAAACACGAGGACATGAGTTCAATCTCTGGTACACACACACACACACACACACACACAAAGAACAAAAACAAAAACAAGAAAAGATCAAACAGCTTTTATTTTATTTTTATTTTTTTTGGTGCCAGGGATGGAACTCATGACCTCGCGCTTGCCAGGCAGGCGCTTAAGCCACTGAGCTAAATCCCCAGCCCCAAACAGCTTTTAAAAAAAGACCAAAAAGTATCTTTTGTTTGTTTGTTTGTTTGGTACCAGGAATCAAACTCATGATCTTGCGCTTGCCAGGCAGGCACTTATGCCGCTGAGCTAAATTCCCACCCCCAAAAATATCTTTTAGGGCCAGGGATTTAGCTCAGTGGTGTAAGTGCCTGCCTGGCAAGCACGAGGTCAAGAATTCAATCTATGATACCAAAAAAAACAAAAACTATCTTTTAGGAAAATTTGATTGTTAGTTCTGTATTACTCAGGATCATACTCATGGGCTTTGCACTGAGCTATATTCCTGGCTCTTTATTTTTTTTTTTTTTAATCTTTTTATCTGTACCAGGGATCGAACTCACAACTGCCTGCTTGTAAGGCAGGTGCTTATGCTACTGAGCTAAATCCCCATCCCTTCCCTGCTCTTTATTTTGAGAGGGTTACACTTAGTTGCTAAACTGTGCAGGCTGGGTTCAAATTTGTCATCCTCCTGCTGTAGGCTCCCAGAGTGCTAGGTTTACTGGTGTTTGATAAGACGCCTGGCTACTTTTTCATCTTTTTGGGACAGGGTTTTGAAATGCAGTACAGGCTGGCCTGGAATTGGCAGTGATCCTCCTGCCTCAGACTCTCAAGTGCTGGGATTATGGGCTTGCACCACCATACCTGGCCTCTTTTATTTGCTTTTATGTGGATTTTTTATCGGTACCGGGGACTGAACTCACGATCACCTACTTGCAAGGCAGGTGCTTATGCTGCAGAGCTAAATCCCCAGCCCCTGGATTTTTTTTTTTTTTTTAAACCAGGAATTGAACTCAGGACCTTGTGCTTGCCAGGAAGGCACTTATGCCACTGAGTTTTATAGCCCATATTTAACTTTTTTCTTTTTTTGGTACCAGGTATTGAACTTACAACCTTCCACTTGCCAGGCAGGCACTTACAGCATTGAGCTAAATTCCTAGCCCTCCTGCCCATATTTTAAAGAGCAAAAAATAACAAAATTAGAGGGTAACAATTTTAAAACATTGCATAGTTATCTTTAAATTAGTAACTCAAAATATAAGCTATCTGCACTTAATTGTCCAAACAATACCAACACAAACCATTCTTTTCAGAGAACTGAGATAATTAGTATAACAATTTTAACTAATATACACATACACATTATCTTTCAGCTTCTCACACTAGGGAGACAATACAATGTTTACACATGTAAGTTTGATTTCACTTACCAGTATGGTCTCTAGTTGCATCCACTTATGTACAAAAGCCTTGAGTTGATCTTTCTTTATGGTTGAGTAGTACTCCGTGGTATAAAAAAAATACATCTTTTTTATCTCCATTCTTTGGTTGATGGCCATTTGTGTTATTTCTAAGATCTAGCTATTACAAATTGTGCTGCTCGGGGCTGGGGATTTAGCTCAGTGGCATAAGCGCCTGCCTTGCAAGCAGGCAGTTGTGAGTTCGATCCCTGATACCGATAAAAATGAGAAAGACCAAAACAAAAACAAAAACAAAAAATTGTGCTGCTATAAACACAAGTACATGTATATTGTACATATTGTATAATGTTTTTAATGCTTCTGGGAAGACAGGACGCCTGACAGAGCACTAGCTGAGTCAAATGTGATCTCCAATCTTAATTTTTTGAGGAACCTCCACACTGATTTCCACAGTGGTTGTACCAGTGTATCCTCCCTCCAATAGTGGACAAGGGTTCCTTTTTCCCCAAGCCCCTCAGTATTTCTTATTGGTTGATTGCTTGATGATAGCCATTCTTTCTGGAGTGAAACAGGATCTCAGTGTTGTTTTTTGTTTTTCTGGTACCAGGAATCAAAATCAGGACCTCAAAGTGCCAGGCAGGCACCTGTGCCACCGACCTATGTCCCTGGTCCCTCAATGTTGTTTTAATTTATATCTCTTGAATGACCAGTGATGTTGAACATTTTTTCATAAATTTATTTGCCATTTCTTCATCTGAGTAGATATTCATCTCAGATACCCACTGTTGGGTTGGGTCTTTAAATTTGGGGGGTCTAAAAAAATAAGATAAGAAAATAAATTGGGGGAGCTAATTTTTTTTTTTTTTTTTTTTTTTTTACTTTATATGTTCTCAATAGTAATCCTAAACCAGGTGTGGTGGTGCATGCCTGAGGTCCCAGCAGGAGGATCACTCCGAGTTCGAGGCCTACCTGGGCTACAAAAGTGAGTTTGAGGCCAGCCTGAACTGCATAGTGAAATCATCTTGAAAATGGATAGGGGTGGGGGACAGTAATCCCTTGTCTGAGGAACAGCTGTCAAACATTTTTTCCCATATTGTGGGTTGTCTCTTCATTCTGTTGGTGGTTTCTCTTGTAAAAGCTTTTTAATAAGATGAGATCCCAGTTGTTGATCCTTTGTGATAGTTTCTGTGTGATCAGGAATTTATTCATAAATTCTTTGCCTAAACCAATGTCTTCAAGAGTTTCACCTATTCTGTCTTTAAGGTGCCGAGTTTTTGGTTTTTTTTTTTTTTTTTTTTTTTTTTTTGTCTTTTTCCTTTTTATCGGTCGAACTCAGGACTGCCTGCTTGCAAGGCAGGCGCTTATGCCACTGAGCTAAATCCCCAGCCCCACGGTGCCAAGTTTTAATCCAGGGTCTCACACTTGTTAGGCCTGTGCTCTTCCCTGAGCTGTACCTCATCCCCTGAACACTTGGAAAGACCTTCCTGCACCCCAGCAGATGCCCTGTGTGAGGCAGCTGGCTGATCACAATGGGGAGCACTGGGCACTGGGCTGTTGGAGATTCTCCTTGTCACTGCCATTAAAAAAAATAGCAAAACTGAAAGGTGAATACACACACACACACACACACCCTCTTGCCTCCCCTCCCCCAGTCAGGACAGTCTTTTTCTCTTTAGGGAAAGAAGAAAAGTATTTCTGGTTTGTCTTTATTGGCCTGACCGTTACCATTCCATTGTGCTGGAGTGTGCACAACCATCTCTGTGTGTATGCATGTGTGTGTGTGTGTGTGTGTGTGAGAGAGAGAGAGAGAGAAACAGACAGACAGACAGACAGACAGAGATAGAGAGAGACAGAGAGAGAGATTGGGGACTTAACCCGGAGGTGTATAACCATTGAGCTGCATGCTTAGCCCTTTTTAAAGTTTTTATTTTGAGACAAAATCTTGCTAAATTTCCTGAGTTGGACTCAATGTTGGGATCCTCCTGCCTCAGCTTCTAGAGTAGCTTCCATTACAGGATTAATGCCAGCATCTCAGGACCTTTACCATTTTAATGAACATTATACTGTGAGAGAAACAGACAGAGAGACATAGACAGACAGAGACACACCAAGAGACACAGTCACAGAAAGAATATTCAAAGGCTCTATAAAAGGACAGTTGATATTGCTAAACAGAATAAGAATGAGTGAACCAATGCAAAGCTGAAGCTCAAATCCACCAGTGCTGCAACAAAATCCCTGCTGAACAGTGTGCAGGCCAGGGTCAATGTTCTCAGCCAACAGATTACACTTGTGACAAAATTCCAACACATGGCTCACCCCTGTAATCCCAGCACTCGGGAAGCTGACACAACAAAGCAGCTAGAGAAATTCCTGGGGTTCGTAACAGGCTCTGTACTGCAAAGGAAGTAAGGATCTAATTTACTCTTGCATGGAAAAGACAGATTTCCTATAATCCCAGCACTCGAGAGGCTGATGCAGGAGGATCACTGTTAAGTAGAGGCCAATAGGGGTTACATAGGGAGACTTTGTCTCAAAAAAACCCACTTGTAGCCTGGGGATGTAGCTTGGTGGGAGAGCACATGCACAAGGCCCTGTGTCTAGTGCCCAGAACTGCAAAACCAAGAAAGAAAACAACAAAGAATTTCAGTTATCTGTGTATAGTTTCTCACCCTTCCCCACTGGATCCAGAGCAGCCCTGACCCGTACGAGACACTCCCAGAATGACTGTGATCTTACTGCTCTTGGAGACGGGCCTTGGAAGGTGGCACCTCACTGTTCAGACCCATAGGGGTTAACACTGACCAACAATCAAAATGCCTTCCCCGGATGTAATCTGCCAGGGCCAGGCAGGCTTGATTAACATTAGCCTTCTTGATCCATCCACACAACAAAATATGCCTTAGCCATAGAGAGAGAGGTAGACACGTTCTCCAGCCTACATATTAGCAGTATGTGTGGTGTGCAGTCACTTGTGTAGCAAAATAAATGGTGTAAAAATAAAAATTCCAGCTCTCATGAGGCGCACACTTGTAATTCCAGATCTCATGAGGCTGAGGCGAGAGGATCCCTGAGTTCCAGGTCGCCCAAACTGCATGGCAAGGCCCTGTCTCAAAAATTAAGTAAATAAATAAACCTGCGCTTACAAGGAGGCTTTGGAAGGAGCCCTAAGGAGCTAAGCAACAGTTCTGTAGAGGACTGCAGCAGGGAAACTAAGTGGGAGATGGAACAGAAAGGATCTGTTATTTTTAATGTAATTTAATTTTTTTGTGGAACCTTACGCCACTGAGCTAAATCCCCAGCCCCCAGAAAGGGTCTTGCTGCTTCATTCTCATTACATTTTTTGTTTTTCTTTTGGTAGCAGTACTTGAGATTAAACCTGGGGCCTTTGGGCTGACCCAGCCCTTTTCATTTTTTAATTTTGATATAGGGTCTCAATAAACTGCCCAGGCGGAACTCAAATTTGTAATCATCCTCTTTTCTTTGGCGGGGGGTACCGGGGATCGAACTTACAACCTCGTGCTTGCAAGGTAGGCGCTTATGCCACTGAGCTAAAGCCGCAGCCCCTTATCTAAGGGTTTTATTTGCTCTTTTTGTGAGGACTGAACCCACAGTCTAGTGTGTGCTGGGTAAGTGCTCTCTGACTAAGCTACACCACCAGCCCTTTTTTTGGTCTAAGACAGGGTCTCATTATGTAGTTCAGGCTGGCCTGGAACTCATGTCGTAGCCCAGGCTGACATCGAATTCACAGTGATATTCCTGCCTCAGCCTCTTGAGTGCTGGACTTACAGGCATGCGCCACTAAACTGAAGCCCAGCCTTTTTTTTTCTTCTTGGTACCAGGGATCAAACTCGCAACCTTGCACTTTCCAGGCAGGTCCATATGCCACTGAGTTAAATCCCTGACCCATTTTTTTATACTGATAAATGCACATACTCCATGATCCAGCAATTACATATCTATATTTACCTTATTTATTACTATATGTACAAAATGATACACATTGCTCAAGATCAGTTGTAATAGTACTTATAAGAGAAAAATAATGGAAATAAATCAAGCACCCATCAGCAGGAAACTGGTTAAATAAATCATCCATTTGAAGATACAGGTGTGTTGATTACAGAGAATGAAGTAGCTCTCTATGCTCCCATCTGAAATGATTTCTCAGATAAGGGAGAAAAGTGAGGCGCAGGATGGCATGTGTATCATGCTTCAATTTGTGCAGGAAAAAAAAATCAATATGCATATATATGCGCAATACAGAAATAGCTTCAGGACACAAAATAAACTACTAACAGAGGCTGCCTCTGAGAGAGCAAAGGAGGTAACCAGGGAGAGGCACAGAGAGGAAAGCAACTTTATTTATTTATTTATTTTTATATATATTTTTTGTCTTTTTCGTTTTTATCAGTACCAGGGATCGAACTCACGATTGCCTGCTGGCAAGGCAGGTGCTTATGCCGCTGAGCTAAATCCCCAGCCCCGAGGAAAGCAACTTTACAATGGATCTTTCATGCTATGGGCACACATCATCCATCCAAAACAGCACAAAGTTCCGAGGACGGAGGGAGGAGCAGGAAGAAAAGCCACATAACAAACTGGGGACATTCACAGGTATGCCTTTATCATGATGCCTTTAATTCCAGTTTCCTGAGCTGCTCTTACAAATTCCAATTTTGGACCACAGACCATCCCACTGGAGACTCAGAACCTTTAACAAAACTAGGAAAATCTTTTTTTTTTTTTTGCGGTACTGGGGATGGAACTCATGACCTCATGCTTGCCAGGCAGACACTTATGCCACTGAGCTAAATCCCCAGCCCTTGAAAATCATTTTTTTGATATGAGGTCTCACATTATAGCCTAGGCTGGCCTCAAACTCACAGTGATTCTCCTGCTTCAGCTTTCTGAGTGCTGGGATCACAGGTAGATGCCACCACACCTGACCTTAGGAAGATACTTTTGAAGACAAGAGCAGTATTCTCTGGATGTAGATGCAGAAAGGTAGCAGGACTCATACTTTTTGTTCCATTTTCATGGTTCTGGGAGCGAACCTAGGGCCTTGGCATTAAGGTATATCCCCAGCTTTCCTTCCTTTTGTTTTTTGAGAATGGTCTCACTGAAATTGCCCAGTGCAGACTCAAATCTGCAGACCTCAGCCTCCCAGAGTGCTGGGCTCCCATACTTCTCTTTTTAGGGCCTTTTTTATTCACCATCTAATCAGCAGAGATGTTCAACTGGAAAAGAAACAAGCTACAACAGCCTCTAAAAGCTTGCCTCACTACAGTGTGACAGGACAAACCCAGAAGAATGGACAGCGATCTTTCCAGAGGGTACAAACATGCCTGTGCAGAGGCATCTCAGTAAAGCCTGACGGGCAAACACCACCACCGCCAAGGCGGAATGTGCGGGACTGGAGGGAGCCCCACAGCTCATCCCCACGCTCTTCCTCTCCCTCAGCCACAAGCCAGCTCTGTGTTTGGCAGGGAAGAGGTGGAGCACGTCATTTTGTATCATGGCACCGTTCGTTTGCTTTGGAACTTTTATTTTCACCGGTGAATCTGAGATGCAATAGCCTGTCCGAAAATCTAAAACCTCCTGGGAGGTAGGGGTGGTGGTTCCCTTAACAAGTTTACAGGGAAGTGGTGCAGGGCCCTTTAAGTACTTAATCCTGTTGTTTTTCAGAAACCTTTTGCACCTGGGCTCCCAAGAAGCTGGAGGACCTGCAGGAGGGGCCTCTGGGAGCTGCCTGGTGAAGGGCGCTGCGCGCACAGGATCAACTCAAGCACTCCATGCTGGCCCTAACCCGCTCCATCTCGTGCAGGAAACTGTAGAACTGAGGCAAGGTTAATTCTGGGGAAAGAAAATTCAGCTTCAGTTAGGTTTTCCAACTCCACAGAATCACCAAGGAAATTCTTTTTCACCCAAAGATTTTTTTCCTTCAGTGCTGAGATGGAACCCAGAGCCTCGTGCATGCTAGGCAAGCACTCTAAAACCGAGCTGCACCCCAGCCTGGGCTCTCTCTCTCTGTCTCTCTGTCTCTCTGTCTCTCTGTCTCTCTGTCTCTCTCTGTCTGTCTCTCTCTCTCTCTCTCTCTCTCTCTCTCTCTCTCTCTCTCTCTCTCGGTTTAGTGCATCTAAGCTGCCCTTAAGAACAGACCTGAGAGGGGCGGGGAATTTAGCTCAGCGGAATAAGCACCTGCCTTGCAAGCAGGCAGTTGTGAGTTCGATCCCTGGTACCGATAAAAATGAAAAAGACAAAAAAAAAAAAAAGAATAGCCCTGGGGGCTGGGGATTTAGCTCAGCGGCATAAGTGCCTGCTTTGCTAAGTGTATGGTTGTGAGTTCGATCCCTGGTACTGATTTAAAAAAAGGAAAAAAAAAAAAGAAGAATAGACTTGAGAGCCTTGAACATAGGAGGCTCTTCACTCCACAGAAGAGGTGGAGATGTGGCATTAAAATGGCACAACTCATAAAGAGATTGAAAATGACCAAGATATATTATACAATGTACCAGTTCCCTCCAAAGAACACCACCATTATATTACAAACATGCACCAGAAAGCTAAACTATTAAATAAAATGGCCTAACTCCATGGCATGGGGGATGGAAGGACATCGCTCAGGGTGTTCCGGGAGGCTTCTTCAGCAAGAACATCTTGTTTCTCAAGGAGCTTCAGTTCTAGCCATTCCTTTCCCATTCCCTTTTCCAAAAATCCTCCTCACCTGTGAGGTCACCAACCTGCTCATGGCTTAGTAATTTTTTTCCCTTTTTTTTTTGGTACCAGGAATTGAATTCAGGACCTGCCGTTTTCCAGGCAGGCACTTGTGCCACTGAGCTGTATTGCCGGTTTCCTTTGGCAGAGGACAGCTTGGTGGTGAACTTTTCTTGGAAGAAATGGTTCATAGTGCCCATAGCAGCCCAACCAACTGAAGAGAACACAGAAGTGGAAAAGCTCTAATGAAATTCTGACTCACCTATATACAAATTTTCAATTTGATTTCCTTTCTTAACCACCAACTTTAACTATTAAAGAAAGAAAAAAATTTAAATTAAAATAAGGACAACAGGACAAAGAAATTCTGAGAAACCTGACCACTTAGCCATCCCAGGCCCTCTGCCTGCTAAGCATGTGCTCCACCGCTGAGCCACACCCCAACCCCTCCGCTCAGCTTCTGACTTGAGAATCCACAGAAGGCCACCAAAATGTCCTGCAGTTTCTATGATTATAGGAACATCCAAGATTTTTTTTTTTTTTTTTGGTACCAAAGATCAAACTCACCACCTAGCACTTGCCAGGCAGGCGCTCATGCCACTGAGCAATCCCCAGCTTTTTTTTAAAAAAACAGTATCAAGGATAGAATCCTTGTACATCCTTGTATCACTGAGCTACATGGAAGCCTTTCTTATTTTGGGACAAGGTCTTGCTATATTGCCACGCTGGCATCAAACTTGCCACACTCTTGCCTAGGCCTCCCGTGTACCTGGGATTACAGGTATACACCACCATGATTGGCTAGATTTAAATTGTTTTGTTTTAGTAGTGGGAACTGAACCTAGGCCCTTTGCAGTCAGCTGTATCCACAGCTTGTTTTATTACTGTTGTTTTTTATTTTGAGACAGGGTCTCGTTAAATTGCCCAGACTAAACTTGAATCTTGCCTTAGCTACTTAAAGTACTAGGATTACAAGTATGCACACCACTACACCCGGCTCAGATTTAATATGTTTTTATCAAGTCAAAAGTCTTCCCATTTTCTTTTTTTTTTTTTTCTCTTTTTGTCTTTTTCTTTTTTATTGGTACCAGGGATTGAACTCATGACCACACACTTGCAAGGCAGGCGCTTATGCCGCTGAGCTAAATCCCCAGCCCCAGTCTTCCCATTTTCAAAGATTAAAGACTTACTTGTAAAAAAATACTTCCTACTTTCTCCAGTTCACTGCTCCCAGATGTTACTGTAACACAAAAGAGAAAAATATAAGTGAGAGTTGGGGATATAGCTCAGTGGCAAAGCACCTGCCTGGCAAGCACAAGGTAGTAAGTTTGATTCCCAGTACCAAAAATAAATAACAACAAGTGATTGGAGACTTCCCTGAGGACACTGATTTTTCAGGCTGTCTAGCAGGGAGATGTGCTCTTGGCTAAGTCAACCCGGGACAGATTGGCCAGGAATGGAAGCAGCTGCTAAACATGGACGGCGTTCACAAGGTGGCTGCAGGCCCCACCCTGTCTGTGTGAGACTCAGGACACATACCCCACTAAAGATTCCCCACTGAAGATCCCCAAAAGCTTCTGCAACTCAACCCACATAAGCCAAGTGAACCAGGACTACTTACCTCCAAACTTCCATTCCATATCGATCAGCTGGTTAATCATCAGGGTCTGACCTACCGCCCACTGAGCAAGGGCAGGAGTGTTCTGTTTCCACTAGAGCAAGTGCAAAAGCCAAAGTCACAACCATGCTGGAAAGTCCAACTCCCCAGGGGAGGGCTCAGCCTGCACACACACCCCCGCAGGTAGAGAGGGGAACACAGCAGCGCAAGACATACAAACATTGCCTTTCACTCCAAGATTTTACCTACGTTGGAACAAAAACTGTATGGATTTACACTACGTCAAGTCAGAGGGAAAGGATCACCGATGCACTATACAGTTCTGGTTAGAATCTATATGTGTCATTCATATGAAACCAAATGGCATGATGCATTGCCGAGTTTGCCTTGGTTGGCATTTTCCATTTGCTTTTTCTTGTGATATAAAAGATAAGGATTTTAACCTTGAGCTGGGCATGGTGTCACAAGCCTGTAATCTCAGCACTTAGGAGGCTGAGGCAGGAGGATCGCTGCAAATTCAAGACCAGCCTAGGTTACAAAGTGAGCTCAAAGCCAGCCTGAACTGCATAGTGAGAACCTGTCTCTAAAACAACAACAACAACAAAAAGACTTAAAAGGAATTATACTTTCAAAAAGAACAAGAAGTACTATACCTTTTCAGAAAAGTAAGTGGCTTTCTCCTCGCTAAGACCTGAAAGGGAACAGGAGGATCATGAACACAGTGAAGAGCCGCAGTGGCCCTCTTCTCTACAGCCCTGGCCATCACCTACCCAGGGTTATGAAATCTGCCCGCACCTGCTCTACGGAGAGACTCTTCTTCAGGGCACCTGCAAAGAGGCAAATCACTGAGTCATCTGGCAGTAAGTGTTGACAGGCACAACCTCTGCCAGACAGGACAGGAGCATCACAAGCTGGGGAGAAACTGTGCCTCCAAAACCAGGTTTGCTTCTGTGAAACTGAGCTGTCTCCCAACACGCACGAGACAATTCAATGTGTGGCCACTTGTTGAATTTGGTCTCTTACATTCTAATTAAAATTTAAAAGTCCAGTCGTCAGTTGCACCAGCTGTTTCAGATGCTCCGACAGCCACACAGGCGGTTTCCACCCATGCTGAAGTCCCTGGTGCCGTCCTGGGAAACCAGCAGAACACCGAGACGGGCACAACAGTCGGCTGCTACAATTCATGAGCCACATCCGAGGTGCAGTCCTGTCTCCCCATCTCCCCTTGGGGACCTGGTAACATTTCCCCCCCAGGGACAGCTTTGTTCTGCCTCTAGGCTTCCACTCCTGAAAGCAAAGCACTACCAGCAATCTAGGCTTCTCTGTCTCTGTCTCTGTCTCTCTCCCTCTCTCTCTCTCTGTCTCTCTCTCTGTCTCTCTCTGTCTCTCTCTGTCTCTCTCTCTCTCTCTCTCTCTCTCTCTCTCTCTCTCTCTCTCTCTCTCTGTCTCTCTCTCTCTCTCAATATATATATACATTTTTTTTGGTACCAGGGATCAAACTCACAACCTCACACTGGTCAAGCAGGTGTTTATGCCACTGAGCTTAATCTCTGACCTCAACATTTACAGCTGAAGTCACACCTGGAGTCACAATTTAGCATCCATTTTAACCTTTTCTGCTTCACAATTACCAGATGATTAAGGACTAAGAAGGTGTCTACCACCATCAAGGGAGAGGCCTAAAATGAACCTATACTCTACGCCCAATCAAAAGAAACAGACTGGCAGAATGGATCAAGAAGCAAGATCCAACAATATGCTGCATACCAGAAACACATTTAATTAAAAAAGAAATGCACACTCTTAAAAGTCAAAGGATGGAAAATAATACTACATACGACTGATTAAGAGAGACGAAGAAAGTCACTACAACCTTGTAAAGAGAACAATCAAACAGGAAGAGATAACAGTCATAAATACCCATGCACAAAATACTAGCACACCCAACTATATAAAACAAATATTAGCCAAGTGGCCGTGTATGTCTGTAATCCCAGCACTCAGGAGACTGAGGCAGGAGGATTATTGCAAGTTCAAGACCATCCTGGGCTACAAAGTGAGGCCAGCTTGAACTACATAGCAAGACTCTGTCTCAAAAAGACCAAAAAAAAAAAGATATAAAAAATCAAATAAGCATGAATACAATTGTAATGGGGGACCTCAATACCACTGTCACAAATGTATTAACCAAACTCCGCCACCACCACAAAAAAATCAACAAAGAAATATCAGAACTGGGCCAAACGTTTTTTTGTTTTTGGTACTAGGAATCAAACTTACAACCTCATGCTTGCCAGGCAGGGTCTTACACCACTGAATTAAATTCCTGGACCACGCCATATGAACAAATGGACTGAGTAGATATTTTCAGATGTTCCACACTACAACATCTGTTATAGTCAGGGTTGGCAAGGGAACAGATTTAATAGAGGATATGTAATTTATTTTTCTTTCTTTTTTCTCCTTTTCTCAGGATATATAATTTATAGGATTATTTTACAATATTCACTCCAAATGTCAAATGCAGAGGTGTGCAAGAGATCTGTTCAGACTGGGGATATAGGTCAGCAGTACAGTGCCTGCTCAGCAAGAGTAAAGTCTTGAGTTTGATTCCTGGGACCAAAAAAAGAGAGATCTGTCCATATACTAGAGACCCAAAGAATCCAGCTGAGGGCTTGGATGCCACAGCGATGCTCTGCATGAGTTGAGCTAAAGATCCAGAGCCCACAGTCACGTTCTCCACAAGTCCAGCTAGAGGTCTAGAGCCCAACAATGTCTTCTGCAAGTCTGTATCAAAGATCTATAGACTGGGCATGGTGGCACATGCCCATAATCCCAGAACTCAGAAGAATGAGGCAGGAGGACTGCTATGAATTTGACACCAGCCTGAACTACACAGTGAAACCCAGTCTCAAAAATATGAGAAAAAAAAAAAAAAAAAAAAAAAAAAAAGGACATGCACTGGGGAGACCCAAAGGTCAGTGGTGGCGCATACCTATAACCCCAGCACTCAGGAGGCTGAGGCAGGAGGATCTCTGAGAGTCTGAGACCAGTCTGGGCTACAAAGTGAGCTCAAGGCCAGCCTAAACTGCATAGTGAAACTCTGTCTCAAAAAGACAAAAACACCCAAGGTCAGTGGTAGAAGCTAGAAAGCCCCAGCAGGGTGACAGGTTTGTGCCACCAGGTTGAGGGATGTGCCCTGGAGCCAGGAAGTAACACTTGAAGTAAGGACCAGAGCTCCTGAAAGGGAACAGCAACTATGCAGCAACAGCAAGGACCCAAGCCCCTCCAACAACAAGAACAGCTAAAGAGTCCATATTGGAAAACCAGCGCGACAAGCTTCTCCAATCACTGCACGCCATCTTCCCCTCCAGTTCTTCTTTTATGCTGTTGGTATAATCCTCCAGAGGTTCTTTCATACCCCAAACACGCTGACTCAGTCCAGCTGGGTGTTCCAAGCTGACCATTAGTTAGTTAATCCATACAACATCAGAATATACATTCTTCTCAGCTGGGCTCCAAAACAGACCATATTCTCCCTCATACACATGCTTACATAAATGTAAAGAAACTGAAATTATCCCACACATATTAACAGACCATAGTGTAATACAACTGGAAATCAATGGCAAAAGAATCCACAAAAACTTCATTAATATATGGAAATTAACACCTTACTGGACAACCAATAAGTTACGGATGAAATTAAGTGATACAATTAAGCAATAATGCCAATACAACATACCAGAACTTATGGGATGCAATGAAAGCAATTGTACAATGAAAATTTATAGCTCTGAATTTCCATATTGGAAAAACAGAGTACGCTCTGCCAGGTGTGGTGGCTCACGCCTATAATCCCAGCACTCAGGAGGCTGAGGCAGGTGCATCACTGCAAGTTCAAGACCAGCCTGGGCTACAAAGTGAGCTCAAGGCCAGCCTCAACTGCATAGAAAGATCCTGTCAAAAAAAAACTGAAAGCATTCACTCTAAAATCAGGAACAAGACAAGGATGCCCACTATCACTACTCTTCATCAACACAGGTCAGGAAACATTAATCAAAGCAAGTGAAAGAAATAAAAGGAATAAGGATAGGAAAGAAAGAAATTAAATTAACTTTTTTTTTTTTTGTCTTTTTCTTTTTTATAGGTACTGGGGATCGAACTCACAACTGCCTGCTTGCAAGGCAGGCACTTATGCCACTGAGCTAAATCCCCAGGCCCTTTTTTTGGTCTTTTTGAGACAGAGTCTCGCTATGTAGTTTAGGCTGGCCTTGAGCTTCTGTGTAACCTAGGCTGTTCTCAAAATTGCAATGATCCTCCTGCCTCAGTATCCTGAGTGCTGGGATTACAGGTGTGTACCACCACACCTGGCTGAAAGTAACACTATTTGAGGATGATATGATACTCTACATAGAAGACCCAAAAAATTTTAGTAATGTAACTTGGATACAAAGTCAACACTCAAAAATTGGGGCTGGGGATTTAGCTCAGCAGCATAAGTGCCTGCCTTGCAAACAGGCAGTCGTGAGTTCAATCCCTGGTACCAATAAAAAGACAAAAAAAAAAAAAAAAAAAAAAAATTAACAACATTTTTGTACTGAAATAACAAACTCACTGAGAAAGAAATTAAGGACAGTACACATTTCATAATAGGGTCAAAAAAATGAAACACTTAGGAATCAATTTAATGAAGGAAGTAAAAGATGTGAAAACCACAGTTCTCTGAAGAAGATCATAACCAGGGATATAGTTCAGTGGCGTAAGTGCCTGCCTGGCAAGCACAAGGTCCTGAGTTAAATTCCTGGTACAAAAAAAAAAAAAAAAATACATCAAAGATCATATCAGAGAACAGAATAATATCTCTTGTTCTTGGGTAGGAAGGACCAAGCAATATAGTGAATCGACACTACTTCCAAAACTGTTATACAGATTTAATGCAATTCCAATCAAAATACCAATAGCATACCTCACAGAATTAGAGAAAACAATCCTAAAATTCATTTGGAAACAGAAGAGACCTAAAACAGGAAAAGCAATTCTGCGAAACAAAGGCAAGGCAGGGGACATCACAAATCTTAGCTTAAAATCATACTACAAAGCTACTGTAATAAGAACAGCACAGTGGTGGGCATAGTGGTGCACACCTGTAATCCCAGCACTCAGGATACAGCAGAAAATGCCCCCACCCAGCAGGATACTTAGTCTGTTAGTTGCCCAGGTAACAGTTCCTGTGATAGTGCCTGTTACTTCTGTTTCTTAGAAGCATCTGGTCACTATGATGCATATTTTAAGAACTAGTCAATAACCACCAAATATTCTGCTTCTGTACTTCCTGCTTATGCCATATAAACCCCAAACTACCAAGCATCAGGGCCTGACATTTTTTTCTTGAGGTCAGTGCCTGTCAATGTTAAATAACCCTGCCTCCAAATTCTGGGTGACGTTTTGGTGTTTCTGTTTGCTGTTGTAAGGAGGCTAAGGCAGGACAACTGCAGGACAAAAGTGAGCTCAAGGCCAGCCTGAACTGCATAGTGAGCCCTGTCTCAAAAAGACAAAAAAAAAGAAAAAGAAAAAGAAAGAGAAACCCCGAGATCAATGGAACAAATTGGAAGATGTAGAAACAGCTCCAAACATAGCTAGCCACCTATCTTTCACAAAGGAGCCAAACACCTTCACTGGAAGGAAGATAGCCTTTTTAATAAACAGTGCTAGAAAAACTGACTTTCCAAACCAGATGCATGCCTATAATCCTAGCACTTGGGGAAACTAAGGCAGGAAATCACTGTGAGTTCAAATCCAGTCTGGGCTACAAAGTGAGTTCAAGGGCAGCCTGAACTCCATAGTGAAACCCTGCCTCACAAAAATAAAAACAGGGCAGAGGGTTTAGCTCAGCAGCACAAAAGCCTGCCTGGCAAGCATAAGGTCCTGAGTTCTATCCCTGGTACCAAAAACAAACAAAAAAAATTTGCTTAATAAAAGAAAAAGTCAAACTAGTATGGTGACATATGCCTGTCATTCTAGCCATCTGGGAGGTCTAGGCAGGAGGATCCCAAATTCAAGCCCATCCTGGGCAACTTAGTAAGAGCCTTTCTCAAAATCAAAAAATACAAAAGGATCGGGAATGTGGCTCAGTCGGAAGACCCTGAATTCAACCAGGGTCCACAAGGGTAAAACAAAAGAAAACAAAACAAAAGTTACTGATCACTCATGAGGGTTATCTTGGTAAGTACTGAAATAAAACCAAGTTTAAATATTGTACCTACTGCCGAATTACCTGTAATGTATCTAGGAGAGCATAATGATAATGACTATCATCTTATCAAGAGCAGGCCAATGACAGTCTCTGCGCTTTCTTCTAACAATGATTTCAAACAATGTGCTCTCCCAGTACATTCAAGAAGGCAATTCTCAAAAAGAAGAAGAAGAAGAAAGCAATTCTCCCAGAGGTTAAGCCACCTGGCTCAAGGTCTCCCCCAACTGAGGCAGCTTAGTGAGTACGCTCTGAAGGGCCACCCAGCTACCAAAGGAATCTGAGGCCCTATCTGGGTCGGAGGGACTGGCCAACCTCAGACACCATGCAGGAAGGCACGAGGGAATCATGAACACTGCTGCATATCTCCCTTTCAGATATGGTAACAGCATGGTGCTTATCTCCAGAGGTAGGTAACAAGACAAGATGAAAAGATAACTCACTCTGGGGTTGAGCGGAGCAGGAGAAGCGAAGAATTAGATGTGTTAGGTTCCCTGTGATGAAAGTAATCCTTATGTACAAAAGAAGTACCAATAACAATACAATAAAACAATCAGTTTGGAGAGTAGTTAGAGGGAGTGGATGTAGATTAAATGACATGACATGGGTGGACAGTTGGTAAGAGAGGTATCCTTTTTTTTTTGAGACAGGGTCTTGCTGTCTGGTCAAGGTGACCTTGAACTCGAGGTAATTCTCCTGCTTCAGTATGCTGGGATCACAGGTATGTCCCACATTTGCTTAGATGGTACCCTTTCTTATTCTGCTACTGATGATTGAACCAAGGTCTTCACACTGAGCTACATCCCCAACATGTTTTTTCACTTTTTGAGATAGGACCTTGCTAAATTGTCCAGGACAGGCTCAAACCTGTGATCCTCCTGCCTCAGCTTGCCGAGAGCTGTGATTACAGGTGTGCATCACCATGCCTGGCTAAGAGGGGTATGCTTAAAATTTACATACTCAGGAATGCGGACATAGTCTAAGAGTACAGTACTTGCCTAGAGTTCATGAGCCCTGGGTTTGAGCCTCAGTGCTGTCCTTTACCCAAGAAATCATTACACACTAGACAGCAAAAGAAGAAATCGTTTTTGAAGGCGTGAGGATTGGATCCATATACTACACCTGCATATACTACAGGTTCATTTTAAATAGCAAATATTGGGAGGAGCGGCAGGATGCAAGCTGTGCTGTAAAGACAGCACTTCAGGGCAAGCTGGAGTTTGGATAGGGCACAAAGGGCTAAGAGTGAGAACCTTATTTATTTATTTTATTGACACCGGGGATTGAACTCATGACCGCACACTTGCAAGGCAGGCGATTATGCCACTGAGCTAAATCCTCAGCCCCCTCCCTCACTTGTTTACTTTCTTGCTTGATTCCTCACTCTCTGCCCCCCCCCCCACTTTTCTTTGGGACAGGTTCTCACTCTGTAGCCCAGGCTGGCTTTGATCTTGTGGTGATCCTCCTGCCTCAGTCTCCCAAGTGATGCCATTACCATTGTGCCACCAATGGTAATGGTGGCATTATCAGCTTTGGGGGGTTCCTGAGATACCTCCACCTCTAATGAGCTGCACTTATACAGTGAGATGTTAAACAAAAGCAGGACCTGAACAGCAGAAGAGGAAAGAGATGGGGCATTATATTTCTGATCAGATTCAGAAAGGTTCTAAACACCAAACTACAGGTTCATTTTAAATAGCAAATATTGGGAGGAGCGGCAGGATGCAAGCTGTGCTGTAAAGACAGTACTCCAGGGCAAACTGGAGTTTGGATAGGGCACAAAGGGCTAAGAGCTTGTTCTGTGAGGGCAGCCTTTGGATCTGCAAAGAATCAAACAGGAGGCAAAGGGCTTAAGAAGAGCCCAGCTCCTCCAAACTTCAATGTTAGATGCTGAAGAAATGACCATTTTTGTTTTTGCTTTTGGAGGCAGCTTCCACTATGTAATTCAGTCTGGCCTTGAACTTGCTTGTGTGGCCCAGGCTGGCCTCAAACTTACAGTGGTCCTCCTGACTCAGCCTCCCAGTACTTAGTACTGGGATTATAGGTGTGCATCATATGCCAAGTTAAGAGATATTCTAAGAGAAGTGGAGAATACAGTTCTGGATATGGTGGCAAATGCCTGTAATCCCAGCATTTGGGAGGCAGAGGCAGGACAGTCACCATGAGTTCAAGACTGCCTAGGTTACATAGTAAGACTGTGTTTCAAAAAACAAAACAAAACACAAAAAAATGGAGAATACAAGCCGGAAGACCTTGCAGAAAAGAAAAGTAAAACAAATAGAAATTATTGAGAGCTGAGAAGTATAGCAAACCAAACCAAAGACCTTAATTCAAGAATCTGAAAAGCTTCCCAATATTAACTAGTCAGAAATGATTTCCATCCTTATATTAGGTGAAGTTTTATAATATGATATTGAGACAGTGGACTGAAAGCCCCTATCTATCAACACATCTATCAAAAGGCTCCAGGGCTGGAAGCAGAGTTCAGTGGTAGAGTACCTGCTTAATATGCATAAGGCCTTGAGTTAGATCCTTAGCACCATGCACACGCATGAGCACACACACACACATACATACATACATACATGCACTCATGCACGCATGCACACGGAAACCCTCTCTGACTCATCTTCCATTTTTCCCTGTTGACAGAGGACATTTTCCCTGAGGACAGAGGCCAGGATCTCATTCGTGCTCTGCACATGCTCTATGACTGAGCTGATCCCCAGCCTGGGGTTGTCACTTGATTCTCTGGAACTCTGGACTGTTTTAAAAGTGTATGATACAGCTTAACCTAGAAGCCCAGCTACTCCATAGGCTGAGGCAGGAGTTTGAGCTTAACCTGAGCCACTTAGTGAGACAGTGTCTCAAATTTAAAAATGGCTTAGGATGTAGCTCAGCACTCCCAAGGTCCAACCTCCAGTTTGTGTGTGTGTGGCGGGGGGGACTCCCCTCCATTTCTGTGTCTATTATGCAGAAGACACAGCCATAGTCAGGACTGAGTACAGGATGCAGACTGAGCTCTGGGTTGCATTGCTCTGTATTCCTGACATCAGACAACCACCTCTCCCCTGGCTTCCTCTGAGCACTGGCCAGGACCTCTTTGGATACTAAAATGCAGATGCAAAGTGCAAAATGTATTTGCATAAAACCTTCATATAGCTCCTGTTTGCTTTAAACCACCTCTGGATGATTTATAAGACCCAATACAATGAAATTTTTTTTTTTAAATCTTTTTTTAGACAGGGTCTCTCTATGTAGTTCAGGTTGGCCTTGGGCTCAGTTTGTAGCCCAGGCTGGTCTCAAACTCGCAATGATCCTCCTGCCTCAGCCTCCTGAGTGCTGGGATTATAGGAGTGTGCCACCACACCAGGCTCCCCAATACAATGTAAATGCTGCATTTACAGTAGTCTTACTGTGCTGTTTAGGGAACAATGAGGAAAAAAATATCTGAATATTTTCACCCGTGGTTTGTTGGATCCACAGATTCAGGGCCCAAGGACAAAATTCCTCTACTGGCTAGGGCTCCCTTCCGGGTCTAGCTTAGAACTGAATGCTCTGGCATAGTGCCCAGGGCACATCTGGTCGCCTCTCTGGAGTAAAGGAACATTCAGGTAGCAGCTCGGGCCACAGCTGCTCTGAACACTGCTCACCATTTGGAACCAGCAGGAGGCTTTTCACGATGCTTCTGAGGGGGCCAAGGCTCATCTGATTGGTGGTGGCAAATTCAGAGAGCTGAGCCAGAAACCTTTCCACCTGCAGAGGGAAGAGCACAAAGCAGGCCTTCACTCTCAAGCTTCTCCAGTGCACAAGCTGATGCTCTGGTCTCCCCTTAGCATGAAATACTTTACCTCCTTGGGCTCTGTCAGGAACTGGAAAAGCACTTCTGTCAGAGCTGAGAACTGCTGTAAAGAGAACATCACAGAATATCAGTGCAGTCTCTCCTCCTACACTAGTGGGCCAGCCCTCCAATGACAGATCCTTGTGAGAGAATAATTATAGGGATTGATACTTGCTTCTGCTTATTTGTGATTTTTTTTGTGTGTGTATTTCCTGGTACTAGGGATTGAGTGACCCCCAATCCTTTTTCCTTTCTGTTTTTCTCCCTTACTTCCTCCTTCTCTCTCTCCCTCTCTTTTTTTGTTTTGGTGCTGGGGACTGAACTCACAACTTTGTGCTTGCCAGGCAGAGGCTTGTGCCACTGAGCTAAATCCTGGCCCCATCTTTCTTTCCTTTTCTTTTTCCTTTCCTTTTCTCTGTATCTATCTCTCTCTGTTTTTTTTTTTTTTTTTTTTTTTTTTTTTTTTTTTTGTCTTTTTCCTTTTTTTATCGGTACCAGGGATCGAACTCACAACTGCCTGCTTGCAAGGCAGGCGTTTATGCCGCTGAGCTAAATCCCCAGCCCATCTCTCTTTGTCTTTTTGAGACAGGGTTTCACTGTGCAGTTCAGGCTCCAGTTCACTCACTTTGTAGCCCAGACTGGCCTTGAATTTGCAGCAATTCTCTTGCCTCAACCTCCCAAGTGCTGGGATTACAGGTGTGAGCCACCACACTCCCAGTCCTCTTTTTGAAACAGGGTCTCTCTAACTCGTTAAATTGCCCAGGCTTGGCTCAAAACTTGTGATACTCCTGCCTCAGCTTCCCAGAGTACTGGGATTAGAGGTCTGTACCATCTGCTTCTGTAGTTTTTATTGTATTCTATTTTTTTTTTTTTGTCTTTTTCGTTTTTATTGGTACCAGGGATCGAATTAACGACCGCACACTTGCAAGGAAGGCGCTTATGCCGCTGAGCTAAATCCCGAGCCCCCTTATTCTATTTTTTTGAGACAGGGTCTTGAAATGTACTATAGACTGGCTTTGAACTTGCTGTGTATTCCAGGTCAGCTTCCAACTCACACTTTTCTACCTCAGCCTCTTGAGTGCTGGGATTATAGGTATGCATAATTACACCATGTTTATGATACCTATTCTGTTTTGTTGTTGCTGTTGTTGTTGTTTTGTCTTTTAAGATAGTTTCCCTGTTGAGGCTGGCGATTTAGCTCAGCGGTGTAAGCGCCTGCCTTGCAAGCAGGCAGTCGTGAGTTCAATCCCTGGTACCAATAAAAAGGAAAAAGACAAAAAAAAAAAGATAGTTTCCCTGTGTAGTTTAGGCTCTCCTTGAACTTACTACGTAGCCCAATCTGGCCTCAGATTCTCAATGATCCTCCTGCCTCAGTTTTCCAAGTACTGGGATTACAGATGTGTGTGATACACCTGTGATATTTGTGATACCTATTCTGATCACCATAAAATTATAAATGTTCAAGAGGATCGTTGCAAGTTTGAGACTAACCTGGGCTACAAAGTAAGCCTAAAGCCAGTCTGAACTGATAGTGAGACCCTGTCTCAAAAAGACAAAAATAAATAAAGTTATAAATGTTCATACTACCTACATCAGAGTCAATATAGCCACATCAATATATTGCCTGAAAAGTACAATTTTTTTTGTCTTGTTGAGACAGGGTCTCTTTCTGCAGTTCAGGCTGGCCTTGAGCTCACTTTGCAGTCTAGGCTGGTCTCCAACTGGCATCAATCTTCCTGCCTCAGTCTCCTGAGTGCTGAGTGTGCTGGGATTACAGGCATGAGCCACTACGCCCGACTCAAGCACAAATATTTTAATGAGATACTTAAAAGATATATATTGCACGATCGTGCATGTATGCATTATAGATGGACAGACATCTCTAGGGTCCAAATACATGCATACACACAGAAAAAGATCTGAAAGGAAAAGTCAGCAGAACACTAAAAGCATTTATTATAGGGTTAGGGGTGTGGTTCAACAGTAGAGCACTTCACAGCACACCGGCGCAGGCTTTGGGTTCAATTCCCAGTACTGCCACAAAACAGACAAAACCAAACCAACTAAAACAAAAAACAAAAAAACAAAATAAAAACCAAAACCAGTTAGTTCTGTATGGCAAAACACTGGACAATTTTGAGTTTCTATTTTGAGCTGAGCATGGTGGTGCAGTCCTGTAATTCTAGCACTTGGGAGGCTGAGGCAGGAGAATCATTTCCAAGTTTGAGACCAGCCTGGGCTACAAAGTGAGCCCAAGGCCAGCCTGAACTCATAGCAAGATCCTGCCTCCAAAAAAAAATTTTTTGCTACCCTATTTTCTGTCCTCTTCACAATACTTATTACTTGTATAACAAAACAATAAATTTCAATTCATCGTAACATTGTCTAGGAATATACCTTGTGCATGTTATTCTTTTTACTAGTGCTATTTTATTAGGGATTGAGTATGTGGGCCTCCCATAAATTCCCCTGTAGAAGTTCTACTTCCCAAAGTGATTGCATTTAAAGGTAGGCCTGCAGCTGATAAAGGTAAAATGAGGCCTTAAGAAGAAGACTCTACCCCTTAGGGCTGGAGCCCTTATCAGAAGATGAAAACGTTAGACAGCACGATCTGAGTTCCAGCCCAGCCTGGGCAATTTAGCAACTTTGTGAGCCTGTCTCAAAAAAGAAACAAAAAGGGCTAAGGAGTTAGTTCAGTGCAAGGGTTTTGGATTCAATTCCCAGAACACCACACACACAGAGGCTATGTGTGTGAAAGGCTATATGTGTGTGTGTGTGTGTGTGTGTGTGTGTGTGTGTGTGTATGTATGTATATATTTTTTTTTAATTTTTTTTTTTTTTTTAGGTACCAAGGATTGAACTCATGACCTCATGCTTGCTAGGCAGTGCTTATACAGCTGAGCTAAATCCCCAGCCCACAGAAGCAATATATTAACTAAGGGTGACATATGCAAAGGTTCTAGCATGCAGCCAGGCTCTTGGTTAAACAAATGGCAATTTGTGTAGCTGAATTATAGTCACTAAAACATTTGATTCACTTTCCACACACACACACACACACACACACACAAAAGCGGGGCATGGAGGCAAACACCTGTAATCCTAGCACTGCAGGAGGCTGAGACAGGAGGATCACTACAAGTTTAAGGCCACCCTGGGCTACACAGTGAGCTAAGGACAACCTGAAGTACATAGTGAGACATCTCAACACCCACTCCCATATTAAAAACTATCCATACCATGTGCACACACGCATACAAAGAAAAAGAAAAATATAGGTGGCACTTGCCTAGCATGCATAAGGCCTTGAATTTGAACCTCAGTACCACAAATAAAAGACAATTAAAGGTACAAAATTAGCATGGAAAAACTTGAAAGCTACATACACACACTTTTTTTTTTTTTTGATACCAGGGATTGAACTCACGACCTCAGGCTTGCCAGGCAGGCACTTCTGCCACTAAGCTAATTCCCTGCTCCCCCTCCCCCAGTTTGAAAAGCCTGAATTAACATGAAATAATATAAACTAAAACCTCTCTCCGTCCCCCTCCTCAGTCCATTTGCCACAAGTGGTTAATGCTAACACACATATGAGCTTCCAGTCATTTTCTTTTGTGTTTTGCAGCACTGGGGATGGAACCCAAGGCCCTGTTATATCAGGCAAGGGCTCTTCCACTGAGCTAAGGCCTCAGCCTAATCTGCTTTTTTGTTGTGTTTTGTTTTGTTTTAGACAGGGTCTTGCTATGCTATGTAGTACAGGCTGGACTTGAACTCACTGTGTAGTCCAGGCTGGGCTCAAACTGCTGCAATTCTCCTGCTCAGCCTCCTGAGTTCCTGAGTGTTGGGCTTGCAGGTGTGTGCCATCACGCTTGGTTCACCTGCAATTTTTTTTTTTTTTTTTTTTGGGCAGAGGTACTAGGGATGGAACTCAGGACCTTGTGCTTATGTCACTGAGCTATATCCCCAGACCCCTACCTGGCTACTTTTTAGCCAGTGTTGATCCTGGGATTATCTTTCTACAGTATTTATGACACTGAGCATTAGCCTTGTAAAACTGCTGATTCTATGTAGTAAAAACCAGAACACTAAATGGCCACATTAGCACATACCTATAATCCTAATACTCAGGAGGCTGAGGTAGGAGGATTTTGAGTTTGAACAGGGCTTGGGCAACAAAGCAAGTTTCACACCAGCCTAGAACACATAGTGAGACTGTCTCAAAAATAAACAAACAAAAAACACGAGCAGTTGGGCTGGGGATTTAGCTCAGCGGCATAAGCGCCTGCCTTATAAGCAGGCAGTCGTGAGTTCGATCCCCGGTACGGATAAAAAGGAAAAAGAGCAGTCAAAAACTGGTTAAGAATTTGTCTCCTCCTTCCAAAAAAAGAATCTCTCCCCAAATTGTACTTTTTCCTTTAATTTTTTCCCTTACAACCCTATGGAACTGTCAGCTCCATGTTACTCAGGACCTTCTAAAAAATGGGGCAGCTCATTACCTACTGTCCACGTTTCCCCTTCGAGGCCCCAGCCCAGCACCAGGACTCACTCTAATCTCTCTCTCTGGTCTCAGCCCCAGTTCTCTCCAGCAGGACTCCACACCTATCTGGTCTCAGCTGCCTCTGGCCGCAGCCCTATCTCCACTTCCCCAAGCCTTCCTTATCCCCCCAAATCCTGCTGCCGAGATAGCAGCTACTCCCAACAAAAAAGGGCCAGCCTTAAGCGAACAATTAACAGAGCAAGGAGACAGCCTAAAGAATCCGATAAAATATCTGCAAACAATGCATCAGATAAGGGGTTAATTTCCCCAGAAAAGAAAGAAAAAACCCAATTTAAAATACTGGCAAAAGACTTGAGCAGATATTTTTGTTTTTTCTTTTTCTGTTTTAGACAAGGTCTCACTATGTAGTCCAGGCTGGCCAGGAACTCACAATCCTCCTGCTTTAGTCTCCTAAATGCTGGTAGTACAACCATGCACCGCACCTTCTTTTTGCTTTGTTTCTTACTGTGGCAGTACTGATGACTGATTGAATCCCAGGACTCTGTGCATGCCAGGCAAGCACTCTAACACTGAACTACACCCCCAGCCCATTAACATTTTTCAAAAAAATGCATATAAATTGCTAATAGGGATATGAAAAAAAAAAGTGCTCAACATCACTAATCATCAAAAAAATGCAAATCAAAACCACAAAAAGATATCACCTTCCTTTTGTTAGAAACACTATCATCAGAAAGATGAAAGAGACCAGGGGTGTAGCTGAGGGAGAAAGGGCTTGTCAAGCACTCAGGAGGCCCTGGGGTTGGGAGGAGGGTAGGAATAGGGGTGACAGACAGCTAGAGGAAAGAAAGTCACACCTGGGAGCCACTGCCATGCTCATGACAGCACTATGTGCAACAGCCAAGATTGGATCAGCCTCAGCCTGTGGGATGGGTAAGAAATTGTGGTGTATACACACATGACAGAATACTGCTCAACAATTGGGAAAAACTTAGAATACTTTGCAACAACATAGATGGACTTGGAGAACATGAAGTAAACAGCCACACACCATATAACAAATCCTACTAAATGACGTCACTTATATGTAAAACCTAAAAAAAAAAAATAAAGCTGAAGTACAGAGAATGGTGGTTATTGGAAGCCAGTGTGGTTGTAGGATGGCATGAGGGATCATGAGTCACAGGATAAAAGGGTATTTAGGAACCCACAAATGCAGCTCACTGGTAGAGCTCTTGCCTACCATGCAGAAGGCCCTAGGACTGATTCTGAACACTGCCCCCCCCACACACACACTCACAGAAGTATATAATTTTGTTAACTGTGAATTCGTCAGCCTGAACTATATAGTGAAACCCTGCCTTTGAAAGACCAAAAACAAATAATTTTTTTTCAATTAACTAGGAGGACTAACATCAAGAGACCTACTATACAGCATGATTAATGTTGTAGTTAACACACGTAGTTCATAACAATATGATGATGTATATGTTTTTTTTTTTTTTGGTACCAAGAATCGAACTCATGATCTTGTGCTTGCCAGGCATGCGCTGTGCTGCTGAGCTATATCCCCGGGCTTGATGTATGATATGCTTGAAAAAATGAAAAGTAGAACCAGACATGGCGGCACATGCCTGTAATCCAGGCATTCTGGGAAGCTGAGGCAACAGGATTACAAGTTCAGGCCAGACTGGGCAAGTTAGTAAGAACCTGCTTCAAAATTAAAAAAACAAAAAGGGTTGGGGAAGTAGCTGAGTGCAAAGCCCTGGGTTCAACCCCCAGTGCTGGGGGTGGGGGAAGCAGAGGAGTTGGTAAGTGCTCTTACTACTAGCCAGTAACTGGATCCAGGCACGGCAGGCATCGTAATCCCAGGCAGGAGGATGGTGAGTCTGAGGCCACTCTAGACTGTCTAAAAACAATGGTGCACACGCTGGTATTGGTCAGGCCAACAGAAAATGAACCAGAAATACTTGTCTCTCTTTCCTAGAGGAAAGATTATCCAGTGGGAGTGGGCAGGGTGGCATTTGCTGTTCAGTCTTCATATTAGTTCTTTTTACTCTGATGACTGGCAGTGACAAGGAGAATCCCCTACAGCCCAGCGCCCAGTCCTCCCCAGTGTGACCAGCCAGCCGCCTCACACAGGGCACGTGCTGGGGTGCAGGAAGGCCTTTCCAAGTGTTCACTGGATAGGGTGTAGCTCAGGGATACAGCATAGACCTAGCAAGTGTGAGATCCTGGATTAAAACCCAGCACTTTACAAAAGATAAGAAAAAATAAATGGAAAAAAGACACATAACAACAAATATTTCACAAGTCACTGAAGATCACAAGTTTGAGAGCAGGCTGGACAATTTAGCAGGACTCTGCTTCAAAAGTTTTTAGGCTGGGTATGTAGCACATGCCTGTAATCCCAGCACTCAAGAGGCTGAATCAGGAGAAATTGTAAATTCAGGGCCAGCCTAGGTTACTCAGTGAGATCCTGTCTCACAAAATAAAACAAAATGGGGAAAAAGATAACTGTGAGGTAATACATCTATAGATTTTACCATTCTGCAATGTATATGTATTTCAAACATGTTGTACATGATAAATGCATACAATTTTATCAATTTTTTAAAAATTCAAAATTCTAAAAAAAAAAAAAAAAAATTTCAAAATTCTGGGGCTGGGGATTTAGCTCAGCGGCATAAGCGCCTGCCTTGCAAGCAGGCAGTTGTCAGTTCGATCCCCGGTACCAATAAAAGAAAAAAAAAATTGAAAATTCTTGCCTAGCATGTCCCAGAATGACTCTGGAAGGGGAGAGAAAGAAGAGGAACAAGGGAGGCTAAATAGAAGCAAAAGAGGAGAAAAGGGAAGGAGAAGGAGAAAGAAAGGGAGAGAACTATGCAGCTGGATTCTCAACTTCTGAGACTCCTCCTGAAACCTTGGCTGGGGCACCTGGAAACTTTAACCTTGATAAACAATACAAACTTAATAGAGAAAATTCACTGTAGAGTTTTGTGGTATCTTAAATACCTTAAGTGCAGAGCAGCATTTGTTGATAACTCTCTCTCAGCTTAGCTGCCTCTCCCTGAAACACTCACCTGTCAAATTTAAATTGTAACTATTTTGGTCAGTAACCCTATGAAGAGATACCCAAGGTCATTCCAGATCAGAGACGCAAATCAGCCAAACAAGGAGGTAGTATCTCCACCCCCAGATCTGCAAAGGGGAAAGTTCCAGCTCTGGTAGAGGAAGGGGAGCAGGCCAGTCCTGCAAGGGTAGGGACACTGGCACACTGGGGCACCTGGTTAGCTGGTGGGCACTTGTGTAGGTGGTACCTACTGTTGAAATGGCCACGTCGCTTGACCTGCTAATTCCCCTTCAGATATGCTCCAGACACACACAAAGCCACTCCTGGAAAGCAGCGGAAGTGTCTATGAAAAGGTTGATTAAAGAAATTATGACAGAAGGGATGGGGATATGGCTCACGTAGAGGATGCACTCAGCAAGTACCAGGCCCTGAGTTCAATCCCTAGCACCAGTACATAAATAAATATTAAAGGAGATCTATTTCAAGGAATAGTGTGCATACATCTATCAAAAAAGAATTGGGGCCGGGGATATAGTTCGCTGGCCTCAGTGCCTGCCTGACAAGCAGAAGGTCCTGAGTTTGATTACCAGCACAAAAAAAAAAAAAAAAAAAAAAAAAAAAGAATTGAGCTGGGCATGATGGTTTCCTGTAGTCCTAGCGCTGGGGAGGGAGGCTGAGAAACAAGGATCCTTTGGGTACAGCAGTTTGAGGAAAGTCTAGGCAACAAAGTGAGATCCTGCCTCCCACACACAAATACACGTGCACACACTAATTTTTTTTGATAAAAGAAGTAAATTATTTCTGGGGTCCTAGGGCTTGAACCCATGCCTATGTGCATACTTAAGCATGTGCCCTATCACTGAGCTGCATCTCCATAAAAGAAAACGGAACTCATATTGGTAGATTGAGACCGGTGTATTTCTAAAAGATAAACAAGAAGCTAGGCATGATGGCACAGTCCTGTAATCCCAGGAGTGAGAAAGCTGAGGCTGGAAAATTGTCCTAACATTGGGCCCAGTCTAGATTATATAGTGAGTTTGAGGCCAAGTGTGCCATACAACTGTAATCCCAGCGCTCAGGAGGCTGAGGCAGGAGGACTGCCAGGAGTTCAAGATCAGCCTGGGCTACACAGTCAGTTCAAGGATACCCTGAGCTACACAGGGAAATCCTGACTCAAAACAAAGAAAAACCAAAACCAACCAACCAAAATTTTCTCTTTCTCAAGGTTCCACATACAAATTTTTTTATTTATTTTCTTTTTATTTTATTGGTACTCTTTCTTTTTTTGGTACACCTTAGATATACAAAACTCATAACATCATCATAGGGAATTTATATCTGTGAATGGTCACATACAATTTAGTACTCCCGAGGGCCTCTTTTTTTTTAAATTTTATTTTTATTTTATTGGTACCGGGGATTGAACTCACGACTGCCTGCTTGCAAGGCAGGTGCTTACGCCGCTGAGCTAAGGGTCTCTTTAATTTTATATATAATTTAAGTACTGAAGGCCTCCTTAACTTCTCTTTTAGTTAGGGTCTCACTATGGAGCTCAGATTCAGTATCTTCCTGCCTCAACTTCCATGCCTGGCTTCACTTTTTTTTTCTGCCACAGCAGAGCACAACTTCCACAAGAGGTCACGGCCATGAAATATTTTCTACATTTCACTGGGTTTAGCGGCTCTGACCAATATGTGATAGCACCAACATTAATGGACGGTGCCTTTTGCTCCTCTGTGTCTGTACTTCAGACTTAAATCCAGTTAGTAAATGTGGGTATTCGCAAAAGTCGGATCATCCACTAAAATGGAGGGAAAATGGTCCAAATAACTCTGGTAAACTAGTTAACAGGAAAATTATTTATCTTTTCTTTCTTTTCTTTAGGAGAATATTTTCTGTATTAAAAACAAAGGTAAAGATTAAGAGTGGTTCCATATTGAGTCAAGCTCTGGTCTTAAAAAAAACTGAGCTACCTCAAGGATCACACAATCTAGTAACTTAAAAGTCTTTTTTAGTTTTGCTGGCAGTGGTAGCAGATGCTTGGAATTTCAGCACTGAGGGGCTGAGGCAGGAGGATGGCAAATTCAAGCCCAGCCTCAGCAACTTAGCAAGACCCTGTCTCAAAAAAAAAAAAAAAAAAAAGCCCATCGTCTCAACCTCCTGCACAAAAATAGTAGTAATTTAAAGGTGTTTAGTAGCAGAATTACTTTTGTTCTATAAACAGAAGTCTTCCAGAGAACAGTGATGCCCAGTAAAAGCTAAACTATCGACCAAGACTTTGAAGTCAGACATCCGGTCCTGAATTCCTGGCTCTATCACTTCCTGGCTACTTGGTTCTAAGCAGGTTCATTTGTTTCTTTTAACTGTTTTTCTTTTCTGTAAAATGGGAATAGTAACAGCACTTACCTTTTAAGATTGTTACACACAAAGCACTTAAAATAGTCCCTGGCACAAGCTCAATTCATAACAGCTTTTTCTCTCCCGTTTTTTTTGGGGGGGGTTTGGTTTTTTTTTTTGGTATTAGGGATCAAACTCATGGCCTCACACATATCAGGTAAGGGTTTGAACTGTTGAGCTAGATCCCCAGCCCTTTTTTCTCTTTTCTTATGCAGTGCTAGGAATCCAATGTAGGGCTTGGTGCATGCTAGGAAGAGCTCTATCGCAAAGCTATGGCCCATAGCAGCTTTTTTTTTTGTCCAGGGGATGGAACTTCTACCTCATACTTGCCAAGCACGCAAACCCCAGGCCCCATAACAGTTATTTTTAAGAACTCTTTGATTAACTTTCTCATGTGTAGAATGAAAATTATTATAAGTGCCTACCTAGTAAAGTGATTACAAGGACTCAATAAGTTAATATAGACAAAGACAGAACACCCTGTGCTGACCAATCCATTGTCCACTACTCACATGAATACTCAAAAAGAGATAGCCTTGGCCAGGGATTTAGCTCAGAGGTGTAAGCACCTGTCTGGCAAATGCAAGGTTTGATCCCCAAAAACTGATAGTCTGATTTGAGAAGTGCTGAATATGTGAAAAGACTTAGAAACTGGGCGTGGTGGCACATGCCTGTAATCCCAGCACTGGAGACGCTGAGGTAGGAGGATCACACCAAATTCAAAGCCATCCTGAACTACACAGCAATATTCTGTCTAAAAATAAATACATAAATAAATGAACCAACTAAATTTCCTTTGGTTTTCTATTTACTTAATTACTATATTTATGTGATGTTGGGGATTGAATGGGACCTTATAAATTTTATGACAGGCAAGAATTCTACCACTGCACTACAATTCCCGTTTTGTAATTTTTTTTTAGTTTAGTTTTATTTAGTACTGGAGATTGAACCCATGGAGCACTGAGCTACATCCCCAAGCATCTCTTTTTACTTTTTTTTATTTTGAGACAGGGCCTCAGTAACTTGCCCAAGCTGGCCATGAACTTTTGAGACTCCTGCCTCAGCCTCTGACACTGTTCAGGTTACACTTATTTTCATTGGACAATACTGGCTTAGATCAGGTTTAGGATTATAATCCTGGTTACCATTACATTATGAAAAAAATCTAATTTTTATTCATCATCCAGGCTATGACTACATATGTGAAGAGTTGTAGGGGATACTAAGACAAAGACAGGGGCCCCACCTCCTGGCAAGTTATAACCCAAGATGTGGACACAAGATGTATCTTTAGATGAGTTTTGGTGGCACACACTGGTAATCCCAGCACTCACTTAAGAGCCTGAGGCAGGAGGACTGATGCAAGTTCAAAGCCAAACTAGTACATAGTTTAAGACCAGCCTGAACTAAAAAAAAAAAAAAGACCAGCCTGAACTACATAGGAAGATGTTGCCTGGGGCGGGAATCCCATCAGGGTATCTTGATTTGGGCAGCACCTCCAGTTTTGATAGGGAAAAGGCAAAATTTTATTTTAATTAAAAAAAATTAAACAGGGAGAAGATCCAGGCACGGTGTAATCACAGCACTTGGGAGACCGAGGCAGGACTGCTGTGAGTTCCAGGTCACCTTGGGCTACAAAGTGAGCTCAGGACCAGCCTAAACAGCAGAGTGAGACCCTATCTTAAAAAGGCCAAGGGGGCAGCGGGAGGGAGAAGGAACCTTTGCCAGCTCTCCCACCGAGGCCAGGTCCTCCACAGTGCCTGTGACTTCTGCCTGGGGTCTATCCAGGCACTGACAACTTGAGGAGGGGGTGGTCCCAGGCATGCCCCAACCCTTTCAGGGTGGCCCAGAGCCCCACTGGGGCCGGCAGTCACTGACACTCATCAGCTCTCTAGATTTCCTGCAGCCTGCCAGGGGTCTCCTTGGTTATAGTCACAGACCTGTGTCTGGACTCCACTGCTCCCCCAAACTCCCTCAGCCCCACCCCGTTACTTTGTTCCACACACCTCAGCCTCACCACGGTCCCCGCTCAGTCCCTCGGCCCAGGATTCCCCAGAAGTCCCCCTAGTCCCATCTCTGGGTCCGAAAACCACCCTGACAGCCCACAGGCCCCAGCCCCTCCCCGGCCCAGCTCTCGCTCTCCAAATGCACCCGGCTCCAGTCCCACCCCGCGGCCACCGGGACCCCGCACCCCGGCCCACCTGCGCGCCCAGCTGGTTCAGCTGCTGCATGTCACCGGCCACGGCCTCGGGCACCGGGTCCTGCGTGCAGTGCAGACGGCCCATGGCGCCCCGCAGGCCCGCGGCCGCAGTCCCAGCTTCCTGCCCCGCCGGCCTCGCCGCGCTTTCGCAGCCGCACTTTCGCCACGGCGGCCGCCGCCGCCGCCGCCGCCGCGATGCGCGAGCCTGGGGTGCGCCGTGTGGCGGACACGCGCGGGGTTCCCTCCCAGTTCTGCGGGTTAGGGTTAGGGTTATGGCACGTTTAGAGCAGGACCTGGTCCACAGGTCTGCAGTCAGTGACTGGATGCTATCAGGATCATCTTATTTTTCTTTCCTTTTCTTCTCCTTTCCCTTCCCTGTCCTCCTCTTCCTCTTCCTCTTCCTCCTCCTCTTCTTCTTCTTCTTTTTTTTTTTTTTTCTTTGAGACAAAGTCTTGCTATGCAGTTCAGCTTGGCCTTGAGCTCACTTTGTAGTCCATGCTGGTCTTGAATTTGCAAGGATTCTCCTGCCTCAACTTCCCGAGTGCTGGGATTACAGACATGCGCCACCACGCCTGGCTCTCCCATCGCTATTGTTATTACACGTTCATTAACTTTTTCTTTATATACTTTAATTTTTTTGGTATCAGGAATCGAACTCGTGACTTCACACTTGCCAGGCATACACTGTGCTGCTGAGCTATATCACTGGCCTTTTTTTTTTTGGTAGCTGGGATTGAATTCACAACCTCATGCTTGCCAGGCAGGCACTTATGCGGCTGAGCTAAATCCCTGGCCACTGGCCTCTATATACTTAAAAAAATTTTTTTTGTACAGGGGATCGAACCCATGACTTTGCACTTGCCAGGCAGATGCTTATGCCACTGAGCTAAGTCCCTGACCCATTTTTACATTTTAATTTATATTTTTAGTTTACTTTTTGACTGTGCTAAAGATTGAGCCTAGAGTTTCACGTATGCAAGGGTAATGTTTGCGCATGGACCACACCCCTAATCTGTAGCAAGTACCTGGTGTACCCTGCCCTGATGTCAGGCCACAGGGCAGAGGGAAGGGATCCAAGCAGGCCAGCTTGCTGGTCCAGAAGCTTACATCAGAGGAGAGCTGTAGGTCTTAGAGTCATTGGAGTAGTCACCTGGATGGCCTCAGTATACCATTACTGGGTTCTGTCCTCAGTCTCTGAATAAAAAGACCAAGATGCAGTCCAGCAAATTCCCAGGAATTGCACTTTGACTAGTGCCTGGTACTCAATAAATATCAGAATTGAACAACCCACCTGATAAAAAATGAAGAAAAAGAAAGGAATTCACTTGAAATTGACACCTAACAGAATAGTAACAGCTAACTGTAGTGTCTGCCAGTCCTTCTCCCTTCATGGTACTGGAGTTCACACACCACTTCTTTTTTTCTATCAGATGTTTTCTACAACACAGGTCACTGGGCTTTCTGTGACTCGTTCTTGCACATTCAGGACTTCCCCATTTCCCCAACTACTTAGTTCTCATGCAGATCCTTGGCTATCAGCACAACATCACCTAGGAGAGAGCTGATGAGAAATGCAGAATTTCAGGCCTACTATTCAAGATCTTCACTTTTCTTCCTGAAGTACCGGGGATCAAACCCACAGGCTCCTGCACACTGGATAATCCCTCTAGCACTGACCTATATATACCCTTAGCCCCCAGATCTGCATTTAGTAAAATCCCTAGGCAATTCATGGGCACATTAAAGTTGGAGATGCAAATATAACAACTATGCTTTAAGCATACCATGTGCAGGGTTTTACTTTAAGCACGTCAATATACACTGTTTAACAACCATAATATTTTGCATTGTCTTCTTGTTCTTGATCATATTCTCTTTCTTTCTTTCTTTCTTTCTTTCTTTCTTTCTCTCTCTCTCTCTCTCTTTTCTTTCTTTCTTTTTTGGGGCCACGAAATTCCCAGAACCATTCTTTCTTTTTCTTTTTTTATTTTTATTTTTGGTACCAGGGATCAAACTCATGACCTCATGCTCACCAGGTAGGTACTTATGCCACTGAGCTAAATTTCAAGCCCCACAAACCATTATTTCTATTTTAATGTTTGTCACATTGTTTTTTTTTTTTTTTTTTTTTTTTGTCTTTTTCGTTTTTATCAGTACCAGGGATCGAACTCACCACTGCCTGCTTGCAAGGCAGGCGCTTATGCCGCTGAGCTAAATCCCCAGCCCCTGTCACATTGTTTTATTCCTGTCTTTTACATATCTTGTCTCCCTCCCCTCCCTGTATGAATTATGTTGTCTTGGGCAAATTATTAACCTTTCTGTGCCTCTTTTTGTGTTTCTAAATGGAGCTCATTATGCAGACAATGATTCTGAGGACCATGGAAAGTGCTCAACAAATGCTTGTTGTTTTTATTCCAGTTTTTTTTTTTTTTTTTTTTTTTTTTGTCTTTTTCATTTTTATCGGTACCGGGATCAACTCACGATCGCCTGCTTGCAAGGCAGGCGCTTATGTCGCTGAGCTAAATCCCCAGCCCCTTTTATTCCAGTTTTTAAAAAATTTATTCCAGTTTTTCAATCTTATTAAAAGAATGTAGCGGGGCTGGAGATTTAGCTCAGCGGCATAAGCACCTGCCTTGCAAGCAGGCGGTCCTGAATTCAATCCTTGGTACCGATAAAAAGTTAAAAAAAAGAATGTAGCAATAAATATTTCTTTCCTTTTTTTGTCTTTTTCGGTACCAGGGATCGAACTCACGACTGCCTGCTTGCAAGACAGGCGCTTATGCCGCTGAGCTAAATCCCCAGCCCCAGCAGTAAATATTTCTATATACCATTATCTTCCCACATCTGATTATTCCTTCCAGGAGAAATTCCTAGAAAGGTCAAGGGATTTGTTGTGGTGTGGTTTGGTTTGATTTTTTGAGACAGAGTTTCACTATGTATTGCAGGCTGACCTTGAACTCACAATGATCCTCCTGCCTCAGCCTCCCTAGTGCTAGAATCACAGGCATGTAGCACCACATATGGCTTTTGTTTTGGACTGATAGTACTGGAGATTGAACCCTACATTTTTGCACTATAGTTACATTCCCAGCTTCTTAATATTTTTTATTTTGAGAAAAGAGTCTTGCTAAGCTACTAAAATTGCTGAGCTGGGCTCAAACATGCAATTCTCCTGCCTCAGCCTCCAAGAATGCTGGGATTGCAGGCATGTACCACCATGTCCTGTTGAAAGAACATAGGATATTAAGTTTAGACATTTTGTTTCTAAATATCATGAAGACAGATGATTTTTTTTTTTTAAAAGAAGATAGATGAGGTTTTGAGGTAGGGAGAAAGTAGACTGTTAACTCTCTCCCTGACAATACCCTGAAATCAGACTTTCAGCCTAAACAGGGACCTCACATATTTTACTGATGAGGCTCTGGGCCCTGCCCTCCTTCCAAACCCACATCCTCTCGATTCAGGGAAAAGAAACCCAGATGTTCTAAAAGAAATCTCAAACATCAGACAATGCCTTTCTGGGCTCCAATTCTAAGTGTTGCATAAAAATCATAAAGTACAGTTTTAACATCTCACAATGAATTACTATAACAGTCTATCAGGTCTTTGTAATCTGCCCCCCACCCTTGTTACCAAGGATTGAACTCATGACCCTGTGCTTGCCAGGCAGGCTGCTGAGTTATATCCACAGTTCTTTTTTTTGGTTTTGAGTTAGGGTCACACTATGTAGTCCAGGCTGGCCTCAAGCCCATGGAGAACCTCCTGCCTCAGCCTCCTAAGTGCTGGGATTACAGGAGAGTGCCACCATGCCCGGCTCCCTGGCTTTACTTTTTTTTTTTGGTACTGGGGATCAAACTCATGACCTTGCACTTGCCAGGCAGGCGCATATGCTGCTGAACTAAATCCCCGGCCCTTTCACGATTTATTTTTCAAAATTTCAGTTATTTGTGGCCAACTGTAGTCTGATAATATTAAAAGGAAAATTCCAAAAATAAACCTACTATTAATTATTCTTATTCTTATTTTGTGTTACTAAGAATTGAATTCAGAGCCTCATGCATGCTAGGCAAGTGCTCTGCTGATAAGTTATATCCTCAGCCACGATCTTTTTTTTTTTTTTTTTTATCGGTACCAGGGATCAAACTCACAACTGTTTGCTTGCAAGGCAGGCGCTTACGCTGCTGAGCTAAATCCGCAGCCCGCTCAGCCAAGATCTTTAATTTTTTTTTTTTTTTTTTTTTTTTTTTTTTTTAATGTACTGGGGATTGAACTCATGACCTCACACTTGCCAGGCATGTGCTTAAACCACTAAGCTAAATCCCTGGCCCTTAAATTGCACTTCTTTATTTTTATTTTTTAATTTAATTTAGTTTAGTTTAATTTTTTTGGTGCCAGGGATCAAACTCATGATCTAGTGCTTGCCAAGGAGGTAGCTGTGCCACTGAGCTAAACCCTGAGCCGTCTTTTTTTTGTTTGTTTGTTTTTTGTCCTTTTCCTTTTTTTTTATCGGTACTGGGGATGGAACTCACGACTGCCTGCTTGCAAGGCAGGTGCTTATGCCGCTGAGCTAAATCCCCAGCCCCAAAAGTGCAAATGTTTTATATGATGGCAATTTGGATATGCCAAACAGAAATAAATTATAAAGTGCTCCCTTGAAATGAAAAGGTGAAAGTTTCATGCCCGGCTCTATGAAACTGCTAAGAAGAAACAGGGCTGGGGATTTAGCTCAGTGGCATAAGCACTTGCCTGGCAAGTATGAGGTTGTGAGTTCAATCCCAGGTACTGCAAAAAAGAAGAAGAAGAAGAAAAAGAATTCACACTAGGTTTACATCACACTTCAAACTGCAAAAGTTACAGCTATAATGCATGATCAGTGTTTAGTGAAGACAGAAGAGGTGTTAAGTCTGTGGGTGGAAGACATGTGAATAGAAAATGTTCTCAGCAGGGCATGGTAGCACAGGCCTGTAATGCCAGCACTCAGGGCTCTGGCAGGACAATTGCTGGATTGCTGTGAGTTAGAGGCCAGACTGGGGTACACAGGTAGGCCCTGTCTCAAAGAAACAGAAAAAAGCTGGGCATGGGAGTACACTCCTATAACCCCAGCATTTAGGAGGCTGAGGGAGGAGAAAGGTTTACAAATTGGCCTGGGCTACAAAGTGAGCCCAAGGCCAGCCTGAGCTACATACTGAGACCTTGTCTCAAAAAAAAAAAAAAAAAAAAAGAAAGCAAAGAAAAGAAAGATAGGGGCCAGGGGTTTGGCACAATACCTGCTTGGCAAGTACAAGTTCATGAGTTCAATCCCCAGTACCAAAACAAAAAAAAAGAGAGAGAGAGAGAGAGAGAGAGATAGCAATATGCTTCCATTGGCAGCAGCGTGTTGCCCCAGAACATATTAGGACTGTGTGAAACCTTAGAAGCACCTGGAATAAATGACATGAAACAAATAAAGGATGGTTACACAGAGGCAGGAATAGAATAGGACTAAAAAGTATAGGAGTTACAGGAGAGGCCGTGTCTGCTGTCATGTTTCTAGACAAGTTAAAGAAGTTGATTGAGAAGAAAGGACACCAATGCAAGTCTTCAAATGTGATGACACAGCACTAGCACTGCAAGGTCCTGAGTTCAATTCTCCCCCAGTAAAAGAATATTGTGGGGGCTGGGGATCTAGCTCAGAGGCATAAGTGTCTGTGTTACAAGCGCGCAGTCGTGAGTTTGATCCCTGGTACCAGTAAAAAAAAAAAGAATATTGTGGGCCCTGGGATACACCTCAGCAGCAAAGTGCCTGCCTGGCAAATGTGATGACACTGAGCATTTGTAGAAGAGAAGCCCAGGAGAACCAACATGCAGGACAGTGTAAAGGTTGCACCAGGGCGTGAAACATGGAAGGAGAGACAAAATTCACATTCACATAGCAATTATCATAGCATATTGTCCTATGTTACTACTGATGTTAACCTTTTACTATGCCTTTTTAGCTGGTTGGTTTTTTTTTTTGTCTTTTTGAGGCAGGGTTTCACTATGCAAATCAGGTGGCCTTGATCTCACATTGTAGCCCAGGCTGATCTCAAACTCGTGGCAATCCTGCCTCAGCCTCTCAAATGCTGGAGTTACAGGCATGTATCATGCCCAGCAACCTGCCTCGGCCTCCAGAGTGCTGGGATTACAGGCGTGGGCCACATCTGGCTGTTTAATTTCTTCCTGAGACAGGATTTCATTACGTAGCCCAAACTGACCTCAAACTCCTGAGATCCTCCTTTCTCAACTTGCCACATGCGGGGACAACTGGCATGTGCCACCACGCCCAGTCGGTGCCTAGTTTATAAATTAAAATTTAGCAATCCAGCATGGTGGCACTTGTAGCCCTAGCACTCAGGAGGTGGAAGTGGGAGGGAAGATCCCTTGAGTAGGGTGCAGCCTGGGCAACGTAGTGAGGCCCCATCTCAAACCACAAGACCCACAAGACCCACTTCATCATAGGTCTTCATCACAGGTAGAGGGAAAAACACAATGAAAGAGTCCCTAGTCCCAGGTTTCAGGCAGTCACTGGGGGTCTGAACCTATCTCTCCTGGATCAAGGGGATTCCATATAGGTTTTTAAAAATCAAAAATAGTGTTTCATCTCTAATAATCTTCAGACTCCACATTTAGACTAAGGAAGGAGCTGAGACTACCCCTGAGCCCTAACTGTAGCAGGAAATGCAGACCGGGGCTGTGCCTCCCGGAGAACCTCCACCCCCATTTCAGACTTAATGAGGGACCAAGCTCCCTTCATTCATGTAAAATGTCCCAGTGGAGGGCTGGGGATTTAGCTCAGCAGCATAAGCATCTGCCTGGCAAGCAAGAGGTCATGAGTTTGACTCCCCAGTACCAGGAAGAAAAAAAAAAAAGGCTTTGTTAGAGAAAGTCGCCGTGGAGTTTGGAGCTCATTCAATGCTGTCATCTGCCTCATGTGTGGAGTGGAGGAGCCCCCACTCCATTCTCCTCTCGGCCTGCCAGTGAAAGGAGGTCATTAAGAAGCAGTTTCTCAATGGAGGAGGATCCCCGCTGCGGATCTCACTAGGGCCCAAGTTTTCCCCCTGTAAAAGGTCTGACCCCTACACACTCCGAATGCCAAAGGGCATTTTAAAAAAAAAAAAAAAAAAAAAAAAAACTTTTGAGATCCTTGTAGTTTCATATCTGGTTGTAAAAAAAAACATAGAACTTCTAACCTTTATCCCCTTTACCCAGTTTTGTTTTGTTTTTGTTGTTTTGGGGCTGGGAATTGAACTCAGGACTTTGCATTTGCCAGGCAGGCGCTGTGCCGCTGAACTATATCTCCCCACCTCCATCTTTGAGACAGCGTCTCCTTGTGTACCACAGGGTGTCCTTGAACTTACTATGCAGCCCAGGCTGGCCCCAAACTCATGGCAATCCTTCTTCCTCAGTCTCCCAAATGCCGGGATTATAGGCATGCTCCACCATGCCCAGCAACCCAGTTTTTTTCAATGTGCAGACCCAACAATATCACAAGCAGGATTCAAACACAGTCAGACCCCAAAACATTGCCATTCAGACTGTCTGAGCATTTTCACTGAAGCAAGGAACCCCAGGTCTTCTTTCTACTGAAAAACGAGCAAAAAACCAGGATGGTTTACAAATTATGATTATTGTTATTCCCATGTTCACCTTTAATATTCACACCTTTATCATAAAATGACACGACAAAAATATAAAAATACAGTTGGCTTAGACTAGATTATATTTTATTTTATTTTGCTTAGACTCTTGACATCTACAGGTAAGTTACCGACAAAAAGTCTAGGTATTGTTCCAGATTAAGAGACTAAGACAGGGCTGATGGGCAGCTCCGTGGTGAGTGCCCGCCTGGGACCCATGCCCTGGGACCCATGCCCAGTCCCACAGACGAAGAAAGCTGGTACTAGTTCTGGTGCAAACACCACAGGAGGCAGTAGAGAGAGTATTAATTAGCTTTAAAATTGGCTCTGAGCTTGCTGGAAGCCAGGGGAGCGGAGTCAGTGCAATTCTAGTTTCTATCTTCCCACTGTTACATTAATGAAAAGAATCTTCTATTGTTAGACTTAAAAGAGTACATTCCAATTTCCGATTCCTGCAGAGGATTTGGTGATGAACTTGTTTGCTCAAAAATCTCTCTCCCATCACTGCGAGTTCCAGGCCAACTTGTGCTACAAAGTGAGTTCGAGGCTACCTAGTAAGACTATCTCAAAAAAAAAATTCCTTCCAGATTTTAAGATTTCTACTCAGATAAAATTTTAAGGTGGAATTCCTGGGATAAGGTTTAAATCTTTATGATTATTCTTTTTTTTTTTTTTTTTTTTTGTCTTTTTCGTTTTTATCGATACCAGGGCTCAAACTCACCACTGCCTGCTTGCAAGGCAGGTGCTTATGCCGCTGAGCTAAATCCCCAGCCCCTTTATGATTATTCTTGTGCCTAAGTTCCAAAGGATATTAAGGCTGTCTGCACCAGAAATTTGTTTTTTAAAAGGCCCTTTGGCAGTTTCTAGTTAGGAGGGGTGTGATAATGCTTCCAGCTTTCTCGGAAATCTCACCTTTTATTTCAAATTCATGGGAGGAATGGCTTTGCCTGAGAAAATGAGGCCTCGGAGCTCTATTGTCTGCTTTGTTTTCCTCTACGGAATGATTATAAAGTGAATGCCAGGCCTGGCCCCCATGGAGGACTGCCATGCATACCCCTGCTGTGAAAGGCCTGAGGTGTAACGGGGTGGGAGGTGGGGGGAGGGTGGAATCACCTGGAGAATTTTTTCTTCTAGATTACTAGCATTACCTGAGCAAATGGCACCCTTTCATTCATGTATTCATTCATTAAGGCAGCAAATACTTACTGAGCACCTACTATGTGCCAGATGCTGGGGACGCAACAGTGAAACAGAGATTGCTGCCTCCTAATGAGGAAGACAGCCAAAGTGAAGAGTCTCACTGGAAAACAGTAAATGCCAGGAAGGAGAGCAGGGGGCAGGGCTGGCAGCAGGTTCAGTGGGGTAGTTCAGTGGCAGTCAGGTAGGAAAGCCTGACTGAGTAGGTCTGAAAGATGAACAGAGGTTAATAATGCAGTTTGAATTATCAGCTCCCATCCTGGACAATAAGCACACCATTGTGGGGTAAGGGTGATCTTGAACATCTCACCCTACTGTCTCCCAGCACTCTACAGGCCTTCATAATTCTTGCATCTTTTTCCAAAGTCCACCAGGCAGGCCAAGTTAGGGTCATGCTTCAGGAGGAGAGGAAAGGAAAGGTTTGGGGAAGGGGGGTCCGTTTGTTTTCTGTGTTTATCCCAAAACACAGCATACAGGGTTGGGGTGTCACCTAGCACTTGCAAGGCCTGGATGTGATTCCTAGCCCTGGGACAATGAAGGAGGGAAGAAAGAAAGAAGGGGAAGGGAAAGGAAAGAGAAGGAAGGGAAAAGGGAGGGAGGCAAATAAGCGGAACTGGCAGGAGGGAAGAAAGGAAGAAAAGGCAGAAGGCAGACCTAGAGCAAATCTGGGACTCAGAATTCAGGTAACAGAGACCCGGGTGTGGGGGCAGACACCTGTAACTCCAGCACTCTCGAGGCTGAGGCAGAATGATTGCTGTGAGTCTGAGGCTACCCTAGAGTGCAAAGTAAGTTCAAAGTCAACCTGAATTGCACAGCAAGACTCCTCTCAAACAAGCAAACAAAAAATGAATTCAGGCAACAGAGAGAGGACTCAAAGGGGACATTGGAGTTTGGAGCTCATCCAACGTTGTCATCTGCCTCGTGTGACAATGGAGGAAGCAGGTACCCAGAAGAGACACTTACCATGGTCCCTCAGTGAGAACAGAACCAAAACTGCCAAGCTGCTTCCCTGTGCCACCTTTTCCTTTTCAAAGGTCAAATATACGGGAAATCCCAGCATTTGGAAGGTGGGAAATCCCAGCATTTGGAAGGCTGAGGCAGGAGGGTCACTGTGCATTTGAGGCCAGCCTAGGCTACATAGTTCAAGGCCAGTCTGAACTACACAGCAAAACTTGTCAAAAACAAAAAACGGGAAGCCAGGTCCGGGGGTACTGGCTTGTTTGACAGAGGGTGGGGGTGGGGTGATAATGAACCAGAGTGTCAAGGGAAAGAATGTTTATCGAATGCCTGCTGTGGGATAGAAGCGGTTCCCTGCTCCCAGGAAGTTCAGTGCAGCAATGAACTGAAGTCAACAAGGAGTGTAGCTCATCGGCCTACTGCTTGCCTAGACTGCAGGAGGCCCTGTATATCTCCTTAGCCTCAAAAAATAAATAGGTGGATAAAAAAGAGCCACAGACGAATATCTGGAATCTGGTCAGATTCCAGATACATGTACGTACTTTTCCAGCCAGGGATATTTAAAGAAAATAGTTCAACTGGGTTTTAAACAGGAGAAAACAAAGAGGCCCTGATGTTTCCTTAAAAATGAAAAGTGAAGAACCCACTTTGCAAATGAACGTGGCCTCTAATGACACTGCAATTAAGAGAGAGTACTTTACAATGGGGCTCTTTCACATACAAGGGCTGGGTGAATCCCTGCGGTCACTCTGGGCAGTCAGCATTACTATTATTATTCCAATTAGGGTGGGAAGATCACCAAGGCCAAGCTCCTTAGCTTTGCTCCGGAGTGGGGTGGGGGGTGGGGGTTCCACACAACTGGGGGGTCGAGCTGAAGATTTAGTCCCAACCCTGCCTTCCACCAGCTCTAGCTCCGGGGAAAACCCTCTCCCTTTGCTGAGCCTCAGTTTCTTTAGCTGTAAAACGGGGCTCCTCCTGCTCCACACTGCTTGTTGACCTTGCTGCAAGGCCAAGAGACAGACAGGGTACTCAACCTGAGAAGGCAAGCTGAATATCTAACTATACTTGCTAAGACCGGAGGCCACCAGGAAAGCAATGCAGCAGATTTGTACTCATTAATAATAACAACAAAAATAACAATTGTTTTTATTTAACGAGCACTTTTAATGGTGTTTTCAAATGTGCTAAGTATGGTTTAAAATGCCCTATGTATATTAGCTCATAAAATTCTCATAACAACCCTTTGAACTAGGTAAAATTATTTTCATTTTAAAGATTGAAGCCAGAGAAGTTAACTTCATAAACTCATAAAAATACCTACTCAGGGCCCGGGATTTAGCTCAGTGGTGTAAGAGTCTGCCTGGCAAGTGTGAGGTTGTGAGTTCTATCCCAAGCACCAAAAAAAAAAAAAAAAAAAAAACCCAAGAAAAAAAAAAAAACACCCCCAAAACAAAACAAAAAAACCCTACTCTATATTAAGTACCTATATATATCAGGGACCGTGCTAACTAAGCATGTAATAGATTTTTTTTTTTTTGTCTTTTTTCCTTTTTATAGGTATCGGGGATCGAACTCACGACCGCCTGCTTGCAAGGCAGTGCTTATGCCGCTGAGTTAAATCCCTAGCCCCTGTAATAAATATTTTTAAAAACCTGTAGCTGCTGAAAAGGCTGAAAACATTGCATAATTCAACACAAATGTAATATTGAAGCGCAACATAGGTACAATGGATGTATTGATTCATCAGCATGAAGGGAGGGTGTCTAGGATCTGTATATGCATATGTATTTTCCTTTTTGATGTTGCTTTAAGTGGAGGAAACTTATTTGATAGAATCTCTAATTTGTAGTCGTGTTACAAGACTAGTACAAGTTTGTGGGAAGGCCTTCTGAAATTTTTTGAGGGGGAACTCTTGAATTTTGAAAAAAAATCTGTCTCCCAGTATACATGCATAATATTGTTTTGAGGGGGTGTAAGTTCCTACCTGGCAAGCCCAAGGCTGTAAGTTCGGTTACAAGTAGCACACACACACACAAATTAAATTTAAAAATACTGTTTTGAACTATTTAAGGTTATATTGGGGACATCATGCCCTTTTATCTCAGAGGGTCAGGGTCAGTATTTATTTCCTAGGAGCAAGGATATTCTTTTGAAAATGTGTTTTTTTGTTTTGTGGTGTAATCTAAATGGCATTGAATCAGACTTTTTTATTTTATTTTTTGCTGTGCTGGGAATTGAACCCAGGGTCTCCTTTATGCTAGAAAGTGCTTTATCATTGAGCTACACCTCAGTCCTAATCACAGAATTTTTATCACCTTAATGAACATCCGGCACCAGGCATTTTATCAGAAACACTTCCAGGTGACTATCACATAGCAGTGCTCAGTCAAGGTCTGGCTACACTGATCCACTTCGTATGACTCAACCCCTGCATCCTCTGGGCCGCAGTTCCCTTGGGTGAAACAGGGCCCCGAGTTCCCTTCTGTGGGTGACTGTGAGGCTTAAATGAGATCGGTGAATATGAGCAGTGAACGTTGTCAACTGTAAAGTTCTGAACTCTGGAAAATATTATCTTCCCAGATGACAGGAGTAAGTTCATCTAGACCCTCCTTTTTCTGCCCCTAGATTCTTTCTTTCTTTTTTTTTTTTTTTGTCCCGGGGATCAAACTTACCACTTTGAGCTTGTCAGGCAGATGCTTACACCAATGAGCTAAATCCCCGGCTCTTTCCCTAGAATTAAGTGATCAGCTCCCCCAGAAATGTCCAGTGTACTCTCCTCTCTTCTGAAAAAGGCCTCTCAAGCATTCTTATTGGTGGCACAGATGTCCTTTACCAACAGGTAGTTCCTGGTTTGGGTTCAGGGAACAGAGGTCCAGAAGGCCTTTCCACAAGCCTGCTGACTGATATCCTATTTTTTTTTTTTTTGTATCAGAAATCTAACTTAGGACCTTGCCCTTGCCAGGCAGATGCTTGCCACTGAGCTATATGCCTACCCCACATATTTTCTTTTCTTTCTTTTTTTGGTAACAGGGATCAAACTCACAACCTAGAGCTTTCTAGGCACGTGCTTATGCACTGAGCTAAATCCCCAGCCCTCATTTTCTTTTCTTTTCTTTTCTTTTTTTTTTTTTTTTTGTCTTTTTCTTTTTTATCGGTACCAGGGATCAAACTCATGACTGCCTGCTTGCAAGGCAGGCGCTTATGCCACTGAGCTAAATCCCCAGTCCCCAGCCCTCATTTTCTTACCAATAAAGATACAACCTATCTGGTATGATGGCCCACACAGTACTCTGGAAGGTTGAGGAAAGAGAACTGAAGTTCTAGCCCAGCCTTGAGAACTAAGCAACTTAATGAGACCTTGCCTCAAATGAAAAAAATTTTTAAAAAGGACTGAGGACATAGCAGGATGCGAAGGTTTTGGGTTCATCTCTGGTACTGCAAGAAAAAAAAGATATGGCTGAGATGGTGAGGCTTCTTTTACCTGGTGACAGGAACACACTTTTTTTTTTAAAGGACCGGAGAGTGCCCGCGGGTCTCGAACCACAGGACCAATCGGACCAATCAGCCCGGGCGGTTGGGAAGCCAGACTCGAAGGAACCGCTGGGCTAAAGCCAGCCCAGGAACACACTTTTGTATGTTTGTTTATCCAGAATACCAGTAAGTCTTCGCTGGCCAGGTAAGGTGACACACACCTGTAATCTCAGCTACTTAGGAGGTTGAGGCAGGAGGACTGCAAGTTTGAGGCTATTTCTTCCTAGTATGTCTTAGCTTTCCCCTGTGCTCCCTCCCCATCTTTGGTGGAGCTAGAGATTTAGCTCAGTGGTATAAGCACCTGCCTGGCAAGTGCAAAATTTTGAGTTGCTTTAATCCCTAGTCCAAAAAAAAAAAAAAGTTTCCTCTGGTGGTACCAGGGATTGAATTTAGGTCCTTGTGCTTACTAGGCTGAGCTACAAGCCCTGGCCCTCCCTATGCTCTGTTTGCCTGTTTGTTGAGACCAGGCTTCACTCTGTATCCTCAAGCTGGTTTTGAACTCACTATGTAGCCCATACTGACCTCGAACTCTTGGCAATCCTCTTGCCTCAGCCTCCTGAGTGCTAGGATTATAGGTGTGTGCCACCACTTCCAACTTTCTCCTTGAGCTCTTATTTAGAACTTGATGCATTAAGTTCAGAAAATTTTGTGTCTCCCAGAGTATTTACCATTTTTTTTTTTGTTTTTCTCAAAGCATTTACTATTTACTCACTCATCAGTAAGAGATACAGAGAAAAAGCTGTGTTGAACTCAAAGAGCTGGAACCCTAGAGGAATTAACCTGTGTTCATTCATTCACTCAATAAACTTGTACTGAGCCAGTTTTGTTTCCCCCTTCCCCGCCTGGACCTCCATATGGGAGACAAAACTTGGTCCAAGATAGACAGATGTGGTTTCTGCTTCCTGGAGGGAACTTTAAAGTGCCTGTGTGTGCACGCGTGTGTGTGCACGCGCCTGCACATGGAGGGTGATGTAAACAAGAAATATATCCAAAGAATTTCAGATAGCTTTACGTGCTACCTAAATAGAATGAACAGACTGAAGTGGTGGGAAGGTGAGAGTGTTCAGGGGAATAATCAGGAGAAAGCCTTTCCTGAAAGTGACCTTTTGGGAGAGTTCTGAGTTTGAGACAAGGTTTCACTATGTAGTTCAGGCTGGCCTTTAACTCACTGTGCAGCCTATATGTCAACTCTGGGTAATCCTCCTACCTCAGCCTCCTGAGTGCTGGGGCTACAGGCATGCAGAAATTGGCCAAGCAGAGAATTGCAATGTAGAGACGTGGGTAACGAAGGTGGTGGAAAGAGACCAAAGGCTCAAGTGTTGGGAAACGCTGTTTTTTTTGAAAAACAGCAAATAGGGAAGGTTGGAGTAAAGTCAGAGGGAGGTGAGGGTAGGAGATGCCTTAAGAGGTAGGCCAGGTCAGCTCACTCAGTCATTTATCACATACTTATGGAGCATCTGATCCTGTCCTCAGTTAAGTGTGTGGAGACAGATACAATGATAAGCAGCAAACAAAAATACCAGGCAATAAACATTAGGAGGTGCCAGTTTGCAATACTGTAGTTCATTGCCCGCTGGATGGCAGAGGCAAGAGACCTGATAAGCAAGGTGAGGGGTCTCCGCCGCAGCTGGGGGATGCGGTGGGCCCGGGGGAGCTAGGCGGCCTGGACCTGATCGCCTCTTTCCCCTCCCCTCAAGATGGCTGACTGAGGTCGAACGGGGAAAGGGGAGCAAGGACCAGTAGTGGGTGCTGGGGGGGGGGGGACCAGCGGGGACACCACTGCTTCCAGGTGCGACTGGAGGTGGAGTAAAGCGGCGCTCCAGCTGTGTGACCGCCGCATGGGCTCGTCCCTCTCTGGAGCTGGCACCCTGATATGTCTGTGGATCTTCGGTTGGGGTGACCTGGAGGGCCAGGCGAGGGCTCCAGAACGAGTGCCGGAGGACAATTGGATGCCCCTCAGGGCTTGTGATCCGGGAAAGCCATTTTTTAAGTGGCCTGGAAACTCGAGGCGGTGGCCACGGAGGAGGGGCGGAGGGAGGCTCCGGAGTGATTTCAAATTTCCCTCGCCTGCTCCCCCGGCGCCCGGCCGGGCTCTGAGTGGCTGCGGCGGGGGCGCCCCCGGGCGGGGGCGGGGCGAGGGCCGAGCCGGGGCTACAAGGGGAGTCGGCACCGCCCCCGGCCCACCCTCTGCAGCCGCCTGGCCCGCCGCGCCGTTCCCTGGAGGCAGCCGCCCCGACGCAGCTGCAGCCCGCGAGGACGCCCCGCGCCGAGCGCCCCCCGACGGACAGCACCGGCCCGCTGGCTCGCGGGCGAGCGTGTGGCCGCGCCCGGCCGGCAGTGCAGGGGTTAAGCCGCCCAAGTAAACGTAGCGCGGCGATCGGAGCCGGAGATTCGCGAGCCGGGCGCCCTGCGCGGCAGCCTGCCGGCCCTCCGCCCGCCGGACCCGACCCGCGGCGCGACCGCGGCGCCGCGCCCACACCAGCCCCGCGGCAGGTGAGGTCCCGCCGCCCCGGGGGCTCGCGGTCCCGTGGCGCCGAGGCCGGGGTCGAGGGGCGCGGGGTCTGCCACGGGGACCCCCCGCGGGACCCGGCCTGGCTGGGTGGAGGCGCGCGGAGAGATCCCCCGACCCTGCTTGGGGTGGTGTAGGGAGGAGGGGGTGGGTCTCACAGGGACCAGGACGCGAGGGAAGAGTCAAGCCCAGTCTCCTGCGGAACCCCCCGGGCAAAGAGGAGTTCGAACGGGGAAAGGGAATGTGTAGTTTCTCTGGGGTCGGGAGTCGAGGGGAGGTGCCCCCTGGACAGCGGCGAGGGAGCGGCACTTTGCCTACGAAGGGGCTTCCTTACCTGGCTTCTGGCTTAGCGGGAGCCGCCTGGGTCAGGCTCTGGGAAGGGAGAGGACCAAGTGCTGGGGAACAGCTCGGCGTCAGTCACTGCTGGCTTGGGTGAGGATTCGGGCGAGAGACCCTCCCAAACAGCACTTCTGTCGATACGGACGGGCAGGTGGACTTGGGTGCACTCGCGTGTCCGGGGCGAGCTAGAGGAGGTGACTCCTAGGGGTCCGCGGAGCCAAGCCCCCGAAGGCGCGGCGCACCGGGCAGGACGCCGCGGGAGGAGGGGCCGCCCTGCGCGCACCTGGCCCGGGAGGAGCTGGTCGGGGGCGGTGCCGCTGCCTCCGGGGCTCACTTTCCATTGCGAACCTCTTCCTGGGCCCAGGTTCACCCCACTTCCCAGATTGATTGATTCACTTCACTGTTCACTGAAGCCTTAGAACAACCTCGCAGCACACCCAGAAGACGAGCTTCCGTGCCCGTGTGGTTGTTCGGGGGCGCTTTTAGAGCCCTACATTACTGGGGTGAAAGTGGAGGCGGAGAAGGTGTGGATTGAGCGAATTAGAAGTGAGGGCTGCCCTGGGGCGTAGGTTCCCCCTGGAGCCTCACCTCCAGCCGAGTCCTGGGCCTCCGTATACTGTGCCTCAGTCTCCCTCCCGCCCTTGCTGTTCTCCGCGCCGAGGTGGAGGCTCGCGGCGCCCCTCTGCCTTCCTTCCCCCACGCTGAGGTGTATGAATTAAAGGGAATTAAGGGCAGAGTATGAACTTTGAACTGCCTCCGGAGTTGTGGATGTTGTGGGTTTTGGTAGACTGGTGGCAATTGTTTTTGGGAGACAGCTCCCGCTGGGCCCGCCTCTTAGAGGCCGCAGAATGCTGACCTTCCTCTGGCCCTCCTCTACCGGACCTGCTGTGGCTTCAGTTTGCTGGCCCTTGCAAACCCCAGGTGCAAACCTTAATTTTTAGAGCTGAGATACGACCAATTTTATTTTTTTGCGGTGCTGAAGATCAAGCCCCGAGCGGAGGCTGATGTAGGCTAGGAAAGGGCTCCACCAACGAGATAAACCCGCAACACCAAGGTGACCCTACTTGAGCTAGAATATATTAAATACTCAATAAAAGCTTGCAGTTTATTTGCTTCATCAGCTCTCACGTGGGCTAGTCAGTCTAGGCATGGGAGTCTCAGGCTTGTGCTTAAATCTTGTTTCAGCAAGCTCATTCCCCAACTCTTATTAAATCTGCGAAATAGGAAAAATTGTGTAAGATGAGGCCAGTTTTACACATTACTTCAGCCCACCATCTTCCTCGGTGTAATATCCTTTGCCTTGAATAACAGCTCTAAGGAATGGTCAGTACCTTCGTTGCAATTGGCACTTGGTGAATATTGTCAGTATTAACCACTGGTCCACCTTTTTAGGGTGGCATTTATGAGAATTGGGGATGGAGGGAAGAGGCACTAATGCCCCACCCCCCTTTCCTTACCTCGGATACTCTATTTCCTCCTCTGCCATTAAGCTTTTCCAAGTCAGTGTTGTCCACGATTGGGAGTTGACAGGAAGGACTGCCTTTGTTCCTTTTTGAAAGGAACCTTAGTTTTTTATGGGTTGGGTCCATTTAAGCCCCACACCCCAGTTTGAGGCAACAGGGAAGATGTAATTGCAGAGCTGAGACCCTTTACTTTTTCCTCCTTTAGAGCAGAGGACTGAGACAAAAGAGGCCAGGGCTATGTCCAGCCACATCCTCCTAAGCTGGAGGCATAACTTCTACCTTTCCATGGGGTTGGGGGCAGGGAGGAGAGAATCTGCACTGCAGGGGCCCAAGGGAGTAGCAAGGTCCGGGCTGGGGAAGCTGCTTCCCAGACCTCTCTTCTTCCTGCCACATGGGGCCTGTCATCTCTCATTCTGCCACAAGGACCTGTTTGCTTTTTTTTTTTCCTTCCATTTTCTTGCAGTGTTGCAGATGGAACCCAGGGTCTCTTGCATACTGAGCAACAACTTTATCCCTTAGCTATATCCCAGACCTCCAAAATGAGTTTGGACACCTTCCCCAGGGAAAATTTATTACCTCAGGATTCTCCCATGCCAACATCTATCTCCAGCATCAAGCACCTCCAGTTTCGGGGCTGGGGATTTAGCTCAGTGGCATAAGTGCCTGCCTTGTAAGCAGGCAGTCATGAGTTTGATCCCTGGTACCGATAAAAAGGAAAAAGACAAAAAAAAAAAAAAAAAAGAAAAAGAACCTCCAGTTTCCTCGGAGACAGCCCTTGCTAAATATGAAAAGCTTTTGGGTCTTATAAAGTGGGTTGTACTCATTTCTCCCCGTCTGATCCATGCAGAACTTTGGCCAAGGTACATTCTTAATTTGGGTGAGATTTGTTTATTGATTGATTGAGACAGGGTCTCACTATTTAGTTCAAGGATAGCTTTGAACTCCCTTATGTATCCCAGGCTGGCCTCAAACAAGTGGCCTTCCTGCCTCAGCCTCCCCAGTCCTGGGATCACAGGTGTGTGCCACATGACCATTTGATTTGAGTGAGGTGTTTAAATTTTATATCATATAGTCTGGCTTATTTGGGGTTTGGTGAACCACAACTGAAGTGTGCAATTCATTTCATTTGTACACCATGCTTCTACCAAGGTCCTGGGGTGACCTCTGCCTTATGAGGGCTGATACTGTTCACTGGGTACCTTGACAGATACAGCATCTGGATCTTTGAGCTCCAGTGAGCTCTCAATATATATATATATACTGGGGATTCAACTATGACCTCATGCTTGCCAGGCAGGTGCTCCTGCTGAGCTAAATCCTCAGCCCCTGACTTGGTGGTGAGCACTTTGCAGAATGAGATTCCACTGTCACCATGGGAGCCCAGTGTTTTTTCTTACCGGAAGTGTAGAAGCCCTATGCAGAGGCTGAAAGTGGTCTGGCAATGCAGGGGATGGCTGCACATGGGGCAGCTTTGGCAAAATGAAGTCTCTTTCCATTTGTGAAGTGGGTAGAACTACACCTACTAAGCATAGTTACTTAATGGAATTCAGGGCCTTTCAGTTTAGCAAATTTTAATTGCTCATTCACAAAATTAGTTGGGGCTGGGGGAGCCCTAAGTATAAAAAGCACATTCATTATTTGTAGTGTCTGAGGAGGCCAAAGGTAACAGATTTACAGATTAAAGGAGCCAGGGTCTTTGTATTCCTGGTCCTTTTATTTAGACAGGGCCTCACTAGCTCAGGCTGGCCTCTGACTCACTGATTGATCTTCCTGCCTCAGCCTCCCACATGCTGGAATTACACGAGTGCCACCACACGTGGCGCGAATCTTTATTTTGTTAGTGAGTCAAACTCAGATCCTTACTCTGGAGGTAGGTGCTGTGCCAGCTAAATTTCTGGCCTGTAACCTGGGATCTTTTTATTTAAATTCAAGACCTCACATTTGCCAGTCAGGCTCTATATGCTGCTGAGCTATATTCCCAGTTCATAAGATTTTTTTTTTTTTTTGGTTTTTTTCGTTTTTATCGGTACCAGGGATCAAACTCACGACTGCCTGCTTGCAAGGCAAGCGCTTATGCGCTGAGCTAAATCCCCAGCCCAGTTCATAAGATCTTTAAAAATTTTTTTTGGTACTAGGAATAGAACTCATGTCCTTGTACTTACTTGCCGGCATGTACTATGGGATCTTTTTTTTTTTTTTTTTGTCGTCTTTTTATCGGTACCGGGGATTGAACTCACAACTGCCTGCTTTGCAAGGCAGGCGCTTATGCCGCTGAGCTAAATCTCCAGCCCACTATGGGATCTTTTTAAAATTAAGTTATGAACTGATATATAACTAGCAGTAGAGCCCTTGGCTAGCATGTGTGAGGGCCTTGGTTTGATCTTAACACTAGGCAAAAAATGTTTTTGTTTTTACGTTAAGTTTTGTTGCTACAGATTAAACCCAGAGCCTCTTGTATGCCAGACATGCAGTGTACTACTTACACCCCACTCACCTGTCCACTTTTTCTACTTCTGGAGGTGGAATCCAGGGACTCACTCATATAAGGTAGGCAAGCACTGTACCATTGGACTACCCGCTTCCCCAGCCTTTTTCTAATTTTTATTTTGAGACAAGGTCTCACTTTAAATCTTCCTTCAGCCTTCCCAGTATTCCCGATTACGGGCTTGTGCCACCACCCCCGGCCCTCAAACCATCTTTAAAAATTTTTTTTTTTAATATTTGTGCCTTTTCAAAACAGGGTTTCATTATACAGGTCAGGCTGTCCTTGAACTCAGAGCTTTGTATCCCAGGTTGGCCTTGAATTTACAGCAGACCTGCCCCAGCATCTCAGTGCTGGGATTACAGATGTGTGTCATTGTGCCCACCCCAATCTTTTTCATGTAAGTAAAAATTCAAATTTTGTAGTCTTGAAAGGTTTGGGTGTTTTCCGTAATTGCCACCCTAAGATAATCACTTTTGCCAGTTTTAGAGCTTCTCAATTCTAGAAATATAGAAAAATGTAGATAGAACCAGATAAGACTTTCCTATGAAAAAGGACATGATCTAAGTAATGTAAAGGGGCAAGGAGCTTGGTCTCAGTTACTGCTTTTGAGACAGGACCTCAGCGTGTTTGTTGCTCAGGATGGCCCTGAACTTCCTCAGGCTCCTGAGTGCTAGGATTATGGGCTCATGTTGCCTTGTCTGAATTATTGCTGTTTTTGAGACCGAATCTCATTGTACAGTCAGGCTGGTCTTGAACACAATGAAGAGCATTCTAAAGTTCAATGTTCCCTCCTTGATTTATTTATTGACAGGGAATTGAACCCAGAACCTGAACATGCTAGGCTCGTGCTTTACCACAGAGCTCCACTCCCACTCTATTGATTGGTCTCAGTACTGGGGATTAAACTCTGTGCTGAGCTACATCCCCAGCCCATTTTTATTTTTTAAATTTTGAAACAGAAAAGTTGGCAAGATTGGCTTGGATTTGGCAATTCTTCTGCCTCAGTCTCCCAGAGGGCTGGGATTAAATGCCTCCACCATCAGGTCTAGCTCAATATTTACAATCATTTTCTGGTTTTATTTTTAATATTTAATTTTTGAACATTTACCCCTATATTTGAGAAGGACCAACAGTTGTCTATGGAATTTAGAAGCTAATGGATTTAGGTTAGGGATAAAAAGCTTGATATCATGGGTTCCATCAGTAGCACTGTTCCCTAAAAATCCGATGAACATTTTTGGTGGGCAGTGAATTGAACTTATCTTTGGTTTCCCATTAAAAAGTAATGTGCAACTTGATGAATTTTATGTCCAGTGTAGAAGAAATTTCCAGTGCCCTGACAGTATCCAGGCCTAGCTGCAGGGAAACAGTCCTGGGCCACAAGGATCTTAGTCTGACCTAGTTCTTTCCTTTTGGCCCGATCTATAGTCTCTTCTGTTTTTTGTCCCAGACTAAGGATGGGTGGAGGCTGTCTGCAAAACAGGGCTCTGGGAGAGTCTTAAATTTTTTTCAGCCCCTGTCAGCCCTACCTTCTTCCCAAGTAGTCAGCAGCCTTGCACATTTGCAGTGCTTGCGCCAGAGCTGGGGCAGGCATCCAGGGTTTTTACTAGACTCCAGCTCCTGGAGATTGGACAGTACCTTCTTGGTAATGTGTACCAGCATCCTGGCTCATGCTTATGGGCTGTGCAACATGTAAATGTGTAACAGTGGGCATTGGCTTGAATGAGCCTCCAGTACCTGCAGCACTTGACACCAAAGGAGACAGAATGAGCTGAAGGGACCAGCCTCTTTGACAGGAAGTATAGGATATGGAGTGTTAATTAATAGGTTGGTCCCTGAATAGGCAGATGCTGCTGCTGCTGCTGCTGCAGCAGTCCAAGTGGGCCGTCCTGCCTCGCAATGCATGGAAGGCAGTAAGTAAGCTAGGAGTCAGCCAAATCCTAAGCAAACTGTTGACAAAGTCTTCATCACCCAGCAAGCAAATGGGCCTCTATATGGTAAAAAGCGGTAAAGGTTTTGAGGCTGACCATACTTTCTTAATTTAGTCTTTATTTTCTGTGACTACTCAACGCCTTACCTTTTGGGCAGCTCCTTAAGTACGCCAGGCCATAGGGGCTGGGGATTTAGTTCAGCAGTGTAAGCACCTGCCTGGCAAACACAAGGTTGTGAGTTCGATTCCTGGTAACAAACAAAAAGGATGCCAGGCCTTTATGCATCCCTTTAAAAATATTTATTTATTGCCTTTGAGACAGGGTCTCCCTATGCATTTCGGGATACCCTTGAGCTCACTTTGTAATCCAGGCTGGTGTCGAACTTGCAATGATCCTACCTCAGCCTCCGGCATGCTAGAATTATAGGCATGTGCCTCCACATCTGCAAAAATTATTTTTCCCTTAATACATTTATCGTATGAATTAACAGTATTTCTATACATGAATGCAGTGTGCACTGATCAAGTACAGCTACTGGTCTCAGTCATACCTGTTTGCCTGCCTGGATCCCAAGTGCCTAGCATGGTTCCTGAAGTCTGGCAGATGTCACCAGATGTCTGGATGAGAGGGACATCTTGCCAGACATCGGCAAGCCCCCTTTTCTACAGAAAATGGGAGTCCTACTTAGCAGGCATGCCGCCTGCCCTTAGTCACCCTAGGAGATCCCTGGAACCAAGAGTCAGCTCTGCCCTAACCAAGTCACACTTGAAGTGTTGAGCTTTTTACCACAGCATGCTTGGGTGATGCTGCAAGTCTCACCTGTGTTCTGAGGTGTTCTGTGCTGAGCTCTGAGCACAGAACAGAGGGGAGACACCATGTAACAGCCAAGGAATGGAATCTGCAGTGAAGGTCTTTGCTTGCAAATGCCTTTTCAAGGCTTGCGCTTCCACTAGGTTCAAACCACAGAACTGGCATGGTACACAAGGTGTGTCAGGTCAAGAGGCTGCAGCACAGGTCTGCTAATGAGACTTTCTTGTGTGCATTTAAACAGCTGTGTTGAGATGGGCAGATCTGAACCTCCAGGCAATCTGGCCAGATTTTTTTTTTTTGTCTTTTTCCTTTTTATCGTTACCGGGGACTGCCTGCTTACAAGGCAGGCGCTTATGCCGCTGAGCTAAATCCCCAGCCCCTAGATTTTAAAAAAGGTGTTATTGTGAGTTAGCCTGAATTTCATATTTTTAAACTAATTACAGCAAGCGGTTTCCTTACCTGTAGGCTTTTTTTTTACACTTTTTTTTTTTTGGTCTTCGTTTTTATCGGTACCAGGGATCAAATTCAACGACCTGCCTGCTTGCAAGGCAGGCACTTAGGCCGCTGAGCTAAATCCCCAGCCCCACCTGTAGGCTTTTTAAAAAATGTTTGCACCATGTACTTCAGGCTAGTTTTGAAATTAGAATGTAGCCTAAGCTGGTGATCCTCCTGCCACAGTCTCCTGAGTGCTGGGGTTACAGGTGTTTGCCACAAACAGCTCCTGTAGCCTTGTTTGATAGTTTTCCTTTGGTAATTTATGTCAGGTGGGGTTGGGAGTGACTAGGCCTTTAACTGTCTTTCAGTTGGGGAAAATACTAAATTTCTGCTAAGTGTGGTGGTGCTCCCTTATAATCCCAATACTTTGTTGACTGAGGCAGGAGGATTCCTATGAGTTCAGATCACCCTCCTGAGACATGAATTTTTACATTAAGAAAAAAAATGCTAGAGTAATATGCCTTAATGCATATGCTGATGTTAACAATCTGATGTATTATGCAGGCTTGCTTGCTTTTTTATTTTGGTACCAGGAATCCAAACTCGGGACCCTGTGCTTGCCAAGCAGACACTGAAGTCCCTGAACCTTTCTTGCTTATTTTACCATAACAATAATTATCTTGCTCTTTGTCTATCATAGTAGTGTTCCCTTGTGGCTTCAGGGAGTTCTGTTGCTAATGTATCAATGGCTACATTGAACTTTTGCTCTGAGGAGCAGGGCTGCAGAGACCACCCTTACACATGGACTCAGAATCCTCTGTAACAAGATGCAGGCACTTGGCACTTTGGATATGTCAAGGTTGCCCTCGGTCAGTCAGCTTGACTGTGCTTGCTGCATCTGTATATAGATGGCTTGAGATTGAAGCCATACTGTAGCAGTGGGTGTTGAGGCGATGCTGTGGTCCTTGCAGGCTTGATTCTTGAATATTAGCCTCTTCTTTCCTTAGACCACTTGGAGGAAGGCAGAGCTGTCCCTTTTTGCCAGGGAGTACATGGCCAGAGCAAGTGGGGCACAGGAAGTAGGAAGTAGGTGTCTCCTAGAGTCCTGTTCCATTTTTTGGGGGGGGTACTGGGGATCAAGCTCATGACTGGGCTTGCAAGGCAGGTGCTTATGCCCCAGAGCTAAATCCCCAGCCCCCCTTATTCTTTCTTACCCCTCATTCTTTGAGTTACTGTTGATTCCACACCCTTGCGAGTTTCCCAAGGCATAAGGCAATGAAGTAGTGCTTATGTTTTATTTAAATAGGGTAGAGTTCTGGATTGCAACTTAAATTGCTGTGTGTTTTAAATCTTTGTTAGGATTTTTTTTTTTTTTTGTCTTTTTTGAGACAGGGTCTCACTATGCAGTTCAGGCTGGCCTTGAGCTCACTCTGTAGCCCAGACTGGTCTTGAATTTGCAATGATGCTCTTGCGTCAGCCTGCTGAGTGTTGGGATTCAGGAGTGTGCCACCATGCCCTACTGTTATATTTGTGCCCAGGGATCGAACCCACAACTTTGAGCTTTCCGGGAAGATGCTTATGCCACTGAGCTAAATCCCCAGAATGGGGATTTTTTTCTCTGCAAAGTATTTAAAAGATAGTGGGTGCCTATAATTTTACTGCAGTTAATGACACCTAGTTATGGGTATTTCACATCTATGAACATCACTGCAGCATCATGTCCAACTTCTATTTATTTATTTATTTTTATTTTAAAAACTTTCCTTAGTACCTGGGATCGAACTCAAGTCACTTGCCAGGCAGGTGCATATGCCTCTGAGCTAAATCCCCAATGGCCAACTTTTTGTACTTGTGCAGTTCACTTGGACAAATTGTTTTGATAACGCTGATTACTATGCCAAGGGCTAGATTGACTATAGGACAACATGGTGCATCACAGGCTGGTAGACTGCAGGCACTGAGCAGTTTGCCAGTGCTTCTTGAGTCACGCAGATGAGCAGATGCTGTGTTTTGCATTGGGTTTCAGATCGAGTAACCTGCTTGGGGAGCCTCGGCTTCAGCCTTTTAAGATCAGGTGTGATAAAACTGAGGTTTCAGATAATCACTGAAGCCTTATTCTTTCCTGCAAGGCTGATCTTTCCTGGAATTTCCTGGAGGTTCCTTGCCAGCAAAAGCAATTACCTGAGACCTGATGCTGCGCTTCCAGGCAGGTGGGAAACCAGTTGCTGTTTTGCCTTGTGCTGTGGCTGCTGTAGTATAGGATTCCTCCCCTCATGAAGCCCCGGGAGTGATTCTCTGGTTTATTTTTGTTAGTGAGGTTTGTACCCAAAGCTTGTGCTTGTTGGGCAGGTGCTCAAGAGCTGAACTATATCCCCAGATCTTTTGGTTTTGAGACACATTGTCCTGGGTGATCCTATGGATTAACTTCCAGAGTAGCTGAGGTTACACAAGCTTGTCATACCACATCTGGCTTTATTATGCCCATACTCCACTGCCTTGTGGTGCCTGTAAGATTTGTCTAAGACATTAGATCCAAACTCCTCATCTTGGGCAAAGCATCTGTTTCTGCTGAGTGGTGGTATACCCTGTAAAATTTGTGGCTTGGCTTCTCAGTCACTAGGCACGCATAGGAAACTTGCCATGATTCCCATTGGAATTATGCACAGTGGAAATCACTAAGCAAATCAGGAGCAGTTCAGTGGAGGAATCCTGAATTAAAATTTCCCTTACCTGGGCAATCATGGTAATGCATGCCTGTAATCAGCTTTTGGGAGGATCATTATGAGTTCAAGACAAGCCTGGGCTACAAAGTGAGTTCAAGGCCTGAACTGCATAGTAAGACCCTGTCTCAAAAAGACAAAAAAAAAAAAAAAATTCCTTCCACAAGGCCTTTTAAAAGCGGGAAGGAGTGTCTGTACCCCAACTGTTTTACTTTCTTTGTCCTGGGGTTGGAGGTAAGGCAGAAACATTCAAACTCCCATCATCCTAACTGACCCCCCTCCTATGTGTTTGAGGTTTAATTAATGTGATTACCATTTACAAGGTGCTGTGAAATAGCTCTGCCCCTGACTGGCCTGCAGGAAAAGAATGGCCTCAGTTCTCAGCTTCCCTGTTTAGGAAGGGGAGTCTACTTGGGGGCACCCCTTACCTCTGCATGCCACATCATATTTGAGCACGTCTGACCTGGTCCCAGCCTTGTCACATGGGGAAGGGTCAGAGGTCACCTGTCCTCACAAAGCTAGGCAGCCTTCTCTGCCTAGGAAGGAAAATAGTCAGCTGGAGGACCCTGCCTCAACAGGGCAGTGCCTGAGACCCTGGCGTGGCTCATGCATTATGCATAGTTTTAAAATTCTTCTCTGCTTTGTTTCCAGTGTGGTGGTTGATTAGGCATGTGCCCTGGACTGTCTGGGCAAGAGACTTGGCACTGCCACTTTGCTGGTGACTTAATTCTGAGTCTGTAAAACAGCAGGTTGATGAGGGGACCTGCCTCAGGATGGGGTAGAGCTGGGGGGATGTACTGTGGGAACCTAGTGATGTGTGGTAAGGACAGGAAGTGGACCATCACTGTCCTCCCTAAAGCCAGTGTGTCAGTCACTGGGAAGGAATCTCTTCCCTAGGGAAGTAACACAGGTTGATGTCCAGCACTGGACCTATCAGATCACATTAGATACAGCCACTGGCAAGTGATGGTGGCCACATATCTGTGAAATGCCAAGTTTGAATTGCTAGAAGGTGAATAGGCAAAAGGGAGAAAATGTGATTTTTATCTAGCATTATACACCATTTCTAATAATTTCTGTCTCTTTCTAAGCATGTAGCTAAATTTGTACATTCACATTCAATTTCCTGGGCATTTGATCAAGGATGTGTTTTCAACCTGTATTTGCTAAACCTAAGTTCTGCCACTGAGGAACATACCCAGCTTTTATTATGTTGATTAACCACCTGTTACCTCAGTCTTCCCATCTGCAAAATAGGGTTAATGGAATCACATATACTGTTAGGGTTAAATGAATTAATATCAATATTATGGGTCGGACACAGAATAGCACCTGACAGATGCTAAGCAGTAGAAGCAAATCACCTTATCAGATGAGGATTTATGTATCTGTCTCTGTGAGGGTAAGAACCAGATGGCTTGGAGAGGTCTTAGGGGAGAACCCTTCCAAGCTTATTAGATCCAAGAAGTAAGGAGGAATCTTCCAGGCTGGGGAAACAGCAGCAGCACCTCCTGGAGGCTGGATGGTGTGGTCTGTGCTGAATGCAGCAGCGAGAGTAGCTGGGCTGGGTGTGCTGTCTGCATGGTTGGGACTGAAAGGTGGTGAGGGGAATTAATTTCATTGCAAAGCCATCATGATAAATACACAGAAGAGGGGCTGGAGTTTAGCTTGGCGGGGTAGGTGCTTGCTTGGCAAAGGCAAAGTCATGAGTTTGATCCCCATTAGAAAAAATATATAGAGCAAAGAAATGTATAATGAGGTGACTGAGTTGTGTATTGGGAAGAAGGTATTTCTTGGGCTGTGTAGCTCATTCCAGGGCAGCCAGTTAACACTGGCACTGAAGGCAGGATTTGGGGGCCTCCTCCAGTACCTGTGGGGATAAGTACATCTAGATTCAGGAGGCTTTTCTGAAACTTTGAAATCTGGCATAGGAAGGGGTGCGGCTCATATTTCAGACAGACTGGCAGACAAGTAGGCACTGCTAATACCCTGTAAGAAGAGAGGTGCTGGTTAATTATCCTCAGCTCTGGGCCTGCAGCTCTGGGCTGCAGGGTCCATCTGGGTCTAAGAAAAGGGGGCATTGTTGTCTGGCCTTATGTTGATATAATTCAGAATGCTCTGAGGGACTGAAGTCCAACAGTGCCTGAGAGCCCACCACGGACCCTGTTCCTGGATGAGAGGCCCACTCACTCCTTCAGTGTGGGTCTGTGATCTACTGCCAGTTCCTGATTACAAAGCCCATCTTCCACGCACAAATGCTTGAGGTGTTGGACCCTCATGGAATCTCCCACTCCAAGGCTCAGCCATTCATGCCAAGCCACTTAGCTGATTTTGCCTGAGGTGAAATGCTTTAAATCAATTATCTTTGTGGCAGCTTTTCTGATATTCTGGCTGCCTGGCCTCATAGCATTCTTCCGGGTCAGGACTTGGCTGGTGAAAGGCAGGCTAGAAGACAGGGTCACATCCAGACCTCAGGGACAGGTCAAGGAACTTCATGCTTAGCAAGAGTCCTGGAGCTTGAACCCAAATAACCCAGGTCATATGGTGTAGAGGTGTCATCGGTTTGGGTGTATGCATATGATTGCCTTTATCAGGGTTCTTTTGTTTGTTTTTTTGAGGCAGGTTCTCACTATGCAGTTCAGGCTGGCTGGCCTTGAGCTCACTTTGTAGCCCAGGCTGTCTCAAACACAATGATCCTCTTGCCCCAGCCTCCTGAGTGCTGGGATTACAGGCGTATGCCATCATGCCCAGTTTATCAGTGTAATTAATTTCATTTCTTCCCCATTTTCACATCTTATTATATCACTACATATTGGTTATAAAGATAGGATTTCATTTTGGCAGAATTTGGCCTTCATACAACCTACTTTGATCATGTTAAACTCCTATCACCTCATTCATTATTCAGCCCTCCTTCAGGTATACTTTCTAGTTTGATTCCTATGCTGGTTTTTTTTTGTACTGGGAATTGAACTCATGACCTACAACTTGTCAGGCAGGCGCTTATGCCTCTGAGCTTAAATCCCTGGCTCTCCTATGATGTATTTTTACCTCTCTATTCCTTGTCCTTTTGCTCCCCTTTCTGCCCTCCTTGGTCCCTTTATTTTTTTTTTTATCAGTACTGGGGATCAAACTCACAACCTGCCTGTTTGCAAGGCAGGTGCTTATGCCGCTGAGCTAAATCCCCAGCCCTAGTCCCTTTATTTTTATTAGTACACCTTTGTAGCACATAGTGACTATATTGATCATGGTGAGTTGCTGGTGCACGCATGTAACACATCTTACAGCTTCCCCTACCCACCCGCCCCTCTTCCATCTCTTGGTTCCCTTCCTATGTGCAAAAGATCTGTCACCCGGTTCTCTATTATATTTTCTTTTGCTTTTTTGCTCATAGTCCTTCTCATATAAGTGAAGCTATCTTTCTTTTGTCTGATTTATTTTCCATAACAATCTCAAGGTGCAAACCATTTTCCACAAATGACTTGATTGTCCGTTATGGTAGAATAGTACTCCACTGCACATATCTACACTGTATTTGCACATATCTACACTGTATTTTCTTCATCCCTCTGATGGGCAGGTAGGCCACTCCCAAGATTTATTTGTTATGAATTGTGCAGCTATAGACATGGATATGTATATATCACCATACATTAATTCTTTAATGATATCTAACTCTTTAAGGAAGATAGCTAGAAAAGGAAGAGCTGAATGAGTTGAACGAAATTTCTATTTTTAGCTTTTTGGAGTCTCCCTATTGATTCCCACAGTTCTGGTACTAGTTTACATTCTCACAGTGTAAAAAGATTCCCTTTTCTCTTCCTACTTACTATATGTCTGGTATGAGTTCATGTTCTCTAAAAAATCGAAGAATCAATTTTAGGAACATTGGAGGTTAAGAGCACAATGTATTTATGGAGAGAAAGAAAGCTGGGAGAGACAGAAGGGGTCCTGAGCAGGTTGCCAAGGACTCTTGTCTTTTCTACGGACTTTAATAGAGTAAAATCATGGGTGACACAGGCAAAGGTGGGGAAAGCTGGGGATTTGCAAGGCAGATGGGCATAAGGTGGGACAGAACTACCGTTCTCCAATAAGATGAACTGTTTAGGTAAAATTGGTGGTATTGGGGACACACGGGGCATTGGGGACACACGGGGGGGGAGCGAGTCACACAGAAAGAAAGCAGGCATTCTTAGAGAACAGTGACTCTTTCCTTAGGGGGTTGGGATGGTGACTCCTGACTTCCTCAGTCCTTAGGATGTGGAAGCATTTGTTTGATCTTTTGTCTTGACCGCTGGCCCTCAGCAGGAGGTGTCTCAGTTGCAAGGTATCTGGGCTTCAGCCCTGGCTCCTTTGAGGGCCTAGCCCTGTCTCACTGCCTATAGTGTGACTAACTCAGCTGCCTGTAACATTTGCAGCTTTGCCAGGATTTCTTAGTGTTTGCTTGCTTGCTTGCTTCCTTCCTTTCTGGCAGTTCTGGGGGTTAAACTAAGACCTAGTATGTAAGCACTGAACCCCTGTGCTACATCATCCGCACCAATTTCTTCCCCTGCCCCAGCAATCTCTTATTAGTAGCTATTCTTTCTGGAGTAAGATAGTCTCAGGGTGTTTAAACGCGCCCCCCCCCCCCAGTGTTTTAATTTGCTTTTTTTTTTTCTCATTTGCTTGTTTCTTTCATTTTTAGCCTTTTTTTTTTTTTTGGTCTTTTTCGTTTTTATCGGTACCGGGGATCGAACTCATGACTGCCTGCTTGCAAGGCAGGTGCTTATGCCGCTGAGCTAAACCCCCAGCCCCTCATTTTTAGCCTTGAACTTACTATGTAGCCTAAGCTGGCTTCCAACTTGGAGCAATCCTCCTGCCTCTGCCACATGAGTACTAGAATCACAGGCATGTGCCTCCACTCCCGGCTGTCAATTGCCCATTTCTTTCTTTCTTTCTTTCTTTTATTTTTGTCTTTTTCCTTTTTATCGGTACCAGGGATTGAACTCATGACTGCCTGCTTGCAAGGCCGGCGCTTATGCTGCTGAGCTAAATCCCCAGCCCAGTTGCCCATTTCTTAATTGAGCCTTTAATTTTGGGGAATCCTAATTTTTTTGAGTGAGTTCCATATTCTAGATAGTCTTCTGTCCAAGTAGTATCTAAAAAAAACTTTTTCCCATTCTGTAATTATTTTTTCCCCCTACTCTGCTTCTTTCCTTTGCTATGCAGAAGCTTTTAAGCATGAAATACTACCATTTGATCCATTTTGTTGTGCTTTGTTTTTTGAGACAAGCTGGGTTAGCCCTTGTAGCCTAGGCTGGCCTCATTCATGGAGATCCTCCTGCCTCAGCTTCCCAAGTGCTGGGATTACATGTGTGCCACCATACTCTGGCATGGTGTATGCCTTTTTTTTTTTTTTTTTTTTTTTTTTTGTCTTTTTCCTTTTTATCAGTACCAGGGATCGAACTCACGACTGCCTGCTTGCAAGGCAGGCGCTTATGCCGCTGAGCTAAGTCCCCAGCCCCGGTGTATGCCTTTTTTAATGGCTTGTTAGTGTTCTGTTGGTCTTTATCTTGTTTAGGATCTTTGTACCTGTGATCATTAAAGACACTGTCTTGCAGTTTTCTTTTTTAGTTGACTGTTTTGGAATCTAGGTTTCTAGTGAGTTTGATGATACACTTTCCTTTTCAGCTTTTCATTGCAGTTTGAAGAGTATAAATGTTTGGTTTTTCCTTCAAGTTCTTGTAGAATTTAGTAGGGAAGTCATCTGGTTCTGGGGTTAATTATGTTTTTTTTTGTTTCTGCCTCAATTTCATTGCCTGTGATTGGTTATTCAGGATTTATCTTTTTGGTTCAGTTTCAGTAGTTCATAATATATTTAGAAACTGTCCGTTTCTTCTGAATTTTCCAGTTTGTTGGCATACAGGTTTCTATTTACACCTTTTGAAAACAAGTTACATCATGTACAGATACAAATTTATCAATGATGAATGTGACATATATCAAAGAGTGTCAGTAAAATTAATAAAAACATAATTTTGAGACAGTGTTGCTGGGTCACCTAGACTGATCTTGACATCTATTTATGCAGATTGGCCTTGAATTCTTGGCAATCCCTAGTGCTGGGAAGTAGTTTTTTTTCTCTTTGCTCTGCAGTTCAGTCTGGCCTCGATTGTAGCTTGCAAAACTCTTACTGCCTGAGGCTCCTGGGATTATAGGCTACCACACAGCGTTTTTTTAATACCAAATTTTATTAATTACTGCTCTGACTTTTTTTTTTGGTCTTTTTCCTTTTTATAGGTACTAGGGATCGAACTCATGACTGCCTGCTTACAAGGCAGGCGCTTATGCTGCTGAGCTAGATCCCCAGCCCCCTGCTCTGACTTTTATGATTTCCTTCTTTGCATTGGCTTTGGATTTGCATTCTCTTTCCCCTTTCTCATTCCGTAATGGGCTCCCTCCTATGTTTTTGTGACCTAATTAGGGGAATGTACACTTGTCTTTTTGCAGGACTAAGAATTGAACCCAGTCCCTTAGCATTGACCTATAATCTGCAGCCTACTTTGCACCTTCTTTTTGAATACAGGTTTTAAGTTGCTAAATTGCCTAGGCAGGGTTTGAATTTGGAATTGGCCTGCCTCAGCCTTCCAGAGTGCTAGGATTAATGGTATGTGTCACCATGACCCACTGTTTGTCAGTTTTCCAAGTCTGACTTATTTTGCTTAATATAATTCATCCAGATATATCCATTCGCTTCAAATGACCAAAGTTTTTCTTTGTATGAATAATACTCTTGTGTGTATAAACCACATTTAGTCTTCATTTGTAGTTTTTGGTTTTGTTTTTCAGGGTTAATAGGGATTGAACCAAGAGCCTCAGTGATGAGCTATGTGCCTGGCTCTTTTATTTTTAATTTTGACAGTCTAAATTTCCCAGGCTGTTCTTGATCTTGATATCCTTCTGCCTCAGCCTCACAGAATCCTGGAATCCTAGGCTGGTTCATATTTTGGTTATTGTAAATTGTGCCACAATAGGGTGGGTATGCAGGAATTCCTATAGTATGCTGAATTAAATTCCTTTGTGTGTACGCCAAGGGGTTGTGTGACTAGATCAAATGGTAGCTCTATTTTTGAGACAGCATCTCAATAGTATAGGTGGTCTGGGATACAATATCCAGCCCAGGCTGGGTTTGAATTTGCAGTGATCTTTCTCCCTCAGCTCCCCAAGCACTGGCGTGTGATACCATACCTGGCTCGTTAGTTTTTTGAGGAATCACAAACTGATTCTATAGTGGCTGTGCTAATTTACATCCCTGTTATAATAATAGTGCTTTTCTGTTATGCATATGCATATTAATGACCCTGAAATCTTGGTAAAGTTTAGCTAAAATTCTAACCGAACTGTTGTATGAAGGTACCAGAGGTTCCAAAGCTCAAAGCAGTGCTACTCTATTGGTGGTTGGTCCTGGGCAACATGGGGAAATAGGGAAGGTCTATACTTGGGATGGGCCTGATCAAAGAATGAAAAGAGTTTACCTTAAATCTGGGACATACTATAAATCCACCTAGGGCTGTCACTTGCCTCTTCAAACTGAGTCCCACACCGCCCCCTGGTGGACACTGTACAAGTCCATCTAGCAGTCAGGCCCCCACAGTTAGTGCTTCTAGAAGGTGCCGGAAGTCTAGAGCCCTTGACTGGTTGGGCCTGGTGAGTCTCAGATAAGGGCCAGGCAGGGCAAGGGTCTGACTTAGCCAGACAGAGGCTTTTTTTGGAAAAACTTTCTCAGACGGTCCCAGGATAGTAATAGGGTGTGTCATTAGTAAATGATTCCCGTTCTTTGTAGGTTCTTTGTGTTTCAGAACCACACTCCGTGCCTAGGCTTCATTTTTGCCAACCAAAGGGAATTTAAAAAGTCAAGACCTGCCGGGAGTGGTGGCTCATGCCTGTAATCCCAGTACTCGGAGGCTGAGGTAGGAGGATTGTTGCGAGTTCAAGACCAGCCTAGGCTACAAAGTGAGCTCAAGGCCAGCCTGAATTTCATAGCGAGCCCCTGTCTCAAAAAAGACCAAAAAAAAAAAAAGTCAAGACCAGTAACTTTTGGAAATTAGGGCTTAAGTTGGCACTTGGGCCCCTGGGCTAACCCAGTCTAAACTTGATCCTAGTTTACCTATTAAGTCTCTGTAAGTGAGGGCATGGTGCTGGAACCAGGGCCTGGAACACTGGGCCAGTCCTCTACCATGGGTATGGCATTGGCCTTTGATGTGACTTTTTTTTGTGGTGTTTTTTTGCTATGTTCTTGCTACATAGCCCAAGCAGGCTTGGAACCTCAGCCTCACAGCCCCACACCTGGCTAGATGTGTGGTCTACCTCCCCCCGCTTTGAGGCAGAATCTTGCTGTGCCTTTTAGGCTTTCCTTGAGCTTATTTTTTTTTTTTTTTTTAATTTTTTTTTTTCTTTTTCATTTTTATCGGTACCAGGGATCAAACTCACGACCGCATGCTTGCAAGGCAGGTGCTTATGCCGCTGAGCTAAATCCCCAGACCCCTTGAGCTTATTTTGTAGCCCAGGATAGTCTCAACTTGCAACGATCCTCCTGCTTCAGCTTCTGGACTAGCCCCTAGATGTGATCTTTTAAATAATTTTTGTTAGTGTTGGGGTGTGAAACAGGGCCTTTACACTGAGCTGTGTCTCTGAGGTATGTCTTTTATTTTTTTAATTTGAAGATAGGAAGCTTAAGTTACCCAGGCTGGGCTGAAACCTGTGATCTTTTATCTCATTCTTCCAGAGTGCCAACAGTAAGGTCTGTGCCACAATTCCAGTTTGATAGGATTTTTATTTTTTAAATCTTGGAAACAAATCTGGTCTCTTAGTAGTATTTTTCTATAAAAGGGCAAAGCATCTTTGGAAAGGTACAGGTTCTTAGCAAGTTTCTAACTTGTGCCCATGTTACAGCTAGTGGGCCAGGACCGAGGTCCTATAGCCCATCAACCCATCTGCAGATTGGCCCTTTGTCCTGCCTGGTATACCTGGTGATAATGCAGGTGCCAGAAGGAACAGTAAGGGGAGACCAAGCCGGGAGGGAATTTGAGGCTGTAGCAGACCACAGGCTTGCTGGCCTCCTCTTTAATTACCCCCTGCCCTCTGTGCCTCTCCTCCATCTTCTTGGGAATTTGGGACTAGGAGCCCCAGCTGCTGAGGAAGGAGGCCAGTGATTGCCAGGCCAGCAGACCAATGGGCCCCTCAGCATGGAGTAGGGCGGGGCTTGTGCTGCCATGGAGAGGGGAGAAGCTGTTCTGTAGGGAGGAGGGGACAGTGGGAAGAGGACCTGGAGGTTGAGGAGAAGGGAGAGAGCAAACAAAGGGGTCAGGAGGGAAAATAATGCACTGGCTTCCTGAGGCCCTGCAGAGACCAGGGACAGAGACATCTAAGGCCAGCTGCCTGCTCACTCACAGGGGCAGGCAGGTCCTAAATGGCATTGTTTGAAGGTGCTGGCTAATTGCACAGAGCAGCCTGAGCCTCAAACACCAGCACCACCCTCTCTGTCCCGGGTGCTGGCAGCTGAGCCTTCGGGGCCACCTGGCCACATGGAACCAAGTCCAGAGCCTCCGACTTTGGTGAGGGGGCAGGCTATGGGGAGGGGCAGTCTGGGTGGGCTCTTGGGGCAGAATGTCACCCTGACATCAGGTCATAGGCCTCTATGCCTGAGGACATAGAGCCAATGACAGGAAGTTTGGGGGTGTGTTGCATCTTGGCACTCCTAACTCCATGCTATCTACTATTCTGGCTTCTCCCACAGGAAACAATGAAGGGAGACGCCAGACACCTTAACGAAGAGGAGGGTACCAGCGGGGGAGATGACTCTATTGTCATCATCAATGGGGCCTGCAGTGACCAGTCTTCCGACTCCAAGGACACCCCCTCGCCCCCAATCCTGGAGGCCATCCGCACACCGGAGATCAGAGGTGGCTGGGCCAGTGGGGAGTTGGGTGGGACCGGGGCTGACACAGTGGGAGGTTGCTGTAGATCTCCTGCAGGTCCTGCGTTTGGAGGGAGATACACTGCTACCTTCCCCCCCACCTCCAGAAGGCAAAAGATGGCACCTGTGAAGGTGTTTGCAGAGCCAGACCCTGTCACATCTCTGCCCACCTTTCTGTGCTCACCTCTGTTGAGGACTCTGAAGAGAGAGGTAGTGAGAGTCTTGGTCCCCTGTGTCTGCCAGCATCACAGGATGCTGCTGTACAGGCTGGGTCTTTGCCCTTTGACAATATAGTCCTTCCCTTGGTGCTGGCTCTAGGGATACGGTAGAGCCAGGCAGGGTGGTCTGAGGCTTAGTTCCTGTACCTTTCCTTGGCGGCTCCTGATCAAGAACCTGCCACCTTGGCAACCCCATGTAGTGTCTCTTGCAATTACTTTTAAAATGTGTGTAAAGCACCCCATTTTTGCACTGTCCTCTGCAATAACTTGTCATCACATCTGAGGACTCAAAGTAGACCCACAGGCAGGCAATGATTGTTTATTTACTTGTACTTTGTGGTCACAGAATTTTAAAGCATCTTAAGTGATTCCATGGCTCCTTCCTCAGTAACTGCAGGAAAGTTTGTGTCCCTGACCCTGGCCTTGTTCCTCATTGCACAGTGCAAGGTTTAGGGACATTGAGACTTGCTAACCCCAGAGGACAGCCATTTGGAGAGACCCCAGGCCACAGCCTGGGGAGTTCTTGTCACCAACGCTGTTCTCCAGGTACTGCCTGCCTCTTCTGCAAACTCAGACAGTGTTTCATAAGCAGGTCGCAGATCAAGCGCTCGCCTGTCCAAGAGGGAGGTCTCGAGTCTGCTCAGTTACACTCAGGTATGGCTTCCCATTTCAATTCTGATGTTTAGGTACAGTTCTTTAGTGTTCCTCAGGGATGACCTGAGGCTCACAAAAATTGTCATTTAAAACTTTTTAGAAAGTTTTAAAAATTTTACTAAATTAAAAAGTTGTGTTTTAGGGGCTGGAGATTTAGTTCAGGGACACAAGTACCTACCTACCTGTGAGCAATTCAGGCGTGACAGGTTGCCCTGCTGGCTGCAGCCAGCCAGCCAGTCAGCCAGTCTTGCATATTCTTTTTCCTTTCTGTGATGTGTTACCGTGAGGTTTTATCCTGTTTTCAAACTAATCCTGTCTTGCATTTGTGTTCCTGTGGAGAGGTATGTTATAAAATCTTTGTGGGTGATAGAGTGCTTACATAGTATGTGTGAGGTTCTTGTTCCATCCCCAGCACCTTCAGTACCAGCAAAATATCAAAGCAAGGTAGTTAACAATATTTTGAGTTTAGCTCAGTGGCATAAGCATCTGCCTGTCAGGTGTGACGTTGTGAGTTCAGCTCCTGCTACCTTGAGTCTTGCATTAATATTATGATAGGTTTCAATATGCTTATTTTTAACTATAAAAGTATCTTGGTAGTTGACAATCTGGGCCTCTTTATTATTATGGGATTAATATTATGGATTTTTAAAAAATTTTTGTCTTTTTGAGACTGGTCTCACCATGAAGTTTAGGCTGGCCTTGACTTCACTTTGTAGTCCAGGCTGGTCATGAACTTAACAATCCTCCTGCCTCATCATGATGGATTTTAATAAGGTTTTTTTTTTTTTTTTAAACTATTTTGCTTGTGACATAATTTAGAGTGTTGTGGCTGGTGGCTGGATAAGGTGGTTCAAACCTTAACCTCAGCACTTTGGAACACTGAGGCCGGAGGATCACAAATTGGAGCACATCCTGAACAACTTAAAGGCCCTGTATCAAAAAGGGCTGGGAATGGAGTTGAGAGAAAGGCCCCTAATTTCGATTCCCAGTACTGAAGAAAGTTGATGTCTTTTCCCTTTGCGAAGGATCTGACTGGTGATGGAGACGGGGACGGTGAAGGGGAAGATGGAGATGGCCCTGACACCCCAGTGATGCCGAAACTCTTCCGTGAAACCAGTAGGACTTCACTGGAAAGCCCAGCAGTAAGTTCCCACGAGCTGAGCCAGGCATTCAGTCCTGTATAGAAAAACCTGCACCCCGCTAACTGAGAGCACACAAATGATAGCAAGATGTCAGCAAAGGTGCACACATTGTCAGGGATGGAGGTTTCCTCTTGTGTGGTGTGCCACTCCTTTTCTTGCTGTGGCATATGTTGAGGTTTTTCTTGGTTCTATCTTGTAAGTCATGGATTGATGTTGACAGAGCCATTGCTCTACTGTCAGTTTCCGGTGGGAGAGCGCACATTTCTGTGGGTCAGTTCTGTGGCTCACATGTAGAGTCTGAGGACTGGATTGGGAAGACCGTTACTCGTTCGTGAACGTCCAGTCTCTAAGAGACGTGAATACTTGTGACTGTAATCTCGCCTGCCAGGCATGGGGTATGTTACTCCCATTTGAGACGAGAAGATTTGAGTCACCTCCCCAAGCTTACACTTCAACTTCTCCTTGTGTACAGAATTCAAATGCAGGGCTGCAAGAACCAAAATTATGCCTTTTTTTACTTTTTTTTTTTTTTTGTCTTTTTTCTTTTTATCGGTACCGGGGATCAAACTCATGACTGCCTGCTTGCAAGGCAGGTGCTTAGGCCGCTGAGCTAAGTCCCCAGCCCCTTGTTTTTGAGAGAAACATAGGGCTTGGCTTAAGTACTTCTGACTTTAGTAAACCAATTGGCCTAACTAATCCTATTTTGGAAGAAAAGGTTTTGTACAAGTGTATATTTCTTTTTCAATCTCAGTTTGTAGATACATACTTTTCTGAGCAGAGCAAGATCTGTTGGTAACTGTCATGGTGACCTAACCTCACCTCCCTTATCCCACTTAGCAGGACAATTTTGAGCTAGAAGTCAGTCTAGAAGTTTCTGATTAATTACCATGTCAGTTCCAGTAGGTCTGAGGTCACTAAGGACCCTTGAGCACCTCGAGCCAAATGCTCAGCCTCCTGCTGCAGTCCCCATTCATTCCTCCAGGTGCCTCAGCCCCAGTGCTTATCCTATCTTGCTTTCAGGTTCGAACTCGAAATAACAGCAGTGCTTCCAACCGGGAGAGGTACAGGCCCTCCCCACGGTCCACCCGAGCCCGGCAGGGCCGCAGTCACGTGGAAGAGACCCCCGTGGAGTTCCCGGCTACCAGGGTTGGTCCCCCTACCCTGGTCTTACCTTCTGGCCTGTTTTTCAGCATCTTGCTGTTTGTTTTCTCTCCTGGGTGTGGGTAAGCTTCTCCTAGGCCAACGGCTTCTCTCCTGTCCTGGTCCTGGATGGAACTATGCAACCCAGAATGTCCTGTTCGCTGAGCTCTTGCCTCAACTTGGAATTGAGCTGAAAGCCACTGGTTTCCAGTGCTGTTTTCTCTCCCTAACACCTTCAGCTGTCTGCGCAGCCCCAGTGGGTCCAGCAGATTCTGCTTTTCGCCAGGTTGAGTGTGCTGTGGGTGCTTCCACCGGTGACGCTCTCTGAGCTCAGTCCCTGTAGCCTGTGGTCATTGTTTCATCTCAATTTGTGTCCATCTCTGCACAATTACACTGACTTTCTTCTACCACTCAGGGAGACTTGCTTCTGGAAAACTGTCCTCGGTGGTTTCTGCCTCCTTCATTTGTTTCGTTACCCTTTCTGTGTGGGGAAGCATTGTCTCTGTCACCCACTTGCTTTGCTATATCAGGGCTCTAACCGTGTCCTTCTGCCCACAGTCGCTGAGGCGGCGGGCATCTGCAGGCACGCCATGGTCATCCCCTGCCAGTCCTTACCTCACCATTGACCTCACAGATGACGATGTAACCCCGCAGAACAGCAGTACCCCTTATACCAGCCTCGCCCAGGAAAGCCAGCAGGACAGCCTGGAGTCCTCACAAGTGGATGCCGAGGGCAGAGACACCGATGACCTGGAGTATCAGGTACATGAAAGCATGTGTCTGAATACTCTGAATATAGGCAAAGAAAAACAGTTGCTGCCTACTTACTGTTGGTAACTTACAGTGATAAACTGCTGCTACAATTTCAATCACTTCTGTTTCTTTGGGATTTTTTTTTTTCTTTGAGACCAGGGTCTTGCTATGTGTGCCAGGCTGGCCTTGAACTCAAAGGAATCCTGCCTCAACTTCCCAAATGCTGAAATTACAGGTGTCACCACAACACCCAGCTTATTTGATTTTTGAGGCAGTGATCTCACTATGTAGTACATGCTAGCTAGCCTTGAACTTGTGATCCTCCTTCCTCAGCCACCATTGTGCTAAACTTATGGGTATGAACCACTATGCCAGGCAATTTTTCTAACTTTTATCATAGTATTTGAATATTTATAATTTCCTTCTAGAGATAACATGACCTTTACTTTATACTAGATCTTCATCCTAAGTCAAGTATCATGGTTACCACGTGAATACTGATTTTCTATACATTTGTTACAGATGGGAATATTTGTGTATAAAACATGTAATGTGATTTTTTTCATGCATATGATTATACACTGGCTTTTTACTTAAAGCTAATAGCTGCCTCACATGTCTGTAATACATAGTTGCAGCATTACCCAGTGGCATTGTTTCCTTAAGCTCTTGACACCTGCATGTATGGATGTGATTAGATTGCTTTTTCGTTTTGGTTTTGAGAAAGGGTCTTATTACGTAGCTCCGGGTGAACTCAGAAGTCCTGGTGATCCTCTTGCCTTTGGCTTGAGAGTGGTGGATTTATAGGCATTCATCACCTCCTCCAGCTGCCTTTTTCCTATGTTTAGTGCATCGAAGTAAAGTTCATATTCTTTATTTATGGTACCAAGGATTGGGCCCCAGACCTTTTGCACTGAGCTACATCCCCAGTATTTTATTTTTTAAGAGACAGTGTTTCTTTACTGGCCAGGCCAGTCTCAAATTTGTGGTTTTTTTTTTTTTTTTTTGCTCAGGCTCCCAGAGTGCTGAGACTGCCGGCATGGCTGCCACCCCTGATTAGATAATACTCTGGTAACCTGACATCTCATTTTTTTCCACCTTGGTACTGAGATGGATTCAGACATGCTCATACTAAGGATGCATTCTTTCAGTGAGCTCCACTTCCCCTAAGCTGGCACTCATGCTTTAAGACAAGCTAATAATTGCCATCAGTGTTAGTAAACAGAATTTGACTATGATGATCTTTCTTTTTCACTGTGATTCCTTCATGTGGTTTTTTTCCAGGATGGGAAAGAATTTGGCATAGGGGACCTTGTGTGGGGAAAGATCAAGGGCTTCTCTTGGTGGCCTGCCATGGTGGTGTCATGGAAGGCTACCTCCAAACGCCAGGCCATGGCTGGCATGCGATGGGTGCAGTGGTTTGGCGATGGCAAGTTCTCTGAGGTGAGTTCAGGGTGCGGCAGGGCCTGTGACCCTCAGGCCTGAAGTCTGACCTCCCTTCCTTTCGTGGTCACATTGACAGCTTTGATCCTCTGTTATGAAGGACAAAACTCTTACTGTGATGGGAGCTGGAACAGAGAATTGGGTTCTGTGGGCAGTAGGAGCTCTCAGCGGACTTGCACATCGAATGCATGTGTTTCTCTGGGATGAAATGACCAATATATCTAAGTATAAACAAGGAATATTGAAAAGGGATGCAGACCCAATTTGAAGTTCAACTTTCCCTGTGAAGTATGTGATGTGCCTTGTAGAACATTGCATGCAGATTCCTTTGCTGACCAGCAGAGGGAGCAGCAGGACAGGTGTCCTGTTACTATACTGGCCTGGAAGGAACAGAAGGCTGAGAGAGTGGGCAGTTAGCTCCTGTGAAACTAAGGAAGATGGACTATTTGTAACTGCTTGAGCTCAGTGAGGCTTGAAATGTGCCTAACAAGGCAAGGTCTAATGCTAAGAAGATGCAGGTCAGGACTGGTAGAGTTTTGGAATGAGATTATGATACAGGTCTGGCTTTTGGATGTATAAGGCCTAGAAATACACTGATCCTGCTCAGGACAGGCCTGGGTGTGGCTTGTTTTAAGCAACTGGCAGTTTTTAAGTAATTTTGGCCCAGGTCAGGGTGGACAGGTCATAGACATAATCGTAACTACAGGTGCATCTAGAGTGAAGTCCAGGGCTCTCAGCTCAGTAACAGCCGATGTTAATGTGGATGAGACATGGATGTACCTGTCCCCAGTCATGGTGTCCCAGTTTGAACTGTGAAGGATGTGGATGTCAAGCTTTTGGCCATAGGAGCTCTTAGGACTTGTACCATCTGGCTTTTCTGCTTTTTCATTTCTCTCCTTTGGAGCTGACATCTGTGAGCCTTCTAGCCATGAATAGTTTCTAGGCTAGTCATGGTGAAACTTTAGAACCTTTCAATAGGTTCACCATCAGGCCTGTAGGCTAAGGTGTGTGCTGTCTCTCTTCTGAAAAGTGGCCCTGTGGAACATAGGTAGATCTTCAGCACAGATGTGGATGATACTGATGATGTCTTTCTCTTTTAGGTCTCTGCAGACAAACTGGTGGCTCTGGGGCTATTCAGCCAGCACTTTAACCTGGCGACCTATAACAAACTGGTTTCTTACAGGAAGGCCATGTACCATGCCCTAGAGGTAACGTGGGAGTGGGCAGAGCCCCGGCCCTGAGCAGAGACAAGAGTGCACCTGAAAGGTGGCTCAAACTCCTTACACTGCCAAATGGCTTGGAGGGCACAGGGCTACTAGGATGGAGGCTCCTGGCCCTGTAAGGGAGGGATTTGAGGCTTTGCCCTGACCTCCAGTGACAGCTGGGGGAGAAGGAAAGAACATTTGTATCAGTGAGTGGGCATGGAGAGCCCTCCGCTTTCTTCAAGTGGTGTGGAGTGCACGGCCAAACTTGGTTAGCAGCTGAGGCCAGCTGCTTCTCTCTCTCTGGGCCATGATGTCTCCTGTGAACCATCTGGCTTTGTCCTATATTCTAGCTGCACTTGAACTGCTTTTGTCGCCTTTTGAGGCAGTCTCTTCACTAGTTGCCATGTGCTTATACTACACATAAATCCACACAGTCCAGTCCATTTACTAAAGGGTACTTGACTGGATCCCTAGTTTCTTTAGGACAACACAGAGAAAACAAAACAGGTCGAGGCTGCTCCTGTACCTTAAAGCAGAGGAGCTGAGTAAGAGTCCCCTATTTGCACAGGTTCCAGTCACTCTTTGTCTACAGTAAAGTGACCCTGCTTGGTTTCTGTGGACACTTAACCTCCTGTGCAACCATGACGTCTTGCCTGTGTCCTGCACAAACTATTGCTTGCCCACTACACAGCACAGTCCAGGACAGCTTTGTAGCCAAGAAAGGGCCCATTGTGAGGAAGGGAATGTAGACCTCAGCAGCGGGTTCCCTGGGTGGGGCCTGGCTTTGCCCCATTCACTACAGACTCTGCCCTTATATCTCTACAGAAAGCCACGGTGCGAGCTGGCAAGAACTTCCCCAGTAGTCCTGGAGACTCACTGGAGGACCAGCTGAGGCCCATGTTGGAGTGGGCCCACGGGGGCTTCAAGCCGACTGGCGTCGAGGGCCTCAAACCCAACAACAAGCAACCAGGTGGGAATAAGTGAATGGCAGCACCCACTGCCTCTTGTGGGAATAGTCCTCAAACGCATGCCACCCCTACCTGCTCGACTAAGCTGTTGTGCCTTGTGGAGCAAGCATGATGAAAAAGTTTCTGTATCTGACAGCAGACCAGCCCTAGCCTTTCCTGGCTTCCCCATAGCCCCAAGTTCTTTGTTTTTTAAAGTCGGTGGATAGAATTTGTGTTTGAGGGCTGGGGATTTAGCTCGCTGCATGAGCGCCTGCCTTGCAAGCACGGGGTTGTGAGTTTGATCCCTGGTACCGGTAAAGAATTTGTGTTTGAAACATACCATCTCCTAACATTGTCACAAGTGCCTTATCTCCCCTGTTACATGTATTACATGTATATTTCCCACAATGCAGATCTTTACAGTCCATATATTTAATGTGATGTTTTCTGTTTTGTTTTGTTTCTCTCAAAAAAGTGGTTAATAAGTCGAAGGTGCGTCATGCAGGCAGTAGGAAATTAGGATCAAGAAAACACGGTATTCGCTTCCCAAATTTTGACTATGTTCTACTTCTTTTGCTCTATCTTTTTTTGATTCCTCAAGAGCGTGCAGTGGTCACTGGGAAAATCAAATTTCTTAGAGTTGACTTAAACTCCTTGCCCCTTACCTCACTCCCTACCCTCACTGATGCCTCCAAGTTAACACTGTTGTGTGCACAACCTTCCTACCTTTTCTGGACACCACTGGGGTTCCTGCCTCCTGTCTTCTCAACATTAATACCATAAGCACTACTCAATGTCATTTTGTTATTAAAGTTTCCTTGTTATTTTTAATGATTGTATGATATTGTTTCCTAGGTGAAGATTGAATTTAACCATGCCCATTAGGATTTCACAGGTGGAATCAAATATAAATTTAGGTGGAGTTGTAGAATCCCATTTGTAGAATAGGAGCCAAAGTAAATGATTTCCTATTAATGTCTTTGAAAAGAAAGGAATGGATAAAATTGATAATATTCACATTTGTTTAATTTAACAGTTCCAAAGTAATAGCATTTCAACATTCAATCAGTCTGAAAATGAGATTTCACCTGCCCATCTAGTTCTCTCTTCCAAATAATGTATTTTAAACATCTTCTGATACTAAATTTACATTGTTAATAAATGCAACGGCATTAAGTATACAATAACAATATTGAGTATATTAAATTTATAAATACAGTATTTACAAAAGTAGATTGAAGGCAAGTGTGGCTTTGTATGCCTATTATCCCATCATTCATGCTGCTAACGCACAAGGATCAACAGTTGCAAACCTGGATTAAAGTCCAAAATCCCGTTTAAAACCCCACCTTAATTTTAAAAACTGTCAGTCCAAGTGAGCCAGTTGGTCACTTGTTGACTTTCAGTGAACATTAATGGTCTATGTAAAATCCAGTTCCTTGGCCAGCAGCTATTTCAAATGCTCCATAGAGGTGTGTGTCACACCATGAGGGGCATCTTAGACATAGCTATGTCTGCTTTAGCTGTAGATCCATGTCTTCTGCTCTTTAAGGTGGTTCAAAAGGATGCAATCTTTCTCATGTAGAGGTTGAAAACCACTTACACCTGTATCCTTCAGGTTCCCAGGTAGGAGGGGATCCCATCCTGTGCTGCGTGCCCTTTGCGGCCCTGTCCACCGAGTGTGGGTGCTTTCTCATGCCCCAAGGGGCACCTGACTCCCAGAAGCAGCACAGTTTTGTCTTGGTCCTGCCTTCTCTCTGGTCCTCAGCTGAACCTCTGCTTGCCTTTCATAGAGAACAAGGGTCGAAGACGCACAGCGGAGGACTCTGCCACTTCTGACTACTGCCCCCCAGCCAAACGCCTCAAGACCAATTGCTATAACAATGGCAAAGACCGGGGAGAGGAAGATCAGAGCCGAGGTGACTATTGGGGAGGAAGAGTCTGTAGAGGCTGACTGAGCACACAGCTACAGGGGGATGCCCTCATCTCATGTCTTCTCTACCTTTCTCAACAGAACAAATGGCTTCTGATGTCCTCAACAGCAAAAGCAATCTGGAAGGTAAGTCCTCTTTCTCCTTTCAGCCCGACCTTCACATCTGTTCGCACCCCTGGCTGTCTTTCCCTGCTGGGTTTAATCTGTAACTCTGGGCCTGGTGGAGGCCCTGCCTGTTTCTGCGCCCTGTATCTTCATTGCTCCTTTGTGTCACCTGAGGGAAGTGGTTATTTTTAATGGAGACTGATTTGGCCTATGAGGTAAATAAATAGAAAAGTTCAGGTAGGATAACAATGGAAGTTCAGTCACTTCAGCCAGAGAGACCCAGAGGTAAGCCTGGAATCAGTCGTATCCTGATGATGCATCCTAAACAAAACTGAAACTAGTGAATCAGTGAAAAGCAGAAGTGCTTTGTCATTGTCACACTGGTAAGCTAATCCTGCTGACATCAGCTGGGAACTTCCCCAGACCAAAACCTGCCCAGAATAAGCCTAATGGAATGGAATGGAAGAGGAATAGTTTCTTATGTACCAGTAACTTAATGAAGAAATTATCCTTTTTTTTTTTTTGGAACACTGCCTCAACTATGCAGTTCAGGCTGGGATTGAGCTCACTTTGAAGCCCAGGCTTTTCTCAATGATCCCCCTGCCTCAGCCTCCCGAGTGCTGGCATTACATGCATGAGCCACCACCCCCAGCACAAAGAAGTATTTCTTGAGTGGCTGCTCAGTATGAGATAAGAAAATACAGACCTGAGCCAGAGACTTGAGAGCTTGAATTTGGAATAGTCTTAACAGTAATTGACTTTCGACCCATGATCCTTCATGTACTTAGATGGATTTTTTTTCCTGTGTTACTCCTTGACCATCCTAGCTGAGCAGAATAGCCTAATTATAAGGATCTAGGCTTGATAATGTAGCCTTGTGCTGGTGGATAGCCATGGGCAAGTCCTGTCATTAGTGACCCAGCGTGCCTGTAAATGCTTCAGATGTCCTGGGTCTTTAAAGAACTTGTAAGACCTTGAAATTGATTCCTGCTCAGTGTCCTGGTTCAGAACTTTCTCCCCAAGAAACCCTTTTGCTTATATTGTGTCACCTTCTATTTGTCCATGTGAACTTGACTGCCAGTCTCGGAAGAGGTGTGTGGAACTCTGTAACACTTGAAAGGAATAGAACATAAGTGTGGAGCACAGCATAAAGCTTCAAGAGTCCTTGGCACATTCCTGGAGTTGATGGTCCAAGAAATGTCCCAAGCCTTTAACAGCCGGCACTAGGTCTATAATTGCTGTAATATCTGACTCTGTCTTTGTTACAGACAGCTGCTTGTCCTGTGGTAGAAAAAACCCTGTGTCGTTCCACCCACTCTTTGAGGGCGGGCTCTGCCAGACATGCCGGGTAAGTCCTCCTGAACTTGCCCTGGATGTGGAGCCCCCTTTCTTCCTCTGCAGCCTCCGTTTTACTCTCCTTCAAAATAGCATTTGCCCTTGTCATTAGTGAAGCCTCTGCCAAGAGACAGCAGCCAGTTTTTCCTGCAAAGTGCACCAGGCTGTGGTTAACTAACAGTTCCATGGCTGTGTCCTAGGGCCACAGCCGGTAGACAAGCTTGCCCTGGCTAGCTCTGTCATCTGATTTCACAGGCATTTGTTTCTCTTGTCTGCCAGGATCGCTTTCTGGAGCTGTTCTACATGTACGACGATGATGGCTATCAGTCCTACTGCACGGTGTGCTGTGAGGGCCGAGAGCTGCTTCTCTGCAGCAACACTAGCTGTTGCCGGTGAGAACTGTTGCATCCTGGGATTTCTGCAGCATGGGGGCAATTGTGATTGTTTAATGCAGACACAGGAACAGCACTGGGAATATTTTGAACTCAAGACTGGGTACTATTAGGGTCCCCAGTGTCCTTGTGTCCAGATCTTGAATATATGGATAACGATGGTTCAAGAGTGTGTGAAGGATCAAATGAGGTGTCCAGAGAGGATCCTCCTTGGGGAGCATCTGACTAGTAGGCAGGCAACATTTCATTGCCAATACCCTGTGGCTTTAGAGGAAGCAGGATGCTAAGGAAAAGACCTCATGCTCATTGGAGAGACCTTGTGTTGTCATTTCTGTGGGGAGGTGGAATAGCTGCCTTGTGACAGAAGTATCCCTTTTCTTTGGTCTCTTCCTATGCAGGTGCTTCTGTGTGGAGTGTTTAGAGGTGCTGGTAGGCACAGGTACAGCAGCAGAAGCCAAGCTGCAGGAGCCGTGGAGCTGCTACATGTGTCTCCCTCAGCGCTGCCATGGGGTCTTGCGGCGCAGGAAGGATTGGAACGTGTGCCTGCAATCCTTCTTCACCAACGATTCAGACCTTGATTATGTAAGCTATGGGAGGGGTCCATCCCCACAGGTCCCAGGGCAACCACTCTGAAACCTCTGGAATGCGCAATTAGCATTAATGCAAATGAAGATGTATTCAAAGCAGCCTCTGCCTGCCAGAGCCTGAGGGCCCCTGCTTCTAACTCATGCCTTTTGTGTACAGTTCTGTCTCCTCAGTGAGTGGATTTCACAGGACTGCTTAAGAGAAACTTGTAGAAGTAAGCCTTGGTTAATTTGGGCGAAGAGGGTCCTTATTTATTACTCAGTTTGGATTTTTTTTTTTTTTTTTTTTGCTGCTCACAGTTTTGTAGCAGTGAATTTACCATCCTTAGACCCCTTGGGTCATTCTTGGTAAGGATGAAGTGCAGGTGTGCGCATGGGTGTTCTGGCTCTCTGTACCTTGTTTGTCCCACTTGTCTTCAGAGACCTGAGCCTCCTGTGCCAGCCTCCTGAATAGCTGGAATGAGAAGTATGCTCTGCTGCACCTGCTGACCTTGTCTTTGCTGTCGGCTCTTGTGCCAGTGCAGCTGTGTCTCAGGTGTCAGGATAGAATGGCCTTTCTGTGCCAAGTGCAGGCTGGTGTGTTGTATGTTGTAACAATTATTACTACGTTTCTGTGCCAGTCACATTAGGGTTTAAATCTCGCCAAGGAGGACAGACTTGGATGTTGAGACTGCTCCTTTATCTCCTTTATCCTGCTTCTTTCGGCAGGAGGCCCCGAAGTTGTACCCAGCAATTCCTGCCTCCCGAAGGCGGCCCATTCGAGTCCTGTCACTGTTTGATGGAATTGCGACAGGTGAGTGGTTCACCTGAGGGCTCCACCGCCAGGTAGTGTGCGTGTTACTCTTGTGTACTTGTGTTCCTCCTCCCCACCTTCCCCCTCACATATTTTGTTTTCTGTATGTTTTTTTTTTTTAAAGTGGAATAACAGACGTGCATCCCTACACTTGGCTCTTTGTTGTCTTTAAAGGATACATGTCTCAAGCCTTCCATTTTGTTTATTTTATTCAAGTATCTGTAAAATGAGTTTTCATTCCGTGTATGTCCAGTTAGCAACAACTTTACCACCATTTGCTGTCTTTGTCCCTGTTCCTTTGCCAAGGTTTCCCCAAACAGGGAGTAGGCACAGGCAATTGGCATGGCACCTTTGGAGCTCTCTACCTTGACAACCACCTTTATTTCTACTTTTTAAGAAAAGTTTTAAAGGATTTAGTAAAGCAACAGTAAAATGAAACAAAAAAACGGTGATGGGACAATCGGAAATCTACCATTAGCATCATTATGATATTGCATATTGTTATCCTCTAAATAGTTCCACAGACTACTGATCCCAGGCCTGCAAAGTCAAACAACATAAATAACAGATTGCTTTTCTACTTCAAATCTCATCTCATGTCACATTGTCTAGTTGCTAATGGGTGTCCCAGCACAGGACGGGGAGGCAGCTTCCTTGATGATTCTCCCTGCCACTTCTCCACGGGTGGCAAGGCTCTGTGGCAAGGCTCTGTGGCAAGGCTCTGTGGCAAGGCTCTGTGGCAGGGCTCTGTGGCAGGGCTCTGTGGCAGGGCTCTGTGGCAGGGCTCTGTGGCAGGGCTCTGTGGCAGGGCTGTGCTGGCCCGCAGAAGGGGAGGGCACGGCTTCCTTGCTGTTCTGCCTGTTTGGCAGGGCCTCTGCCCCTGCTATTGTTTGTTTTGTTGGATTCCTGAATTCTGTCTCCATGTGATTGAAGTCTCAGTTCAGATCCTTCCTGTGTCCATGGGACTCACTCTTTCCTTCTCTTCAAGTTGCCATATTCCAGGGTCTAGACACCAAAACTGCTTCCCACTCTGCCATTTTCCTGGGAAGACTCACTTCCACTCTTATGTCTGCCTGGCCCTTCTAGGGTACTTAGTGCTCAAAGAATTGGGTATTAAAGTGGAGAAGTATGTTGCCTCAGAAATATGTGAAGAGTCCATCGCCGTTGGAACAGTGAAGCACGAGGGGAATATCAAATATGTGAATGACGTCAGGAACATCACAAAGAAAAACGTAAGGGCTGATCTCTTTCCTGTCTTTTGTTGTTTTGTTAGGAAACAGGACTTTGCTATATAGTTCATTTTGATCTTGAACTCCCTTCATGTAGCCCAGTCTGCTCTAAACTAAAACAATCCCCCTCCTCAGCCTGCCAAGTCCTTGGAGTACTCTCAGCTACTCTCTCTATCTCGATCACTGCCTCCTCCACACCCTGAACTCCCTGCCTGTATGTACCACATGTCTAATTCCTCTGTTGTCAGTGCAGGGCGGTGGGTAGAAGAGAACTTGATATTTCAATTTGTACTGGTAAGAAATACTTAGAAATAGTTAATTTGGCTGGCGATTTAGCTCAGCAACATAAGTGCCTGCCTGGCAAGTGCACGGTCATGAGTTTGATCCCCGATACTAAGAAAACAAAATAAAACCAACAATAACAACAACAACAACAAAAAAAAAACGGGCTGGGGATTGAGCTCAGCAGCATAAGCATCTGCCTTGTAAGCAGGCGGTTGTTAGTTCGATCCTTGGTACTGATTAAAAGCAAAACAAAAAAGTAGTTTATTTAGTGTTCGAGATCTTGAGACCTCCAGATCACTAAGCATAGCATTACATGTTTTTGTTGTTGTTATTTCACTTTTTTTAGTGGTACTGGGGATAGAACCCCGGACCAGTGCTCTGCCATCGTCTTACCAACCCAGCAATGAGCTTGCTTATGAAAAGAGGTGGGGCTGATAACTTCAGAATCCTGGCTTTCTGTTCTTCATCTCATTTCTGCTCTGACCCTGTTTTTCCCCTTCAGATTGAAGAGTGGGGCCCATTTGATTTGGTGATTGGTGGTAGCCCATGCAATGACCTGTCTAATGTGAACCCAGCCAGGAAAGGTCTGTACGGTGAGTAACTCCTTCCTGGAAACTCTGAGAACCCCCGAGATGCGTGATCTGAGTAGAGCTTCGTGGGAAGGACATCTTTCCAACTGTCTATCTTTCCTGGCAACCTTGTGGTCCTCAAGCAATATCCTTGCACCTCTGTAAACCCCTGGCTCCATGAAGGTCACCAATAAATAGTGCAGTCTTGCTGCCTGTGTTCTTGCTGACTTGTCATTCCTGAGTGCCCCAAGGAGATCTGGAACCTATGGGCTTCGGGAACGGGAATGAAGCCCTGCTCTTTGTTCTTTTTGCTTGAGCAGAGGGCACCGGCCGACTCTTTTTTGAGTTCTACCACCTGCTGAATTACTCACGCCCCAAGGAGGGGGATGACCGTCCATTCTTCTGGATGTTTGAGAATGTTGTTGCCATGAAGGTTGGTGACAAGAGGGACATCTCACGATTCCTTGAGGTGAGGGAACAAACCCAGTGCGAATTATCAATTATCAACTTGCTAAGGTCTTGTTTTTCAACAGGGTTTGGGTTGCATTTTGGAATGCCAGATTCTGTGACTTATTTTTAGAGCATTGGAAAGTTATTGCTGACGTTATTCAGTTCAGTCTAGAGTTTCTATTCCTTATTCTGAATGACTGCTTCACAGTTGCTTAATATTTATCAAGCTCTAAAACACTTTGTTTACTGAAGTCATTTGAGTTTTAAAGAAATGTGACAGCTTAGATCTGACATAATAAAACTAGTGCTTTTACCTGAGTACTGTCTTCTGTCATTAGAGAATCTGATGAAAACTTTGAGGGAGATAAGTCCGTTCTTTTAGAGTTTAATGGTGTGATACCGAGTTTTTTCCCCCCCTCATTGGGTGGATCCATGCATTTTCTTTCTTTTTTTTTTTCTTTTTTTTGTCTTTTTCCTTTTTATCGGGACCGGGGATTGAACTCACGACTGCCTGCTTGCAAGGCAGGTGCTTATGCCGCTGAGCTAAATCCCCAGCCCCAAGCCATGCATTTTCTATAACCAGGGATCAGCCTATCACTCTTGCACAGATTGAACTGTTTCTCTGAATTTTGAAGGTCCCTAGCAGCTCTGTTTCTGTTTACTTGCAGTGTAATCCAGTGATGATCGATGCCATCAAGGTCTCTGCTGCTCACAGGGCCCGATACTTCTGGGGAAATTTACCTGGGATGAACAGGTAACGGAACTGAGTGGGATATCTCACACTCACATTTACCGATGGTACCACCTTTACTCCAGTTTTCTAGAAACTGATGGCTGTGCTGACCAACATTCCCACCCTGTGCTTCAGCCCCACCTGTGGTGTTATAATCTCCATTACAATGTGGAGAAATACCTGGAAATCTATTGATCTTTTAGGCTTCCTAATGACTTGTTTTAGCTGCAGATAGTTGCTACTGATTCTGAAAATTCTATGTGTTCTTTGACCACATGAATGTGAGGATGTGGATTGTTGCCTCTACAATCAATTTTGTTCCCCTTGTGGTTTGGCAATGTCTAAGAACATGAAATACTTTGTTAAAGGTTAATCCTTTGTGTCCCAGATATGAAGCTCACCAGGCTGGTGATAATGAACCAGGTGGTAGGATTGAGATGGTATGTTAGCCCAAAGACTGTCTTGAAAATAATTCTCTGTCTTTTTGTCATATACCAGGGGTACTTTGTTTGGTGCTCTTTAGTTTCATATTGGGTCCCCATGATCATTTCTGGCATGTAGCAAAATATGGGCAAACTAAGAGGATATTGAGGTAGCTGGGAGCAATTTTGTTGGGCATTACTGCTTTTGTTTATTTTTGTCTTTTGGAGTCTCACTAGGAAAGATGTCTGGCTTGCACTCAATTTTTGGCCTAGGCTGGCCTCGAACTTGTAGTGATCCTCCTGCCTCACGCTGCTAAGTCCTGAAATTACAGGTGTGCACCGTCATTGCCATTCTCTTGTTGACCAGCTAATCAAATGGTATCCATGCACATGTTCAGATTGAAATGAACATTTTTCACAACTAGCATTTTAACTCTACCCAGGCACTGCTCTACTGCTGCCACTTCAGTGATATAAATACTAAGGTCAGTGGATCTTTTGGCTATGACCTGCTAATGGCAGAAAGGAAGAAAGACAATAATTTTTTTTTGTCTTTCTCATTTTTATTGGTACCGGGGATTGAACTCACGACCGCCTGCTTATGCCGCTGAGCTAAATCCCCATCCCCAGAAAGACAATAATTGATTGCACTTGCATGGATGGGGAGTGGGCATTGGAAAGGTTCATGGTGAGGTTGTTCCATTTCAGAGCTCTAAATGAAGAAATACAGCCAGTCAATTATCAGAGTATTCTAGACACAAGAAAAGGGACTAGAATGTCTTGTCTGGGGGGTGATATTTCTAGGCCAGCTGGAGAACAGTCTTTATCAAGCAAAACGTAGTGGGAAAGGAGTGCAGAAAACAAACATGGCAGCACTTGAATTTATATAGACATGGGGAGTATAGGAGCTTTAAACAGCTGAGATGAATTGCACTTTAGGTTTGTGTTAGTTTCTGGGTAAAGAAGAATTTATCACAATTGCTTAGGTGGTTATGCTCCCTAAAGGAGGAGGACTGATGTGCCTCCGAAGTCCTCATCCATTGAGGGGAGGACACAAGTGTGAGTGGTGGGACTGGAGTTTGTAGCAAGACAGTCCCATGGAGTTCCTATGAAATATAACTTGTATTTCTCATTTAATGGATGTTGTAGCAAAAAAAAATGCACTGTGGCAGTAGAACCTTTTCGAATTATGGAATAGGCACATTGAGTTGAAACCAGATAATCTGGCTTTATGTTTGATTTGTGCTGGGATTTGATCCAGGTTCTTGGGAGAACAACTCCCTAATCACATTTTTATTTATTTATGTATTTATTTTTAAATTTAACTTTGCTTATTTTTTGTACCAGGAATTCTCAGGACCTTGAGCTTTTCTGACATGTGTTATGCCACTGAGCTATATTCCCGGCCATTATGTTTTATTTTGACCCGCTGGCTTGCTAAGTACTAGCTGATCAGCAAGCTAGGTTTAGACTTGAATTCCTTCTGCTGCAGGCTCCTAGAGCCCTGGCTCTACAGGTGTGTACCACCACACCTGGCTACTTTTTTTTAATTCCCCCAAACTGCACAAGGCTGGCCTGAGCTATGTCCTTTTTTCCCTGATCTCTAAATTTTAGTTCCTGCAGGAGAGTTTGGCTATTGGAAACCTGGGCAAGGGAAGGGAAGGAAGTCTCTGGAGTCTAGTGAGAGGATTGATTTCTTAACTCCTTGTGGGAATCCTTGCCATGTTTGAGGTGAAGTCCTTTTGAACTTCCAAAGTGGTTACTGTGGTGCTTATCAACACCATGCAGACTTGGCTCTAACTGCTCAACACCTTTTGGTTCTAGCCCTTGTCCTTTTTACCTATCTTCTCCTCTCTGCATTTGCAAAACAGGTTTCTAAAGTGGAAGTTGTAAAAGAAAAAAAAAACAAAAACAAACAAAAAAACAATTGTCTACTTTGAAACAGTGTATTGCTGTGCATTTCAGGCTGATATTGAAATCACCATGTAGTTGAAGCCAGCCTTGAACTAATGGTGATCTTCCTGCCACAACCTTAAGTGCTGGGTTGAGAGGCATGCACCACCATGCCTGGATTAAAATTTAAAACAATTTTTGCACTCACAATTGTGTGATTCCAAGGCAGACGCTTATTTAGCTGAGCTAAATTCCAAGCTCCCTTAAAACGATTTTTGCAACAGGATATTGTTATGCATCCCTGACTGACCTCAAACTCATTCCAGTTCTCTTGTTTCAGAATCTTGAGTGCTGGGATTACTGTCATGTACTACAATGCCTGGTTAGAAAGAAAGTTAAAAGTGTAATTAGTATTTCTGTGAATCATTTTATTGCCTTCCCCTGGAGGTTAACACCCATTGACAGTCCTCCTGAGCCTGCTTCCCTAGCACTGAGCCATCAAATCACAGGGAGTAGGACATGTTAGCAGTATCAAGTAGACCCCAAAGGTATACTTAATTGTTCTCAAAATAAATAGACAAGGTGCTGAGAATGGCTCTGGTGAAGCACTGGCCTCCATGTGCAAAGCCCTGACTTCCATAAGCAGGAACCCTACCCTACCCCCTTAGACCTCAAGCCCAAGGAGTAGGCATGACTTGCTCAAGGCCATCAGCCAGTGGAGCACTGTGGAGCTGGCCCAGAGAGTTCTCCTCACTTGGCACTCTAGTGTACTCCTCCAGTGTCCTCTTCTTTACTTCCTCACTTGGAGCCTGTGTTTGAATAACAGTAAAGCTCAGCAAGAAGCCCCAGGTATGGTCGTGCATACCTATAATAATCCTATCACGTGGGAGGCTGAGGCATGAGATAACTACACTTTTGAGGTCAGCCTGAACTGCATAGTGACAGAAAAGAACAGTATTGGATATAGCTTAGTGGCATAAGTACCTGCCTGGCAAGTACAAGGTCATGAGTTCATATCCCCAGTATCAAAAAAAGTTCAGGAGGAGCAGCAATAGCTCTCAACATTGAGGGTGACTCTGCATGGCATTCAGACTTGTGCATATGACAGAACTGCTCTGTCAGTCCTCACGGTTGGGGTGTTTCCATAATGGCTGGGAGAATGTATTCGTTAGGCTGTCCTTTGCCAGGACATACTTTAACAGCAGAGGTCATTACCCCCAACTTGGCCTGTGAAGTGCCTACCTGAGGCCCCTCTACAGAGTAATGGGTTTTGGCTGTTCCCAGGCCTGTGATAGCATCAAAGAATGATAAACTCGAGCTGCAGGACTGCTTGGAATACAGTAGGACAGCAAAGGTAAGATGTGCTTGCAAATGGCCTCTATTGCCATTCTCTGGGGAATTCACTTGGTGACCTTGGTGTGGTGTCCAATTGATCTACTCCTCCACATGTGACTCCTGGTGCTGGCCCTCTTTCTGCACATAATTGTTCCTTTTTCATATTCAGAGAGTAGGAGGCATTCTTGATAAACACATAATCACTGTGAGAAAAGACAACTGGACTTTCTAATTGTTAACACTGGATACACAATTCAGCTGACCTTTCCAGTTATAAAAGAATAATTGTTGCTTTGGTATAAAAAATACAAGGTAAAAGAAAAATGTCAGTCGCTGTTAATACACTAGGACATAATAATTTCTGCATCAAACGAAGATCCATTTGTCCAAATTGTAGTTGACAATACTGTGTCTGGGTAGTTTTTCTGCTTTATTTACTCTTTGATTAGTAACTTTGGTGTCATCTTGTCCTACATGTGATCTTACTCATGATCACTTCTTCATTTTATTCTCCCTGAGGCTGGTCTTTTCTGATCACAAAATTCTTGGCATTTGTGGGAAGCACGGAATATTCTTATCCTTTCAAATCTGTTTTTATCCTTCTCCAAGCCCAACCCTAGCACTTCTGTCCTCCACCTGCTCTGGGCACTTCTGTGTCTTGACCTCACCTGGAATCATTCCTTCTGCGCTCACTCCATATCGTTTTATTCTCCAGTTAAAGAAAGTACAGACAATAACCACCAAGTCGAACTCGATCAGACAGGGGAAAAACCAACTTTTCCCTGTTGTCATGAATGGCAAAGAAGATGTTTTGTGGTGCACTGAGCTCGAGAGGTGAGCAAGGCTGCACTTGGAGAGGGAAATGGTGCAGAGACAGAAAGGGGAATACGTACAGTCCAGGGTGGCAGCACAAATAAATGAAGGTGCTTGTCTTAGAAAATTCTAACACAGACTCACAGCCCCCTGGGAGTGCACTGAGAATGAATACAGTACTTTCCAGTTAGTCCTTGTTTCCACGCAGCAAAGTGGTGACCACGTGAGCAGTGTGCGACATGAGGTCGGAGACAGCACCACCAGACACCTGCCTGGCCACAGGATGAGGGAGGAACCTGCTAAAAACAAGCACTTTGTTCTTTCTTCTAGAAAGATTTCTTTACCAAATTGTTCATCCTATAGCTGAATTCTGCTTATGCCACCCTCTGTCTTATCCCTTTACCCTTTATGGTGATATTGGTCTATTTGGATACTAAGAACCATGTCTGATTTTAAGTCTTCCAGATTTTTAAAAATTATTATATCTGTTGGTAATGTAGTTGAAAGCTATGAATTTTCCTATTCATGTTTCACTGTATTCCAAAGAATTTATTTTACTACTATTATTTTTAGTACCGGGAATAAACTCATGACCTTGCGCTTGCCAGCCAGGTGCTGTGCCGCTGAGCCATATCAGCAGCCCCTAAAGACCTTCTGTTCCAGACATCTATTTCAGCTCTAGTTTCTTCTTTGACTTTAACTTTGCCCAATCCATGCTGTGGGTTCTCCTGGATTTGAGATCCAACCATATAGAGGTTTGGGTCCAGCTATATTAGCAGGATGGTGCAGATGGGTGTCACCAAGTAGGTCTTGTACCTTTTTGGCCATTGTCCCATTAGTGTTTATATCACAATAAGTTGTAAAGCTGGGTGATACTGGGATCTAGTGTATCCTGTCCTTCTATGAGGCCTAGTCAAACCTGTATACAAATCGGGGATGCTTAGCAATATTCCCTATAACTTGTGTGAGTCTGTTACAGTGGACTTTCTTCTGTTTCTGAGTGACCTTGTTGCCTAAAGGAAATTATTTAACTTCTTCCATCATTGTGTTTAGAAGAAAGACACATGTATATGGTTGCTGTATTGCTTGGTATTTATTCATATATAGTTATTAAGTCAGATGATATATTTGAGAAAGTTCCCCTGAGCATACAAGGTATGTGCCAGGAACGTAGTGTTAGTGCTGGGGATGCACCACACTGGTGTCCTTAAATATATTTATGAGCAAGTGTTCTGTGGAACTTGGGTCTCCTGGCAGACAGGAAAGAGCTCATTTGAAGGCACTGTGGGCTTGGCTGAGGGGTGGGATAAAAGGGAAGTCACCGCAGAGGCCAGAGTTAGCCTGCTGGCCAACATGAGGGTTCCAGTGGCTCTTGGGGGATTTGGGCACTTATGACTCCCTGTCTTTTCACCCCGGTGCTCTCCCAGGATCTTCGGCTTTCCCGTACACTACACGGACGTGTCCAACATGGGCCGTGGTGCCCGCCAGAAGCTGCTCGGGAGGTCCTGGAGTGTGCCCGTCATCAGACACCTCTTCGCCCCCTTGAAGGACTACTTTGCATGTGAATAGTTCTGCCCAGGCCTGCTGTGGCATTGGGGTATGGGGGCAGAGCCAGGGCCACCTAAGTGCCCTGATCCCCAAAGGTGCTGCCCCCAGCTCTGTCCTTCCTCAGCTCAGCTGTGTGGGGTCTCCCTGTACCCCTGTACCTCAGTTTTCTCCTGCTCAGTCTGAGCAGAGCTACCTGACCCTCTTACAGGGCGAGCCCGAGGTGCAGCCTCCTTGTGCACAATTCAGATCTGGCTGCTCAGAGCGGCCATACATGGTGCTCATTTTTCTTCTCCTAAAACTTTAAAACTTGAAGTAGATAGTAAAATGTTTTTCTCCCCTCTCCTGTTTATACCACTCAGAGAAATGATAGCTAAGATACCAAAACTACAGTGCTGACAACTCTCCAAGACTCAGGTTAATGCTGCAAAATAACCCAAACCAGTTATTGCAAAACTTTTTTAGGAACGTCTGCAACTCCATATTTATAGGAGAATTCAGTTGTAGACACTTGACACTTGAGGGACATTTTAAGGGCCCAGGATGTGTTTTTCTAGGGCTAGTGGAGGACGAAGTATTGTATATGTCTTGAAGTTTACCCCCACATTTCCCTGCCTTGCTGTGGCTGCAGGGCCTAGAGTCTGCCTTTAGAGTGTTTCCCTTGATGATGATTTCAGCAGGGATGATGTCATCATCACCACATTCAGGGCTGCTTTTCCCCACAAACCTAAGGGCAAGGGCTATCTTTAGCTAAACCCCTCCCCCTGACTGCAGTAGAACCCTCTGAGGAACTCAGGAAAGGATGGCCAAATTGTGGCATACAAGCTGCCATATATTACGTGGACAAGTTCCACCCCTCACCACCTCCCTTCTTCCCATTGTGAGTGGCATGGAAGGGTGAGTGAGTTAGACAAGAGGTCCCCCCCCCAACAATGCACCCTCTGGGCACAGGTCCCCTATAGGCACAGGTCCCGTGAGAACCCTGAAGCCCTAATTTAATTCCTCCTCTGTCTTCAAGAAGCTGTGACAGCTAGAACCAGAAGCACATTTCTTACATTGTCCTTGCATCTAAGAGATGGCAGGACAACTGCAATAAAAGCCTGACCCTCCTTCCAGAGATTTTAAAATACTTTTTTATTCTACAATACATCATTTTTTAGAGGGATGGGAGGTTAGGCAAGCTGCATTTCAGAAATGCTGTCGTAATGGTTTTTAACACCTTTTTACTCTTCTTGCTGGTGCTATTTCATAGAATAAGGAACAACTTTTTGACAAGTTTGTGGGGCTTTATATATGGTTTTTAAAAATCTCAAACTTCTATTTTTATGTTCATGTTTTCATTAAAATTTTTTAAAGTGGAGCCACGTAACAAGTATGGGGAGAATATTGTGCCTTGTTTCAACAGTTTTTGGCCGAACAATAATGGATACCTAGAGTTTACCTTATTCTGTTTAATTAAAATCAGTATTTCTCTATAAAAGTCTGGTGTCCCTTTTGTTCTTGTGCAGGTCACTTGGGTGGAACGGGGAAGAGGGAGGGTTCACTACCATGTAAGTATTGGTTGGTGCCAGGTGATTGATTTAAGCATCAGTAGGATACACTGGGGGCTTTAAGGTCTGGCAAAATTCCAGTGAACCAGCATCCTCTGTAGGATTCCTGATTGCTATGAGCTCCTTCTAGTTTCTTCTAGCTGGTTTAGGGATGACTATGAATGTCTAACCTTTGGCTTCCAAGTCTTCATTTAAAGGCTTAGTGTCTGGGATACCCTTCGCTGGACCGTATTTCTTACATAACCACCACCCACTGGAATGCTGGGGGCCAATTCTCATGCTCCTGAGAGATTCTGCTGCACCTTACTCCTCAGCTGTTCTGTTGTCATTTTGTGGGACAGCCTGCCACCTTCAGTGGGAGTCACTGGATTGAGTGATTTCAACTGATGCCTCAGCCTCAAAGCTGAGTATTTCTGTTGCTCTTTCGCACCTAAACTGCAGCTCCTACCAGTAGCACCACCTCAGTTTACCTGGGGCCAGCTGCACAGGTGCCCTGAGGTCAGATTTGAGGCAAAACCATTTCCAAAGGAAAAAGTTATAAGTGGGATATGCAGGGTAGTTCATCAGTTGAGCAACAGTGAAGTGATGCTTGGGTCCTCTCTGAGCCCTCTTTTTGGGGTATTGATGTGGGCCAGTGGTTGAGATAGGGTCTCACCATATTTTAGGCTAGTCTGAACTATGTGCCCACAATGGCCTCGATCTTGCAGTGGTCCTTCTGCCTTAGCTGGGTTTACAGTTGTGTGCCATGACATCTGACTCTTCTTGATTTATAACATGGGTTATAATGTATGTTTGATAGTTGTGACTTTTTCCAATGAGATGCACCATTCTTGGAAGCACTGCAACAGCAGGTTGCTCCATTGGGAGGGTGGAACAAAAACTTGTGTTCATTTCTTCCTGCTTGAAACATCTTATTGCTTTGGCTATAGGAAATATATTGGCCATTAAACTGGCAAGCACAGGAACCACACACAACTTGGCCAAAAGCCTGAGAAGAGGTCATTCCGTGTCATGTGTTAGCTTCCCAGATGTAGGAAGTTAAGAGACTTGAGGTATGTGAGATGGGAAACCAAGTATGTTATTAGTTAGCACAAGCTACAACAGCCCAGTTGAGTTGTCATAGTGAGACAAGTGGCAATTAGCAAGAGGCTGCCCCTAAACTCCTCCCCCTGTGCTGTTGGGACCCAAGGGGCCTGGAATGCCTAGTTAAGCCATCTATACAGTTTGTAGCAAACGCCAGGTGAAGATGAAGCAAAATAAGCAGCCCTGGCCTCCAAATTCCAAGAGAGGAGGTGGACTAGCCATCCAGGTGAGGGATGCTGGGGTAGTGGCCTGCATGTATGGCAGTCTGTGGGAGGCCTTGATGGGCGATGTGTGTAATCATTACTGTTTTCCTAAAATGGGGCTATGATGAGATCTGAGTGTTTCCAGGCTCCATGGTAATACGATGCACACTGGGGTAGAGGTCACAGTTTGCATCCACTACAAGCCTTCTTTGAAATAGTCATTGGGTTATTGAAGTTTGAGGGCCTAATCTGGGTATAGTGATTTATCTTCACTGCTATGAAGGAGAATTGTGTTGTGGAGATCCACCAGCCACGCAGTGTTCATGACAGTGATTACTGGGCACTGCTAATGGTGGTAATGACCCATGCTTGTGAATAATTAGTCTTTCAAAGTCACAGTGGTTACTAGTGACTGGTTCCTCACAGACTCCCCCCATCATGTCAAGTCCCAGTGCTGCTTCTGAACAGGAGATGGGGTGGCTTTGGTATCTGGGACCCCAGAGGGATCCGAATGATCTTGTAGTCAGCACCAGAGAGATCGTGTCATTCCCCCCCCCCCCCCCCCCCCCCCCCGCATCCTAGCTAGCTAGTGTTTTTGTGCCTGGCCTGTGGTCAGGGAGCCAGAATGTCTGAATTCTGTTGTAGTATCCCCCTTTACTAATTTGTGATCTTCTCAGTATGCTTCCTTGCCCCCTCTGCCTCAGTTTACTCAGCTGTATAATATCAGCTTCATACAGCTGGTGTGTGGATCAAATGATTCAGGGTTAGGGTGGCAACATAGAAGCTGCTGTTGTACTAATATTCCAGAGCCTTCCTAGTGACGCAGCTCAGAGGTCTGATTATGGTGATTATAGTAAGGGCCCATAATAGTCCCAAGGCTACACAGCTATTACCAGCAGGTGTTGTGAGCTGAAGTCTAGTCTTCTGGGCCAAAGAAGTCTACATGTTCACTTGTGTTTTTGTTTTGTTTTATTGTGTTTTATTACCTCCTGCCTTTTGCAGCCTGGGGTACAATTTGTCTACCTCTTTTCTTTAATGCAGCCTAACTTCTCTCCTTTTTTTCTTTCCTTTTTGTTGAAATTTATTAATATTTTAAAAACTTTAAAACAGAACTATTATTATAATTAGTCTTTTTGAGACAGGATTTCACTGTACAGGTGAGGCTGGCCTTGAACTCACTTTTTAGCTCAGGCTGGTTTTGAATTTGCAATGATCCTCCTTCCTTGGTGAGTTCAAGACCAGCCTGAAATAGATTTTATTTAAGGAATCCCAAGTGCTAGGATTACAGCTGTGCTCGCCACCATGCCCAGTTTATTTTTTTAACTTTTTTTTGGTACTGGGGATTGAATTGAACCTCACGCTTGCCAGGCAGGTGCTTACACTACTAAGCTAAACCTGCAGTCCTTATTTTTTAACTTTAGTTGGTTTTTTTGTGACAGGATCTCTCTCTGGCTCTTTCTCTGTCTCTCTCTGTCCTTCTCTGTCTGTATCTCTCAATGTATACATAAAATCTATTTCAGGCTGGTCTTGAACTCTATATAGCCCAGGCTAGCCTGGAAGTTTGGAGATCCTACTGCATCAGCTTCCTAAATGCTGGGATTACAGGCACGGGCCATCATGCCTAGTTCAAAAATTAATTTTCCATTTACAGAAAAGTAACAAGACTAGTACAAAAAATTCCTAAATATGCATCACTGGTTCCCCAGATACTAACATTTTGTAACATTTGCTGTGTTGTTTGCTATAATTTTTTGCTGAGTCACTGGACAGTGAGTTGCAAACATGGCCTCTTTAAATCTTTTTGTGTATTCCTTAAAACTAGAACATTTTCTTATAAAACTTTAGTATATTTGTCACAATCAATAAGTGAACATTCATCTACTTATTTTCTAGTCTACAAATTTTATTTAGATGACAAATTTATTTTGTCAGTTGGCCCTATAATATCTTTTTTTTTTTTTTTTTTGTCTTTTTCGTTTTTATCGGTACCAGGGATCGAATTCACAACTGCCTGCTTGCAAGGCAGGCACTTATGCTGTTGAGCTAAATCCCCACCCCCTATAATATCTTTATTGAGGAAAAAAATACATAGCCTTTTTTTCTGGTCCTGCACATAGTCTAGAATCGCAAGTTGCAATTATTTGGTATCCATTCATTCATTCTCATTCAGGGGCTCTATGAATTCAGCATAGTCTTAAACTTAATGGCAATCTTGTTGGCTCAGCCTTACAAGTACTGGAATTTCAGGCATGTTTCACCATGCCTGGCATTTTTGATTTTTAAAACAAGCCAGATACTGTGGCACAAACCTGTAATCCTAGCACCCAAGGCAGCGAGTGGGGAGAATAGCAAATTCAAATCCTGCTTTGCCAACATAGTGAGATACAATGTTAAAGAATGAAAAGCCTGGCCCATTGTGGGGGCATATGCCTGTAATCTCAGCACTTGGGAGGCTGAGGTATAAAAACTGCTGGGAGTTTACCAGCCTGGACTACACAGTGAGTCCCAGGCCAACCTGTAACATAGTGAGACCTTGTCTGAAAAGAAAAAAGAAAAAAAAATAGACAAGCCAACAACAGTGGCACAAATCCGTAATCCTAGCATGCTGGGAAGCTGAGACAGGAGGATTGAGATTTCAAACCCAATTTAACTATTTAGTGAGCTCAAAATAAAATAATGGCTGGGGATGCAGATTAGTACAACAACCCTGATTTCTATCTCCAATTACTACCATCACCACCACCAGGGTTACTGGGACTGTTCTGAGTTCCGTACCTTAGTCCAAAATCAAAACAAAATAAAGCAAACAGCTATGAAATTAATAAGCAGTGTATTAAGTTTAGTGCTTTAAGTCAGTCTCATAACCTGTTTGTGTTCTCTGAGTCTTTATCTGGGATGTCAGCACTGCAGAAAGAAAGTAGGTTGGAGGGTGGGTCGGTGTTTCTTTCAAAATAAGACCTAGCTGGAAAATAGCCTTGAAAACTAGAGATCAAAATGCCAACCCTCAAGCCGGGGATGGTGGCACACATCTGTAATCCCAGCACTCAGAAGAGTGAGGCAGGAGGATTGTTAGGAGTTTGAGACTACAAAGTGAGCTCAAAACCAGCCTGAACTGCATAGTGAGATTCTGTCTCAAAAAGATAAACAACAAAAGCCAGCTCTTATCAGCTGATGCTTGCCTTATGTGCCTTACAGAGTAGCCACTGAGCAAGAGTAATGAATGCCTAACATGCTGTTCCCTCCCCCGCCTTGGAACAGCCTTTTCCCCTTGCCAGGCTTGAGCTCCAATCTTCACCTCTCCCAAGAAATCTTCCTTGCCCCCTTTCTAGGTAGAATTGGGAGCACTTGCTTAGTTGGAGTCCCCCCTTGTCTATGTATTGATAGAAAATGGTGTCATCAAAGTTTGGGTTATGATTTTCTTTTTTTCATTCTTGAGACAGGGTCTTACTATACAGTTAAGGGTGGTCTTTAACTCACTATGTAGCCCAGGCTGGTCTTCAGCTATCAGCAGTTTTCATGCTTCGGCCTCCCAAATGGTGGGATAGCAGGTGTGTGCTACCACTTTTGGCTATAATTTTCTAGTTCTGTAATCATCTCTCTTCTATGAATTTGTGAAATCCTTAACACATTTTCTTTTCTTTTTTTAAACACATTTTCTTTCATTCATTAGAGCTGAGACTTTCCTAACACTATTTTTTAGTTCAATAAAGTCATACAATATAAAACTCAGGCATTGAAGTCATAGTGTTTTATTTTTGAAGACTCACAATTTCTGTGATAATGTGGTTACCTACTAAAACAGTGGTTTAAAGATGAATATTAAAGGGAGTGTGTAGCTCAGTGGTTGAGCACTTCTCTAGTTTGTGAAAGGTCTTGGGTTCCATCCAAAGCAATGCAAAACCAACCAACCAACCAACCAACCAACCAACCAACCAATCAAAAATAACATAAAATCACCCTAGCTGTACCTCTTTTCTTCTTGGCCTCTGGGCTTTTACAGCCAAGGCTGAATGTGACCCAGATAAGCTTGGCTAGCTTGGGAGGAGGGAGGACTCACAGGACCGGACATGGGCCCTCTCTTATCTGTTTGGGAACTGTTGTGGGAGGATAGGCAGGTTTTATTCCATGCAGCTCCTACTCCTGCGTCCAGACCCAGGTCCATCCATATTCTCTAGTCTTACAACAGAAGTGCTCTTTTACTGTCTCCACTGATCTTCCACACTAATGTCCTTACTTACCCAAACAAAATGGCCTGTAGATATTCCAGTGGATGCACGTAATCTGAGAATTGATATTAAATGAAAATTCGTATTACTAACATTTATAAAGCACAAACTGTGCTGGAAATGCTCTGTATTTTATATACCTCCATGGTGATGGAGATGGAAGCCAGGGTCTTGCCCATGCTAGGCAAGTACTCCATCCTTGAGCTACACCTCAACCTATACACATCTCATTTAATTCTAACTCCTAGTAGAGTCAGTATTTGAATCTGGATATTAGTTTTGCTACTTATGAAACCCATTTAGCCTTTTGGAACTTTAATGTCTTGTATAAAATCAGGGTATCACACCTTGCCCTCAAAAATTCATGAATATCTTTAAATGATTGTGGATGTATTGTATCCATTCACTGTGATGCTGATATTACTACTGTTGCTAGAATCATTTGGTTATAGAAATCTCTGCTGTCCCCTTCCTCCCCCTCCTAAAGTATCTCCCCATGTGTTGATAGCCACTCCTGTTTCAGCTTCCCACTGCTTCTCTGAACTCTGAGCTTCAGTATCTAACCAGGCCCTGGAAGAAACCTGTAGTACCTTGCTCCACTCAATGCAAGTGCCCTCACCCTGCCTCCTGTCTAGCATTGTCTGATTTGTAATTAAATAGGTATTTGTGTCATTCTGTCTTCTTTACCTCCTGCCTCCATTGCCAGACTGGAAACTTCAGAGGTCAAAGATTTTGTTCTAGTTTTGATCACCATCAAATCCCTGCTTTGTTAGGGAAACTATAATGTTTGTTGAAGACACAATGAATGATACCTGTACAAAAACCAGTCGAAAATCTGAATCAACTCGATTCTGAGCAAATCAGTTGCTTTTTCTGAGTTTCAGTTTTGTTGACTATAAGTTGGTGGTGTCCTGCATTCTCCTAGCAAAACTGTAATGAGTAGTTAGGTGACCAGGAGTGGTGGTGCACGCCTATAATTCCAGCATTTGGGAGGTTGTCTGGGTGAGTTCAAGGCCAGCCAAGGCGACATAAGGAGACCTATCTCAATCAAAACAAACAAACAAAAAAAAAAAAGTAAGTGAGACCCTCCCTATTAAATCAAAACCAAGCCATGACAACAACAACAAAACCGAAAACTAGGTACAGGCTTTAGGAAATAGCCCAAGATGAATAAGAAGGTGCTTGTATCCGTGTACTTAATGAGAAGGCAGACTCAAGGTATAAAAAAACAGGGCTTTATGTAGTACTACGAAAAAAGTAAACGTTATGATAGCACAGGTTCATCACCGACACAATGTGTTTCTGAGGTGACTTTTAAATCTCTTCCCAGACCGCATACCACGTATCTTTGCCTAATGATCCATTGTAGTGGAAATTCATTATAAACCAATTTCCTTTTAGCTACTCCTACTGGGACTTTCTAACCCGGCCTTGCCTTCGAGGCGGATCGCAAGCTGCCTGAGTGGGAGGTGATTGGCCGTGGCCGGTCACGTGCCCAGCCGCCGGGACAGCCTGAGCCTCGCCCCGGTAGTCCATCAACGGCTGGGCTCCGCCCCCCGGCGCGCGGCCCAGCCGCTCTCTATAAAAGGAGCCGCCCGGGGATGACGAGCTCGTACGTCGGCGCGTCACGAGGGGGGTGCGTGTGAGGTCATCGCGCGGCTGGGCGGGCGGGGCCTGGCAGTTTGAACGAGACGAAGACGGAACCGGAGCCGGGCGCGAGCAGTAGACGCGGTTCCCCTGAGAGCCGGTGAGCTGGCCAGCGGGCCCGGGGCGGCGACAGTGGGGTGGCCGTGAGGGCCTCGGCTGGCCTGGCCCGGGCACCGAGCGGCAGCTCCGTACGTTGGTGCGGTTTGGGCCGGGTGGGGGGAAGGGCGGGGCCGTGACCCGGCGCGCGCGGGCTGGCCCCGGGGGGCGCGCGCTGCGCCCCAGTGGAGGCGGGGCCTGAGGCCGGAAGTAGGGGCTGCCCCTAGGCGGTTTGGGGGCTTCAGTGCTGCCGATGTGAATCTCACGTTCTCGCTGCAGGAGGTCTTTGGCTGGACCCAAGGGGGGTGTGTGTAAGCGAGCTGGGCCTTGTGGGGAGCTCTGGGGACCCACAGTGTAGGAGGCAGTGTTGCCTCGAGGGTGAGATTCAAGTTGTGGATTGAGACCTGAGTTTCCCTGTCATGCGACCTTAGAGGTGGGTGCTTTAACCTCGCTGGGCCTCACCTTCCGCATCTGTAAAATGGGGATAAGTACGCGAAGCGCGGTTTTTGGGAAAGTAAGTCAGCGAGCTGTTTGGATTTCTTCCTTTCGTTGGTGGGTGTCTGGCAGTGAATGCCTACTAGGTGCTAGGCATCGTGCTAATCGGTGCTACTCCTTAGCGGGAATAGGCAAAGACATGCTCTTCAGGAGTCTGCCTTTCCAGAGAGCTAGGAAATAAGATGATTACATAGACAAAATAATGTCTTTAGTGACAGGGACTACGGTATAACAAAGTGATATCTGTTCTTTTCCAGTCTCTGCTCAGCTGACCTCTGCCATGTTTTGGGGATGAGGCTGTTGAGGCCGTTTGAGGAACTTAGGCCAAGCCCTGGCATCCACCTCTGATGGGATATTTCTAAGAGCAGTAATAAAAGAAGTTCTTTGTTAACTGGCACTTTTTTGTGTTTCAGACATTGTGTTAAAAGATGGATGTAGTATAGTACCATTTACTATCCTCACTATCTTTTTTTTTTTTTTTTTTAATCGGTACCGGGGATCGAATTCACGACTGCCTCCTTGCAAGTCAGGTGCTTACGCCGCTGAGCTAAATCCCCAGCCCCTATCCTCACTATCTTTAAGGGATATTATTTTCATTTTATTATTAAATTTCTTTTGTGGTGCTCAGGCTCTCAACTAAGGCCTCATGCATGCTAGGCAAGAGTACTACTGAGGTATCCTAGCCCATCTTTTTGTAGATTTGAGTCCAAGACTTTGAGCAGTGAAGTGATTTTACTTACGCTCCCCAGCATATGTATGAACCCACATCTGTGGTGTCAGAGTCCAGGCTTTCTTTCTGTCCCCCCCACCCCCCATGCTGAAAATTGAACCCACTGGAGTCTTTTCACTGTTCCACATCCTCACCCCTTTTAAAATTTTTTGAAAATTTTGAGATGGGTTTTCACAGAATTGGGCAGGCTGAGCTCGAATTTGCATTTCTGATCTTCCTCCCTCATCATCCTACAGAGCTGAGATTACAGGCGTGTACCATCACACCCAGCCAGAGTCTAGGCTCTTAAACTTGGTTAGGATTTTTCCTTGAGGTTTACATTTTCATACAGGTGTTCCCTTTGTTGTGTGTCAAAGTACCTGGTGCAGTTTCTGCAACCTCAGGTCATTGCTGTGCGTTTCAGTGAACTGTTTATACTTAGATTTTCCTTTTTACTCCTAGCTATCAGTCTCTGTAGAAGACAGTGGTTTACCCATTTTACAGGTGAGCTGTTTATGATCACAAAGATGAAATGTCTTATCTGGCATCACATAGCTCTTTCTGGTGGCATTTTCCTCTTTCTCGTAGGATGTAGGATGGCACCTCTTCATTCAGAATTGGGTAAAAGTGAGTTAGAGAGCCTGCTAGGAGAGCTGTTAAGAGAGGGGTTGGGGTTGTAGTTCAGTGATAAGGTGCTTGCTGCAAGAGGTCCTGGGTTCAATCCCCAGCATGACAAAAAAGAAAAAAAAAAGATACCTGGGGAAACAAATAAGAAGGGCCTCTGTTACGGTGACTGAGTCCTGGGTCGGTGATCCCTGGGAAGGTGAAGTTTATGTAATAGGGGTTTTCCACTGAGCCTGAGCAGTGGGACTGTCGTTGAGAAAGGGTGAGTGGTAGTTGTAACTCCTGAGAATGAGACTGGTTTGATAGCTTAGAAGAGCCAGTTAATTGATTGAGTCCGTGGATATTTATTGTGCATCCATAGGGTGCCTAATCTCATTTACTGTATTTATTAGCTGCAGTTTATAAATCACATGGGACCAGGTATTAACATACTGCTAATGAAAGATCATTAATGTTTTTGAGCTGGGGCTTGGTTAGGAGGCACATGCGGCTTTACCAGCTGCTTGCATTTTATGATAGTATGACACATAATACCCGATACATATATGAATGTCACCAAGATACATTATAAGTGCTCAGGCTGGGACTATTTTTGTTTCTCCTTGATATCTAACATTATTCTGCACACAGTATGCATTTCATTTACTTATACATTCAGAAATTTTAACTTGATCTGGTCTGCTAGTCATAAATTCCTTATGGCTGCTATGTAAGAACAGATTGAAGTTGGATGTTGTGGTACATGCTTATAAATCACACCCCTCAGGAGATTGAGGCAGGAGGGTCACCTCTAGTTTGAGGCTACCCTGGGCCACAAAGTGACACTGTGTCCTAAAAAACCAACAAGATTGAGATGAAATTGAGGACTTGCAGTGAATCTTGATGAGAGACAATGATCTCAGGCACTAGATTTCAATAGGAAGAATGAGATGAGCTCTGCCATGAGTCGTGTTTAATACTTGTACGATGTAATGCCAACTATTTTGTGTATCTTATTTTATTTAAATCTTTCCATGATTCACTTTACATAGTCTATATTAATTTGCAACTTACATACATTAATTTTAGTAACTTGGCTAATGTCACGTAGCTAATGAGAGATGGCCTCACTTTCAAACCTGGGTCCCCCTGGTTTGAAATCTCAACTCTTTGTATTGAGCAGGTTACTTGCTGGCCTTAATCTGGTCTGGAATGGGTTCAGAAATGAAGATATAATGCCTCTCCAGTCTTGATAATTCTAATTTTAGTCATCTGAGTAAAGTGCTTTGGAAATGGAGGCAGGAACTAACTTGTGTTGATCTCTTGAACAGCAGGGTTTTATCAGCTAATTTGGGGACTGTAAATGTTGATGGTTTGCTTTCTAAAAAGCTTATGTAGATAATGTTCTCTCTCTGTCTCTCTCTTTTTTTTCTTTTTGGCGGTACCAGAGATCGAACTCACAACCTTGCACTTGCCAGGCAGGCGCTTATGCCACTGAGCTAAATCCCCAGCCCAATAATGTTCTCTCTTTAACACTGTTGACAGCCTGAAGACAATAGCACTTACTTAATGCTCACTATGTGCTAGCTTTGTGTCAAGCACTGTACAGTCTGTTGAGGGGCACAGATTTAGGAAGTCATTTGCTGCTGTAGACTTTGGTCTCCCATCCTCATAAAGAAGGGTTTGGGTGAGTAGATCTGTGTCTTTTCTGGCACTCAAATGGTTTAGCTTGTGGCTCAAGACATTTCTAGCACCTTTGTGTAGGAGATGGATGTGGTGACACCAACTCACACAGTAATTACCAGGTGGAGGGAATGAAGCATCACAGAAGAGTAAAGAGTGGGCATCTTATGGTTGTTCTAGATCACTCTGAATCCTACCATTTATCCCTTTGGCATTGTTGACATCCCATAAAATGAAGACAATTCATGTGTCAAGGACACTATAAAATCTATTTTAAATGTCCTTATGGTGGATACTCAAGGATTTTATTGAGATTTGGATTAGCCTGCCTTTAGTGACTATTGCTTGCCTTTTTTCCCTCCCTTCCTGTATCTACTGGCAATTTGGATAATCTTCAGACTTTTATTTTTTTTTACTGTTACCAGGGATCGAACTCACGACCACACACTTGCAAGGCAGGTGCTTATGCCGCTGAGCTAAATCCCCAGCCCCCAATCTTTAGATTTTAATGAGAGCAAACTTTGGTCCACTTAATACTACAGTAGAATTTTTTTTTTTTTTTTGAGATAGGGACACTATCTAGTTACTGCCTCACTTTTGCAAGTACTCTTGTAGTTTAATTTTATATCAGTCTCATTAAAAGTGGGCCTCAATTTAGGCTAATGCTGGGCATTATTTATTTGGTCAGCTTTATGCATGGAAGTCCAGATATAGGCAGGAACCCTAGTATCTCTGAACAGAAGGCAAAGCTGAAAAATTGTTTCTCACAGGTGTGCTCAGGGTGAATTGAGGAAATTCCAGCTCATTTGCATGCCCACTGTTACACCAGCCTTTTTCTTTTTCCTTGAATGTTGTAGAAGATGGCAGTGAACGTATATTCAACGTCAGTCACCAGTGATAATCTAAGTCGACATGACATGCTGGCCTGGATCAATGAGTCTCTGCAGTTGAATCTGACAAAGATCGAACAGTTGTGCTCAGGTAAGAGAAGTCTTAGTAGATCACTTTTGTAGGAAAGTCTGCAGGTCCTTCAGGAATGTGAAGACCTGTATCTTAAGTGCAGAGCCACACAGAGGCTGCATTTTCTTCTTTTAACCCTACCTTGCCTCCTTTTTTAAAAAGGGACTATGTTTAAACAGTGCAGTCTTCTGACCTGTGTGCCCACCCTCTCCTGCTACAGAGCTCCAAGTTCTTGGTCTATCCTGCACATCCAGATTTCAAATGTTTTGCTTGAGGAAAATACTACTACGACTGTTAGAGTTAATATTGAGTTTTGTGGTGCTGGGGGTTGTACCCAGGGCCTCACTGGGTAAGTGCTTTATTGGGGAACTGTACTGGCTTTCTAGTTTCATGTTAGTTCATCAGTGACTGTTCTTATTCTTAAGAAGTATAAGATCAAAGGTATGGGGCTGGGGATTTAGCTCAGTGGCATAAGCGCCTGCCTTGCAAGCGCACAGTCAAGAGTTCAATCCCTGGTACCAATAAAAAAAAAAAAAAAAAATCAGAGGCACGCAAATTTTATTAAACTACAGTTTGACAGAGAAACAGTGATTTAAAACAAGAATGAAGAATAGAGCATGTTCTGGTTCTGTACATTTGTTTTGTTTTGTTTTTTGGATAATGCTTGGGATTTAGACGAATATGTACTATTTGTATAACATTTAGAAAACCAGTAGAAAAGAAGAATGCCTGTAATTCCCTTGTTCAGAGAGAGCCACTATTTGAATGTTTTTTTCTGTCACCTTTCTGTATGTGTGTATTCTCTGTATATTCAATCTTTTTTCATTTAATGTTACATCCTTGGCATTCCCCAGCATCATTTAATAAATTGTGAGTAATTATTTAAGACAGGGGCTCACTAACTCAGAAATTTATGTATTTAGTTAAGACAGGAGCTTTCTGTGTAGCAGTCATGATGACCTGTTAGAGCTTTCATTGAGACAAACAGCCTGCTGTGGCATGTGTGCCATAGGTTTGCCACCACTGTTAGCTAGCCCAGGCTGGCCTTACAAACTTGATCCTTCCCCCTCTGCCTTCTGAGTGCTAGGATTACAGGTCTGAGTCACCATGGCCAGCTGGAAATAATTTTTCTTTCTTGGTCTTTTTGAGACAGGGTCTCACTGTGCAGTTTAGGCTGGCTTTGAGCTCACTTTGTAGCCCAGGCTGATCTCAGATTCATAATGATCCTCCTGCCTCAGTCTCCCGAGTGCTGGGGTTGCAGATGTGTGCCACCACACCTGGCTGAAATACTTACTTTGAATTACCATGTACTCCTTTTTCTTTTCTCTCTCTCCTTTGTAAGGGGGGCAGTTTTGTGGATTGAACCCAGGGCTTTGCTCATGCTAGGCAAATGCTCTACCACTGAGTTACCCTCAACCTTTGCACTCTTTCTGTGGATTTGCTGGAGTTGGGTATCATTCCCATCTTTGACATTTAGGTTGTTGGTATTCTTTTGTTATTTATAATGGCTAGGTTGAGTGTTATTAACAAATCTTTTTTCCTCAGTGATTTCTAGGAGTGGAATTAAGTGTGAATTTCAGGTTCTTGGTTATTATTTCTCATAAAGTCATTTTCAGTAATATGCTTTGTAGACTTTTGTTTTACTTTTAAGAGTTCCTGATTGTCCCTGAATTCTGACATGGCAAAAAAATGTTAGATTATTAAAACTGTATCTTACACAGATAGGAGATGATAATGTGCCAGAAAAAGCTTAGTGTGGTGGCATATTCCTGTAATCCCAATACTTGAGAGGCTGAGGCCCACCTGAGCTACATACAGTTCAGAGCCAGCCTGAACTACAAAGTGAGACCCTGTCTCAAAAAACCAATGCCACAAAAAGGTAAGAATAGATTTTTGCCTTGGGAGGGCAAAGCTTTGAGGTCCTACCCTAGTAGCATGCTGGCTGCCTGTGCAGTGGCTGAGTTCTGCAGCACCATGGCCTTCTGGTTCTTCAATACCATACACTCACCTTTGTGCGGCTCTGGTGGTGAGACAAGGTGAGGATAACCTTCAGGGTAAGAGCTGGCAGGTCGTTTCAAGATTCATTCTTAATTCTGTAACCTCCCTACTTTGGAGGGCAAATCATCAAATATTTTGGAACGATAAATGACAAAAAAATCTTATCATGTAACATTTTTAGTGTGGGATTCCTTTTGTCCAAAAGTTGCCACCACTGTTTTTGTCAGCCATTCCTGTGTCCTCCCAGTTCCATTCCATATTCAGGCCTGTCTGTTTTCTCAAGGCCCCAGTGTGGTGTTTTGTGCATATAGCACTGTCATATGACATTGACTTTTCCCACTTGTCCTTTTTCCTGAAACCTGCGCTGGAGAGAAAGTAGAGGTGTTCGGGCTTCCTTTTTTCCCGGCTTCTTGTAGGGCCCTGGAGAACCGTTGAGTTCGCACAACACTTTTTTTTTTTTTTTTGTCTTTTTCATTTTTATCGGTACCGGGGATCGAACTCACGACCGTCTGCTTGCAAGGCAGGTGCTTATGCCGCTGAGCTAAACCTCCAGCCCCCAAAGCTTTTTTTTTTTTTTTTTTTTGTGGTCTTTTCCCTTTTTTATCGGTACCGGGGATCGAACTCACGACTGCCTGCAAGGCAGGCGCTTATGCCGCTGAGCTAAATCCCCAACCCCCCCAAGTTCGCACAACACTTTGTCATTCTTACTTCCATTGTACTACTAATGGCCTGGGCCACCTATTCTGAGATGGCACCATACTCTTAAATCAAGCCTTTCTTACCTTATGTGGCCTGATATTTGTGTCTAGTGTAACTCTCCCCCATCTCATTACTCAGATCCTAGTTCTGCTTTCCTCTGAGGCATTTCTAGGAATTCTCCCTTAGGGGCATGATTCTACCTATTTCCCCGGCATTTTAGGCTTGAGAAACATGTTTTGCTACTGTTTCGTAAGATTCTATTTGTTTTATGAACTGAAGAGGTCCTTTTTTTTTTTTTAATTTTTTTATTTTATAGGCCGTAAAATACAATAGAACAAGACAGAACCAAGCCAGTTGAGACAATGCAGTGATATTGGTAAGAGCTTCAGAGCAGGATACCAGGATAACAGTAATAGGTACCGTAGTATATCTCAGTATCTTCACAGTAGTTGTCCATTCAATCAGATACAGCGAAATGAAACCAAAAACAGAACATAAAACCTATCAAAACAATACTGAATAGAGCAAAACAATCAGAACAAAGCAAAACAGTGAAAACATTTGCCTTCGAAGAGGAGATAGAATTGCTATATTGCTATATTTGCTATATTGCATATGGTCATCCTCTCAAGAGATGCTCAGACTTCTGGCCCCTGTTGCTAACGGGGTCGGGGAGTGGTGGTGGTGGATAGGATGGGATGTTTGATCCACAGCCCGAGTCCTGGCAGGCTCATGGGAGACACTGACGGGTTCTCTTCTTGTCTTGCCCACCGTTCACTCGTGCCTCGGCTGCTTGCCGGGAAGGGGTGCATGTTGCTTTCTTGCTCAGTGCCGTAAGTTCCAACATGGCTGGTGAGAGACCCTTTTTTTATCCCTGCTGTGTTGTCAGCCTTCCTATGGTCATGACCGCATTTGTCATTAAGGCAGAGATAAAGGAAAGCTCTGCCTTTATCTATTCTCTACCTACACAGTTGAAATATTTATAAGCTAGGAGTTTTCAGCCATTTTCCTTTAAAAAGCAGATACACTTTTTTCTTTTAAAAAATGACCTATCCTTTTCTGTGTTCTGATTATGTTCTGTAGCCCATAATTATTTAAAACTAGAATGTGCTCTGTATCCCTTCCCCGTGGACATTACTGACCATTTTAAATCTAAATCTTTGTGGCTTAACCTAATAGATGGTATTTGCTCCTGGTTTTTTTTTTTTTGTGAGACAGTGTCTAAGTTGCTTACTCTGAGTTGGCACTTGGAATGCTCTTGCCTCAGCCTGCCAGAATGCTGGGATACTAGGTATGTACCACCATGTCCAGTTCAGCTTTGTTGGTTATTAATGGGTCTTTTTTCTTTTTTTCTAGTGATGGGTATTAAACCTGGGACCTCACACATGCTAAGCAAGTGCTGGATTATGAGCTATCTCTTAACTCTTTTAATGAGATCTTAATGTTTTTCCTTGTATATTAATCTCATACCAGCCAGTGATAGTGGCATGGTATAGTTGTTTTTGCTACACTTTCAATCCAGAGAGTAGCACTTCTTGACTCAATTGTATTGAGGAGAGCTTGCAATGATGTGGAAAATAACTGAATGGGAATTAGTCTGCTTGGAAGTGGTCCTAAATTTGGTCTCACTTCTGTGGCATTGGGTTACAGTTTTTTTTGACAGTGTTTCACCACATAGTTCAGGTTGAACTTGAACTCATTATTTAGCCCAGGCTGGCCTCAAACCTGTAGCAGGATCCTCCTGTCTGCCAACTGAGTGCTGGGATTATAAGCTTGTGCCATCCTGCCTGACCTGGGTACAGTTTTTGGTCCAGTTTTGGTTTTGTGAGACAGGGTCTCACCATGTAGTTCAGATTGCCTTGAACTCACTTTGGAGCCTAGACTGTCTACATAGTGACAGTACTTACAGCCTGAGTACTGAATGTAGATGCCTAGTGGATTATCTACTTGGTGTTTTTCTTAAAGTTTATTTGTATGTGTTAGGATCCATACAAGTCTATACATTGCAGTTGTTAACTTACGATTTTTTTTTTTTTTTTTGTCTTTTTCCTTTTAATCAGTACCAGGGATTGAACTCACGACTGCCTGCTTGCAAGGCAGGCGCTTATGCCGCTGAGCTAAATCCCGAGCCCTTAACTTACGATTTTTAAAATTTATCTTAAAGTAAAACAATTTCCTCCTTCACCCTATTTATTGAAGAAATTGGGTCATTGACTTTTAGACTATAGGAAGCTATTAATGTATCCCTATTTTTTTAAATGTAAATATTAGTAATAGAATGCTTGGTATATTAAAGAGTGTCCTCAGTATATTTTTGCTTGATACTCATCAAACAAAGAAGTCACTTGAAAAATATTTTGCTTTCTTCCTTTATTTTAATCTTAAAATTTTAAAAATTATTTATTTATTGTCTTTTTGAGACAGTTCTTCACTATCCAGTTCAGGATGGCTTTGAGCTCACTTTGTAGCGTAGGTTGGTCTTGCACTTGCAATGATCCTCCTGCCTCAGCCTCCCAAGGACTGGGATGACAAGTGTGTGCCACCAGGCCCAGCTAAAAAAAAATTTTTTTTTGATACAAGATTTCAGGCTGGTCTTGAACCTGCTTACCCTTCCAAGCACTGTGTATACCACCTCACCCACCTAAGGTTTCACTTTCTGAAGATGCTACAAAGAATGTTACTGTGCTCATTAATGTGCCTTTGTTCTCTTTACATCTTTCTTTCTTTCTTTTGGTATCAGGAATCACACTCAGGACCTTGTGCTTGCCAGGCAGGTGCTGTGCCACTGAGCTAAATTCCCAGCCCTGCATCTGCTTTTTAAGATAATAATGGCATTCTTCATGCTGGACCTGTCAGGGAGCATTTTGGCTCGATTTAAAGTTGAATATACATTTCGTGGTGCTCTTGAGTCCAGCAGAACCCTTACTGTTTAGCATGCTCCTTTGGTGGAATAGCCTGAAGGGTAGTAAGTGCACAGCAATGCCTACTCTACATTAGGAGAGGTCAGCTTGGTAGTTATACTTTTTTTTTTTTGGAACTGGGGATCAAACTCACTTGCCAGGCACTTGCTCGTGCTGCTGAGCTAGATCCCCGGTGCCAAATTATACTTTAAAAAAATTTTTTTTGAGACAGAGTCTTTCTTAGACAATTCAGGCTGGCTTCAACTTGCAGTGATCCTCCTGCCTTGGTTTCCTAAGTGCTGGGATTACAGGTGTGTGCCACCCAGCCTACATTTTATTAATGGAGGAATATAAAATATTTTCAGCTTTTGTTTATAAAAATTAGTTTTTATTTTTGGTAGTGCTAGGGGACCAACCCAGAGTTTTGCTGAGATTACAAGTGTTACACCATAATACTCTGCTTACAACTTTTGTGTTTGCGTTAAATGGATCTGAGAAAGAAAAAAAATTTTTTTGGATCTGAGAAAAAATTGACCATGCTTCTTTAACATTCACATTCAGTAATCTAGTGTTTGTTGCACTTTTATGTGGTTATTTATTCATTCAGGTGCTGCCTATTGTCAGTTTATGGACATGCTCTTCCCTGGCTCCATTGCCTTGAAGAAAGTGAAATTCCAAGCTAAGCTGGAGCATGAATATATCCAGAACTTCAAAATACTACAAGCAGGTTTTAAACGAATGGGTGTTGATAAAGTAAGTAAATTTTATTCTTTCATTTAAGTTTATTTTTTCTCAGCTAATTATGGTTACTAAGGATACCAATGAAAACTCATGACTTTGATTTTTTTTCCTAGTTTACATGGCTCTTTTTAAAAATCTAGTTAATGTAGAATTTGTAGAATGTACACAGAGCAGCCTTATCTACACTCCTACCTCTACTTTTCTCTGAATTGTTTTTTTTTTTTCTTTTTTTTTGGAGAATGGGCCTGGCTGTATATTCCAAACTGGCCTTGATCCTCTTACCTCAGCCTCTTGAATGCTGGGATTACAGGCATGTGTCACACTATGCCTGGCCATCTCTGTATCTTCTTTATCACTGTGAATTTAGTAGCTATTTGAATTTGGAGGACTCAACCTATAAATCTTATACCAGTGGTTTTTTTTTTTTTTTTATTACTGTTTAATCTCTACTAGTATAGGATCTAAGTTTCTTAATTTTTGGATTTCTGCAAAGCATACTGTATATGAATAAATAATTCTAATAGAGAAGATTCTCCTGCCTCAGCCTCCCAAGTGCTGGGATTACAGGAGTGCGCCCCACTCCTGGCAGAGGATTGCTTGTTTGAAACCAACCAGGGTAATTTAGGGAGATCTTATCTCAAAAGATCTGAGGATGTTAGCTCAGTTGTAAAGTGTTTGCCTAACATGTAGGATGCCCTAGGTTGGATCCCAAGTACTGCAAAAATGAAAAAACAACGATAATTCAACTCTTGTCAATACCTAAATGATTTGAAGTAATACTAATAATACAGTGTTCTTGTATAGTAAACATGGATCCTAGAATATGATTAATAGGACTGTAATTACTTGAAAACCTTGTCATTTTGTAGACATCTATTTCCTGGTTTGATTCTGCATCTTGATCAATTTTCAAGTCAGAATTTTCCTGGTAGAGGCCTGTGGTTAGTTTTTGCTGTGGATTTCATGGTTTGTGATAGACATTGTAGTGACTAGAGATTTTCTCTTTTTAGTGGAATGGCTCTCTTTTTTTCCAAATTCATTTTATTTCAAAGAGAAAAAAGAAAAACAATTTTAAAACACATAGATCGGCGGCAATAATGGTACATACATTGTGCACTGTCATCTCCAAACATTCACCCAGAGCACGAGATGGCTGCATTCAATTGTCCAAGCAACACCAGCACAAACCATTCTCTTCAATGAACTCCGAGAAATCAATACTCAGCCTCCTAAGTAGTACAACTATCTCTGTCTGTCTAGATAGATAGATAGATATGTATATACGTACACATTGCATATATATCTGTATATATATAGATAGATAGGTATGTATATACATATACATATATGTATGCAATATGTACACATTGCATATATATCTGTATATATATATATAGATAGGTATGTATATACATATACATATATGTAGCTTCTCACACTAGTGAGATGGCATGATGTTTACACGTGTGTCAATTCACTTATGAGTGTATTCTCAAGTTGCATCTATTTACCTGCAAAAGTCTTGTTTGTCCTTTATGGCGGAGTAGTACTCCATTGTATAAAAGTAACATCTTTTTTATCCATTCCTTAGTTGATGGGTATTTAGGTTGTTTCCAAGATCTAGCTATTACAAATTTTGCTGCTGTGAACATTGGAGCGCATACATAGTTGTGGTACGATGTTTTTAATTATTCTGGGCAGATACTCAGAAGGAATAGCTGGGTTGAATGGGAACTCTAGTCTTAGTATTTTGAAGAATCTGCACACTGATTTCCACAGTGGTTGCACCAGTCTACACTCCCACCAACAGTGGAGAAAGGGTTCTTTTTTCCCCACAGCCCCTCTAGCATTTGTTGTGGTTGATTTCTTGATGATAGCCTGGAATGGCTGTTACATCACATCTCAGAATGTATTTGGTTGTGTACATGTCATTGATGTAATTGTACTTGTTCCTTTTTACTCAGTTTCCTTTTCATAAATTTGAGGGACTGGTAAGGAATTGGTACTCCATTGGAGGTAAAGGGAATGAAATTTGCTCTATAAATTTCTAGGGACATAGCACAAAGTTTTCTATAATTTTTTTTCTCTCCTCTTAGGAGAACTTTATTCTGATTTGACTCCTGAACAGATTTGATGCTTGCCAAAAAACTTGCTTGGTATTTCTTTGCAGATAATTCCTGTGGATAAATTAGTAAAAGGAAAATTTCAGGACAATTTTGAATTTGTTCAGTGGTTCAAGAAGTTTTTTGATGCAAACTACGATGGGAAAGAGTATGACCCTGTAGCTGCCAGACAAGGTCAGGAGACTGCAGTGGCTCCTTCCCTTGTTGCTCCTGCTCTGAATAAACCGAAGAAACCTCTCAGCTCTAGCAGTGCAGGTAAAAAAAAAATGAAAACATAGTCTCAAACATCACAATCCAAATAATAGTGTTCCAGGTATTCTTTTATTCAGGTTGAATCAGAATTTTGGGGTGGAAGATGTTGGGGATTGAACGTTGGGCATGCTAGGAAAGTGCTGTGGTGCTGAATATATCCCCAGCTCTGCATCAAAACTTTTTGCAGAGGTGCAGATTTGGGATCTTTAGAAGCCCAATCCAATGCATTTGATAAGAACATGGATCTTGTCATGAGAAAGATCTGTGTATGTGTGTGTGTGTGTGTGTGCACGCCTGCACATGCGTGCGTGTGCTCTGCAGGCCAGAGTGAACCCCTGCACCCTGCCCCACAGTGTCCTCTGTACAGTGGGAGGTTTAGTATTTGCCCCAGAGAGTGCCCTTTGTGGTCTGCAGGAGTTACTGTGTGCCATTTTGCCAAAGCTCTCTATTTGTGTGGATTAGAAATCCCTTAAGCTAGCTCGGGTAGGAGAGCTTTTACAATCTGAAGGTAAGTTACAATCAGGCCTGAGTTCCCAGGACCTAAAGGAGTTTTCTAGGTCTCTCAGAGTCCACTTCAGAGTGTCTGCCAGTATCCTGTGCTTATTCATGACTTGCATTGATCTTTGACTGGTAAGTAGCAGAAGTGAGCTAAGGTACAGTGGGTAGGAGGGCTTTTTTAGAGAACTTGAGGTATTGACTTAATAGGTTTCCCAGAATGTGTTTGCATCAGTATGTTCACAGAGCATATACTTTTGTTGGAGCAGGGTAGATGGTCTACAGATGCTAATTCCTCTTTTCTCAAAAGATAGCAAGAACTAGTATGTTAAGGGCCCATAGTACCTGGAGAGGGGCTGATCCGGCTGGTGGGTAGAGCTGACTGGTACTGAGGACTAAACTCAGGGCTTGTTTTGCACTGAGCTATATCCCCAGCCTTTTTTATTTTGGAGACAGGGTCTCAGTCACCAAGTTTATTGCACTATACTTGACACACTATCCATTTTATCTGTTTGAAATGCTTAAACTGGGCACCGTGGTGTATGCCTACAACCTCAGCTACTTGCGAGGTTGAGGAAAGAGGATTGCAAGTTAAGAGACTTAGATAATGTAAAACAAAAGGGCTGAGATGTAGCTCAGTGGTGAATTGGTTTTCTAGCATGTGTAAAGCTGTGGATATAATCCTTAGTGCTACAAAGAAAAAAATTGACATGTATATTTTCTGGCATAATCCGAGTTCTGCATCCATTACCAGAATGTGCATTAGAACGTTTTTATTACTCCAAGGAGAAATCTGTAATATAATAGCAGTTGTCTCTATTTTAACTCTTCTTAGTTTTCCGTAGGCAACTGCTATCTATAGATTTGCTTTTTTTTGAAGCAGGGTCTTGCTGTGCAGTTCAGGCTGGCCCTTCAACTCACTTTGTAGCCCAAGCTGGCCTCAAACTCGCAGCAAGTCTTCTGCCTCACCTTCCCGAGTGCTGGACTTACGAGTGTAATTCTTTTGGACATATAAATGAAGTCATGGAATATGTGATCTTTGTGTCTGGCTTCTTTTACTTTGCATGTATTTTAAGGTTCATCCATGCCATAGACTTTGCTTTTTTTTTGAGACAAGGTCTCTCTTTGTAATTCAGGCAAACCTTGAACTCGTGGCAGTTCTGCCTCGGCTCTGTGAGTGCTGGGATTACAGGCTTGCACCACCATGCCTAGCTTTGCTTCATTCTTTTTTATTGCAGAATAATATTTTGCTGTATCACTATATCTTACCTTATTCATCACTTAGGATCATTTCACGTTTTTTTCCCCCCCAGCTGTTATGAGTAATGGCACTAAGATTCATAGATGATTTCTGTCTGGACATGTTTCCATTTCTCTTGGAGCGGAATTTCATATGTTAACAATGACAAATTTTTGCAGAGCCGCCTCTTTTCAGAGTAGCTGAACTAGGTACAGAACCATTAGCAGTATGTAACGCTTCTAGTTTCCCCAGATACTGCATACTTTCATTTGAAACAGCAACTGCTTAGGTAACCCTGTGCATTTCATTTTTCAGATGCTATTAACAGTTCAATGGAGAGTTGTAATAATCAATCTTCAGGATAAACATATTTTAGAACCATCCAAAGGAAATGCTTGTTACTGTGGGCAAAAGACTTGTTATAAATTACAGGTATCAGGAAGATTAGATCCCAACCTGGCATAATGTGCAAGTATTATAGAATAACTGTTAATTAAGTGAAATCATGAATAATACATTTATCTTGAGGTAATGCATTCTTGATTATTTCATCTTGCAGATAGGTTGGCCACTGCTTTGTTTGCTTTTAGCAGTAAATACTGAGAGAAATCTATAAATCCTAGTCACCAAGATGCTTTTCTCTCCTGACCCTTCTAAATACCTTCTAAAAGGTGGGAAAGAAGTTTCGATATAGTGATAAGAGCAGCTCTACCAGCCTTATGGCCTCCTTTCTTGTTCTAATCCAACAAATGAAGTTAAAAGCGTTGGGAGGGATTTGTTTTTCAGCCCCTGGAGTTGTGATCTAGTTTTGCTACAGGTTTTATCTCTGATCTGTGAAGCTGCCTTGCTTGTGCAGTTGGTTGGAGCTGGGTTAAGGTAGATCATCTGTGTGCAGCAGAATGGCAGTTCATTTGACTGCAGCAGAGTAGAGACGTTACAGGAAGACTTGGTGTCATCGTGAAGAGAGCATGCCGAAAATTGGTGCTTAACTCAGCTACCAGGATAGAAACCAGGTTAGGCAAATGTGGGGAGCTGTCTTATATGTAAGGGCTGACTAGCACTGGTTTTCTTCACTAGACATGTGTGGGAAGCAGTTGATCACATTCTTCCTTTGATGTCTAGATTTCTGAAGTTTCTCCTAAAAAAAAAAGCCTAATCTTTTCTCAGCTCCACAGAGACCCATTTCAACACAGAGAACTACTTCGACTCCTAAGGCTGGCCCAGGGGTGGTACGGAAGAATCCTGGTGTGGGTAACGGGGATGATGAGGCAGCTGAACTGATGCAGCAGGTAGGTACTTCCTGTGTTTAAGGTTAAGGTCATTGGGGTTTTCTGGGCTGCAGTGACTAGGGGAGGCTTGTCCTGCTTTCCTTTCCTTTTTTTTTTTTGTACCAGGGATTGAACTCATGACTGCCCGCTTGCAAGGCAGGTGCTTATGCTTATGCTGCTGAGCTAAATCCCCAGCCCTCGTCCTGCTTTTAGAGGGAGCCCTGCATTGTTTGCAGGCTAGAGCAGTTCTTGAAACTCATGTAAGCATTTGTTTTGTTGGCCCTTGACAGCAGTATGGGTGGGACAGTTGTGAGTAGGGGAGGAGGATGAGTCAGGCTTTTTCTGTTTTGATTAACAGATACCTGTCTGGAAATGAACCTTAAAACAGAACCTTGTTGAATGTTTCTAGAATGCTCTTACGATTCTCTGGGATTCAGAGTAAAAGCTAAAGGAGTTTCTGGAGATTGAAATCAAGAGTGGATTGATATGAAAGGCCTGTTGCTCTTTTGGTTCTGTTCTTAATGGTTCAGTGATTTGAATTGTCTTCAGGATTAAACATATTAGATATGGTTCTTATCAGAGGCCTTTATGGCTCAGAGCAGTCTTTAGACTTTTAAACATTTTCCTTATTGGTCCTTCTAGTGTGCTTTTATTGATCACCCTGTGGGTAGCGTTAAGGAAGTACATAAGATCTGAAGAAAAAAGGAAACTTCTGTTTAGAGGCATGAATATGCAAGGGAGACAGTTTCAGAGAAAAATATGAGGTTAAGTGTGAAACGAGGTGGCCAGCAAGTTGGTCCTGTGCTCTCCAGGAGTAGTGGCACCAGATTCTTTGGGATTGTTGCTATTGGCTCAGCCAGTATGATGGAGTACGGGTCTTGAACCTAGGTCTGGTGAAAAGTGAGACTATCGTTACGTCTTCTTAGGACAAGTCAGTCTCTGGGAACTATTTGTTTTCTTCTTTGTTTCTTTCTGGGGTTTTTTTTTTTTTTTGGGTACTGGATGTTGAACTTGGGACCTTGCGCTTGCCAGGCAGGCTCTGTGCTGCTGAGCTACATCCCCGGCCCTTTTGGTTTTTTGAGATGGTCTCACTGTGTAGTTTAGGTTGGCCTTAACCCCAAACTGGCCTTGAATTCGTGGTGATCCTTCTGCATCAGCCTCTTGAGGGCTGGAATTTTAAGGCATGCAACACTACACCTGGCTCAAGCGCTCTTGATAATCTAGGTTCTGTGGTATTCTCTGAAAGTTAACAGAAACCAGAATGTTTTGGCTCATATATGAATTAGCATGCATGAATAATAAAAGATGCAAAATTTACAGAATGCTAGGCTACACTGAGTATTTTAGTACCACTTTTGTGGTAACCCTCTGGTTTTACAGATATGGGCAGTGATGTTTGAAGAGTGAGGATTTAAAACCCAGGTATGTCTGGCTTCACAGTCAAGATCAGATACTGCTCACTGAGGAATTGAGGAAGTTGTTCCTTTCTCGCAACATTGGAAATTATAATTATTTTGGACAAATTGCTGCCAAGCGTTAGAGAGAATTCTAATGCTTGAAAGATGTGGACTGGACCTAGAAGTGATTTCTGATATAATTAAAAGATTTACTCAGTGCCAGCCTGTGACCAAATCCTGAATGAAGGTTATGGGAAGCAACAGCAGCAGCCTTGTAGGGGTGGGTGTGGTTAGATCTGGGTTTCCTTCCCAGATCAGAATCAGCTAGTTTGGATGATCAGTATAGTGGAAGTGTTCTATAGCAGTTGAGATGCGGAAGGGTTGTGGTTTTGAAGATACGGTTTGGTACTCTGTATGTGTCTGTCTCCATCAGTACTGTGGAACACCAGGAAGCTAAATAAAGATGCAAAGACTGAAGAAACTTCATTGATCCTGAAAGACAGGATCAAACACACATCCAGTTGGTCCATCTTCATCACAGAAGTACTTAGTCTTGTGTATTTATTTTATTTAATTTTATTATTATTATTATTATTATTATTATTGGTGGTACTGGGGATTAAACCCAGGGCTTTTGCGCTGAACTACATCCACATCCTTTTTTTAGTTTTTATTTTGAGACGGGGTCCCACCAGGTTGCCAAGGTTCGTAGGCTAAGCTTGCAATCTCTTGTGTCATCCTCTCAAGATGCTGGTATTACAGGTGTGTGTGCTACTGTCTCAACTTTTTTTTCTTCCCTTAATTATTTAGTGTGAAAGACTTTAGGGCTTTTCCAGGTTGCCAAAGTCCTTCACGTCCTGCCTATTACTGACTCTTGGGTTATTCACATGATTTGTACTTCTTTTTTTTTTTTTTTGGTATTGGGAATTGAACCTCAGGACTTTGAACTCCGAACTCAAAAGCTTGCCAGGCAGGTCCTTTGCCGCTGAACTAAATCCCTGGCCCTGTCTGTACTTTGTGAAAGCATTTGAATTTGTAGACCTTGATAAATGTGGGAAATGCAGCCAAATGGTCATTAGGCTAAGAGAACAAAACTGTATTCTACCCAAATTAACTTGAGAGATTTACAAAGGTTCTACATTCTTAAGTCCTTCTGGAGAAATTTGCTTTGAATGAGATGTTTTGAAGACTGTACTCAGTCTTTTAAGTGTGGATTGTATTTTATTACAAGGGTGGTGGTGTATGCCCATGGTCCCAGCACTCAGGCAGCTGAGGATCATGGAATTCCAGGTCACCTTGAGCTACATAGTGAGTTAAAGATCAGCCTGCACTGCTCGGTGAGATCCTGTATTAAAAACAACTTGCAGCCCATCTCACTCCCTCCGGCCAAATCAAATAACTGTATGTGGCTGATGGCTACTGTTTTGGCCGTTGCAGAGCCCGAAACATTCTTAGGTTTCTTGGGCTAGAACCATTGCTGTACTACTGTAAAAGGAAAGGTTGTAAGAGTGACAATTGATTGACTACTAGCCACAGAATTGTTTTTTTTGGGGGGGGCGTCCTGAGGATGGAATCTGTAGCTCTACCAGTGAACCACAGCCCCACTCTGAGTGCCTCTTGACTGTAAGAGGAGCTTCCTTCTGTCCCACAGAATATTCAGTTGTGTTGGGTTCTTCATCTGTCTGAGGGGAAGCTGCATTAGCTCTCTGCTGCTCATTTTGCAGGTGAATATTCAGAAGATTGGACTAAATTTTTGTGGTGTCTTTTGGCACTATCAGACTTTCCTGCCAGAATTGTTCTTGATTTCCTTTGGCTTTTCATAGCTCTTGATGGTCTTGAGGGTATGCTGTGCAGTTGCATTTGCTGAGAGTTACATTGAATTCATCATAAATTTGAATTCACTGGAATAAACATATTCCAGGGTTTGAATACATAGGACTTTCTGTTCTTGGCTAGATTTCTTACCTAAGTATTGAGATTTATTTGTTAATATTTTCTTCTTGTGAATCAGAGCACCTCAGGGATGAGTGTGGGAGACAACTCCAGTGACTCCCCTTGAATGCAAAACAATTACTGTGACTTTAATTATTTGGAGACTTATTTCCTTATACTGATATGTAGAGAGCTGGCTATGGTATTTCATTCTCTCCTCAATTGGCTCTAAGCATTGCAAATAAGACTAGCTGAGGTGCTGCTATGTAATCTATAAAGCCAACAGGTAGTCCTGTTTCCCAGCATAGTGTTCTCCATACAGGATATGAGCACAGCGGAATGTTAGAGCCAACAGCTTTGGGAATGTCAGCTGGGTAAGAGTCTCAAGGTAAAGAGGCTATGACTCCCCAGGGCACAAGAGTTTGCATATCAGAAACTGAAGGACAGCCTCCCAAAACAATTCTGTTGCCACCTTAATTAGATTATGTGACTTGATCCTTCTGCATCTCTTTCTCTCACCTGGCTAACCAGCACAAGTTACTCACTTAATTCCTGCCATCCTCACCGTAACTCATCCCTGAGCCACCCTCCTTCTTCACAAGATAATAAACTCTGGGAGAGGCCTAGGATCAGGGCCTTTGTCCGCACATCCTCATGGAGATTGGATTTAGGACTGCTTGGCTGCCCTTAATTTGGAATATGTCTTGGTGTTTTTATTCCTGCTGTGGGTTGTATTTGTGGTTTTTAGATTGGAATTTACTTGCTGGGATTTCAATGACATCTCAGTGGGATTACAAATAAAACCTTTTGGATTGTGAGGAAAACTAGAAAGTGATTACATTACTTGGGTGACTGCGCACAGTATTTGGGATTACAATAGACTCTCTCTTTCCATTGACTTCCATATATAGCCAGGATTGAACTTGATTGACAGTCCCCTGGTAGGGACTCCGCCTATGATTTCTTTTAACTTTGCTGTGCTAGATTGTGGATTCTGTTCCTACATTTGTCCATACATTCTGCTTGTATACACTATTTGTCTCTGGCTTCTGTAGTTTTTCTCCTTGATCCTTTCTCAGTTCCTGAGAAGATGCTACATGTCTCAAAGTGTAGTCTTGTAGTCTGTCCATTCCTGGGAGCTGTTAGGATCAAAGCTACTGTACACAAATACATATTGTTTGTCTGGGGCTGAAAAAAATTGACATTAAACTGAACTGAATTTTGTCTCTCTTCAGTTTTTTTTTTTTTTTTTTTGTACCGGGGATTAAACTCATGACTTTGCTCTTGCCAGACAGGCGCTTATGCTGCTGAGTTAAATCCCCCCTCTGTTCAGTTTTATTAAAGACAGTATCACCTCCAGGTTTAGAAGTTTGTGTAATATTTTACTGGTACATTAATGCTGACTTTCTTACCCTTTTTTATCTTGTATAGGTAAATGTGTTGAAACTTACTGTTGAAGACTTGGAGAAAGAAAGAGATTTCTACTTTGGAAAGCTAAGGAACATTGAATTGATTTGCCAGGAGAATGAGGGAGAAAATGACCCTGTCTTGCAGAGGATTGTAGACATTCTGTATGCCACAGATGTAAGTGTTGACATGAAGATATTTTCTTTCCATTTTGCCGCTTAAGAGAAAATAAGCTTAATTTAGTTGATTTTAGTAAACCATTGATACTTGTATTCTAGTATACTTTTCATCAAAAGACTTAATCTTTGATCTTTCAAAGTTAGCCTAAGAGCACCTTTGCCCAGCTTCAGTCTCTGCTTTGAGGCTCATGAACCTTGGAGAAGGAATAGGACAAAGAGGTGGCTGGTTTGCCCAGCTTCTGTAGTTTGTATCCACTGATAGGCCATAAAATGCTCCCAGCTAGAAGAATCCTCCATCTCTATCCCACCCCCTACAGCTTGGACCACTTCAGCTGGCATGTCCCTGGAGTTCCATGAGTCCAAGCATCTCATGGTGCCTTTATAATGTCTGCTGTCTTACTGTCAAAGAGCATATCTTGGCTTCTCCCTCCTAGGAGACTGTTACTTAGAGTACTTGATGATCAGATTTCTTTGCATTTTATTCCACAGCTATATCTACTGTTATTAATCATGAAATGTTACCTGATTAGAAAAGTCTGATTTTTCTAGATTTAGAAGTTGGTATCTGATGTATATCAATTATTTAGTAGTTGTATTTTATAATTCTGCATGCCTAACAAGGCTTAGACAATGCACTGTGTGTAGCACTACATAAAGTAATCATAATGCTGTTATTATCATTGCTCTCTGATTAAGATAGATCACTAGGGGCTGGGGATTTAGCTCAGCAGCATAAGCACCTGCCTTGCAAGCAGGCGATTGTGAGTTCGATCCCCGGTACCGATAAAAAGATTAAAAAAAAAAAAAAAAAGATAGATCACTGAAAAGCTGGTAAGTTTATTAAATAAATCTTTAGGACTTGTTCTGTACTAGACAAGATACAGATATCTTTGGTCTAGTCTGTGTTATTATTATTATTATTTTTTTTTTTTTTTTTTGGTACTGGGGATTGAACTCATGACCTTGTGTTTGCCAAGCAGGCACTTATGCCGCTGAGCTAAACCCCCGGCCCTATGTTATTATTTTGATGGAGGCAGATCTTAAGTGAATTAAGTAATAGATACAGGTTTTGTTAAAAACAACACGGTGGTTGAAGGAGTGAGATAGTTTTCATGATAGAGTAGAGGTCCATTTCCTGCCGTAAGTACCTGCGAATGCAGGGAGTGCGTGTGAAGTATATCATGAATGCCTCTTTCCTTGCATGTTCAGTTTCCGATGCCACTAAATTTGGGTTGGTTTTGGGTATTGTGGGTATTTTGTTTAAACATGGTTCTTACGTACAATCACAGAAATGTATAAAAGAAAAGCTAATAGTTTGAGATTAGATGGTGGATTACTGAACTTTATGGGAGACTAGGAAATTGTGAGGTCAATTTTTTCCCCTCTCTTCTCCATTTATTTTTTCTTTTCCTTTCTTTTTTTTTCTTTGGTTCTTGTGTTGTTGTTTCTTTCTTTTGTTCTTTCATTTCTTTGTTCTTTTGTTCTTGGTCTCACTCTGTAGTTCAGACTGGCCTTGAACTCAGTTATGTAGCCCAGACAGGCCTTCAGCCTCCGGAGTGTTGGGATTATAGACATGACCCATCATGCCCTGCTTCTTTACTTTTTTAAAAACAATTTTATTAGCTGGCTGTGGTGGCACACACCTGTAATCCTAGCACTTGGGAGGCTGAGGCAAGAGAAGCATTGCCAGTTTAAGGCCATTCCGAACTATATGGTGAGACCCTATCTCAAAAAACCAATCCAGAGCTGGGGATATAGCTCAGCCAGCACAGTCCCTGACTGTTGAGCACAAGGTTGTAGTTCAAGCCCTGGTACCTAAAAAAGAACAAAAGAAAAAGGAAAAAACCAATCCAAAACAAATCAACCAAAAAAAACTTTATTTAGGTGTAGCTGACATGTGGTTGCACACATTTTAAATTTATGTTTTATGATGTATGAAATAAGTCATCACATACATTCATCACTTCAAAAATTTTGAGAGTAATTTGATGTGTACTTAGTTTTGACTTTATGTGAGATGTGATTTGACTGTTGAGAAATTAATAATCACCTGGCCTGTGTGATTAAGTACCAAGTGTAATAGAGACAAGGTCTGCTTACTTTGAAAGGCTTTAACTATGAAGAAAGTAAAAACCGATCATTCAGTATTAACTAACAGCTTTCCCCTCTCACTTTTCCATTTTAGGAAGGCTTCGTGATACCTGATGAAGGGGGCCCACAGGAGGAACAAGAAGAATATTAACACCTTGGGCCAGCAGAGCCATCAGAATTCTTCACTCCAAATCATGTGCTTAACTGTAAAATACTCCCTTTTATTATTCTTAGAGGATTCACTGGTTTCTTTTCATAAGCAAAAAGTACCTCTTTTTAAAAGTGCACTTTGCAGAAGTTTTACTCCTTTTCCCATAAATTTGAGTTAGGAGCTTTTACCTTGTAGCAGAGCAGTATTAACATCTAGACGATTCAACTGCGGAACATAGAGGCTGACTGTGGGGCTTACCATGCGGATGCTGGTCACACTGGTTGCTGGAGAAGGTGTTTTTATGTAATGCACTGAGATGCCAACCTCAGTAGAGAAATGTAAAGACTGAACTGAATTTTAACCTAATGTGAAATCTTGGCAAAGAACATGTTAATAAATAAGTAAATGCCTTAAGAGTATTTAAAATGTGCTTCCATATGTCAAAATACAAAATGTAATGAGACAGAAGATTTTATGTCTGACATTGTGCCTGGAAAGGAAAGACCAGACCTTGGAACCTTCAGAACCTGCTATTACAAGCTTTGTAGGGCTGTGTGATTCCTTCCACGCCGAGCCTTTGACCCAAAAGGAAAGTTTAAGAAATTGCTTTATAAAGAAAGCCATTTGGAGTCACTGGTTAACTGTGTCCCTGCAAAATGTAAGCGGCATGTTTGCATAGATGATTAGAGGGTATTCAGCCCTGAGACATTTGAGGTGAATAGCTCGATTTTTTACTGAGCATTTCTCTGATGATTTTTTAAGTTATACCTGAAATTTTTGTGTATTGTGGTTTTTGGGAAATGCGGCGTGTCCAGTTTTACAGTCTTAACAACTACTGGGGCTTGCCCACATCTTTGGATTTGGAAGGGAGAGTGTCCTGTTGTATTGTCTTTAAGTTTACAGTTAACATATTCCTCTTCTTTACTCCCTTTGCCCAGTGGGACTCTTCTCTGGCTCCTAAATTTGCTGCTTAGCATTGGAAGTATGGCGGGCAGGTGATCTTGCTGCAGGTTCTTGCTGGACCTCTGGCAAAGGGAGTATCAGCAAAGGCCATTATTACCTTGGGATCTACAAGGTTGGGGTGTTTTTGGTATCTGCTGTCCACAGCTCTCCACTTTTAACCTGAATACTTTGCCAGTGCACTAATCTCTTTGGAGATAAAATTCACTTGTGTGTAACTCAATGTTAATTTCTTTTGCAGAAAATACAGTACCATGTGTGAATTAATTATTAATATTTAAAATACTTCATTCCTTAACTCTCCCTCATTTACTTTTTGCTCATGGCCTATTCAGTCCCTTTGTTTGGCAGAATCCTGCAAAATGTATGTTACCCACTACTGAGATTGTTGAGCCCTTGATGTGTTTGTATTGGTTTGTTTCTGGTGGTAGCTTGTCCTAAAATGTGTGTAGAAAACAGGTATTTTATGATAAAATTGTTGTGTAGTGCATGCTCTGTGTGGAATTCAGAGGAAAACCCAGATTCAGTGATTAACAATGCCAAAAAAATGCAAGTAACTAGCCATTGTTCAAATAACAGTGGTGCTATTTCTCTTTTGTGGCCTTTTAGACTTTTGTTGCCCTAAAATTCCATTTTATTGGGAAACCATCTTCCACCTGGTCTTTCTTGACAGGGTTTTTTTCTACTTTTAACAGTTTCTAAATAAAATTCTGTATTTCAAGAGTGTCTTGTCTTCTGAAATTTGTTTTGCAATGGTTATAAATAAGTTTTTAGATTTTAATGATGCATTACTTGTGCTTTTTTCTTAAATTAGCGCTAATCTTTTTAAATCCCTCTCTGTATTTGTCAAATGTTCTTATTTCTAAGCCTGCTTCCTTTTTTCTTTATTCATACTACTTTCTCAGTCTCCCACTGTTCTAAATTTACTTTACTGCAAAAGATTTTTCCTTTCCATAACTTCAAAGCTTGACCCAGCTGCTGTGAAACCTTAGGCCGTGTCCTCCTGAGAAATATAGCAAGAAAGCACTTGGCAGAAGATTATGGGGAATGAATAACGTATCTGTGTGTGTGTGTGCATGTGTGTGTGTTTTGAAGAATGTTTTAAAGGCATTTAACACAATCTCTTTTTTTCTTCCTTTATACAGTTCTATGTCTTTAGAGGTTTAAAGGGTTTAGAGGGCTTAAAATGCAGCTTTGTAACCATTTTTAGTACAAAATAAAGTGAAATGGGTGAGGATAGGTTTTTATATGATCTTTAGAATCCTTAGCACAATTATGGTTGCTCTGGAAAACCAGCTTGATGGTAATTTTGACTAGGGATGCATCCACATTACATTCTCTAAAAGTTAATGGTATGATACTTTCCTTGAAATGGTATATACCTTATGAAGAATATTGATACCAAATGTGTTGGTAATCAATAAGAAGATGCCTCCAGGAGTGCATGAAGTTTGTGAAGACACTGTTGAGTGTTGTCACCTGAGAACTAACTTGGTAAGGAGTAAATCTGTTTCTGGGTGTATTTGTGACCTAAGCCCGTTGACTTGGCACTTTAGCCTGAGGCACAGAAAGGTTTTTTTTTTGTTTGTTTTTTGAAATTAGATTTTTACCATGTAGTTTAAACTGGCCTTGAATTTTGTACCCTAGGCTGGGCTTGAACTCATGATGATCCACCTGCCTCAGGCTCTCAAGTGTTGGGATTTATAGATGTGTGTCACCATGCCTGGTAATAAAGCCTTGGTGTGACAACTTCAGGTTAGGTCACTGGTGCTGTTAGTTTGAATAGGCTTCTGGATTGATTGGCAAGCTCTTGCTATATAGGGGATAAACAAATGGATCTACTTGGATTTGGATTTAGGATTCATTCTTCTGGCTGGTAAAATCAAGCTGATGATTCTCACAGTTACCTCGGAACTGGTTGAGCATAACATGTTCCTAAATCCCATTCCCAGAAACTCTAAATTGAGAGATTGGAAATCAATATTCTTATATGTCCATATTATACCTGTGCTTGATGTAGTTCCCAAGCCTTTATTTGGACCCTACACAGATAATTGCAATTTCAAGACTTATTTATATATTTATTTTTGAGACAAGGTATTATGTAGTTTAGTTTCTTTGTTTGTTTTTTGGTACCGGGGGTCTGAACTCACTTGTACTTGCCAGGCAGGAGCTTATGTCACTGAGCTATATCCTTGTTCCCCACCCTCACTTTTTTAAACAGTGATTTCTGACTTAAGAACATTTGGTTTATGAACTTTTCACAGTATGAACAGACCTCACATTAGGAACATTTGTGGATACAAATAAATTACAAGAGTAGCTCATGTGTCTCCCAGACATTGTCACAGTGGTGCTGCTGTGTGCTTAGTGTACAGTGTGGTGTAGTATATAGTAATACAGTGCTCAGTAAGCCCAGGATGCAAGAAGCAAAAGGAAGAGCAGCGGTGGTGTGGAAGGAGTGCTAGAAGCCAGAGCAATAGCCATGGGGACAAAAGTGAAAGCAGTGAGGACTCAGGGGTTTGGACTTGGGAACAAACCCATATGAACGTTGCAGTTGGGGACTTTACTGTATTAGAAATGACCATGTTGTCTCTGGCCATACCACCCTGAACGCACCCAATCTTGTCTGATCTCAAGCTAAGCAGGGTCGGGCCTGGTTAGTACTTGGATGGGAGAAATGACCGTGTCCTGAATGTAAAAGGAAACTAAACTTCATGTATGCATGTCTGAGTGTGGACCAAGGAAGTTCTTTGTCCTGTAATAATTTGAAAGCAAGCCAGGTTATCCACTGATCTTTAGAACCACAAATAACATCAAGAGATAGAACTATAAAATGATATATCAGCAAATTCTATAAAATACTTGTTTTATGTGCTTTTTATAAATTTCTCCCAAAAGGCTTGGGTCATAGCTCTGTGATAGTTTGTCTACTGTGCCTAAGGCCCTGGGCTCAATCTCTCGCACAAGGGAAAACATTTCTCCTTTTACTTTTCTCGATTTTGTTTCAGTGTTTTTATGTCATCCATATGAATTGTTGGTAAGGCTGGGAGGCTGAGTACAGGTCAAAGGCAGAGGAGAAAGAGTAATTTGTTCTGTATTATGGTGCCTTTAGTTTTAGTTTAGGTGGATGAGATGTGGGAAGCTTTGTGAGAGTGCTTAACAGATGGTTCACAAATTAGTGTGGATCATTAAAGTTAAATCCAAAGTGACGTGTATGTGTGGGTGTGGGTATCTGGGGCTAGCCAGTATTTTAAGAGTCAGTACACAATGACGTGGGTATTATTTCAGCAAATTTTCTAAGAATTTTAAACGTGAGACTAGGTCTTGCTGTGTTGCGTACATTGGCCTTGAACTTCTGGCCTAAGCAGTCTACCTGCTTCAGTTTTTTGAGTAGCTAGGACTACGGGTGTGCAGCACTGCTACCGGCTTGGAGTTTACTTTGGCAGTGTGGTGTGATAGGAGCAGCAAGGTCAGCTGTGAGCTGAGTTGACCTTGGCTTTATTGCTGGGTAAAGGTGGGACCTTGATACCAATCTTTAAGACTTGAGAATCTTCTCTAGTTTTAGTAGTCAGTAACTTCTGTCTTGTCCATTCTTGTTTGAAAATATTATTTTAAAACTTCTTGGCTATCAGATTGTATCTTAATTTTATTGTTTGTTTTTATGTTTTTTGAGATGGAGTCTTGCTATGTAGTGCAGAATGGCAGTGGGCTCAATATACAGCCCAGGCTGGCCCCAAGTCATTACAGTACTGCCTCAGCCTCCGTTAGAATTGGAGGTGTGTGCCGCCACACTGGGTTTAATTATTTTTTGTAAATAATAATGGGGATTAAATGTAGCATCTTCCTTATTAAACTATACCCTAAGCTTTTTATTTTTATTTATATTTAAAAATTTATTTTATTATTATTTATTTATTTTTTTGGTCTTTTTAAGACAGGGTCTCACTATGCAGTTCAGGCTGGCCTTGTAGCCCAGGCTGGTCCCATACTTGCAAGGATCCTCCTGCCTCAGCCTCCCAGTGCTGGGGTTACAGACATGCATCTCCATGCCTGGCTATTGTAAAAAAGTTTTTTTTTTTTTTTTTGTCTTTTTTGAGACGGGGTCTCGCTATGCAGTTTAGGCTGGCGAGCTCACTTTGTAGCTCAGGCTGGTCTCAAACTCCCAACAATCCTCCCACCTCAGCCTCCTGAGTGCTGGGATTATAGGCATGAGCCACCACACCTGGCTCTATTTTTAAAAATTTTTAAAAATTGCTCAGGCTGGGCTTCAGTTTGCCTCAGTTTCCTGGAGTGCTAAAATTATAGGCAAGTTCCATGATGCCTGCTTCATTTTTCCTTTCTTCCTTTTGATGCATTTTAAAACTTGATGGAATACATAAAGAATACAAATTTTGACATTTTAAGTTCTATACTCTTAGCTTGTGAGGTCAGCATTGATTCTGCTGATGAGTAGAAATGCAAGGAAGAGCCTGCTCTAGAGGACTTGGGACTGTGTGGCTCCTGTTGCTGATCAGAATTTCTATATGGCTCCTGTTGCTAATCAGGATTAGCAAGTGATACCTGAATTACTCTCAAGTAGGACTTTTAACTTTTCTTCCTAGGGATTTTTGTGTGTTTTGAATTTTGCTTGAAACGTAGTATTACTATGCAGTTCATGCTGCTCTTGAACTTGATATGTAGCTCTAGCAGGGCCACAAACTCAAGATCCTTCTGCTGGGAGTAGCAGGTATGTGTCACCATGAGTAGCTTTTCTAGAATCAGATTTGGGGCAGAGGTTTATCAACATCCTCCCTTTTACTTCTGAATATCCTCCCTTTTACTTCCTGTTATTGTCATTGTACTAGTCATCCCCCCGCCCCACCATGCTGAGGGTTGTACCAAGCTACATCCCTAGTACTTCTATTTTGTTTGGAGACAAGGTCTAAGTTATTCAGGCTGAACTTGAACTTTTGATCCTCCTGTGTCAGCCTCTTAGAACACTGGGATTACAGACATATGCCATCACATACTCCCACAATTTAGTATATTTTAGTCATGTAACTATGTTTGTAAAGAAGTTTTTAGTCAGTGAAGATAGGTTTTAGTGGAAAAATATGTAGCATTTCATTGGTAAGTGTGTCATTTGAAAAGTTGCTACCATAAAAGTAATTGACATTGCCACTGGGAACTTTATCTAGCTAAAACCCCATGGAAAATAAATTTAAGACTATTAGTCTTGCTTTTTAAAACTGTACTTTATTAATAGCAAATAAAACAAGTTCTTGTAGCAAAATTCTTTTATCTCCATTATTGAAATGTGAGCAGATATTTCTTTGGTATGCTGATGTTTCCTTTTTAAGCCTAGGAAGAATGTTTTGTTTGGTGTTCTTTTGACATTTTGCTAACAGCCAATTCCTTGTGAAATATAATTTTGCTGGTTTAAATGTGAGATTTTAAAAATCTGGAATCAGTGTTCCTGATTGAAATATCTCTGCTGAGACTTACTTTTTACAAATTTGTCCTGCCATTTTGTGCCATGGGCCAAGTTTTGCAGTAGTGGCTTCAGATTTAGGCCTGCTCTGAAGTGTGGATTTTGTCTTTTTTTTTCCATACTGGGGATTGAAGTGTGGATTTTGAAGTCCCTGTCTCACATGTAATGCTCTTGTTGCTATCTTTTAACGTAATGGAAACTCATGAAGAGGAGTTATAGAGCTCGTGTGCCTTTTGCTGTCCCAGCTCTGGGAGCTGTGAGCCTTTTGCTTTATCATAGCGTTCCCGTCAGCTCTGGTTCCTGTTGAGAGGTGTGCTCTCTGTGCCTGCGCTTGTCTTAAGGGTTGTTTTATATTCATACTTGCCCTGGCCATTTGTGTGTCACCTGTCATTGCTAGAATGTCTCACATTGCAGGAAAAAGTGTGTGTTTATGGTTTGGGGGTGGATTCTGATACTACCTTTATGTTCTTCATGTGGAATGCTCTCATTTCCTTGGTTCTAAATATGACCAGCCAACTCCGCAGCAACAGATTTCCATAGCAACTTCACAGAGGAACAGTCTTGGACTCAGGAATAGCTGCCAAGATGTCTCAGTTGAGATGGGAATTCAAAGCTAGTAATGGCCTGTCCACAAACATGCTTAGCTGGGGAGATCAAACTGGGTCAGGGTGAGTGAGCATTTGGGTTAAAATTTTCCTACAATTGAACACCTTGGCCTAAGATTCACTTGCCTGACATCAGAACCTGGGTGGGAATTAGAAGTTCTGTACCTGTTTTAGGGATGTCCACAAATGCCCTTAACCTTCTTCAGTCACTGCCCCTGCAAGAGCCTGCCCGCCAGTCCTGCATGCACCAGTTACCCCTTCCTTCCCTAGGGCTGTTCTTGCTTCTTGAAGGGCTGTTCTAAACTCACCCTCTCTAGATTTGCTCTCCAATATTTGTTCTGCTCTGGACGAGACTGCTAGTATGTTGAGCCTAATGGGTGTGACTTTTGCTTTTCTTGCTGGTTCTCTAGTCTAAATACAAATTGAACGTGACACCTCAGTTTTCTTTCTTCCCTCCAGGTTTGGAAATGGTGCTTTTCTCTGTCCCCTCCAGTTCTTGGTGCTGATGGTGCTGAGGACAGGACTCAGGGCCTTGTGTGTGCTATGTGCAAAAGCCCTGCCACTCTACCACCTCCCTGAGCCCCCTTTGCTTTCCTTTTCTTCTTTCTTTTAGTTCGGTCCCTTTTTTTCCTTCTTTGTCTTAGCCTGTGAATATACATAGAGCTGCTTGCTCTCCTGGCTAAAGACTTCTAATTTTATGGGAAAAAAACCAATTTCCAACAAAATAGAATAACAATAGTTAATACGTTGCATATTTTCTTCAATATAGTTACTCAGAGTACAAGATAGGGGCATAAGAAGTTCTCCGAATGATTTTAGCACGAACCTTTCTTTTTAATGAAGAGAAACTAGTAGTATAGCTATCTTGTACTTTTTTTCCCTTTTCCCTTCTTTCCTTTCCCCCACTCTAGTTCTCTTTCCTTCTGAACAATGTCTTCCCATTTCACTGTATCTGTTCTACATTTTGGGCTTTATTTATTCTCAGTTTCTCACATCAGGGAGACAATATGATGTTTACATGTGAATCTTGATTTAGTTCCCTTGGGAGTGTGGTCTCAAGTTGCATCGATTTACTTGGAAATGTCTCAAGTTTATCCTTCTTTATGACTGAGTAGTGAGTGCTCTGTTGTATAAAAAGACCACCTTTTTATCCATTCCTCAGTTGATGGACATTTAGGTTGTTTCCAAGATCTAGCCATTACAAATTGTGCTGCTGTAAACGTGGGTGCACATATATCGCTGTGGTATGATGTTTTTTGTTGTTTGTTTTTGTTCTTATAAACATTTTTTTCCTCCAAATTTATTATGTTTTTCTGTAATGATGTGAAAAGTCTTCATTTCCCTTTTATCAAGTGTTGAAGTTCAAGAAGTCAGGTCTTAACCATAGGCTAATCTTCATCTCTTCAATGAGTTGTATGTCAGTTTAGCTTCATATATATGTATATTTCTTCAGAGATTTATACATCAATATATGTGTGTGTGTGTATATTACTACACAGATGTATAACAAGCCTTTTATCCTTATTTTACCACCTGAGAATACAACTTTAAGTATGTTTTACACAGCTGTTTTTGGTCAAGGTCATTTGCAAGAGCAAGTTGGTTTCTAAAGAAATCTGTGGATTCTCATTAGTTTTTTCCCCTGTATTCTGGTCCATTGGACCTAAAATTTCTTTCATTCTTTTTTTTTTTTTGGTACCAGGGATCGAACTCATGACCTAGCACTTGCCAGGTATGTGCTTAAGCCACTGAGCTAAATCCCCAGCCTAAAATTTCTTTTTTTTTTTTTTTTTTTTTTTTTTTTTTGTCTTTTTAGTTTTTATCGGTACCAGGGATCGAACTCACGACTGCCTGCTTGCAAGGCAGGCGCTTATGCCGCTGAGCTAAATCCCCAGCCCCTCCTAAAATTTCTTTTTAAAGAGCTTGTGGAAGGCTCTGTAAAAGCCCCTTTCTAGTCTTGCCTGGGATTTGGATCACTGAAAAATACTTGTTCACTTTCTCTTTCATCCTTTGGACAGAAGCAGGTGGGGTCTTCTAAATGCATTTCTTCTAAATGTGTCTGTTTTCGCTTTGGGGTCTTCGTTGGGGGAAAAAGGTCTACTGGCAGTGCCATGATTTATGTCAGTGGTGCCCAGGCCTCATGCATTTGCATTATGCATTTGTGATTGGTTCATTGTCTAGAGCTTGGATTGATGGTGTCAGTGCTCCACCCACATAGGGGTGGAGCCAGCATACAATGTAATGGCAGGAAGAAGGTGTGTGGCTATCTTGGCAGTTTCCACCTTGCTGTTTGCAGCAGCCATGAACTGCAGCCCTACCATGCCAACCTGCCTTGGAGCCAACTAAATATGAACTAAAACCTCCAAAAACTGTAAGAAATAAACCTTTCCTTTCCCAACTTTGGGTATCAGGTATTTCGTTTCAGCGACAAGTTAAAAATAACTAAGACAAAACTAAGAGTTTTGTACTGAGAGTGGGGTCATTTACTGTGACTGTACCTAACCATGTTTTTCGAGAGGCTTTAAAAATGGCTTATAGACAGTTTTAAAAGATTCAGACATGTTTCCTAGATACATAGAGCTGGAGCAGCTTAGGCTGTTCAATAAAAGAGATTCTGTTCAGAGCTCAACCAAAAAGCTGATAAAAAGCCTCATGATAAAGACCAAGATTGAGAGGTTTCTGCTTAAAAAGATTACTACATTGGTTGTTACACTCACCACGATGTGTGTTATGGCTTAGCCAATGTTTGTCTACATTTTGCTCATGTCCAGAGACTTTGCCTAAAACTGAGACTAAAGACAATAGACTGATTAATCTGACAAAAAAAATTCAAGACAGTCAAATGTTGAGGCTGTGACAGGGCTATTGTTGGAGGCTTTTAGCCAGCTTTATGTTGCAAATCAAAAACAACGCAACAAGATAATTTACAACTCTGTGAGTTTGGCCAAAAAAACAAAAAAACCCCACAAAAACATCTCCAATAAGACTATAGATTATAAAGACAGTTAAAACTTCCTTTATAGCCTCAAAACTACAAAAATAAAAAAAATTTGCTGATGTATTGCAGACGACGACGACGACGACGACGGTGGCGGCAGCGGTGGTGGTGGTGGTGGTGGCCAGGAGCCCCTGCGCTCAGTATGATGTTTTTAATTCTTACAGGAAGATACCCAGAAGGGTGAAGAGTTGGTTCAAGTGGGACTTTTAGTCCAGAGTTTTCCTTTTTTCTTTCTTTTTTTTTTTTTTTTGTCTTTTTCCTTTTTATCCGTACCAGGGATCGAACTCATAACTGCCTGCTTGCAAGGCAGGCGCTTATGCGGCTGAGCTAAATCCCCAGCCGCAAGTCCAGAGTTTTTGAGGAACCACCATAACTGATTTCCACGGTGGTTGTGCTAGCTTACACTCCCAGAAACAGTAGAGAAGGACCCATGTCTAACATCATATGTTAAACTAAAGTCAAAATGGATCAAAGATGTAAATATTAAAATGAAACCCGAAATCTACTGGAAGAGAAAATAAAAATCTTGAAGACATAGGTGCAGGCAGAGACTTCATGAACAAAACCCAGACCTCCTGAGAAATACTACAAAGAATGACTAGTATCTTACTAAAAAGCTTTTGCACACCAGGAAACTACCAACAGAGTGAGAAGACAGTCCAGAGGGAAAAAATTTCAGCCAGTTGTTCCTCAAAGAACTTGTATCCTTCTCAGGGATATAGCTCAATGGCATAAGTGCTTGCCTGGCAAGCATGTCATGAGTTTGATCTCAAAAATACTCATCTGAAATGAATACGCATGTCTCAAATGAGGAAGTACAAACAGCAAATATATGAAAAAGTGTTTTAATATCATTGGTCATTTGAGAGATGCACATTAAAACTACTGAGATTCCATTTCTAGAAAGAATGGCTATCATCAAGAAATCAATAACTAGTGCTGGAGGGGTTGTGAGGAAATAGATGTATTTCTTATAAAACTTAGTTTTGAAATAATTAAATTTATAAAATAATTGTAAGAATAATGAAAAGAGCTGAACATATGGCACACTCCTGTAATCCCAGCACTCTGGAGGCTGAGCCAGGAGGATTGTTCCATCCTGGGCTACAAAGTGAGCTCAAGGCCACCCTGAACCACATAGTGAGACCTTGTCTCAAAAAGACAGAAAAAAAAAAAAAAAAAACCTGAAAAGAATTGGGCATTGGTGGCACAGCTAAGGCAGGAGGATCTGAATCTGAAGTCAGTAGGAGGCAACCTGTGAGACCCTGTCTCAAAAAGGAACTAAGGTTGTATCAGCATGGAGACCTGGGTTCTCAATCCCCAATACCCCAATACCCCCCCGCAAAGAACCAAGAACTCAGATTGACTAATTATAAATATTTTCCCAAGTTTGCTGTATTTATTTGTCGAACCATTTTAAAATAAATGACAGATACCTTGTTCTTTTACTCTCAGGAAATGTACCCTGTATCCTAAGAGAAAGGAATTTTCATTTATAACCATAGTAGAGTTGTCAAAACCAGAAAACATCTTAATACAATATGTAATACAAAGTCCAAAATTTACATTTTATCTGATTTTTATCAAGTATCAGACCCTATAAGTGTTTTTATTTTTCTAGTCTGGAATCTTAATTCAATCTAATTTATTTTAAATTAGATCACTTATTACTTTTAGCTGTTGAGTCAGAGTCACCTTCAATCTGTGAACAGTTCCTTAGCCTGCCTTTGTTTCACATGACATTGGCATTTTATTTAATTTTATTTTTAATTAATTAATTTTTGTTTTTTTCAGACAGGGTCTCACTATATATTTTAGGCCAGCCTTGAACTCACTGGATAGCTCAGGCTGGCCTTGAACTTTGCAGTAGTCCTACCTTAACTTCCTGAGTGCTGGGATTATTGGGAGATTCTACCATGCCCTAGTAGATTTCAACTTCGTGTGAGTGTGTCACATCAGGAAATATGTGATGTCATTTGTCTCCATTGTTGGTGATGTTAATTTATTATTGTTTGTTAACAAAGATATTTAAACAAGGCAAAAGGTAATCATTTACTTTCTATATTCCCATAATCACCTTTTTATAGAATTATAATAATGCACATGCCTTTTGTTAGTGTATACTTTTTTTGCAAGGCAGGTGATTATGCCGCTGAGCTAAATCCCCAGCCCCTGTGTGTATACTTTTTTTTGGTACTGTGAATCAAACTCACGACCTCACCCTTGCCTGGTGGGTGCTTATATCCCTGAGCCAAATCCCCGACCCAGAAATTGACCTTTTTATAAACATACTTGTACAGGTTTCTTTCTTTCTTTCTTTCTTTTTTTTTTTTTTTGCTGGTAACCTCTAAATTGCCATTTTCTGTGGGCTTCTTTCCCTTATCAAAACATGTCATCCCCTAGTGGTCTTTTGTGGGTTTTTGTTTTATTTTTTTGGTTGTTGTTTCCTAAATGTACCTCTCCCTCAGTATCAACTCCTATAATATTCAGATTTTTCTTTTTTAATTCTTGCTGTGCAGTTCAGGCTGGCCTTGAGTTCACTATGTAGCCTGGGCTGGTTTTTAAACTTGCAGTGATGGGCCAGGGATTTAGCTCAGTAGCACAAGCACCTGCCTAACAAGTGTGAGGTTGTGAGTTCCATCCCTGAGCTTGCCGTCATTCTCCTGCCTCAGTCTTCTGAGTACTGGGATTACAGGTATGTGCACCATGACTGGCCCATTTTCAGATATTTTGTAGTTTTTTGTAACCAGGCCCCCTTTTCTGGAGATGATTTCATCATTTCTGTCAGACATCCTGGCTCTTGGCTTTTAAACCTCTTTGCTTGACTGTCTCGCCCTCAGTCCTCACATCTGAGCTGCTGTCAGGACAGTAGTAGGTTGAGACACTCTTGGCCAGTCTTTTTTTCTCTCTGTCTTGGCCAGTCTTGGTCTTCCTTCTCCTCCTTGTCTCGCATCTCGTGCTGAGAATTTTTTTTTTTTTTTTTTTTTTGTCTTTTTTCGTTTTTATCGGTACCAGGGATCGAACTCACGACTGCCTGCTTGAAAGGCAGGCGCTTATGCCGCTGAGCTAAATCCCCAGCCCCAGCCCCTGAGAATTTTCTTAATTGCCCACATCCTGTTCAGTTTCCCTGGCCACACATTTAAGGTGTTTCCTTCTACTTTGTCTTTCTCCTCTTCTCACCTGTTGTGTTCCCTCCCCTGGGCCTCCCAGAACCCTTCTGATGGACCTAAGTGGCTCATATGGCCAGGCCCTCTGCACGTCTCTTTCCTGACTGCTCCCTGCCATCCTTGGGTGACCCTCGCTTCTGCCTGGGGACTTGGGATGGGACCGGACTGGTGCTGCAGTCTCCTAACACAGCACATGCCTTCCATTCTCAGAGCAGAGCTCATGTTGCTGTGAAGAGTTTCCTCAGCTCTGGGCACAGAACGGGATGTGAGGGGGGATGCTGTGGAAGGTCAGGGACTAGTCTGGTCCTCTCCCACCTCTTGTGCATGTCTTTGACCTTTGGCCATGTGCCCGCCTCTGGATCTTAGTTTCCTCATCTGAATTGTTCTTCAAACACCACATGGCCCCCTAATCCCCTTCTGGTTTTGTAGAAAATGTGAGGCCTTTAAGGAAGCCCCTCAAGAGGAACGGAAGTTAGTGGGACAACTCCTTTTCATCGGTGAGAGAAAGGCTCATTTGTCAACTTGCAGGAAGCTGCCTGCTGGAGCGGTCTGGATGGGAAGACCAATGGTCATCAGATGCTTGTTCCATTTTCTCCCTGGACCCTGTCTTTAATGTCTTTTTGTGACCTGGCTTGCTCAATTCCTCACACACACTTTTCAACGACTGGAGTTAAAACAACCGTGATTCCTTATTTTAGGTCCAGACGAATGTCTGCTGAGGACTTAGAGGAGAGCCCGCAATCTGAACAGGTAAGCAGATTGTCACTGTGATAAAGGGCGAGGGCATTCCAGAGCCACCCAATTTGACCAACACTCATCAACATAGCGGTTCACTGGTCTCGGCTGCCACCGTTGTAAAGTCAGCGATTTACAGGGCCAGGTCGGTAACCTACGTGTGTGCTGCAAGCAGACTGGCTCTCCCTTTTAAAGTATTACATGGGCCAGATGCAATATGAGGCTGTCAGTTCATAGCCCCTGTGTGGGCTATACTTAATTTTGTCCCGCAAAGCTGTAATAACGATGACATGGGCTATATGAACTTTTGTATGTATTGAATATCTGTTAAGTACCCCCAGGGAAGTGAGTAATATAGAAATAATTAATACAAGTTAAGGTAAATTAATATGCCCTTACCTTTAAAAAAAAAAGCTTACTATAATATGAATGACAACAAGAGCTGTCATTTATTCCGAAGCCACCTGGCTGGAGTTTTTTGTTTTTTTGGTACCAGGAGTCAAACTTGCAACCTCACGGTTGCCAGGCAGGCACTTGTGCCACTGAACTATATCCCTGGTCCTTGGCTGTGGTTTTATATGTATTCATTCATTTATGTGTCAACCACAGCCCTGTGGTTCTCTTATTTTATGGATGGGAAAATTTGTGCTGAAACCAGTGATTTGGTATGCCCCAAATAAAGCAGCTTGCACATGGGAAGCCAGGCAGAATGTTAACCTAGAGCTCTGAGCTCTGTGGCCATGTGCTTCTCTTCACACCATGCTGTCTGCATATGTGCTGTGAGTGGGCGAAATGAACAAAGAGCCTGGGAAAGTGGAGGTGGCAGTAATGGTTCTCACTGAAAGTCCAAGAAATGCTCCTGGGGGGTAGTGCCATTTGAGCCAGACCCAGAGGAGTAGATGGAAGTTCCTCTCTGCAGCTCAGGCCTGGACTGTGCAGAGGGGAAGGTGTGAGGTGGAACACTTAGTGTGCTGGGGATGGTGGAGAAGAGGTGACTTGCTTGGAACTGAAAAGAGAGGTAGGGCTGGAATGTGAAGGGCTCTAACAGTCATGGTGGGAGTCACACGGAGGGTGTCAGAGCAGAATGAAGTCATCATCATATGCGCATTATAGAAAGATGACTGATTCTGGCATTTGGAGGTGGTTTGGAAGGGATGGCCAGCCTCTGTCTTAGGGGACGTCATTCTCTTTGTCCCGCAAAAGGCCAGATTAGAGTAGGGCAGGCATTGGGAGAGGAAGGGCTCTATGTAGGAGATGGCACTCAGTAACAATACATAGGAAATAAGAAGGCAGTACAATGGTGCTGAGATTCTAAATGTGGGGTCTGGGTAGATAGATGGTGAGAGCATTAATTCTTGTGTTTGCTGGACTTCATGAAGGCAGGCACTCTGCTTTGTTGACTGTTGTAACCAGGGTTGGCACCCAGCAAATGTGTGGAGACTGTGAGTGAATGAATGAGCACTCGTGGGAGGATGTACACACAGGTTCATTGTTTGGGGTGCTTACTCTCCCAAAGTTAGGGGACACAATCCAGAGCTCACTCCACCATACTACTATTTTCAGTGCTGGAACTGAATTAATGGGTTCACAAGTACTGGGCCACTGTGCTACAACCACTGAGCTATGTGTCAGTGCAGTCTGTATCTCCCTTCCTTCCCCTTCCCTTCCCTTCCCTTCCCTTCCCTTCCCTTCCCTTCCCTTCCCTTCCCTTCCCTTCCCTTCCCTTCCCCTTCCCTCCCCTTCCCCTTCCCTCCCCTTCCCCTTCCCTTCCCTTCCCCTTCCCTTCCCTTCCCCTTCCCTTCCCTTCCCCTTCCCTTCCCCTTCCCCTTCCCTCCCCTTCCCTTCCCTTCCCCTCCCCTTCCCCTTCCCTTCCCCTTCCCTTCCCCTTCCCCTTCTCCTCCCTTTCTCATAGTGCTGAGTTCTGAACCCAGGCCCTTTACACTAAGCTACATCCTCAACCCTTTTTAAATGTTAATCAATTTTTTTGAGACAGGGTCTTGCTCTGTAATGCAGAGTAGTCTTTTACTCGCTTATGTTGCCCAGGCTGTTCCCGAACTCACAAACAGTCCTCTTGCATCAGCCCTCTGAGTGCTGGTATTACAGGTGTGTGCTCCCACACCTGGTCGGTCCTTTGTTATTTTTGAGCCAGTATCTTATTAAGTTGCGCAGGCTGGGCTCAAAGTTGAGAGCATTCTGCCTCAGCCCCCCGGATTGTTGGGTTATTGGTGTGCCCCACTACAGCTGAGCTAGATTTTTGTTTGTCTTCCTAAGCCTAAAAGTGAAGTGATTAAGTAGAATTTACTTGTTTTTTATCAGTTAGTAACACTGTAACATTACTTAGCTTGTTCTTCCCGAAAATATTCTGTCTTTAAATAAGATGCACTGAGAAATGTGTGGCATAGGAGATTAGCCCTCTCAGTCCTTGGTTTTTGTCATCATTCTTTTTCCAGCTGTCTATCCCAGATGAACTTCAGGACAAGGAGGCTCCCAGATCCCCACAGCCTGTCGTCCCTAGCCCTATTCCTGACACCCCACCAAGCACGCAGCTGTTTACTGGGCTGCACCTGGCTGAGATGGAGAAAATGTTGGAGGATGGCACTGGCTCCACTAGAGGTAAAGCCGCTTCTGCATAGGACCCGGCGTCTGGGGTGTGTGGAGGCCTCAGATCTGACAGCCCCTTCCTCTTTAGTGCTCGGGATTGAAGCCAAGATCCAGGGCTTTTGCACTGAGATACATCTGCAGTCCTTTATTTACTTACTTTTTGGGACAGGATCTCACTAATTTTTCCGGGCTCTTGAACTTGTGATCCTCCTGCCTCAGCCTCCTGGAGTACTGGTGTTACTTGGTGCACCACCAAGCCTAGCTCTGACAAGTGTTTTTGTGTCTAGTGTCTTGTTTAAAACTTTTAATCATTGTGTAGATTGCATAAACATTGGAAGCTGTTTGAGATCTAGAACAAAACATACCCGGTCCACATGCACCTAGTCCAAATACGCCCACATGTAACCACTAAGCACATTTTGGTGCATTCTTCCAGTTTTGTATGTGGTTTATTATCTGCTCCTGTGGACAGCAGTGCTGCTGTCTTGGTGGCTTGATCCAGCACACACTTGCTGTCTCACAGTCCTGGTGTGTCAGGAGTGCGGACATAGCTCAGCTGGTGATTCGGCTCACAGTCTCTCAGAGCTGAAGTCAGGTTGTCAGCTGAGGCTGCAAGCCTTATGTGGAACTTCATCAGCAAGAACCCACTTCCCAGCTCACTGTCTTGTTGGCAGACTTCATTTCCTTACAGGTGCAGTACTGAGGGCTTCCATGTCTTCCCAGCTATTGGTAATAGGCTACCTTAGCTCCCGTGAAGCTGGGAGTTCCTGGCTGTGTGGGGCTCCCCAACACTGCTGCTGGCAAGGCTCAACCCAAGGTGGTGGAGAGCAACTCTAGCAGGACATGATCTCATAGAACAGAGTCCTGTAGTAATGTGTACAGAGAGCCATATACCTTGTCTGTCACCTGTGTCAAGTTTTGTTGCTAGACTAAGTCACCACCCCACCCCCTACTCAGCAGGGGACACCACAGGATAGCACGAACACTGGGAAGTTGATGTCTCGAGGGCCTGATTAAGTCTGCACCACAACTGACCATGCATGTTTTTATATGTCTGTAGTCACACTGTACTGATGCTCCTTGACTTACCACAGGGATGTCCTGATTGATTACTGTAATTTGAACATGTTATAGGCTGAGGAGTCATTTAATGCACTTGACCTATCAACCATTGCAGCTTAGCCTAGCCTTACTTCAAGGTGCTCGGAATACTCACAGGAGCCTACAACGGGGTAAAACATATAACACAAAGTATGTTTCATAATAAATTTATTTACTGGCTACTGTGGTGACAGTGAAAATAGCAGTTACTTGTCTATTCATTGTGCAGTTGGAAAATCCTAGGTTGGGGACTGTGTTTATGTACTGTATGTCATTTCAGACTCTTCTTTTTCACTACTGTTAATTTTAAGGACATTTGCATGGTGCTGTGTAGACTTCTGTGCTGTCATGGACTTCTCTGCCATTGCTTGGCTCCAGCGCAAACCAGGACTTGAGTGTCCTAAACTTAGTTTTTAGCAAGGTGTTCTCCACCTTGATTCTCACTTTATATATATATCTTGGAAGTATTTTCATAAAAATGTAGTGAGACCTTCCTCACTTTCACAGACACTTTAACGACCACAGACCATGGTGTTAATTGGGAAATGGATCCAAGAGTTCTATGGCAGACTACACCATCCCCTTATTTTTGCATATTCAGGCTATATTTTCTTTCTGTAAAGCTTAATTTCTACTCCTTGGGATGAAACTGCTCAGCATAGGGATTTCTAGGGACACTTGGGGCCTGTGGGGTGCAGAGTGACTGGAGTGCCACTGTCCTCTCTCTGAAGCCATAGACCTGGAAACTTTCATCAGGAGTATGAAGGTTCTGAGCAATGCGTCAGAGGAGGTCCTGGAGTCGGTGTTTTTCAAGGTGGATTCGGATGGTACTGGCTTCATCACCTGGGTGAGGAGGTGTCCCTGATGTCTCAGGTAGCTGAGTGGGTGGGGCTGGAGGTAGAGTCCTTGTCAGGGGTGTGAAGATGGGCGGGCAGTGAGCATCAGAAAGCCTCCCTGTGTTCTGCTTCAGCTGGGGTACTTGCCAGATAGAGGGAAGCAGTGGTGTTATGATCACAGCTCATTCACTTCGTTGGGTGGGAGAATATACAGTATGTGTCAGTGGCCTCTGTGTAAGGCCTCTTTGGACATCCCCACCTGCTGTGTGGCTCTCCTGCACGTCCACCTCGAGGGATCCAAAGCAATGCCAAGGCCATTTATGGTCACTTAGGTACAGGCCAACCTGTGTTAGTAAAATCCAAATATGTCAGGTTTATGGAATAGTAATAATGATTTTGTTATTTCTGATTCTAAATATATTCTCAGAGGTAGGTATGGTGATACATGCCTACAATCCCTACACTTGGAAGGCTGGGACAGGAGGAATGTAAGTTCAACGCCAGCTTAGACTACATAGTGAGACCCTTTCTCAATGCCCCCCACTCTACACCACCCCCCTAAAAGTTCTACAAGGAGCATAAATAGCATCTAAATATACAGAAAGCTACATAATCTCATCTGAATCAGACATGGTAGCACATGCTTGTAATTCTACCTCTCTGGGAGGCTGAAGCAGGAAGACTGTAAGTTCGAGCCCAACCCGGGCAACATAGCAAGAGCCTGTCTTGAAATAAAAATTTAAAAATGGACTAGGGAAATAACTCATTGTGAAGACCCCGAGTTCAATCCCCAGTACTGCAAGCAAAAACAAAGCAAACCTCCCAAAACATAGTCTTGATACATTTATGTAGTAAAGATGACAAGATTATCTGGACATTATGCTAAATATGTGTTATTTTTGCTTAAACTTCACAAGAATCTTATGGGGTGGGTGCTGTTTGACAGGTTTGAAAAATTGAGTCAGCAAACTCATCTAAGGTTACAGAGCAAGTTGGGCCATTAGTCAGACTCAAAGGTCTACCTCAAAGGTCCCTGTGTGTCTTAGTTACTTTTTACTCATTGTTGAGGCAAAATACCTGATGCCCAAAGTTAGGGAAGAAAATGTTTATTTCTTATAGTTTTGGAAGTTTCAGTCCACACTCTTGGCTTTGTGGCCGCATGGCATGGCGGGGCAGCCATTGATAGGGCTGCTGCAAACAGCAAAAGCAAAAGCCAAAAGAGTGAGACACATCTTCTTCCTGCAGCAGTTACATCATATCCTGGCTCCACCCCCAGGCGAGTGTAGCACTCACGTCGCCAGTCTGAGAGTAGACCATGAATGAATCACAAATGCTAGATTTGGTTGCATCCATAATTGCATGAGGCTTGGGGGCCACTGACATAATCCATGGCACTGTTAACTACCATAGCATACCTCCCTTTGGTTTAAGTATTCAATTCAGGTTCTATTTTATTTCTATTTGGTCTTTTTGAGATGGTTTCACTATGCAATTCAGGCTGGCCTCGAACTCACTTTATAGCCCAGATGGGCTTTGACCTCACAGTGATCCTCTTGCCTCAGTTTCCCAAGTTCTGGGATTATAGGTGTGTACCACCACGCCTGGCCAGGTTTTAGTTTTTAAAATTTTTTTTAGCTTTTATTTTTCTTAACATTCTATAATGTATTTCCAGCATTTGTCTACTCAGTGCTTGTGCTGTGCCCCTCGCCCCAACCTGGAGATTGAGCGCAGAGCCTTGTGCATGCTAAGCAGCCACTGAACCATAGAACTACATCCTCAGTCCTGTTTGTTGTTTGCAGTTCTAGGGATCGAATCCCGAGAGCCCTGAGCTATATCTCCACGGCCTCCCCTACTTCCTTTTAAGACAAGGCCTCCCTAAGTTGCCCAGGCTAGTGTTGAACTTGTGATCCTTGTTTCAGCTTCCTCACTAGCTGGGATTACAAATGTGTGCCATTATGCTCAGAACAATGATCCTTCATAATAACCCCTTTGTTTCTTTTAAAAATTGTTTAGTTTTTTTTTAGGAGTAGGAAAATTTATTGGCAAAAAGAAAGGGGACTAGGGATGGGGATGGGAAATAGGAATAGCTCCTGAGAGACAAGAGGGGTCCCAAATAGGTTGCTTGGGTCTTGCTATCTTGTCTAGGCTGGTGTTGAACTCTTGGGCTCAAGAAATTCCCCCTGCCTCGGCCTTGTGAGTAGCTAGTCTACAAGTGTACACTACCACACTTGGCTCCTGTTTCTGTTTATAGCTTGTTTTGGCCCCAGCTATGTTACCATGAGGCTGGTCAGTATTGTCCTACTGGCCCGAGGGTGAGAGTTAGGGTTAATTCATTATGTGAACCCACATCTGTTATTAACTTGGAATATGAACTCAAGCAACTCATAAATACTTACATGGGTCGTCTTATCCACAAAGTAGAGGTGAATAAAGAGCATCCAGTTGAGATGCCAGGCATAGAGGTGAAGCCAGATTTATTTGCATTGCAGACACAGCTAAGGAAGAAAGGACTGCCCTCTTGTCTTCACAGATGGCTATCATAACCCTTCCCACATTCAAGAGCCAAGCACAGGCTGTTGCTTGGCCACTTATTCTGGCCAAGGCTTGGAAGCAGCCTCCACAGCCCCTGATAGCTAATGCTGAAACACCCTCTCTCCCTTGCCTTGTATTTTGAGCAGCCGAAGTATATAAACTACATGATGCGTGAGTTCCAGGGCCTGGAAGAGATGAGGAAGAGCCAATACCGCCTCCGCTTCCACCTTCCCATGCGGATCGTCCCCGTGTAAGGAGTGCTTCCCTGGGCCGTGCGGAGTGACTGAACTTGGACCAGAGTTGCTTGCCCCGTCTTAAGTTCCAGGGATAGTCTTTTCCACTCTTCTGCCCTCTGCTTATCTACTCACTCTGCTAGATGTATTCATTCCACTAGACTTTTTGGCTTCACTGGTTGTATTGTTTCTTTGTAAGATATTCTTTTTTTTTTTTTTTGTCTTTTTCCTTTTTTTATCGGGCTACATAATGAGTTTAAGGCCAGCCTGTACTATAAAGAGAGATGTTATCTCAAAACACAAAACAAAACAAAATTCATGACCGCAAAGTCAGCACTCAAAAAAATTCTCAAGAATATCTTACAGGGCTGGGGATTTAGCTCAGCGGCATAAGCTCTCACTTGTCACGTCTGCCCGTCATCTGTGTCTGTCTTTCACTGTCTGTTCAGAGCAATGGGCCCAGGGTGGGAGAGGGGGCTGTGTCCAGATATACGTTCCCCGCTCTTCTGCAGTGCCACAGCAGCAGCCAAAGCCCACACGTACGGGTTGTCTCTGGCTTTGAGTCAGATGATGCCCACAGCAGGGCCTGGAAAGGGCTCTGAAGGTGAGTGGAAGGCACTTGATTTGGTTGTAGCGCTGCTGGTAACCAGCACACTACTGTAAGCAAGTGAGTTTCCCTGAGTCCCTGATAGGTCCAGAGATGAGCAGGTAAAGTGGGAGAGTACGTGTGATGCCACATCAGGAAGTCCACATGGTGTCGGCCCTTGATGGCCAGCTGGCTAGTGAATTTTGGGGTAGGAAAGAGCCCACTGAAGAAGCATTAAAGTTTGCTGAAGTCTGTGGAACAGCGAGATCTATTCGCTCTGCTCAGTGTATGTCCTGGAGGTGAAGAGTGGGATGCACAGGGTGTCCCTAATTGCTCTCAGTCTTGGTCCCCATTCCCCACTTTACCCCAGAATAGTAGGTCGGTGGCTAGAAAGTGCTATTTCTCATTTCCACCACAGGCCCCACCCTGCTCACTTTCAGTGGATCACTTTTTCCTATAATAGCGGCTTTGCAGAAGACCTTTACTCCTTGTCCCCTCTGTCTACCACATCATGAAGGAATTGGCTTATTTCTTGGGGTGAGAAATCTTATACTAGCATCATGCTTGGCTTTTTGGTCTCTCTTTCTTCCTCTCCTCTCTCTTTCTTGTGCTATGCGTGGAACGTAGGACCTTCATGTGCTAAGCCAGCGCTCTCCCACTGAGCCACATGCCCAGCTCCCACTGGGACTCCTTTTCTTTTGGCTATCATTGACCCAGTGCAAGTTCACCTCGGGGAGTAGGCAGAGTCCCAGATCTCCTGGAGCCAGCCTCAGTTTCTTGTTCTGTATCTGTGAGCACCTGAGTGAAGGTGTTCCTGCTTGCTTTTAGCCCCCCTCCACAGCGGTTCTTTGTTCTGATGCAGATGCCCCTCCTTTCTGAGCTGTTTCTGCTTGTTTCTCACTGTCCACAGACGGCATGGATGTGAGATCGTGAAAGTAGAGGTTTCAATACAGCGGTTCAAGAATATCAAGTGTTTCCTGACTGTCACCAAGAATGGGGTCCTGCAGTTCTGGTCCGACTCCTTCTTGCTGCTTAGCTCCTTTAGGGTGAGTGGGGCTGACACATGTGGAGCTCAGGTGGGTGGGGGAGCTGCAGAGCTGTTTTTTAGTACCCAGCAGTGGAGGTAACTTGTGTCCATCATGGGCTTGCTCTTGGGATCCTGGTCAGGGCAGCCTGGACTTTGGTCACAGGACTTGGGCCCAGATTCTGGCTTCACCTTGGGATCCTTGTACTTGTCTTCTGCTAAGCAGGGCTTCACTTGGATGTCCAAGCAATATTGCCAAGCAAGCTTGTGCAAACAGCATTTCACTCGTTCCCCTGCCCTCAAGGCTTATTTCTCTTGAGTCTCCTCAGTGGGTAGCATCATCATCCAGCAAAGTGCCAGAGCTAGAGCTCAGCCTCATTTCCTTTCCCTGCCATACTAGATCATCCCCAGATCTGCCTTTTGCCTGGGCTGGGCAGAAAATACCCCAGTTGTGAGTGTGGGCACTGGAGCCCGACCTTCATGGCTAGGATCCTGGTGGTACTACCTACCAGCCCTGTGCCCTGGCCAAGGCACTGTATGGCTCCTTCCACCCTACATCTGTTAGATGAGGTTTTAGGTTTCACATGGCTGGAGCAAGCCAGCAGGTGCTGTCCTCCAATGTGCTCTCTTCCCGGGCCCCAGCCTCCTCTGCTCTTCCTCTTGCAGCTCAACCAGACCCATCAGCCCCACAACCAGCAGATGTGGGTCATCGACCTGGTGTGCCTGTACAACATGAACCTGATTGCGGTTTCATCTACTGAACTGAAGATAGGTGAGTCCCTAGAGCCTCCCCAAGCCTGCTACCCCGGGAACCACACATTTGTAGTTAGGAGAGATCTGTTGGCTAAGTAACCATGAGCAGGGATAAGAGCGCTCTGGGAGAGGTGGAGAGGCCTTGGTAATCAGAGGCGCTTAGTGAGGACCTGCGTGTGGTAGGTGCCACAGGAAGGACTGAGATGGTCAATACTGTTGACTGCCCGGGCCCGTTTGGAGACAGGTGATGCTCAGTGAATGCTGAGTGAGTACGTGGACAGCAGACAGATCCAAATGTATAAGCCAGAGGCCGTAAGGAGACGGCCTTCTGCCCTGACTCTCCCTTCTCTCTCTGCTGCTCCCTTCATTTCTCACTTGAACAGCATTGAAGCTTTCTCTTGTTTGCCATATTGTTTCTCAAGGCTCCGGTAGCAGCTAGGAGAATCTCTTTTGTTTTGTTTTTGTTTGCTTGTTGTCTTTTTGAGACAAGGTCTTGTTATGCAGTTCAGGCTGGCCTTGAGCTCACTTTGTAGCCCAGGCTGGTCTCGAACTCACAACAATCCTCCTGCCTCAGCTTCCCGAGTGCTGGGATTACAGGTTTGAGCCACCAAGCCTGAGAATCTCTTTTTCTCTTTGCTGTTTTTCTACTTTCCTCCCTCCAGGGATTGAATCCAGGGAGAACTAGCTGTATTGTTATAGTTGATACATTTTGTCAACTGGAGAAGTTTAGAAACTTAACCAAGAGACCCAGCAGGGAGCCAGGATCCTTACTTTGTAAATATCCTGTGCCAAAGAAGACTAAGGCACAGAGGTAGTAGGACCTGGACAAGGGGTTAGACAATATAAGGGAGGAGAAGAGGCTTGTTCCGCCTCCTTTTGTTCTGGTTGCATTTGCTGGCTGCTGCCTTGAAGTGTTGCCCCAGTGCCATGCCACCCTGCCTTGGAGCCAGCTGATTAAGGACTGAAATCTCCACAAACACTGAGCTAAATAAACTTTTCCTTCCTTCTTTATGGATGTTAGGTATTTTGACCCAGTAACGAGAGAAAAGGAGCCAAGACACATTCCCAGTCCTTTTTATTTTTATTTTTTATTTTGAGGGTCAAACTAAGTTGCCCCGGGTAGGCTTGAACTTGTTATCCTCCTGCCCTAGCCTCTCAAGTAGCTGGCATTCCAGGCATGAGCTATTACTAACTGGAGGAGCTTTTGAAATGTCTGTTTTCAGAAAGCTCTCAACTTACCCCATTGCTCTTAGGATGGGGGTGGGATCTTTATGATGGTTCACAGGGCCCTGTTGGCCTTTGTTTTTTTCTTCTACCTTTTGTGGCCTCCTCTCACTTACTCCAGTGGACACCATGGCCTCTGTGTGCTCTGCTGTCTGTCCTGTACCTCTCTCTACTCCACAGCTCCTACTTTTCCTTTGGGTTTTGTCTCAGATGTCATTTCCTCCAGGAAGCCCTCCATGACCACCTGTCCAAGTCAAGTTCCTCTGTTAAAAGGATCCTCTGGGTGCCATCCCTCTTCCCTTCAAGGTCCCATTTGAGTGTAGTCGTAGACTTCTTACTGTCCTGCTGTTTTGTGTCTGTTTCTTCCTTTAGACCAGTACCTTGGTAAGTCTGGGAGTGCGTCTGTTCCACTCTGCTCTGTCTCACTGCCTGGTGCTCCTGTATGCTTGGTGCTTTGAGTGGGTGATAGATGAGTGAGTGAGGAAGGGTCCAACACCACATTCATAAAGCCAGGGAGAGAGGATTTATGTGCAAAACCGCAGCACACAGGGCAAGACTAAGGGGGAGGACAGAGAGTAGCTGTTCTGGAGCAAGACTCTGGTTTTGCCACTCAGCAGATTTGTGACTTTGGGCAATTACTTTACTGCCCAGTGCCTCGGTTTACCCAGAGGTAAAAGGGGGGCAGTAGTATGTATGCCCAGGGTGAGTGTGCTTGGTGGTTAGGTATGTGAAGCATCTGTTGTAGTGGCTGGCATATAGTAGGTGGCTGGTTGCATTTGTGAGTAGTGAACTCATTATGAGGACAAGTTGTGTGATATAGAGAAGCAGTCAGTCATCGGCAAGGGCTTGAGCAGTCAGGGCTGGTGGTGTTCCAGGAGTGGTCCATGTCCTCCTGAGAGGACCCTTCATCCCAGCCCTCCTGTCTGAGTAGCTGGCGTCTCCACTTGGCCAGGCCAGAGGTGGATGTGGCACCAGTAGGAGCTGTGCTCTCTGTAACCCCAGGCGAGCCAGCCCTCTTGTGCCTTGCAGCTCCTGGCCCTGTATGGAGGCAGAGGGGTGAGAGTCTGCATTCAGATGAGGAAGTCGGCCCAGCAGTGAGCCACTCATTAGTGGCTACAAAGAGGAAGGAACCAGATTTAGGAGAATTTCAATTTAAAGCATCTGCCTACATTGGAGGCTTTTACATTTCCAAGAGATGAGTCTGGCAGGGGCTGGTGCAGGATCCATAGTGTGGGAAGCAGCGAGCCTGCAGGAACCAGCTCTGCACACTCCCCTTTCCCTGCGGAAGTTCCCTGTGATATGCCTGTGCATAAACCACTTAGCCTCTAACTGTCTGGGTTTTGAGACAGTGGGGTGAGCAGTGGAGTGGGTGGGTGACGAGGATGTGGGCTGTTTCCCTCTGTGCCCTGCACCTGCAGGGATGCACAGAGTGAGTGTGAATGGCCAGCTGAAGTCAGAGGGACAGAGGCTTCTAGGTACCTGCAGCACCCAGGGCTCAGTGCTTGCTCCTTTATTTGCTTACCACATTTTTAGCACTCAGAAAACACCTGCTGAGCCCTAGTGTTGTGCTAGGCACTGAGATGACCACAGGACATCATACAGATGCTCCTTGTCCACACTGAGCTCACATTCCAGAGGAAAGGCAGCACCTGGGGCCCAAACAAAACAAACAATTTATTAGAGGTTGATGGCAGGGACCAGGTTAGGTGAGGAAGATTTCTGAGAAGGGGCATGGCACTGAGCTAGTGTTCTAGGTGGAGGGAACAGTGAGTGAGGAGACCAGTGTGAGAGGGGAAGGTGGAAGCAGTGGCGGCCCCATACAGTGGGGGAGATGGAACCGTGGAGGTCTGCAGGTCCTCTCACACAAGCTCTGGCAGCCTGTGGTCGGGCGCTGGGATCTTATCCTGGCCATCTGGAAGCCGTGGGGGAGTTTGCAGCGGGTTCTGGCTCAGTGAGTTTATGGATTCAGTTGCAGGGCAAGGGCTGAAGGGCCCAGGGAGATGCTGTGTGGCTGCTCAACATCTCCAGACCCCATCCTGACCTACGTGTGAGTGTAGGATCCAGGAGTGTCCTCTCTTCTGTCTTCTCCAGAGTTCTTCAATATCAGTAACTATAAATGTGTCCGGGCCTTCACGTTTACTGAACTGGACAGCTGCATCCTGGTCATGAATTACTGGTGAGCCCCAAAGGAGTTGGGTGGAGGGTCTTGGCAGCTGCCACATCACTTGGGGGGTAAGGCTGGGGCCTCAGAGAGGCTTTGGGAATAGGCTTGGGAAGATCTGTACAGCACTGGTTCTGGGTCCTGTGTCTTCTTCCCGTCAAGCTACTGCTGTCTTGGGGGCCACCTTTAGGATTACTCTGACCTTGGAGTAATAGTCATTTCCTCTCCTTCCTCCACTTAGGCATCCAGCCCTGGGCCTGATGTGGTTGAGTACTCTGGGAACATCATAATCTTAGGGAGGGATGACTTGTCAAAGAGAAGTTGGAAGACTAGAGTTTACTTAATTTTGGTCAAAACAAAATAATTGAATTTTGGCTCAGTGGTGGCTTGTATCTGGGCCACTGGACTTGTCAGCATGGCAGAGGTATAGGGCGAGGTCCAGGCCTGTGGGAAGTGTCCTCTTTGCCAAGGTGGAGGGGGATGTTGGAGGGGAGCAGGACAGGTGAGACTCCACAGCCTCCTCTGTCTCTTATCTTTCCTCAGGTCTGATTATCACAAAGGTGTGTTCTGTCTCGGGGACACAAAGGGCAATGTCATTGTCTTCACCTCGGACAATGTGGCCAATGGGCTGTTCAATCCAAGAGTCCTTCCTTGGGCCTCCAGATTGGGTAACTAAGAGGGCTGGGAATGGGGCTAGGCCTGTAATGAAGGTAGGAGCAGGTGTTGAGCTCTCTTGGCCCCAGAGGCCCTCTCCCCTCTCAGTGCTCTGGACTTCAGAGCTCAGAGAGTATGCAGCCCACTGGGCTTAGTGGCCCAAAGGAGATCAAAGGAGGGGCAGTTTCCTGTATGCAGGAGCTTGTGCAGGTTGTGGTGGTGGTGGGGAGTTGCTGCAGGACCGTCTTAATCCTAAGCAGAGTGAAACATATGGCTGTGACTTGGAGAAATTCCTCATGCCTCTTGAGACTGGGCATCCCAGGAACTTGCTTAGGTGACTCTAGATGGCTTCTGCTCTCTTTGGACCTGTACTTTTGGGTGGGTTGGGTGTGTGGGTTCTAGGGGCCTGGGAGGACTGTGTGACTTGGCAGGAACATGAATAAATTTGGGTGCATGCTTTCTACAATCTCTGCCCACTGCCATGAGGGATGCTATTGTTACAGCCCCTTGAATCCACTTGTACACGGCTTGGAGCTTGAAGTGATGGCTGAAATCTGAAACCAGGTCATCTCACTTTAAACCACTTGCTGGGCTGTGTCCTGAATTGACTCAGGAAGCTGTTTAGAGCTACACTGTGTAAGCACACTAGGGCTTTAAGGCCCATGGGGGCTGAAGCCATCTGAGGGACTTAGCTGAACTGGGCCAGGATGGATTTATGGATGCCCAATGTAGGGCCTCCAGACCACACCAGATCCATCTACAGGAGCCCAGGCTACTAGGGGTTTTACCACAGGGAAACATCCCCCCAGTCCAGGACACCGGAGTTGTCTCTTGGTCTCTAGTTGAGTAGGAAACTCTTCAAGGCTTCTGGTGGCTGGGTGATGTCCTGTGCCAAGCCTCCTAGGCTGTGCCCCACTGGAGGTCAGAAGTAGTCCTGGCCTGCATGTAGCAGTGGGGTAGCTCCCTGCTTTGTCCTTGCCTCATAAGTCACTGAGCCTGCTCTGTCCTGATCACTTTGCACCACATTTGATCGAGTTAACCTCTGAGCTGAGTGCTAATGGGGAACCAAGGAAGGCAAATGAAGCTGGAGTGTTGGGCGGGAGTCCTTCCAGGGCACCCACTCGCTGATAAACATGAACTCAGAGGGAGGTGGTGTCCTGCGCAGCTAGGTAAACTCCTAGCTCCGTGTGACCTGAAGCTAGCTGCTCAATCTGTCTGTGTCTCAGTCTGCTTATTCAAATAGGAACCACTGTGTTTAACTGCCGTAAGATGCATAGAGCGAGAGCATACTGTTGAGCATATGTAAGTGTTCAGCGGCACTGTCACCCAGTCCTCCTCAGGACCTCATAGCTTGTGGTGGGAGAGACAGGCTATAAAGATGTAGTCATACCACAGCTGTCTTCTGAGCCAGGGCATGTGTGGCCCCACTTTAACAGCCTTGAACAGCATCCTTGTCACTTGGGACTTCTTTGCAAGCTCCCTCCTAACTTTGAGATGGGGCTGGTGACTGTTGAAGCAAACTGTTTGGCATAAGCCCCTAGCCCCCCTTTTTTCTTTCCTCCACATTTCCTGGGAGTTGTCAGATCTGAGGTCAAACTGTCTACATTTCCAACCTATCTCTCTAAACTCCTAAAGGTGGGCTTATGCTTGTCCTTTGGCCCCACTGGCTCCAGCTTGCCTTCCCTGGCGGCTTATCAGCTGCTGACCTTGAGTAGTTCTGGCAGTCTGGAAACTCTCAGTCAGCCGATGAGGCCAGGGCTATGGTGCGTGCAGTTCCTGGCACATTGGAGTTGCTTGCTTTCATGGTGCATATGTATAGCCGTCACTTCATGTAGCTGCTTCGTGGAAAGGAGCATGTGTATCCAATGGCACAGGAGCCGGTGCCTAAAGGGTTACTTTTTAGGGTGACTACAGTTCATTCTCTACTCCAGCAAAGTGGGAGCTTGGTAGTAGAATCTGCTTACTTTGATTGTAGCACTTGTGAGAAATCTCATTACCAGCAGGGGATGCTCCTAGGAGATTAAAAGACACACCTGCTGAGCACACCAGCTCACAGCAAAAGGCTCTGATGAGTGACCAAAGCTTTTTGAGACACAAAGGAGTTGCATTCCCATTCACCTGCCGCCTGAGATTTGCTTGTCTAGCAGAGGGGGGAAGCTGATGATGTGGACCTCAGTTTTTTCTTCTATCAGATAGATGGGTCAGCGTTCCCATGCAGAAACTGTTAAATGAGAAGTCCATTTTGCACAGAAGTTATTGGCTGCCGGTAAGTAACTTCTTTCCTTTGCCTGTTATGAAGCTAATTATATCGAATCCTTATGCATGCATAATTCACAAATGCAAAAAGTAGATTTATGCCCTAGATTCAGTCTTAGCTCTTGGAACCTGATCTGTGAAAACAACATGGAGGCGACTACTGGGTCCCGTGGGCTCATCTGGAGAACACGTGTATATCCCAAGTGTGGCCGTGTCTCTCACTGCCTTCATAGCCACACCCTGGTACTGCAGACCTCGTCTTGTGGAACATTGCAGGGCTACTGGTGGTTTCCTACTTGCTCTCTCCATTCAGCAACTGGAGGAATTATGCATTAGAAATACAACTGAGTGCTGGCATGGTGCTGCACTCCTGTGATCCCAGCACTTGGGAGGCTGAGGCAGGAGGATTGTTTGTAAGTTTGAGACCAGCCTGGGCTACAAAGTGAGCCCAAGGCCAGCCTGAACTGCATAACAAGACCTTGTCTCAAAAAGGCAGAAAAAAAGAAAAGAAAAGAAATACAACTGTGTCAATTCAATAGCTTATGTTTGAAACAAAATCTTAAGTCTTTACTCTGACCATCAGGGTTCAAGGTGACCTGACCCCTGGCTTGCTCCAAATCTTGTTTTCTACATGTTTTATTCACTCTGCTGCTGTTTTATTCACTCCCTTGCTTCTTCCAATAACCTAATCCCTTTCCTACTGCAGGACCCTGGCACATGCTGTTCCTTTAGATTGCAGTGCTCTTTCCCCAGGTTCCAGTATTCCGCCCCTCATATTCTTTTAGGTCCTAATCAACCAGCTAGAACAACCTGCTTCCTGCCTGTACTTTTATCCTGTCATCCTACAGGGTTTACTACTCCCTACTTTATATTTATTTATTTAGTTTTTGCCTTTTTAAGACAGGCAAATATATGGTTCAGGCTAGCCTTGGACTTACTTTGTAGCCCAGGCTGGTCTTGAGCTTGCAGTGATCCTTCTGCCTAGCCTCCCGAGTGCTAGGATTACAGGAGTGTGCCACCACGTCTGGCTAACTCCCTACTTTGTATCTATCTATCTATCTATCTATCTATCTATCCATCTATCCATTACTTTGTTCTGTTATCCTCATGCGATTGACAGCTCCCCGAGGACAGGGACTGTGTGTGTTGTACTCTGTTCTGTCTCCAGTGCCTGAAATAGTCTCTGTGCTTTGTGGTTCCCAGGACATTTGTTGAACAAATGAAGACATGGGATGCTCAGGGCAAGTGTCTTGGTTACTTTTCTCTCATTGCTGAGACAAAATACCTGACACCCAAACTTAAAAGAGGAAAGGTTTATTTGGCTCACGGGTTATGGAGTTTTCAGTCCATAATCTGATGGCTCCGAAGCAGGGTGGCGTGGTGAGTGGCAACAGTTCATAGTGGTGGAAGAGGGCAAGAGCAGTAAGAGCAACAAGGGGTGCGCAAGCCTCTTTTCCTCCATTGTGTTCTAAGCAGCCTAACTGCCCTAGGGCGAGTCCTCTACACCCTAGGATGTAGAACTGGCAAGTCACTGAGTTAAGCCTGTAAACATCTCAAGTTGGCACAGTGATTAAGTCATTATAGCAAATCTGAGGTGGGTGGTCCAAAATTCCTAGGTGCTGCCTTCGGAGCAGGTAGGATCCTCTCAGAAAGAGGCACCTACCACCTTCCATTCCTTTCCTCCTTTCTTTCTTTTTTTGTCTTTTTGAAGCAGGGTCTCACTATGCAGTTCAGGCTGGCCTTGGACTCACTTTGTAGCCAGTCTGGTCTTAAAGGAATTCTCCTGCCTCAGCCTCCCAAGCGCTGGGAGGCTGCCAGGCCACCATGCTCAGCCCGTTCCTCCTTTCTGGGAATATCATCTTTGCTTGGTTTTCTGTCTGGGTTGCTCAGTGTCCCATGCCTCCTTCAGTGCCTTGGGATTCATGCTATCATTGTGACAGGTGTTCACTGAGATACTGACCTGAAACATAGCCTGGTGCTTCGCATATGGAAGGCCCTGGACCACTTTTCAATGTAGGATCTCTCTAACTGTTCAAAATCCTTCACTCTTCTCCATTTCCATCCCAGAGAAGATGGACTTGGGAAGTTGAGGCTAGTGCAGGTCATGAGTAGAGCTGAGGACCCAGAGTCGGCCACTAGATTACTTCCTCTGTGTGTGTGTGTGTGTGTGTGTGTGTGTGTGTGATCCTTTGTGTTAGAGTTGCAGCAAGATGCACATTGCCACGCTTGCTATTCTCCCACAAGCACACCACATGAACAGATGTGGAGGGTGGCAGTGGGCCCATAGCACAGGTCCATTGTGGATGTCTGGGAGAATGGACGTGGGCCTGGGCAGCCTTGAATCCATCTTTTTTTTCCCCTCTGACTTTTAAAACCCAAAGGATTCTAGGCTCACATACTTACAAGAATTTCCTGAAACAAAAGATGACCACACTCCCCTGATCCCTAGACCTGGGATGGTTCTGTGGATCACATCACCCTTTCCAAGCTGTGGTCACTAGGAGAAGACTTAAGTCCCCTGTTGCCTTGACTCTTGGCCATGTTCCAGGGGCCAGAGCTGGAACACAGTTGTCCTTGGGAGCATCTCCCACTGCCACCCTCTCTTCCCTAGGCTCTCCATCCTAACTGGTGTCAGCAGGTCAAGTACGTTCCTGAGATGAACATGGTGGTCTCCTGTTCAGCTGTTGACAAGTCCTCAATGGTGCTGACAATGTTGCCAGTCAAGGACCTGGAGAAGCCCAAGTAAGGAACATCTCTGCTCTAGTGGCGGCAATGGGGGTGGGGAAGATGGATGGGTGAGTGCACCTTAGGTTTTACTTGAGCCACATGTTGGGGTCCCCTGTAGAGTGAGGACCCACCTCCATGTTCATGACACCTCAGGAGGGCAGGGCAGAGTTCCAAGGATCACAGTGGACCCAGCGAAGCAGTGCGTGTCCCTGCTGATGGATAGAGTGGCTTGAGAATGAACTGTGGACTTTGATGTTAGTCATCACCCCTGCCACATGGCAGGAGTACAGTAGGTCTCTTTGGTCACCAGTTTACGTTCATAACTCAACATAGAAGCTGGCACAGAGGAAGTAGGTGGTCAAGTGACGTTTCTGAGTGAGGGAACGTACGCCAGTTGCTTTGACTCTGTGAGCCTCAGCTTCCCTATCTGTGGAAGGAACTGGGGTGACAGAACTTGCCTTACTTATTTAGGTAGTCCTTGAGTGACTAACACTCCATGGTGGTATGTGTCCAACAACTGTGTTCCTTGGAGATGGTTCTGATCTGTTTTGTTTATTCTCACTCCTTCTATTGCAGAGTTAACCTTTTCTTTTCCTTTTTTCTTTCTTTCTTGTTTTGGTGTTTGTTGAGGCAGGATTTTGCTCTGTAGTTCAGACTGGCCTTCAGCTCACTACATAGTTCAGGTTGGTTTCAAACTCACAGTGATTCTTTCACCTCAGCCTCCCAATGCTGTAATTACAGGTGTGTGCCACCATGTCTGGCTTCTTTTTCTTTCTTTCCTTTTTTTTTATTTTTCTGTACCAGGGATTGAACTCATGACCTCATGCTTACCAGGTAGGTGCATAAGCCACTGAGATATATCCCCAGGCCCCTTCCTTTTCTTTTTAAAATTAATTAATTATTTGCAGTGCTGGCGATGTAACCCAGGGCCTTGCATATACTAACCAAGGGCTCAATGGTAGACTTCTTGTACCCTGGACCTGTCTTTTTGCTTCTTTAAAAAAGTCAGTTATGAGCTGGGGATTTAGCTCAGCGGCATAAGCTCCTGCCTTGCAAGCAGGTGGTCGTGAGTTCAATCCTTGGTACTGATAAAAATGAAAAAGACAAAAAAAAAAAAAGTCAGTTATTAGAGCTAGGGATAGTGGTACATGCTTGTAATCATTTTTCTCAGGAAGCTGAAGCAGGAGGATCTTGAATTTGAGGCCAGCCTGGGCTACATAGCAAGTTCAAGTCCAGTCTAAGATACACAGTAAGACCCATATCTGTACAAACCAGTCAGTTATTAGCCGTACAGTACCTGTTAAATGTCTGTCCATGTAGAATTTAAAGCATCATAACCTCATCATGTAAGCAAAAGCCTCCTGTCTGTTATTTTATCTGGAGGGGCCTGTCTGCTGTGTCCAGCGTAGCTCAGGAAGTTCTGAGGGAAGGATGATGGGAGGGTGGAGGTATAAAGATAAGAGTCAGAATACAGAAAGCTAAGGTCAGGTGGAGCCTTCTTTCCAGTTGGGAGGAACGGAACTGCTCAGTGACCACCATGTGCTTGTTTATACATTGGGCAGGTTGATGTCATGTGACACTCCTCTGCCTAGCAACATGTTGGCTTGGCTTGCCTCAGGCACTTTTGTTCTCTGGACTGGGGTAGCTTGTTCACACGGCTCACTTACAGGACTCTTTGTTCTCAGGAGCAGCCTTGCTCCAGCACACATGTGTATCAATCTCCAGCTCTAGCCACTCCCCACATCTCTCCTTTTTCTGTTTGGTAGTTGCAAGCAATGGACGGTCAATTGAAGTTGGAGGAGCTGTGTTTGGAGGAGTCTGCAGAAGACCTTCTCCATCTTGAACCCTTTTATTCTTAGTGAACTTACTTATTTTGGCTAATGATTTCCTGTCCAAGGATTTTAAGTCCCTGCATTCAGTAATTTAAGCCTATGCAGCCCATTAATCTATTACACTAGTCAGTTATCAGTGTAGCTGGAAATTGCCAGAGGGTGTTAGTGATTTGAATTTCTTTTATAGCTAATTTATTACTATGGCATGATTTGATACCTCTTGTAGTTATACTTTTTTGCAGAATGTTCAAGACCAAGTTAAGGTGAGACCTGTATTAATTATAATTATTCTCTTGCTATCTATCAAGGTCAGTTAAGTCTCTTCAGGATTTACCTTGGAACCATGTATAGCACCTGTTAGTTCTTTTGTCAGTGTCAGCTGTCTGGGTGAGTCATGGCCATTGCTTGATCAAGTTGCTTTATGTGAAAGCTTGGAAGATTTTTCTCTCTTTAGTGGCTGTCCTTAGGCAATATACATTATTGATCATTTTCCTCTGTGGTCCACAATCCCCTTGGTCTGTAGTCTGGGACTCACTGAGTTGTAGGATGTTATAGCAGAGGTTCTCTTATGTCCTGGGTTCTCACTGACCCTGGAGGGTTGGGGCCAAAATATTGGCTGTCGGGGCTGGGGATTTAGCTCAGTGGCATAAGCACCTGCCTAGCAAGCAGGCAGTCGTGAGTTCAATCCCCAGTACTGATAAAAAGAAAAAAGAAAAAAAAAGTGTAAACAAAATATTGGCTGTCCTCCTGGCCTACTATCTTTCTGGTTTTTGGTCTCTTAACCCTAGTTGTTAAACATCCAGAAGAGAAGGTTAATGAAATTACATTGTATTGGGAGCAGTGCATTTAATATTATTAATATTATTTAATATTAAAATAGAACCATTATTTTCTACCAACTGTGAATGTTTTAGCATTTGAATCCCTATAGAATTTTTTTCTTTTTGATGGTGCTGGGGATTGAACTCAGGGTGTTACACATGCAAGGCAAGAGCTCTACCACTGAGCCACATCCCTAGCCTTCTCTGTAGAGTGTTAATAAACAATAGTTACATATTTTATACAGAAAATTAGAGATCAAAACCATACATAATATTGAAACATGACAATCTGATGGCTTCTTTGTAACCTACCTGGAATTTCATTTTGGTATAGAGAGTCCTCTTAGTCCCTATCTAGTACATATGAAACTTCTAACTTGTTGACCTTTTTTTATTTAAAGAAAGATAAAACAGAATAGAAAATGGGCAGAAATAGTGCATACTTTCAAAGAAAAGAAATAAACGGTAATAAATCAGTAGTTGATGTGTGTATATTGTCCTCCCACAAATAGTTGTTCAAGATACAAAAGTGGAACATATAAATGGGAATTCAACCAGGGAGACTGCAAATCGTTCTGTTCAACTATCCAACAAAAACTAAGTTAATATCAGTATCAATCCTATATACTTAGACATGTATGCATTTATCTATATCTTCGTTTACGTTGAGACCTAACAAAACTTATTAGATTAAAATCCTTCTGAACAAAGATTAATAATATTGCTGGATTTCACATCATAACACTCTGGAATCAGCACTGGGTACTGCAGTGCTCCTTTCTTTCTTTCAAAGTGTTTGTTCATTTCATCATGTGTCATAAGATCAGTTCTCATAAACTGTTTAAGGTTTTACACAAGCATGAGTCTTAACATGTATTTCTATCCTTTCTATATTAGAGGGAGAAACAGAAGAAAGCAGGACAGAACTAAACATATTCCTATAGATACATAAAACTAAAAAGACATATAGAACTGCTGTATAAGGAGTTCTACCATGGTTACTGTGTTGTTTCTTGTTATCATCAACTGAACTCGCTATATCATCAGATAAAGTAGAATTGAACATAGCAGTACATAGCAGAATTAACATAAATACAACTTTGTAGATAGTATAGAGCTACAAAAACAGGTAGTAATCAAATCAGAATGGATATCATAGTGAATCATTGACATTTTCAATATAGTTGTCTATACTCCTCAACTTGATACCAGCAACCTCACAGTTTTGAATAAAATCTGTCAATAGTAAGCAGCAATCAAACAAGTCAGATTTAACTAAGATCAGTCATGATACAACAGTATAAGTCATACAGGGATCCTAATTGAGTTAATAGGAAATTAAAGATGACCACTGTGCTTTGTCCTGATACTGTTCGGACAGTTGTCTGTGCCCTCAGATCCAGTGCTTGTATACAAACTAGGATGGAACAAATTCCAACCAAGCAGAGTGGTGCGAGTAATAGGGGTTTTAATTCCTGATACACTATTACCTATATCTTCTGCTGTTTTTTTTGAAGACTATTCCTCCCCTTTACTCCCCCAGAATGAACTGTCTATTTTTGGGTCTCCCCATCGCTCTAAGTTTTATATTGGGGGGGGGCAACCTGCTATTTACCTAAGTATTTCTGAACTTTCTCACTCCTGGGCTGGATTTCTAGTTATATTTCTTCATTTATTAAAGCCTGTCTGTTCGACCTATCCACAAATACTGGCCCAGTTACCCCTATTACTCTCTGGTTCCCTATCACATCGAGTTCCATTTTCTCATATTTGATTTTGGCCTATATAACCTTCTTCAGGCAATTATATTTCCTATAAAGAGTCTCTCAGTAGACCCTACCTCTTGATCTACTCTGCCTGCGATTCTTTCTTTTTTCCCTTAAGTTAGTGTATTTAGGCCATCCATATTAGAAATTATATCCAACCTTCTTTGCCTCCTTTCTGTTGTGCTCTTTTTCTGTCATTAGTTGTCTGTTTGTCTTTTTCATTTCGCTTTCTGCTCCATTCATTGTGGCCTCTCTGCCATTGTTTCTGGAATTCTGGTACTTTTCTCTCTCTTTAGAATGTCCTGCAGTATTCTCTGTAGAGTTGGATTGGTGGTTGCGAATTCCCCTAGTTCCTCTTTATCTTGGAAGCATCTTGTTTCTCCATTAATTTCTAGGGACAGTTCTGCAGGATATATCAATCTTGGCTGGAGGTTATTGTCTTTCAAGGCTTGGATTATTCCCCCCGACCCATGCTCTTTGAGATTTGATGATTTGTGCCGAGAAGTCTACTGTAATTCTGATGGGTGTTCCCTTGTAAGTGATCTGTTTCTTGTCTCTGACAGCTTTTAATATTATGTTCTTATATTGGTTCTGGAATCTTGATTATCTTGATTATTATATGCCTGGGTGTAGTTCTGTTTTGATTGTAGGTGGCTGGAGTTCTGTATGCCTCATATATCAGGATATCATTTTTTCCCTATGTTTGGGAAGTTTTCCTTAATTATTTCTGTGAATAGCTTTTGTAGCTCCTTTGTTTGTAACCCTGCTTCTTCTCTCACATTCTTTATTCTTATGTTATAGATTCTCTTGTCATCTTCTAGCCTTTGTATTGTTACTGCTTGTTTCCTTGTTATTTTTAAGAAGTTTTTTTCTTTCATGCTCCCACATTACAAATCTGTCCTCCAGTTCAGATAATCTATCCTTAGTTTCCTTCAAGCTGTTATGCCAGCCAAGACAAGGATGTCCACTGTCACCACTTCTATTCAATATAATTCTGGAAACATTAGCCAGAGCAACTAGACAAAAAAAAAAAAAAAAGAAATAAAAGAATAAAGATAGACAGGAAGAAGTTAAATTGTCATTATCTGTGGATGACATGATACTTTACATAGAAGACCCCAAAAACTCAACCAAAACACTTCTGGATTTAATAAACAAAGTCAACACTCAAAAGTCAATAGCCTTCCTATAGGAGTAACAAACTCACTGAGAGAGAAGTTAGGAAAATAATACCTTTCACAACAGCATCCACAAAAATAAAATACTTAGGAATCAATCAGCAAAAGAAGTAAAAGACCTCTACATTGAAAACTACAGTACTCTGAAAAAGTAGATCAAAGAACATATCAGAAAATGGAAAGATATCCTTGCTGTTAGGTAGGAAGAACCAATATAATGAAAATGGCCATATTTCCAAAGTTGCTATACAGATTTAATGCAATCCTGATCAAAATTCCAATAGCATATCTCACAGAGTTAGATAAAACAATCCTAAAATTCAGTCAGAACCAGAAAAGGTCTAGAATAGCAAAGGCAATTCTGGACAACAAAGGCAGGGTAGGAGGCCTCAAAACCCCTGACTTGAAATTATACTACAAAGCCACAGTGATTAAAAACTGCATGGTACTGGCAAAACAACCAAGCTGGGGGTCAACAGGACAGATTAGAAGATGCAGAAACAACTCCGGACATACACAGCCATCTTATCATTTTTTTGTCTTTTTCAGACAGAGTTTCATTACGCAGTTCAGGCCGGCACTGAACTCACTTTTAGCCCAGGTTGGCCTCAAACCCATACCAATCCTCCTGTCTCAGTCTCCCAAGTGCTACAATTATAGCCATGCACCACCACAGCCAGTCATAGCCACCTTATCTTTGACAAAGGTGCCAAATACATTCACTGGAAGAAAGATCGCCTGTTTACTAAGTAGCACTGAAAAACCTGAATTTCCACATGCTGAAGATTAAAACTAGACTCATTTCTTTTATTTTGCATAAACTAAAACTGAAATAGGTTTAAGTTCTAAATATTAAAACAGAAACACTAAGTCTTCTGGGAGATAGAATAGGTAGAACTCTTGAAGACATTGATGCAGGCAAAGACTTTATGATCAAAAACCCAATCACTCACGAACTATCACAAAGTATCAACAACTGGATCTCATCTTATTAAAAAGTTTTGCACAGCAAAAGAAACCACCAACAGAGTGAAGAGACAACCCACAATGTGAGAAAAAAAAATGTTTGCCAGCTGCTCCTCAGACAAAGGAGTACTATCTAGAATATATAAAGAACTCAAAAAAGTCAGACCCTCAAAATTTAAAGACCAAATCCAAAAATAGACAACTGAGACAAACACATATTTCTCAGATGAAGAAATAGAAATGGCAAATAAATGTATTTTTTTAAATGTTCACTCATCATTCAGGAGATGCAAATTAAAACAACACTGAGATTCCACCTTATTCCAGAAAGAATGGCTGTTATCAAGCAATCAACCAATAACAAATGCTGATGGGGCTATGGGGAAAAAGGATCCCTTCTCCCCTGTTGGTGTGAGTATAGACTGGTACAACCACTCATGAAATCAGTACGGAGATGGATACCTTAGAAAACTAGGACTAGAGGTTCCATTCAATCCAGCTATTCCCATTTTGGGTATCTTCCTGGAAAAATTAAAAGCTTTATAGCACAGCAATATATGAACATCTGTATTTACAGCAGTATAGTTTGTAACAGCCAAATCTTGGAAATGACCCAAATCCCAATCAACTGGTCAATGGACAAAGAAGATATGGTTTTACTTATATAATGGAGTATTACTCTGTCATAAATGAGACATTTCTTAGTCAAGGACACATTTTGAGACCATACTCTTAAGTGAAATAAATCAGACACACATGTGTATACACCATATTGCTTCTCTGATGTGAGAAACCAGAAGTATAAATAAGGGCCAAAATGTATAATAGATGTTGTGAAATAGGAAGAAAATGTTCAAATGATAAGGAGAACTAGGGAGAGGGAAGGGGAAAGGAAGGAAGGCAAAAGAAAAAAATATGAGAAGATGGGAATACTGCTTATCATCAAAAGATTAAGTTTCACTGTGTCTCCTAAGTTCTAGTATGTTGTATTTGCATTATCATTTACTTGTAGAAACTAATTTCTTCTTCAATATCGTCAGTGACCCATTGGTTGATCAGGAGAGGGTTATTTAATTTTCATGTGTTTATTAAGTTTTTGTGGTTTCTTTTGCCATTGATTTCCCATTTCATTGCATTATGGTCTGATAATATACATGGGATAATTTCAGTTCCTTTTGGTACTGGGAATCAAACCCAGAACTTGTATTTGACAGACAGATATTGTGCTGCTGAGCTATATCCCCAGCCAATTTCAATTCCTTTGCATTTACTTAAGCGTGTTTTATGAGCTAGTGGAGCTAGTATGTGTTATATACCACCTTGTGTATAGCTGAGTAGAATGTATCTTGTGATATTGTGGGGTGGAACACACTGTAGACATCTACTAAGTTCATTGGTTCAAAAGTTTGGTTCACTTGCACTATTTCATTTTTGATTTTTTTTATCTAGTTGATCTATTTGTGAGTTCTCCCATTACAAATGTATTAGTGCTTATTTGATTTTTCATGTGTGTTAATACTTGTTTTATGTAGTTGGGTACAGTGGTATTGTGCATATCTATTTATGATTGTTATCTCTTCCTCTTGAATTGTTCCCTTTAAAAGGATATAGCTGCTTTCTTTGTCTCTCTTAATCAGTCTTAGCTTGAAATTAACTTTGTCTGCAGATACAATAGCTACCTCTACTTTTTTCTGGGTTCTTGTTGTTTGGAGTATTGTTTTTCTTTGAGTTTCCATGTATACGTTTCTTTTTTTCATTAAATGTGTTTCTGGTATGTAGCATATTATTGGATCTTGTTTGTTGATCCATTCTCCCCGTCTGTGTCTTTTGATTGGTGAACTGAGACTATTATTAACAATGATGTTTATAACTGATATATATTGACTTTGTTTTTGTCATGTTATTTTCCTATTGTTGATTCTCTTTTTTTCTCCTTTTTTAATTGTTTGCCTTGCCCAGTGGATTCATTCTGTTGGGGTTCATGGAGTTGTAATCCTGGTTATCTCATTCTAAAACGTCCTGCACAACATTTTGGAGTGCTAGTTTGGTTTTCATAAATTTCCTCAGATGAGTTCGATTACTAGTACCAAAAAATTTTTTTCGTCATGTGTTTTTTGTCATGGAAATATCTTATTTCTCTATCAATTTTGAAAAAATAGTTTTGTGAGGTACATCAGTCTGGGTGGGAGGCTTTTTTCTTTTAAGACTTGAAATACTTTAATCTCTCCTTGACTTGAGTGTTTGCTGTGATTCTGATGGGCTTACCCTTATAAGTTATTTGTTTTTTTTTTTCTGTGCCAACTTTGATATTGTGTTGAATTTCTGGAACCTGGCCTATTATATCCCTTGCTCTAGATTTTTTTTTTGATCATGGCTAATTGGAGTTCTATATGCCTTATTTATTTGTGTGTGAAGTTCTCTTTACCTTCCAGGGAAGTTTTCTGCCATGATATCTGTTAAAAGTTTTCTTTAAAAATGTCATTTACACTATTTCCTGCTTTTTTATCGACTATGATCAATCTTATTGTTATTCTTCTGTCTTATCTAGCAGCTGCTGAATTTATTTCTCATAGTCCCTTCCTAATTTTAAGAAATCTTAATTTTCATGATTGCTATGCTGTCTTCTATAGCTGAGATTCTGTCCTCACATTGGCTTATTCTGTTGTGTATAATTTCAGGGGAATTTTTAATTTCCTGCATATGTGTTTGAATTTGTTTTATGGATTCCATTTCTTTCCTGTGTTGGACATTTATGTTTTCCATCATTTTCCTGAGCTCCTCTATTGTTTATCTGTATCTGCTCTAGAGTCACTAAGCATGTCCTTCATTAGGGTCACCATCTCTGTAGTTATCTGAGAAAGTTTTATGACTTGATTTTTTTCTAGAACTTTTTCATTTGCTTTGTTGTTACCACTTCAGAGAGTGTAGGCTTTTGGATTGTTCCTTGAATCAAACTCAAGACCTTTCACTTGCCAGGCAGGTGCTTGTGCTGCTGAGCTATATTCCTGGCCTGTATCTTGTTTAAGTGTCTTCTTATTTTTTCTTTTTAGTTTAATTACTGGATTGATGCTTTGTAAGTTGCCTATGGTGAATAGGTTTATTGCTAGTATTTCAAACCTTTAGGGAATGATGACTTCTCAAGGTATCTTCCATGTGTAGCTGGCTTTTGGTTTTTGAGTCTGTTGCAGGATCCTATCTCTTCTGTTTACTGGGATGAGAAGTTGCTGTCCACTTAGCCTAGCCCCTGCTTTTTTGGCACTGGCCTATACAGTACTTTTTATGACCCTTAGGCATTCTCAGTCTTGGTATACCAGCAAGAACAACTGGTTAAAACAATTATGTCACTTTGGTTAAAGTGGTACAATCAGCAATAGCAATAGCATCCAACGCAGCCTAGAAAATGACAAACTGAGGTATAATTTTCCACCTTTAATCATATGAACTAGATTTGTGGCTATATAACAAAATCTAAAACCAGAAAATTGTGTGCAGTAAATAGGCCCTCAGTATGGCAATTTTAACCTCCCGGGAGAAAATTTAAAAGGGTTTAGTGAAAAAATTGCAAAATAAAGGAAGGGAAGAGATTAGAAGCAAGGCTGGAGGACAAAGGAGGGTTACACTAACTTTGGGAAACTGGTGCAAAAGACAGGAGGGAAAGAGAGAAGGAAAAAATAACAACAGAACAGCAACAACAAAAGAAACTAGAAACCATGTCCACAGTCATATAAAAACAAGAACAGAGGGCTGGGGATTTAGGTTAGTGGCACAAGTGCCTGCCTGGCAAGTGCAACATCATGAGTTTAATCCCTGGTACCAAAAAACCAGGCAAACCAAAAAATAAAGCAAAACAACAACAACAACAAAGAAGAACAGAACAGTGAAAAGACCCCAGACAAACAAAAATAAGAGAGAAAGAAAATAAGAACAAGATGTCCATTTTAAGATATGTCTCTGCTGCAACTGATAGACAACCTGTACAGACTGAGTTCAGATCTGCATCCATAAAACCCGGCCAGCCAGCAGCACCTCTACAGTGGGCAAAAGGTAATCCAGTGAGCCTGCTCTCATATTTCCACTGAAGTTCAGGCTGGCCTCCAGCTGTGAGGCTGGAACCAGATCCACCCAGCCTGTTGTAGTTCACTCTCCCCTTGTGGGTTTGAACTTGGCTGGGAGACTCTAGGTGGATCCAGCAGCCACTTGGGGTCCTGAGCTCAGTTGGCCTCTCTCGAAAATGGCTCCTTACCAATCTCTCTCTCTTGCGGGATGTCTAATTGGGACATTTTACCAGCTAGTTCATTCTGCTGTGTCTACCACTCTGCCCATTGAGTCTCCGGGATTCCTAGCAGTCACCATGTGCTTGCAGTTTCAAGCCCCCTCCAACACAGTGAGTCTGGACTCAGAGAGAAAGCACCACTTGCTTCCTCCTCCTTCTTTGTTGAAGTTTCTCTTGGCTCTCTCTGTGGGCTTCAATTCTCAGCAGAGATCTTTCTGGCTTCTCTCTTTCACTTCCTGACTTTGCTATATCCAGTGCTTGGACACCAAATCTCAGAGAGGCTCTTTCTCTGCTGCTTACCATTCCACCATCTTCCTAGAGGTCCTCTTATTTTCTTTAGTATTATTTTTATTATGAAAAATTTCAAATACCCAAAATAGAAAAAGAGAATAGTGTCATTGTTTTATAATCATTTAGTGCCTCGTTCAAATTAACATTATCTCAGAGTGTCTTCTTACCACTATTTGGAAGCAGATATAGATTACATACTGGATGGTTTCAAGCAGAGGAATGATGTGGTCTGATTGAGGATTTGCAAGTGCATGAGGAGTAGTGGTTGCAACAGCAGTGAGGACCTCACTGCAGTAATTCAGCATTTGACAGTGGCCTGGAGTTGGCCAGCAGGTGGAGACAAGGAATTAAGGAACCACAGTTTGGAGATAGTTGGAGAATGCATATTCCTCTGCCCAGTACACACATAAGCACCCTTCTTTCCTGCTCGTCTGGGTGCAATACACCAACCTGGCCAGCAGATGGCATCATTAGCTGCTTATTGGTCTCCTATTCTTGGAGATGACCTCTTGAGGTGGAGTCTGGCATTACCAACCCAGATTCTTCACCTGGAGTAAGCCTCGGCCTCTGAGGCAGTGTGGGCTTCCCTGTAGCTGGTCTTACATGAGTTCTGTGGGCGATTGGAGCCAGGACTGAAGCTTGTGGGAGAGTGGGGGTGGGGCAGCAGAGACAGTACTGTGTGGACTGACCGCCAGAGTGCCTCCCCCTTTTTGCTCCTCTTCCCTCACTTTTACTTCTGTCACCTAATTACTTGAAGCACTGTCGTTACCCCACTGAACTTGCTGGGGCTTCCTGGATCCCCTCTGGCTATTGTCCATGCACACCGCCCTCTGCAGACCTGTCCAGAGTGCAGAGCCCATGACCTTGCACACACTTCTCCCTCAGGCTGAGCCTCCTCCTTCCCCCGGCAGCCCTTGGTGTCCCTTCTCATCCTTTACACCTTCTCCAGAGGCATGAAGAGTGAGTCTCCTTCGGCTTCCTTCATCAAAACCACTTGTTTTCTGTGCAGAACTTGCCATGGTTTGTCACTGTGCCTTTCCTGTCTCTCAATCCATTCTTGCTCCTGCATTTCCCTCCAAAAGGAAAATTCTGTACGACAGGAGCATCATCATGATGCCACTGGAATTCTGGCAGGGAGTAGACGCCAACAAGTCTTTGTTGAATGAACAAGTCAGTCAGCCTGGAATTATTCCTGCTAACCTTTTGATGCCTATTCTTCCAGAATATTTGCATATAAAAGCATGGAGGGAGGTATATTTGGTTTGAACATAAAAGAAACAAGTAGGTTCTTCTTGAAGCTTTGTTTTTTAGAGAATCCTTAAAGCTGTAGAGTCCAGAGGAGACTGGAGGAGAAACAAGACTGGAGGTTATAAAGTCAGCCGGGAGGCTGATTAGAAGTGAAGGAGACCTGAGCTAAGCAGAGGCCATGGCATGAGGGGAAGTGGGGGAGGAGGTGGCTGAGGCAGATTACCGGGTCACCCAGGATGATGCCTTGGGGGCCGGTTCAGTGGAGGGTGAGCTGCATTAGAAGGCAGGAGTGCCTTGTGGCAGGCCCTTTACATCACATTAAGCCATGGGAGAGAAGCAACAGCAAGGGCACTTGCGAGGGCCCCAATGGCCCTAAAACTCCGGCCTAGATCATTGTGACCCTCTGAGCCTTACCGAGCCCTGCCATGCCACCTTTCCCGGGTGGCTTATTAATAAGCCATGGTCACTTCTTGCCATTCCCACCCTGGGGCCAAATGCTGACCACACTGTTGGTTACTTGTGTGACCTTGGGCAATTTCCTTAGCTTCTTTTAGTGTTCTCATTCCTAGCCTGGGACTGATGGTACTCCTCACAATGTCAGGGGGCATCCAGGTGAGCTGTGAGATAGCGCTCAGCACAGGGAGCAGTGTACAGTGAGGGCATAGCACTGCTCTGGGCAATCCCCCCTTTTCTTGATTTGTGATGGGTTGAGAGGATATCTGTCCTAGGATAGGATGTAAAAATAGTGTGTTTGCCCTTGGATGAAGCAGAAATCTTTACAAGTTAGAAGCGGCTCCTTCTCTGGCTCTGTGCCCAACTGGAAGCATGTGTCTCTGCCCCAGGCTGCTGGTTTTGGCAGCTGCTACTTGGTCTACAGAGCTCAGCCCTGCCTTGGCTGCAGAATAAGCCCTGGGAAACTTGTGAAGCTGTTTTTGCTTCTGGATGGAGAGGTAGAGACTTTGCCCAGGCCTCCTGGGCATCCTTGCCTCCAGCTTCTACATGACCCAGGCTGGCCTCAGAGCCTAACCTGTTCCTGCCAGTAGCCCTTACCCCTTTGCTGTTGTAGGTTTTCAGTGATGAATTTAAGAAAAGGCATTCTTTGCTTTGATTACTGCCCAGAGAAGAACTTCCTGGGTAAGTTATCTTTATGGCCTCCAAATTCTGTTTGCCTAGTAGAGCTGGTATGAGGGGTGGTCAGGGCTTTGGGACTGTTGGAGCCAAGGAGAAGCATCTGTCTGGCCTCCTTTCTTACCACCCGTATTCCCACTCATGGGCACCAGGGGTGGTGTGATCTTGTCGGCCACTGATGGTGAACGTTTCTGGGCTTCAGTGATGCTGCCCTCTGTGGCAGGTATGCCATAGGGTTATTTCCACTGAGATAGGCTGTGCATGGGACAGTGGTGGAGAGAATGGGGGAAGAGGAGCAGTGATAGATCATGGTGAGCCTCTTTCCACCTGGCTGGGTCCAAGGTTTGGCTCTGAAGAAGGTCCCCATTGTGGCCTGTGGTGGCTAACTACCATTTGTTGACCCTAGCAACTGGTGGATATGACTCCCACATCCGCTTGTGGAACCCCTTCATCTCAAAAAGGCCTGTGTGGTTGATGAAGGGACATCAGACCTCAGTGACACACATCGTTGTGGACAGCAAGAACAACAGCATCCTCATCAGTATCTCCAGGGACAAGGTACCGCTCTCATGGAGCAAGTCCCATCATACTCTGTGCCTCCATGCCAGTTCTGTTCCTTGGAGAATGACACTGATGGGAGACCAATTTTGGGAGGAATCTGAGGCTCTCTACCCATTATCTCACATGGGGCCAAAGGCTTAGAGGAAGGCACCCAAGGGAGGATCATCATGCAAGTGGGCATGGGTCTTTGACAACCCCCAGAGAAGCTGAGTCCGTCTCTGATCAGTCTGACTGAGCTGGGGTCTACATAGCCCAACCCAACTTGTTATTTTGTGACCCTGGCCAAGTCCCTTCTTTTTCTGAGCCTCAGTTTCTTTTTCCATAGATTGGGTTGCTGAATGGTTTACAGAACAAACAGGTAGTGAAAGCATTATCTCCACATAGTAGATGTGTGATGTCTGTGACCCTTTCCCCTGTCTCCCCTAACTCCTAGATTTGTACCTCTTAGTTCTACTAGTGACCCCACTTCAGTTACTTGGGTGCCCAGGCTCCTCTAGTTGGGCACAGCACTTTGCTTCTGAGAAACTGTTAGTTCAGGACACTGTGCCATCTGTTGGCTGCTCAGGTCATCCCTGCTAGAGTTAGGAATGTGGCTGAAAGCTCTGGGTATTCTCTTACAGTGGACAGATTTGTTTTTGTGGGACCAATGCTAGTAGATAGAGAATTGTCAGGGGTCTTGGGGTCACTGGGCTACCCTTCCAGTGTGTATGCTGCTCCTGCTCACATATGCTGCTGTCTGGACTTCTCCTAACAGCCTACGAGCTGAAGAAGGATCTAGGCAGGAGGGGTGAAAGGACAGGGCTGGGCTTGCTGAGGTCCTCAAGGTTGTGCTGTTAGTGATGGGCAGAGGCAAAGTATGGACTGGGTCCGGCACACTCCAAGTCCATTCCCATCTAGATCCTGGAGGGCCTTCTATAGGGCTTTCCTGGTGAACATTCTTTAGCCAAAGATGAGTACAGAATATGCTATGCTGGGAAAAGGCAGGCCATTTGGGCACCTCTATTGGTACCGCTCTCTAACCTAGGTGGACTTTTCTAGTATGAGGCAGAGGGGGAACAAGTGAAGGTCTGGGAAGGGGTGTAGGCTGCCTGCTCTTCTCATCCTCAGCCTGTGGCCTTCATAGCTCAAATAGAAGCCTGAAGACACTTGCCTGTGCCCTTGTTCACCAAGTGCTTGGGGTGTGGGATCACAGTTGTGATCCCATCAGACCTGATACAGTGGCTGTGTATTAGAAGTGTTTGCTCACAGGGATATCCACAGGGCCTTAGGGGCCTCTCACCTGTTTTCCACTCCCAGAACATCCGCGTGTGGGACCTGCAGGACCACGTGTGTCTCCAGACCTTGTCTGCGAAGCAGTTTGCCCTGGGAAACTACCCCATCACCAGTATCTATTTCCACACCAATAGCAGTACCCTCGTCTGTAGTACCTTCTCTGTAAGTACTATCCTGAATAAGGGGTTATTACGTCCGGGCTCTGATGTCCCACGGGACAGCCAAGAGCATGTTATGGCCTGTCCTCCTGAGGTTTCCAAAGTTGCTGACATGGCCTACCAACCTCCTGGAGGCGTGTTCTCGGTTGGCCCATCATCTGTCACTGCTGCATCTACCTGTGCATCCCTCAGTGGGGCTATTTTTTTTTTTTTTTTTTTTTTGTATCAGGAATTGAACTCCAGACTTCATGCTTGCCAGGAAGACACTGTACCCTTGAGTTATATTCCTTGCCCTAGGGGCTTTTTATCTAGAAACTTACCTTCCTCCTTGCCTCTTTGGCTTTGTAACAATAAAGGAATGTCTTTCCTGCTAAGTCAGCTCCACAAAGGTGGGGCCCATGCCTGAGCAGCTCCTGAAAGAGGGGCCCCCAGAAAGCTGTCAGGAAGACATTGCTGGTGCCCATGTGAGGTCAGTCCTACCTGGAGGACAGGAGAGACTGGGGCAAACACAAAGGGAAGACTGGCCAGAATGGTGGTGAGAACTGTGTCCAGGAGGTGGAGTTTCCACTGAAAAAGAAGAGGGTATTTTCTGTGACTGAGCTCCACCAAAGCCTTGTACCCTCTATTGGCCATGTTCCTCTGTAGGGGACCCACACGCCCTCCTGGGTACGTGGCTGGCTCTCTCCCAGATGGCAGTTTATTTAGAAGGAGGGTTGTAGGTTTCTCCACTTCTTTTCTGAGTGTCAGATCTTGGCTGTTGGCACTTGTCGAACAGAATTTTGAAGTTCATTTCAGGTCGTGAAACATTATCACCTCTTTCTTTTTGTGGGGAGCTGAGAACATATTAGTGGGACAGTATCCTAGAAGAAAACCAGTTAGTTTAGTAGAAAGTGCTGTGTCATAAAAGTGATGGATGCTAGGTACCACAGGAGCATGGAGAAAGATCCTTGCCTAGTCTGAGACCAGGCTGGTCAGGAGAGGCTCCCTGGAGGGAACACCTAGTGAGGATACAGCTACTGAGAAGTCATAAGGCAAGATGGACCCGGAGGTCTGATCCCATGAGTGGGCGCTGCAGTGCCCTGAGGAGTAGGCAGCCTGGCTGGGTGCAATCAGGATGTCTTACGTTTCTGAAAATTTCTCTCAATGGCTGGTCACAGAGGGGTCTGAGCACTGCTCAAATGTCTGTCCCTCTCCTCACTGCAGATTGGCATCATAAAAGGGTACTTGGAGGCCCACGGGCCTACGAAATCAGGGAAGATCACAACTCACAATTCAGTCCTGTGTGCTGTCCTCTACAGCAAGATCTTCAAGCAGGTGAGTGGGCAGGGTTGTCCTATGAGTCTGGCAGGTGTGCCAGGTGAACAGGGCAGGACCTTGAGCTCCTGTGTGCCTGTGTTTGCAAGTGGGGTTTGAGAGTTGCTACAACGTGGTGGTGATGCCGGGGCAGGAGGAAGTTCTGCAGGCTGAAGCTCTCAGCTCCCTGTGCTGACTGTTGAATCCTCTGACTTCTAGTCACCATGCCCAGAGCTGATGCCTTAGATTATTTCTGCATGGGCAACTCCCTTGCTTAAAGTGAGATGGAGTACCAGTCATGGATGCTCCCTGCAGCTCCCAGCATGGGTGCTATCTAAGAGCTTTCAGGGAATTCACCTTTCAGGGAATTCACAGCTGGGTTCTGTTCAGTGTGGGAAGGGAGAGAGGCCTGGTCAGAGTTCTGGGTAGAGGTCTGTGGGTGGGCAGAGCAGGTGGGGGTGTGGAATCATTTCTGAGTAGCAAAAGCAGGGCTACCAAGTCCTCTGTCCACTCTAGTGGGATCTCCTTCCTGGCCTGGGGTCTGCATGGGGCAGGCTGCATCAGCTGGAAAGGCAAATAAATGTTGGCTGCACAAACCCGTAGCTCATCTCTCCTTCTCTGTCTCATTCTGGCTCCTGGCCCAGGACCTCTCACGCTTTAGGGCTCCTCAATTCTGTCAGACAGCTTTTGTTTTTAAAACTGTCCCAGCTTTTCTGGATGTTCTCAATAGATGGATTGAGCTGAAATAGCTTCCCAGGCTACTCTTGCATTGTAAATGTTGTGGTGGCAGCAAAATGTTTCACTGAGGGATACGATTGTCCTTTACTGTCAGCATTTCCCCGCTGAGTGGTCAGTTAGTTTTCCTCCCTTCCCCCTTGTCATGATTAATGATGTTTCAGCAAGCATCTTTTCTAAAGTAGGGGTTATTTTCTCTGGGTAGATTCTGATTGAGTTCACAGGGACTTTAGCAAACTGATTCCTTCTAAAAGAGCAGTGCCAGCTTCGTGACACAGAGCTAGGGAAGGCCCGTTGTATGCCATGGCTTGTGCTGCTGTAGGGAAGCCCTGGAAATGCTTTCTTGGTGTGTGATGCACAGGGAGGGGCTAGCTCTGGCCCTGACAGGCTAGAGATCATTGTGGACAGTGGAGGTGTTTGCCTCCAGCAGCCCCAGCAGTGTGCTCCCTCCCCAACAGGTGGTGAGTGGCTGCCAGAAGGGCACAGTGAGCGTATGGGAGATTACGACCGGGAGGAAGATAATGGAGTTCTCTGTGTCCGATGCTCTGCTCGTGGAGCTCACTGCCATGGCCCTGGACGCATACGAGCGGTGTCTGCTCACAGGCTTGCTGGATGGGACGATGAAGATGTGGAACCACAACACTGGAGAATGTCTGCTGACTTTTCCCAACCCTGACCAAGTGGAGGTCAGTCTGCTCTGCCAGCTGGATCCAGAAGCAAACCATGGCTCCTGGGACCCTAAGACATGCTATTGTTGGGTGTTTCTGAAAGGCTGCATGACATGGGCAGGAGTGCTTGGTTTCAAACCTGCCAAAGACTTGGTGTCCTTAAGCCAAAAAATGAAGGCAGGCAACAGTGTCATCAAGTTCAATGGTCGAGACCCATTAAATTAAATAATCAAGTGTGAAAGCATGCTGAAAAATTCATGCTTGTTTTAATGTGAGGGAATTGAGTTTGGCTTTTTGCTTAGTACACTGAAAAAGACACTTTAAAAAAATAAAAGGAAGACACTTGAACCCTAGAGCCAAGCTCTTGAGGTGTTTAGAGTTTCCTTTTCTTCCGTCTTCAACAGATTAGTGGCCTCGTCCATATGAACAAAGTGTACTACGTGACCGGATGGAGTAAGAGAATCACTAGTTTCATGTGAGTAGCGAGCATGGGTGGTGAGTAGATAAGGCAAGGGCTTTTTCCTCACTCTGTGGGTTCCTCTGCTCTTAGCTTTCCTGTTGCCTGAGATACCAAACAGGAAATTAGTGGTAGGCCATTGCTTCCTCTACTCATCTAACCATTCACTCATCATTCATTAAGCGTGATACAGTCTAAGTTTTCTGCCACACGCTGGGGCTGGATGTAAACAAGAGTGATGCAGCGTCCATCCTCTGGAGCATCTCTGTGGGGGAATGTCTTAGTTTGGACTACTACTACAGAATACCGTAGACCAGGCGGCTTATAAACATCAGAAATTTGTTTTACACAGTTCCTGAGGCAAGATAAAGGTACCAGGGGCTGGGGATTTAGCTCAGCAGCATAAGCACCCGCCTTGCAAGCAGGCAGTCATGAGTTCGATCCCCGGTACCGATAAAAACGAAAAAGACCAAAAAAAAAAAAAAAAAAAAAAAAAAAAAAGAAAGAAAAAAGATAAAGGTACCAGCAGGTTTGGTGTCTGGTGAGGACCTACTGTCTGGTTCATAGAAATTTGTCTTCCTCTCCTGCTTTTGTGGTGCTGATAATGGAATGTATGTTTCTCGTGTACTGGACAACACTACCACCAAGCCACACTTCCAGTCTGAAAGCTGTCTTTTTGCTATAACATTACCTGATGGAAGGGCCAAAGAATCTCTCTGGGGCCTCTTTTAAAAGGGCACTAATCCCATTCATGTGTTTCCACCCTTATACCTTATCATTTCCCAAAGGCTCTACAACCAGTCCCCTCACATTGGGAAACTGTTTTTTCATTTGTTTGTTTGTTTTTTGAGACAGGATCTTGCTATGTAGTTCAGGCTGCCCTTGAACCCTGAACTCAATGTGTATCTTAGGCTGGCCTCACACTCAAGGCAATCCTCCTGCCTGCCTCCTGAGTGCTGGAGTTTCAGATGTGTGCCACCACATATGGCTGTGGAAATAAATTTTATTACATGGGTTTTGGGAGAATATGAAATCCTCCCATGCATTCCTGTTCTAATTTCTGAACATTTATATCCTTCTCACATGCAAAGTACATTCTTCTAGGCCTCAGGCTGTGCCAGCATCAGTACCTGGCTTGGCTAAACTAGATTATCACCTCCGGGATTGATGTCTTTCTCAAGGAACAGAACCAATGTGTACCTCATCCTCTTGAGAAGCTGGGATTACAGGTGTGAGCCACCAAACCTCTTTTCTAAGGGCACTAGTCTCATTTATGAGGACTCTGTGCTTGTGACTCAGTCACCTCTATCTTGGTTACTTTTCTCTCATTGCTGGGACAAAATACCCAACACCTAAAATGAAGGAAGGAAGGGTTTATTTAGCTTACAGCTTGTGGAGGTTTCAGGCCATAATCAGCCGACTGCAAGGCAGGGTGGCATGGCATTGGGGCAGACTTTAAGGCAATAAACCAGCTAAAGCAGCCAGAGAAAAAGGGAGGAAGAGCAAGTTTCTTTTCCCCCCTTATACTGTCCAGAGCCCCCCACCCCCACCCAGGCGAATATAGCACTCACAAAATCTCTGTGCCTTCTTCATGCACAGGATGAGGATATTTGCAAAGTAAGATTCTGGCTCCCTGCTGAGTCTCTCAGTAAAACTTTAAACTACTCAGGTTGACACAATGCATTAACTATAACAACCTCCACATTCCTTAACATTGGGGATTAGGTTTGGGGGAATTTGGAGAGAACACAGTCTGTCAAATAATCAAACAATTTCTCTTATAAAGTACATGAAGTGCTGTGAACAAAAAAATAGAAATTTCTGTAGGGAGGTAAGAACGGAAACCTGATACAGTCCTGGGGAACCGTCAGAGCGGATTAGCAGAGATGTCATGGGTGGGTGGACCTGAAGTGTGAGAAGGGGAGGGTTGGGGAAGCACTTGGGATAGGACCATATCACAGGGTGAAACACCACACGCAGGGCCCTTCCTTTACAGGGCCTTTATGGGGCTGTGATTTCGCCTGCTTTCCCCTAATCCTTGCCTGGTGTCTGAATGGGAGTGGATTAGGATTAATACTCTGGAAGCCTGTGGATAGAACCCTTATAGCAGGCACTTAGAAGAGTTTAGGAAGTGAGGCCAAGTGGGGCAGGGCTTCAAACTAGCTCTGATGACCGAGAGCTTTTCCTTCTGAGCTGGCTTGCAGCATCTGATGGGCCATGGTTCTCCCGAAAGAGCATTAAAGGCTATGCTCTTTGCCCTCTTGTCCCTGGGCATACGCACAGGTTCCACAAGACCAAGCCAGTGCTCTTATGCCACCACTGGCAGACCTTCCACACAGAGGATGTGCTCTGCATGGCCAAGTACCAGAACCAGTTCCTTGCGACCTCCTCCTACAATGGGGACATCCTCTTCTGGAACGTCAACATGTTGAAGCCCATCTTGAATTTCAATGCCTCTGTGAGCCCCCTGCCCTTACAGCCCGTGAAGGTATGGTCACACTCCCTCTGACTTTTGTCTTAGCTGGAGGCCAGGACTGGGGAGAGATGGGAGGGCGGGACACAGCCTGGGAAGCAGAGGGCAAATGATGTGTTCTGGAGGGGCTCTGAGCTACAAGAACAAATGCTAGTTTCTACCATTATATCCATTTGACTGATGAGAAAGCTGAGGCACAAAGAGGTTAAACACCTCGTCTGAGGCCACACAGCCAAGCCTCATGGCTCTAGCCCTGTCATTTCTGATAGATTACTTACTCCTTAGAGGAAGTATCTATCATCACAGTTACATTTTATTGCTGTAAAGTCACCAGGCTTATGATGGGGACCTAGAAAACCTGTACAGGCTTGGAATTACTATATCACACAAGATTAAAGCTGACAGGGTCCTGAGGGCTTAACTTGTGCAGTGGTTTTCCAGCTGTGCTAGGTAGAGATGTTTGGAAGCTACTGCAGGGTCAAGGGGCTTGGGTGGATGGAGCCTCCCCAAGAATAGCTCAGCATTTTATTGCTCTTACACTTGTGACTTTCCTTAGATTAGAAACAATGAAAAAGCTTTGGAAACCACTGTCTATTTTACAGGTGGGGAGACTGGCTTCCTCACAGAAGCTGTGTTCCTTTGGGGACTTGGGGCACAGGGATGGGGTTATAAGCTTTCCTGTGAAGGTTGGCACAGGGTTGGGGTTATAAGCCTTCCTCTGAAGGTTTTCGGATGTGAGGGTTCTGGAAAGCAAGTCCTCAGGCAACTAGAGGACCAGAGGTTTCAGCATTGGACTAGGGAGGCCCCAAGTTTCCTTGTAGGAGGTTGCAATGCCTTCAGGGATGCTATCTTCCCAGCACAGGTGCAAGAAGGGGAGAGATGCGTGGTCTGTAGCCATGGACCCACCAAAACCTGCATGGAAAAGAAATGGGCACATAAGACCTCCAAGAAGCTCCCTGGCTGTGGCTGGAGGACCATGGGCAAGGCCAACCCGAGGCGGACCCTGATGTCGGCTCCTGTTGTGTCGAGACACCCAGGCACCAAGGAGCAAGAAAGGCCTCAGTCCTATCAGGTGAAAGAGAGCCCTTCCTGCTGGTGTTTGTTTGTTAGTGCTTGTTTTGTGATTTGGTGGGCTTTTCCCAGGATATCTGGAAGGCACTTTCCCATCCACTCATTCATTTTGAGCAAGATGGGCAGGCAGAGTGCCTCGCTGCTGTAGTCCCACTATAGCTAACCTACTGTGTTGCCTCAAGCCTGGGCATGGTTACTTCCCCAAGCACTGCCATACCAGGCTCCAAAACCTCAAAAGTTATTGGCAGACCCGGAGGAGGCACAGCCCTGAAAATCTACAAGCAGATGCTAGAGCCTGTGCTGATCTTTTAGTATTCAAGATTGATTGCCAGGTGCTGGCCCAGGAGTGTCCCACAGAGGCCCCAAGCACACTTAGTCTCCTTGGAGCCCAGGCCACAAGGGCATGAGCCAAGATGCAGCAAAGCATTATCCTCTTCCCCTGAGCCTTATTGAGGATGTTCCAGGACTGGTTCTTCTGAGAATGACCTAGAATAACTGACAGTTCTCTTTTGTGGATAGGGAGAAGGAGCAGGAAGACCTATTGCCTCACAACTGCAGGGGTTATTTACAAGTGGAGTGGAGTTCCAGCAGGCAGCCCAGTGCTGGCTGGAGCCATCTGTACCAGACATGACTGTCCCTCGCCCCAAGGAACTCACTGAAGTGAAACTGCCTTCACCCCTTTGCTGTTTTATTTCTTAAACTTGATTTGGAGCCCCCCCCCCCCCAATACTGTGTGACTACAGCATCCCAATACTGTGTGACTACAGCAGGGTCTTTTGTGTGGTGCTGGAGGGACTAGTCCAGTTGTTTCTGCAACTGAGTGCTGATTCCTGCTCTAGACACCTTTTCCAAACACATGCAAGCACAGGGCAGTGTAGACCCAGCTCCAGAATGATGTGCTGGGAGTAATTCTTCCCTAAGGCACATATGCTTTACGATACAGTTAGATGCTCATGCCAGTGTTGGAGGATCAGGATTATACCACTGGCTTCAGAGCTTCTAGAGCAGTGAAGACTCTCTGGCCTCATTTTTTGCCAGGTGACCACTTCTGTGACAAAGAAAGGATCTTCTGCAAAGGCAGACTCAGGTGTTTTCTCTAGGGAGCAAAATAGTGTATCACTGAAAAATGGGCATTCCCTAGCCTCAGAGTGTCTGAAGCCCAGCACACACCAGATAGCCAAGATGCAGTAAAGCATTATCCGGACATCACAGGGTGGCTGCTTTTCATAATCTGTCTCTGATCTCTGTCCCTTATAGGGAAGGAAGGCACCCTTATGTGATCTGGGAGGCCTGGTTTTTTTTTTCCAGGTATCTTTCGGCACTGGAAGATCCAATTCATCAAGGAAGTCCCTTTACAAACAATCATCTTACAGAGAGGCTGAAATGGGAAAAGAAGAATCCCAGAAGAAAATGTTGCTGCAGTCTAAGAAATCAGTGGAAAAGGTCGGCCATGCTCAGCCACAGGGTGCACACTCAGGGTTGGGCTGGGGTCCCTGGACTAGGGGGTCAGCTGGACTCACCCTAGTGCTGGGGAGGGGTCGTGGAGGATGGTGCTGTGCAGAGTTCTGGGGTCAGGACTGCTGTGTTTGGGGAGTGCTCTCCAGGCATGGGTACATATAGAGGGGAGCAATATCCCTTCTGCCTGGGGTTTGGCTGATGGTAGAAATGGCATTTCCAGAGCCTGTTGTTGGAATGCCTTTCCCCTGCCTGCAAGGGTGCTTTGTGTGTGTGTGTGTGTGTGTGTGTGTGTGTGTGTGTGTGTGTGTGACAGAGGGAGAGAGAGACAGACAGAGAGAAGAGAGAGAGAGAGAGAGAGAGAGAGAGAGAGAGAGAGAGAGAGAGAGAGAGAGAGAATAGGGCTGGTTCATCTCTATCCTCGTCTCTTCTGTATCTTCCCCTTTCTGCCCTTGGACACTCTTTTACTGTGTGATACTTCTTTGGTTCCTGAAAGAAGCATCATAACTGTGTTAGGGTGTAGAAGGCCTTTCCTGTCTTTGAGCTCCATGGACTGGAGATTAAGAACAAGGGCTCCTTGGAGCTGGTCCTGCAGTGTGGGTGGATGGCTGGGGCTGGCTCTTGTTGCTGCCTCCAGGTTCTAAATGTTTTTTCTTTTCTCTTAAAAATATCTTTAAATAAAGAAAGATTGCCTGCTTGACTCCATCCTCCCCTCTTCACTCCCAGCAGCAGCAGCAGCAGCAGTCACTGACAGATAAGCTTGCACTTTTTTTAAAAGCCAAGTGTTGTAAAATTATAAATTTTAGCTGTGTCTTACCTTTTTTCTTCAGTGACGGGAGTTGTGCCTAGGGTCTCACATAAACTAGGTAGGTAAGCACTCTGTCCCTGAGCTATACCCAAGCCATTTTAAAATCATGTATATTTCATGGATATATTTTCATGTTTCATTGCATCTTATTTTGTCATTTTATTCTTTTGATTGCGTGGTACCCTATCATTTGGCTATTGCATGAGCTTTAAGCTAGTCTTCTATTGACAGACATATAGGTAGTGCCAGTTTTTCATCGCACCAAATGTCCTCCCTACCCTTGTTGGGCGGTGGTGTGCATACACTGCAGGGACCGTTGTCAGGGCAGGAGTGGCAGGCAGGAGTAAACTCAGCCCTTTACATCTGTGACTCCTTTCAGGCTGGCGATGACTGGTACTATGAAGGCATGGGTGGTTATTGATTGAGGATTTATTGACTTTTAGGCTTTAGGGAGGTAGCGGTGGACAAAGACAATCTGTCCCTGTAGAGAGGACACCGTGGTTGAAGTGAGGCAGACAGCTAACTGGCAGGCCAGGTCAAGGCATGGCATGGAGGGAGCAAGTGCAGGGGAGGACAAGGAAGCTGGGAAGGAGGGAGCTGGGTGTGGGCAGTGGGGCCGGCGCTGGTGCGGTAGCACTCTGAAGCAGTGAGGGCCATGGCTCCCTGTTATCTGGGAGGCAGGTGACCCTGGCAGGAGGGGCAGTGAGTGCAAAGGCCCTCTCAGGAAAGCTGATTTGGAAAGTGCAAGAAAGAACCTGTCTCTCTCTTGCTGTTCTTTTCTCCCATTCCACATTCTTCTGTCTTGCTTTGTAATTAGAAAGTGATACATGTCCTTCATTAAAACTATAAAATTCAAGCTCTGTAGAAGTGAATAAAATTAAAGAAAGGCTAGCTGTCACTTCCTCAGTCTCTAGAGGGAACTATATTGCTAGCCTTCCAGGCTTTTTTTCTGTGCATACACAAGCCTATAATATGACTATATATGTGAATCTAGGGACCTCTCATGCATGTTCTGTGACCTGCTCCTGGTGCCTGCTGGGCTCTAACGTTTGGAGCCACAGCCTGCCTGCCTACTTCTAGCCATGGGGTGTTCTGGTATCCACAGGGAGTTTATCCAGTGTCTGCTATTGCTGCCAAATGGTTAAGTTTCTAGGTTTTGCCTTTGTAGAAATCACTACAGTGAACATCTTTGTACATATATTTCAGATTTTTTTTCTATTTCCCAGGAGTACAACTTCAAGCTTAAAACACATTCCTGGAAAGCTTTTGCTAAGTTGTGTTACTTTTCAGCCTAGTGGTAATATAAGTAGCAGTTAACGTTTATTGAGCTCTTACTATCTGCTAGGCAGTGAACTCTGTGGTGTATAGAAATTATTTTTATTTTGTAAATAACTCCAGGTGATATGCACTATTCGTTTCATTTTATAGACAAAAATAAGATCAGTGAGATAAGGGACGTGGCCTGTGAAACCCACTGTCAGAAAATGGCACAGTTAGGTCCTGATTCCAAGTTTGCCTGTTTTCAGGGTCTGATTTCCTCTTCTTTGTATAGTTTAATTCTCTGTAAGTTACTCTTGGGAAATCCTTGTATTTTTAAAAATTTTTTTATTGTTTGGGGATACCAGGCACCAAACTTAGGGCCTTGCAACTTGCCGGGCAGGCCCTGTGTCGCTGAACTATATCCCCTGCCTTTTTTGTATTTTGTAAACTTTTTGTCTTTTGTCTTTTTGAAAGACAAAAAGGTTTCATTATGCAGTTCAGGCTGGTCTCAAACTCACTATGTAGCCCAGGACAGCCTGGAGCTCACAGCAATCCTCTTGCCTCAGCTACTGAATGCTGGGATTACAGGCATGCACCATCATGCCCAGTTTTTAACCTGTTCTTGCATCATGAGTCTTGACTAGCTTTTCAATTAGGTATTCATATACAAGGGACTGAATGTCTACTAGTGAGACACATGTGTATGTACGTGTGGAGAGAGACACTGTGGTGGACAAGTGTGCTTCCTGCCAATGCTGCCTCTCGCTGCAGGCCTCTGTATATGTCCCATTTCTTCCCTGCTGTTCCATGAGCAGCCAAGTCCCTTCTCAGAAGTGGGGAGCCAGGATGGGAGCAGACGACAGCTTTTCAGGATAGTGCCCAGGAGAGGATCTGGACTCTTGATCACCCCTGGTGTCTGGCATTCCTTAGTGGAGGGAAGGAGTCAGAGGGGTTGGGACAAGGATGCTCATTCAACAATAACTTGCCATTCCCCTCTCCCTCAGCTACTTTCTATCTCTTAATTTTGAGTACTCTAATATCTCATATAATTGGAATCATGTTTGTCTTTCTAGGATTGGCTTACTTAGTATAATGTTCTTTAGGCTCATTACATTGTAGCTAGCATGTGTCAGAATTTTCTTTCTTTTAGTGTTTCTTTCTTTTAATCTAAACATTATTCAGCTGTATGTACCTACTATATTTTTCTTATCCATCTATTTTTTTAAATTTTATTTTAAAGAGGATAAAACAAAATATAACAAAACGGATCAGAAGAAAATAACGTAAGTGACACAGATTTCAAAACAAGACAACAGGAGATCAGCAGTGGTTACCATAATGTCTCTTGTTTTCTTCTAAATAGTTGTCTATATCTTCACACACAATGAATTCATACAAAACAAAATAGTATAAAAGTGATCAAAACAGAGTAATGAAGGCATTATAGGCCTTCAAAACCAGACAACAGGAAAATCAACAATGGCTGCCAGAATGTCTCTTGTTCTCTTCAAAACAGGTGTCTATACCTTCATGTATGTTGAAATTAAATAAGACAAAACAGATTAAAACTACTCTGAAAAAGAAATAAAAGCATTACTGGATTTCACAGCGTGATGATACAGAATCAGCAATGGATACCATAATGTCTGTTTTTCTTCAAAGTAGCTGTTCATTTCATTGCATATAATAGTCGATTCTCATGAACTGTTCAGAAGTTCTAGGCACGTATATTGTTTATTCATCTGTTGATGGACACTTGGGTTTGGTATCTTTTGCAGGTTAGCTATTGTCAACAATTATGCAGTGATGCTGTTCTTTGTTTTTTTTGTGCTGGAGATCGAACTCACGACCTCGCATTTGCCACGCAGGCACTTAAGCTGCTGAGCTAAACCCCCGGCCCGATACTGTTTTTTTTTGATGTACACATTTTACAATGTTTTTTTTTTTTGTCTTTTTATCGGTACCGGGGATCGAACTCACAACTGCCTGCTTCCAAGGCAGTACGCCGCTGAGCTAAATCCCCAGCCCCCATTTTACAATGTTTTATCAAGTCCACTTTGCCTGCTTTTCTTTGCTGCCTCTGCTTTTGCATTATATCTGAGAAGCCACCATTAAATCTTCTCTTGTTAAGTTTTTAACTTTTTTTTTCTAAGAATTTATTGATCTTAGGTCTTAAATTTGTTTTTAATCTACTTTACATTAATTTTATCTATATGGTATAGATAAGAGTTCATTTTGCATGTATATATCTAGGTTTCATAGAGCCATTTGTTGAAAATACTTTGCCAAAATTTATTTAACCTTTTATGCAAAGGCTTATCTCTGGACTATTTTATTCCACTGATCTACATGATTATCTTTATACATCACCACACTGCTTTGATTAATGTAGTTTACTAGTAAGTTTTGATGTCAGGAGTTGTGGGTTTGTTCTTCCTTTCAGAACTGTTTTGGCTGCTCAGATTCCTTTGAGACTACATATGAATTTTAGGATAGAGTTTCTTATTTCTACAAAAAACACCATAGGTTTGTGATAGGTTGTGTAGTATTGATATCCTAACAATATTAAGTCTTCCAATCCATGACTATATATTTCCATTTATTTATGTCTTTTATTTCTTTCAGTTTTGTAGCTTTTATTGTACAGATCTTTTACTTCTTTGGTTAAGTTTCTAAGTATTTCTAAGTATTTTGTTTTACTGATGATATTGTAAATGGAATTGCTTGTGTTAATTTTTTCAGATTGTGTATTGTTAGTAAATTGAAATGTAACAGATTTTTATGCATTAGTTTTGTATCCTGCTGTTTTGCCAAAGTAATTTATTAGTTATAACCATTTTTGGTTAAAAATCCCTACCCTCAAGTAGTTCATACTCCTGAATATGTTATTATCACCAGGTGGATAGGAAAGGGCATCTTGAAAGTTGGGAGACCAGTAGATATGGGGACTTGTCCAGGACCCTCAGCAATATGAGACAGATGCCAGGGCAGACCCTGGTTCACAGCCCTGCTGAGCCAGGCCTACCTCTCTTGTGTAGATAATCTTTCTGCAGACCAGGCCTCGCCTGCCACACACGGCTGCCATGCTGAGCAGCTGCACTGATGGTTACATCTATGCTTGGTCTATCCATGGAAATGGAGGCCTGCTGGGGAAGTTCCCTGTGGACCTGGAAGATAATGGGGATGTCGTGGGCGCCATGGCCACTGATGAAAATGACTGGATCCTTATCACAGGAGATTGTAAAGGATGCATCAAGGTGAGGAAGAACACTTGTTAAGATCAAGGGGCTGGGCCTGCCAAACTTTTAGTTATCTCATTGGTACATGTGGCTTTAGTTCCTCCTCCACCTGGGTCTGGAGTCATTTGTAAAACAATATGGGAGAACTGAGAGGATTATTTAGGAGTCCTCTACCCTGACATGCCCAGTGGGATGAGTGAGGGATTGTTTATAAGCACCCCATCTCAGAACCTTTACTCATGAGCCTAAGCTCCTGCATTGTACTCTCACGGCTCCCTCATCTCCTAACCGTGTGGCCATCTGTGACCTGCTGTCTCAGGAACTGCAGCCCACCACACCCCCTCTGCCTGCCAACCAAGTGATCTGCCGTAGATCCCATCTGGTCCTGAATAGCTGTGTGTTTCCCAAGAACTGCTCCCAAAGGAAAGAATGGTCTGGGAGGAACCTGTAGACTGAGTTAGGAGTGAGGTCAAAGGATGCTGGGCTACTAACTCATACTTTCTGCCTAGATATGGGATATCAAAGATTACTGCACATTTATTGGGCATCCATCACCCCAGTCCAGTGGGGTGAAGATCTCCATTGAAACAGAGAACAAGTTCCGGTTCTTAATTCCTGATCGGCTCCAGACCAACATTCCATACTATATTCCTGTGCAGGAGAAGGAGGTAGGGAGCGTCCGGGGGGTTGCTCAGAAAAGTGCTTTTGAACCCTATCAAGGAGCTGGGACTATGATTTCTATACTGAAATTATGCTTGTTTCATGTTTTCCTTTTGTGTTTGGCTTTTGTGGAACTATCTGTTAATCAGAGGTCATGTTTAATCAGTAAGACACAACCATGCATATACTAAATATGTACACATATATACGCATATGTACCTATACTCCTATTCATGTGCTTTGATCTTGCAGGGTGGACTCTGGAGTTAGGAGTTTTTCTAAAAAGACAATTAAAATATTTACATATTTTCTGAATAGGTAATATATTAACATGCTCCACAATCCACTGATATTTAGCTGCATGGTGGTATATGCCAGTAACCCCTGCACTCTTGAGTGTCTGGGGCAAGAGGATCACAAATTTGAGCCCAATCTGGGCAGTTTAGTGACTTAGCAAGATCTTGTCTAAACATAAAAGAAATTTAAAAAGATTAGGGTTGTAGTTGACTGTGAAGGGCTTGGGTTCAACCCTAGTACTGCATAAAAAGAATTACTTATTTTTGCTTCATAACTGGTGAAATTAAGTACCTTATTCTTAGTTATCAGGAAAATGCAAATAAAAGCCACATGTGATTCCACTACATTCCCACCAGAATGTCTGAAACTAAAAAGACAGGCAGTACTACATGTTGGCAATGATGCAGATCAAGTAGAGCTTTGCTGCTGGTAGGACTATAAATTGGCATAATCATTTCAGAGAATTATTTGACAATAGCTGCTACATTTAAATACATGCTTCCCTGTGATCTAACAATTCCATTCTAGGTTTATAACCCAGAAAAATCTTTGCACTGAGAAACATGAATGAGAATGTTAATAGACTACTATTTATAACAGCTCCTCACTGGAACCAATGTAAAAGCTCTTCATTGTAGACTGGAAATGTGAATTGTGGTCTACATACACTATAGAATAATAATTTGGCAGTAAAGAGGAATGATTACTGTGTATCTACGCATTACAAAATAATTCCTCAAATGATTTAAGTGAAAGAAAACAAAGAATATATATTACAGGTTTTATGGTTCCATTTGTATAAAGTTTAAAAGCAGGCAAAACAAACTGTTCTTGTTGGAAGTGATTATTTTGTGGGAGGAGCAGAATGCCTGGAAGGGTTTTTTTTTGTAGTACTGGGGATTTAACTCAGGGCTTTACATGTGCTGTATAGGAAAGTGCTGTATTATTGAGCTGTGTCCCTTGTCCCTAGAAGGAATCTTGAGGGGTTCTTCTAGGGGCTGACAGTGCTCTGTTTCATTATCTGGGTTTGATCATATAGTCAAATACAGGTATTAAAAAGGATTATCTTTATGATATGTATAATTTTCTAGGCATTCATTATAAAAAGGCTTACATGAAGAGTTTCATTCCCATCACCTGCAAAACAGTTCTTATCCTTTGAAATGTATAAAATCATTTCACCCTTATTTTTACATAGAGGTATTATGTCATATGTACTCATTTTGCTTTTCTCCATAATATATTATTTTTTTATAACTGGGTAGTAAGCCACAGACTATACTATTAATATAATTGCTTTTTAAGGGAAATTTTTTCAGTGTCAAGTGCATAGAAATGTTTTTCACATATGGGAAAACACATCTGTAGAATTAATACCTGAAAGTGAGATTGCTAGATCAAAGCATTGTCTGAGTTTGCAATTTGTCAGTCATTTTGTAACCTTAGGTACTTTTTGAATTTTGCAAAAAATATGTTAAATTCAATATAGTTTCAGTATAAAAAGAATTTTCACTGTATTCAGATCTGTTGGGAATTGATCAACCATTGTTATGGTTTAGATCTAAAATTTTGTCCCACAGTCTCACATGCTCAGAGATGGAGCCGGTTGGAGGAGGCAGGTCAGTGGAGTTGTGACCAGACGGATATATTCTTATTCTTGGATTGTTTTCTCTGCCTCTCTATCTTAGTCTCTATCTCTATCTCTGTCTCTCTTGCCTTCTCTCTCTCCCTCTCCCTCTTTCTTTTTCTCTTCCTTTTTGCTTTTTGGCTGCCATGGTGTGAGCATTTACCCTCTATTAGGTCCTTTCTGCCTTGCAGCCAGATGATTCTTGCCTGAGCTCAGTGGAACTGTCATCCAAAATAAACCTTTCCTTCTCTAAATTGTGAGTTTTGGGTGTTTTGTTCCAGTAACAGGAAAAGTGAATAATACAAAAATTTGGTACTAACAGTAGAGTTGTTGCTGTGACTGTATATGGCCATGTGGTTTACAAGTCTTTGTAACTAGTTTTTGGAAGAAATTTGGAAAACTTTGGAGATGTAGGGTAGAGAAACCCTAGAATGCTATAAGCAGCACTTGACTTGCAGTTCTGGTTGAATCTCAGAAAATCAGATGGTGATAGGAATGTGAACAGCAAAGACCAGTCTCATGCAGTTTTAGCTGGGAATAACACTGTATTCAAAATTGGACTAGAGCATGTGTGTATTTAATTCTGGCAAATAATGTGTCTGTGTCTTTTCTGTGTCCTAAAACTTTGCATTAGACTGAATTTAAAGGTCTAGTGGAAAAAATTTCAAAGCAACTGAGTGGGTGCAGCACAAATACTGCTGGCCACTTTTGTTCAAATCTACAGTGAAATTCAGAAACAAAATGGAGAGGCAAAAGATGTGAAAAATTTGCAGTTTGGCTAGAAAGGAAGGACCTGTAAAATTGGGGCCAAGTGTGGTTTCTGAAAAGACATGCCAAGTACTTTGAACAGGACATCAAGAAAGATACTTTGAGAGCATGTCAGAAAATGATCAGACACCACTCACTACAAGTTTAAAGCTATAAAAGGGTAAACACTTTTGAAAAACTTTTGAGACGAGAGCTCCAGGTCACCCTGCTCATTAATAGCCACCTAGGGAAGTATTTTCCTAGTTTCGTCATCCAAGCATTCAGAGGATGTTGCCATGTTCCAGGGAGTCAGGCTACTGGCTGACCTGGCAGCAGACCTTATGCTCATTTTTCAGGAATGCAGAATTCAAGAGTTATGGGGTCACAGAGGCTTCTACCCACATTTGAAAAGAAGGCCTAGAAGGTTATACAAAAATGTGTGACAGGATCATAGTTCTTACCAGGACCTCCCAGAGAGTAAAGTTTAAAGCTCTGAGAGTGAAGCCAAAGGTGCAGTGGAGACTGTGGGGAGTTGGAGATGCCAGGAATGAGAAATGTCTGCTGAAGAAAACCATAGGCAGTGAGCGGAGCCAGCCCAAGAGAGAAACCATGTTGGCTGTGACCAGCAAGGTCACAGGGGTACAGGTGCCCAAGCCCTTTGAAGTTTATGTCATCTCACCACAACTGTCCCAGGGTGCTGAGCATGGAGCTACAACATTTAATGTTTGCTCTGGTGGAATTTGGTTTTGGTTTGATCTGATTCCCATTTCCCTAGTTTTCCCTTTTGGAGTAGAAATGTTTACCTAGTATGATTATATATTAGAAGTATTTAGCTTTATTGTTAATTTTTACAGGGACTCACAACTAAGAGTTTGCCTTGAGTCTCAAAGGAGACTTGGTATTTGGACCTTTTAGCAATACTGAAACTGTTAAGACTTTGGTGACTTTTAGAGATGGACTAAATGCATGTTATATAACAAGGTAAACATGAATCTTTTGAGGGCCAAAGGTGAAACATTTTGGTTTACATCTAAAATGGCCCCAGAAGTCTTGTGTGTTTGAATATGAGGATTGGTTGGATTGGTAGGTCATTAGAACATGGCTTGGAAGGGTATATTTTTGTCCCTAGCTCTTTTTTCTCTTTGCTTTCTGGCTGCCATGGGGATGAGCAGCTGTCCTCAGCCAGCCCTTTTTTTTTTTGCCATTTCTGCCTTGAAGTCAGTCAATTTTGAACTGAGTCCATTGGAACTGTGAACCAAAATGAACCTTTCCTTTAAATTGTGGGTATTGGGTGTTTTGTCCCAACAATGGAAATATATACTATATACTATAAGGCAATACAGTATATAGTACTAATATAGTATATAATACTAATATATACTAATAAACCCATGGATTCAATACCTGGAGAATTTGTAATACTATTTTAACAAGGACATTTATTTATTGCTTAAGAGATTTATTTACTGTTTAGGAGATTGTGATGAATAGCATGTGTGTGCTCTTCACTGAACCTCTAAAACAACTCTGTGAAGGAGATGTGACTTTTTTTAAGAAGATGATGATGAAACAGAGAACATCAGGGACTTGTCTAAGCCCCCAAAGCTGCCAGTGCTGAACCAGACATCAAAGAGATGTCTAGATCTAGAACCTGTGTTCCTAACCAGGTTCCTAACCTTAGTTTTATTTTATTTATTTATTTGAGACAAAGTCTTGTTCTGTAGTTAGGCTGGCCTTGAACCCATACATAGCTCAGGCTGGCCTTGAACGTATGACAATCCTCTTACTTCAGCCTCCCAAGTGCTGAGATTATAGCTGAGATTGTGGCCACCCTGCCCAGCCTGTCTTTAGTTTTAACATGATATATTTTAAATATATTGGAATTGTGTATTAGAGTTTTAATAGAGAAAACAGACATAACATAAGATATACAAATGTATAAGAAATGACAAGATTGGCTTACGATGGTCAGCCACAGAGTCTGATGAGGAAGCCCGCAGAGGGTGTCTACACACTGGAGGCCGAAGGATTCAACCCAAGGTCTGGAGTTCACCCTGGTGTCTTGTGCAAGTCCACACCAGCAGGCTGATGGGTCTGCGACAGAAGGCCGAAGGCTCTGTGATGAAAGGCTGAAGAGTCTATGCCGGAAAGCTGAAGATTCTACACTGGAAGCCAGGAGACGACGTCCAACCCAAAGGTGAAGACTGGAGCGTCTCCAAGAATGGACTGCATTCGTTCTCCCTCCTTCCCCTTTATACCTCCAGGTGATGAGCCACCCTGGGGTGGGGTCTACACCCTAGGTGTAGAGTTGCTAAACCCATTTAGTGAAGCTTCTAAATGTCTCAAGTTGACACAGTCGATCAATCACTACAAATTGTATTGTCCAATGTAACACACTGTTGTAATGTCAGAGCTTGAAAACTCTGATGATGCCATTCCATTTTGGATTATTTAAAATAGCTGGAAACAATCTCCATACCATTCAACAAAAGCACATCCCATTATTGGATATTCTTTTTTTACCTTTATAAATTTCAAAACAGTACAAAGCCACAATATACAAGACTGGTTCTAGCATAAGTAAAGACAGATCAGTGGAAATTGTATACTTGATAAGGGACTTATACTAGAATATACTAATATGAAGAGCGCTCATAATGCAGTAAAAACAGTAAATAACCCAATTAAAATAAGATAAGCATTTTTTCAAAGAAGACATGCAAATGGGCCGAGTATGTAAAACAATATTGAACACTGTGAGCTCTCAGAGAAATGCATATCAAAATGCTAATGAGACCCCACTCCACACTTACTGAGATGGCTATAGATAATAACAAGTAGTTCAGGCTGACCTGCAACTCACTGTCTAGCCCAGGTGGCCTCAGACTCTTGGTGATCCTCCTGTCTCAGCAGGGATTTCAGATGTGCTGCCATGCTTGTTCTTTTTGGTATTTAAGGTTTAAGATAATGCTTGGTTTTGTCTTAATAGCTCATCAGGTATCCTGGCACTATTTATTGAGTCATGCTTTCTATTACTTTGTTCCATATGAAAGTTTTAGGTATACTTGGGTTGGTTTGAGTTCTCTACTTAATTGTTCTGTTTAAGATTTGTATTATTTTGCCTTACTTATTTTACTGTAGCAGAATAAATACCCCTTCCTTCATCTTGGTGTATTTAAAAATGGTTCTGGTAATTTTCACTCATTTAATGATTGAGTAGATTTTTATTCTCTCATGCCACAACCCATGTGGCTCCTGAAGTTCTTGAGATGAAAGACCGTGAGAGGGTGAGAAAATAAAGAAGAGAAAAAGCTGGGGTCAAGTGGAGGCCTTATCCTCCTGATGGGAGGAGAGAGGTACTGCTCAACCAATGCAGCATGCTTATTTATGTACTGGGTAGGATAATGTCAATTACAGCCCCCTCTACCTAGCAACCCATTGCTTGGACTATCTAGGAGGTTGGTATTTTTCTGGGCTGTAGCAACTTCTTCAGGTGGCTGACCTGGGTGCTGTTTATTTTCTGGTAGGGTCACATCTGTGTCATGCTCTAGGTCAATTTCCAGCTTCAGTGGCTCCCAACACACTCGTAGTACAATATGATCTACCACCCCTTTACCCTATTCTCCCAGTGCCCACTTAGAAGATCTTGTTTTTGTCCTGGCCCCATCCCTTTCTAGTGATGTGGCCTTTTGCTGATTACTAAACATCTCTGACTCACTTTTCCCCTCTGTAACACACTGAGATTCCTATATATCCTATAAGGTCGTGAGGTTCAAATGGGGTACTCTATATAGAAGCAGTTGGTATACAATATAGACACATGCAAATCCTTTTTGTGGTTTTACTACAGAGACCAGTGATCTCAGGGAAGTGCTGAGACCAGCAACTTGGTATGGGAAATGTCCAGAACTGGAAGGCTGGACCATGTGCCACAGCCTTTCACTGTGCTCTGCTGCCTCCAGGCCTGTCTGGTGACACTGGTATAAGCAGTTGTCTTTTATTGTTCTCTATAGGTTGTGAATGGCCAGACCATTTCCCTGGTTCCTCCCACACTCCTGATTACCTGGAAAGGCCATCTGGAGAGTGTGGCAGATATCCTGTATGTGGACAGCTTGCAGCTGATCATCAGTGCTGGCCAGGACTGGGACGTCAAGGCTTGGAAACTCTCTGGTGATGCCATTGGTATGGATCCCACCATAGCACGTACTAACCCCTGGGCCGTCTTGTCTCTGTCTCAGATGGAACACAAGCTGGCATGAATCTCCCCGCAGCAGAGCCATTGCTCAAATAGTATTACAGGATGGGAGCCTTCCATTCATACATCAGCAACCATCTATCTACATGTTTATCCACTGACCTAACATTATTTGTCTGTGTATATTTGTGAAAATCATATATCCAGTTAGTTGTTCTTTTCTCTTTTTTAAAAATAAACTTTACTATACATAAAGAAAAGCACACAAGCCAAAAGGGTTCATCTTAGTGAATTTCCAGAAAGTATACACTTATATAACCACCATCTATGTCAAGAAACAGAAACCATTCTAAGGGTTCCCCTCACCACCCTCCCTGATCATCACTGTTGACACCACTTCAGAAGTCACTGCCATCCTGCTCTCTATACACATAGATCAAGCATGTCTAATTTGAACCTTGTATAAATGGAGTCATTTTATAGTTTATAGGTTCTCCTTTGTGTCAGTTTTCTTTCTCAAATCATTATATTTGTGAAACTCATCCATGTATTGAGTGTAGTAGTTCATTTATTTTTGTTGAATGACTACTATTATCTGTACCATTGTTAAATGGGTATGGAGATTGTTTCCAGCTATTTTAAATAATCAAAAAAATACTGCAATGAACATTCATGTATATATATATTTATATATACATATATTTCTGCTGGGTATATGTCAGAAATGGAATTCCCAAATCACAGGACATGTAAATATTAAGTTTTAGTTAATGTTGCCAAATGATCTTTCAAAATAATTACCAGTTTGCATGATTTCATCAGCCAGATGAAAGGACTCTCACTGGCCTGTAGTTTTGCCAACACTTGATCTTGTCAGTGCGCTGTCTTAGCCATTTGTTGAGTATGTACTGGTATACCACTGTGATTTTTTTTTTTTTATTGGTACCAGGGATCGAACTCACGACCGCCTGCTTGCAAGGCAGGTGCTTATGCCACTGAGCTAAATCCCCAGTCCCTCCCCCTGTGATTTTAACTTGAATTACTTGAAGACTACTGAGGCTCTGTACCTGTTTATGTATTTATGGATCACTTGACTATATTCTTTTGTTAAGCTCTTGTTCAGATATTTTTCTATTGAATTATCTTATTTTTAAATTATTGTAGGTGTTTGTGTTTTATGGGTATGAGTATTTCAACAAAAGGTAGATGTCTGCTTCCACATTTGTGGCCTGCTTTTTATGCTCAGTCATATCTTTTGATGAACAAAAGTTATTAATTTTAAAGTAATTCCATATTATCAGTCTCATCATTTTTTTCACAACATGAAAATTATGTTGGTTTATTAGGAAAATTTATTATGGAAACATTTAACATTTTAATACATTCTGTGTTAAAACATTTTATAAGTCTTTTTCCCTGTTACATAGATTTAAAAAATTTATAATTTTATGAAAATAATAAGATAATGCTCTTTTATTTTTATTTACTCACTTGTTTTATTTTAAAGAGAATAAAACAAAACAAAACAGAACAAAGCAACTCAGAACAAAACCATGCAAGCAACACAGGATTTCAAAACAAAACAACAGGGAATCAACAGTGGCTGCCATGTCTCTTGTTGTCTTCGAAATAGTTGTCCATATCCCCACACACAATGAATTTCATACAAAACAAAATAGTGTAAAACTGATAAGAAAAAGAACGAAAGCTTCACTGGTCTTCACAACCAGACAATAGGAAAATCAACAATGACTGCCATAATGACTCTTGTTTTCTTCAAAATAGATGTTCATACTTTCACACATATTGAAATCAAATAACAGAAAACAGACTAAAACCAATCAAACCAAAGAGTAAAAGCATTTTTAGACTTCATAACAAGATGATAGGAAATCGGTAATGGCTACCATAATGTCTCATTTTCTTCTAAGTAGCTTTTCATATCACATGTAATAAAATCAATTCTTGTAAACTCTTTAGGTTCTTGTAAATTCTTTAGAAGTTCTAGGCAGGTATAACCCTATACATGTACCCCTATCTTTTCTGTATTGGAGGGAAAAACAAAATAAAATACAAGAAAAACAAGAAACAAAAGAGATAAATAACAATAACAAAGAGCCCCAAACAATAACAATATAGGCTTTGAAACAAGGTGGTAGGAACATAACCAAGGTTGTTATTTTGCATAGTTATCTTCAAAGGAGTTACTCAGATTACCAGATGTAAACATGTGAAATTGATCTAATCCAATGAATGTTAACTGTTTTATTCCAAGAACTAATAGAGTTAGTAGTACAATTATCTTAAGGGTATATGTACAAATTTATATCTTTTTTGTTTTCCCTTCTTTCTTTTCTCCTTTTCCCTGAGTTTTTTTCCCTTTTGAGCAGTTTCTTACCCTTTCAAAATATTTATTGAAGATTTTGTAGCTTATTTACTCTTTCAGTTTCTTACACTAGGAAGACAATGTGGTGTTTACACATGTGAATTTGATTTATTTCATTTATGAGTATGGTCTCAAGTCACATCCATTTACTTATAAAAGCCTCAATATGATCTTTCTTTATAGCTGAGTAGTAGTACTTCATTGTATAAAAATACCACATCTTTTTATTCATTCCTCAGTTAATGGGTATTTAGGTTGTTTCAAAGATCTGGCTATCACAAATTGTGCTGCTATAAACATGGGTGCACATGTGTCATTGTGGTGTGATGTTTTCAGTTCTTCTAGGAATATGCCTAGAAGTGGAATAGCTGGATCAAATGGGACTTCCAATCCGTTTTTTGAGGAATCTCCAGACGGACCTCCACAGTGACTGCACCAGTCTACACTCCCACCAACAGTGCAGGAGAGTTCCTTTTCCCTTATAGTCTCTCCAGCATTTGTTGTTGGAGGTTTTCTTGATTCTTTCTAGAGTGAGATGGAATCTCAGTATGGTTTTAATTTGCTTTTCTGTAATGACTAGTGATGCTGAGCATCTTTTCATGTATTTATTTGCTATTTGTATTTCTTCATCTGAGAAGTGTATGTTCATGTCAGATGCCCGTTTTTGCATTGGGTCTTTGAATTTTGGGAGTTTGATTTTTTAAAACTCTTTATATGTTCTAGATAGAAGTCCTTTGTCTGAGGGACAGTTGACTAAGATTTTTTCCCAATTTGTGGGTTTTCTTTTTACTCTGCTGGAGATTTTTTTGACATGCAAAAACTTTTTAATAAGATGAGATCCTATTTCTAAGATGAGAATATATAATCTATTAACTAGTGGTTTCTTACTGTTTATTTTTTAAATTTTGTATTACTTGTACCCTTTTAATGTTTTTTTCTTTTTCTCCTTAAATAAAAAAAAAAAATAAGGTGAGATCCCAGTTATTGATTCTGGGAAGTGTTTCTTGTGTAGATTTTTGTTCATGAATTCTCTGGTTATCCTTGTGTCTTCAAGATTTCTACCTACTTTGTCTTCCAGCAGATTTAGTGCTTCTGCCTTAATATTTAGACCTTTGATTAGTTTGGTGCATGTTGAAAGGCATGGGTTTAGGTTTTGGCATATGGAAAGCTAGCTTTTCTAGCACCACTTATTAAAGAGGCTTTCTTCCAGTGAACATGTTTGGTCCTTTTGTTAAAGATAAGGTGGCTGAGTGTGTTTATAGTTGTGGCTCTATCTTCCAATCTATTCCATTGACCTTCAGGTCTGTTTTTATTCCAGTACTATGCTGATTTTATCACAGTAGCTTTGTATTATAACTTCAAGCCAGGAATTGTGATGCCTCCTGCCTTGCCTTTGTTACCCAGAATTGCCTTTGCTATTCTAGATCTCATCTGGTTCTAGATGAATTTTAGGAATGATTTCTCTAGGTCTGTGAGGTATGCCAGTGGTATTTTGATTGAAATTGCATTAAATCTGTGTAACAATTTTTGGAGAATGGCCATTTTCACAATGTTTGTTCTTCCTATTCACGAACAAGGAATGTCTTCATTTTTGAGATCCTCTTTGATTTCTTTTTTTTCAGAACATGGTAATTTCCACTGAATAGATCTTTTACTTTGTTAGATTGATTCCTAAGTATTTCATTTTTTTTGGATGCTGTTATGAATGGTGTGGTTTCTCTTATTTCTCTCCCTCTTGTTGTTTGTGTACAGGAATGCTATGGATTTTTGAGTGTTGACCTTGCATTCAGCTCCATTATTGAATTTGGTTATTACACCTAGAAGTCTTTCAATGGAGTTTTGGGGGTCTTCTATGTAGAGTGTCATGTCATCTGCAAATGGTGATAATTTAACTTCTTCATTTCATATCCTTATTCCTTTTATTTCTCTCTCTTGTCTAGTTGCTCTGGCTAATGTTTCCAGCACTATATTGAATAGGAGTGGTGATAATGGATATCTTTGCCTTGTTCCTGATTTTAGAGTAAAAGCTTTCAGTTTTTGACCATTTAATATGATGCTGGCTGTTGGTTTGTCATAGATGGCTTTTTATCAGATTGAGATAAAGACCATCTATTCCAATTTTCTGTAGGGTTTTTATCATGAATGAATGTTGGAACTTTATCAAAAGCTTTTTCTGCATCTATTGAAATGATAATGTGACTTTTATCTTTGACTCTACTCATATGGTATATTATGTTTATTGATTTGCATATGTTGAATCATTCCTGCATACTTGGGATAAATCCCACTTGGTCGTGGTGTGTAATCTTCTTGATGATTTGCTGCATTCTGTTTGCCATTATTTTATTGAAGATTTTTGCATCTATGTTCATTAGGGAGATTTGCCTGTAATTCTCTTTTTTGGTTGGGCCTTTCTCTGGTTTTGGTATTAGGGTAACACTTGCTTCCAGGAATGAGTCAGGGAGACTTGTTTCCCTTTCAACTTTATTGAAGAGTTTGAGGAGTGTAGGCATTAACTCTTCCTTGAATTTCTTATAGAATTCAGCTGTGAATCCATCAGGACCTGGGCTTTTCTTTGTTGGTAAGGCTCTAATTACATTTTCAATTTCATTAATTGAAATCAGATTACTAAACAGTTTTATATCTTCTTGATTCGGCTTTGGTAATTCATATGTGTTTAGGAATCTGTCCAGTTCTTCTGTGTTATCAAACTTATGAGAGTAGAGGTTTTTGAAGTGGGTATTGATGATCTTCTCTGTTTCCACAGGGTCTTTAGTGATTTTGCCCTTTTCATTCCTTATTGCATGAATTTGAGTTTTTTCTTTCCTTTTTAAAATAAGGTTGACTAGGGGTTATCAATTTTATTTATTCTTTCAAAGAACCAACTCTTTGATTTGTTAATTCTTTGTATTGTTTTCTTAGTCTCTATTGTATCAATTTCTGCTCAGATAGTTTTAATTCCCTCCCTTCTTTGGGCTTTGGGATTGACTTGCTCTCCTTTTTCTAGATGTTTGAGGTGTAACATCAGGTTGTTTGTCTTTGTTCTGTTTTCTTGATGTGGGAATTTACCACAATAAATTTCCCTCTGAGGACTGCTTTCATTGTATCCCACAGGTTCTGGTAAGTTGTATTTGTATTTTCAATTGCTTGTAGATATTGTTTAATTTATTTTTTAATTTCCTCTGTGATCCATTGATTGTTCAGGAGTGTATTACTTAATTTCCATGTTTATGGAGTTTTTGCAGTTTCTTTTGTTGTTAATTTCTAAGTTCTTAGTACTATGATCAGATAATATGCATGGGATAATTTCAATTCTTTTGCATTTACTTAAGCATGTTCTATAGGCTAGTGTATGGTATACTTTAGAGAATGTCCCATGTGCAGCTGAGAAGAATGTATATTCTGATGTTGGGTGGAACACTCTGTACACGTCTGTGAAGTCCATTTGTTCACAAGTTTGGTTCATTTCTGTTATTTCTTTGCTGATTTTCTGTGTCTTTGTGTCAAATGGAGTGTTAAGGTCTCCCATTGTAATTGTGTTATTGCTTTTTTGATTTTTCTTTTCCATTAATATTTGTTTTATATAGCTGGGTGCTTCCCATATTTGGTGCATGAATTTGATATACATTATTATCTCTTTCTCTTGAAGTTTCTCCCTAACTAATATATAGTGACCTTCCTTATCTCTTCTGATTATTCTTGGTTTGAAGTTCACATTATCTGCAAACAGAATAGCTACCCCTGTTTTTTTTTGAGTTCCTGTGGCATGAATTATTGTTTTCCATCCTTTGACTTTCAGTCTATGAATTTCCTTTTGGGTTAGATGGGTTTCTTGTATACAGCATATGGTTGGATATTTTTTCTTGATCCATTCTGCCAGTCTGTTTCTTTTAATTGGTATATTGAGGCCATTTACATTAATGGTTATAACTGATATATGCTGGCTTATTTTGTCATGTTATCTATCTATTGTTGGTTCTTTACCTTTCTCCTCTGTTTAATAGCTTGCCTTGCTCAGTGGTTTTTTCTGTTGGTGTTCTTGAAGTCATAGTTATTTTTATGTCTATCTAGAATATCTTTCAGTATTCTTTGCAAGGTTGGTTTGGTGGTCATGAAGTTCTTCAGGTATTCTTTGTCAAGGAATGGTCTTATTATTCCATCAATTTTGAAGGATAGTTTTTCAGGGTACATCAATTTGGAAGCCGTTTTCCTTTAGGATTTGAAATATGTTACTCCATGTTCTTGACTTCATTGTTTGTGTTGAGAAGTCTGCTATGATTTTGATGGGCCTTCCTTTGTAAGTAATTGTTTTCTTTTCTCTAACAGCTTATAACATTCTGTCCTTATGTTGAATTTCTGGGATGTTGATTATCATCTGTCCGGGTCTAGGTTTATTTTGGTTATGGCTAATTGGAGTTCTATAAGCTTTACTTAGTATATTTCCTTTCCCATGTTTGGGAAATTTTTGGCTATTACTTCTGTGAATAGTCTTTTGATATCATATGTGTGGTCACCTTTTCATTTACACCTATCAATTTATATTGTTTTTCTTTGCATCATCTTGGAACTGTTGAATTGTTATTTCCTGATTCCTTGTTATTTTTAAAAGATCTTTCTTGTTCACTAGCTGCAATCTTGTCTTTGAGGTCTGAAAGTCTATCTTCACATTCATTCAGGTGGTTTTGCCAGCTTTCGGTGGAATTTTTGATTTCTTAGATATCTCTTTGACTCAATTTCTATATTATATTATTCATTCAGTTTTTAAAAACTGTGTCTTCTATAGATGTGTTCAGCACTTCCTTTATTACATTTATTATTTCTTTTTTTTAACTGGGAGATTATTTCTGGTCTGAGTTCCTTTACAGCTTCATTTGCTATCATTTCAGAAGTTTCTTCTATGTCCATGTCTCCTAGGCTTGTTTGGGATGCGCTGGAGGTTTGAGATTGGATTTTGCTCTTTTGTTTTGCCATTTTCGTATATTCTGGGGAAGCCAAATGCAAGGTTTCAGTTGCTTCCTGGGTTGAGGATGTCTGTCCTTACTGCAGGAAGTTTCCCCAATTGAGTGGGAGTCATTAGGCAGGCCTTACCAGGTCCCTAGTGGCACTTCAAGGCTCCTTAGGTGAGGGGAATACCATGGGCAGGCCTTCAGCTCATGCTTGTGTGACCTTCCAAAGCTTTTTGGCTGTGGGAAGTTTCTGGATGGGACTGTACCAAGTTCTGAGTGGCATACCAAGGCTGAACAGTTAGATGGTGTATGATGTGTCAGCCTTTGGCTCATGCCTCATGGTTCACTGAAGCTCCTTGGCTGTTTGGGGATGCTGAGCCAGGCCCTACCAGGTTCTGGACAAGGTGCCAAGGTTGCACAGCTAGGTGGAGTTGGCTGTGTAGCCCTTCTGCTCATTCCACTTAGTGCAAGAGGTTCCCCTGCCACTCAAGGTTGCTGGGAGGTGCCCAGCCAGGATTCAAGTGACTTACCAAAGCTCCCTGGCTGTTTGGAGACATTGGGCTGGACCTACCATGTTCTGAGCAAGGTGCTGAGGTTGCACGGCTAGGTGGAGTTTGCTGTGCAGGCCTTCTGCTCACGCCACCAGTCTCATCATTTTTGGCTTGTGTTGTTGCATCTTTTTAATTATAACTCCTGTTATGGTTTGTATTTGGATGGCCCCCCAAGTCTCATGCAGTCATGGAAGCGGCCGAGTCTAGTGTTTGTGATTGGCTCATTGTCTAGCAATAGAATTGGTGGTGTCAGTGTTGTACTGGCCCAGGGGCAGGTAGCTTGCATATAATATAGGGGAGGGAAGGTGTGGAATATAGGGAAGGAGGTGTGGTTTTCCTGCTTTTTTTTTTCCCTTTTAGCTCTTGTCACTTGCTGCTACCATGAATGGCTGTTCTTCAGCCATGCCACCCTTACTTTATGGACTGCCAGCTGAGTATGGACTGAAGCCTCCAAAAACTGTAAGCTAAATATACTGTTCTTTCCCTAATTTTGGGTGTTAGGTATTTTTTCTCAGCAACGAGAGAAAAGTAACCCAGACAGAATTTGGTACCAGTGGAATGTAGTCATTGCTGTAACTGTACTTGACCATGTGATTCAAGAGCCTTTGCGAATGGCTTGTGGAAAGAGTTTGGAAAGATTCAGAGGTGTTACCTGAAAGAGTGGCACTGGAACACCTTAGGCTGTTCTGTAGAGGAGATTCTGGTCAGATCTCAGGAGACCAGAAGGCTGATAGAAAGCCTGCTGGTAAAGACCAGGCTTGGAAGGTTTTTGCTGGGAAGAAGGACTGTATTGGTTGTTGGACTCCACACCATTTGTGTTATAGGTTGGCAGAAAGTTTGTTGGCATTTTTTTCATGTCCAGAGACTTTTCCTGAGACTCAGATTAAGGGTAGTGACCTAATTAATCTGGCAGAAGAAATTTCAGGGCAGTCGAATGTTGAGATGGTGACATAGCTATTGCTGGGGCTTTTAGCCAGATTTATGTTGCCAATCAAGAGCAAAGAGCCCAGCAGGGTGATTTAAAATGTTGTGAGTGGCCAGAAAGCTATGGACTGTAAAGATAGAGCTGAGATCCAATTTCTGAGAAGGAACAGAAAAATAACAAAGATATCCTGCAGGCACCACAGGAAGAAGCTGTGAGTCCCCATGTTTTTTAGTCCCAAAAGTGCAAAAGCAAAAGACTTTGCTTGAATGAGAAAGTTGCAGAGCAACATGTTCCAGAATGGTGGTGGGGGCCACACAAGGTTCCAAAATGGTGGCAGCATAAAAAATTTGTTCCTCATGATTAAGTTCAGAGTGCTCAGTGATCTAAGCACTCACCCCCCTACAGTCAAAAGACAGGAAATCTGGCTCTTGCTTCTGGTGGCAACAGATCTCGGCAGCATCCATGTGGTACTGATTTTAGGTGCATGGAGAATGTACAAGTTCTGAGGTTAAAAAAGCTTCCATCCTAATTTCTGAAGGCCTAGGAGGCTAGACAGTGTGCCCCTGAGAGGGCAGTATGTAAAGCTGTGAGTGTGAAGCCAGGGGTGCAGTGGAGAACCTAGACGTTTAGAAAATCCAGGAACATGGATCATCTTAAGTGAAACTGAAAGGAGGGAGCAAAATATGCCTAAGAGAGAAGCACTGGGAGCTAAAACCACCGGAAGTGCTATAGAGATGGGATCACTCAAGCCTTTTGGAGCTCAAAAGCAGATTGCTTCAGTTACTGAGTGTGGAACTCCAGGACTTAATGTTTGCCCTGCTGGATTTTGGAATTGCTTTGGTTCCAGTCCCTTTGTATCCCGGTTTGTACTTTTTAAAATGGTAATATTTATCCTGTACCATTGTATGTTGGAAGCGTTTAACTTTGTTTTAATTTGTACAGGAGGTTATAGCTATGAATTTGCCTTAGATCTTGGAGGAGACTTGGGACTAGACTTTGGAAACTCTTGGAGATGGACTGAATGTCTTTTGCATAAAGGATGTACATGAGTCTTTGGGGAGCCAGGAGCAGAATGTTATGGTTTGTGTTTGGATACACCCCCAATCCTCATGCAGTCACGGAGGCAGCTGAGTCTAGCCTTTGTGATTGGTTTGTTATATAGCACTGGGATTGGTGGTCTGAATGCTGTACCACCCAGGAGTGAGTAGCTGGCATACAGTATAAGGGAGGGGAAGAGGTGTGCTTTTCTCCCTTTTTTGCTCTTTTTACTCTTGTTGCTTGCTACTGCCATGAATGGCTGCCTCTTAGCCACACCACCCTGCCTTAGAGCCAGCTGAGTATGGACTGAAGCCTCCAAAAGTTGTAAGCTAAATAAACCTTTCCCTCTCTAGTTATGAGGGTTGTTTTGTCCCAGCAATGAGATAAAAATAATCAAGACAGTTCCTGCTATGCAATTTTTTTATTCTCTTAAAAATTTTAAGACAATTTTGTTGTTAACTGTGCACACATAGGTATGCAGTGAGTTGATTTGTACAACTTTACATCTTGCATGAGCAAAACTGTACCTGAACAGCAGCTCCTCATTTCTCCACTATGTAACACCTGGCAACCACCCTCCTACCTTATGTTTCTATGAATTTGACTCCTTTAGTTATCTCAGATAAGTGGAATTATGCAGTATTTGTCCTTCTGTGACTAGTCTTTTAAATCTAGCCTAGTGTTTACAAAGTTCATCCATACTGTAGCATATATCAGGACTTCCTTCCTTTTTAAGGTAGATGGTTTTCTATAGTATGTATATACCTTGTGCTCTGTGTCTGCTCACCTATCAGTGGACACTTCAGTTGTTCCCGTCTCTTGGCTATTATAAATAATGCTTCAAAAAAATCTGAGAGCTTTTCTTCGCATCTTGTTTTTATTAGTTCTTTTGATAAACAGAATGGGGTTTCTGAGTCATATGATACCTTTATTTTTTAGTTTTTTTAGAAATTGCCATAATGTTTTCCATAGTAGCTGCACAATTTTACATTCTGACAAAGTTTCTGATTTATCTTAGATGTTCTAGTGGTTGTGAGGTGATGCCTCTTGGTGTTTTTTTTTCATATTGGGACTTTAACTCAAAACCTTGTACTTGCCAGGCAGGGGCTTTGCCACTGAGCTATATCACTGGCCCCTCTGTGTCTTTTAATTTCACATTTGTCTGATGATTACTGATGCTGAACATCCTTTCATAAAACTGTTGACGATTTGCCTGTCATCCTTGGAGAAATGTCTATCTAAATCCTTTGCTTATTTTAAACTTTTTTTGGTTAATAAGTTATAGGAGTTACTTAATATTTTGGATATTAGCCCTTTATTAAATATATGGTATATATTTACAGAATATTTCTTCCCTTTCTATAGGTTGTCTTTGTTCCCTGATTATTTCCTTTGCTGCTTAGAAGCTATCAGTTTGGTATATTGTCACTTGTCTCTTTTTCCTTTTATTGTTTCTGGTTTTGATGTTATAGTCAAGAAATCATTATCAAGTTAGGCAGATTCTAATTTCTTCTGGGAGTTTCACAGTTCTAGATTTTATATTTAAATTTTTAATATGTTTTGAGTTGACTTTATGTATGGCTAGGGTAGGAGTCCAGTATTTTTGTTTTGCATGTAGATGCTAAATTTTTCATATTTTTTTGTGATTAAGAGATGGACTTTTCTCTATTGCATAGTTTGGTACCCTTGTCAAAGACCAGTTGATTGCTTTGCAGAAATTTTATAGTTCCTAGTTTTTTATTTTTGCTTCTCTTTTTTTACTTTTTACTTTTGCTTCTCTTGCAAGTGATTTTTTTGAGTCTCTATCCTGTTTTATTTGTGTTTATATTTATGCCAGTACCATACTGTTTTGATTACTGTGGCTTTATAATATATTTTGAAACCGAAAAATGTGAACTTTTAGCTTTATTATTTTTCTCAAGATTATTTTGGCAATTCAGGGTCTCTTTTTAGTTTCATATGAATTTTAGGGTTTTTCTCTATTTCTGAAAAAAATGCATTGTGATTTTGATAGAGGTTGAGTTGCATTTATAGATCACTCTTTTTTTTTTTTTTTTTTTTTTTTTTTTTTTTTTTTTTTTGGTGCTGGAAACTGAACTCAGGACCTTGTGCTTTCCAGACAGGCACTGTGCCACTGAGCTATATCCTTGGGCCATATAGATCACTTTGGGTTGTATGGGTATTTAAACAATATTGTATCCTCCAAACAATGAATAAAAGATACCTTTTCATTATATTGTATCTTCCTGTAACACAGTGGTACTAATGTTGCTTTAAACAGTTAATTTCCTCTCATGTTTACCCACTTATCTGCTACTTCTGGCTCTTCATTCCTGAAGTTCTAGGATCTTATCTGTGATCAATTTCCTTCATCCTAAAGAACTTTTTAAATTTCTTACATTGTGATCTGTCACTGATAAATTCTCTAAACTTTGTCTAAAAAATATATATAATTTTTTTTTAGCCAAAATTTTGCTGTATAGTTCAGGATGGCCTTGAGTTCACTATGTAGCCCAGGCTGCCCTTGAAGTTACAGTGATCCTCCTGCCTCAGCCTCCTGAGTGTTGGCATTACAGGAGTGTGCCATGACACTCTGTTTTAAAATTTTAAGACTTAAGAAAAAGACTCCTGGAGCTGGGGATTTAGCTCAGTGGCATAAGTGCCTTCCTGGCAAGTGCAAGGTCATGAGTTCAATCCCTGATACCACCAACCCCTCCCCCAAGAACCCCCCAAAAATAAACAAACAAAAACCCCCTAGGTATTAAATTCCCAGCTAGAAGGTTTTTTTCTTTCAGTGCTTAACAAAAAATTCATTCAGTTAACTTTTTGCTTCTATATTCTTTCTTTTATTGTTGTTGAGACAAAATACCTAACACCCAAAGTTAAAGGAGTAAAGGGTTATTGAAGCTCACATTTTACACGGGTTTCAGCTCATAGTTGGCTGTCTCCGAGGCAGGGTGACGTGGCAGATGGATGCCACAGAGGAGGAACAGTTCACGGCAGGCCGAAAGCAAAAAACCAGTGCGTAGGAAAGCAGCGGCCCTCTCTCTGTCCCCGTGTTCCAACCAGGCTGCCCACCGCTAGGCGAGTTAGCACTATCCCCAGGGTGGGCCGCCCTAACTCCAGAATCACATACCCTAGACCCGGCCACCTCCCAAAAGCCCCTCGTGTGACTGCGTGAGGACTGGGGGACACACGTGCTCTGCTGAAAAGTCACGTGCTGCTTCTCTGCTGGCTATTTGTTCTTTTTTTCTGGCTTTTAATTTTCAGCAGTTTGACTGTGCTACACCCTTGTGTGGTTTTATTTGAAATTACGCTACTAGGAGTCCACCAATTTTTAAAAATCTATGGGTTGGTACCTTTCATCAGGTTGGAGAAATCCTCAGATTTTTCTTTTCAGTGCTGCTTCTGCCCTGTTTCCTTGTCTTCTCATTGCGGCATCCCGGCTCCATGTACGCTGACCCCATGTGTCTCTTGTTTTTACTTTTGTAGTCTCAGCATCCCAGACTCCATATTTGATTTTACATATGACTTTTAATATTTTTAAGATTTTTGACATAGGGTCTCATTATGTTGTCGAGGCTGCCCTTGCACTGGTGATCTTTCTGTGTCAGCCTCCTAAGTAGCTGAGGTCACAGGTGCATGTGACTGTGCCTGGCTCCTAGACTGTGTATTTCCTACTGACCCGCTTTCTGGTGCATGAATTCTGTCTTCTTGTGCATGCAGCCTGGCATCAAATCTGTCCAGTGAGATTTTCATTGCATCCGTTAGTTTTAGAATGCCCAGTTGATTCCTTTCTATAGATTTCAACTTTCTATTGAAATTCTCCTGTCCATTTTCTTTATACTTTTATCTCATACTACTTATAATAGTTATTTTTATCTGCTAACTCCAGTGTCTGAGTCACCTGAAGGGTCTTTTTTTAATGTGTATTTATTCTTTTGTTTATTGGTTATATTTCCCTGCCTTTTAACGCATCCTATATGTAAACAGATCAAAAGAAACTTTTTTGTACTTTACATAAATGGACTGTAGATTCTGATTTTGACACTGTTTTTCTTCTGTATGGGCTGGATTACCTTTATCTAACACATGAACAGAGCTGCATTATAGTATAGTTAGGCCCAGTTCTATTTTTCTTCAAATTTAAAATTTTTAATTGGCACGTTTTAGATAACATATTGATGACATTCATCATAGGGAATTGGCACCTGTACCTGATATACCTTGCTGCTTCTTTTTCTCCATTCTCCTCCCCTCCCTTCAACCCTTCTTCCTTTTTTCCCCCTCCAGGAATAGCACTGAGGTCGCTGAGCTTGCCAGGCAGGCACTGTGTGGCTGTACTTATCACTGGCCCCACCCCTTGTTATTTACAGAAGCTTTGTTCCATTTTCCTTCTGTTTTCTCTTTTTCTTGTTGTCTCCCGGCCCCCTCTTGTTCTCCTTCTCATTTGAACATGGTCTGCAGTTCTCTTGTCCTTATTGTCTCGGGGTGAAAGCTGTTGCGTCTGTCGCAAGCTTCTTCCTTTGGAAGGACTGCGGTCTCTCAGTGATGTCATTTTGGCCCAACTTAACAAGCCTGCCTCCATGCTCAGCGAGTTCGGGGACAGGCAGTATGTGTAGGGCTCCGTTAGACTCAGTCTGTCATGCTGGCCGCGATGCCTGTCAGAAGCTCTGCTGCTTCCCTTCCCTCGAGTAGCTTCTCCTGTCTAAACCAAACCTTTTTCTTTCTCATCCTACACCCAGAGACAGGGTGAACCCCAGAGAAGAAAGCTCTTAATCTTGGTTCTTCAAAAGGCTCTTCCCTTACTGTAATTTTATTTTTTCTGGTTTTCCTTGCTTCTATAGTTCTCTGATTATTTCTTTAAAATTATAACAAATCTCTTACTTTTCTTAATTTAAAGAGTTGTGTCACAGGAGAGTGGTTTATTGCCCGTTATACACTGCCCAGAAACAGGACTCTTACTGCATTTTCACCAGCTTCTTTGTGCTCCAGCTCTAACGCTCCTTCCCTTCACCCCAAGAGTGACTACACACAGCTGCTTGGAGCCCGTTGAGCGTCACAGGTCATTGACACAGAACTCTTCCCATCCCAACCTGCATGTGGGGCAGGATGCTTTAGGTTTGAGCTCCACGTATGCCCAGGACTGGTTCACTCAGTTCAGAACCAATCATACAATCTAGCAGATGCTGGGCACTGAATATTTAGGTAAATATTTAGGGTGGAGGTAAGGGAATCACTGGCTGACTCTTGAGGGTAGATGGTAAGGGGCAATGGCTTCAGAGGTGGGCATATGCTAGTCCTTGTTCTGAGTAGAGTCTGATCAAATCACAGGGACATTTGGCCTGAGTGTTTGGAAAAGGTTCCAGAATGCCACCCTGGATGGTCAAGAACAAAGTGCAAGCCTAGAAGAGAAAGCAGATCCCAAAGGCATCGCGCTCAAGGCCTCCCGCCAGGATCTGCAGTGAGTTCCCACAGCCCACTTGCTGGTCTTTGGTCAGAGCAGAAGAGACTGAGCCTCTCCTTGGATAGGTAGTGCGGGCAAGCTTGGGGAGGACCCTTGGAACACCTGAGGGTGGGACCTGCAGATAGCCTGTGGTCCCATCCTACCCAGCTCAGCGCAAGCACTGCGAAGTGGAAAAAATGTAAATCCCCAAGCATTTAGTAGGGTTCTAGCCCTAAGCTGGACTCAGATTTGCTGAGGGCCCTGGAGGCGACATTTCCACACGGCCACTGGCTTCTAGTTGGAGGAGCCCGGGCACATACCCACGGCCTGGGTCCTGAGCAGACATTTATACTATTTCCCTGAATCGTGGGGAAGAGCAGATCGTTATCTACTTGTTCCTTCTCCGAGCACTCCATCCTTCTTCCTGACCAAGTTTCCAATAATTTTGCTGTGTTCAAAAGGTTTTTTTGGGAGTTGGAGGTGAGGCTTAGTGGTAGAGTGCTTGCCTCACTGTGCAAAGCCCTGAGCATGATCCCTAGTGTACACACACACACACACACACACACACACACACACATTTATCCTGAGATTCTGCTCACTTCCAGATATAGGTTCTGCCCTGGACAACTCACAGACGCTTTAGGGAGATGGAGATGCAAAACATGGCTGCAGTTCTGTGTATAGTGTCGGGGACATTAGGTTAGGGGTGGCTTAAAGATAAGCTATCTGGTTAGGGAGATCAGGTAAGGAAGGCTTCTTAGAAAAGACTTTGAGGTTGAGTTTTAACATACATGTAGGAGTTTTCCAGGCACAAATAGAATCGTATAGCTCCTGTGCTCCCATCATGGCATATGCTTTAACATGCTCCCCCTTAAGGAAGGAGAAAAGGCAGAGGCAGAGGCAAAGTTTGCCTTGAAGGATAGATATTGAAAAATTCTACTGGGGAGGTCCAGGCAAGGCCGGAGTGAGGAGTCAGGCCACCATACGGGAAAGCAGAGTGGTGGGAAGAGTGGTAGGACTTGTGTGACCAGCCACACCTAGGTTTTGCTGATGTCACTGAACACTTGCTCAGCGATGGCCCCTGGGGGAGAGTCAGAAATGTTGGGGAGCATGAGGCGCAGGAAGGCCGACCCTCCTGGGAAGGGGAGGGCCATGTGGTGAAGGGAAGCCCCTCTCAGAAGGGATCTGGCAGAGGCACTGGCATACCAGCAGCGGGAGCAGGTGGTCCTGATGGCGCTCCTGAATGGGAAGGAGGATGTGGAGGCCAAGGCCTGGACCCGACTGCAGCGGATGGCCCAGCTGTCCCCGTGGGCCCGACAGTACTCGCTGAAGGAGATCGAGGAGAGTTGGAGCCAGTGGGAGTCCAAGGGCCGGCAGGTGAGGCCGCTGGTGAGCATGGTAGGGGCAGGGGCCCTGGCTGTCAGCCTTCACTGTCCCCTGTGGCTCCTGCAGGTGAGCAAAGTCGTAGGAGCAGCGTATAAGCCCAAGGAAAGGTCTCAGAGTGCTAGACTCCTGCCCGCCAACGTGAATTACAGCTCTATGAAGCAGCAGGTGAGGCAGCACAAGGCCCATCCCTGTGGACCAGGGATCCCCCTGCTCTCTGTGGCTGCCTTTGCGCATGTGGTCTGCAGTAGGGTGAGGGACACAGGCCACAGGCAGTTCTGGCAGCAGGCTGGTCTGGCCCGTGTGCTCGCCACAGCTGGTATGGATGAGGCCACTGTTGCATTTCTGGCTTGGAGGTATCTGGTCTGTGGGAGCAACTCCTTCTTGGCCAGGCACCTGACTGTAGCCATTAGAGTACTCTGTAGGCCGCGGCCACTCACTCGCTTGTTAGTGTCTTTCTTGTCCATGTCCTCATGACTGTGGGTGTTAACAAGCAGACATGGTGTCACGGCGCCAGGTACACACAAGGCATGGAGCACATGGGACGGGATGGCTCTTCTTGGGGGAGAGGGTGCACGGGACCTTGGAGTAAGCAGATGTGAGCTCCATCCTGCCTTTGTGAGGGTGGATCCTGCCTTCCCTGGCTCTCTGTCTGGTCTGCCATGTGCCCAGTGACCTTCTCTCAAAGCACAGCACCAGGAATGCTAATAGGACAAGTGCACACGTCAGAGGAGTCTTCTGCACCTGTGCTGACTCTTGGTCCAGGTCATGGCCTTGTTCTCACAAGGGAATAGCACTGACCTCCAGCACCAGACAGAGAGAGAGCTGCCTTCCATACAGCATGGAGCCTTTAGTGCCAGCATGGTGCTCTGGAGGCTGCTGCTTCTGTAGGGAAGACCTCCGGGCCTTTCCTTCCTACGAGCCTGCTCTTGGCCCTGGGTGCTTGTTACCCCACACGTGTCTCCCCCAACCCACTGCTCTGTTCCCACAGATCTCACCTCAGGTCTTCCGAGGACTTTACTTCAAAGAACTGACATCTGTCCAGAAGTTTGACTTCCAGACGCACCGGGCCCCAGACCGGCAGGGCCAGAGCGCCTGTCAGCGGCCTGACATCCAGAAGGATTTAGAGTCTGGCAAGAAGCAGATCTTTTCAGACATCCCAGCTAGTGCACTGGCTGCCATCCTTCCCTATGCCCCTCCATCTACCCAGTGGCATCAGCCTCTAGGCTGCTAGACCCCCAACTTGTTTGCACCCCTGAGGCCCCAGTCCTTTGTCCCTTGCGGCAGCCCTCGTGAGTTTCCATAGTCCAGTCCCACGGCTCGGCCTTGCCTGGGGGTCTGTGTCCATCCTGCAGAGCTCAGAGAGCCTGAGGCCACTGCCTCCTCTCTTGAGCAACACCCTAGGCTTCTGGAAGCCACCCCTGTGTTCTTTGGGCAGAGAGGCCCTGCCCTCCTTTGCAGTACTTCAGGGCACCCCAACAGGCTCAGGGGTGTGGAACTTTCCCTGATGGCTCTGCTCTGCCTTGCTGGGGAATTTCACATGTCTTCTGGCTGTGCACAGTCATGAAGAAAAAAAATAAATGTTCTCTGATGTCAGAATCCTGCAGGTGATGAGATTGGGCTGCATGTCCCTTACTTGCACAGGCATTGGCTATACCTCTGAGACTAGTCATGTCTCCTGGCGGGGATGCAGGAAGGAGAGTGTTCCCCGATTCAGGGTGCACTCGCTTGGCAAGTCATAGGCTGATAACTGCAGGGGCTTTGTAGGCCCACAATGGGGTAGAAGGTAGATCACCAGCTGTGGGTGCTGAATGGACCACAAATCAGTTTATAGAAGGGTGTTGTAGTCAGGGATTGGGGGAGAACAATTAGAATCAGGACATGGAATTTATAATATTATTTATGATGGTCACCCAGAGTTAACACAAGAAAATGCAGGAAATCTATCCACAACACTAAAGGCATAGAATATTTAGCCAAGGGCCTGGATCCCACAGCAATGTCCCACATGAGTCCAGATGAAAACCCAGAGCTCATGACAGTGCCTCCCACAGGTCCAACTGGAGGTCTAGAGCCCACAAGAAGGACTCATGCCAGTCTCTTTTATGGATCCATGCTGGGAAGGCCCAGAGGTCAGCGGTGGAAGCTAGAAAGTCCATGCTAGCAGGGTGGAGCTGTGCGGGTAGGTTGAGGTTTCTACACTGGAGCCGAGAAGTCACACTCACAACAAATACCAGGGCTGTCCTGAAAGGCACCGCAGCCATCCTCAGTGACATGGAGGCCCCGAGCTCCTCCTCCGCCAAGCACAGTCAGGCAAATGCCAGGAAGCCAGCATGATGAGTTCTTCCTGGAGACCAAGCGGCACACGTCTTCCCTTCCAGATCCAGGAAGCAATGCTCAATGTGAGGACCAGAGCTTTTCTGGGAGAACCAGCAGCTCAAACAGCAACATGTAGGAGAATCCACAATGCCTCAACACACCTTAATGCCTAGCTTCTCCTTCTCCACGTCTCTATTACACTGGCAACTTTCCTCAGGTGGGATATCTACACTCAGCCCCATGCTGATGTAATCCAGCTGGCATTAAGTTGACCACCAGTTTTTAATCCATAACAAAGGGTGAAGCCCAACCTGGTCCAGAGGCCCAGCAGCTGTCCGTGGGTGGCAGTGGCTATTTGTCTATTCTCTTTTACTGTCAGGTACTGCTCCCCAGCCCCTGTTTATAAGCTGTTTTGTCTCTGTGCAAGGCAGGGATGGGAGTGTGATGGTGGCACTCTACTTGGCTCTGCTGCCCTCTGTCTTAGGAGCCTCCCTCTGGCTCGAAGTACCCATTCAGGCCATTGCTGGGCAGCCAGCTCTCTCAGCATCTCAACACTCCATTTTGGGTACAAGGGGAAGCGAGGGCCTGATGGGAGAATCCAGAGTGTCCAGGGGACAGCAGGTGGGGTTGCGGGTGGTTCAGGAAGTGGGGCTGTGGGACGTGCTGATGTATGGCAGCAAGATGGCTGGAAGGGAGGTGTCACACTTAATTCCCTGAGTTTGTCCTGAGGACGACTGGGGGGCGGGGGGAGTGACTTGTCCAGGGCCACCCTGCAGCGTGGAAATCAGAGCAGGATCAGTAGCGGGCCGGGCTTTCTCCCACAGTGCTCCTGGGATGCTGTTCAGGCTCTGCCCCACACAGGAATGGGTGATCACAGGTGGCTAAAGCTCTCTGGGCCTAATCTAAAAAGGATGGCAGTCCCTCCTTGTGTTTCAGATTAAAATAAGAAGTGCCACCTCTTGGTGGGTGGCCCTCTTAGGTAGCTGGGGAAATGGAGGGAGGAGAGAATCTGGGCTCTTGAGCACCCCTACCCACCTGGGCTTGCACGCCTGCCTAACAGGGGATTCAGAACCTTGTTGGACTGTCCCAAAGTCCTTTCTTGGGTGGTCCCAGGCACAATAGCTATGTCCCCCTGAGATTCTCATGGTGGCCACAGGAGAGAGCCAGCTGTGTCATGTCATAAGTGCTTGGGCCCCACCTGCCTCATCCTCCCTCAGCACCCAAGCTGCAGAACCTGTGCCTACTAGCCCAACTTCCCTGACCTCCCACCAGCAGTTACCCTGCATGGCCACCACAGGCTAGTGCTCGGCAAGGACACTTGTTATGGGTCATGTTTGGCACATGTCCCCTTGTACGGCTCAGGTCTGAAGGCTCCCGGTGTGGCACTAGCTTATCTGTGCTGAGTGGACAGGACATCCTAGGGACTTGCCTCTTGTCCCAGAGGGGCCTTGTGGAGGTAATGCCCATGGGTGACCACATGGCTGGATGGAGATATAGATGGTGGGAAGGTGGCAGACTGAGAGGGAGGCCTTGGGGAGCTCTGCTATTCTGAGTCTGAAGTCCCTTCTGAGCCCTCCTACTCCAGACTCAGCTGAGAGTCCTCAAAGGCCCGTAAGGAGCTAGAAACATCTGCCCTGACACAGGAGGTTTGCCTCTCATTCACCATCCCTGCTTGGACCCCTTCTGGAGCCTGAGCGTAGGACCTAAGAATGAACAGAACAGGAAGCTCTTTGTGGCCACAGATGTGGGAAGCTGTGGAGTGCAGGTGAGGGCCAGGACCTCGGCCATCTAGAGCTTCCCGTGAGCCGTGGGACTCCACAGTCATGAAGAGGGGTGAATGGGGGTCTTCGGGCTGGGTTTGCTGGTTGTGTCCAGGGCAGATAAGAGGACCAGCAGCCTCTGCAAGTCCCTTGCCTGGCCATCATCTCAAGAACTGGAAGGAGTCAGAGGCCCAGGAAATAGAAAACAGCTGCTGGAGGACTCCCTGCCTCCGGATACATGGGCCTCCACTGGGATCTGTTCTGAACAGTGTGTACTTCTTCTTGTTCTCGTGAGGCAGGCTGCACTGTGCTGCAGCCAACAAGGAGCCTGGGGCCCAAGCTGCCTCTAGCAAATTGGGGCAAGGGCCAGCAACTCCCTGTGAAGATGGGGAAACTGAGGCCCAGAAAGCAATTCCTTCAAGATGACACAGGGGAAAGAACACAGAAGACACAGGGTTCTGTCTGTCACTGGAGATGTGGCCCTCTGCCTGCCAGTTCCAGGGGCCCTGAGTCTGAGAGAGGCAGAAACCCCGCCTGCCTGTTTGATGAGCTGATCTGGCTCTAAAGATTAGCAGGATTAGCGAAATCCCTGGGCTGAACTAGGTTTACCAGAGGCGCCACCCTGGAGCCTGGGGCTGGCTTGGCATTCTCTACCTCCGGTTTGTTTTTTTTTTTTTTTTTTTTAAATCAAGGTCTCACTATGCAGTTCAGGCTGGCTTTGGACTCACTATGTAACCCATCATGGCCTCAAAGTCAAGGCAATCTTATGTAACATTTGAGGATTCTGGGAGTGTCCACCTAGGATATTCCTGAGAAATAACTTACACCCCGAAAGGGTGAGGACTGTGGAAGGGCAAAGGCAGGAATCACCTGTGCAGAAAGTCATCAAGGGTAAAACCCCATTTATAGTATCCCTAAAATTGCTAAAGTTCTCAGGATTAAATCTGGCAAGAAGTACAGAATTCATATGAAGCAAGTGATAACCCCTTACAGAAGGATGTGGAGAAACTGGAGATGGAGAGAAGGTTCTAGTTCTGGGGAGAAAAACACGGACTAAGCCAAGATACTCATCCTCCATATACAAGCTCTCAAAAGTAGGGGGCAAGCAGTCGTGTTTTAAAAATGCAACCCAAGAAGCAGCTTCTGAAGTTTCACTTGAAAGTGTAGGAGAGCTTTCAGTAAGGCGTTGGAGGCAGAGTACTTGCTAGAGCACAAATGGAGCCTGCTCTCAGGCAAAGTAAATTGAGCAGTGTAGTGTGGATACAGAACGAGGCAGAGATCAGTGAAAAGGAGAGACTTCAAACCACATCAACTTATTTCCAGACAACAAAGCAAATGGGCTAGTCAGTAATGGTACTGGGCTGCGAGCTGCAGTATAATCGAGCAAAATGTAAATTTGATCCCTACCTCACACCACTCAGGCAAATTTCAGATACATTAAGGAGCTTTAATACATCTGTATCTTGTATGTGTGTCTATGCACTGAAGAGCAAATGTGGGGTGTGTGTGTGTATATATCTGTGCGTAACAAAATAGAAAATACAGGAATATACTTCTCTGAACTCGTGGCTGGGAATGTCCCTTTCTGACAAAGTGCACCATACAGAAGCTACAAAGGAAAAAATTGACTTAAAAATGTTTAAAAATATCTTCTGAGCAAGACACTTTAAACAAAATTAAACACAAATGAATGGGAGAAAATACAAAACAGCTGGAGAAGACACACTGGGAAGATCTTGGGCAAGAAAGGGGTATGTTTATAGGTTTGCTTTCTACCAAATCTCAGGACCATTCAGCTTTTTCATAACGATGTGTGTGGGTTTGGGCCCCACTGCCTGCTGGGAGGTGGCAGGAAATGGCAGGAGTGTATCGTGGTCCCTTGAAGTCACTTCTGCTCCTAGGTCAGTCCCTGGGGCAGGGCTGGGGACTTGCATGTGGCCTGTGGGGTCTATCCAGGGTGCCCTCCCTGCTGACAAATGTATTTCCCACCTCCTTGCCCATCTCATGCTCGGTGGGGCCCTGGCCAGTCTCCAGCGACCTGTCCTGCGCACTAGGAATCTTCTCTTGCGCTTGCCGGTCCCGTTCCCATTCCCGCAGGGCTCTGGTTAGGGGCAGCATTGCCCCTCACCAAAGGACTGGTCATTCTGTCACCTGCCTAAGGCCAGAGGGTGGCAGTAACCACACCTACCGTGCATCATGCTGTGTGCTGTGAGGTATACTGGCAGGAGATACCATTCTAGTGCTTCTCTACACTTCATGTAAATGCAGTGCAGGAAGATGACATAGGATTGGAGTGACTGAGGTTTGGGGAATAGGAACTTTCACATCTGGAAAAACTGGTGCCCAGAGAGGGTGTGTCTTGCCCAATATCACACAGCAAATCATTCACAGGATGTGGGAACACTCTGAGGAGTGGAGACATGGGGTCTCTCGCCTGCCACCTCATCTGATATAACACTCATCATCCTACCCCTACTGTACAGATGGGGAGACTGAGCCCCTGAGAGGGTGGGGTTTTGCTAAAGGTCACACAGGTCAGGGCCAAGCTCCATTTGAAACAGACATGTCCCTTCTACTGGAATCAGACATGTGGGTTTGACCCTGGTGTGTCTGCTGGCAGTGGTCTCCAGATGTCACTGTTGCCTGGTGCCTTTCCCATCTATGAAATGGGGGCTCCTAGGGCTGTGGTGAAGGTGCCCAGGCACCCAGGGGCATCAATAGTAGCTCACTGTGGCCTCAGGTGCCAGAGGCCACTGTCCCTCTTTAGGGCCCAAAGACACTCCGATGTGGTCTGGGCTAAAGAATAAACTTTACTCTTTTAGGTCAGGGTTTTGAGGGGCGGGGCCACTGAGCCGTGCACGCGCACGCGGTACAGGCAGGTGAAGCGTGGGTTCCCCCAGTTGCTGGAAATCTTCACCTTGACCGCACCAAAGGCCCGCTGCTGTGGATTCTGGAGGAGAGGATCAGAGACAGGGCCAGTGTGACCCACAGGCCTCCACGCTGCCCCACAGAGGGGCCATTGGAGGGGAAGGGAGCTCTCCCATTTCATAGGCCACACAGAAAGTCCGTACTCCGGGGTTGGGCTAGTGGGCGCTGAGGTCAGGACAGACCTGCTGGGGCTGGGGAAACTGCCTGGCCTTGGGGCCTCAGCGGCATATGCGCTGTGGGACAGGGGGTAAAGCACTTTCCTCTGGGCCTCAGTTTCCCTGCTTTGTAAGACGGGCATGGTAAAAGCTGTTCCCCGATTGGGATCTGGGGGCTGGAAGGCTCAGCAGCACTGGCTTCCTTTCTTTCACCAGAAGGGTGGAAGCTGTGTTTGGTCCATAAGGAGGGGAGCCTGGCCTTCCCCCTCTCTCCACATGGCTTCAATCTCCCAGGGAATTACAGGTGTGAAACTGAGGCCCACACAGACAGAAAAAGCCCCAACATTGCACAACATTTGTGGCCAGAAGGAGATTTGGGCCAGTAATGGCCTGATTCCCAAGCCTGGACACTCCTTGTCAAGGACACCCCTTGACAAGCTCCCATGCCATTCTGGCCACCACTGATCCTGCTTCTGTCCCCTACTCCCTCTCTTCCAGGTCTCAGTTTCCCCACCTGTCATTGGGTCAGGTGCTGATTAAGGTGTTCCCAGGAGATAGACTTTAGAGCCAGCACCCCCACCTGACGGGTTCAACATCTGCTGGCCCTGGGAGAAATGCAGCGAGAGGTCTCCTGGGCAGATCAGGGAACATGGGGGATTTCCGGAGGTGGGCGGATCTCCCCAGGCTCAGTCACATTCTTGGCCCCAGGCAGTGGTTCCATCTCTCTGGGCCTCAGTTTCTTTTTTAGCTGGGTATTCACTGGTACCTCCCAGGCTGTGGGGGAAAGAGTGGGGCCCAGGGTGGGCACAGCAGGTGCACAGGTACCTGGAGTGGGAACATCTGGATAATGTTTTCTGGCTGGAACTGGAACGCCCCGAGGAACACCTCCTCCCCAGGGGAGCTCTCCATGCCCTGCGGAGACAACGTCACAGATGAGCCTTTCTCCACAGGACGTCTCCTCTCTCCAGCTAAGACTTGCATACTTTCTGGAACAAGGAGCTCCTCCCTTTAGATAGCGTTACATTACCACATGGTATAATGGACAGGAGAGCACTGGACTGGGAGGCAGAGGCAGAGGGTCTGCTAACTTGGCCATTGACATGTAGGATTGGAGCGTTTCGCTGACCTTCTCTGGACCTCATTTTACCCATGAGGTCCTGACAATTCTCTAAACCTTCTCAGCAAAATGGGGGCTCCGTGGTCTCTGCAGGTTCTTGGCCTTGAGAAGCCTGGCTGGGATGGAGCAGGTGCTCGTGCCCATCCTTGAAGGCTGGGATCTGAGCCCAGTTTGGCCATACTGCCCTCACTCACAAGGCTTGGACTGCCCTGTTATGTGGTGTCCCCTCACTAAGCATGCTCCTCTCTGGGTAACTCACGTAGACGACAAAGTCCTTGGGGGCAGTGTCCAGGCTGCCTGACAGGGAGATGGTCTTGGGGATGTGCTGCAGCGTGATGTTGGACAGGTAGACCTTTTGGGCCAGTCGGATGGTCACCTGGCCGCGGTCACCCTCGAAGGCCCAGCAGTTGCCCGGTGTCATGTTGGGCTGGAAGAGGTGTCACAGCGGCTGTGAAGGGAACTGGTTCCCCATGTATGTCCTTGTTCCCCAAAGGAAGCCACCCCTGTTTCTTTGCAGAACTGGGCTGTGGCCACCTCTCCTGGGAGCTCCTGCCTGCTCAGACTTTCCAGACTCCAGCCCCTCGATATTCATTCACTCATTTTCATTCACTACTTCCCCTCCCATTCATCGCTAGCTACCTTCTTTTTTTTTTTTTTTTTTTTTTTTTTTTGGTACCAGGGATCAAACTCAGGACTTCATGCTTGCCAGGCAGGTGCTTGTGCTGCTGAGCTAAACCCCTGGCCCCTACCTGCCTTCTTTACATAGTCTTGCTATCACTCTCCAAGGTACCCTTACTTTCCCCATTTTACAGGTGGAGAAATTGAGGAACAGAGCAGAAAATAGGCCCAGGACCATGCAGAGCTGGAAGTGTAACCCAAGTCTTGTGACCCTGGAGCATGACATGAACCAGTACAATCTCCTGCCTCCTAAAGGAGAAGCAGCAGCTCACAAAAGGAAAGAGGTTCAGTCTAAGTCACACAGCCAAGGTTCATTCAGCAGCGCCTGAGCTTTTTGGAGAGAGTTTGGGCAGACCTGACCTGGAACAGCAGGTGCAGGATAGGGGTTCAGGAAGTGGGGCTGGGGCTGCTGGAGGAACTGTTACCAGAGGAGATGAGGGCTTGCTGACAGTGAGCGGAGGGAGAGGCTGTGAAAGGCCCAGTGGCCAGTGGAGCAGCCTGGGGGGCAGAAGCTGCAGGGAGCTGGATCAGTTGTGGAGAGCACTGCCCCTGCCCCAGCCCTGCAGTCTTTGCAAGGCTGAGTCCTCCCTGGCCGGGGCCTTGCCTTCCCTGTGCTCCACAGTAGTTCCTTGAGCTCAGAGCGCCCTTGGCATCTTCTGCCTGATGAGTCCTGCTCACCTCGGCTGCCTCCACAGGGAGGCCTCCCTGTCCCTGCCAGGTCATTGCTCCCTCCTGACTCTGCATGCTGGCATCTTAGAGGTCCCTGAGGGTCGGACCCATGGTGTCACCTGTGGACTTGGCACCACTTGGGGTTGGCCATGAGGACAAAACACTCAGCCAGTGTCTGCCAGGCCAAGAGGTGCTTGCTCTGGGACTCGGATGACTCCCTTCTCGTCTTTGGGCCTCAGTCTCCTCCTCTATGAGGCAGGACTCCAGAGGGACAGTTTGGTCAGCTTTGAAATCTGGCTCTGCCACATTCCAGTGACCATTTGTGTGGTTACAGTTAAGTGACCTGGCTCTTTGTAAATGGGTATACCAAGGACCTGTTTCCGGGGATGTCCTAAGGTTCTCAGATCCTGAAGTTCCAGGGCTGGATGGGGCCTTCCAGGGCAAAGCAAGCTGTCCCTGTCCCTGTGTGTACCCCATTTGTCTGTTCTTTCACTGAGCCCACCTCAGGCCTCTCACCTTCATTCCCACCCCCACCTCTGCTGACAGCTCCTGTCCTCACAGGCTGACCACACCCCTGCCCTCTCCCCTGTCCCCTGCTGTCCCCTGCCTCAAGGATCACGTCTGGGGGCTGCGCGTAGTTCCACAGCCGGATCCAGTTCCAGTAAGAGCGAGCCTTGTCATGGTTGTACGTAGCTGATGTGTGTTCGAAGTCGATGGTGGCACCTGTGTGAGAGGGAACCGCATTGACTGGGCACTCACTGCACCTACCAGGGCTTCTCTGAGTCCCTTGCCCTCCCTGCAGTTCAGGTCTCCTTTGGGTAATGGGCGCATAGAAGGTCACCATGACAGCAGTAACCAGAGCACCCACTTTGCAGGGGAGAGTGTGGGGATGAGCTAGTGGGAGCACTGAAACGCTCCCAGGGTGCCTCTGGTCCTCCCACCGTATCAGTGTGCTGAGCCGTCAGTGCACCCTGTGCGTGGAAGGGAGAGGCCGGGACCTGGGAGCTCAGCTGAGCCTGAGGTGGCTCAGGCATTGGGCTGCTGCTTTCTGACTCCACATATCATTAAGTTCATGCACACAGGTCAGCTGGAAGTGCCTGATGGTCACCGCGGTAACCCAGCATGTCCTACTAGGTCCTGTCTGTTCATCTGTCTCCTCACTGCCTCCCAGGTGCCCATTGCTGGCTCCTGCAGGCCTCTGCCCAGAGCACTTTCCACGTGTTGGCTTGGTCAGGAGTGATTTTCCTTCTTCATCGATTGTGTCTCCCAGCAGGAGGCGCCCCCCTGCCTGGGTCCCTCTATCCAGCCACCTGCTTTAGGGTTTCTGCCTGCCATTCAGCCCCAGCTTGTTTGTTTCTGGCTAGTCTCCCAACCCCCCAGGGTAGAGACATGGGTGTGTGACCTCTGTGTGCCCAACCAGGTGTGGACAATGGTGTGGGGTGACAGCAGTGGGAAGGCAGGCACCCTAGAGGGCTTCAGACTCCTGCCCCTGCCTGGTGCCAGATCCCATTAAGGCAAGTGAGGCTGGGACAGAGGCTAGCTGGAGGGGAAAAGTCCAGCAGCAGGGGTGGCTTACCCAGAGCTGGCAGGGTCCTCCGAGGACACTGGAGATAGGCAGGTGGGGGCGGGGAAGACACTTGCCTATAGACTTCAGGGCAAAGTCCGGCTTTTCAATGTAGTCGCCTTGTATCATCTTCATTATCTTCTGGGTCAATTTTTCCTGAAAAGGCAGAAAACACAAGCTGTACCCTGGTGTATTTGTGTAGATCAGAGTCTCCTGTGTGTCCTTTTCAAGTGACAGGTGCCTTCAGAGCATCCTCTTTCCCTACAGGGCTATTCTTACCTGTAGCTGCTGTCGCTGGCTGTGCACTAGACAGAAGGTCCAGTTGCTATGCATGAGGAAGCCCCTGGGGTAGAGCTAATCACTCTTACCCACTGGTTTACTGTGGGCTGTCAAGGCCCCACGATGGGGTGTTATCTGGAGATCCTGAGTCTTTTGTGTGTGAGTGTGTATGATACTAGAGAATGAACTCGGGAACTTTGCACTAAGCTACATCCCCAGCCTTTTTCTGTTTAATTTTTTATTTTAAAGAGAATAAAACAAAGCAAAACAAAATGAAGCAAAACAGAACAAGGCAAATCAGAACAGAATAAGGCAAGTGACACAGGACTTCACAACAAGACAACAGGAAATCAACAGTGGCTATCATAATGTCTCTTGTCTTCTTCGAAATAGTTGTCCATACCTTCAAACACAATGTAATCAAACAAAACAAAATAGCATAAAACCAATCAAAAGAATGAAAGCATTACAGGACTTCAAAGCAAGACAATAGGAACTTAACAATGGCTACCGTAAGGCTTCTTGTTCACACAATAAAATCAAATAATAGAAAACAGACTAAAACCAATCAAAACAAAAGAATGAAAGCACTACAGAACTTTGGAATCAGTTAACAGGAAATGAACAATGGTTACTATAATGTCTCGATTTCTTTAAAATAGCTGTTCATACAACCACACATACTAAAATCAAAACAAAACATATAAATAAATATGTTAATAAAACCAATTAAAAGAATGAAAGCATTATAGGATTTCAAAACAAGATAATAGGAAACAAGCATGATTACCATAATACATCCCATTATATTCAAAATAGCTGCCCATATCATCAGACATAGTAAAATCAACAAAACATGATGGAACAGAACCAAACCTAACAAAATTGTGAAAACATTACAAGAGTTCAACACAATAACAAATTAACATTGGTTACCACCTTCTCCTCCTGGGTGTTTCCTCCCCTATCACTTTTACAATACTTACTGTGTTTTGGATCCCACTAACTCCTTGTATTTTTTATGCTAGTGTTCACCTATATGAGTTCAAACTGTTTCACCCATGAGCATGACCTCCAGTTGCAACCATTTACCTACAAAGCCTTGAGATTATCCTGCTTTATAGCTGGGTAGCTTTGCATTGTATGAAAATGCCATATCTTTCTCATCCATTTTGTGGTTGATGGACAAGTTACCCTTGCTTTTTTCTGGTCCCCTGTCATGTGGAACAATTATTTTTTCCCCTTTGATTTTTAGTCTATGAATTTCCTTTCAAGTTAAATGCATTTCTTATATGCAGTATATTGATGGACCTTGTTTCTTGGTCTACTGGCCCCGTGTTTCTTTTTATTGCTGAGTTGAGGCCGTCTACATTAATGGTTACAACCAGTGTACATTGGCTTGTCTCTGCCATGCTATCCTCCTGCTGTTGGTCCTCCACTTTTCTCCTTCATTCAGTTGCCTGCCCTGTTTGGTGATCCTCCTCTGCTGCTGTTCCTGGAACCACGATCATCTTTATTTCTCTGTAGAAAATCTTTCAGCTCTCTGTAGGCTTGGTCTGGTGGTCATGAATTCCTTCCGTTGTTCTTTATCATGGAAGTATCTTATTTTTGCATCAATTTTGAAAGATAGTTTTTCAGGGTACATCAATCTGGGTTGGAAATTGTTTTCCTTCAGAATTTAAGTACTTCTCTCCAAACTCTTCTTGACTTGATGGTTTGTATTGACAAATCTGCTGTGATTCTGATTTTCCTTGATAGGTGATCTGTTTCTTAACAGCTTGTGATATTCTGTTCTTGTGCTGAATTTATGGGATCTTGATTATTCTATGTCTGGGTGTAGATTTGCTTCGGTTATGGCTGGTTGGAGTTGTATATGCATCACTTACTTGTATACCAGATCCCTTCCCCATGTTTGGGAAGTTTTCTATTACTTCTGTAAATAGCCTTTTTACTTCATTTGTGTTGACCCCTGCTTCTTCACTGATACCTATACTTCTTCAATTATTTCTCTTTGTATCATCTTGAAGCCGCTGAATTGTTATTTCTTGGTTCCTTATTATTATTATTATTTTTTTGTCTTTTTCCTTTTTATCGGTACCGGGGATCGAACTCACGACTGCCTGCTAACAAGGCAGGCGCTTATGCCACTGAGCTAAATCCCCAGCCCCGGTTCCTTGTTATTTTTAAAAACCTTTCATGATCACTAGCTATAATCCTATCTTCAAGGTCCAAAAGTCTATCTTCAGTCTCTTTCAAGCAGTTTTACCAGTTTTCAATTGACTTTTTAATTTCCTGAATATCTTTTTGAATGTTTTATGCATTGTAATTCCTTTCTATATTGTTCATTCAAGGTTTCCATCATTTTCCTATGCTGCTCTTTTTTTTTAAATCTATGTCTTCCTTAGATATGCTGAGCAATTTTTATGTTTTTCATTTCTTTTACCTGAGACATTATTTCTAATTTTATTAATTTTACAGTCTCATAATGTTGTTTCCTTACTTTAGTTGCTATCCTCTCAGAGATTTCAGGTGTGTGACTTCTGTTTTCTCCCATGACTATCTCCCAGATTTGTTCTGTGTGGGCTGGAGGTGTGAGATTGCCTTTTGTTCCTTTGTCTTGATATTCTCCTGGATTCCTCCCAACAAGCTGATCATGGGCTCCCAGGCACTTCTCACACTAGCTGCCCCTCTGCAGTGTAGTGGAATGGGACAGGCACCTGGGTTTCTCTGACCCCAGGTCAGGGTGTGGAGCGAGCTTCTCCAGACCTGTGCAGCTACACTGGAGCTTCTCCAGTTGCCAGGGGTGCTTGGTGGTGGGGCCACCTCTCACAGCCTGTGTGTCTACACTGAGACTCCCGCAATGGTGGCAGGCACACAGGGTATATTTGTCTGATTCTCTCAGTGGGTAATGGCTGCCTGAAGGAAGGGCCTCCAATGGTGGCCTGCGGGTCGGGTGCATGGTGCTTATCTGGCTGTGTCCCGGTTCCCACTGGTTGCTTGCAGGAAGCAAGCCTTCTACTGTCAGCAGCCTAGCAGATGGAGATTGATCTGCTGGCTCCCTTTGCCCATGCTGGCTGTGGGCAGGAAGGAGCCTTCTGGTGGTGGCAGCTGGCAGGTGGAGGTGGATCCCCACCCCCAGCCACTTAAGACTTTTTTTTTTTGAAATTTAGAGACAGGGTCTCCCTAAATTGCTAAATCATGCTGGCTGGGCTCAAACTTCTGATCTTTCTGCCTCAGCCTCCCAGAGTGCTGGGATTACAGGTGTGTATAGCCACAACTGGCTGGTTACTGAGGTCAGGGATAGAGATCTGCAAGCAGAAAGATGCTTGCTGCTGTGGGGCCCTGGAGAAGAGTCACCTCTGAGTCTTGAGGTTTTCATTTGTAAGATGGGGCAACACTCATGTGTGTGGTCCAGAGACACAGAACACTGTCCAAGGATTACAGAGATCTACAAATCTCCTAGGTGCCAGGCCTATTGTCGGCCTCGAGTCTTGCTCAGCCCTTTGTCACTCCCTTTGTGCAGATAGTAACACTAAGGCACAGGATCACTCATACAAATGCCCACAGTTGGTGAGAGGTGGAACTGGCAGCTCAGGCTCTCACCTTCAGGCTCTGCTGTTAGTTGAAGACTGCAGTCTTGGCACAGGAGCAACATAGGCCATGCAGTCATTCTTCTTGTTAAACTTCTCCCAGTTGCAATGTGAGACAGATACACTGGACTGATTAAAATTGAAAACCTTTGCTCATCACCACTGGGAGGGAAAAATCAGGCTGGAAAACCACATGAAATATTTACAATATGTATATCCAACCAAGGATGTGTGTCCGGAGCACATAAGAAGTCATACACATCGATAAGGAGACCCTCCCTCCGAAGGCACCAGGCAGAAATCCAAATGGCCAGTGAATAATGAAGAGATACTCATCATGGTTAACAATCCATGCAATGCAAAGTAAACCTCAGTAGGGCACTGCTTTTCACCCGCCAGAATGAGAAAATGAAAAAGATGTAATTCCCACTCTTGGGAAGGAGGTGGAGCAGCTGGAATTTGCATATGCTGCTCTGGGGAGTATCTAATAAAATGAATGCACACGTATCTTATGCCTTAGCAATTTTACTCCTAGAAATAGCTGCTCCCAAAGGAACTAAGTATATATGTTCACCAGATGGTTTGTTCAAGAATGTTTACAGCAGCTTTAAGAGTCTTAAATTAGGACCAATCCAAATGTCTGTTCTTAGTAGAATGGGTAATCCATGATGTATCCTCAATGAATACTAGGCATGATAAAATGTATAGAAGCTATTGATGATCTATTGTTGCCAAAAATATAAATGGATCTCATAGACATTATTATGAATACAACATAGTATTATAGTATTCCATTTATATAACAATCCAGAAATATATAATGGTAGAAGTCAGAATCATGGTAACCTCTGAGACTATAGAGCTGACAAGTCAGACAAAGGAATCTTCTGGGGGCTAGAAATCTACTGGGCTGTGATTTGGGTAGGGTTATATGGTTCAAACTCACTGCAGGGTAAACAAGATTAGTGCATTTTACTGTATGTATATCTCAATGAAACAAAAATCAGAGGCTCTCTGGTTTGGGGGAGAACAGGCAGAGTTGAAGGTGAGGTTAGATTAAGTGCTTATGTATATACACTGGCCACACGGGCCCCTTCCAACACACTTCCCAGTCTTCTTAGGGGATTCAGGCTTTATCTGGTGTTCTTCAAGGGACTGTGCCCAACAAGAAAGCCCACAGATGCCAACCTCCATGGCACATTTTTAGAGCTAGTAGCCAGCTTGTTCATTCTCCTCTGTTAAGCATAACATTGGGTTACAACCACCCATCTCATACTCTTTTACTGTAAATTTATACTTCAGCGTAATAGTAGCCAGCTCTGTGGCTTAGTAGCTGAATCTGGGGAGTACAGGAAGCAATCTTTGTGTTTACCTATCTATTACGATGAATGGCAAGGGGTGTGCATGTGTGTAAAAGTGTCAAACTGGGATTTTTACCCACATAATGCTCTGGCTAACAGGTTTGCATGTTTGCTTGAGCACCACAGACAGTAACATGCACCCAAAACCACCTTTCTGTTCTGTAAATATGTATTTTATCATAAATGGAATGTGTAGGTGACTCACATAAGGTGTGCCTGGGAAAAGCAAAAATTGATCTGAGCATACATCCACGTGGCACATAAATGGCAAAGTATGTACAGGGGAGTCAAAGCAGAAATAGAAGGTGAATTTTACCCATGAAATGCTCTTTGCTAAATGTCTGTGCATTTAGAATGTGTTTTAAAAATTTTTTCTTTTGATTTTTCTGGTAGAAATAGCCCATTTCAGTACAATGGTACACGAATGAATTTTGGAGGTCAAAAGTGAATCATCAGATCATCCATCCATGGATGATGACAATAATGCCTTTAATGTTGGACACATTTGCCAAAGATCTTGTTACAGTGAAATGCACCAAGAATTCATCAATGCTGACACAGGGAATACAGACCTCCTTGATTGAGATGATGAAGAAAACACCAATGTGAATACATATTTGACTAGTAGAAATATATAGTGAGGATAGGCAGAAGGGTAAAATCTATTAGATAGAATGCCAGCACTGCCATTCAGTGTTGGAAGTTATTTGTAACAGATGAAATGCTACAAGATGTACAAATACACAAATGCTGAAATATAAGTAAAACATTCTGTATGCACCAGTAGCCATACTAAAAAATGTACCATTAGCTGAACTGAAAGCATTCATAGATTTGCTATACTTAGCAGGGTTTTCTCATGGTAATTGCAGGGATGTAAAAGACTTATGAAAAGCAATGAGTGTGGGCTTAAGGTTTGTAGAATAATGATGACACTGAAGAGATCTGTTTTCCTTCAAAATTGCCTGACGTTTGACCACAAAACCACCTGCCAAGAAAAAAAAAAAAAAAAAAAAAAAAGAACCGATAATCTGGCTGCTGTTCACTAATTGTTTGAGATATTTGTGGGCAATTGTTAAGAAATTTACACACCATTCGAATACAGGACTACTGGTGAACATCTTGCAGCATTTCATGGTTGCAGTAACTTCAGGGAGTATATTCCTCCAAAAACCTTCAAAATATGGCATAAAAATTTGTAGATGTGAAGGCTTATTATACTTTCAATTTAGAAATTTATTTTGGAATTCAGCCACCAGGTTCTTATTTGCATCATAATCAACCAAATGATGTTGTGAACAGACTTTTTGCTCCCATTTCCTTATGTATCAGAATGCAACATTCTATGATTGATTTACCAGTTTCCAATTGATGTTATATTTGCTAACAGAGCACAAGTTGATCAGCATAAGAACTGTATGCAGAAACAAAGATGAAATTCCAAATGAAATGTTGCAATTTCAAAACAGAATTATCCAATCTTTGGATTTCAGAAAGATGTAACATTGGCCTTGTATATGGAAGAAAAACAAACCGGTACTGCTGATGTCAACACTGTACCAAGATGGAGATATTGATAGGAAAACCTCAGGTGAATGAAGTCTGAGATGGAAACTTTCTACAGCAAAATCAAAGGCAGAGTAGATGTTGATGAGTCTTACAAATGCAGCAGCTATTGTGTCACTCAAAACACAAATGGTTGTGTTTCACATCCTCTAGACATGAGTGGCACAGTTTGATAGTTTACAAAGAAAACAACAAGTACAAAACACCATGGAGAAATTTTCTTAGAAGCCTGGGAATGGAGCTCCTAAGAGACCATTTACAGAAGAAGAAAAACAAAATGTTTCTGCCTAGGGAACTATGCAAAAAAAAAAAATTGTGAGGCACACTGGTGAGCTGACAGGTGAACGGGCAGGCACAGCATCATAAAGACCTATTACATCGACAGGAAAACAAGATGTCAACTGTGTCCTACAGGAAAGGACAGGGAAACAAAACATACATGATATCAGTGTAAGCAATTCTTGTGTATGGAACATACAGTTTTCGAGTGTGAAGACTGCCTTGGGTGTGACAGTTGAAGCAAAGATTGTGTGGTAGGCTTTTGTTTATATTTACATTGTAGTTCACATAGGTTTTTATTTCTGATGTTATCTTTAAGGTTTTGTAAGTTAGTAAACAGCTGATGGTGAAAATGTTGGTGTTTATTCTAAATACTCGTTACATATTTGATATTTTATGATATCTTATTTCCCTAAGTGTACGTTGTACAATACAGTAGGAAGCTCCTGACAAAACAGAAAGACAATAGAGGTGACAAGAATGGCCTGAAAGGAAAGGAAAGGAAAGGAAAGAAAAACTAAGCCTGTGTGAGGCGTGAACATGGAGCATGCAGTGGACATGTGTGACGATTGCCTTGAGTGTGACAACTGAAGCAGAGAATTTTATTGTAGAGTTCTATTGGTATTTTTATTGGAGTTCATGTAGGAATTTGCTTCTGATGTTATCTTTTAGGTTTTGTAAGCAAGCACACAGCTAATGTGAAAATGTTGATGTTTTTCCTGATGCACCATACATATTAAGAATTTAATAGTTTATTGATATTTTATGTTCTTGTTAACTACGCATTGCATAATACAATAAGACCCTCCTTTTAGACATGCAGTGAACCCAACCAAATGTCAAGTATGTCCCACAAGGAGGCCAGGAAAGCAAAACACATGTGCTATCTGTGTAAGCTGTATGTATTTGCAGAATGTGCTGTTGTCATGTGTGCAGACTGCCTTAGGTGTGATAATTGAAGTAAAGATTTTTTGGTAGAGTTCTCTTGTTATTTTCATTCTGGTTCATATAGGAATTGATTTCTAGTGTTTCTTTTTTTAGACTTGGTACACTTAAAAAACAATTGATGTTGAAAACTTTGATTTTTTTAATAAACAATAAATATGGAAAAGTCAATACTTTATTTTTGATTTTTTTCCTCTTAAGTACTCATTGTTTGATATAATAAAAGTCATAAAATTAAAATTCATTAATCAAAAATATTCTAAAGAATAAATGGATATTATATACCTACAGTAATGTGCCTTTATGACAAAACTAGTGTTACGCCCTGCAGGCTATATCTAAACAGTCAACTTAAGGATTTCAGGACAGTCAGGGAGAGTCTTTAACAGGGAGGAAATCAAAGCAAAATTGGCAATGCTAAAGTGAACCCATGTGGGAAGAAGAAAACATCAAAAGGAAAATGATCCTTAACAAGCTCAGAGAAGTTAGAAAAATACTGTATTCATGAAACGAGAATAGAATTCTGTGAAAGAGAAAGCCTAGGAGAGCAAACTCAAACTTTTGGAGAATTCAGAACATGTCAGCACAAATAAATTCAGTAGAAATTCTGGTAGAGAAGGCTGGGAACATTTTCTCAACTGTAGAACAAAAAGGCAATGAGAAAAAAACAGAGACAAAAGGAAAAAAGTAGCAAATTAGCCCAGGAGTTAGCATCCAAGCATGAGTGCCTAAAAGTGAGAACAGAAAAAAATAGGACCAGTGAGAAAAATCACTGGTTTAATTACATGATTAATGAACTTTTCTTAGGATGTGAAGTTTCTTGAAGGATGTGAGTTTCAGACTGAACGGTTTCTAAGGGTGGCCAGGCTATTGGTATGTTTTCATCACAGTTCAGGTGTCAGGGAAGATAAAGGGCTCCTAGGTCAGATGAGGTAAGCTCAGTGCTTATAACAGCAACAGCGAGAAAAGGTCAGGCTACTATTAAATTATATTTAGAAGCCATTATGAGTGATGGGAGAAACAGGGATCAGATTAAGATTCTAAAGTGAGGGAACTACTCTGAGATTTGCTGACAATTTTATTAATCCAGGGGTGATTCTGGGCATCTGATGTTTCTGGGCATGGGCTGAAGATCTGGACTTAGTTCAGACAATAGACTCCCATTGGTGAAGGAGAAAGCAGTAATATTCTTCTTGATCACACAGGAATAGTGACTAAATTGAGGACTGGAAGAGCCTCCAACATGGCCGGTTTCCCCCACAAGATGTTAATTGAATTTCAAGACTACAGGAAACCAATGAGCTACTTCCAGAGTTCTTGAAAGGCAGACTAGAACATCGCATCCTCATATAGCTTAAGGATCAACTTCCTCTGATGGAGGATTTACCCCCAAAATCAAGCTTGAGATGGAAACGTTAGGACAGTGGTTCTCTATGGAATATGTCAGAAACTTGTGGCTTGACGCCCAGCTTCAGTGTCTGATTCATTAGTCCTGGATGGGGTCCAGGTATGGTGCTGCAGGCATTTGGGCTATACTGAGATTCCACTGTCCTAGGAGAAATGGTGAGTCAATGCGGAGTATCTTAGTAGCTATTTTCCTTAGGACGCCACCCTGGTATAATTAGAAACTGAGAGTTCAGCTTTGTCCCTGGCAGAGAGGGCACCACTGGGACCTGAGAGTTTGCATTTATGCAGGGCTAGAAAACAAAATTGGAAGACTGAGAGTCTTCAAACTATGGCTAATCTTGCCATTAAAACATTTTATTTTATTGTTGTTGTTTTTAGTTTTAAAACAGGCCTGTTTGAGGTGGGTGAATGGTAGCTACACACCCACAGTTTGTGTCCTGTGAGTGCTATTATTTCTCTTGACTTTGGCTACTTGGTTAGTTTCTAGAGAGTAAACCATGCTTCATACTCTCTTGCATAAACAAATACCTCAACTGTAGAATAACTGTCTGTCTCTAAATAAAACTGTTTACATTTTAAATAATCCTTTAAAAAATCTCATTATGGGGATATTTTCAAGTATTTTCAGACTTTGCCAACATTTGAAAATTTTTGCAGTTGGATGGGCAAGAGTTTAAAGAGTTAGACTGAAAATCTCTGAGTAAGTTTTATAAAATTTGCAATTGTAACTCTCTGAATCAGCTCAATGCATGTCTAAAAGGAAGTGGTCAGTCTACTTCATCTCCTTAGAAAAAAAAGGGAGACTCTCTTGATAGAAGATATAATTACTTAAAGCACATAGAATTCTTTTCTATCCAATGTCTAGAAAAACATACAAAATTACTAAACACTAAAATGTAAGACCATATAGTTTACCTAAGAGGAAAACCAAAACACAAAACAGAAAACAGAAGAAGACCACAGATAATCCAGACTTGGAGTTACAAAGATTTTTAAAATAACCATAACAAATGTGTTAAATAAAATAAAGGAAAATATTAACAATATGGATAAAATGTTGCAGAATTTCACCATACAATTAAAATCATAGACTCAACTATGTATTTTAGAACCAAATAGCACAGTATTTAAAATTAATAGTAGATTTCATAGGCATAATACAGCATTATTAGTAAGTCTGAAGAAAGTTCAAAAGACAATATCGAAGCTTAGGCATAAAGAGTGAAAAACAAATGAACCGGGTAACTTTATAGAATTCTAACCCAGCCAAACTATCAATCAAGTGCAAGGGTAAAGGTGTTTTTAAACATGCAAGTTGTAAAAAATACTCCTTTTCTAGGAGGTTATTGGGAGATAGGTTCCATCAAAATGAGGGATAAAACCAAGACAGACTGTGACTTGGGATACAGAAAACAGATCAAACTGAGAAGTTAGATGTTCAGGCCACAGTGGGCTGCATCTCACCTCATCTGACATGGCTTCCATCTCCTTGAGTTTGGCAATGAGCAGGTTCACACTACCTCGGAGGTCCTGGATTTCCCCAGAGTGGTGTCGCACCTTCTCTTGGTACAACCTTATCAGGAAGGAATGAAAACAAGAACTGACTGCTTTGTGATGTGCTGTTAACCTCGCACTCACCCTTTGCCCATTCTTTCTTAAGCGTATCCTTAAGACCAACTCCTTCCTTTCAAATGGTTCTGAGAATTTTGTCTGTAATTAAGGATGCAGATTATGACTTGTTGGCTAATATTTCGTCATGGCTACTACTTACTGATCTCTGATTATGTCCTAGAAACTAGTCAAAGCTCTTCACATTTTTTTATAATGCCTAGAGCAAGGTGGGTGATCTGCCTCATCTCAAAGGAAGACATCAAAGGGCCAGGGAAATGAAGGGACTTAAGTAAGGCTAGGTGGGTAGGAACTACGGGGCTAGGACCTAAATACAGGTTGGCCTGACTGGAGAGCCTTCATTCCTAACCAGTGTGCTGTAATTTCTTGCTACAGCCATGGTTTTAGGTGCTAGGACTAATAAGCATATTTTTTTTTATTTTAAAGAGAACAAAACAAAACACAGCGGATCAGAACAAAACAAAGCAAGTAACACAGGATTAAGCAGATTTTTCTTACCTCAGGCTCTGCAGTGGACTATTTATGCTGTCATCCTGGAAGAGTGTTGAGGGAAGCAGGAATCTCTATCAGGTGGCCTAATCTGGACTTAAGAAAGCTTCATCCATCCATTCTCCCACAGCCATGTGTCCATCCATTCATCCAGATTCTTGTTTAGCCTTTCATCCATCAACCTACCCACAATCTCTTAAATTGCAAACTTGTTACTCTCCTTTTTATCCATTCTTCCCCATCCACCTACCTTCCCCATCCATCTGCTTTTCTATGTCCCCCAATTCCCTTCCATCTACCCTTGCATACATTCACCCTCATACATCCACCATTCCTCATCCACCCACCCATCATCCATCCATCTGACCTCCCATCAAGCATTTTACTCACCAATTTCCCCATTTATGCATCTATCTATCTATCATCTATTATCCTCCCATCAGTTCCCTCATTCCTGTCTCCTTTACATCCAACCTGTCTTCATCCATCCACCCATTCACTCTTCTATCCTCCTATCCATTCTTCTTCTGTTCATACCCAGTCATCTGGCTGGCCACTCAGCCAACCAATATTGATAATGGCAGCCCTGCGCCTGGCACTGAGCTGGACATTGCTTGGATGAGTCAGACCTTTTTCCTTCCTTCAAATTGTCACCGGTAGAGTGGGGAAAGGGTTATGATGCAAGAAAATTGTACTTATGATTATTTAAAAAATGTGGGAGGGGAATGTGGTTTCTCTGTCTTGGTATTTCTGGAACAAGTGAATGATATGAAGATATTCATAAAGGGACGAGATGAGGGAAAGACAGGGCCCTTGGGTCCCCATTCCTTATAGGCCTTCTGAGACTTCATTAAACAGGGAGCTCTGGCCACTTGTTTTCTTTTCTTTCCTCCCCCCAAACCACAAAGAAAGTGGATCTTGTCTTATTTAAGCAGAAGTGAACAAACTACCTTGGATAGAGAAATGCTTTTCTTATCCTTATTACTTTGCTTTAGGTGGGGCCCTTCAGAAATGAAGGCCCTTTTTGAGGTACAGTGACAGAAGAGTCATCCTGGGGGGAAGGGCTGTTGGATCTGGTCTTTGAAAGCCACATTTGGTGTGCAGGTGAGCAGTGTGACAAAGGCAGAGACCTGGATCAGGGATGAGCCAGTGAGTAAGGGACTGATGGGGGTGGGATGTGACGAGAGAGAGGAGCTGTGGGCTGGTGACTGGTTTGAACAAAAGCAGTCAACTCTGGTACCTGAAAAGGACACACACTCACCTGCCAGACTTCCATTTTTGATGGTATGTGCATAGAAAACATCCAGAATCCTGTGGGGTCATGAGAACAAGAAGGCACTACTTAACATACAGAGCCTGGGTTCTGGAGTGCAAGTATCTGAGTTCAGATCCCAGCCTTGGCAATCACTAGCACTGTGCAACAAACATCAGGAGACTTTACCAACTTCTCTGTGCCCCAGTTTCCTTCTATGAAAAATGGGAACAACAGTAATATCCACTTCATGTTCTTTATGATATATGTTATATTTGTCACATAAGACATATGACAAATATGAGGACTAGATGCTTACCTGCTAAGATCAGGAGCAAGACAAGGATGTCTGCTCTTGCCTTTTCTAATTAACTCTACTTTGGAGATCTTAACCAGATTAGTCAGGAAAAAGAGATAAAAGGCATTCAGATTCACACAAAGGAGAGAGTAATTCTATCTCTTTTTGCAAATGACATGATCTCACACCTAGCATCCTAATGTATTTAAGACTAGGCAACTTGCCCAGTGTCAGAACTAATAATTGAGAGGATTAATATACAAAATCAATTATATTTGTATATGATGATAATGAGCAATCCAAAACAGAAATTAAGAAAATACCATTTACAATAGCTTCATAAAGAATGAGATACTTAAGAATAAATTTAACAAAAGAAGTGCAACATTTGTACTTTAAAAATAAGGAAACACTGTTAAAACAAATGAAAGAACACATCGAGATATCCACCAATAATGGAAAGACAGTCTAGGTTCATGGATTGAAAGACTTAATATCGTTAAGGTGACACTACTCCCCAAATTCATCTACTGGTCCCCATCAAGATCCCACTGACTTCTTTTTCTGAAATTCGTATGGAGATACGGGATTCATAAGAGCCAAAACAATCTTGGAAAAGAACAAATTTGGAAGACTCGCACTCCAGGGTGGTAATGGCATATAGACAGACATACAGGTCAATGGAACAGAACTGAGATTCAGAAATAGAACCCTCTCATTTAGGATCAACTGAATTTCAACAAAAGTGCCAAGACAATTGTGAGGCAAATGATAGTCTTTTCAATAAATGGTGCTAGCACAACTGGGTATCCATATTTGAAAGATAAAGTTGAATTTCTACCTTATAAAGTAAAACTGGACTATGGAACTAAATGTAAGAGCTAAAGGTATGAAACTCTTAAAACATAGCAGAGGCTCTTCATGATCTGGAGTTAGACAAATGGCTTTGTAAACATTATACCAAAAGCATAAGCAATGAAAGAAAATATAGGTTACTTGGGCTTCATCAAAATTAAAAAAAATTTGTGCTGTAGAGGACAAAATAGGAGGAGATATTTTGCAAGTCATATATCTGAGAAGGGACTTGTATCCAAACTGCTTAAAATTCTCACAATTCAGAAGGAAAAAGATAATATATTTGTAACAACAACAACAACAAAAGACAATCCAAATGAGCAAAGGATTTGAATAGGCATTTTTCAAAGAATGTATGTACAAGGCCAATAAGCATAGGAAGAGATGTTTTAGCATCATTAATCATTAGGGAAATGCAAATCAAATCTACAATGCCGTGTCACTCCATGCCCTCTACAATGGTTTATACGAGTAACAAGTAGCAGCAAGAACATAGAGAAACTGTTGAGTGGGAAGACAAAATGCTGGTGAGAAGGTAAAATGAGATGGCACTTTGGAAAACAGTTTGATTTTCTGAAATAGCTAGGATTCAGAAATTCTGCTCCTAGGTAATTACCTAGGGCAGCTGAAAACACATCCATACAAAAACCACATTGAATTCAAACTGCACAGGAAACTTCATAGCAGAAATAGCCAAAAAGCAAAAACAAACAACTCTGTCAATATCGTATCTGCCCCTCCATAACTACTTTTGGTCATAAAAGAAAATAAAGTCCTGATACATGCTATAGCAGGCACGAATCTCGACAGAATTATGCCAAATGGAAGAAGCTACAAAGAACATTTATATGAAATTTCCAAAATAGGTAAATCTATATAGACAGGAAAAAAGACAGTAGTTGCTTAGGAGGAATGCGGAATGACTGCCAGCCGCTGAGGAGTTCCTTTCTAAATTTGTGAACGTATTCTCAGGTTTGATAGTGGTGATGGATGTACAGCCTTGTGAATGCACTGATATATGTGCTTTAAAAGGGAAAACTTTATGGTCTAGAAGTTGTTTCTTCTCAATAGAGCTGTTGTTTTAAAAAATCCTGTTGTTGGGCTGAAACAGGGAAGTTCTCTTGTCCTCATTTTCCCTTGGGGGATCTGATTCTCTCCTCCTCCACCGACACCTCCACTCCAAAGCCAGCATGCCTGAGTGGAGTGGGGGGCGAGTTCTTTTGCTTGGCAGGCAACACTGTGATGTGGGGCTGCCATGGAGGTGGCCAGAAAGAAGCCATGGAAAGCCCAGGAAGATGCAATAATGATCGTAACATGGTTTGGGGAGAGCTTTACAGTTTTTAAAGCATTTTTTAGCTTTCAGATTTTTTTCTTGGGCTCATTTCATTTATTCCTTACAGCAAAACTCCCCATGAGACAGACGGGGAAACCACGCATGTAGAGGAGCAGTGTCTTCCCGGGGTCACAGAGTCAGTGTCAGAGCCCTTGAACTTCCCTCTCCAGGATGGGTCAGGGCCTGGGGATGCTCCCACACAGGACAGGGCCCTGGGGACGCACCCAAGGCACAGAGGAGCAGAACACCTGTCTTCTCCATGAGCTTCTGGCACAGCAGCTTGCACCTGGAAGCCCGAAAAGCCATGGTCAACAGGAGGCTGGAGAGCCAGGCAAGTGCTCTCCTTCCTCCCTGGCTCCCTGCAGCTCCTGCAGGCTCACGCCTCGCCCTTCTCTCCTTGGTGTCCTGCCCTTCAGGGGTTAGCCCAGTGGCCTCCTTGTTAGGACCTCAGGACCAACACACCCAGCACCCCCATCGTGATTTTGTGAGTGCCTTTGTGGGCCGCTCATGAGTGGGAGGGCCAAGGCTGGGTCCCGAGTGAGCAGCATTGAGGAACTATTATAATTTAAACTTTAATTGGATGAGTGGGGCAGACAGCTCTGCAGGAGCACAAAGGAATTTATAGGGGTGGAGCAGGAGAAGGGGCTGGAAGCCCAGGAAGGAAACACACTTGTGAGAAACCACAGCCCTATCTGTTCTATCAAAGTTGTAAACAGGAGCACCTCCACCTTAAACTCCAGTTCACCCTAAGCTTCCCCATACCCCTCCCATGGTTACTGGAAATGTCTGCTCAGCTTAGATCCCAGCAACACAAATGACCACAAAGAATAATTCATCAACAGCCAAGGACTTTTAGTTCCCCAAAACCCATACTCCCCAACCTTAGTAACCCTGCCCAGCAACCCTTCAGGCCTTCTCCTAGCACTGTTTAAACTACCAATCAGGACAGATTGTGAACTTTCAAACCAGCCAGTGGGGAGAAGGCCAGCTGCTTCTCACGAGTTAGAAAATAAAAGGAGCCTGTTTCTGTGCCTTGCATGTGCTTGCGACCTCATGCTAAAATACGCTAGTGCCCTTCTGCCGAAGTAAAACAGGCTTGCCTTGCTGAGATATCTTGCTGTCTGAGTGCTTTATTATCAGCATTGACAAACTGAGTCTGGACTAGACAAAGGCATAGGGCTGGGAACAGAAGCAGTATCTAGGAAGAAAACCCCAGCCTGGCTAGCCCCGTGGGTCCACAGCAGGAGGGAAATGAGGCAACCTGGAAAGGAGCGGGGGCAGGGTTTCAGGGGGCTGCAGGAGGCTGAGCTGGAGCTGGGGAGTCACACTGGGTTCTGGGTTGGGGTTCTGCTAAAAGCCAGGTTTGGAATCCCTTATCCATTCTGGCTACAGGAGGCGATTTCAAACCCATGAAAGAGATGCATGGTCGTCAGCTGTCCTCTACTCCTGCTCACCTGCAGGTGTTGAACAGGACTTGCTGGGCCTGGGTTCTCAGGAAGCAGGCCAGGCAGTTGAACCAAGCTGCAGTGGACACAGGAGGAAAGTGAGGCCCATTGCACAGATTCCCTGGCTGTCCTGGAGCTGGGGGAGACCCTGGAGCTGGAGACCCCTCTACACCCCGTGGCTCAGGCCGTGGGTGAGCACCAGGCTGGAGCGAGTACAGGCCCCACAGATAAGCACTGCTTGCTGAGCAGTGACACTTCATAGATAGCAGCCGTGACTCTGGAGCACAGAAAACACTGGGAGCTTGACAAGAACAGGGTCCTTTTTAGGTTCATCTCCAGATGCCTTGCATGGAGCAGGGGAAAAGCAGGGGTTCACAACAGCCAGAAACGGAAGGACACATGGGTGGCTGGAGGACAGAGAAGAGGATGGCTGCCTGGCTTGGAAGATGGATGAGCAGGAAAATGGGTGAGAGCACGGGAGGAGGAGAGGAAAGACGATGGGCAGAGAGATGGGCGAGGGGATGGACAGACTACCAACAAATACTAGTGTGGGTGAATTGATGGAGGGATGGACGGAACCAGGGCAGAGGAGGGCTGGCAGGTGACTCCTCCTTTAAACAGCAAGGTTCCTTTCTACTTCCCCTTTCAGTCATCAGAGAGACTCTGCCTGGACGCACCCCCGTCCCCCAACCATAGGGAGGCTTGAGTTCAGCCTGCTGCTGCCTACAAACCCTGCAACAGGGCCAGCCTCACTTGGCTGGGGTCCACCTGGCCTGAGACTGGACCCCTTCCTTGGCCACATCGATGACCAAGCTGGGGCTTCAGTGCATACATACACACATATCCCAGCATGGAGTGCGTCAGGCTGACAGCTGGGGTGCTGATGTGGGCAGGCAACAGGATGCCATTATCTGCAGAGAGCACAGGACTGTCAGGTTGCTGCCAGCCTCCAGGACATGGACTTGGTGCAAGTATCCCCTCAAACCCCCACCCCCGCCTCTTGATGCCCCACCCCCACCCTGTTGCCTGTTAAATCTTTCTGAGCTGCCCATCAGCCCTCAGAGTCCCCTCTTGGCTCACTCCTGTGTGCTGTGGGCTCCTCGGCCACCCTGCAGGGGTTCTGGCTTCGCGGGTTGCCCCTGGGGATGATAAAAGTCACAATCACATTCACATTTTAAAATCTGGAGGGTATGTGATGTTGCCACATTCCAGATGGAGAAACTGAGCCACAGAGTGATGTACAAAGTGCAGGGCTATACTTCAAGGACAGTCTCTCTGGCTGGTCCCAAATCCAGGGTTCTTTTAAGGAAGACCCCAGTTGCTATGGCCACCATGGTGATTGTCACCCAAAAGCTACTCTCTGCTCTTCTTGGCAGAAACTTTATTTTGTGTTATCCCTCCTCTACTACCCCAGGGGAGGTAAGGCATCAAATTGGTTGAAGCCTGTTGTGGGCCACCCATCACCTCTGAAGTGTGGGTTTCAAGGATGGGGCATCTGAAGGGGAGGTAGGGTGGGGCATTGTGTCTCTGATCATATAGGACTTGGGGAAGTGGTTTTGTCATTGCTGAAATGAGACCCTTAGGAAGCAGCATCCACTCTCCCTCTACCTTAGACAGTCATGTTTCTATGTGATGGCCAGAGCTGTGGCAGCCATCTGGTGACTGAAGAGAGAGGAGGCTATAAGGAAGACCAAATGACGACCTAAATGACTTGGGTCTTGGGAAGCATCAAAGAATGGGGCATTCACATACACTGGAGCCATCCACTCCTTAGAACTTCCTGGTAGGTGAGACGAAAGTACTGTATTTTCTCCTAAATACAAAAGTATTGTATTTATTCCCATTGTAGGCAATGGGCTACAAACCTTACAGATTATACCCCCTCCGTGTTTGGTTTGTTAAGAAACTATCCAGTATGCCTGTTACAGTTTGGAATTTGAATGCTCCTTCCCCAGGGCCCATGTGTTAAAAGTTTGCTTCCCAGGGTGGCAATATGGGACAGTACTGTGGACCTGGGGTGGGGGTGTGGCTGTAGGAGGCCCTTGGGTGACTGGAGGGTTCTCCTTGAAGGGCACTGTGGAAATCCAGGCTCTTCCCTTTTCTGTGCTTCCTGGCTCATGAGGAAATTTTGTTTCCACTCACTTTTACCGTGCTAAGAGGCCACACAAAACAATATGGTCAGCTAACCATGGGTTGGAGCCTCCATAACCAGGAGTCCAAAAAACCTTTTTTGTTATAGTGACATAAAGTTGGCTAACATAAAACCCAATTATGTTAAGGTATTATTTATCCTCTACAAATGTACATGTTTAAAATATTCCTAAAGAATGTATATCACAGTAAAGTGAATAGTTTACAGCAACTTAATATGTATCTCAAAATGACTGAAAGAGAGGATGCTGAAGTTTCCTAACACAAAGAAATGCTCTTTACCTGATTTGATCATTACCTGTAGTACTGAATTATCACACTGTCCCTCATAAATGTGTACAGTTCCTAAATGTCAATTAAAAACAGAGGGATTTACTAAAAATACACATTCAAGTTATAATAGCTTCTTCTCTCAATGTGTGGCTGGGTTTTTTTTTTTTTTCTAGTACTGGGGATAAAACCCAGAGTCTTTATACAAGCTAGGCCAGTGATCTACTGCTCCAGCCCATTTTTATTTTTATTTGGACACAAGTCCTCATTAACTTGTGCAGGCTGGCCTCAAACTTCTGATTCTCCTGCCTCAGCCTCCTGAGTAGCTGGGATTACCATGGTTAAATCTTATACCTTCCTGGGGGATAAATCCTGTTCTGGGACCCAGAAATGGGCATCATTTTGGGTTGGAATTTCTGTCACCTGAAATCAGATGCCCCTTGACAGACACAAGAGCAGAGATGTGTGTTTTCTTGTTCAGCACCTGCCTCCCTAGCATGAGCTCCCTAAAGGCAAGGAACATACGGGACTGGTACATCACTTGGCCTCTGCCCCATGACTGGCACACAGCATGTGTGCAAGAAACACATGCCAGAGGGCTGGCCACTGTGCCACCTCTTGTCTGGAGACTTTGTTCTGGGCCTCAGCTGCTGTACCTACAGCATGACTGCTGCCTCTGGTTTACCTCCCAGGAGAGGACTAGGCCTTTCATAAACTGTGTGGGGCTGGGCAAAGTGGTGGGGGGCTGCTTTTCTCACCTTCGTGGCCTGGTATTATAGGCCATATCTTCAGACAGGACACATGGGCCCACAGGGTTCCTTGAGGACCGTGGCATTGATGCCTTTCTCTAGGATGGAGGAATGGTGGTGGGGGTCTCTGGGACTCAACGAGGAGAATGTGGCTGCTGCCACTACCTCTGAGTGTCCCCTGGAGGGTGACATGTGGGCTCAGGGGTCAAGTGGAACCGTGAGCACTGTGACCTCACAGAGTAGGTGGGCAGGGAGGCCACTGTGTCTCCAGCTTGGTCCCTGAACTTCCCCATCAGAGGACGCTACTGTGACAACTTCCGTGTCTTTAACATGGGGAATCTAAAGCCATGAAGTGGGAAGATCCATGCCCAGCTCTTGGGGATGAGGCAGGGTGACAGCTGAGGCTCCAGTACCTGGTCTGGCTTGCCCTTGCATCTCAGAAGATGTCCTGCCTCCCTGCCTCAGTTCACCTCCTCTTAGGCTGCACACGAATGTGTTTCACAGGGCCGAGCTTCTCACTGGCAGACATTTTGTGTCACACAGAATAATTTCCATGTGTTGTTTTAATATAGGTGTACTTTTTAAAAGTAAATTTAAAAATTTTTTTGAGGTCAGATTAGTACTTTTAAAGATAAATAAATGCCAAATTGTAAATCCCTACAAACAGGATCTCTGACTGGCTTTAAAAACAGCTTTTTTCACGTTCACATTAGCTTCTGATGTGTGAAGGAAAAAAATAAGGAACACTTCATGAATTTGCATGTCGTCCTTGCACAGGGCCCGCGCTAATTTCTCTCTATTGTTCCAGTTTTAGTGAATGTGCTGCCAAAGCGGGCACTCTGTTTTTATTTTAAAGAGAATAAAATTAAGCAAAATGCGACAATAAATCCAAATCAAGACAATGTGACACAGGACTTCGAGATAATAGGAAATCAACAATGGTTATCATCATGCTTCTTGTTGTCTTCAAAACATCTGGCCATATCTTCAGACATAGCAAAACTCAAACAGTACAGAATAGAGCCAGTAAAAATAAAACAAAGAACACAGCAAAGGCTTCCAAAACAAGATACTAGTAAATCTAAAATGGCTACCGTAATATATCTTGTTATTTTTGAAATAGCTGCCCATGCCATTGGATATAATAATCAAACAAGACAATACAAAATAAAACTCAACCCAACAAACCAATGAAAGTGATACAGGACTTCAAAACAAGATGATAGGGAATTAACAATGGCTACCACCTTCAGAAAGAGATCCCCCATAGATGCTACATTGCATATTATTATCCTCTGAATAGATGACCAGACTGCCAGCTTTAGACCTGCAAAGTCAGTGAAACACTAAACACTACAAGCATTAAATTGTATTTTACCTCAATAGCTCTCATGGCAGCTTGTGTTTCTCCGGATCAGCCAATTGCTTACAGTAGGGGGTGAGAGGGGTTGGCTCTTCTTGTCTCCTGGTCCCCCCCCCCCCCAGTGACCTGTGCATGGTGCCAACTTGCAGAGAGGGCTTGCTTCTTGTTGACTTCTTGTTCTCTTCCCCTGCAGTCCATGAATGGTGCTTATTCATGGGAAAAGGCTGGTGTCCAGGTGTACTTCTTCTTATTTAAAAATTTTTTAAAAAATTATTTTGAAGGTAGTGAAATACAACAGAACAAAGCCAATTAAGACAGTACGGTGAAATTGGTACAGAAAGTCACAGCAGGTTACCAGGATAACAGTAATAGGTGCCAGAGTATATCTTGTTTTCTTTACAATAGTTGTTCTTTCAATCAAGTATAGCAAAATCAAACCAAATACAAAACATTATATAACTTATCAAAGCAATACAATTAATCAGAACAAAGCAAAACAGTGATAAGAATATTTTCCTTCAAAGAGATGGTGGAAGGAAACCTTCCCTATTTGCTGTATTGTGTATGGTCAACCTCCCAAGAGATGCTCAGATCTCTGGCTCCCATTTGCTAACAGGGGCGGGGAGGAGGGAGGTGTGATGTTTGATTCTCAGCTGAGCCCCGGGAGGCTCACGGCTGCTAACTAGGGAGGCAGGCTGGTTGCTTGGTTTCCCAGTGCCCTAAGTTCCAGGATGGTGTGGATCTCAGGAGACGCTGGCTGCTTGGTTCTACCCCTGGGTCGGCCCCAGGTGTACTTCTTAATGGGGAAAATAAAAGCACAAGACTGCCAGTCTATGTTTTCTGGAAGCTAAAATGAACTTACTTCTGCCTCCTGGTGGCCTTTGCTCAAAATTGCAGTGTAAGTCTCTGTGGAAAGTGGATTAATGATGTTCCCCCCAAAAGGCTGGCACCTTAAAACCAGCACATTAAATTACATGCAAAAGGGAGCTAAAGGTAGCAGATGGAGTTAAGGTCCCTACTAAGCTGACCTTGAGGTGGGGAGACTATCCTTATCCAAATGTGCCAGGTGTCATCAGAAGGGTCCTTGTAAGCAGAAGAGGGAAACAGAGAAATAGCACCTTTCCGGCTTTGAAGATGGAGGGTTGAATCAGGAGTCAGAAGCTGGAGACAGCCGGGAAACAAGTTCAGCAAGGTATGTAACCCTGTTGATACCACTCGGATTTTAGCCCAGCAGGACCCACTTTGAACTTGTGATCTCTGGAACTAGAAGATGACGAATTTGTCTTTTGAGTCACTAAGTTAGTGGTCATTTATTGCAGCAGCAATAGGAGGTGGGTACAAGGCCCCTGAGAATTCAGTGAAGGGGAAACAAATTCTGCTGTCAGTTATGACAAATTGTTCATGCTTTCATATTTTCACTCAACAAACATGTATTATAGTACGCTTCAGTTACTGATTTTGGGGTTGAACAGAACCAGATCCCATCCTGAGGATGTAGGAGAGTGGGTGAAGAACTCTTTGTGCATACTAGGTACTCAGCAAGAGGTGCTCGACTTTGCTGGAGGCAGGCGGCTGAGTACAGGGGATGAGCTGATGGGAATCCTTCTTTTGTGTTAGCTGGATGCCGCCAAAATGTCTCTTGTATTGAAAGTGCTGGAAGAAGTGTGCATGTCAAAGCAAACACTGAGAGTGACCTGGGTCAATATTTGCAGGTTGTGTGTGTGTGTGTGTGTGTGTGTGTGTGTGTGTGTGAATGAGAAGGAGGTCAGATATTTATCATTTTGAGAGGTTGGGGAAGGAAGCTCATGAGTTCAAGCCTTATCAGCACAGCAAGACCTTGTCTCAAAATAAAAAGGGTTGGGGACAGAGCTTAGTGCAAAGGCTCTGGGTTCAATCTCAGGTAGTGTCTGTGTGCGTGTGAATGTGTGTGCACACACACACACACACACACACACACACACACACCTCCCAGGGGACAGCCTGCTGTACACACATTCTCCTACTATGTGCATTCACAGACACAGCACACCAAGCCCCCACACACATCTCTATACACAAAACACTTACACACCTATTTGCACTCATGGCAGCTCGTGTAAACTGGCTTATCACACTGTCCACCAAGATGTCAGTGTCTTGTGGTCTCCCAAGCCCACAAACACGTATCTTCTTCTGGTTCCAGTCTTTACACACAAATGCACACGAGTTCCTGTAACCATCCATACACAGTCTTCTGTCTCTCACACAGTCATATATAAACAGGTGCCTCACAGGCACACCTAACACTTCAGGTCACGCAAAGCCTGGGTGAACTCCAGCGTGTGTCACGTGGGAAGAGGTGATGGTCCAGGCCATGGCTGTGGGATGCACATTTGTGAAGTGGCTTGGTAATGAGCAGTGGGGACTGGGCCATCCATACTTGCTCATCTGTTCCCTTTTGTGTTAAGACTCAGTGTGTGACCATGATCAGGGCTCAGGCAGTGGTGGGAATGGGGCTCAGGTAACCCCTGCTCCTCCTAAAGAAGAGCTGGTGACACTAGATTTGAGGGGTTGCAGCCTCTATCCACTGCCTCTGGGCCTGGCTGAAGTGATGTGGGGATGCCCTGGGGAGAGGCTTCCTTCCACCCTCTTGGTCCCTGAGGCCCAGCTGCCCCTCTAGGGTCCCGCACCAGTTGGCAGCCAGGCCTGGTGATGTGGTAATCCCATGGAACCCAGGAAATGGCACACTTTGGCAAAGACTGTGTTTGCAGGGAAAACACTTGCCACCACACAGACCTGCCACTCCCCGCCCTGCGCTGGGAGCCGTATAAGCAGCCCTTGCCTGGCGCTGAGACAGAACAGGGTTGGTCTGGGGCTGAGCATTCACCTGTCTACTGACTGTGAGGTAGGCAGGGGCTAGCTTGGCGCCTCCCTGGGGAAGACCTCCACCAAGCCTGGGCTTGCAGGGACTTCAGGCAAGGGCTGGTTGCTGCCCGTGGCCAGCCTGTATGGGAAGGGCCCTTCACTCCTGCTGGAAATGAAGCCCTTCTCTGAGTTGGATGAAGGGCTGTGTGCTTGGCTGGGCTGCCTCGGGAGGTACTGGGGAGCCAGAGAAGTGGCCTAGTCCCAGGCCATTCCTCACTTGGGCAGGATGAGGTGAAGACAGGAACCATTCTGGGTGCTGGGGAGGCTGGATGTCAGGTTAGTTGTCACACTGGGCTGACGATTTACTTCGGGTGACATAGCCTTGGGCCTTGGTGGGACTGGGCCTCTTCCTGGGATGCCTCTCTATTTGGGAGTCTCACCATTGTTATCTGACATGGCTGGTACCTGGGCTGTCTGCTGTGTGGCCTTAGGCAAGACCATGCCTTCTCTGAACCTTGGGGGCCATTTCTGCACCAGATACCCTCATGGCTCCTGAAAAAGCAAGCTGAAGAGGACACTCTTCCTAAGTGCAGAAAAGCAAACAGGGCTGTTTGGGCACCAGGGACAGGGCTGAGATCTCTGCAGGGACTTGCATACTCCAGGCTAGAGTGGGCTTTAAACAGCATCAGACTCCCTGATGTTTGTCTCCACCACAGCCTGCAGATCCTTGGGACAGTGGCTTCGTGGTCATGGCTTGGGTACATCATGGACTGGGCCTGTTGCTGGTACTACTGCTGCCCACAGTCCCTGCCTCCTCACCGGGTGCTGTGATCCGAATCAACAGGGCAGCCCTGAACTATGGTAAGAGATGAGCTGCCAGCGTGTGCGTGTGTGTGCGTGTGTGTGTGTGTGTGTGTGTGTGTGTGCATGTGCGCGCACACGCGCATGTGCATGTATACCTGGATTTTCATCTTCCATAGTGTCCCTGGTTGTTTTGAGGTGGCTGCAAGAGCAGGAGTGTGTGCACACAGCTGTGGGCATGGCCTCCATCATGTGGGCACAGCTGGCTATGTTTGGTGCCATGTGGAGATGTGCCCATGGGATGCATGGGTGTTGGAGAAGGTGTATGCATGGACTGCATGTTGTGTGCACAGGTGTGGCTGCATGTTACATGTGTATGAAAGTCCCTGCTGGGTTCAGCATGAGGGAGCCAGCCTCATTCTGGGCCCACTGGGGCCAGGTTTCTGTCCTACGACTTTGCTGTTAGATTGGGGGATGGGTACTAAACTGCATTCGCAGCTCTTTTTTTTATTTTTGAGTTTGAGATAAGGTACCACTAAGTTGCTAATCTGTCCAGGTTGGACTCAAACTTGTGATACTCCTGCCTCAGCCTTCCAGAGGTTGAGATTGTAAGCATGTTCCACCATGGATGGAATGCTGAATCCTTCTGAGTCCTGCTCTGTCCCCTGGAGAAGGCACACGGGGGAAGGAAGGGACAAAGGTTGCCAAGGTCCAGGACTCTAGCACAGAAATTTTTCTTTACATCCAGTTGCCTCAGGGTGGGATCAGTTTGAGAAATCAGCAAGTGTTTTTCCCAAGATCTGATCAAATTTAGATCACGGTTTAAGGGACTCACGCCAGACAGTGGAAGGGACTCTCAATGGTTCAGGCCAAGAATCACTGAGTCAGTGGCTCCAGGAAGCAACAGGGTCCCCTCCCATTGTCATGACACACACAGCTGTCCAGGACCTGCATCCGGGCAGATGGGCAGACGATGAAAGCCGTCAGTGATCCATGCCACAGCATGATCCCACACACCGCACAGTGGTGCCTGCAGGCAGGGATCTGAGGCTCACTGCCCGCTGCCACCCCCAGGACAGGCTGCTCTCTGCCTGTCCTGTGCGGGCTCCTTTGTCTCCAGAGAGTCCTCCCTAGTGCATTTGCCTGTGTTTGTTCTTGGCGGAACCCTGTTGGGCAGCCTCACTGCAAGTGCTGTCTCCAAGCCTGTGCTGGTGACTGTCCCTGTGTCTTCCCCATCCCAGAGTTCAGGCCCTGAGCCAGGGGAGCACTGTGGCTGGAGCCCAAGGCCAGGGTGTGAGTCAGGTTGGGGAGGGACACTGGGAACATGGACAGCATGATCTTTTTGTTCTGTGTCTGGGGAAACTGAGGTCCAGAGAGGATCAGTGACTTCCCATCATTCCAGAGTGAGTCTGAGCTTTACTCTTAAATTTTACTCCCTTTCCATGCCATAGACTCTCATTTTAACTCAACTTGCCTTTTTTAAGCACCTGAGCCCACAGTACAGGTGAGGAACCTGCAGGAATCCGAAGCTGTAGAGCCAGGAACCAGGCCCCAAGCCAGCTCCCCCGGCCAGGTGTCCTCAACCCCCTGCAAGCTTGGCATAACAACAGAATGGAGAACTCTCAGTAGAGCCGTGCAGTGTGTACCACGATTATACAGAGACCCATAGTGACAGTGACAGCACTCAGCAAGCACAGTCTTTGCAATGGCTCTGAGTGACAGGTACCATTATAACCATTGCAAACTGATAAACACTGAGGCATAGAGCAGCCACACAGGTAGTGAGTCGAGCGGGGACTGGCACCCAGAAGATGAGGTACTCTAGAGCACTCAGCCTCCAAGTGAGGCTACCGGTCCCCTAGGCCATCAGGTTTGGGGAGGGCTTCTAAGCAGACAGGAGCTGTTTGGAGCCTGGAGTGAGGGCAAAGGATTTTGTTGTCTTTGAGGGATGCGATGAACGAGCAGGATCTTGAGAGGCAGAAGCGAGGGCTGGTGTGAGCCGTCCAGCGTGGCTCATGCAGAGCCCATCCCTCCCCCATATCTCAGTTCTCTCTTCGAAGGGTGCAGCACAGAGGGTGGGTGGTGTGTTCCTACTGCTCCTGAAGCCAGCCTGACCTCACCGTGCCCTGGCCCTGCAGTGTCTGATGTTGGGAAAGCCCCTCTCCAGCGGGCACTGATGGTCATGGTTCCACCTTGTCTGGACTGGAGTGGTGAGATGCTTCAGGCCATCAAGTGAGTACTCCCTTTACAGAGAAGGTGCTCCTGCCACCAGGCAGAACACCCTGCCAGCCAGGTAAGTACTTTAGTCCACCAGGAGGGGAGATCTTGCAAGAATGCCCCTTCTGGATAGATGTCTTAGCAGGACAGTGCTCCCAGCCCCTGGACACCAGGTCTAGGTCATCAAATGAGCACAATCTCCTGTAGTGAATCCTCCCTCACATTAAATGCTTCCACTCACCAGGTGAGTGGTTATGAGATTTAGGAAACAGGACCAGGTTCAGAGGGGCTTGGCACTTCTGAATTAGTGGATTTCTGCCTTCAGAGGACAAGACTGTAGCCCTGGGGTCTACAGAACTCAAAAGATATATGGTTGTTTCCTCCAGAAGCTGGATGCTGGGTTTAGACACAAGGCTGAGCCTAATTCCTCCCCTCTCTAATGCACAGCGACTCAAAGGCACAAGTTATGGGGTGTCTCAAACCAGTCACCTCTGGTGGCTGGGCTGTTTGTCTCCATCCATGTGGGAACAGTCTCACTGCAGACAGATTGCTGTGTCCCCAAGACTGACTGACTGACTATCTATCTATCTATCTATCTATCTATCTATCTATCTATCTATCTATCTATCATCTATCCTCTCTCTCCCTCTCATCTATCATCATTTTTATGTGGCAACAATTGAAAGACTTCATTTTAAGTTTCTGGAGCACCGCTTGGGTAAACCAACACACTCAGGTCTCTGCAGCTGTTTCTGGTCTGGCCACACCACCCCCACCCCCATACCACACTGGGGGTGGCATTTGTGGATGCTGAAGCACATCCAGGATGGTTGTGCAGTTGGCAGCATGGGCTGTGTGCTGGGGAGGGCCGTGGATTTGTGTCACCAAGGCTGCAGGTGACTGAGGGTGGGTTTGATGTGACCTTTTATATACTATTTTGTGGTATCTGAATTTCTCTCTCAACTATTGTATAAAGAAAGAAAAATAATTACATTTACTTAGGAAAAAAGGAAGTCATAGGGACACTGGGGAGAGCTTAGAGGAAGTGACCCAAGACAGCAGCTTTGGAGGGGGTGAGTGTCCTGCTCCTGGAGGGCTGCATGCCACCGGGGCTGGCCAGAGTACTCCAAGGGGGTTTCTGCCTTCGGTGGACCTTAAAGTCTCTCTTTCTCACCTTCCCAGTTTCCAGGCTGCTACCAGAAACTGTCAGAAACCTGCACAGTCATCTCACTCCTGTCCTGCCTGAGGCGGGGGCCTTCTGGTTATCTTCCTTTCCCACTGGTTGTCTATGGCTTGTATGCTCCCTACCATGGAGAGCTCACCACCTCTCCCTCACCTCGTGGTTCCAGGGTCCAAAGCCCTGCTTTGTCGCCTCAGCAGTGGACAACCCCAAAGTTGATTCTGTGACTTAAAGCGGGGGGGGGGTGTCTCTTGTCACCTCCATTCCTACTCTGCAGGATCAAGATTCTAGATGTCCATGTGTCCCACCTCGACCTGAAATTCATTGCTGATTTTGGGCTACATCTGATGGCAAAAGCCAATTTTACCATCAAGGTCTTCCGGTGAGTGAGTCTCCTGGCTGTGGGAAGGAAGAGTTTCAGCGCTGTGGCAACGGCAGGGTAAGGGAGGGGGTTGGCATCTCCTCCTGCCTCTCAGCCCCACCCTGGGAAGCAGGCGAGACAGTGCAAAAATCAAGACTCCAGATCCTGCTCACTGACTGTGTAACTGGAAGAGGGTTTCACTTCTCCAGCTGTGTTCACATCTTTGTGAAGACACTTTGTAGTGAGGTGATTTATTGCTGTAATTCAGTGCACAGTATGTGCTCAATAAACACAGCTATCAGAATGCTTCCTGGGCTCCGGACAGCTGGTGCTACCACGTTTAATTTTAATTTCTGAGTTGGTATTCTAAGGGACTTCTTGTCTGACACTGTGATGTCCTGGGTGCTGTAGCCAGGCCAGAGCTTGGGTGCCTTCAGGCGGGGACCTCATGAGGAACTCAGCATAGCCCTGTGAAGCAGGTGCCACCGATTATGTCCATTGCACAGAGGAAGTTGAAGCTCAGCATGGTGGTGCTGGCTGGGGTCTGGCAGTGAGGTGTCACTGAGAGCCAGGGTTCACAGTCACCTGCAGTAACATCTGTGGCACTGAGTGGGGATGGGGGCTCTGAGTCTGTCCAGGTGGAGTTATTTCATGGTGGGTGGGGCCTCCTGTGTCAAATGGGGGTGGGCCAGTCCAAGACTGTGGGGTCTTTCATTCACTGGGGTGGGCCCTGCTGGGTGGCACTGCTGGGACTCAGTCCGTGTTCCCCACCCAGCATCCCTGAACCTCTGGAGCTGACACTGCCTGTGGCACTGACAGCAGATGCCCATGTGGCCCAGGGTCCCATCGGGACACCTATGATCAGCCTCTCCACATGCTCCCCACTCTTCAGTCCTGCCAGCGTGCTGGATGGCAGTAACAGGTGGGTGCATAGCACGGGTGCAGGGGTCTTCATGCCAAGGTTGAGGTGCTGTTTCTGAACTGAGTTTCAGCAGGAAAGGGACATACTGCAAGGACGGCCTGAGTTCTGGCCATTGACAATGCACTGTAGTCAGGAACTTGTCAGGTGGGGTTCTGGGTGGGTCGGACCAGCTCTTAGGAGCCTCAGAGGCCATGCCTCCCAGCAGAGACGGGAAGTCGGGAGCCCATGGATGGGGCCCAAGCTCTCAGGGTCAGGTGGTTGCTCACATCTACATGGGAGGCTAACAGCAGCCCCGACTTCCAGGGCACCCACTCTATGTTGAAGGGCACCACTCAAGGCCCTTTATGGGGATCAGCGTCACAGCAGACCAGCAGATGTGAGTTTTCCCTATTGGTCTTGCCTGAGGTCACAGCCAGGTTCGTGCCCGAGCAGCCTGCCGCTGATTGCCCCATACGTGTCTATCATGCCTGCATTTTCCTACACGTGGGCAGGCTCATTCCACGTGGCTGAGCACTATAGTTTTTTAAAAAATGCAATATTTGCACAAAGCCTGGAATTTGTCCCCATAGAGGGGTGAATTTAGCTGTGTCCTGAAATCAGCAGATGCACCCCACAACCCCCGGCAGTCCCTGTGGCAGGGGCTGCTTCCCATATATTGAAGGGGAAGTGGAGGCCCCAAGTCGATACTGTGAAAACACAGATGCCTGTCTCCTACCTTCTGGAGGGTGGGGGGGGGGGCTTGGGTGCTGCTGGGATCAACATCTTAGCAAACAAGTGACACAGGTTCCCATGGGCCACTTGAGAGCTGCCAACCTAGATCATCTCTTGCGGTTCAGAGGGGAACTGACGTCCACAGCTAGGAAGTGACTTTTCTATGTGGGTCACAGAGAATTGAAGCAGAAGCAGCCCTGGGATCCACCTCCATCCCTGCCCTCACTGGACTCAGAGTGGTTATGACGAGGATGTAGCTGAGTCCAGTTTTTGAAATGTCCTCTGTCTCTCCTGAGCCTGGTTTCAGTTGTTACATTTTTGACATTGCCAAACTTTGAGACAAATGACTCTTTTCTGTGAGACTCAGTTTCCATCTCTGCAGGCCTGGGAATAGTTATTGCAGCACCATCTGGCACACGGTGGGACCCCGGGTGGGAGTCGTAGGTTTCTGGCTGAGGAGAAAGGCTCCTGCCCCAGCCTCGCAGCCTTGCTGAGGAACAGGCTGCAGGACTGAGGGCCCTTCGTGCATCTCCTCTTTAGCACCTCCGCCATGCTGCTGGTCCTGGTGCAGAAGCACATTAAAGCCATCCTGAGCAACAAGGTAAAGAGCTCCCAGCTGATGCCCTGGAGGGGGTCACTGCTGCCCCCAGGAGGTGTGGGAATAAAATGGTGGAGTTTTGGTCATGGGAGGGCATCCTTTAGGATTTTCTGTGCGTGTGCAGTGCCAGGGCTCCAACCCAAGGCCTCGTGCATGCCAAGCATGTGCTCTGCCATTGTAAGAAACATCTACCCTGGGACTTTTTAAAAAACGGAAATAAAACAGAGGAGCCTTCTTAAAGGGGTGCTCCAATCTCCCCATGAGGGCAGGGAGGAGACTGATGCCATGGTCAAGAGAGGGCTGGAGAAGCCCTATGGGCAAAGGGGAGTGAGCTTTGGCCTCTGGGGCAGACCCTAGGTTCTATTTATAGGGTGGGGCAGTATTTTTAGGGGAGGTGGGCAGGAGTGGCAAGGGCATGGCACTGGGACCAGATGTGGCTGGGTTTGATCTTCTCCTCCTACCTAGCTGCGTGCTGTGACTGCCTTTGATCTGACATCACCAATGAGTAGAAATCTGGGCCCATCCATAGGCTGCCAGGGCTCAGAGTTGGACCCTAATATCCAAGAGGAGTTTAGGTCAATATCCTGAAGAGCATGCATTGCTGAGATTATTGCAATTTTAGTTCCTGTTGTTATCTGCATGTGGCTGACCCGGTGAGCGATGCTGTCCTCCAGCCAGGGCCCTACCACCCAAGGAGAGCTGGTCTTCCCTCCTTGTCTTGTGCCATCCTTCCCCATCTCCCTGGAAGGCGCAGTAGTGGAGACAAAACCAGCCCACTGTATGCCGTCCCCACCTTCTGAGGTGGGGGATCTGAGACTGGATCGATGTGGGTGGCAGCTCGTCCTGGAGCGCTGCAGGCTGTGCTTGGCTTTGCCCATTGCCGTAGCCTCTCCCTGTGCTCTCCCGCTGCCCTTGCAGCCTCTCAGGGCAAGCGGTGCAGGCAGGAAGGAAAGGTCCTGTCCTTTCCCTCCTTGGCCTTGCCTGACCCAGGCTGTGAGTGTTTCCCTCACTATCTCTTGTGTGTCCCTATCTTCTGTCATACTGGGCTGAGCTCAGGATGCCCTCTGGCTTCTCTCTGTGCCCAGAGAATCTCCATTACCCTGGCTGGCACACATGACCTGGATGACATGGCTCACTGGTCACTACCTGCCACCCTGGACCCCACCCTCAAAGCATGAGGTCCTTGCCTCAGTTGTTGAGTCTGACAGTGGTGATTCTGACATTTCCTCCAGGCCTGTGGGCCTGCAGTGTCCTCACCAGCTTTGGGCTCAGAGGAGGTGCTTAGAAAGGCTCTTTTGGTGGAGAAAGAAGTAGGTTTGGAGTGCCGGCCAGGGGACTCTCCTGCAAGGACCCTGGGTCCCGGCAGCCTCCCTCAGCCAGCTCTGAGCCCTGAGCTCAGCCTGCTCTCTGTCCCACACAGGTATGCCTGCGCATCTCCAACTTGGTGCAGGGCCTCAACGTCCACCTGGGAACCTTGATTGGTAAGATCCAGAGCAGAGGGGAGTGCTGGGGTACCCCCCCAAGGCCTTTCAGAAACCCCTTCTTTGTCAGGGTTGACCTCTGGGAGGTCAATTGTAAGGTACCTACATTGTGGGCTCTCCAGGCTGCACAGTTATTCATAGAATCTAGAAACCTCCAAATTCTAGAACCAAGTCTTTGATTCTAGAATCTTCATATTTAAGTCAAATCATCTGAAACCTCAAATACTATCAAGTATTTAAATAATGAATCTTAATATTTGAGAATCTTAGCACCATCAAATGGTAGAATCTGGAATCATTCACTTTTGGAATTGAAGGATTTAAGAAGCCAGATTCTCATAGTTGGAAGGGCTTGTAGTCTTAATGGTATGCTTGGAAGTCTTTCTGCTCCCTTTACCCCTCAGGGAGGCAGGGTGTGTGACAGCACATTTGTCACTAGAGGTGGCCTGGCTCATGCTTAGGGTCTGGGGCTCATGCCTGGGATGTCATGTGGGGGTCTTGTATAAGGCTGCTCCTTCTTTGACTGGATGATTATATGTTTATTTTGAGGCTGTGTTAGAAAAGATACAAAACCACCCAGTCTATGTGGGGATTTTGTGACTATTAGTGCTGATTTCTAATTCCCCACAGTGATAAAAAGTTTTCTTTTGCAATTAATTTGGGAAAGAAGGAATAGATTTAGGCAAAACCATTAATTCAGTATAGAAGAAGTGCTATACTGAGTCTGAGCCACGCTTGCCCTCGAGCATCAACTGGCTGGCTTCCTGGCAGTGTGACTCAGGTTCTGTCATGCAACCTTTGTGGTTGTTTCCTCCTTTGTAAAATGAGGATGCAATAGAACCTCCTGCCAAGACGACTGTGAGGATGAAACATGAAAGTCGGTCTCGGATGTTTTGCGCAGCTCTGGGCCCAGGGAGCAGCTGTGTGCATTTGATTAAGTGCTGGACTGTGGGTAGAAAGGAAAAAAAGATGCCAGATGTGGTTCTTTAAGCAATTCCTGGAGGGCACATGAGCAACCCACTCTGGGTGCCAGGACACGGTTGGTCGTGCACAGATTAAAGGTGGTGGGCAGAAAGGGTGAGCCAGGAGTCCCAGGAGGGCAGTGTGTGACCACCGTGTGCAGCCTCAAGGTCCAGCCTGCAGGACATGTTTGAAGGAAGAATCCATTCATGGGGACAGGCAGCACTGGGTTTTGCTGAATCCCATATGCATGTGTGTGCACGTGCTTGTGTGTGTGTGTGTGTGTGTGTACGTGTGCGTGTGCGTGTGTGTCTGCATGCCTGGTGAAGTGCCCATGAGAAATACCAGCTAACATTATAGCATGACCAGCCCTATTTAACAGACTATTGAGAGCAGCCTGCCCTGAGAACTTGTGCTCTTCACTAGACTCTAAAACCACGTGCTTAAGAAAAAGAGGACAGAAAACTGTAGCTCTACTCCTGTGAGAGACAGACAGGGATGAAGAGGAGGAGGGAGAGGGGGAAGGGACAAGGGATTAGGGAGAGGGAGAAGTTTGCCTCTGCATAAGAATATATTTAACCCGAAATACATTTGAGATTCTGGGCTGTTTTCCATTTTAAAAATATTTTCTAAGTGTTCATTATGAATATGTATTACTATTATTTTAAATTTAAATTTCTTTTCATTTTTTAACTTGGAGCAATTTACCCCTGCAGTGCACAGTTCTTTGAATTTTGGTGAACAGAGTCCCATAAATCCCCCTGTTCAAGATCCAGATCCTCCCAATCAGACCGTAAATCCTTCAGGCTGCCCCCACCTCCTGCCCCAACTGCTGACTTGTAGAAAGAGAATTACGCTGTTTTGCTTTTATAATCATAAAAATTCTAAAATGTTAAGAGAAAGTAAAATTAAATTCATATGAGATAATGGAAAAACAAATCTGAATAGAGCTAGATATGTTTATGTATTTGTAAATATTTACTTATATATTTTATATGCTTACAAAGTATTAAATATATTTATTTGTATATAAATAAAATCAACCATATGAAACTATATAAACTACATAAAATACACATATGGTAGATATTTAATAACAGATATAAAATGCGTACCAAATATACATGCACACATGTGCACACACAATCTCAGTCACATAGAGCCAGGGGTTGGAGCTGGGGCTGACCTGGGCTCTCCCACTGGACACTGGGGCTTCACCTCATCCGGCCACGCCTTCAGCCATATCCAGGGAAGAGGTTTCCACAGAGGCTCAGCTCTGCCTTTCCTGGTACATGACTTGAGTATTCTCAGCTCAGAGGCCATACTTTGGAGTCAGACTGATTGGGTTCACAGTCCTAGACAAGACTGAGCCTCACATCAAACTCCGTGTGTGTGTGTGTGTGTGTGTGTGTGTGTGTGTGTGTGAAAGAGCTGCACTGAGTTGTGGTGACTGAGAGAGACAGTAAGTCACGTGTCAGGACCTGATCAGCACAAGAGCTTTTCTTTCTCTGTGCTTCCTTTTTGCCTCTCTCAGGCGGTGCTTCTGCCTGGATTAGCCTTCTTCTGATTTGGGCTCTCGAGCCTTCCACTGACGGGGAAGGCAGAACACAAGCTCGTTAGACTTGTGTTTGAACTTAGAGTCACCAGGCTGCACCCCACAGCTGAATCTTGGATGTGTGCACCTTGACACGTCGGTGTGCTCCCTCGGGAGCCCTGCCTACCTCTGGCTACTCCAGACAGTCAGATAATTTAGCTTTCTGGACAGACAAGGTGCTGGGGTACTGCTAAGTATGCCATTTTTCTTCTCCGTGCTGGTTTTACTAAGGCCTTAGCCCGGTGGGTCCTGAATCCCAGATTCGCTACTCCATGGTCAGCAAGCCCATCGTCACTGATGACTACATTGCTCTGGATGTCAATGTAAGCACTTCCTTGTGGCCTAGAATTGGGGGCTGTGGGCCTCTGGGTCCATGATGTCCCAGAAGATTCCTACAGGAGCAGAGAAGTTGAGGAGCTGCATTCCAGGGGGGGTGTGGCACACAGGCAAGGGCATGGGGCCACATAGCGTGTGACATTTTTTTGGCAGGGGGTGGCAGGTTCGGTCATGGGCCACCGCTTCTTGAGATCGTGTCCTCCCCATAGGCTGTCTTCTTCCTGCTGGGCAAGCCCATCATCCCACCCCTGGCAGCTACCTCCTTCGAGTTACCCTTGTCTGTGGACACCACAGGTGCCATGGTATCTGTGGGCCTCTCCCAGCAACTGTTCAACTATGTTCTGCTGCTGCTGCAGAAGGCGGGCACCCTCAACCTGGATATCACAGGGGACTTGGTGAGGCTGGCCTGCTGCCCAGGAGGTGTGGGGCAGGAGCACCCTGTGGCCTAGCCCTGGACCCCCCACAGATGCCAGCCAAATCATGACAGATGGGGCAGCTAGAGTGTGGTGCCATGGGGTGAAGCAGGGTCTGGGGGGTAGGATTCCTGGAAGTGAGGGGAAGTGGTGGCCTGGCAGGTGAACGGGTGGCTGCTAACCTGACGTGGTGGGGGTTGATTTCAGAGTTCTGACGACAATCCACTGAATACGTCTGTACTGGGCCAGTTCATCCCTGAGGTTGGTGACACAGCTGGCTGTTCCAGCTGTTGAGATACAGGATTGGGGTCTCTGGGCTGTGTATGTCATATCTGTCCTATGTGGGATTTAGCATTTGTGCTTAGATCTGCTGCTCCCTGCATTCTAGGGCCAGCCTCTCCCTCTGCACAGACCTCAGGCTGTTTCTCCACTCTGCCCCTGCCCAGCTCTCTGTTTGTAGTCCTTTCTCCTTCTGTCCCTACTGCCCTTAAGACCTGGCTCAGGGAGCTCCTCCTGGAGGATGGGTAGCCCTCTTCTCTGCTCCAGTGGCCTGGGTTGGATCCACCTCTGTGCATAGTCATGTGCAGCACTGTGGTGTCTAGAAGCACTGAAGAGTGACTGGATACACAGCCTGTGTGTCCTTGTGCAGCGGGCCCAGCACAGCCTTCTCTCTCCTTTTCTCTCCGCCTCCACAGGTGGCCCAGCAGTTTCCCAACCCCATGTCCGTGGTGCTCAAGGTTCAGCTGGGTGCCACACCTGTGGTCATGTTCCATACCCACAACGCCACAATGAGCCTACAGCTGTTTGTGGAAGTCCTGGCTGTGTCCTCTAACTCGGATTTCCAGTCCCTTTTCTCCCTGGAGGTGGTGAGCAAGGGGTCTTGGTGGGACTGGCTAAGAGGCAGTTGGCCCTCAGAGGAGAATGCATGTCCTCTCCTACATGTTGGTCTCCCACACTGATCTCCTTGTGTTTTGACCTGGGCTGGACATTCTGGTCTCAGGATCTTTGCCCATATCTAGCCCTTTGCCTTGGGCTCTTTTTTCCCTGGCTTTGGCATGGCCGGCTCCTTCTCCTTGCTCAGTTCTCAGCTTAAATGTAGCCTTCCTCTGAGAAGCCTTCCTGTCTACCCCCTCCCAGTGGGTGAGAATGTCCTCCTCCACCTTCTCCACGACATTCTGCCTTCATGGCTCCCCCACTCTCTGAAAGGCTTCTGCTGGTTGCTTGGGTTAGTGCCTGTTGGATGGTGGTGGGTTTGGAGGGCAGGGACCTTGTCTGCATTATTCACACCATGTTGAGCCTGGCATCTTGCAAGCATTCCCCAAACACCTGTGCCTGCATGAGGGAAGGCAGGAGCCCTCTGATCCTGTACTTCTCATGTTTCCAGGCAGTGAACCTGAGCCTGCAGCTCTCAGTGTCCAAGGTGAAGCTCCAGGGTACCACATCAATGCTGGGGTAAGCCAGGATCCAGGAGTCTCAGTCTGTTCTCTGTGCAAAGACCCTTTCCTGGTCACTGGGTGCAGCTGGCAGTTTCGTATAGCAGCATGAGGCCCCTACTCTGTCTCTTTCAGGGACATCAGGCTCGCAGTGGCTGCCTCTAATGTGGGCTTCATTGATGTGAGTGAGGCTGCGTCTCCAGGTCCCTGGTGGTTGGGTGCATGAGGGGGCAGTACAGATGCCCCATAGTCAGGCTTCTCAGTGCTAGGCTCAGTCAGCAGGCCTTTCTTTCTTGCTATCCACTTGTCACAGCCTTCCTGCCCATGCACTGTTTGGTGGTCCATGACTTGGCAGCCCAACCCCTCAACCCGACTCCACTGGCCAATGGGACAAGTTAGATAGTATGGGCTGACCCTTCAGTCACATCACAGAGTTAGGTCCTCACCTACCATACATCCACTTATAGATTGGTCTATTGGGCAATATGCCAAAGCCCTCTACCTGTCAGTTGGTTGATCATTTGATGTCAATGGCTATGCTAATCAGTCTACCTGTTGGTCACACACTGTCCATCAGCTTTGGTCATATGGTGTGTCAGTCAATCAGGACTCACCTCTCAGGCTCCCCTTGGGCATGCATTGTCCCCCAAAGCTGACCTGGGTTGCAGTGCAGCTGGGCTCCACTTTAACCCAAGATGGGAATGAACTGCCCACACCCTCTGCCTGGGCCTCTGCTGCCCATATGTCCATCTGTCTGTGTGTGCATAACTGTTCGTCTCTTTCACTCGTTGGCTGGCTGGGTCTGTGGTCAAAGGTGAAGCATGTACACACTCTTGTGGGCAGCCTGTTACAGAAGCCACTGCTGGATCACCTCAATGGTGAGTGCTATTCCCTCAGCCAGGCCTTCTGCTCCCTCTTGACCCCCACTCTCTCCATGCTGCCTCTGCCGCTGCTCATCTCCCAGGTTCTGAGGTTAATAGTGGCCTAGGAGTCCAACTGACCATGTGGGCATATGGCACAGAGCTGTGTGATCTTCACTAAGTTCCTTTCCCTTTCTAAGCCTCAGTTTTCCTTCCTTATAACGGGCACTGTAACAATGGCACCTATCTTTTGGATTCATGAAGCCCATGAAGACTCAGCACAGGACTGGCTCCAGTGGATGGTTTGCTCCCATTTCCCACTGAACTTGACTTCTCTGTCCTCACCTGCAGCTCTCCTAGGCATGGGAATCGCTCTCCCCAGCGTGGTTAACCTCTACTACAACAGCCCTGAGGTCTTTGTGTATGAGGTGAGAGCCTTCAGAGGGGCCAGCAGGATAAACAAAGCAGGGGTCACCTTTAGTGCAAACAGTGGGGTGTTGGGGTCATCCAGGCCTGGGGGTTCACCCTGCACTGTTGCAATGTGATGGAAGATTCAGGACACTGGAAGACCCAATAGGGCAACGTTTTCCCTCCTCTGGTCCTCATGAAATATTGCATCAGGGCCCTTCCATGATTCTGGACCCTGGCATGGTCCCTTTGGTGTCTGGAGTGGATCAGAGAGAGGCTCCTTCTGGCCTTGTAAGCAATCTCTTGTGGACTGCATGGGTGAAAGGCGTTTTCTGAACCTTCTAAAATACTGTCCCTGTATTTGAACTTGTGAGTCAGGGTGAAATTCAACCACAAGGCAGCCCAGGGTGAGACACTACAGCTTCTTTCTGTCTCACCCAGGAATAAAAGGCAATTCTCTCAGAAGGCCTGTGCAGGACAGATGTCACATGTCTTCTCTGGGAGGAGGTCCTTATTCCTTAAGAACTGTGGTTCCCAAAGCCTCAGGTGACACTCACCCATAAGAAGGAGCCCTTAACACACAGAGGATCAGGCCAATTAGTGGGACTTACCCTAAGACTCCCCTTTGTGGTTGATACCTGCTGGCACTCACAAATCCAACAACAGAGTCAGAAGCCACAGGTCCTTTGACCAGGGTTGTCTGACAGTGTTCTGCAGTGATGAAAATTTGCCTTGTCTACAGGTATGTGTGGCCACTGAGTACCTGGAGCATGGCCCATGTGACCGAGGGCTGCATTTTCTGTTTTGAATTTTAATTAATTTCTACACCACACATGGCTAATGATCACCTCAATGTACCATGAAGCCCCAGACCCTGAGCTACCTGTGGGCAGGGACAGGGTCGAGATCTAGCTTGTTCTTCAATGAGGTCCTGGCATTTGTCATGGGGCTTAGTGTGTAGCTGAGGCTCTGTGAAGTCTCATCAAATGAATGAATGTTTCTTCAGAGAAGTCTAAAAAATAGGGATGCATGGTAGCTGGGCTGTGCAGGGAACTTGCACCTGGGGAAGATGCCCTGTGGTTCTGGACTCCTGGTCCTATGACATTGATGACACTGACTATGCATGGAGTCCCTGCTGAGTGCCCTTTCCAAAGGCTCTCTCTACATCCTCTCTACAGTCTCTCAAGGTGGCTGCCTTGAGAGGCTATACAGGGGTGGCTAAACCTCCTACCATAGTGATGAAGTAGGAAACTGAGGCCTAGAGAGAACAGAGAATGAACTCAGAGCCAGGCCAGGGACAGCTGAGCTCCTCCTGTCCTCAGAGACCTCTGACCTGGTTTTCCCTCTTCAGGGATATGTTGTGATATCTAGTGGACTCGTCTACCAGCGCTGATGCACGGCCACTGGGAGAGCTGAGGGAGAGCCGGCCTTGCTGCTCAGGAGCCTTGTGCATTCAAGCCACTGGGGAAACTGAGGCATCACGGCCAACAAACCGGCTGGGCTGTCTCATCTTCACTGAGTACCTGGATCCCTCTCATACACTTTCTCCTCGTCTTTTCTTCCTTATCTTCTCCTCCTTCTCCCTTATCCTCTCTGCTCCATCAACCCCTCCTGAGGGAAAAGCTTGCTCCCCCAAGTTATCCAAGCCTCTCTCATCTTGCATTAAACATCTCTTGAGCTGAAAGTTCCAGCAAAACCTAGCAGACTCTTTGTGTACCTGAAGCCAGTTCTCCATGCACACTCCTTTTTTTTTAATTTTAAAGGGGGTAACATTAAACATAACAAAACAGAACAAAACAGATCATAAGGAAACAATTTTAAGAAACACAGATTTCAAAGCAAGTCCACTGGAGAGCTTCACTGCCTATCTTATTGTCTCTTGTTTTCTTCCAAATAGTTGTCCCCATCTTCACACACACTAAATACATACTGAACATTATAGAACTAATCTAATCAGAGCAGGATGATGAAGGCTTTTTAGGTCTTCAAGACCTGACATTGGGGAAGTCAACAATGGCTGACATAATGTCTCTCATTCTCTTCGAAGTAGCAGTAGCTGTTCATATCTTTACGTATGCTGAAATTAAACTAGACCAATATCACTCTGAACAGTGAATAATAGTATTGCTAGATTTTATATCGTAATGCTACAGAATTAGCACTGGGTATCTTAGTGCTCTTCTTCTTCTTCAAAGTATCTATTCATTACATCGTGCATTATATAATATGTTCCCATAAACTGTTTAGAAATTCTCCACATGTGTGAATCTCTACATGTATATCTGCCTTTTCTGTATTATAGGGAAAAACAGATCAAAACAAGACAACAAAACAAATTCCTAGAAAAACATGAAATGAAAAAGACATATAAAACTACAATACTAGGTGATCTACAGTAGTTACTATGCTTTCTCTTGTTATTTTCAATAGAATTGTCTACATCATCAGACATAATATAATAGCATTACATAGCTATTTTAATAAAAACAGCATTGGAGACATTGTAGGGCTTCAAAAGCAGTTAATAAACTGGAATGGATATCTTTTACATCTTGTCATCTTCAGAGTAGTTGCCTCTACTCTTAGACTTGATACTATGAAGCCTACCAAATTCAAATAAAAACAGTCAAGGCAAAACAGCGGTCTAACAAACCAGCTTCAAATAAGATCAGTCATAGTAAGACAATGCAGGTAATACAGGGTTTCAGTTTAAGTTAATAGGAAATTAAGGATAGTTACCGTGGTATAACCTGATATTTTTGGGATAGCTGTCTGTGCCCTCAAATCAAATGAGTAGACAGACTGGAGCAAAATATAATCAAACTAAACAGAGTGATAAGACTACTGTGACTTTTAAATCCTGATACACTATTAACAATGTCCTCTGCCTTCCTTTTTTAGGCAGTTTCTCACCTTTCCCCTTCTCAGGATGCTTTGTATATTTTGGGTCCCACTACCTCCTTTAGTTTTTAGATTAAGGGGTCAACCCATTATCTATCTGAGTGTGGCTGAAGCTTTTTACCCCTGAGCTTGATCTTGAGCTGTACTCCTTTACTTACTAAAGCCACAAGTTTTTCCTTCCTTCTAGCTGTGTAGTTCTACACTGCCCAAAAGTGTCATAGCTTTCCAATCTATCTGTGGCTGCAGGATGAGCTGTCCCTATTTCTCTCTGGTTTCCTGTCACATATAGCATTGTTTTCTCATCTTTGACTCTCAGTTTATTAACCCTCTTTCAGATTGAGTATATTTCCTATTCAGAGCATCTCAATGGATCCTGCCTCCTAATCTACTCTGCCTGTATTTCTTTTTGTTAGTGGATCAAGGCTATCTATATTAAAGATTATAGCCTACCTTCTCTGCTTCATCTCTGCTATGCTATTTTTCATCTACTTTTCTCCTTCATTCCACTGTCTGCCCCATTCATTGAGACCTCTCTGTCACTGTTGCTGGAATCCTGGTATTTTTTCTCTCTCTCTGGAATGTCCTTTAGTATTTTTTGTAGGGTTAGATTGGTGACCATGAACTCCTATAGTTCCTCCTTGTCTTGGGAATATCTTATTTCTCCATTAATTTTGAGGGAGAGTTTTTCATGGTACACCAATCTGGGTTGGAGCTTATTTTCTTTCAGGGCTTGGAGTATTTCCCCCCAGACTCTTCCTGATTTGATAGTTTGTGTTGATAAGTCTGTCATTATTTTAATGGTTTTTCCTTTGTAGGTGATCTGCTTCTTTTCTCTGACTGCTTTTAAATCCTGTTCTTGTGTTGGATTTCTAGGATCTTGATTATTATATGTCTGGGTGTAGATCTGTTTTGGTTGTAGGTGGCTGTAGTTCTGTATGCCTCATTTCTGGATATCATTTCTTTTTCCTATGCTTGGGAAGTTTGCTTTAATTATTTCTGTGAATAGTCTTTGTAATTCAGTTGTGGTTACTCCTGCTTCTTCGCTCATGTTTTTCTTTTTTTTTTTTTATCAGTATGGGGGATCGAACTCATGACCACGTGCTTGCAAGGCAGGCGCTTATGCTGCTGAGCTAAATTCCCAGCCCCATGTTTTTTATTTTTAAGTTATAGACGCTCTTGTCATCTTCTAGCCTTTGAATTGTTACTTCCTGGTTCCTTGTTATTTTTAAGAGATCTTTTCTTTTATGGTCACACATTATAAATCTCTCTTCAAGTTTTGAAAGGCTAACTTTAGTTTTTGTCAAGGCATTTTGCCAGCTTTCAATGGAGTTTTTAGTTTCCTGGTAATCTCTTTGTATTTGTTTCATGTATTCTAGGTTTTATTTATATTCTTCACCAAAAGTTTCTCTTCCTTTTCTGGGTTCCTCCATTCTTCCATCTGTGTTTTCTTGGGAGGGGCTTAGCATTTCTTTAGTTAATTTTTTTATATCTTGCCTCACTTGGATTAGAATTTCAGTTTTAAGTTCATCTATGACCTCATGAAGGTATTTCTTTTTGTCCACTGATGTTGTGGCTAATTTTGCATGATTGCTGCATGATTGCTGCATGGTTCTCTTCTGTATTTACCTCTCCTGGGCTTATTTTCCCAGGGTCAGCAGCTGGAGTTTTTTTTTTAAATTTCTATCTCTTGTCATGTTTCTAGTTTCTTTCAGACAGGTGTGTTGTGGAGGTCCCTGGCCCTCTCTGTATTACTTACAGTTTTTCTGAAGCATGCTGGCTGGGGTTTTGCTGCCCTCTCCAATTTGCTGTTATCTGAGGTGCACGCAGGGACAATGCAGGCTAGCCTCTAGCCTCTGAACCAGTCAACCTGCAAGTGCCTTCAGCAACTTAGCCTGTGCTTTGCAGATGTCACAGGGTTGGGACAGTTTTGTCCCTGGTTATTGGGTGCCAACCAGGGGCGTGCCTCAGCTCAAGCCTATCCTCCTAGTCCTCTCTGGGCCAGGGGCAGCTGACTGAAGCCACTGTGACACTGGACTCTGCTCCATTCCGAGATGTCTTCCTGCTGGCCACACCCACTGCAAGACCCAATTTCCAGCACTCACCAAGAATTAATGCAGCTCTCCACCTTGGCTCCACTCCACACTGTGCTGCATCCTCCCACTAAGGGCCCAGGACTCACCAACTTCTGATACCAGCGGCCGCGGCTTCAGTGTGACCTTGGATTGTGCGACTCGATGGTGCGCCCAGCACAGCGCGGGACTGGTCTCAATGAGTGTGTCCAGCTCCAACCCTCCACCTGCGTTTTCCCTTGCTCTTCCTGTTATTCTTTTTCCTTCAGTTTCCTCCTGGATCATGAGAATCCCTTTCCCATTGTCTGGCTCTCTCCATGTTGTCAAATTCCAGCATCTGAGCTATTTTTCCCAGAGAGGCTCTCTACCCAGTTACCTGTCAGGCAGCCATCTTCTTCAGTCTCTCTCCATGTGCAATCTTATGTCCTCCTTATCCCGGGGAGAGCGGGAAGATGAGTGCATATCTTCCTTATTCACACCCATTGCCTCTACCACCTTTGTGTCCAGGGAACTTATCTTTGAAAGATCACCCTGGAGAGCAGCAGGGATGAGCTGATGGTAGTGGGCACTGTGCTGTTCTTTGGGTGCAGCGTCCTCTGCCAGGTGCCATGTCCCCTCTTGTAAGGCCCTTGTGAGTCAGGCAGGTGAGATCTGGGGTTCCATTCTGTAAATGCAGGAACTAAGGCCCAGTGAAGACAGGAAGGCACTGAGTCCTGGGGCTGAAGGGCAGCTGGTCCACAAGTCTGTGACCATCCTAGAATTCAGATGTGAGATGGCCAGTTCCTTTCCATTCACCAGCATCCTTACTTGGACTTGGTCCTTGAGTCACAGATGTCAGGTGATGAGGAGCAGCCAGCCCATCCCGGCAACATCTCCGTCTTTGGTTTTTCTCTGGTGATGAGCATGGGTTTTCTGCTGCTGCCTGGGTCTCTGATCTTACCGCTCATGTCTAACTCCTGACCCCTGAGACCCAGTGGGTCACTCACAACAAGTTGGCTTAGGGAAAAACAAGGAATGTGAGTACAAGCAAGCCAGAGATTGTGATTTTCACCCCTGAAGAGCTAATCTCTCAGCCGGGGGTAGGCTTCCTTCCTACCTAAATATGTGGGTCCATTTTCTTTTCTTGATTCCTTGCTGGAGTAGAAGATGCCTCAATGGCCACCATAGTAAAGAAAGTACATGGCCCAGCATAGAACTTGCTGCTTTCTCTCTAAAGTGTCACAGGTTCATTACTAAAGTTGCTAGTGTGGCAAGCCCAGGGAGCTGGACTCAGTCCAGCACATTGATGATGGGAGGAGATGGGAGCGTTGCTGAGAAAGTGAAGGAGCTAAATATAAAACTCATCCTCATAGTCAGACATGGTGGCTCACCACTCTAGGAGGTTGAGGCAGGAGGGTTGAAAGTTCAAGCCCAGCTTGGGCAGCATATGACTTAATGAGAACCTGTCTTGAAAAGTAAAAATAAAAATAAAAATGAGTTAAAAGGACTGGGGATGTAGTTTAGTAAAGGACCTTGAGGTCAGTCCTCATTACTGAAAAAATTTACCCTCATGATCTTGCTCAGGAAAGTGTGGCTTTTATTTCCTTCCTTTGGCTGCTTAGTTAATTCCTTGATATTACTTTTATTAGGACTTACTACAAGATCAGTCCTAAACTATATAGTCTAGTATACAGGAGAGACAAAATATCTAAGACACACCCCAGCCCATAAAGGGAAGTCAATAAATAGCCTAGAAAAATGGTATGAGCTCAATAGATGGTATCCATCCAGTCATCTAGAAGTTCAGTAAATTGTTTATTTACCCACCTAATAATCCTTCTATTCATGGAACCATCTGTCCTTCCTTCCTTCATTCTTTCCTTCCTTTCTTCAAGCCACATGCCCATCTATGAGATGCTTTTTCATCCATTTGTCTAGCCATGTACACATCCACCCATTTATCCATCCTGTCATCCATCTATCCTGCCATACAACCACTCATTGACCTATTATTCCAATATTATCTCAAATTATGCCATTCATGCATCTTCATTCATTAATCCCACTTGTCAATTTATCCCACTCATCTATTCATCCAATCATCCATCAATTTATTGTATCCTTCCATAAATCTGATCATCTTGTCCATCCTATCCATCTATCTATCCATTCATAACATCTACCTGCCCATCTATCATCCATTCATCCTACCTTTCCACTCATCCATTCCATGTATCCACCCATTCATGCTTTCTTCTATTCATCTATCTACCTCTCTGTCCATCTATCCATATGTCCATCCCATCTATTCATTCATTAGCTCATCTCATTCACCCTTCCATTCCTGGATCTGACCATCCATCATCCCACTCACTGACTCATCCATTCATCCCATTCATCCATCCATCACAACTATCCACACATCGATCCATGCAACCATCCATTCCATCCATCCAACCATTCATTCATTTGTCCATGATCCATTATATCCATGCATCCATTTCATTCATCATCTGTCCATTCATCTCATAATTCTTTCCACCTATCCACCGAATGCATCTATCTTTCCACCCACCCATCCATCTTCTCATCCGTTGATCCAACCACATACCCACTCACCTCTCCATCTATCTTTTGTTCCTTCTTTCCACCCACCCATCCATTCATCATTCATTCTGTATTCATTACATTAATTTATCATCTATTCATTCATCCACTTAGCCCATCCATTAATCACCCATCCCATCCATTCATATGGGTATTCACTCATCTCATTTATCTGATTCATTCATCCATTCTGATCATCATTTATCTGCCCATATATTCATTCATTCCATCAGCCCATCCACCCATCCATTTATCCATTTATTCCATCCATCCATTCATCTACCAATCCATAAATTTACTTCTCTATCCATTTGTCCACCCATCTTTCCTTTCTTCTATATCTCCATCCATGCATACACCCTTCCTTCCTTCCTTTTCTAGCAGTCTTCCATTAATTTATCATGCACTCACCCATCCTCTCATCCATCTATTCATCTATTCACATGTCATGTATTCTTCTATCCATTTGTTCATCTGTCAAGCTATCCCCCAACTCACTATCACCCACCCACTTGTTAATTCAACTTTTTATTTGATTCTGTTATCCATCCATCCATCCATCCATCCATCCATCCATCCATCCACTCATCCTTGTATATATCCATACATGTACTCACTTCCTAGGTGTGATAAAAATATCCTGTGAATGCTTAAATTTTAAAAATTATTACACTAAAAGACATATTGCCACTAATTCCCCTCAAAATAATTCCCTTCACTTTGAACACAATTAGCCCATTATTCTTGCCGATTTCTGAAGCTGTTTTGGAACTCCTCTTTTGTGAGTGTCTTTATGAAGTATGATTGAAAAAAAAACCAGGTGAATGCTGCTGCCAAGTGCCATCCACCTTTCATGGAAGCTCAGGAAAACATTACAGTGCAGCGGGGGTGAACCTATGGCACTGATGCCATAGTAGGTACACAGAGCTCTTTCTGTCAGCAGGTAAGCCAAGTGGCCCCAGCATCCAAGTCACACCAGCATCACTCCTGCAGTCGAGCATTCAGGTTGAACTGCAGTGTTGACACTTTATGATAAATAATTGGGTTCTGGGTTGCAGTTTAGACACTTGGTCTCTAACAGTTCACCATCCCTGTTACAGTGTGTCCTCATCCTCTTTATCTACCAGATCTGGCACCATGTAACTTCTGGCTCTTCCCCAAAGTCAAAACAACCATAAAAAGTAAATATTTTGAATTGATTCATGACATTAAGGCAGACACAACAGCCCAACTAAAGACTCTCATGAAGAAAGACTTCAAGAACTGCTTCATAAAGTGGCAAAAATGAGAGGATAAATGTGTTTGGTATAAGGGGTAGTAATTTGAAGAGGATTAATGGTAATGTGGTTTTTATTATAAGATTTTAAAAATGTATGTAGTCTGTTAGTTTTTGGTCATGCCTTGTATACGGCCATTTTTTCCCCAGCCCAGCAGTCTGTATCCATGATGGGCCTAGTGCTATATGTTCTTGAAGAAGATAAATCATAAATGCTTGAGTCACCATCCAGAAGGAAACCTGTGACCTCTCTACACAGAACCATCCTTATCCTTAAAGGGCCCTATCCACCCTTTAGTTAGGTGACTGGTGGGCACTGGCTGCTGAGAGGGACAGGGTAGTGTAGCATTCTGAGCTCAGTCAGGAGCGGGAAATCACCCAGGGTTCCAGCCTGACTCTGGTCAGAGCAGAACTGTGAGACAGAGGAATGTCCTCTGTGTGGCATTCCAGGGCTTAGGGCAGATATCCAAGTAAGGACAGTCCTGTAGCCTGCAGACATCTGTGGAGAACAGAGACAGCTGCATGGCTGGCTTGGAATTGCTGGGCAGTCAGTGTAGATAGATGAGACCCTTGGAGCCACCTGCAGACAGCACAGGGGACAGTGTTGCTGATGGGGCCAGAGGTGAGGGTAGTGGCTCTGTGGGCTTCAGAAGACTGTGGTGAAGGCCACACAGGGCACTTACTGAGGATCTGGGCATTGGCAGAGTGGACAGATGGGATGGGTGTGAGCATGGGAAGTGTTCTTGGTTTCCGTTCCCAGAAGGCAGCAGAGGGACTCTGCCCAGGCTAAGGCTGTGGGGTGGCAGAAAATTGGCCCATGGCTGGGAAGGTGTCCCTTCATGTTCTCACATCCACATCACCAACCCACCAAGCTTCGAGAGCTGTGGGAAGGGTGACATCCTCGTGGTTCACACCTCCAGTGCCTTTCCCTGTGAAAGGCTCACGACACGCTCCCTTTAAAGGAGAAGCCACACTCATCATGAAATGCACACTAATGCGCACACTTAGCAACTGATTGCTAAGTGACACCGGGGTGGAGCTGGAAAGACCAACATCTCTGGTTCACCTTGTAGGCTGCTCCGGACCTTGAACGTGGGCCTGCTCATTGCCTCCGGAGGCCTTGGCCTTTCGCTCTCCTTACCACAGCTTTTCCCCTTGGCACCAGCTCTTATCGGGGCTCCTCTGGCCACGTTAGTGGGGTCTGGCAGTGTTCTGCCTCTCAGTCTCCAAGCCCCTCTGGCCACACTGATGCCCTTCAACTGCATCCTGCGAGTATTGCTGTCTGTGGCTTCCTTACACCTGAGCCTTCCCAGGGCCCAGCACACAGCAAGAGCATAAGTGGATTGTGGGCCAGCTGCTTCCATGCGTCTGTGCTGAAGCTATGTGGAAAGCCTCATGCTAGGGGAAAGAGGGGGATACCAGGCTTGGAATCACCCTTACTGGGTTCCCAAAGGGTCCAAGGAGAAGGAACAAGATGGCACTGAGCTTTGGCACTGACCCATGGTCAATGTTGGAGAGTAGGCTGGGGTGAAGGATGCCTCTGCTAGTCCTAGAAGGGTGGTAGGTTGGAGCAGCGTCCAGGAGGGTGGTGTAAGAGACCTAGTGGTACCCAAGGGGGAAGGAAGGCCACAGAGGCAAGCAGAAACCCACTGGGTGACCTGCAAGGTTGTGCTCCAGAGTCCCTAGCACCCACAGTCATCCCCTGCTGTGCCATTTACATGCTGTATGACTTGGGCAAATGGCTCAAGTCTTTTTCTCTATCTATGAAGTGGGGAAATCTTTTAAGTGTCCGCCTCCTCACTAGTGCTGAGGATTACAGAGGCTACGCACTACAGACAAATCCCGCACTCCTGGCCCAAGTGCATGGCATGTGGAGCCTGTTATGTTGCTATCACCTGCATCACAGAGGCCGAGGATAAAAGGTCAGGCCCAGAGAGTGGAAGTGTCGGCCAAGGCCACACAGCTTGTGAGGGCAGTGACTGGAACAGAGGCTCAGATCCCTGTGTTTCTCCCACTTCCCCCCACTTATGTCCCCTCCTTACCCCTCTCCAGTACTCAGGGTGGCCTGAGGGAGAGCGGGGAGGGCAGGTGCTGGAGTCCAAAGCACACGGGTGGATTTGTGGCAGTAGGAGCCGGTGAGGCCCGTCCTGTCCATGGGGGCGGGTCAGCAGGGATAGAAAGATGCTATCTGCAGACAGCTGCTCCAGCTCCGGCGGAGGTGACCAGGCTGCCTGGAGACTGCTGTCACTCTGTGGCAGATGACCATATCTGTGCAGTGTGGCCTCAGGCAGGCACCCTCCGGATTGCTCACTAAAGACCCCTGAGGTGCCCTGAGCCTATTTCCAAGGAGCTCCAGGAGAACAGAGCTGGCTGGGGCTGTGAACCTTGAGACCCAAGTGAGCCCCAGCTCTGTAGCTGGCTTATTTTGTGACCCTGGAATCATCTCTGCTTTCATGGCTTGCTGGGTGGGGATCCTGAGAAGAACTCTTTCCAGCTGGCACATTCCATGTCCCTACAGCCCTCTAGGAGGTACTCTGAGCCTTCCTGGCCTGGCCAGCAACTTCTCATGACCCAGGAGAGGAGCCTCAGCGACAGACCCCTGGGTCCAGTCACATATCTCACTTTTCCTTGTCTTGGGAGCTGGCTCCGCCTGCCCTTCCAGTACTGATGTCTTCCCCACTCCAGGGTTGCCCAGCTCCCATGGTAACAGAGCTTTCCTGTTCCTGTCTAGCTGCTGGCTAATTGGTTTCTACTTTCTGCTGCTCACTCGGAGATGATGCAGTTTTGTGATGGTGACGACTTGTGTAGTGCCCATCTTGCTCTGTGGGCTCTGGGAGACCTCTGAGGGCAAAAGCCCTGTGTGCCTTATGTCCCTGTGGTCACCCTAGTACCCTGCACCACAGGTCTGGCACCCAGAAATGCTCAATAGATGTTTACTATTAACTCTTAGGAACAAATGTGTGCCTAATGTGTGCCCAGACTCGGAGGTGCCACTGGGTCTGGGATGGGCAACAGCATGAACATGGATGTCTGCTTAGGTAATCACGTCCCTTCCCCAGTGCCTGTCCCTGTGCAGCCACCGGGCTTTCCAGATACCCTTGTCCTCCATGCTATTTTCTTTGGAACAGACTAAAGTATCACGTGAGCACCAGGCTCTTATTCTTTGGGCCTCTAGATAATTATCTGGCCCTTATTAAACCCTTAATTATCTAAGCCGCTAACCAGGCTCCTGAATATAAGGGTTTCCTCATTTCAGGGTTGGAGGCAGGTGTCAGTCAGCTTCCGAACCCTGTGGGCTTGGTGAGGTAAGGACAGTCCCCCTGCTTTTGACTCCCCAGAGAGTCTCATCTAGGAATGTCATTTTATAGATGACAAAACTGAGGACCAGAGAGGGGAAGGGACTTGCCTGAGGTCAGTGCCAGAGCTTGCATCCATGTCTTGATACACCCAGTGTGCCCACCTCACAGGCAGGCTCTGGACATTGCAGCCATCAGGCTTGCAGGGCTCAGGGGAGGTCAAGGAGGTTACAGGTGCAATAGGCTAAGGGAAGATCAGGAATGAAAACCCAGATCTGCTTTGCAGAAGCTCAGTGCTGAGCTGGGCAACTGGTTGGGGTCCCTAGGAGCAAGCGGTGAGCAGAAGAAGGGGAGGGAAAAATGCAAAGGTTAGGGGTAGATAGCACAGGGTTTGGGGGAGACTTCCTGGTGGGAGGAGGCCAGATTTGAAATAGGCCCTGAGAGATGAGCAGGTGACAGGTGGGTAGAGGGCAGGCATTCTAAAAGGAAGGACAGCTCAGGCCAAAGCATAGTCAGGAAAAATCCTCTGGCATCAACTGTTTCTCCCAGAAGTACCTGGCCACATGTTGCCCTAAGTGACTTCTATTCTAAGACAGCAAAAATTTCTGTCCCAACTCACGGGAATCCCCAGCCCCAGTTCTGGCTGGAGATGGGGAGATGGGGCAGTGTTTTGTCTCCCATCTGTGAGGTGGGCTGGCACTGGGAGAGACCTAACAAGCTCGTTTCCACCTTGCTTCCCTGGCACAGACTGCTGCAGCCCCCTGGGATGACATTCAGAGAGGTTTGCCCTGGAACACAGGGTGCTGGGCTCTTGCCCATGGCACATGTATGTTTCTAGGAGTTCGGGAAATGCTAAGGCCCATTACTTTCCAGTCAGGTGGATGTTCAATTGATACAGACAAAACAGAAAGAGAAGCTGTGTTCCTTCGGTGAATAGACGTTGTTGTCTCTTTATAGTCGGCTGCTTTTTGCTGTATGGTCTCCACCTAAATGCCTCCTCCTTGGGGAATCCTTCCTGAGCTCTCTGTCCCTTATGTACCCATCCCTTCTCTGCCTTCCCTCCAGACTTTAAGACGGGGGAGGAGGCCGGTGCAGGGGATAGCACGGTGCCCCTGCACGCCGCATAGTGGGCCTAGGATAATGTGGATGAGGAGTTCAGGCCAGACATGAGCTGGGGGCAGGTGGCCTGTGGGGGGGTTTGTCGTGACTCTCAAGGGTCTGGGAGCCTGACCCTCCACGCTGACACAGGCCAGACCACCATGGGCCTTCCTTGGTTCCTTTCAGCCAAAGCGTGAACCTGAACTACACACGTGTGCTAGGCGGGAGGATTTCGGGTCTTGGTAAGTTGGAGGGGCATTTCCTGGCAGTGCCGGGGGTGGTGGGGAAGCAGGAGTTTCTTGGGAACCTTGAATCTTGAGACTCCCATGGAGTTTGCTATTCGTTGGCTATGAAGCCTTGTTTGTGCCTCAGTTTTCCAGTGTCCAGTTTTCCTGAGACATGAGATCATGTCTCAGAGCACCTTCAGGGGCTTTGACTGAGTGTTAGAATTCTGTGTGGAAAACGGCTGCACAGAGGGGTGGTGGTGCTCCTGGTGTGTGGCTGTTACAGCGGGAGCCCCTGTTGGAGTGGGGTGGCACTTCCCTGTGTACCAGCTTGGCTGGGCACTGAACCCAGGCAATGCTGTGAATGAGTCTCCCATCAACATGCAGTTTAAGTTGGCCAGAGAGCATCAAGTCCATGGAGAATCTGAGGCCTGAAGAGGGACGCACACTACAGGGCGACTCCAGAGGCCCTCTTTGCATGTGGATGGTCCTTGGTCTCTTGGGAGAAGCCATAGTGATATTTGATGGCTGGTTGACTGGAGTCCAAGAGCTCCTGGCCCCACAGAATCTAGGGCTCCATCTGCTTTGGGGCCTAGGACACAATGGGGGGGACAAAGGCTTTGTGGGCTGCAACCCATTCAGGCTGCCGGGCACAGGTGGGGAGCCATGCTGCAGATCCTGTGTCTGGCGCTCTTTGGCCTGCTGACTGGCGTGCAGGCCGACCCTGGGGCACTGCTGAGGCTGGGCATGGACATCATGAACCACGGTGAGTCTGCAGAGGGTGCTTACAGGCTGTGGGAGGAATAACTGCCTGTGTTGCAGGGCCTTGAGCATCCTACAATCTTCAAACCAAACCCGTAAGCAATGTGTCATTGCAGTTCTATTCTATGGAAGGGGGAGTAAGGCCCAAAGCTCCCCCAAGTTAGAATCAGAGTTGGAAAAGCAGCCGTGAAGTCCCTGCTGGCCCCTGATCACAGGGATTGGAGACTATATCTCAGTTGCAAGAGTGGCAGATGTGGGAGAGATCCCAGTTCTGTCATCACCTTGCTGTATGATCTCAGGCAAGTCACTTGCCCTGTCTGTGTTGCTGTCTGTCCATCCATAAATGCAAGTAAATGAGAAATAGGACGACTAGCCCTTCCCTGGCAGGATACAATGAAATGTGAAATTAAAATCCCCTGGTAAAAGAGTTAAAAATTTACTTTCTGTCTCTACCCCGCTTTGATGACCACAAGAGAAATGGAATAAAATTCAGGTATAGAAGACTAGCCATAGGACTGGGGGTTAGCTCAGCGGCACAAGTTCCTGCTTGGCAAATGCAAGGTCTTGAGTTCAATCTCTGGTACCAAAACAAAACAAAACAAAACAAAACAAAACACTAAGGATTGTTCATTCAGCTTTCTGGGAATTAACCTATGAATGTTGGAGGGGTTTCTGTTAGGATGTCATTGGGTGTTGAGGCCTCCAGCCCTGGGCAATCAACGTCATTTGGCCTCAGGGCCAGAACCTCATTTTAACGGGTTTCCAGATGAGCCCTCTGATTGCTCAGTTTGGGATCACCTGGGTCACAGGGGAAGGTCGAGCGCTAGTTTGGGGTTTGAGGCTCTACAGTATGCATCCTGCAAATTGATTTCTATGTTCTACCTTCCAGCCACGAGGGATTTCTCATTCTCCTCCGCCTTACTTTCCCCCTCCCCTATCCCTGTTCTTGCTGTGCCCACTGCCCAGCAGGTCACCCTTTGTTTCTTTTCCTCCTGATTAAAATTCCAATTCCTCTGTCAAGGACCAATGCTTGTCACCCTCCTGGCAGATGTCTCTAGCTCGTCCCTGCTGACCCTAAACCCTTCACATGGCTCCTACAGCTGCCTGCACTTATCTCAGTTATGGCTTTTGTTGCTTGTTAATGTCACTGCTGGAGACTCTTCGCAGTAGACTGGGGAAGGGCAGGGGTTGGGTGTGATTCATCTCTAGATCCCTGGCATCACCAAACCCAGTGACTATAAGTGGTTTGGGATGCCCAAGAGATTAATGCCATTGAAGGCAGAGTGGGGGGCCTAGCTAAGTGTCTCTCTGACCCTGTGCCCCCCAGAGGTCCAGAGGGCTATGGAGGAGAGTCACATCCTGGAAAAGATGGCAGCGGAGGCAGGCAAGAAGCGTCCTGGGGTTAAACCCATCAAGGGCCTCAGCAAGTAAGCAGAAGGGGTTTGGGGGAGATGATGGGAGGGGGTGGAGATGCTGTGCTCAGACCTACGGAGGCAGGTGACAGTGGCACAGGAGCCTCTTCCCTGCCTGTTGCTGTCCTGCTGTGTGACTTGGGCAAGTGCTTACCCCTGTGTGGGATGTAAGCAAGATCATTTCGAGAAGGAAGTGATACTGGAAAGTAAGCCTCTAATGCTCTATGCGCACTGTGAGATCGCTGAGTTTGTGTGGAATTAAAGGAGAATATCGCCAGCAGTACAGATGAAAAGACACCAACTACCATCTAACAATAGGAGGAGACTGGTTCCATTGCGAGTGCCATGTGGGGCTGCAGTGGGGAGGCTCTGAGGCTCTGTGGGATTCAGGGACAGGACGTGACCGGGTAGCAGTGTCTGCTGAGAGCTTGGGGAGGAAGGTGGAGGTGCATGGACCACATCTTCCTTATCCTGAATCTCAACTAGTGGTTCTCAACTGGGGTGATTATGCCCCTACGTGAACAATTTGGTTGTCACTCTCAGAGGAGAGTGCTTCTGTCATCCAGGGGTTGAGGTCAGAGATGTTACAAAACATTCTCCTGTGGACAGGGTAGGACAGTCTGCCATGACGAAGAACTGCTTTGCCCCAAATGCCTCTGGTACTACTGCTGAGAAGCCCTGACCTAAGCAAACCCCTCCTTATTTATGGGGAAACTGAGGGCTATAGGAGGGATGGGAACAGACCAACGTCACACAGTTAGCCATCTGTCTTGCCCCACGTGTGATGAGCACTTTCTGTGTTCAAATTGGTTTGTGTCCAGCTTTTTGTCACATTTCATGGTGGGCCCAGGAGACAGGCTTACCTCTGTCACATGGCATGGAAGGGTCACCCAAGGATTCCCAGCAGGAGTGGAGGAGGGACCAAGGGCCTGGACCTGGTCTGCTCAGTTCTCTTCCCTGAGTGCCCATGACTTCCCAGTATGAAGGTCAAAGATGTCATCACACCTGTCATCACACTGAACTTTGTACCTGGAGTAGGCATCTTCCAGTGTGTGGCCACGGGCATGACCATCACTGGCAAGAGGTGAGTACAGCAGAAGAGGGGACGGGGAAGGGGAACATGTCACCCATATGGGCACAGTTACTGCGGACCTGCTGTGTGCCATCTGGGTGTCGTGATCTGAGATGATGCAGACTTGGTTCCCATTTTGGTGGGAACCAGACTAAGACAACCACAGACTGAACAATCAGTCTAAAAGAGTGGAAGCTTTGAACAGGGGAGAAAGAGGGCATCAGAAAAGGCTTTGGGGGTGGAGTTGACAGCTGAGCAGTCTGAAGCATATGACAGGGTTCATCCAATCAGGAGAGGGGAAAAGATTGAGTGTGTGACTCCGGGAAGGTCCCTCCTCTTTTTATCTGAGGGTGGTCCCCTTTCCTCCTTCCCTCTCAGAGCTGCTGAGATTGTGGGCAAAGAGGGGTGGGGAGAGTGGCAGAGATGCCCATGATGCCCACCTGCCTCGACCTCCAGCTTCACGGGAGCGAACATGGAGATCATCGTGGTCCTGAACATCACAGCCACCAACCGGTTTCTGCAGGATGAGGAGACAGGACTTCCCAAGTTCAAGAGTGAGGGCTGTGAGATCACCCTAGTCAGCGTGAAGACCAATCTGCCAAGCAAGTGAGGGCCCTGTGGCTGGGAGGAGGGCTGGTTCACGCTGCCACCCTGACCAGCTTCCCCACCCTAAGACATGGGACTTCCTTAACTGTGGCCCTTCGTGTCCTCTACCCAATGCCCTGACCCTGGCCCACTGTCTGTTCATCTGGGGCCGGTACCTAGCATGCTGCCCAAGGTGATCAGCAAGTTCCTGGACAGCACCCTGCACAAAGTCCTCCCTGGCCTGGTGAGTGGCCCAGGGTGGCCTTGGTCTTCCTGGCTGGAACTGCTTACATAAGGGTGGCAAGGACAGTTTCTTTGGGCCACTGACTTCGATTGGTGCATAGTGGCTGAGAAGGCCTCTGAGGTACTGCCAGGAAGTGGTGGGATCATCTGTGTTGTCTCTGCCAGGAGCATGGATTGGGGGAGACAGCAGCCTGCATGTTCCAGCTTGCTGGCCCTGCCTAGATGACCAACCTCCGGGGGCTGTTGTCAGGAGATCTGGGTGCTAGGTCAGACTCCACTGCAGACTTTCTGTGTGACTTGGGCCTCAGTTTCCCCCACCAGTACCTGTTCCTTGAGATTATTTCTCCTAGAGCCCCACTGAGCTGTGAGGAGTGAGGCCTCTCAGTCAGGTTACTCCCTGGCTTCCAGATGTGTCCAGCCATTGATGCAGTCTTGGTGTATGTGAATGAGAGATGGGCCAGCTTGAATCGTGAGTAGAGCCTCAGCCACCACTAACCCTGTGTGGGGACAGCAGGGTGGCTGTACCTCCACCTTGCATTGCTCAATCCCCAATCAAGTGGCAGCTCCCAGCCCAGCCTTGGGGCTAGAAGAGGGCTGAGGCCATGGTCCATCCCCTGCACTGTCCAGGTGGAAAGCCTGAGGCCTTGAATGATTCTGTATCCTCTCTTCTCGTCTCTCCACCCAGTATTTGCTCCAGCACCCCAGGACCCCAAGCACTGCAACCATTCTGCACCCACCCCTAAGCCTCACATCCTACAGAGTCATACCAATTGTGATGATCCATATTTGAGTTGCTTTTATCAGCGGGACCTGTCGCTTCCATATTTTGGGGTCCACAACCCTCTCCAGTGTGGGGAAAAGTACATCCCAGTGGCTGGGACAGAAAAACCTGGTTCATGTCCCTGGCAGTGTGTCCTGGAAAGCCCCTTCTTTACTCTGAGTCTTGATTTGCTCATCTGTAAAACAGTCAGTGCTCCAGCCTGCCACTCTCCTTCAGTCCATGCTGTGACACCTTGGAAAGCATGCAGCTCTGGCCCTGAAGAGCAGTGTGATTTCCAGGACAGGTCCCATAGCCTCCATCCTGTAGCTGAAGCCTTGGGTCACAGAGAGGCACAGGACCAGAGAGCAGCTGCTTGGTTCAGGCCTCTCTGGGCTGCCCTGTGGTTGACACCTCTGAGCAGAGTCTCCTCTTCACAGAGCCCATGCCTGTGGGCCATATGGGCACCGTAAGATATGCTCTGGCATCCACACCGACCACAACAGCCAGCCATGTCCAGGTGGACTTTAGTGTAAGTTCCAGGGCCCAGGAAACTGGAGCTTGGACTCATGCCTTGGGGGAGCTGTTTCCTGGGGCAGGTGGCTGGATGGGGTATTGGGGTGGGAGGTCAGGCCTTCCATGGCCATTTCCCCTGATGTCATTTGATTTCTGCTTTAAGCATGAATTGAATCCACCAGCTGATATTGAGGGTACCAACTTTACCCTCACACTTCTCCCATAGCCGCTGCTTTTCCCAGTGAGGAGGGCTTGTTCACTTGTCCCTGTCACTGTACAGCCATGTGGGGTCCCTGGGACTCAGGGGAGGCAGGGCTTGGCTAGGGGCCCCAGTGAGTTGAGGACAGAGTTCTGTCCTCATCCAGGTCTCTAGAGCCCCAGGAAGTAAGGTGAAATATATCTTCCAGGAGGAGGAAGAAAATTCCTAAGAAGTCATCTCTTTGTGACCTCTCCTTCCAGCAGGGTTTGAGCAGTGGTCCTCTTTTGGCTACGTCTCTCCTCTGGCTTGTAAGAATAAAGTAGAAACCATGTCTGGATAAATTAGGGCTTCCAACTGTCAAAGTCAGAGCACCAGTGGTCTAGTGACTGATGTCCTTATTCTCTTGGGCCTCAGTTTACCTGCTTCTATCCTGGTAGGGCCACAGAGGCCCACTGTGGCTCTAACATTTAGTGACCTGCTGCCTCGAGGCTTGGTTTGAGCCCCATTAGTCTGGAGGCCTGAGGCTCACCTGCCTCTATCCCTCATAGCCGACCATCTTCCTCCTGGCTGCCCACAGCCCCTGGTGCAGCAGCAAACGGGGCAAACTATCCCACTGACTGACCCTGAGGAGGCCCTTGAGCTCCCCGAGGACTATGGCGAAGGCTCCTCTCAGCTGTTCTTGTCAGCCGCCTTCCTCACTGCAGAGCTGGGCCTGCTGCAGAAGTCCTTGGATGTGAAAATCCAGGATAAGCTGGTGAGCTGTCCAGGGCCTGCCCACCTGCCTGATCTGCCTCTGCCTTCTATGTGGCTGCAGAAGGATCCTCTGGGTAGTTCACTGCCAGGGACATGAACCAGTCCCTGCCTACTTCATCTATCTGACAATTGTCCTGGGGTTGTGGGCTGCACTAGAGCCCGAAGGAGTCTGGGCTTGGGTTTGGGTTTTTACCAGGATTTCACCCGCCATCCACCATCCTTCTGTCCATTTGTCCATGTCTGACTGTCCAGACATCTGACTAATTATCCATGGGACTGCATCTCTTATACCTTAGCTAGCCCCCTCCTGCCATCCAATTGTTGCCCATCAGTCATCCGGCCAGCTTTTGTGAATCACAGTCTAGTTCTGGCCTTCCAAACAGTAACTACCTGTCCCTTCCTGCCATCCGCATAGCACCTAGAATAGGGCCTGACACTGTCGAATAAGTGAATCTATGCACCTGCCCTTTACCACCCACATCCCTGCATCCCCACCCACCCAGCGTTTTGTGATCCATCCTTTCATAGCCCTTCACCCACCCATTCCATCCCGTCTCCTCAGCCTCATCATCTGCACCCCTCCCTCACTGAGAGTCAGTTCCTCCTCCCTTTACGCACTGGACATCCAACCCTCCATGAAGCTCTCACCCATCCGTCCATTCACTTAGTTTCCCACTCCTCCTCCCATTGCACCGTCTTCCCATCCTTTCATCCTCCTGGTCTTCATTCCTTTCGTTCACTCATGCATCCACTCATTCATCCACCTATCAGCCATTCATGTGCCTTTTCTTCCACTGGTCCCTCCGTCCTCCACCCATTCACTTACTCATCTGTTTATCCATTCCCTGTCAACCTATCTACCCATCCCTGAACCCATCCTCTCACCCTTCTTGTCCATTGCATCTATCAGTTCTGCCCTCTGCCTTAGTGCTTTTCCATGCACCCATTTTTTCTCAGCATTCGACCTCACACTGAGAGCTGCAGGCACTGGAAAGTGTCGGCTATGATCTGGGCTACCCAGAGGATCCTTCTGCAGGTCAACTGGACTAGAGAGTGGAGTGACCGGGGGAGCACAGTCCTGAGTCAGGGGGGTTGTTTGGATGGGTGTGGGGGGCTTCCTTCCCCAACCTTGACTGTGATTTTTCAGATTGGTGCACTGCCCCCACAAACCACAGAGACCCTGGCTGACTTCCTCCCTGAGGTGAGTGCTAACCCATGACCCTGTACTCTCCCCTGTTGTCCAGGCAAAGGGGATGGGGGGGCTTGGGAAGAAGCTGTTCAATGCCACACGTGCCTTGTCCCATACTTCTCCATAAAGTATTCTTAGCATCTTAGCAGAGAAAGCTCAGCCTTTACACACTGCCAATTCCTAGGTCTGGTATAGAAATCACCAGATTGTGTGTTTTGCTCCTTGTGTCACCCAAGCGGCCCACTCATCATTGTATGTCATACTTCCTGGGTCCAAGTAGAAATCAGCTCTTTCTTGAGGGACTCTTGGTTCTGAATGAAGCTCTTTTCCAAGGCCCTGAGTGAGGGATTTCTGTAGGTGGCTGAGATCTATCCCAAGCCGAAGCCCTTGGTGACTCAGATCAAGATAACTAAGTCCCCCAAGGTCACCATGAAGTCAGGAAAGAGCCTGCTGCACCTGCATGGCACCCTGGAGATGTTTGCTGCTCAGCGGGGCAAGCACCCTGTGTCCCTCTTCCTCCTGGAGGTGGTGAGTAGGGTCTGCCCCCTCATCCCCACCCTTGAGCTATCCAGGCTGCTGGGCGGGGCTTCAATGAGAGCCAAGAACTGGATGGAATATTCTTAGTTCGTCTCATCTGTGTGGCCTGACCTGGGCACTGTCACCTGTCTGACCCTGGACTCTGCCTTTGAACCTGTAGCGGCTGGGCAGGGTCAGCACACTATGGCCCAATGATTTAACCCTTCTCTGCTCTCTCCCTCCTTCCTCTCTACATCATTGCTTAGCAGCTGCGAGGTCAGGAATAAGCTCACTGAGGGGATATGGGAGGCTGAGAGACACAAGTCCAGTTTGAGGAATCACAGAGGACTTCCCAGAGGAGGTGATAGTTGAGTTGGCTTGAAGTTTGAGAAGCAGCTGGTCAGGGAAGCGCTGATGTCAAGGAGGTGGGGCATGGAGAACACGTCAAGCAAAGGTCATGGCAAAGGACCACAGTGTGTGCTGGGGTCCTCCATAGTACCGGTTGTGGTTCAGGATGCCCGCACTGCGAGTGTGGGGACTGCTGGGCTTGGTATCTGGGGACAGGATAGAGAAGAGGGCTCCTGCTTTGGCTTGGAAATAGTGCTCCTGGTGGGAACCTGTGCTTCCTCTCTGTTTTCTCCCCACATCAGCACTTCAATCAGAGGATCCAGTACTCAGTGCATGAGAACCGGCTGCAGCTGGCCACCTCTCTGGACAGGTAGGACCCACTGCCCCAGGCTGGCATCCCTGGAACCTTGCACAGGCACCACCAGCATCACCTAGCTTTCTGTCCCAGGTTCTCTCTCTGATCCAGGAGAGCCTGGGGGTTTAAGCTGTGGGAAGAGAATGAGAAAAGGTGGGAATTACTCAGTGTCCCATCATAGGTGACGTGCAAACCGAGACTCACATACACCTGAAGGCCATAGAGGAGAACCCTGTATCAGGGAGGGGCTGGAATTCGTGGGATTCCCCTTTTCCAGGGTCGGGGCTGATGGCACTGACCAGTATCTCTCCCCATCTCCTGCCTGACTTCTCTCCACAGATTACTGAGCCTGTCCCGGGGTTCGTCATCAGTTGGCAACTTCAATGTAAGTGTCTCAGGTGTTTTGCCTGGTCTGGTTTGAGACCAGTCTCAGTTCCTTGGGGATACCAGGGCAGAGGCTTCAGCACGGAGATAGGGAGAACAGAGCAAGTCCATCTGGAGGTCTCAGGGCTCCTGACCTTGGGAAAGTCCTTTCACCTGAGTCCCTATTTCCTTTTTGAGACACTGCCAGGGATAGTGGCTGTCTGGGCTGGTGCTGGTTGGCCCAGCTGTTATTTTCTTTGGTCTGCATAGCCTCAGGCCCAATTCTGAAGCTGCCCTCCTCAGGTTCTGTGTCCTGTGCTTTGCTGCACATGTTGAACCCCCATAGAAACCCTGTGCATAGGTGCTACTGTATCTTAGTTTCACAGCCAGGGAAACTGAGGCACAGACAGGTGGTGGACAAATAGCTGAACAAAGCTGCTGGATTTTCCCTTGGAGAAAGCGTTAGGCCTGCAGCACCACTTCCTGTCTCCTGAACTTCCCACTCCTGCATCATAACCCGAGGCCCACAGGTCACCTGAGCAGAGACTAAGCAGAGTTGCCCAGAGCCCAGGTTTTGGTGCTAGCTGGACAACCTGTCTGACATCTCCAAAATCCATTGCTGTGGCCCCGGTCTTAGCTGGAGGGAGGCAGAATGGATTCTTTGTATTCTATTGTGTTGGGTCGTATTGAATTGGATCGGATTAGATTTATTGGACTGAATGGATTGGAGGATGGCATGTGGATGTTTTCTTTCTTTCCTTTCCATAGGAAAAGGAATTAACCGACTTCATCACTGATTATCTCCATGAAGCCTATACCCCAGTGGTCAATGGTGAGGCTTAACTTTACTAGTGCAAGGAGCATTTTAAGCAAGAAGGGGTACACACACACACACACACACACACACACACACACACACATACACACAAACACACATGCATGCACCCGCTGGTCTCAAAACCCCCATCACTGACTGTGAAGGGGAAGCCAAAAGGGAGTGAATAGATGATCATCACTGACTCTTTGAGGCCAGTATAGTCTTATTATCACCTGTCCAGGGACAAAGGCCATCCCACTCCAACCCCCGACCTCATATCATAAGTGAGATTTTGACCTGGGAGTAAGTACATGGCAGATGGGTACGTCGCTGCTTATGCAGCTGGCAGACATCACGAGTTAATCACTGTACCATTTCCTCCTGCCCTGCTCCAGGGAGCTTCTTAACCGCAGAAAAGTCAGGGTAAGATGCTGCTTTCTGTACTTCTCAGATGTACTACAGGTGGGGCTCCCACTCCCAGATCTTCTGGCTATCAACTATGACCTGGCTGAGCTGGACATAGCGGAGGTGAGGTGAGGGGCTGGGAGAGGACATGTCAATCACACTTTTAGCCAATGGGTGATGAACAAGAACCCACCTCCCTCCAGCTAAAGGGCCTGGGCCTGGGGAGGGCCGGTGGCCATCAATATAATCTTGTTAACCCTGTGAACAAGATCCTGTCCCTCAAAATCTGGGGACCTTCCTTGGCCAGGGATTCCTCAGAAGGATAACTGAACTCTGCTACTCTCTTGATCTGCCACACTGGACAACTGCTTGACCCCTTTTTATGACTCCCTTTGTCTATGCTTAAAATGGGGATGAAAATATGGGCATTGATTTCACAGAGCTGTGGCTATGATTCACTAAAATAAGTCACCTAGGGAAGCTGGTAAGTGTTTCATAAATACAGGTTTTCCATTGAATACCACTGGTTGAACATGGAGTAATGAAAATGTATGTTTCCCCCATTCAATCTCTCTACTGTAGGGCTGCTTGTTCCCATTTAACAGGTGGGAAAATTGAGGTTTAGAGACATGAAAGAACCACCCTAGGGTTACAAAGGAGTCTACTCCAATCTTGGTGTAAACACTGTGCTGATTTCTATCTCCTGATCATGGACCCAGCTCCATCCCATCTCTGTGCCTGAGTGGCCTTGTCATTGCTCCCCATCCCTCTGTACCTGGCTTTTTTTCTCCTGCCAGAATGCCCTGGTGCTGGACTTGAAGTAGGCCTGACCACACAGGACTCCCTGCCAGCTGCCCACACACCGCCATCCCTGCACCCTGTAGCAGGGCTGCCTGATAAGAGCCCGCAGGCTTGGCCCTGACCCCTGCTTCCTGTGAGGAGGAGAGAGTGGGACAGGATTGGGTTGGGGCCTGGCAATAAACTGGAGAAAGATCCTCACAAACATCCACGCTTTAGTCTCTTTTGTTGCAATCTGATGTGTGGCTTTTCCTCTCCTTTGGTGGGTTTGGAGGCTAAGCCCACCTTGGGGTGCAGGGGATAGCCAGTGGCAGCCTTGGGGTGGACTGGAGCACGCCCATGCCCTGTACCATTTCAGCTCACCTACACAGTCCCCTGTCACCTCACTGTGCTGATGAGGCCATTGAAGCACAAGGATCAGTGGCCTTTTCCAAGGTCACATCGTTTGGCAAGTGGCAAAATGTTTCCTGCCCCCAAATAGGTAACTAGGGGACGCTCCATTCAAAGGGAACCTGTGTCCCCACAGAGCTCTCCTGTGTCACCTCCCTCTATTCCCACAACAGTTGAGGTGTGAAGGACTGTCCATCTTTCACCAACAAGGGGACTGGGGCTTAGAGAGGTGGAACACCTGGCTTAAGACCACCTGGCAAATTGAGGGCAGAGTTGGGATTGGAACCCGGGCTCTGGACCAGATCTGAGTTTAGATCTCAGCCCTGCCACCTTGCTGCTGCTGAGGGCCCCAGGTGAGTCACTGTACTGACACAAGCCTCAGTCTCCTCACTGTACAAAGGGATGTTGTCAGCGCTGACTTCAGCAGGGCCAGGTGGAGATGAAGAAATGGAATTACTCAAAGTGCTTAGCTTGGTGCCTGGCTCATAGAAGGTCTCAGTAAATGTCAGCCATAGGTGAGACAGATGGGAGCTGTCAAGAGCACGTACATGATGAGCATTGCCCGGGACAGTCTGAGGTTGTTTCTTTGTCCCACATTCATGGGTCGATCAGCAGCCTGACATTTGCTACATCTGTTCTCATTGCCTCCTCTTCTGGGCTTCATTCTCTCTCTCTCTCTCTCTCTCTCTCTCTCTCTCTCTCTCTCTCTCTCTCTCTCCTCTGTGGCTTTGGAGGATGGAACCCAACATGTGCTCTATCATTGAGCTAAGTCCCAGCTCTGATATTCTTAAATTGGTTCATCTTAAAGTGAATGTATATTTAACATAAGTAAGTTAAAAATAATTTTAAGTGGATCCTGAAAATCTGTGCTACTTGCTAGAACAGAAAGAAATAAGGAAACAAACAAAAAAAAAGATCCAATAACTTTGAGAAAAAAAGCACATCAGGTCCCTGTGGTCACTGCTGCTCCAGCTCGGATGCTGTGACGGGGGCCAGTGGTAACTGTGTCTGTGTGTCCACACTGTCTGTGCATCTGTCTCAATGTCTATGTCTCCGGGTGGGTTGGATGTGGAGTCTGGGTTGGGTGAGAGTGGGGGATCTGTGCCTGTGCACCCGCGTGTGTCTGTGGTGTGACCATGAGCCCAGTCAGGGGGCCAGTGCTCTCCAAGCCTGTGAGGCCCTCGCAGTTGGACTCCATCCCAGGCTGGCACAGGCCCATGCCACAAGGCAAGGAGGCCCGGATGCCAGAGCCGTCCCTTATCTCTCTGGGCCCTAATTCCATCAGCTGTCATCTCTCCAGCTCGGGGACAGTGGCAGCCTTGAGGCAGGTGTAAGAGATACAGACGCCTGGATAATCTGTGGGTAATGACATCTGACCTTGGGCCTCTGGGAGACACCCCTCTGCTCCCCACATCTGCCTTGTGTGCCTCATGGCAGCAGCCTCACAGCCACCAACAGCCATCCTGCACCTTCTCCAGGCTGTGTGCAGATGGGGAAATCAAGGCTGTTCAAGTTCAAAGCCTGCGTTCTCACCAGAGCCTGCATACAGTGTGGCTTCAGACAAGCCATAGCCCCTCTCTAGAACTCAGTCCGCCAGCCTGTACAACAAGAAAGGGCTTGGGTGTGCTGATCTCTAATCTGACTCTTACTCAAGATTCTCCCTGGCGAGGAAGTGGGGGCAAGGGCGCCCTCATTCCTGTGTCCCCACTCCTTGTCCCACTGGGTACTGCTTCCTTGCTGGACTCCTCAAACCTAGATAATGAAGAGACGAGGCGACCTGCTCAAGAGCACCTGATGTAGGCGGAGCTGGACCTGAGTCCCATCTGCTCAGGGCCAGTCCCCTCGGGGCCCCTCACCCCACACTCGGCAGTGATGCATTGTCATCCTTTAAGGAAATGGGGCAGGATGGCAGCAGAGTCGGGCTGTCGATCCTGGTCCCACAGTTGTCAGCCTCTGGGGACCTCCCAGGCTGCCCAGGCGATGTTCCTCACACCTGAGTCCATGAGCCTCATCTGCCCTGCCCTGCCCTTCCACTTCCCCAGCCAAGTCTCCACTCAGCGCCCCCAGGAGGGCTTCCCAGAGGCATCACCGTCACCTAAATCTCCCTAGCATCCTCCCTGATACCCAGGGCACTTGTCACAGTGGGACCAGGTGAGTGTGGCCACCTTTAATGTTAGTTTTTTTTTTTAAAGAGGATAAAACCAAGGGAAATAAAACAGAATACAACCAATCAAAATAATATAAGTGATACAGGACTTCAAAAACTTATGAAATCAGCAATAGTTACCATAATGCCTTTTATTTTCTTCAAAATAGCTGCAGATAGCTTCGGACATAGTAAAAATCGAACAGTACAGAACAGAATAGAACCAATAAAAACAAAACAGTGAATGCAATAAAGGACCTCAAAACAGGACAGTAGTAAATCCAAATTGGCTACTATAATATGTCTTGCTATCTTTTAAACAGCTGCTCATGCCATGAAATTTAACATAGTCAAGGGGAAAAAAAAAAAAAAAAGAGAATAAAACCCAACCCAACAAAACAATGAAAACATGGTTTCCAGGTGGGGATTGCTTCCTGGTGAGGCCTTGTTTTTTCCCTCTGCAGTCAGTGAATGGTGCTGATTCATGGAGATGCTTTGGTCTGGCTGTCCCCACTCTGGCAGTGGCCCACGCATGGCCCGTTTGTCCATTTTGTGGTTGGGTAAACTGTGGTTCTTGGAGGTAAGTCATTTGATGCTTGATAGTGCATGGCAGGGATGGAGCGGATTTCCAGCTCCAGATTCAGCAGGGGCAAATGTGAGGGACAGTTCTCTGCTCTGTGCCTCCCTGGTTCCCAGCACCTTTACCACATTTATCGCCATGGCTGCACATCATGCTGCCTCGGAGGCCGGGAAACATGCTTATCCTGGCCCCTGCACCTCGACTGAGGAGTCAGAGTCGCCACAGCTGGGGGCTCAAGGACACAGATTTGGATGTGTCTTCCCTCACACAAGCCCAGTCCCTGGCCCTGCTTTGATGTGGGGTGATGAGTATGGGGGCAGTGGAGTCCCCTGGGGATGGGGTCCGGCAGGAACTGGGGAACTTGGTAGCATTTTCCTCTCTTCCAACAGCCTGAGCCACGCAGCAGCGAGGACGTGGGCACAGAGTCAGGGGCCTGCGTGACCCTGCGTGACTCTGGCAAGCGGCTTCTCCCGAGCCCTGGCTCCTAGGGCGGAAACAGGGAACAGCTTCAGCACCAGCAGCACTGGTGAGCTGCTGCAATCACGAAAATCCAGTGCCACCCACACAGTTAGTGCTCAGGAAACGCTAGGCGTTGGCTTTCTTTTCTCTTCCTTTAAACTGTCTTAGCAGCACGGGCTGCAGAGTGATACCTGTGACCCATAGATCTGAGTAGGACTGTGTGGTGGCTTTGGTGGCTGTTTGGGGGCACCGTAGTGGGTCCCTATTTAGTTATGCATACATACACATAGATCCTACGATTCTGTTTTTAGTTGTTCACCCAAAAGAAAAGGAAAATAAAAGACATGTATCCCCCAGGGACCGGGCAAGAATTTTTACAGCAGTGGCAGTTAGTAGCCACAGCTAGGAGGCTCAGTCTCTGGGCAGGGAAGGCACAGGGTGGGCGTGCACGTGCAGTGTGTCCCCGGCAAAGAGCGGCTGGAGCCTCACAGGACCATGCGAAAGGGCGCCATGGACACCGTGTGCGGGGAGCCAGCAGAGGACACGCGCGCCATCAGCTGTCCCTGTGCATGTGCCACATGCCACATCATGGCACACAGGGACTCCTCCATTGTGTCAGGACAAGGGTGGCTTGGCAGGGACACACGGAGACTTCTGGAGGCCTCTATGCACCGCATGAAGTGGTACACCTGAGCTCTGCTCTGTTCTGCTCGTGTCTACATTTCATACAAGGTTTATTTTATAGTTAAGAAGCAGGCTATGAGTCACAAGGGTCAATAGGTGGAAGGTTAGGTTCAGTCACTGTGGTCACGGTCCCTGCTCTCCATTGTCCCCAGGCTGGTGCTTGTGCCCTGCACAGACCCCCGGACGTGCTGGGCGTGTCATCACTCTGCGAGAGGAGATCCCAGGGACCGAGGGCACAGAGGTGGCTCTTCATCGGCTCTGGAGGAAGGATCTCCTGGACAGGCACCTGCCGAGGAACTGCAAATAAAAGCCAGAGCCTATGAGTCCACACTGGCACCGCAGTGGCCCTGAACCTTTCTGGGCTTCCTGCAGCAGCCACCTCATGCTGCCCCAGCCCGGCCTCCCCAGGCTGCGGCTCTGGGCGTGGCTCCCGGCCCTTCCCTGCTTAGTTGGGCCTCCAGCTTCTCACTCCTGCATCCTGTGGGTATGTGTTCCCTCAGAAGCCTGCAGCCGCTATGATGGCACGCGAGGTCACCGCCTGAAACGTGGCAAGCTCTAGTTTTGCTGTTTGTGGATTTCGAAAAGTTAGTCTAGGTTATATGAGAAAAACAAAGCACAAAGAATAACTGATAACTTTATGCTGAATATGTGTTAGATGGTCATATTTTGGATATACTGGTTAAGTAAAACTGTGTTAGTAAGATTAATTTCATTGTCTTTTTTAAAATTTTACTTTTTGTTTTTTTTAAAAAAAAACTGTGGCTGCTGGAAAACTTCAAACAGCATTGCATTGGTGCCAGTGAGCTCCTCCAGGCAGGGCTCTGCCTCTTGCTTACTGAATTGTCTCCAGCATCTGGCAAACAGTTGGTGCTAACGCTTGCTAGCATAAATAATGAAAGAGGAATGAATTTCTCTTCACTGTCATCTGAATCAGCCTCTGAAAAGGGGCAAAACTCTGGAGTGCTGAGAACACTGGGCCATGGGAGGTGGAAGTAGCTTTGTGCCTCCTCCATGACAGCCCAGAGTCCCTTTCTCTGGGCTGGTGGCCAGCTGTTTGCCGGGCCCCAGTGGCAGAGGGTCAGAGGCCCAGCAGCCTTGAGCTGCTTCCTTCCCTTCCTGGGCCTCTGTGAGGTGGGGGAAGGCGGTGCAGATTCTGTACTGTGGGGGTGGCTCTGTGGAACTGGAGGGAGCCCAACTGGGGTGGCAGGGTCTCACCCCACCGAGCTCTGGGGGAGGTGGCAGCATCTGCAGCCCCCACGCCTTGGCCCCTCTCCTGGGAACCCACCGCAGCCTCCTCCCTTTCCCACAGAAGGAAGGCTTAGTTGGGCCCTAAGGGAAAACCACAACTTGCTTCTGACTTGACATATTGACGGGTTCCTGGCGGCTGTGCCCGCTTTGTGTCCCCATAGCTGCTGTGTGCATATAAGGGCCTGTTCTGGCCTCAGATGGGTGGAGGAACCAACGGGAGGCTGAGTCCCCACCCACCCGTGTGGAGCAGCAGGAGCAGTGGGTAAGGCTGCCCAAGGCAGCCCCTGGCCTGTCCTGACTCCAGCCTTTGGCCATTTGACCTCCTGCCATGCCATCTGAATAATGGGCACAGGGACAGTGCACCCTAAGAGGGGCAGGGACACTTGGGAGGTCGTCAAGAATGGAGGACACTGGCTCCAGGGATCTCTATTTTTCCTCTAAAGTCATGGGACTGACTGACTGGCTTCCCACTTTCCATAAGAAATTCCAGAGGTGCAGATGGGAGACCTAGGGAACCTAGATGGACGTAGCAAGCCTGCTGCTAGGATGTACCGTGGCATATATAGCATCTCTGCATCAAGTGCAGAAAGTGCTGCACGGCTGGGCTGACCCAGTACCAGGGCACAGGGATGCAGGTTTCCAGCTTTGCTCTTCAATGTGCAGTCAAGGTAGAAGCCACACACAGTACCAGGCCCTCAGGAAGCTTCCAGAGATGGTGAACAGGGACACTCTCACATGCCATATTAATGCACTGTGACGAGCACCTTCAAATACATCTTCTGGGAGCTGTTCAGAGATGGGCCGGCTTCTCTAGACAAGGAAAAAGGGAAACAGGGAAGATAAAGCTCAGTCTTCAGTGACTCAGATGAAGAGGTTTCTCTTCAGAAGGAGCATGTGTAAAGGCCCTGAGGTCAGAATGGGCTTGGTATGCTTAAGGCCAAGGCACTCAAAGAGGCAGAGGTGGACTTTGTGGGTCGATGAGGAGCCTGGGTTTTAACCCAAGAGTTTCAGCAAGGGTGACATCAGGGGACAGGTGGAATATGTGGGCTGGAGGATGGGGACGTCTATAAAGAAAAGCTATTCAATGAGACTAGTGATTAGCCTCGCTCCCGTCTTCAGTCCCATCTCCCCGACAGCAGCATTGGGAAGGAGATGGGGAAGATGAGGGAGGTGGTGCATGTTAAGCTTAGGTGTTTGGTGTCTCCAACCAGCATGAGCCGGCAGGAACTGGTCCAGAACTACAGCTCTCATCCTGCCGATGTGGAACTGCCCTGAGCAGCTTTCACTGCAGACCCCCAACAGGCTCACCAGGGTCACACTGTGACTTGGAAGTCAGGCAGGCTCAGGTTGGAATTCTGGCCCTGGCACTGATGAGCTCTCAGGCCTTCGTGAAGGCCTCTCCAAGCTTTTGACCTGTCAGTTTTCCCATCTGTGAAGTGGGATCCAAGGAGGGAGAGGCTTGGAAAGGGCGTGGGTGTCTCAGTGCATATTGGAGGCTGCGCTGAGCAGCCTGGACCCCTGGCTGGAGAGGGCTTTTCTGGGAGTGGACCTGACTGTGGGCTTCACCAGGTGGACAAGAGAGAAGTAAGCATGGAAAGGTTAGGGCTCGAGGACGGTCTCAGCGTCCCTGCTCCCACCCTTTCCAGGTGTGTGGCCGATGATGCTGGGCGTGTGGGCCTTGCTTTTCCTCTGGGGCCTGGTGACCCCATGCGAAGGGCTGCTGGAGACCGTGGGCACTCTCGCTCGGATCGACAAGGATGAACTCAGCAAAGGTGAGATCAGGTATGCGCTGTGTCTGCCCTCAGAGACAGAAGAGCTTGGCCTTCTTGGAAAGTCTGTGCTCCCGGGATTCTAGAAGCAACAGTGGGAGGCTGGGGCTGGCTCTGAGCTCTGAGCGCAGAGGGTGACTGGTGCTCTTCCTTTAAACACAGACCTGGGCCATCTGGCTGAGGCTGTGTATGGACTGCTGGGGCCTGGGGAGGTCACAGAAGGAGTCACAGTCAAGCCAGCTGGGCCCTGCTCTGCCCCAGGGTTCCGAGTGTGGGCCGTTTATTAGGCACTGGCTGTTCCAGAGCCCAGCAGCAAGAGTCTCAGGGAAGAAGCAGAGCGGCTGTGAACAGGAAGCACTCAGGGAGGCCACCCCTGGTGCCCCCGGGAAGGGAGACGTCTCTTCCGCCATGATCACGCCCCTGTGGCTCCCTGTCCTCTGTCCCATCTTCCTTTTTGGTGCAGCAGCTAGCCAAAGAGCAGGAGCCCATTTGCTGTGTGAATTTGGGTGCCTCTACCCCTCTCTGGGCCTTAGTTTATCCATCCGCAAAATGAAGGGGTGCCCACAGGGTTCACTCGTTCATACCACACACTTACTGGGTACCTTCTGCATGCCAGGCAAGTCACGACCCTGCGGTGGCAGCAGGGGGTGTTTGTGTAACCTGTGGGTCAATTCCAATAAAAATGAGGTTTCCTGGATCAGGGCATAGCTCAGAGCACTTGCTTACTGTGTACAAGGGCCTGAGTTCCATCTCTAGCACCTGAAGCTCTCTTGCAGCTCAGGGGAAAGAGGCAGGGACCGTGGTCCTGCAGCTGAGTAGGAGTTTCCAGCATCTTTCACTCTCATCCTCTGCAGCCATCCAGAACTCGCTGGTTGGGGGGCCCATCCTGCAGAATGTGTTGGGCACAGTGACATCAGTAAACCAGGGCCTGGTGGGCTCCAAGGGGCTGCTCGGAGGAGGCGGTCTGCTGGGCTCTGGAGGGATTTTCAGTGTCGTGGAGGAGCTCTCTGGGTGAGTCACTGCAGATCGCAGGTGTGCACTGCTGCCCCACAACATTGACCCTCTTACCCCCTGGTTGTGCCAAGGGTCTCTCGGGAACTTGTCACTCTCCTGCACACTGTATATTTTACTAGTTCATTTCTGTCTCCTTGGTTTATAAACCCTAGGAGTTTTATCTGAACTGTCCATTGCAGTGTCCTCATATCAAAAATAGGGCTTGACATACAAGGGGTGCCCCAAAATAATTTTTTTAATGAGTGAAATAAAGAAATCACATAACAATTTGTAATTATATTTACGGATTACCCATGCCGGGTTTCTGTGTGTCTGACACCAGGCTAAGTATTGCCAGTGAAGTGTCCTCCTGAAGCTAGAGGTGGGACAGTTGTCCTGCGCTTAGCCTTTGAGCAGGCTGAGGTCAGAGTGAGGCGCCCGACGCATGCCCATGTAGCTGGGGTGGGGGTGGCTCCGCGTCTGTGTGTTTAAGTGTGGGCTACTACAGTGCCTGGCCGAGACTGTGGTGAGTCAGAGGAAGGTCAAAGAGGAGTGCTGGGTGCACACCTGTCATGCCAGCACCCAGGGCGGAGGCAGGAGGGCCTGAGCCCAGCCTGGGCAATGGAGTGACTTACCCAGACTGTCTCAAAATAAAAAGCAAGAAGGGCTGGAGAATGTGGCTCAGTATGAGAGCTGGCTGCAGCCTCCACTATTTAAAAGACAAAAGAAAAAGATGGAAGGAAGGAAGGAAGGAAGGAAGGAAGGAAGGAAGGAACTAGGATACAGGGAGATGACAGACAGGAATGAGGTACTGGAGCAAAAAAAAAGGAGAGTGTGTATCTACCTTTTAAGACAGCACACATGTCTAGAGTACCTCTATTGTACAAATCTGAAAGCTGAGACCCACAGCAGCAATGTAACTGCAGTCAGTGGCAGAGCTAGGATTTGAATTCTTTGGCTAAAAAAAAAAAAAAAAGAATTCTTTGGTTTTGACTGGTTGCAATTCAGTGGATTGTTGTCAAGAAAATGAGTTAATGTGTGTCAAACAGCTGAAATAAAGCCTGACACACAGTAAATGCTACTAGAATTGTTAGAGGCAGCGAGATGTGGTGGTGCCACCTGTAATCCAAGCACTTGGGAGGCTGAGGCAGGAGGATTGCTTCAAGTTTGAAACTGGCCTGGGCTACATAGTGAGATCAAGGACAGCCTAAACTACATAGCAAGACCGTTTCTCACCAAACAAACAAAACACACACAAACACCAAACAGAGAGTTATTAGAGTCAGTTTTTCTCCCACGGTAGAACCCCCCTGCTGGATGAGGCTGGGGTCCAAGACGTGGACCTGACATTATCCTGGCCTCCAAACACTCTTGGAAGGACGTGACAGTGACAAAATCACAGACTCAGGCAGATAAAGGGGCAGAACAGAGGGCGTCTGCTTGAGGCTGAGAGGAGGAAGGAGGGCTTCCTGGAGGAGAGGATGCCCTGGCTGAGATCAGGAGAGCTGGGAGGACTCAGCCAGAGAGTAATGAGCAGTGAGCGTGTTGCCAGAGAAGCCTTGGCTGGGTGTGTGAGAGCGGACTGAAGCCGTGCAGGCAGCAGCAACGTCCAGGGCAGAATCCTAGCCAAGGGGAGGCCATGGAAAGTGTAGGGAGGAAATTCTTTGACTGAGCCTCCAACTGTGACGCTGGTGTTGCATTTGGGGTCGGGGCTGGCATCATCTCACTCCTCTTCACTGCCTCCCTATGACGCAGGTACCAGTGCTGCCCCACTTTGCTGATGAGCACACTGAGGCTCAGGGAGGGAGAGTAACTGGCCCCAGAGTCCACAGTTGGTTCCATAGGTTTGAGGTGGGATTGAGGGACTCCAGGTCTTTCGGGCCACTGATGGTCCAGGTCCTGGCAGTGGGGTGGGGGTACGTGTGGCAGTGAGCAGCCCCACCTCTGCTCCCACCCCAGGTTGAAGATTGAGGAGCTCACACTGCCGGAGGTGTCGCTAAAGCTGCTACCAGGTTTGGGGGTGCAGGTGAACCTTCTCACCAAGGTCGGGCTGCGTGGCTCAGGGTGAGTGCGCCCTGGAGACCTCACCTGCCTGTACTACTAGGGACTCTCACCCTACTGGCCCTCAATCCCACACCCTGAGTTTCTTCCCACCCTACTAAGGTGCCCTGGATCCTTCTTCCTTGTTCCTCTTGGGGGCCTCCAACCCCTGGCCCCCTGGTCTCCAGACCAGTCCACTGCCTGGACTCACCGGAGGGGGTAGGGAGAGGGCTCAGGGACAGACAGGTGAGGCAGGGAGGTACATACAGTGTAACAATCAGGAGGCACCCAGCCACTCACAAGTCCACTCATCAGTCCCTCCTCAGGACCCGAAGGACATGGGATGGGGAGGGGAGTGTGGCTGAGACATGGCCCAGGAGGTGGGGCCTGGCAGCCTGCTCACACCCCAATGTCTGGTGTTGCAGCCCCCTAGGGGGCCTCCTGCAGTTGGCAGCTGAGGTGAACGTGTCTTCACGGGTGGCGCTGGGCATGAGCTCTCGAGGGACGCCCATCTTGATCCTCAAGCGCTGCAGCACACTGCTGGGACATATCAGCCTGTTCTCAGGGTGAGTCTGTGTCCCCATTGTTCTGGACCGCCTGGAGCCTCAGCTGAACGGGACCTGATCTCCTTTGGCACCCAAAGCAGGTGGCGGGGGCGGGGTGTTCAGTCTCTGCACAGACCACAGATCAGACAAGGGACAGGGTCAGGGACTCCTGCCCCGCCTGCAGTATGCGCTGCCTGCTCCTGGGTGGTCCTGTTTCTCTAGGACCTTCTCCCTGCTGGGGCTGGCCTGGAGTTGCCTAGACCCCCTACCCATCTGCTGCAATCTCTCTGCTCTTAGCACTTGAGAGCCCCGTCTCTGTGACCCTAGAGTAATCTTCTCATCCCCATAAGGAGAGGATGGACTTGATAATCCAGAAAAACACATCTGTTTCTTCCTGGGGCTCCATTCAGGATTAGGTGGCCCTCACTTCCCTAGTGCTGAGTGTCACTCAGAGAGGGGGAGGGGCTCACTCAGTGTCACATGCTTCACAGCAGGGATGGAGATGGGCTGGTTCCCCAACGAGGGCCAAGGCTTCCCCTAGCTCTTCATACTGACCAGCAGCTGTGAGCAGTGCCGGGTGCCTGGCAGCTGTGTCAGCTCCCAGGAGCAGGACAACCCTGGGGGAATGCCTGTCTCTAGAGGGCTTTTCCTTAAATTCCAGTGGCTGGGTCCTGCTCCTCTGGGCTGGAGGGGCCTTGGAGGGGTGGAGTCCAGGACGATATTGTCCCATGGTAGTGGTTCTGTGGGGTGTGATCCTGTGCCCCCATCTACTGGGACTTTGTCCTCAGACCACTTACTCATTCATTCAGTCAACATATATTTATTGAGCCCCACATTAAGTCAGAACCATTCTAGACCCAGGTATTGGAGGAAAGGGTTCAGACACCTGTGGGATGCAGGCCGCACACCATGCTCGAATCCACTCCCATCCAGTCCGGGCACCTGCAGTTGTGACAGGCAGGCATTGCCCATATGGGGAAATCAAAGCCAGCCGAGGGTGGTGGTGGGGCCTTAGGTGGGGCCAGGGATTAAACCAGACGCCCCCAAGCCCCAGCAAACCCCAACTGAGAGAGGGGACAGAAGAAACCAGAGCCCCAGTGCCCACCCCGCCTGCTCATCCTCTGTACGCTGTGGGCAGTCACAGCCTCCTGTTTCCCTCTGCCCAGGCTGCTGCCAGCACCACTCTTCACAGTCCTGGAACAGATGCTGTGCAAGGTGCTGCCTGACCTGGTGAGTGAGGCTGGGGGCCGGGTTGGCCCCTCCCTCCTCTGGCCCCTCCCCTCTGCCCCTCCCCATCTGGCCCCTCCTCTCTCTGGCCCTTTCCCTCTCTGGCCCTTCCCCTCTCTGGCCCTTCCCCTCTGTGGCCCTCCCCTCTCTGGCCCTCTCCTCTCTGGCCCCTCTCCTCTCTGGCCCTTCCCCTCTGTGGCCCTCTCCTCTCTGGCCCGCCCCTCTCCGGCCCCTCCCCTTTATGGCCTTTCCCCTTTCTGGCCCCTCCCACCTCTGGCTCCTCCTCCCTCTGGCTCCTCCCCTATCTGGCCCCTCCCTTCTCTGGCCCTCTCCTCTCTGACCCCTCCCCTTTATGGCCCCTCCCATTTCCCCGCCCATCTCTGACCCCCTCCCCTCGTTGGCTCCTCCTCTATCTGGCCCCTCCCCTCGCTGGCCCCTCCCCTCGCTGGCCTCTCCTTAAGGCAGCCCCTCCCTCTTCGGCGTAAAGCTGGCGCCTGCTGGGATTAGCGTGCCTGTCCCCTCTCAGCCCCAGGGCCGTCTTGTGGTGCCGCCTGTTGGGCCCCCAGCAGGCACAACCTCCCCATTCTCTGATTTCTGGCCTGAGCCTTATGCTCCAGGAAGTGTCCCTGCTCCCAAGTCCGTCTTTTCTCCCCCATTCTATTTTCGCCACTTGTATTACTATTAATGTTTTTCTCTAAATTAGTTTTCAATTAAAACTGGCCCTTTGGATTTTAAGTGGAGCCCTGTGCTCGGCAATCACCTAGAAAACGCCATCTGTATCCTCACCTGGTAGAGGAGACGCTGTCTGACTGGCAGCTCAAGGTGGCGTCTGTGGCTGTCTGCATTCAATGAGAGGAAGCAGACTGCACTCGCATCTGGCTGCAGCTGTGTTCCACTGAGGGTGGCGGGGTTCCACAGACAGCAGAGGGCAACAGGGCCTCCTGGGAGGTGGGGTGATGCCCGTACTCTGGGCTTGAAAATCAGTTTGGAGAAACATCCACACCGGAGAGGGGATCTACGCTTGGATGTCGACGAGGGGACATGACTGCATCTGTATCCCAGCCCCTACCTCGGGTCCCTGGGACAACCCGCTGGAAGCTGGGTTCCATGCCACATTAGGAGGTTTTCAGATAAGAAAAGGCTTACTGCCGAGATTTAGCGATTGATTTCTCTTAATCTGGTTTCTAGCTCTCTGAGCTATCACCCTCCACACACACCCAAGTGCCTGGGACCTCCTTCCTGTAGCTTGGCCCCCCACCCAATCCCACCCCAGCCCTTTGGTTTCCTCCTGTCATTTCTGCAGCTTGCCTGATCCCAGAGATTCTGGTCTGGGGCCACAATGTTGCAGGAGCCCTTCTTTTCTGCCTGCAAGTTGCTGTGACCATGGGCCAGTAGCCTTCCTTCTCCAGGCCCGATGTAGTCTGCAGGGCTGGCTGGGTCTCACTTTGACAAGCTCTAGGACTCAGATTTTGCATTCAGTCCAAACCTTTGTCTGCTCCCCATTATCACAGCTCTGGGTGAGAGAACCAGGTGGTGGTTTACATGTGACAGCTTGGCTCCTGGCCCAGCTCTCACAGTTCAGGGGAGGGGGCATCCCACTGTAGGGTCTTGATTCTAGGCCTCCCAATGACCACCTGAGGTGGTGGGAGGGGCGTGCTACATCCCAGGTAATTTCAGCAGCACTGCACCCTCAGGGAGGGCTTTGTTCCCCTCCCTCATCTGGCCTCTGAAACCGATCTCCCTATTTCCCCAACAACCTTTGAAGTTTTCTGCTGAGGCTCGTGTAATAGAAGGAAGTGGGCTTGGGGGCTCACTCAACTCGTCCATGTCCCGAGCCATGTGTTCCCCACCCATCTCCACATCTTGCTTTGCTCCCGTCCCTGGCACCACGGGGGAACTCATTTAGAGGACGTGTACCAACCAGGGTTCACTCTTGGGTTTCCCATAACATCTGTCTCCTCCTTGCACAGTTGTGTCCCGTGGTGGACAGTATGCTGGGCGTGATGAATGAGCTCCTGGGGGTCACACTTTGTAAGTTGGGGCCCCTTCCTCTTGGCACCTTTTCCTGGAACCCCAGTGGGGTAGGGTGGGTTCTGATGGAGCCTGGCAGGCTGCACTGAGGACTTGGGGAGGTTCTGGGCTGAGACTTCAACAGGGGGCTGCTGCAAACTGGCATTTACAGAATGCCCATGGTCAGAACAGGACGAAAACATCATTTTCTGCTTAGATGAGAAGACGGAGGCCCTAAGGACCCGAGTAAGCTCCCCAGCCTCCAGCCGAGGGCCCCGTCTCTCTGTACCTCCTAGAGCGGTGCCCTTACTTCACAAAAGGGCTTTGGAAAGAACACCAAGGCACAGCCAGGGGAAGGTTGGAGCCCTGGGGGTTTGGTGTCCCACTGAGAGTGCTGGGTTAGAGACCATGGGTGGCCATGGCTGGTGGCTCCAGCTCTGTAAACCAGGAATCTTGCTTCGCCTCTCTGTAATGTGCAGCCTGGTGACTTCCATCATCTGAGCCTTAGTTTCTTTCCCTGAAAAATAAGGGTGATGGCAGCCCCGAGTGAAGACTGAGTCCAATGCTAGGCATGCGGGAGATGCTGAATAATGCAGGTGGGGCTGCTTCCCCTGGGAACTGCTCATGGAGTCTCTCTGCTCCTCCTTTCCCACGCAGCCCTTGTGCCCCTCCGAGCGCTCGGGTCCGTGGAATTCACTCTGGCCACCCTGCCCCTCATCTCCAACCAGTACATAGAGCTGAACATCAACGTGAGTGCCCACCAAGGAGGCCACCTTCTGCAGGGGGCTGTGTGGGTGTCCAGGAAGGCAGAGGTGGAAGGTGGGGGTCTCACCATTACTGGTGAGCAGCCAGAGACGCCCTGTGCCCTGTCTTGTGCCCCTGCAGTCCATCGTGAAGAGTGCAACTGGTGACATCATTGATTTCCCTAAGCCCCATGTCCCAGTCAAGGTGCCTCCCAAGCAGGACCATACATCCCAGGTGATTGTGCCGCTGTACCTCTTCAGTACCGTGTTTGGGGTCCTGCAGACCAACGGTGCCCTGGACATAGACATCACCCCCGAGCTGGTGAGTGGCATGGGGAGAGGACATGGTCTCCTGCTCCGTCATACCTGTGACACCATCACCAATCAGCTCTGCTGGGCCCTCTGCCCTATGACAGGACAGAGTTGGGCAAATGTGTGGTGCGAACACTGCTGCCTCCTGTCCCAGCTCCTGGGGAGAACACCCCTAATCCTTAGTGGCCCTGTACTTAGTTAAACCTGAGTTAAGAAGGATTCTTAACTATCTGAAAATAAAAAGAGAAAAGGGCTAGAGATGTAGCTCGGTGCAAAGACTCTAGGTCAAGTCCCTGGTAACCCAGGAGAAGAGAACAGACCTGCGGGTTTGCAGCCCTGGGTATCTAGGAAGCGGGGACAGCACTGCCATGTGTGCCATGGGCTCCTGTCCTGTTTGTGTGTTCATCCACCTCTCTCCCATTTGCTTTTGCATTTAGGTTCCCAAGAACATTCCGCTGACAACCACATACCTGGCAGTTTTGGTCCCAGAGGTGAGTGGCTTTGACACTGCGACTCTTGTCCTGTGAGCTGGGTGGACTCCGGCATCTTTCTCAGTTCAGCTCTCCAGGCAACTGTGATGGACGCTGAAGGCAGATTCACCCTGAAGTGTGAAAGAATAATACCTTTCCTGACAGGGAGTTGCTTAGAAGGGAGAGGATGGGTTTTGACCTCCGCAGAAGCCACTTGGCCTGTGGCCATCTGCTCCAGCAGAGCGACTCTCCTGACACTGCTGCTGCTGAGCCCCTGCCTCTGGGTCTTAGTCCATCGTGATCGTAGTCAGCCCTGTCCGGGAGCTGACTGGTCTTGGAGAGGGGAAGACAGGGTGGAGTGTCAGGAGGGGGACGAGTGCCGTTAATGTGAGATCCCAGGGCCCAGCCTCCACTTCCCTATTCACCCAACTGCCCCGGACCTGCCGCTCTCCACCTGTGGGAATCTGAATTCATACTGATGGGGGAATGAGCACTACAAGGTCTTTGCTAATAACAGATTCTGACAGAGGATGGGAAGAGACGCAGAGAGCTTGGGCATTCACTGAGCGGGTGCAGGTGGCAGCTGAGTTTGGAGGTGCAGAGGACAAGCTCTACGAGTCCTTGAAGTTGGTTGATTCAGAGCAAGGTTGGGGCCTCCACTCCTCAGAGTCCCTGGCTAAAAGGCAGCAGAGTCTGAGGGAAGGAAAGAGGCTGAGTCAGATCCTCAGAAGAACTTTTTGAGGGCAATCGATGTAAAGTGGAGAGGCTGACAGCGGGCCTGGTTCCCTCCAGTGTGGGGTGGTGTCGCCTGGCCGACACCTTTGTCAGCCTCAGAATGAACTGAGAAGAGCCCACAGGGCCGACTCACATGGCCCCAGAGTATGTCTGTCTTGGCTTCAGCTTCAGTGGCCCCATGAGGTCGAGTCTACTGATTCCCTGTCTTGATGAGTTCGCAGCTCAAAGTGTCTGGGCTTGGGGTATGGATGCCCTTCTATGAGCGTGCTGAGGCCATGCTTCTGTGGTTCCATGATTTCCATTGCTTCTAGAAGGCCAAGATATTATGAGATTCAGAACTTCCTGATTATGTGAGTTGGTTAGCCAGTCAACAAACACCCAGTGGATACTTGCTACACACTAGGTCCTGTGCTGGCTCAGAAGTATCTGCCTCAGAGACTACAGAAGTGGCAAACATAAAAAGTGGGTACAAAGCCCCTGAGCTCAGGGGCTGCTGTCCAGCCACCACACAAATAAATAACAGGCTATGAGTACCTCAGTGCCAGGGGTAGAGTAGATGGTGCGGTGGAGGGGAGTAGGGTGCAGGGTTTCTTCCACATGTGCTCTGTCTGAGCAGAAGCTGAGTGTGCAGGGCGAGCGGCAGTCACCAGGGAAGGCATTTGCAGGCAGAGCGACCAGCAGGTGCAGAGACCCTGAGGTGGGGTGGAGCGAGGCTGGCGGGTTGGTGGGGAGAGGGAGTGCGAGGGCAGCGTGGTGGATGGAGAGGAAGGGTGAAGGGCACCACGAAGGGCCGGTGTCCCTGGGGAGACAGGCAGTCTGATTTGGTGATTGTACCTGTTAGTGGCTGAATGTCAGCCTCATAGGGTGCAGACCAGGTTGTCTGGGTCAGGCTGCAACTAAGTGCTTCGTGTGGTGCCTGGTACTCACTAAATGCTCAAGGAAGTGTTTGTTAATTGACTTAACTGAGAGACTCTAATGCTGGGGCAGTGAAGCAGCCCCTGAATGCCCTGCTCTGCTCCTGTCTCTCCCCAGGCCCTGGGGAAGTTGCCCCCAGGCCAGCAGCTCCTACTGTCACTGAGGGTGAAGGAAGCACCCACTGTCACACTACAGAAAAAGAAGGCCACAGTCTCCATCCCAGCCACCATCCATGTACTATCTTCTGTCCCTCAGGGGACTCCTACAGCCCTCTTCCAGCTGGATGAGGTGCGTGGCCAGGGCTGGGTTCTGGGTAGGGCCTGGTGGTAGCTGTCCCTGATTTCTGGGTGGGTCCTGTGCAGTCCATCCCAGAGACTGCCCCACCCCACCCCACCAAGCTGAGCCCCGAGCATCCCCGCAGCTCTTGCTTACTCTTTGGTGCCCCTTTGATGGGGCTGGGACTGTCGGTCCCGTTCCTGTGGGCTCAGGAGTTACCTTCCCCCAGCTCCCTCTCTGCCCAGTTGCTATGAGTAGTCCTCCAGCTGCCAAATGAGACAGGCCTTGTCTCCTGTCTGCTCCCCACCGCCCTTCTCTACTAATTGCGCCCAGTACACATCTGACCCAAGAGGGTCCCTTCACTCCCTCTCTGGATGGCTCCTAACTCTTCCCCAGCCCCCATCCCTGTGCCCTGAGCCAAGTTCCTTGGCCTCGCTCTGTGTCCCATAGCCCCATTCCTGTGGGCCCCTGCTAGAGGAGGCCTGACCCTGTGCTCCTGCACCAGCTCAGTGTTCAGCCCTTGCAGTTGGCGGAGGGGCTCCTTGGTCCTGAAGCTCCAGAACCCAGCATGACCGCGGCCACACAGTAGTGCCCCAGGAGAGCTGGAGGAGGGCAGAGACCAGGAATGGCTCAGGCCCTGTCCCCATGGCCACAGAATTCTGGGTGACGTCTGCTTGCACTTCCCGCACAGGTGCTGACTTTAAACGCCCAGTTGGCTCCCTCGGCCACCAAGCTGCGCCTCTCCCTGTCCCTGGAACGGTAATGGCTCCTGGGAACAGGACCTCGTTCCTGTCTTCAGGAAGAGTTAGGGGTCACCCAGACAGGTGCTACTTGCTGCTGTCAGAGCATTGTGAAGCCAGGGCTCCGCCATCATCTTCCCGGTCATCAGCCCCACCACACAGGGACAGTGTGGGTCACTGCAGCCGATGCTTCCTCACACCTGGTTCTGCTCACAGCCTGTTCTGGGGACAGGCCTGCCCAGACCCAGGGGCTGACCCTATGCATGGCTCTCCTGGAGTGTTGCATGTGGACTCGTGATTTCTCTAATGTCCTGAGTCCTGTGGTAATCAGGCCACATGATAATCACAATAGCCACAACAATGCTGCCAATGACACTCCTTCCTGATGCACCCTCTGCACTTTACGGTTTGCAAGTGCAGTGTGGCCCGAGCTCCTATGGGGACCAGGTCTGTGATCTAGGCCCCGCTTCAGGCCCAGGTCCCTTGCCATAGTGTGGCATAGGCACCCAGTGCTCACCTGACCTGCTTTCAGTGTCCCTTGAGCTACCCTCCAGCTGCCAGTGGGCTACTCCCTTGCATGGGACATGTCCACTGCCACTGGACAGCCTTGACCAAGGCAGGTCTGACCGGGGCTTACCGCTGCCCCCTGGTATCAGCTCATGCCCTGGTCTTTGCGGGTCTAAGGATGTGGTCTCTTTGGGTCAGCTGTGATCCGCTGCTGGGTTACTGCCTTTAGTGAGTGCCTGCTGTATGCAGGTCATCCTGTGTCGAGTGCTTAGTCATGGAACAAAGGGTAAAATAGCTGGGCTCAGACCAGGGTTCCAAGGTCACAGAGCCAAAGGTAGTCATGATTCTCAGAAGGAGGTTAGAGCCCTCCTGGTCTACTTTACAGTCTCAAGTTCAGCTGGGTGGAGGCAGAGCTGAGCTGGCACCCCTGTATCCCTGTCCTGCAGGCCTGTGGCTGGGGCAGGCAGGACAACTCTCAGCAGGGGGCACGGTGGGGGCCAGAACCCTCATGCTCTCTTCTCTCTGCCAGGCTCAGTGGTAAGGTGGCTTCCTCCTCTGCCCATATCTTTGACGTAAGTTTCTGGGTGGGGGAGAAGCTTGGCACTGGGGAGGGTCTCTAGGTGGGGCAGTAAAGGGATGGGTCATGGGCCATGGCTGAGCCTGGGCCCTGCCCCAGTAAGGCACGGAGGGCAATCAATGGGGCAGGCGTGCGTGTGTAATGTGTGCACGCATGTATCTGTAATAGCCATCATCTTAGGAAAGTGGAAATCACGCTCTTCCAATTTCTTGGATCCTCAAAAATTGTGACCATATAGAATCCCACAAAGTTTTGGGACTTCACACAAGAAACAAAGTTCCTTACCTCAGAAAGTTCTAACATTTCAGAGCCCCTCAGAACCCTAAGCTTCCTGCTTCACAGAGCCTGGAGTTCTGGAGGTTCTTAATGGGCACAGGTTCTAGAACAGTGATGGTGAACCTGTGGAAGGTGTGTGTTATTGTGTTTTTCTTTTAAGACAAAAAATGTTAGAGTTGTGTTTTCTAAATGAGAACTTTGGTATTCAGGTTTAACTGCAGTGCTGGCACTTTATAATAAATGAGTGGGTTTGGGGTTGTGCCCTGTCTCTGAAAGGTTCACCATCACTATTCTAGAACATTCTAAGGTCTCTATGCTGACAAAGACCAAAAGTCAGACCTCAGTGTTATGGAGCTGAGCATGCTTCCTTTCTTCATTCTCAGACACTGCCCACCTCTCCTGGCCCACAGACTTAGGAGGGTGCCTTTTTCGAACTCCCACGATGAGTGTGAAGTCAGCTTAAATCAGATGTCCCTGAGGGTCCTTGGTGGGCAGCCTAGCCTCATGGGCCCTGTGCCTGCCAGGGACTGTGCCCTGGTTTGGGGGAGGTTCAGTTGGGCCTCTGGACTCCTTTCCTGGGAAGAGGGGTGCTGTTTGTGTGGAGGAACCCCCCCCCCCCACACACCACCACTTATGGGCTGTGTTGCAGGCATCCCTTTTGGAAGAATGGCTCAACAAGGTGCTCCGGGCTGTGTATGTGCCAAAGCTCAATGGTATGTATGGTGGCTTCTGCTCTCTTCCTGGACACAGGACATGTCTGCACTTGGGATTGTCTCCTGTTGCCTCTCTCTACTACTCTGATAGGGACAGTGACTCCAGAGAGGGATTGAGAACATTCTAAGGGTCTCATTTGTAAGATGCAGGAACCGAAGCACCAGTGTTTCCATCTAAACAACCTTGATTAGCCTGCATTATGCCTGGATTTGAGGTCCAAGACCTGATCTGATCTTGAGCACCCACAGTCCAATGGCAAATGTCCTGTGAACAAATGGCTAGGATACAGATGACTCAGAGAATGCAAGGGGTTGATGGAGCGTTAGGAGGGTGGTCGTGTTTAAGGATCCCTAGGGTTGATATCCCAGTCCTCACATATGTTTGTTTTTGATCATTTCCTGTCACAGTGAATGTGGAGGTTGGAATTCCCCTGCCTAAGATTCTCAATGTCAATTTTTCCACTTCAGTTCTGGACATCATTGAGGTGAGATTCCCCTGCAGCGGTGGCCTAGATGGATCTCAGGTTTACATCCGGAGAGCTCTGCTTGGCCCTGTGAGATGCTCTGCCTCATCCTCTGGTCCATCCCTGTATCATATTCTAAAAGAGTCACCAATGACTCAACTTGGGAATATGTGACACACATGCTCCCCCTCCTTTCTGCTTGTGGCTGGAAGACAATGTCAGTTGATTACAGAATCCTGGCTGGTTGAATTCAGACATGTCTGCCCTGTAGAACCTCACATTTACTCACAGAGTTGCCCACAGTAGCAAACACCCACACTGTGACAGGTGTGGCTAATAGATCATGACACTTTTTCTTGCTGACCACCAACCAGCCCAACTCTGAGTCTTGCAACAGTTCTGGGAGGTGGACAGAGCAGAAGGTTCTGTACCCATTTTTCAGATGAGAACCAAGGCTGAGCAGGCCAAATCTGTAGCCCAAGGTCACACAGTGCATTATTGACAGAAATGGCTCTTGAACTTGACTCTCAGTTCAGCTCCCTGCCCCACACTCGATGTCATTCAATTATCATTTATCCGTTTGTCTACACATTCATTTGTTGACACCTGCTGTGTTCCAGGTGTATTGCCAATTGCAGGGTGGAGTGGCAGATGATGCAGATGGTTCAGTGTGAGGATGTGTCTGGGTTTGGGGCCCAAGCTCACAGAGGCTAATCAAGAACCATTGCTTTTGCAGAATGCCGTTGTGCTCACCGTGGCATCCTGAGGCTCCCAAGGCCACCATCGCTTCCTGGCTATTGACCCACTCTGCCTCGGCTTCCCTCTCGGTCTCTACCCTGTGTCAGTGACAGTATGAATGCCTCCTACCCACCTGGGCCCACCTTGCCCAGTGCCCTGCGGCTCTGCCCCCATTTGAGTGGGGATTGTGGGCCTATCTTGGACCTGCTCAGAGCACTCCAGGCCTCTGCAAAAGTTGCGGGCCTCAATAAACTACTCAGTCTCAGAGCCTGCTGACCGGTTTGTTCTGGGGTTACACAGGGAGCACCTCAGCCTTGTTGTCTAATGCCCTCGCCAGGTCTAAGCAGGGGCTCCTAGGAGGTGAGGAGACTTGGGGCCTAGTCACCGCAGCTTGGAGTCCCAGATTTCCCTGTGTGGCCTGGCCTCACCTCTCTTTCCCTTGCCTCGTCTCCCTTCGTCTTCTCTGTTCCCCTCCCCTCATCTTTCATCTTTTTTCTCTTCTTTCCCTCTATGCTTGTCTCCCTCTCTGACTTTGAGACACTTCTTGGAAGGGCCTCATGAGGAAAGGAGCTGGCATCCCAGAAGCAAGGCTGGGCTAGGCCCTCAGGTCCTGGAGGCCTGCTCTGGCCACCCTGAGAGGATTAGCAAAGTCTGGCGCCAGGGGGATCACCTGAGCTTAGCATCCAAAGGCCCCTTTGTCTGGAGCTAGAGAGACCTGGTGGGGATGGCGAGAAGGACAATCAGATTTCCTGGAAGGTGATGAACTCTGAAGGTGACTCAGCCACGCAGGGGGTCAAATGTGTCATGTTTGGGGTCACACAGGGACTACTGAGATCAGAAAACACACTTGGAATCACTATAAATGCCTCCATTCAGCCCTGTCCCCTCGAGCACAGTCAGCTCACCAGGGCTGCAAGGAGCTGCTCTCTACGGGTTCATGGGGGTGTCCCAGTCTAAGGGAAGAGGTTCAGAGCCTGCAGCTGGGTGCTAGGGCAGCAAGGTCCAGATCTTGATTTTGTTACTACCTAAGTTGCATGACTGGAACATAACATAACTTCTATGTGCCTCAATTTCCTAACTATAGGCTACAGGTAAAAACTGTCTAGAAAGCGGGGCCAACTCGGGCTGACATCCTAACATACCACAGTACTCGGAGCTGGATCTGATCCACCCATGTAGTCCAGGTGACTCTCAGAGCATCGAGTGAGAGGCCTGGACTTGGAAACTGGGGCCAGAAGCATTGGTTCTGAATTCTGATTCTGCCACTCAGGGGCTGTCAGGTTGGGCCTCAGTGGCTTCTTTGTGGAATCAGATGGTAATGCTCACTGTTATGGGCGCTATGAAGCTAGTGCTTTATGGATAGATGCATTGGATCCAGTGTCTGGTGTGCAGCAAGAGCTCAGCAGGTGTCAGCTGCTCTCACCATCACTGCGCAGCCATGGGACTCACCATAGTGCAGCAGCAGCACCTTACTCTGAAGCAGTGAGTGGATGGATAATTGTGTGGCCAAGCAAATACAGCAGAATGCAAATGATTGATGTAGGTTTTGGGCATAAGCTGAGAATCATATACTTATTCCTTGTATAAATGTTTCAGCTTTGTCTTATGTGTGAAAATCTCATGACAGGCAGGTCTTAAAAAGCCCGCTGTGCACTGGCCCCAAGTTGGAGGTGTTGGATCCACATCCATCTCCCATTCATCCCCCTTAAATCACCCCATAAGGCAGGCATTATACTCATGTCACACCTGGAAATACTATGAGACTCAGGGAAGTGGAGTGGCTAGCCCAAGGTCACACATTGAGTTGGGGGTTGAGCAGGAGTTGAACCTGGGTCTTCTGATGCTGAATCTGGTCCCTGACAACTCTAGTCTGTCCCTCAGATCCTCTGGCATGGGCAGTGTCTGCTTCAGGCCCCCACATGCATCCACCTAGGGGCTTAGCAGGGGTCTCCAGGAACATATCCAGACCAGGGACTGATAAGCCCAGCTCATGTGTCACCACAAAGGCTGTGTACACCTCTTAGAATTACCTACAAACCACAAACTCTTGTGGTTTTGGAGTTCAATGCTCATTAGCAGAGAAATCCTGATTCCGGTTTCTGCTAATTCTGATCTCCATAATTACATGGCGTTTCCCTCATGGGGTCCGGGCTCAGACTGAAGCTGCTATATAAGGCTGATAGTGACCAGGCTCAGGCCAAAGCCGAGGGGCTGCTGAGCGGAACCTCTCAGGACTGAGCTTCTGGGACCTGCTAGGGGTAAGGAAGAGCCCCTCCCTGTTCTGTGTCCAGACCAGCAGGGGAGACTGAGGCCTGGGAGGTGCTGAGGAGACAGCCTGGCTGGAAAGCCACCAGGGCAAGCCCTCTGAGCATGGGTGTCTTGCCTGTCACACAGGCCTTGCCAGGACAAGGAGATCCACACAGAGGCCAAGTCATGCCAATTACGTGTGCCAGCAAGGCTGCATGTGTTTTCACAGGGATCTTGAGCACCTTCATTCTTCGTGAGCTCCCTGACACTCCTCAGCTGCTTGCTGACGCAGGAATCCCACCTCTGGTGCCTGCCTTTGTAACTGAAGGGAGTGACCCTTGTCTGAACACAGAGTTCTCTAGGCAGTGGGGACAGGGGCGCGGTGAGGTGAGGAAGCCAGAAAACAAAAATTCTTCAATGTAATTAGTCCTTCATCGCCTAGTATAAGTGAATGCCTCAAAACCTGTCACAGCAGCAGATGGGATTGGGGAGCTTGGAGGCTTTATGAAATTCAAGAGAAGTTGCATAAGTGGAAGAAAATGAAGCCAACCATTTCAGTTTGGCTCAGATGGGTGACTGTCCTCTGCTGACTCTGAGGCTGGTGAATGAATAGATTGCAAAGGTGGAGTGGGACATGTGGGCACGGGCATGGAGGCAGCAGGAGTTCCCAGGAGGTCACTAGTCTCCCACAATACACACTTCACCCCTCTGGTCTTTTGCTTTCCCTATGCATTTCTTGATGGCCTGAAATATTGGTCTCCAAACAATAACTATGCCTCAGTTTACTGAGTGTCTACATGTGTCAGATACAGCACATTCGTCATCAGGTTAAAAAAGACCAAGTCCCTTGCCCAAGGAGTAGAACCCAGTCAGTTCCAATCCAAGGTGCCTGATCTGAAGCTCCCGGTACAGAACTGAGTCCTCCAAAGTGGCAGGGAGGTGTTTGCTGACTGGAGGTTTGAAAGATCGCCCAGATGCAGTGTGGATGAGTGATGGACAGGTGGCAGGTGGCTGGCATAACTGGTTGATGGCTCCTGGGATGCTGGATGGGTGCTGGGTAGTTGGGATAGTTGGCATGGAGGATGAGTGGATGGATAGATGGATGGGTGGAAGGATGAATGGGCCAGCAGAGTGGGTAAAAGAGCAATGGTGCGTGGAGAAGGATGGATGGTGGGCGGGTGGTGCCAGAAGATCTCCCACAGCCTGCCTGTTATCAGTTTGCTATTTTGTTGGAATTCCTGTTCTCCCTCTACTGGTGGCCCATTTTATAAATTTCATCTCAAGAGATAATCAGGCAACTGTGCTACGGGACATTCTGGTTAATAGGGCTGCATTGTGGCAACCAGCCTCACAGCAGTTTGAAAAATTCAAAAGGTGCTTTTCAGAACCACAGCCCCACCCCCACCTCCCCAGGACTGTGGTTCAGCCCAGGGTCTTATGAGTGTAGGGAATTGCTCCACTACTGAGCCACATCCCCAGCCCTTTCCAAGTTTTATTTTGAAACAAAGTCTAGTTATGTAGGTCTGATTGACTTCAAACTTGAAATCCTCCTGCCTCAGCCTCCTGAGTAGCTGCAATCACAGCTTCCACCATGCCTGGATGTCTCAGAGTTCTGATATGGTTCTTGCTGAGGGTCCTTAGCTCTGCCTGGTGGGATGGTCATGCCTGGCCACAGTCATCCAGTTCACTGTCTTCTCAGCAGGGAAGCAGCAGCAGCATGTGGACGGCATGGTGTATGGCTGCTCTGTGCATGGCGGCTGTGTGTAGCAGCCTGCAAGAGACAAACACTGTCCTCCGGGTTACCAAGGATGTGCTGACCAAAGGTGAGTCCAGTCCAGAAAGGGGTTGAGGTGGCACAGAGCTGGCAGGTTGGGCCAGCCAACTCAAGCGCCCAAGGATCCCCCTGGCAGAGTCCACCTCAAGTGGTTGGGTGACTTCTCCTCCTCAGGCCTTAACTTTCCCTTTCTTGGGGAGCGCTACATCTACCCAGGCACCTACTATGTGCCCGGCACTGTGCTGGAGACTGTATTCTCATTTTCTTGAGGCAGCAGAGAGCAGTGTTTAAGAATTGGGGCCTTCGAATCAGCCTTCCTGCGATTCAAATCCTGCTTTCCATGATCTTAAACTCTTGGTCTGAGTCCTGCGGGCCTCACTTTCCTCATCTGAAAAGTGGATGTAATTATCCCTGTCTCATCTGGCAAATGAGGGCCCCGCCCCCTACCCCAGTCCTTGCCAGCCATCACAGGAGTAAAGACCCCATCATCTCCAATCTGAGTGGTTTCTGGCACCGCACAGACCCCAGAGTATTTGGCAAACAAGGACAGTTATTCTGCTCCTATTTTCCCAGAATAGATGATGGGTGAAAAACATTTTTTTTAAAGCTGCAAAGTGTAGGGGACTTGGAATGGGACAGTGACAATGGAAATCAAGCTAGGTGTGGCTGGACGGGTCGAAATCTAGTTAATGTGAGGACAGGCATAGCCCAGCAGAGAATGACCCAGCCATAAGGATCTTTCTGCCCTACCCCTGCCGGGTGGGAGTGCAGAGGTCCAGAGAGCTGGCCACACTGCACTCTGAGGAGTGCTGGGCAGGGACAGTGCAGACCCCGACTGACCCCGTGTCTCTCCACAGCCATCTCGGGCACAATGCAGCAGAGTGATGCCTTCCGCTCGGCCCTGAGAGAGGTGCCCATGGGTAAAGCCGGTGCTGATGGTGGCGGGCCTCTCCTAGGAGGGCTGCTTGGTGGTGGGAACAGTGGTGGTGGGGGCGGTGGTCTTCTGGGAGGCCTGCTTGGTGGTGGGAGTGGAGGGGGTGGCAGTGACCTGTTAGGTGGAAACTTACTTGGGGGTGGTGGGGGGCTGCTGGGTGATGGAGGAAGCAGTGGTGAGAGGCTGCTGGGTGGTGGAGGGAACCATGGTTCGAGGCACCCGGGTGGCAGTGGTGGGGGGCTTCTGGGTGGCAGTGGTGTGGGGCTGCTGGGTGGCAATGGTATGGGGCTGCTTGGTGGTAGTGGTGGTGGCGTTTTGGGTGGTGGTCGGCACCGGGATAATGACTACAGAAGTGCTGAATTCCCTCGAGGTGTTGGTGGTGTCCCCTACAATGACTTCCATGTCCGGGAGCGCCCCCTCCAATACACCAATGGCAAACAACTTGGTGGAAATTACAGATATGGTCACATTGAGACCAATGACAACACTGCTCAGCTGGGGGGCAAATATCGCTATGGTGAGATCCTGGAGTCCGACGGCAGCATCAGGGACCTGCCCCGTGGAGAGGACAGTACTGCCCACGGCCACCGGGGCCGGTACCGGTCTGCGGAGGAGGGCAGGCTCCGGGGGCGGCGTGAGCTGCAGCCAGGGCAGATTCCTCCTGGTGTGGCCACTGGGGCACTGGGCCCAGGCGGCTTGCTGGGCTCTGGGGGCCTACTGGCCAATGAGGGCATTCTGGCGGGCCAAGGTGGCCTGCTCGGCGGAGGTGGTCTCCTTGGCGAGCAAGGCCTGCTCGGAGGTGGTGGCGTCCTGGGGATGTTTGGTGAAGGCGGCCTCCTCAGCACCGTGCAGGGCATCACAGGGTAAGGTTGCTGGGTTTCCTATCAAGTTCCCCATGAACCAATCAACGGGGGAGGTGTCCTCAGGGAGGGATCTTGGAACAGGATGTCGCAGAGACCCATTTTACATAGTTTGGGGTCTTGGCAGGAAATAGTGCGTCTGAGCTCAGCTCTGTCTTAAGCAGTTGTGTATGACTTGGTGCTAGCTTTTCCATTTCTGCAGCCTCAGTTTCCTCATCTGTATAATGGTCATAGTAATATAGTTAGGTGGAAGTGTAATGCATATGTGATATATGCGACCACGCCCAGGCTCCTTCTCATAGTCTTTTAATTCAACAAATGTGTAGAACCTGTACTACATGAAGGACAGTAGTGGTCAGTTCTGGCCAGAGGGGCTTGTGAACTGGTAGGTTATGTGCGCTTGGGTAACAGTCTGCAGAAAGCTGCCAGTTAGAGCAGGCATAGAGACTAGGGGGCTAAGCAAGCTCACCTGCCAGAGGCTGAGGGGCTTCCTGGAGGGGAGCTCAGCTGGAGCCTGAAGCTTGGACAGGAGGAGCCTCACACGAGGCAGAGAGAATGGCACCTTGGCGCAGAAATACACAGAAAGGCACAGCGGGCTCCCGGCTGCTGGGTCTGAACTTCTCCCCCGATTCCATGAGCTGTCTGTGAACTGCACGTCTCTTTAGAGTTGGGGCATGGGGAGGAGCAGAGCGGTAGGGCACTGTGGGGGGCTGTGACAGGCAGTGCCTCAGGTCACACAGCTGTCACCCCGTGCAGGCTGCGCATCATGGAGCTGACCCTGCCCCGGGTGTCCGTGCGGCTCCTGCCTGGCGTGGGTGTTTACCTGAACCTGTACACCCGCGTGGCCATCAGTGGGAAGAGGTGCGTGCCCTTGCCACTGTGTCCCCACAGGGGGAGCTTGGCGAGTCCCTGCCCCTCACCATACCTGGTCTCTGCATCCACTTAGCATGTTGGGAGGTTGGAGTCAAGGGAGAGCCTGGGTTGGATTCCTGACTCTTATAAGCGAAAGACCTCGGGTCACACTGCTGCTGAGTTTTAGTGTCTTCATCTGCCCTGGGCTATAAGGCCACCTCCCCTCCCAGCTGGATGTGGCCACCCTCAGAGAGTCCTTCCATGCAGTAGGTGCTTCCTACAGGACCCCAGAGGTGAATTTTTCCAGCAGTCAATCCCAAGGATGAAGTCACATCTCCAAAGTTAGGTGACTGGGTGGTTACCTTGGAAGCCAGGATTTATACTGTTCTCTGTTCCTGGCCTTCTTAGAGATGAGCGAGGGGCATGATGCCTGACAGGGAAGACCAGAGCTAAAGCCTGAGCTGAATGATGCCAGCAGGTGGCTGGAGTGTGACTCACTGTTCCCATGGTCCCTTGGTCTCCTTCAGTCTCATTGGCTTCCTGGACATCTCAGTGGAGGTGAACATCTCAGCCAAGGTCCGGCTGACTATGGACCGCACCGGTTATCCACGATTGGTCATCGAGAGGTGTGACACCCTGCTTGGGGGCATCAAAGTCAAGCTGCTGCGAGGGTGAGTCCAGCAAGTGCTGGAGTGCCTTGGCAGACGTCTGCCTTTGGCAAACAAAATGGTGCCTCTCCTCTCCCTGTGACCGGGGGCAGGCAGAGCCATGCTACCCAGGAGTAGCGAAGACTCACACAGAATTATTTACACTCTCCCCATGCCCTGGCCTGGCACTTACCTGATGGGAATTCAAGGGTTGTGCTTTGAACCCAGAAAGTAGGCTTCAGCCAACTTGGGGAATGATTATAATCCACAGCTCTGGGCCTTTGAACAGGACTTTATCCACGTGGCCAGGAAGATTTAGGGCTCGGTTTTACTCTTTATTGTTCTTCATTTTGGGCAACTCTGTTGACCTCTTTGGGCTCCAGTTTCCCCATCTGTGAGATGAAGATAAATTCTTGTTTCCTTGGTAACTGAGATGATGAATGTAAAGCTCTACGTGCATAAACTGCCATGATTTAAGAGTTTCTAAATATATGGTGCATTAGTCAACTTTGATGTAACCGGGATAAAAAACCCAAAACTCACCATTTAAAGGAGGCTCAGGATTTAGGGATTCAGTCTCTGGTGGACTGACTCCAAGGCGGAAGCAGCGTGGTGGAGGAAAGCTGTCTAGCATCCAGGAAGCAGGGAGAGAGGAGGGGGAGCCAGGAGAACAAAGGCTTTCTGACCCCACCTCTGAACAGTGCATTAAGGCCCTGAGCTCCTGGCAGATGAATCCAGTGCTGAGTATTGTGCCCCAAAATCTGGTCACCTTCCTAACCATCCCCCGAACACGTGACACACTGGGGGAACATTCTAGATCTAAACCAAAGCACACGTCCCAGAACGGTTATCTGTCCCCCAGTGTCCCACTCCATGGGGACATTTGTCAGCTGTTCTGTCCAATGCACCCCTACTGTGTGCTCCCCACAAAGTGACCAAGACCCCACCTCTGTCCAGAGAGATTTCAAGTGTCTGTGCACTGCCAGCCCCCTGTCCCCGTGTGGTAGTCGGGATAAACACACGTTCAGAACAGAGTCAAGTCCCTCTCTCCCAGCAGGCAGGAGCTTCTCCAGCCCCTTGGGGTCGCTTCCTCGCCTTTCCTGTCTTACCAACCCCTCAGCCCAGCGCTGCACCCACCCTCCTCTTATCAAGACTTGGGGAGCAGAAAAACTCCTTGGATATATGAACCCAACCTTCTGATTCTTGTGGGCTTCTCCCTGTCTTTGTTTCTGTGTCAGGGTGAATGAGGGCAAAGAAAATTGGGTCCTGGGGTTCAAAATGTAAAAGTCTCACGGACTTTTCAATTCACATCTTTTCACTGGGGAATATATTTGACAGTAGTATGATTTTAAAATGTAAAATGACAAAAAGACACAGAGTGAGGTCCTTTCTACCCTGTCTTTCTGCCCCTTGCCTTTAAGCAGCTGTGGTTATTCAGTTCTTTTTTAAAAATTAATTAACTAGTTAATGAATTTATTTTTTTGGTTATTCAGTTCTTAAATCTCCAATTTCCCTGTTTAAATGCAGCAAATATGAACCCCAGTTCTCAGTCCCATTCCCTTTATTGCAAATGGGCGCCTGCTCTCAGCTCACTTTGTACTTTGCTTTTTACTCTATCAGAGAATTCTGTGTCCAAATACCGAACACACCTTTGTTTTTTGTTTACAGCTGCATTATGTTCCATCTTCTGGATGAACCATCATTTATGCGCCCAGCTTCCTGCTGCTGTGGCAACAAGTTGTTTTGTTTTTAATAGATGTCATTAGCTCAGCAGCACAAGCGCCTGCCTGGCAAGCATAAAGTCATGAGTTTGATCCCTGGTACCAAAAAAAACCCCACAAATCACAGGTTAATGGCAAGCTGTTCAACACACACACACACACACACACACAGAATATATCTGTGCGTGAGTTCTTGGGGCCTCACCAGCCTAGGGGAACCAGATCCAGTGTGAGTCTTCCTAAAGGGGCCCATGATGTGTGGTAAACTCCAGGGGAGAATTTCCAGTCAGGACTTTGCCTGGAGGAATTCTTTGCTCTGCCAACCTGGCACAGTGCAGCAGCTGCCACCTCAGAGCAGGAACCCAGATGTTTTTGACAGGGACGGGGAAAAGTTTGCAAGGGCCGAGTTCACCAGGGACACTGTGTTAGGACGGTCACATTTCCCCTCACCTGCCCAATGCTTCAGGGCCCTGAAAACAAACCCTCGCATCCAAGCCTGTCTGTCTGTCCACCTCTGTGTCTTTCTGTGCATCAGTGACTGACCCCTCCTTAGCTGGATAGGCGGGGTAGTTGGGAGTGGGTGCTAGTTAGAACCTGCTCAGTCACTGCTCTGAACCTCAGCATCTTTGCCTATAAAACGGATCACATCTTCCAATCATTTCAGTAGCAATAAACTATCCTTTAATATGGGCCATGAGAACACATGTTTTGGCCAGTATTTTTCCTTCTGTTGCGTACAAAGATCCATTACCCTGGCTTGGTCTGGGTACTGTGTTGTGTGCTTGGATAAAACAGCAGCTCCCTCACCCTTAGGGAAGGTTTCTTGCAGTTGCAGGTGGCACAACAGCCCTAACGAGGGTGAAACGGGAAGGAGGAAGCAACCTTCCTCACTAAGAACCAGCAGCGTCTGGCCTGGGCGGGCGCCCCTGGGGCAAGCTGCCGGGAGCCCTCCCTGGCTACAGATCTGCTCCTCAGTCTGCCCCTCTCTCCCCAGGCTTCTCCCCAACCTCGTGGACAACTTAGTTAATCGAGTCCTGGCCAATGTGCTCCCTGACCTGGTAAGAGCAGGTGGGAGGGACCACAGTCCCACATTTATCCCCAGAGGCACGCAGTTGTCCTAGAAGGGTGGAGGGGGTCAGGGTCAGGACAGGTTCTTGGGGTCTGGGAATGACTTGGGGACACGGAGGGACCGGTGCAAAGATGGAAAGGGGAAGGTGCCTGAGATTCACACAGCTCTGGGTTCCACTCTCAGCTTGGACTCTTCCAGGTCACGTGACAAGTCACATCACCTGTATCTTAGGGTCCCTGTCTCTAGGATGGGAATTGTGACAGAGGCTCCCCATGGGGACACGGTGAGGACAGAGCCAGGCCTAGAGGCATCAGACTTGAGCTGCCTTTGTTGCTAAGGGCGCCTCACTTTCCTGCTGGCTGCAGTGTCGCCTGACTCGTGATGTTTCTCCCACAGCTCTGCCCCATTGTGGATGTGGTGCTGGGTCTCGTCAATGACCAGCTGGGTCTCGTGGACTGTAAGTCCTTCCTGATTGGCAGCACTGGGCTGATATTGCTAATGGCTGCTCAGGGCCAGGCTTGGGGACATGCTACGTCTGGGAGGAGGGCCCTGTGTGGTGGCGGGGGGAGATGTGCCCACCTGTCCTCTCCTTCTGCCCCTAAACATCCACCCTGGCCTGGGGAAGGACAGTGTGAGCTGGCTCCGCCCGCACAGCTGTGCACTCAGAGCCTCGAAGCTTCCTCTCCTCTGAGATGGCACAGAGGGAAGGTGCCTGGGCAGCCGAGGACACAGCCTGCAACCTCTCCTTTGCCCACAGCTCTGATTCCGCTGGGCATTCTGGGAAGCGTTCAGTATACGTTCTCCAGCCTCCCGCTGGTGACCGGCGAGTTCCTGGAGCTGGACCTCAATGTGAGTCCTGCATCTTGGCCTGGGAGTGATGAGGGTGGCCCCTGCAATATGGGAACAGGGCCGTTTTGCTACTAGACTAAGAGCACTAGGAATCATGCCAAGAAATATGGTCCTAGCTGACACGCACCAATGCTCAGTGTGCACCAGGCACTGTAAGGGCTTCCTGGAGATTCAGTCAGTCTGTCCTCAAAACTACAGCATGAGGGGCGCACTTATTGAGAAAACAGAGGCACAGAGGTGCTAAACCACTCTCCCAGATCTAGTAAATGTGGACGCAGACTCTGAACCCAGACAATCCAGCTTCCTTTTCTGAAACTGCTGCTAGAGGCCGGTTTCGCTGGATGCATTTAACAACTGGGTCTCTACAACTAAAAATAAAGTCATGATTAGCAACATTTGCTGATTTCCATGGCATAAACACTCCTGTCAAGGGCAATTTCTACCCATCAGTGCAACATCACTGAAAATGAACTTGGGAAGAGACATATGAGTTGGAATGAACTCTCCAAGGCCCCTGGGGACCTGCGGCTAGGGGCTGAACACACCTTGCCTATGTGTGTGCACATGTAATGTGTTCACAATCACCCACTCTGCACAGCAGACACTTGCTGGTCCTGCTGGCTGCCCTGCCTGGGCTGGGAACTCGGAGAGTAGCAATAAGCAAGACAGTCAGTCCTGGGAGATGGCGATCTCCTGGAGGGACCAGGCCACGAAGCGTCACTGGAATAAATACACAGTGATCAACCCAGCGCTGTATGAGAGCCGGAATCACAGGGATGGGATCCCCTGGTTCAGGAGGGCTTCCTGGAGGGGGTGACTACTGCGCTTGGCAGGGCACAGCAGCTTTGGGAAAGGGCCAGGGCGAGGGGGTGAGGGGTGAGGACTGACACAGTCTTAATAGCCATATTGCAGAGGGCAGGTGCCAGCTGAGGGGCCGTGATGAGCCCCACAGAGCTTTGTGGGCTGTCACTAGGACTGTGGCCCTGACAGAGGGGAGGTGCCAGTGTGTACCACACAGCAGCACCCGCATGCTGTCAGATGGCAGTGCTGGACATCAGAGAAGCTGTGCCATGGATGCACAGGAGGTGTAAGAGGTCCCTTCTGTCCCATCTGTCACAGCCTGAAGTGGAGCTGGGGCCATAAAAAAGAGACACCCAGGCCCTCACTCTGGCCTCACTTCAGCCTCCGCCTCCCTCCTCCCTGCACCCCGTGTCCCCTTCTTCTGCCACTGCAGACACTGGTCTCGGAAGCAGGAGGAGATCTCATTGACTACCCCCTGGGCCGGCCTGAGATCTCGCCCAGGCCACCTATGCCGGAGCTGCCCCCCATGGGCGACAACACCAACTCCCAGCTGGGCATCTCGGCTAACTTCCTGGGCAAGGTGCTGACTATGCTGCAGAAGGAAGGGGCGCTGAACATTGACATCAGTGACGGCATGGTGAGTCCTGGGCCTCCACTAATCCCGGTCAGTCCCCAGCTGTGGACAGGCCACCCCTTGGCTCATCTCCAGGTCCCAGCTGTGCGCCAGTATCATGCAATTGCCCAAAGCTTGTGCTCAAGGGCTTCCACTGGCTCACAGACTTGACCTTGTCCCATTGCAAGGCACATGTTGCTCTTATTCAAGTCTGTTGGATTTCACCTCAATCTTTTAATAAAAGTGTTATAACATATGTTCGCTTATATGTACCTCAGTATAAGTATTTAGAATTCTTCCATTTATATTAAGGACATAAGTAATTAAAAGATAGACAAGAAACTAGGCATGGTGGTGCATATACAGGAGGCTGAGGCAGGAGGATTGTGAGTCTGAGCCCAACCCGAGCAACTTAGTCACTTAGAGAGACCCTGTTTTAAAGTATAAAATAATAAAAAGGGCTGAGTGGATGTAAGTTCACTGCGAAGGCCCTGGGTTCGTTCCCCAATGCCACCCATATAAAAAGGTAACTTAAGAACATAACTTTGTCTTCATATGTGCTCTAGAGTCATTTTCTCTCTGAACTCTTTTGAAAACTTTCAAGCCTTCAGAAAAGTTGCCAAATAGCACAGCTCATGCACACATATCCTTTACCCAGATTCACTAGTTCCTATCTATCTGTCTATCTATCCATCTTCTTACCAATCTACACATCCATCCATCCATCCATCCATCCATCCATCCATCCATCATATACCCAGCCTCCACCGTCCATTTATCCGTCATTTGGTCACCTGCACCTCCATCAAGCTGTTCATTCACTGATCCCTCCCTCCCCCTCCCTCCCTCTCCCTCCCCCCTCTATCTGCTTATCTATTCATCTCCCTCCCTCCCTCCCACCTGACAGTTTGCTCCTGTTGTTTTGTCCTTCTTACTTCATTTTGTTTCCCGTAAGAACAAAGTGTTCTCAAAAGAGCATTTACAAATTGTGTCAATCTTCGATTCCACGGAGAATGTGTCCATTTAGTGCCAGGATTTAGTTAACTCTCTTGCAGTTTGAAGCATCTCTCTTTTAAAAATTTTTATTTTATGGAAAAAACAAAACAAAATGGATACCTACTTTGAAGACAACAATAGGCATTGTTAGCTGTTGTTTTTGCTGTGCATCCCCATTTTATTCGCGGGAGAGCAACATTTGTCAGCCAGCGCTTCCACAGCCAGGAAGGAGGTAGCGGCCACGCTTCATTACATCACACTGATTTTATGGTTGCCGAGTGGAACTGGCTTTCCATTGTTTTAGTGTCTTAGGTCTTAAAACTGAATCAGCCAAAACCAAGTAACAGGACAAGTGGTTTGGGGCCATGGTAGAAGTCAAGGGTTTGGTGGACACTGGGTTGTGCATGGACTCATGGTATGCACTTTGCTTTAACAAAGAATCACACTCACCTCACCTCCTGTTCTTCAAGTCAGGTCTGTGGTGAGCTTAAGCTGCTGGTGCCCACTTGGCAGTGGACTACTCTATGACTGCACAGTGGCCGCTTTTGGGAGGTGGAAGTTCCCTGGGGGTCATTCAGGGAAAGAAGATGCCCCACTGATGCCTCAGAGCAGGCAGGAGTCTGATGGCCATGCCCCTGTCACCCCAGCACTCATATGACCTTTGTCCTCATCCCACAGTTTGATGAGCTTCCTCCACTCACCACGTCCACTCTGGGGGCCCTGATTCCCAAGGTGCGTAAGTAAGATGGGCAGCGCCACTGTCCGCGGTCTCCCTCCCCTGACCTGGCTGGAAGGAAAGATGCTCAGCTCTAGGGCAGTGGCTCTCACCTGCTTCCCACCCAGTGCAGTGACAAAGGCATGGAGAACAGAGCCCGCATGGGAGGGGCCCACGGGGGGAGGCAGTGGACCAGCCTGGCCACTCCTTTGCTGGTGACTTTGACACAAGTCCTAACACCTCTGAGTCCTCCTAGTGTCCTTGTTGGTCAATGAAACCACGCTAACGTGGTCCCTCGGGCTCAGACAGTGTGGGAGGGTGGAGGGGATGATGTAGGAAAAGAGCCGCACACGGACCTGTGGGACTTTTCAGGGGTGGAGCTAGACCTTGGAGATGACAGGTAAGGCCCTGCCCTTCCCAGTCACATTACCATGTTCAAACGACCTTATCACTCTGAGCCTCTGATTTCTCATCTGCAAAATGGTCAGTCTTCAGGGTAGCTGTGGACCTGGAGACTGGAATCTAGGCACCGAACAGACATTTGTCAGATTTAATTATATTATTGTTGTTATTTACAAAAATTTTTAAAGTGCTGGAACAAGCACACTCTTAGTTAGTGGCCACATAGAGATGGAACAAACGCCTTTTTGATGCCAGCACCTGTTCCAGGCCTGTGGTCCTGTGCCCTGTGCCAGAGCTTTTCATGCAAGAAGTAGTCTCAGAGTGAAGGACAGCCACATCCACAGATGGTTTGGGTGTTTCTGCCTTCTTTCTACCTGCCCTGTCTCCAGCTTCCTGTCTCAAAGTCTGAAGGAGCAAAGTCAAATTCAACAAGTGGTCATTATCGCCCTCATGTGTCCAAGAGCGGAATGGCAGGTGCACCGTTCTCCGCTATTTTAAGCAGGGTTCGCTCCAGGAGGCCAAGGGATCCCTTGCTCACTGAACTTTTTATTTATTGGATCGCTTCCTGTGCACACTACATTTTACAGCTTATAAAATTTTCTTAGAATCCACCCTTTCATTTGTTCCTGATAGCTCCTCTCACAGGGCAAGGAGAGATAAGCACTCCATTTTATTAAAGTATAAAATAAATGGGGAAGCAGAGGCTCAGAGGCAGTAGCAGAGCTGGGCTAGAGCAGGGACTTAGGCCTTGGGACAGCTGTATGTCAGCCTCAGGAGATTTGGGCTACACACAGAGGTGTGTCTGCTGGGGAGTCAGGCCAGGGAGAGTCACCCAGAGAGGCCTGATCAGCTCTGGGGCTGATGGGGTGATTGCTATGCGGACAGTTTCGGTGATGGGGATCTCCGTGAAGAAGGCGAGACTGCTCGCTCTGGTTGCCATGGTTGGGACACTGGGCACCTCCCAGGAAGTACTGAAAATCACCTTAGAAAAAAACAATTTATCAAATAACTGACTTGTTGAAAGCTAATCTGCTAAAGAGTAAATTCATGGAGTGATCGAATGACTGAATTACAAGATTTTTACTCTGGCCAAGAGCTTGAGCCAAAGAATTCAGGAAAGTGAACAGAGTCTCAGGGCCAGGCCCTGTTCTGCAGCACTGCTGTCCAAGGTGGAGTTTCCATGTAGAATTGTTTCTTTCTACTCAGTTGTGTGGTAAATCAGTTATCAGTAAATATGACAAACTGGCCATTTGGTATCTTTAGCGATCTAGCTTTGGGGCCTGGTCTGCAGCAAACAGGCTCCACTCCCTTCCCCGTGGGTCTCAGGAAATGGGTAAATTCAAGCAGAATGGGTGACTCGAGCTTTGGCTGGGGACATCACAGCGAGATGCCCAGAAGCATGGACTTTCTCCAGGGAGGGTGGAGAGGGTTGGGGCTCTGTGTCGTACAGACTTGGCTAGATGCACAGGCTCCCTGACATTCCCCTCTGAGCCTCAGTCTTCCCATCAGTAGCCTGGAGAAACAATATCTCCAAATTTGTCAAGATTGATGCTCAGGTCCTGGGTCAGCAGCCTGTGAGATCCTAGTTGGGCTTTTAAGTGTCAAGGATTGAGCCCAGAGCTCTGTCAGCACTGTCACATTCAATCTTACAACAGCCCTGTGAGTGGCTCAGATATTACATCCTCTTCTCTGGTACCACAGTGGATGGTGGCTTTGCCTGTGTCCTCTGGAAATGTTGGTTCTGAAGCAACTCAGAGAGGCCCTGGGCTCTGGGCCTCCCTGAGATTGGTTGAGAGCATCCTAGTCCCCTGTTGCCAACAACCTCACTTACATGGCCCAATGCCTGCCCATAGGTGTTCCAGCAGTACCCTGAGTCCCGCCCACTCACCATCAAGATCCAGGTCCCCAACCCCCCAACGGTGACACTGCAGAAGGACCAGGCACTGGTGAAGGTTTTTGCCACCTCTGAGGTTGTGGTCTCTCAGCCCAATGATGTTGAGACCACCATCTGCCTTATTGATGTGGTAAGTGGGGTGCTGTTGGCCCCCAGTTGGGCCTCAAGACAAAGTCATGTTCTCTCCTGAAAACCCCAGGCCCCCATTGTCTCCACTGTAGTGATGCTTGTCCATCTTCAGGGCCACAGGATAATTCACACCCAGGCTTTACCATTTCTAGCTGTGTGACCTTGACAGGTCACTTCCCATCTCTGGACCTGCTCTTTGCTCTACTACCTGGGCTTGGCAGCAGGTCATCTGTGTTAATAAGATGCTCAAATGTTCTATAAAGGCTCCCCATGTGTTGGTTGTTGTCATTTTCATGGGTTATATACTGTGGTGCCTGGCAGAGTTGACTTGGGTCATTCATTCAGCAATATTTACTGGATAACAACTTCCTACTAGGATTGCACTTCCTACGGGATGCAAGGAAAAGAGAAACAAGACACGTGGTACTTGCTCCCTTGTCCATGGTACTTAACAGGGAACAGACACAGACACATCAATTTCCACAATTGTTTCATGGAGAAGGATCTTCTTTCTTTACATTTTTAATTGATGCCTCTTAACTGTCCCTAGATTTGGAATACAATGAGATTTTTCAGAACATTTGTACAATGTGTAGTGACTCAATCAGGTTAATTAGCAGTATCCATCCCCTCAGACATTTTTCTGTGTGGTGAAAACATTCAAAGTTCTTTCTTTTAGGTGTTTTGAAATATATAACATATTATAGTCAACTATGCTACAGCACAGTAGAAGTTATTCTAGAGGGATCCATTTAAAATGTGAATTGTTACTTCCCTACTTTCCTTCAGTTCTCAAATAGCGATGATCTCTTGAAAATGTCCCATAAATCCCACAAGATCATCTTCAGCTCACTTCTCAGCTCTTGAATGTTCCCTCACTGTGTCAGGCATGATCTGACTCCAGAGTCTTCACACTTGCTAGGTGTGGAATGCTCTTCCCCCTACACCTGCAAGGCTCACTCCCTCATTTCCTTTGGACCTCTTCTCAAAAGTCCCTCTTTAGAGAGACCCTCTCAGGTCCCTTGTCTAAAATATTCTTAGTCTTTTACTCTTCTGTCTCTGTCTGTCTGTCTCTTTCTCTTTTACTTTGCTTGATCGGACATTATCAAACACATTTGTTAGTTCATTGCTGGCCAGCCTTGGACGATCTTCCTCACTGTGGGCTCCTCAGAACGTAGCACAGGGTCCAGGATGTGGTAGGGCTCACTACACATGTCATGTGTTAAGTGATACGTTATCATGTGTTAAGCGGTAAGTGCCATCTTCTTCTGTGTAAGTCTACAGGGCCAGATGCTTGAGGCTCTCCTCTCATCTCCTGTGTCTTTCCCATCCCTGCTGAGATGAAATGAGTGACTTCTGGCTTGAAGTGGGTATTCTTGGCTAGCCATGGTGTGTGTGGGTGTGTGTGTGTGTGGGTGTGTGTGTGTGTGTGTGTGTGTGTGTGTGTGTGTGTGTGTGTGTTTGGTTTTTTTGCACCATCAGTTGAGAGAACAGAAGGGCCAATTCTTATTCATTCTGTAACCATCCATCAGCCCCTTTGTGTGTCTTTCCATCAACAGCCCAAGCTCTGAGCCAGCTGATAGCCTGTCATCAGAACTTCCCATTGGCCCAGGGCAACAGAGCCCACATCTCTGCATGGTTTGGCTCCATTACACTGTAGTGTCATACAGTCCGCTCTCTGGCCTCTTCTGTCCTGTCCTGTTACTGCTTCCCCCCCTTTTTTTTTTAATTTGGTCAACTCCTACACATCCTTCTATCTTCTATTCAGCACTATTTCCTAAAGATGATTTCCAATACCAGTTTAGATTCTTGTCACAGGCACCCAGAAGCCCAGCTCTTCTGTACCACACCAATCTTTGTTATTGTTGTTACTAATACCACTTTTGAATTTGTTGGGAGCTTGGTTTTATTTTCATAAGGCTTTTAAATTAAATTCACAAAATTTGGACCAAGGAAACAAAAAGAATTTTCCTACAAAATTTCTGCTGGAAGACAAGAATGAGTCTAGATTTTTTTATGTCTTTTCCTAGGAGGTGGGGCAGTTATGATTGGCAGCTATGATGTCCAATTCCACCTTCAATGGTTTACTTAGAGAAAGTTTCATAGACTGCAAGATACCTTCCTGTCTTCTCTAAGGCATCTCAGAGAGTCTTAGTAAACATCACCAGTACCAAGCATGGGAGTCCTGCAGCATTTGTCTTCCTGAGCAATGTTTATTTACCCACCCTATTCTGTGATTTACTTGCAAACAGTGGTTAATGTTGGCTGCTTCTTATTGTTGACTGCTTCCCATGGTGGAGAGATATGGCACATGGCGAGTGCTATTGAAAGCCCCTTGCTTAATACAAGTATAAGGAGGGGTGACCAATGCCTCAAGGGACATCTTTCTAGACTCAGGCTCAGCAACAGGCACACAGCAACAGGCTCAGCAGAAATGACCTTGGGTGGTGGCAATGACATTTCCTTCTCCTTCTTCTTCCGTACAGGACACGGACCTCTTGGCCTCATTTTCTGTGGAAGGGGATAAGCTCTTGATCGATACCAAGCTGGACAAGTAAGGGCTTTTCTGCCTTGGGTTCCTGCCTTAGGGTCCTTAGAAAGGTGTCTTGGGTCCTGTTGTGGCTGTAGCTGGCTCACACCCAGGGCAGGGTTAGAGGGCCATCAGGGAGGTATGAGAGGCCTCCTGAAAGGCTGTCAGGGCTGCAAAGATGAAAATGACCTGTGCCTGCTAACACCGCACCAGGAGCCAGCCACCGCGGTCAAGCTGCGGACTGAACAGAAAGAATTTCCTGCCAGCAGCAGTGGCATCAACAATAATTGTGATGCTGGTGACACTGCTTTACCAGATACTTTTCTCCGTCTTGGTCATATGTTGTGTCTGCCCGAAGACCTGTAAGTCAGGGCTATTTTGCTGTCTTTTTGAAGACGCAGAATAGATGACTTAGGGAGGTGGGTTTACTTACTCAGGCCACACAGCGAGCACAGACAGGGGCTGGGAGCTGATCCGGGTCTGGGTGCTGCACTGAATGCCTACCAGCACTGGCTTTAGAGTCTGGCAGTATGAGTTCAAACCTGATGTGGCCACCAACTGGCTGTGTGATGTTGCCCAAGTGACTTTCTGGCTGACTCATCTGAGAGATAATATAGGGACAAATGGGGACAAAACCTCCTATTTCATAAGAATCATAAAAATAATAGCTACTATTTATTAGATGCCTTCTATGTGCCAGGCACGGAGGAGCTGCGTTCCAGATGTTGCTTCAATTCTTGACGTTAGACTGTGGAAAGAAGTGCTATTATTATTTCCATTTCACAGTTAATGAGACCATGTGTCAAATATTTGGCATGTTCTTAAGGGATTGTGAGATCTTCTTTTCACAACAAATGTTTATTAAGCCCAACAGTGAGGAGACTCATGAGATGGTATTTGTCACAGGAGGAGGAGGAAGAAGAGGAGGAGGAGGAGGAGGAGGAGGAGGAGGAGGAGGAGGAGGAGGAAGAGGAGGTGGTGGTTCTGTGGTAGCAGTGTACAGCTTGAGGCCTAGAGGAGAAGGAGCAACCACAGGAAGAGCTGTGGTTTCTGGCAGGGAGAACGGTGTGAACAGAGTTAGCAGAGATGGAAGGAGCTTGGAAAAGGAATGAGAATTCAGGAAGGAGTGAAATACATGTGAAATGGAGGCTCCTTTGTGTCCTCCTGGCTGGACACTGAACTGATCCTTTTGCATGACCCCAATAGCTTTCTACCCTCGCTGAGTCTGGTCCTGCCTCTCAGGTAGGCATCTTGGTGAGGTCCAAGTGCAGTGAGCCTGAGACGTCACAGTGAGACTGCCACAAGACATCAGGGTCAGGCCTCCCCTCTGGGAATAGCATGGCAGCAGAGACTGTTGACTCCAGGCAGGCCACACAGCTAGTGGTTACAATTTCAGCCTTACCTACATAGAAAGCCTTTAGCATCCTGTCTGTCATGTATTTAGTGCTCAGTAGATGGCAACCAGCATTGTTCCATGAATTCTCCCCGGACGTGGGTCTTCCAGAAGATGTTGGTAGACAGCTTCTGATAGTTTGCTGAAATACAAATGCTTTGTGATTCCAAGAAATCACTGCTTCTAAAGGGCTGTTTTCTTTCTCTATAGGGCCAACCTCAACCTCAGAACCTCAAATGTAGGCAACTTTGATGTAAGTACCACTCTCAGGCCATAGGGAAAACTCCCTTTGGAACAGAGGCCAGGAAGATCTACTGGGAATGGGACCCCCATAGAAGGCTGGCTGCGTTAGTCACAGCATGAATTCCAAAGGGTTGGCGCCAGTGCCACACCCCTCTGAACCTTAGCTTCCCCACCTGTACAGTGCCAGGTGGACGAGGTGCCACTGGTTGTCAGCTGAGAGGTTTTAGGGCTCAGGCTCTGCTGGCCAGAGATCTTAGACACTCCCACAAGTACAGGTCCCAAGAGCCCCTTTCCAGATGAGTGAACCCCCTTCCTGGATTCAACCTTCATTCTTTCTCTACAGGTGAGCCTTTTGGTGGTGCTGGTTGAGAAGATTTTTGACTTGGCCTTTATGCCTGCGATGAATAGTGAGTGTGGACATCCTTGGCTTTTTGAGGGCACATGGCTTAGGGATCAGGTTTGCTGGGTATGTTTGACCGTATCTTTTGAGAATGTTACCTCAATACCATTCCTGAGAACTTCATTTGAAGCTTATTGATCTAAGTACTTCCTGTTTTTAAAAATTATTTTTAATTAAGGTATAATGCTTGTGTGTATTTATGGAGCATAGTCTGATGTTGGCCTCCAGGTGTTGACCAGCTCCTGTATTTGCTTCTTTGTCTCTTGTTTAGCTAATTGTTTTGCTTTCTTTCCTGATTATTTAAGAAAAGGCTATGTGTACAAATCTTAGAAAGTCTGGAGCAATTTTTAAAATGCCTCACCCCTCAGAGGCAATTGATCTGAATGTTTGGGTGTATTTCCTTCTGTTTCTCCATTTTTTCTTATGGTCCAGATATTTCCTCGCTCCTTTAAAACCATAAATTTACTTTTAATTATCCAGGGACTTCATCTTACTATAAAAAGTTCAATCTGCAGATAAAACTAAAGTTGACTTGACTAATATCCCCCACTTCCTAACCAGAATCTGCCCCTTTGGTAGTTACATTATTGGGTGAGAAGATGTCCTTGTCAACTTTCCAAGTGGTCCAGACTGGTGTGCTTTATTATCTCTTTGGTGTCTCACGAGTGTGATCTCAGAGCTTCTTGTTGAAGTAAGGGGGTCATCTGGAGGCTGGGACTGCTGCTTGAGCAGCTGGCCAACCTTGTTATGATTAGTGACGTCAGCCCCAAATTCCTTCTCTCCTCTCCCGCTTCACAAAAGAGGGGACAGAGAAGGCTGGTGCTCTTAACTGACAGCACCAGTCATACCTTTGGAGAGACATGAATGTCAGACAGACTCTTATTGTGAGACTCACCACCAAGGGATGCTGAGTCTCAATGGCAGAGAAAGGGCTGGTCACAAAGCCCGTGCATGTTCTCCAGGAGTGACATGGTGCCATGAGCTGGGCTAGTGGACCTGGATGGAAAGAGATTGAGACTCTTGACGTGGCTTAGTCACTAAGATGTGGCATGAACTTGGGGAAAGTTCTCCCATCTCACTAAAATGCAGTCCATCACTTTCAAAAGTGAGAGACTAGGCTAGATCTGTGGTTCCCAAACTGAGTTCTATAAAACGTTGGCCAACCAGTACTCTGAAGCAAGAGTTCCTTGGCCAATCAAGACTTGGGAAACGCTGAAGATAATCTTATAGGGTAGATTCACAATGCCGTTTGCTCTCTAAAATGTTCTTGAGGGGTCAAGAAGTCTGTTTAACTTCACTCGATCAACTCCCCCCCATCCTCCATTCCTTGCTTCCTTCTTTGTAGAGCATTAGTCAGCAGGTCTACTTAGGCTCAGCCTGAAACCAAATGGCAAATCCATGGCAGCCATGTGTTGGGGCCTCCCATGCATCTTTGTCTCCTTCACTCAGAAAACCTTTGTCTTCTCCTCCGTGCTGCGAAGACAGCCTTACCTGCAAGGAACCATGGATTAGGAGCAGCAGATGCAGAAACAGGAAGCTCATACATTCTGATTTATTTCCCTCGTGGCCAAGTCAGGGTGGGGTGGAGTAGATACTAAGGGTTGGGGTCCAGGAAGCCTGATAAGGAGGTGACGTAGGAGTCTCAGGGAAGGGACAGCTCAGTGCTCACTAGGAAGGCTAGGGCAAGAGCATGCTTTCTAAGCAGGGACAGAGGTGGCCGGTCTTCTTGCAAATACAGGGGTCTTCTGGCTGGGCAGACCCTTCTCCACTGAGTCGACTGTGCCTGATTGCCTTTTATTTTTTAAACAGCTGTGTTGGGCTCTGGGATCCCTCTCCCCAAAATCCTCAGCATCGACTTCAGCAAAGCAGACATTGATGTCTTGGAGGTAAGGGAAGACAGAATGCTGTCCTCATCTTCTGCCCTTTCCTTTCACCTTTGGTCACTGCAAAAGATCAGACCAACAATTGGGAAGAAGAGAAAGGGAAGGACCAGAGCCTCTCTCTTTGAAGCACAGGGCCAGGAATAGGAACAAAGTTGGTAAGAAGCCTTAAAGCAAGCTCTCACATCCACAGTCTTACTGAGAGCTCATCACAGATGTCACTGTCCCCATCTTCTAGAGGGGACAATTGAGGCTCAGAGCAGTAATGGGCTTATCTAAGGTGGAAATGCAACATAGTACAGTGAATGAACTTTTGCTGAGCACCTACTATATCTGTGCCAAAAGAACTGGGGATACAGAAATGAATAGGTACAGTCCTGGCCCTTGTGAAGTTTCCCCAGCCCACTGGGGACACAGGATTTTGGGTAAATATTCTCGAAATAATTGACTCATTATGATGATGGCAGGTGCCTTGAAATTCATATGCAGTGTTGCTTGTTTCCATTATAAAAACCACACGTGCTCAGCATCTGAAAGTTGAAAAACACAGGAAAGGTCAGAGAAACACATGGGTATCCTCCTAGATACATGTGCATCTCAGCAATTCTACCTTGGGGCACTGTGGTAGTTATTTAGTCCAATCTTTCTGGAGTTTTATTTTCAAACTTACTAGTATTTTATTATAAATGATTTTTTAAAATTTCCCCATTACAGTCTGGCAAGAGCTCATACTGGTTTAAAATATATCTGTATGAATAGGTTATATAACCTATGAGTTTTATTTCAGAACAGTAAAGGAGATGACACAAGTACCTGTAAGAAGATGTAAGACAGGCTTGGGTCTGAAGTTCTCGCAACCTCAGCCCTGGGCCTGGCCTTGTAGGCCCTGTGAATGGTGGCTGTTCATCTTGTCATTTTTATATGGATCTAGCCATTTATTTTTTATTTTTATATGATTTCAAATTTAGGGAAAAGCTGCAAAAAATATAACAGAACAGCTTGTTCTAAATATTCTTTTCCCAGTATACTCTAATGGTAGCATCTTCTGTAACCAGAGTGCAGGCCCTAAAAGCCAGACACTGAGCCATGGCCATGAATCCACACAACTTTGCCAGCCTCTCCCACCATGTCCTGTGTTCAGTTCAGGGTCTCGAGCAGGCTTCTGTCTTGCATCTCATTGTCACATCTCCTTAGAGTTCTCTCATCTGGGCAGCTCCTCACCTTTTCCTTGTGCTTTATGACCTTGACATTTCCAAAAAGCCTGGCCTGTTTGTGGGATGCCTCTCAAGGTAGATTTGACTGATGTTTTCTCATGATTTAATTGACATAGCATTTTTTTTGGCAAGAATACCAAAAGAGTGGGGTGTGTGCCTTTCTCCACATACTATATCCAGGGCATAATGTCCATGTGACATAGTCCTGACGGTTGTCACTTGCTTAAGGTGGTTCCTGCCCTGTTTCTCCACCATAAAGGCATTATTTTCCCTTTGTCACTAGTAAGTGTCTTGCGAGGAGGTGCGCTGAGTTCACGCGCAGGTTCTGCTTCTCACCAGACCTGCTTGCACTGTGTATGGTGCACTCCAATAGTTCTTGCCCACGACATACATAATGAGGAATTTCTGTTTCTGTAATTCTTTTACAGTTGGTTGGAATTCTGTGAGGAAGAGCTGACCTCCATTTATTTCTATATTCAGTCAATCATTTATATCTATATGGACTCATGGATATTTATTTTGTTCTATGGGTTTATTACTTTCATTATTGTAGAGGTTTTAAAAATCATGTGAACTGGGTTTTTGGAAGACCGGAGAGAGGAGATTAGAGCCTTACTCTTATATGGGGACGAAGAAGATGAGGGGTAAAGAGAGAAGGGTTCTGCCCAAAGTCCTCTGTACTGGGCAAGATAATGGCTCAGCCAGGGATCTGCAGGCCCATGTGAGCCCATTCATCATGGCTGTTCAGAGGTCTGCTGCCCAGAGATACACACACCCCATTGGCCAGTATCTGGCCAAGGATGTCCCAGAGCCACTCTGCCTGCTCACGTCATTCTCTGTTCTACCCTCCAAGGACCTTCTGGTGCTGAGCACATGAGTGACGGAGGCAGAGATGCAGTCAGAAGGAACCAGAACCAGCCCTGGAGAGGCCTGGCCTGCACACAGTCTTCGGGCCTAGGTCTCTTCGGTGCCCATGACAGGCCCCTGCCAGCCCTCTTCTCCACCTGTCCCCACTCTGAAAATTGTTCCAGCCACTGCCTTGGTGAACAATGCATCAGCCCCTGCAGTGGGAGAAGTGACCTTGGGAACCGAGCTGCAGGACCCAGGTAGAATCTATGCTGAGTCTATTACGCCTTCAATAAAGATTCCACCTTCCCTGCAGCTGGGGCGAGTCTCTGTGAAGTACCCTCCAGGGTCTGGGTGTTTTCTGTCCTCTGTGTCTGAGCCAGGAGTGTCTGGCAGCTGGGGATGGTCCAGCCTGTGACCGAAAAGTGTCAGGCGCATCCCAGGAGCCTGCTGAGATGCAGGAGGGCTTTAATTCAGCTCTTGGTGGCTTCCTTCTACACTTACCTTGGCTGACCCTCTTGTCTCAGTTCCCACCATAACTCATATATGGAGAGGACCAGGACTCTGGGCACTAAATTCAAAACGATCACACTGCAAGGAGTTGTCGGAGCCCAACTCCTTGTGCTACTGTGACTGGGTCCCCTTTCCTTCACAGCTCTCAGTTGCCCTTTTCTTTTCCTCTCTTGTGTCCCCACTTGCTGAGATCTAGGAGGGTGGATAGGTACATATCAGGCCCCAGAGGAGGGGTAAAGGGGTCTTCTGCCACTTCCTCCCTCGAGCTCCTATTTGGTGAGTGCTCAGCACCTACTGAAGCCTGGACTGTGACTTTGGGGCGTAGCCTTACTTAATCTCACAAGAGCACCACAAGGAACCTATCAGCATGGCCCCAGTCTCACAGATGGGAAAATTAAGGAACTAGATGTGCACTGACACAGGACCACACAGCTGAGGTTTGCACTCAGTGATTCAGCTCAGAGACCTATGGCCCAGTGCTCACCACACACAAGCATTGTGTGTTGCAGGGCCACCATAGGCTGACTTTGACACCAAAGTTGTACAGTTTGGAGAGGAAAGCAAACAGAGCACAAGGAATCCAACACTGAGAAGCACATTTCGCTGGGCAAAGCAAGCTATGGGTCCTCGTGACCTGCCTAGGCAGGGAGGAGAGACAGATAGACACACTGGGGACCTCAGGGATGCTGCACCCCTCCTGCCTCTCTCACAGGTTCTCCTGGGAGGGGGAGGCGGCCGAGGGGAAATGTGAACACAAAAACACAACACGCCTCTTGCTTTTGAATTCACGCCAATGGAGCACTGATACAGCCACAGCCAAGAAAATGGGCAAAGAGGCTCCCAAAGCAGTCCTTGGCTTTCAGACGAAAAGCCCAATGTCTGTATATTCAAGGAAAAGCAGGTCCTGGCCTCATTAATGTCCCCTAGGAACCCACCCAAGGCTTTCAGGAACCCCATCCATGGGGCAGGGAGGGGAGCAGCGGTCTCTTCACATTAAAAACAAGCATGCAGTATTCTACAGAGAGTCCCTGATGTCAACTGAGACATCAGGAGGTCAATGAGGAGCAAGAACTTTGACGTTAGCAAGATGGGTTCAAATTGCATCTGTTACTTTGGTGGGTGACTTGATGGGGCCTTTAGCCTTTCAGAACCTCAATCTCCCCATCTGCAAAGTAGACAATAATAACTACTCTCTACGATGAATGTGACAATATTTAGTGAGATTCTGCTTTCTGAGATTCTGCTTTCTGAGATTCTGCTTAGCTCTGAGGCTGCCGCACAGCAGGTGCTCAGTATGTGCAACAGCATCGGTTAAGCCTAGGGTTCTAAGTCCTGAGAGCCTTTGCCTTCGAGCAGAGCTGAGCTGAGCACAGGGGGCACCTGATAGGTCTTTTGGCCAACACAGTTCCCAGAGGACCCTCCCAGAGCCCGACACAGTCGCTCCAGACAGTTCCGTGTTCACTGCAGAAGCGGGATGCACAGAATGCAGTTGGGGGAGTTTTTAGACCCCAATTTCCAGCCTCGAGGGAATGCAGAAATGTTGAAGTCTGTTTCATATAATTATTTTTTTTCCAGGCTGGAGGAATAGTTCAGTGGTAGAGCATTTGCCTAGCATGCCAAAAGCCCCAGGTTCAATCCCTAGCACCATAAAAACAACAAAAACAAAGATAGTTTCCCCTCTTGGTGTCCTTTAAAAAGGTACTTCCCCCACTGTCTTGTATATTTTCTTTGGCTTAAAATAACAGGAAGCTAAACTAGAGAGTTGTCTGATTTAATATTTGACTCCTGCTTACATTATTCATTCATTCGCTGAGTGGCACTGGGAATTCTGCTCTTGACAAAAATGATTGAGTTTCTAACCTTGTGAAGTGTTGATCTAACCCACAAGACATATCTTGAATACTGAAGTCTAAGAAAGCATTGATAAATAAATATAGAGGTGATTTTGAGATTGTTTTGAGGGCTGTACAGGGAGTAAACAGGAGCACATGTCAAGGGAAGGAAGAGGGTTTGAAGAGCCACAAATGGGTGGTCACTGAGCTCTGCTTTGGGGAGTAAATAGAATGTCAGAGTGGTCTCTGGAGGCCTTCACATCCTACCCTTCCCCTCCCAGGATCCCAGGTCATGGTTTGAACCTAAACTCTAGTTTCTGAGCTAAGAGAGAGGTACAGCTGGAATCCTGTTCAGCTTACGGGGAAGGGCTAGAGGGGAGGAAGCCCCGCCATAGAAGGTGGGTTAGGGAGAGGACCAAGGTCCCTTTCATGGCTGCCCTCTCTTCCTCCTCCTTCCTGTCAGTTAGAATCGCCTCCGTAAGTCATGAATTCGCCTATCTGTTTCTGTCTCTTCTCTATTCTGTTCCTGACCCACCATCACTCTTTTGGATCTGTTCTCCAACCTCTTCACTGCCTACCTCTACTATCAACTCCCCACTTAGTGTCTAGAGGTTGGGATATTAAATCAAATCTAGGCACCTCTCTCCTCTGCTTGGAGTTCTTCTATGGGTATTTCATGACACTCAGCAAAATCCAGATGCTTCACTGTTGCCCATAGGACCCCGCAGGGTCTCCCCTCCTTCCTTCTGCAACCCCACTTTGCTCTGGTCTTCTGCTGGAGGGGGTTCTTCCCAGGTCCAGTATCAACTCCTGTTGGCCACATTGAAGCTCATGCACATTCTTTAATGAGATTCATTTATTTTGCTAGTCAGTGTCTGAGAGTAACTTTCAATGTTCGATAACAATTTTGAGTTATAAAAATTCCCTTAAATGCTTGCTTTAGCAGCACATATATTAAAAATTCATTTAGTTTCCCATTGGTTATGATTTCTTTGAAGTCAAAGCTCATGCCCCGGCATTCCTAAATAGTGGGAAATCAAAGAATTGGAGAGAATAGGGAAAGAGGAAGAGATGGATCAGATTATAATCTGGGCAGAGCAGCATGGGTTTGAGGGTCTGAGACATGTAGATGGTCTGAGAAGCTGGACTTTGGGGAAGAGGCATGAGGCATGAAGGGATTAGTGCCTGACTAGAGAGTTTAGGCCCCTGATCACACTGCTGTCTCCTATTACTTATGACAAAATAGATGAAATTACCATTGACCTGCCACTTGAAGTTCTATGCAGCAGCAAATGGGCAATGAGAATTTGCATCTGCCTCTACTAGTGCCCTAACTCCCATTGTAGTTGACAAGTAACTAGTAGTTCCAAAAGAGTGCACCTAGCAAATGTTTCTGCTGCTAAGAATGATGACAAACCATCTGAGAACTCGGTGGCATCGAACAGTTTAGCTTCCTTACAGATTCTATAAATCAGGATAGCTTATCTGTGTTCTGAGAGAGAGGCTCCAAGGCCCCTCAATCTATGAGGAGCAGAGCTAAGACTTGAAACAGGTTGTCCTGAATTTAGAGCATTTGCTCCTAATTTAAACCATAGAGATTGGGGTGGTGGTAGTGGAATTAAAACCCACGTGAATATGGGCCCTTAAATATTGTAGCATAACTGTTGTGGTGATGGGGATTGAACCGAGGGTCTGTATATGCTAAACTTGTGCTTTTCCACTGAGCCTCCTCCCCACTCCTGAATGTGGAGTCTTAATGGCCAAAAGAGCAGGTTCCTGAGGCTGAGAGTCAGCAGCCCATGTGGCACCATCAGTCCTCAGCCAAGCCCTCTCTCAAATGGGGATCTCCAGACATCTGGTTAGGAAAACAGGTATAGTGCATCTCACAGTCATGGTCACTTTGGATCTTAGCCATCTAGAGGTTGTGATCAGTCTGAATCTCTGGTCATACTGTGGCAAGTCAGAGATCAGGTCATTCTTTGGTCATGGCCAGCCTGGGAGTGACATCCCTGACTCCTTGGGTCCCACTTGGCAAGCATCATCTGGGCATCCTGGGCTCACAGGCACCCCACTGAAAGGCAGGATTTCCCTGTAGAGAAGTCCATTTGACAACAGTACTCTGCTTCCCCAGATTCATCACAGTTCAGATGAAGGTGTCAAAGAGGGAGCTGGAAAAGCCCCTAAATCGATGGTCGCCTGTGGGGAACCACTTGGAAGACTCTTCTTGTAAGAAGAGCAGTCATCTTTGTTTTAGATAAACTTGTCCCTATCTCCATGCACCATTAAGTACAGAGCTGGCTAGGCCATTTCTTGGTTCTTCAGTTGGCTTTAAGCAATGTAAATTGGGCTAGCTGAGGAGCTGAATGTGTAATCTTGAAAGCAAGGTGACAGTCTCTGTTTCCTCACCCTGTGACTCTCAAATATATGGTTGATTTATCAATGTTTTTGGAACATTGAACACAGCTGTTTGCAGTCTCCCTGTTTGAATGTCCACCTTGTGTTCTTTGATACTGTGATTTGAGGAACTATTTTCAAGAAGATAGTGTGTAATCTACTAGCAGGTGATTTCTTACTGTTATGTTTTTTTGTTTTGTTTTGTTTTGTTTGTAGTTCTGTATTGCGTGTACCCTTACGCCGCTTTGGTTTGTTTTGTGTTTTTCTCTTTTTCCTCTTAAATAATAAAAAAAAAAACAAATATATGGTTGAGCCAGGTGGGATGAAGAGCCATGCTCCATGCTGTTTTCTGGCACTGAGCCTAGAGATAAGAGGGTGCGACTCCCCAGGGCATACTGTCAGCAATCCCTAAGCCACTTGCCTCATGGATATTTAATAAAAGCCAGGTTGGGCTCTGAGTCATGGCATGTTCCTGTGAACCACCATCTTGGCTGGACTTAGGACCTCTTGGCTCTCCACAACTGTGTATATGTCTTAGAGTTTTTATTTTCACTCTGGGTTGCACTGGGAGTGGTAGGTTGGAATTAGCTTGCTAGAATTCCAATAGCTTTTCCATGGGATTACAAATATAAACTTTCTGGACTGGTGAAAGATCCAGGGAAGGGCTCACTATAGTTGTCAATAATTGTCTCAACAATGGCCTTCTGATTCAAGAAAACTGCTGGGACCATTATTCCCAATAGCCAGAAACTTATTAGGGAGGGAGACTGTGTTAGCTACCTTTCTCTCACTGGTGAGACCAGATACCTGACACCTTAAGTTAAAGGAGGAAAGTTTTATTTAGCTCACAGTTTGTAGAGGTTTCAGTTCATAGTTAACTGCCTCTAAGGCAGAGTGGCAGAGGAGTTTTGAAGAGGAGAAACAGTTCATGGTGGGCAGAAGATAGCAAAGCAAAAAAGGACAACCACAGCTTTTTCTGTACCTTATATCTTACCCAGGGTATTGAAGATGGATAGCACTTATACCTTTAATCCTAGTGCCTTGTTCCTAGCATTGCACTATGAATCAATCCAGCACCACACACACACTCTCTAGATCCAGTCACCTCTGAAAAAAACCCCACCTATGACTGTGTGAGGCTTTAAGGAGACATCTAGGCATGAACCACAGCAAGGACAGACTTCTTAGCATCCCCTTGGGCAGCAAAACACCACCTGATAGTAAAGATGACCTGAAGACAGGGCTCCCTGGCCCCGGATGGTGCTCTGTAAGGGTTCTCTGGAGGCCTCTGTGGCCATGGTGGTCTTGTTGCCCTTGGTGATGTTCAGAGGAATGTTTAGGTTAGGAAACTTGACAGATGATAAGCCTGAGCTCTTTAGAAAGAAAATAGTTCCACTAAAGCATCAATCAGCCATGGAGCTCCCTCACACAGGAGGAGGTAGCCTATTGTCTTCTGGGGGAGCCAAGAAGAACCTGATTTATTATCTCAGGCCCTCTGCTGTTTCCCTGGGAGTTCCCCACAGTTATGGTGAAGCCAGAAAAAAGAGAAGAGATAGATAGACACCTAGCTGGGTGTCCTGAAACCTGGATTCAAATCCCAGTTTAACCACTTTATCTTTAGACCTTCTACCAGTCCCATCCTTTCTCTGGGATCTCTTATCTAAAAGGCCTTTTAAAAATAATCAGTGTGAGGGAAATGAGGAAAGGTCAAGGCCAGAGATCACAGGGGTCTCCAGTAAAGCCACAGAGCTCTTTCTCATGGTAGCTACTATTGAAGAAGAAATTTAAGTTTTAAATATAAAAACCCACCAAGAATTGTTGCCCAAACCAAAAGGACATATCTGGGCAAGCCTGATAACAGAACATTTCTCCCTTTGTGTAAGCCATGTTTGTTTAACCGATGGCCTTGGAATGTAACTTTGTAACTGAGATGTTTAAACTCCCTTGGAAACCTATGATGTCACCTAATCCTCCAATCAGAATGCACCAAATTTGCTTCTCCCTTCTGTTCGTTTTCTCCATAAAAAACCCAAAACCCCACCAGGTGGGACTCGGACTCTCGGAAAGTGTTCCCACTGGTGTGATACTCTGCTACCTCCTAAAACCTCTTCAGTGCCACTCCTTCCAGCATTCAGTTCATTTCCCATAACATTTCTTGGTTTCCTGACCTGGAAGGCCATGCTGATTGCTTAGGTCACTGGCTCAGGCCTGGCAGCCAAAGCAGGGACCTCTCCAGATGCCCTGATGGAAAAGAACACCCTCCAGATCTTCTTGGAATCCTTTCACAGGCCCATACCAAAGGCCCATGCTTGGTGATAACGGCCCTCATTGGACCCAAACAGAGGGGGAAAAGATGCAGTTAGGGAGGGTCATCGGATGAGGGGAGATCCTCAGGGGCACCCCAATCAGTTTGTTGGTCAATCCTGCCCAGATTTGAGCCAGAGAGCCTGATCACCTCTTGTTAGTTTAAGGTCACCCATGAGGGCAGAGGCTAAAATACTTAAATTCTGAGTGCTTGCTGAGTGTTGTAGTGAATGGAAAAAGCAGGAAGCCATTCTGTCTGTGCTCCATGGTGAAGTCCCCTCTGGGACCTCAGAGCTACAGAATTTAAGTGGGTCAGATCTCTGTAGTTCCATGGTCATGTCTAAGTGATTACAGGTGAGTCTGTAATGGGGTCTAACTTGGCAGAAATGCTCAAGATTGATCTGGTACAGGGATTATACACACACAGCAAAGCCCAGATGGACATTTGTCCTCATGAGGGGAATGACCAAAACTGATTAGCATTTGGTTCCTCACCCAAAGGACTGCTTGTCTGTTGTGCCACTGTTCAAGGATACACCACATACACTACAGGGAAATAGAACGGGTGTAAGCTAGAGTAAACCCATGATCCTTGCTTGTGTGCTGAAAAACTTCAAAAGAGGATTCCTTGATGACTACAGAGTAACAATGAAACTCCAGAGGCTCTAAACTTTCTGTGAGATTGACTGGCCAAACTTGTGCCCAGACTGGCTGTCCAAAGACCATCTGGCATATCCAGAATGATATAACAGACACCAAGACCTGCTGCCCTGATCAGTTCCCTTACATTAATTGCCAGCTTAACCTATGTCAAAGCCTGCTGCTTTGGCTCTGCACGACATAAGAAAAAGACCATCTTGCTTACCAAAACAAATTCCTAAGACCATCCGAAACTCTCTCATGTCTGCTCTAAACCAAAAAAACTTTATCCTCTCCTACCTAAGCTAACCCTAACCCAAGTCTGACATGCTTCCTCCTTATATATAAGGATCCCAAGCTGCCAGCCAGCCTTGATGCCCTCACTGTGGCCCAAGCTTGGCTGAAGTCAAAAGTCCCCACCACTCAGGTTGATTCTGACATTTGGGTAAAAACAGTCCTCCCCCAAGTACATACAAACTAGGACTGCCACCGTGGTCTGACCCTCTCCTCCCTCTCTTTGATGATAATTTTGGGGAACCACGCAGAGGGCTCTCCTTGACTCTTCTTGAAAAGAAGGGCAACTACCCCCATTTGGATAAACTTGTCCCTATCTCCATGTATTGATATGTACAAAGCTGGCTAGGGTATTTCTTTGTCCCTTCAATTGGCTTGAAGAATGTAAATGGGGCTGGCTGAGGAGCCATTGTGTCATCTCTGAAGCAAAGTGACAGGTCAGTGTAACCCCACCCAGGGACTCCTCAAATACATAGTTGAGCTAGGCAGGTTGGAGAGCCATACTTCACACTGTCAGCTGGGACTGAGCCTCAAGAAAGAGGATATGACTTTCCAGGGCAAAAAGGATTATACATCAGAACTGAAGCAAGGGCCCAAAATTATCAGGTAGTGCCTCAGTTGTGTTATGCAGATTATTCTCTGCATTTCTTGCCCTCTGCATGTGGTAGAGGTGCTCTCAGACCTCCTACCTAGCCCAGCTCACAGTAGTCAGGGCAGTCATGTATTTCCTGCCACGCTCACTGTCACTAATCCCAAAGTCACTGTCCTCTGGAGTATTGATAAAACCTGGGTTGGGCTCTGGATTAGGGCCTTTGTTCTGGTGAACCACCATCTTGGCTGGACTAAGGATTCCTTAACTCCCCACAACTGTATATATGTCTTAGTATGTTATTTTCACCATGGGTTGCACTAGAAGTGGGAGATTGGAATCAATTCACTAGAATTCCAATAACTTCCCCTTGGGATTACAAATATAAACCTTTTTGGACTTCTCCTTTGGGATTACAAATAAAAACCTTTCTTATGTCCAAAGGATAGGAAAGGGTTCTCTACAATAACAAATAGGACACACACAGGCTCTATGTCACAGTCATTGCCAAAATGGGGGGAAACCTATAACTATCAAGGTAGAGAGTGGGGTCAAATGCTCAGTTGTGACCCAGCCAGTTTCTCCTTTAACCTCTCAAAAGATCCAACTAGTGTGTGCCACATGAGCCCCCACTGAAATGAAGTTCTGCCAGAGCAGGTTGTATGAGATTTGTGGACATTTTATCAAATATGAGTTCCTATACATGCCCGAGTGCCCCATTCCTCCCTGGGCTATGGTCTCCTCTCTAAATTGGGAATTAACCTGCTTCCTTCATCCTTGGATCCACTGTCCTAGACTTGATATTGACTCCGACTGTACCCCAAGAATAAGTATGATGACTATACCAGCCTAAAACACCCCGATAACTATCACTGAGGTTGTAAGAAACCTGTACCCAGAAGTATGGACAGAGGCCACACCCCCGGGGCTCACCACCAATCATGGCTCTTTGGCAGTTGAGCTCTGCCCCAATACAAACCGTATCACTATTAAACAGTACCCAATCCCACTAGAGGCTTCACTTGGCATCCAGTCTCACACCTCTCACCTGAAACAGTTTGGAGTCCTGACAGACTGAAAATCACCTTGTAATACTCCCCTACGCCTGGTGAAAAACCCAGTGGGGACTACCAGCCAGTGCAAGACCTCTGTGCCGTCAACTCTGCTACCACAACCCTGCAGTCCCTAACCCATATACCGTACTGGGACTTCTTTCCCCAGATGTTGCCTGGTTCACTTGTCTAGACCTTAAAGATGCTTTCTTTTATGAGTTGTACCTGTCAGCCAGTTAATATATGCCTTTGAATGGCAAGACCCAGAAACAGGACAAAAGCCAACTCACCGGGACTTGTTTGACACGAGGTTTCAAGAGCTACCCCCTCCACTCTTGGGGAAGCATTGGTTGCAAACCTGACCAGATTTCCACATGCAGACTTTAAATGTACTTTCATACAGTATGTTGATGACATAATGATCAGCAGCTCAAGTAAAGTAGACTGTTGGAAGGTAACACAGGCCTTTCTCCACCGTCTGCTGGCTGCCAGTTTTAAGATTTTCTAGAAAAATGCCCAAATATGCAAAAAAATTGTGCTAGTTGAGGTTTAACTTAGAGAAAGAACTCAGATGCCTTGGTCCTGAAAGAAAAGAAGTTGTCTGTTTCATCTAGAGGCCTGAAAAAAAAAAACAAAACAAAACAACTTGGAGAACTCCTGGGTGTTGCAGGCTTCTGTTGAATTTGGATATCTCAATTCACTGAACCTCTATATGATATGTACGCAGGAAAAGGAAATGCAAGACAACTTAAATTCAACTTTATAACAAACTAAATCCTTCCAAACCATAAAACAGGAGCCATCAGCAGCCCCAGCACTAGGCATTCCTGATGTAACTAGGCCCTTTAACCTGTTTGTTGATGATGATCCAAGACACAAAGCATCATGTGTTCTAACCCAGAAGACTGGCCCTTGGGAGAGACCCACTGCATATTTTTCAAAGAACCTGGACTCGGTTATTAAAGGCTGGCCTGCTGGCAACTGTGCTCTTGATCAAAGAAGCTGACAAACTGACCTTGGGACAAAACCTAACAGTCCAAGTGCTACACGCTATCTTAGAATTATTCAGCAACTGAAGACATTGATGACTTGAACAGCTGCATCACTCACTATCAAGGACTACTTTGTGGAAATTCCTGACTCTCCTTTAGAGATCAAACCTCTAAACACTGTCACCTTCCTGCTCACTGAGTTTGGACTTCCTGATCATGACTGCCTAACCTTTACTGATGAACTGCCTTATAAAATGACCAGATCTATGGTGAAACTTTGACAGACACAGAGTACCTCCTGTTTCCTGATGAAAGTAGCTTGGCTAAAGATGGAAAGCATCAGGCTAGATACGTTATTTTTACCATAGAGGAGGTGCCCCTAACCAGGCGAGTCCTGCAGAACTAGTCTGCTCAATGGGCTAAACTGTGGGCTTTAGTACAAGCTCTCAGCAGGGCAAAGAAAAAAAAGTAAACCTCTATATTGACTCTAGGTATGTGTCTACCATTATTCATGTTCACTGAATGCTAAATAAGGACAATGGACTCCTCACTGTGGCAGGAAAACAAAGATATAAATTTTCAACTCCTGATGGCAATGTGGAAGCCTAAAATGGCTGCCACTGTCTACCATTGTAAAGTGCACCAGAAAGTAAAAGACACTGTTACTCTCAGTGAAAGATGCCAAATTGGCAGCAGAGGGCTCCATCTGGGGGACAGAGGATTTAAAACAGAGTCTGGAAACCTGACATGAAATATCCGCAGATACTGTCCTCAGCCTTCAGAGTGAGCCCCTCTGATAATCAAAGGAAGAAAACACATGGGCACAACAGAAAGAAGCAAATGGTGTGTGGACTTTACTAGATGATTGGATGATCACCCCTTTGAGTGTGGCCTATGCTTTGGTCCAGTATCATCACAACATCATCAATGGGGGGAGAACTGCTATGAATCAACTTTTAAATCCCTATTTTTACATCGTTAAGTTGGCCTCAATCTGTCAATTCTGTACAATGTCACATCTGTGCAAAGACTGAAACCACATCTGGACCAAAACCTCCACCAGGTATTCGACATGCTGAACTTTCCCTTTCAAAGACTTACAAATAGACTTGACAGAGATAAAACTATGCAGAGGTTATAAATACCTCCTGGTGCTTGTTTTTACTTATTCTGGATGTCGGAAAGCATTACCCACTAGAACAGAAAAAGCCACTGAATCTGGTAGTGCACTACTGGGAAAATTAATTCTAGATATGGGCTGCCCCCATCATAGGGAGCAACAGTGGGAGCACATTTGTGGCAGAAATAACCCAAGATCTGACTAAAAAACTTAAGATCAGATGGAATATACTTATGGCATGCAGGCACAAGTCCTGAAAAGGTTAAAAGGATGATCAGAACTCTAAGATCAATGCTAACTATCATCAAAAGACACAGGCATCATGGGTAGATTTATTCCCTATGGCCCTTCTCAAGATCCAAAATTTTCCAAAACCTACAGGATATACACCCTTTGAAGTTTTATATGGGGGATTCCCTCCCATAAGTGGGAATCTCCAGGGAGACTTACACCAGTTAGGAAACATATCCCTACATGTCACAGTTTCGGTCTAACTGGCCCCCGAAGCTTCAGGCAGTCATGGAGGCAGCTGAATCTAGCATTTGTGATTGGTTTGTTGTCTAGCACTAAGGACTGCACCCACCTGGGGGCAGAGTCAGCATGCAATATAAAGGGGAGAAGAAGGCTTGTTTTTCCTATTTTTTCCCTTTTTGCTTTTGCTCTTTGCAGCCACCATGAACAATTGCCCTTCAGCCAAGCCACCCTGCTTTGGAGCCAGCTGAATATAGATTGAAACGTCCAAAAATTGTAAGATAAGTGAATCTTCTTTCCTTAATTTTGGGTATGAGGTATTTTTGGCTCAACAATGAGAGAGAAGTAACCAAGACACTACAAGAATATCTCTGTTGGGAAAAACCTTTTCTCAAATACATGAGAATATAGCTGAAAGGCCAGGCACCTCTACAGGGACACTCTCCTGCTCCACATGCACTTTCAACGCTGGAGCCTAGTGTGGGTAAAAGGTTGGAAACATGAGCCCCTGCAATCCACGTGGAGTGGCTCCCATGTAATTATTTGGACTGCACCCACAGTGATAAAAGTTTCTGCAGTCCAGCAGTGGATCCATCATTCTCAGACCAAGAGAGCTCAGCCAGAAGACTGCTGGAAAGCGCATTCAGATGAGACAACTCCCTGAAGACAATTCTGAGGAAACAATGTGTGAAAGCCCTGCTGCTGTTACTCTGCAAGCTGACAGGTCTACAAATGGTAGAAGCCAGAGACACCGTACACTGGAGCCTCTGCCCTGCTTAGCCCATGTTCTGCTACCCAGTTTGGTTTCTAACCCTCTCCTCTTGTTAGTCTCAGTGTTTTCCCTAGAGCTCTACGCTGTGTCCTTAGAGGACTGGAAACTTCCCCAGAAGGTCACTTTCATTCTTTTTCACATTGGTGTATCTGTTAGATTGTGAACTCTAAACTGCCTTTCTTAGCTGAAAGGTCAACATGATTGCCATTAGTAACCTGCATTTGTTCCTGTTAGGCTTCTTGTTCTACACATCTGCCAGACATATTCGGGGCGCTGGGAATTCCTAACTCAATTTCGTGGCACATGCCCAGTCCTCAGTTGGACTAAATGGATCATTACCAACCTAATGTAAATCTGTATTATGATGAATGTCCGATTCAAACCAAAAACCCAAGTTGGGATTCCTATTTCCCAGGATTCAAAGGCTTAAAATGGGAAGGAGAGTATTGTACCAATAACAAATATACCTGCCCTGAGTGGCATCAGAAGTCCAGGTTATCCCCATCAGATTATCTCTGCTGCATCATTGACAACCCTGCATTTAAAGGTCCCTTGGCAGGGCACTTGTTGGGAAAATGGTTCTGTCCGCACTGGGAATATGCCAAAAGGTAACTGGGTAATCAGATGACCCAGTAACCATCTGACCCAAACTGTAGACAGGGAGCCTATAGTCTCATTGGCTGTAATATTAGAGACCCCATTCATCAGGAATGGGTGTTTGGTTGCCAGATGAGTGACCAGGTAGATGGAAGAGGAAAAGACCCAACAACTGTCTTGACAATTGAAAAGATATAGGTCCTTTCATCCCACACCAAATTTCTACCTTGACGTCACCACTATTCACTACTTGACGTACACCACTATTGGCCCCTGAGCCCAAAGCAAATCTTACTGGTCTGCCAACACCCATCTATGATGCCTAATTAACAACACCCACCGGATCTTCTAGATATTAGATCCTGAACTAGGGAATGACTGGTGGCTCTGTGTATCCCTTGTAACTCTTTCCTACTGCGTCCTGGGCCTAACCCTTATATCCACCTGGAAAGGCTCCCATGTAAGTATTTTGACCACTCCCAAAGTGATAAAAGTTTCTAAAATCTACCTCTAACCTTGGTTGGTTATTCCAGTCACATCCCATGGAGGTATGGGGAAATGCTCATGACTTCTAGGTACCTCTACAAAGCCAAACACCTCAGTTGACTTGTGTACTCATTCTGGCTGTCAGCTTAGGCTCCTTGGTGACCTCTCATGGAACTTTCATTATTTGCTTGGATGGGGTCCCCTGGATGTTCTCGGGTTCAAAAATGGGTCTCTGTGTCCTTATGTACATTAGTACCTGACCTCTCTGTTTACTCAGTCCAACAAGAGCCTACTCATACCCACAATTCCTGCTGGAAGCAAGATTTGGTGATATTATCAATCTTGGCAGGGGAGGCCATAGCAGCAAATGTGGCCCTCAGTGCTACAGTTTCAGGTGTGGGCCAATGACAGTATTCACAATTAGGTACCCAAATCGAAGATGACTTTACAGTAGTGCAGGGATCACACCACCTACTGCAAGATCAAATTGACTCCTTAGCTGCAGGGGACCTCCAAAATTACAGAACTTTAGGCTTGCCACTATACAAGGAGGCACTTGCCTGTTCTTAGAGGGGCAATGTTGCTATTATGCCCATGGTCAAGAGGACTGCTCACCATTGCAGGTACACATTAGCCAGCATTCTGAGACAGGCAGAAAAACACTTATTGGTGGAACTCCGTAGGAAATTGCAGTATGTGGTTGGGGACACTATTGGGAAGCTCAGTGCTACTACTTATACGCATGGTAAGACCTTGTCTATTAAACTGGCTTACCTGCTTCATTCCAAAACAAATAAACAGTGTCAGCTTCCGGGTGACCTTCAGGTCTGGTACTTCCTATACAACCTTAAATACCAACATTTCTGAAAATGATTCTCCTGACTAACTGAAAGAGGGGGAAATGAAGACAAAATTTAAGTTTTAAAAATAAAAGTCCACCAAGAATGCCTGCCCAAACCAAACACTTCTGAGCAAGCCTGATAAAAGAACATTCGTCTCTTTGTGTAAGCCATGCTTGTTTAACTGATGGCCTTGAAGTGTAAACTTATAACCTGAGATGTTTAAAGTCCCTTGGCAACCAGGGGAGCCAAACCTCAGAATCATAGTCAGGAGCCCTGAACCTCATCCCACCCCAGCCCTAGCTGCACCATGTGCCTCCTCTGGTCTCAAGAGTTTAGATGCCTTCCTAGGCTGTTCCTAGTCAGGGAGCCAAGAACTTGGAGAGAAAGACACCAGCTGGTTGCTTAAGGGCTGGGTCCATGACACCAGGAAGCCACTGTGGCTGGGGATTAGCAGTCACACTGGGGAAGAGGATGTCCTGGACTTGGACACATAATCCTTAATGCCTCACTGAAGATTTTCAATAATTTTTAGCTCATCCCAGGACCCTGCTGCCTATGGCCTCTGGGAAAGACAAGTGCTTCCATGCAACGTGGCATCCTATATGCGTAGAGGAAGAGGAGGAAAAGAAAGGGGAGGACGAACACAGAGCTATCACTGCTCTTCTATCTGAGTTGACTGACAGTAGTCGTACCAGAACTCAGATGACAGTACCAACCTCCCCACTCACCATCAAGATCTCTTTATGTGTGTTTTGTAATAGTAGCATAGTCCTTGTTGCCACCACGGTCACAGAGAATGGAGGGCCTGCCTCGTGCTGAGCCTTTCTTGTATGTTCTCCAACTTGTCCACATTGCATGCAGAGCCCAGAGGCCAGTGCAGTCATCAGTGCACTTCACAGAGAAGGAAACAGTCACAGCCAGCACCCAGCACGGTGAGGATTTGAACACAGGGCCAGGATCTCTCAATCCCCTCAGTGCCCCTTTGATTTTCCAAGTTTTTTGACCACCATGAGGCCACTGAAACCCAGAGACAGATTCCATTTTACAGGTGAGCAACTGAGCCTGGACATGACTTCACCATACCCAGTTTAGGTCTCAGGGCTGTTTTTCACAGCCAGAAGCTAGGAGGACAATAAGAATATACTTGTATTAGGCTGGTGGTACATGCCTGTAACCCCAGCACTCTCGGAGGTTGAGGCAGGAGAATTAAAACTTCAAACTCAGCCTGGGCAACTTAGCAACTTAGTAATACCTGTCTGAAAATCGAAAGATAAAAATGGGCTGGAGGTGTACCTCAGTGAGAAGACCCCGGGTTCAATCTATAGTACTGAAAAATAAACAAAATAAAAACTGTCTTCACAAGGTTTGGGCTCAGCCCTTGGCTCTGTCTTCCACAACTTGGGAAGAGGGGTTTACACATTTGCTGCACCTGGTTCAGGCAGCCGGGGAGAGACTCTGAGGATCAGGCCAAGCCACAGCAAGGCTGCAGCAGGGCCCTACCACATGGAGCTCTGCAACCTGGGTGTCACAAGCTATCTGCTTTGTGCTTGAGTGGTGGAGCCTTTAGTTTGCTCCCAGACATCAGGGCCCTGCTACCTCATAGCAAGCCCTTGCTGAGCTGGAAGGGACAAGCAGAAGAGGCAGAGACTCAGGGGCCCAAGGACTCTGCTGCCCTCTCCTGTGGGCACCTATTAGTGTCTTGCTGTCCCGGATTGACAGAAGCCAAACGTACCAGGCATGACAACCAACTCAAACAACATCAGCCTTGAGCAAAACAGGATATCCAAGTCCTGCCAGCTGGCCTCAGTCTGATGTGGGTGAAATGGCCTTTCCTGAGGACACAAATGCCCAGCTTCTGTCCTTTGAGGCCCTTACAACCCACCTTCCTCGCGGAACCTGTTTCCTCAGCTGGACAACGATGCTTCCCAAATCGGCTTCCTAGAGTCCCCTTGAGAGCTAGCAGGCAAACATGTACCCAAAACACCAGGGCAAGCATCAGACACAAAGCAGCTGCTAGGCACCCACCTGCACCCCCTGAGACCTGGGCCCAGCGGCAGAAGCACAAGACTGGCTGCTTTCCCGACGAGCCTGTGCCCTGAAAGGCTATTCTCACTCCATCTCGGCCCTTTCTTGAGAGGTAGAGAAGTTGCCGAATGGAAGAGACAGGGCATTGAGGGGAAGGAGAAAGTGAAATGTGAGGACAGAGCCATAGAAGAGCACACCTGGGAACTCTGACAACGGCACTCAGAGCTCACGGGAACGCCGAGTGCAATGGTTTGGAAGCCTGATGACATCTGGGCCAGGTTCTGAGCAACTGAGAATAGGTCTCACCTCCTTTTCTCAGTAAGGAGAGAGAGTGCCTGGTGACTGTAGGGACAGGCCAGCATCTCAGGGCCCTCTAAGAAGGAGCAACCCAAGTTATGGGACCTGACTTCTGCTGAGGGCAGAATCAAGAGGTCCAGTTACAGTCGAGCTGTGAAAGAAGTCAGCAAGGTGATGAGGTCAGGGATGCTGGGGACGTGCCACCTCAAGTGGGCAGGCAGGAAGGGCGTGAGAGCCAGACACAGTGAGGAGGAAAGCTGTACAGGCCGAGAGTTGCAACTCACAGGGTCCAGGGAGAAAGAGAGACTGACATTTTCTGGAGTGGCAAAAAGGTCAACAGGAGATCAGGGCCCAAGGGAGGTGAGACAGGAGTGTGGAGAGGCAGTGAGCAGATGACCCAGGCCCTCAGAGCCCCTCCACCAGCTGTACTGATGGTAGAGTGGGGGCGAGGTCATAGAGTGAGGCCTGGATAAGGCAGGGGTGCACATTTCCTGGGTTTCCCTGTACTCTCAGGCAAGGCACTTAACCTCCCTGAATTTCACTTGGCCACACCTGGGGGACAGGGGAGCAGAACTCATGCATGCTCAGGAAAACTATCTGCCAGCCAGATGGAACAAGCAGGCTTGGGGAGCAGTGAGCACTTCACTGCTGCAAAGATTTTCACCAAGGCTGGCTCGCTCCTCTCTCTCTCTCTCTCTCTCTCTCTCTCTCTCTCTCTCTCTCTCTCTCTGAGATGCAGAAGCCACTACTGTACCCCTGTCTTGGTGCATGACCTCGGGCTGGTGGTTCCCCTTTCTGAGCCTCCATTCCAAATGATGGCAGAGTTAGACTGCATGACCACTTGGTCCTCCCACCAGAACACTGTCTGATCCATCCATTCCCAGGCTTCTCCCCAACTCCACCTGACTGCTCCATGGGGACCTTGTCTCAGCCTTGGCACAATGTCCTGCCATGTCAAATCATTACAACTCAAGCATCCTCAGTGACCTTTGAGGTGGAAGTCTTTTAGCTCATCCTAGGTTATTTTCTTTGGAGTGTCCTTGGATGGTCCCGGAAGAGGGCGTACCTCTTAGCCCTTCAGCAGCATATATAAAGGCCACCGCCACCTGCAGAATCCCAGAGGACTGTGTCAGAAGCTAGGCATTCGTGAAGATCTTCCACCAGACCTGTGAGTAGTGGGCTTTCCCCTGCCCCATCAGGTGCCCTGGAAGGCATTGTGGGCAAGAGCAGAGGGATAAGATGCTCAAGTTAGCCACATATGACCAGTTTAGAAATATGTAGATTATATTATGAGAGCTATCAAAGAAATACACAAAGCCAGGTCAGGAGAAGACATGTACAGATTTGTTCATACTTTATTTTATTATACGAGGGTCTTTTTATCATGGCTTTTTACTGAGAGGTGGAGATTTTTATTGGAGTCAGGCACTTCAACAGTGAAATAAGTCATAGTTCTTCCCTTAAGGAGCTCACATTTCCAAAAGGAAGAAAAGTCATTGGCACCCAGGGCCTTAATCATAAAACAAAGGCTGCCAATTGCGTGTGGCTCCCTCAATTAGATACTGGGGAAGGCTCTATGGTAGCACCTCCTCTCAGAGGAGGCAATGTCTTGCTGAAGCAGAATTAGGAGGCCCTGACTGAGGTGACAGAGTCTGGGCAGAGCAGGCAGTGTGTGGGAAGCGCCTTCGGGTGAAGAGCATGGATGCGGGGCGAGGCTGACTTTTTCATTCTCCTTGTGGGCCATGTGCTCTTAGAGGTCAGGTAGGGAGGACAGAGGGAGGGTGACAGTGCGAAGGGGAGCCTCCTCTCCCCTCTGGGTGTCTCATTCTTATTCTCCCCACACCTGTGCAGGTATCAGGAAAAAAGATGTTTCAGTTCTGGAAGCTTCTTTTCCTGTGCGGCCTGCTCACTGGCACCTCTGGCGATGTTATATCTGACATTACCAGTCAGGTGAACAATATTTTGAGCCAGGCAAATCCCTTTCTCGAGAATAGAATTCTGGCTCCTGTTAAGGGTGAGTCCATGGTGGGTGGTGGGGTGATCCTGGAGTTCCCTCCCCATCCCCGTGCCTGCAGTCCCAGGGCTTCCTCCAGGAGCTGCCCTTCGGGAGTGCTTTATGAGGAAGGGGGTCTCCAATTCCGGGTTCTTTCTCTACTTTTTCTTGAAACAAGCAATGTTACAATATATGTGTAGAATCAATGTCCAAAAGTAGATGTTTTCAAAAGTCAAGAAGTACACATGTGATACTACAGGGGTGTTGACAAGCTCCCCCATGTCGGCACTCTCCCACACAGTCTAGGGGAGCAGCTTCCTCCTCTCCCCATTACCAGCACTGTCTGGACAGCTTTCAATGCTTTCCCAGTCTCATGGATCAAAGACTACAACTTCTTTCATTCCGTATTTCTGTAACTACGTTCTCTCTGTTAAAAAATGCTAGTTTTAGGCAGCTTGCAAAGAGGCAGAAAGGACTCAGCTAGGAAAATGAAACTTTGAGAAGAAAATATCAGCATCCGGAACAGCTAGTGATTTCTATGACCAGATGCAGTTATGCCTTCAATCTTCTTTCAGTTGATGTTCCCTGCACCTTTGTACCTAGGTGTATACTGTCCATTGCACAGACAAGTTGCATTGTAAAATTTCATCTCATTTCTTACACGTTTTCTGTTTTACCTCGGGGTGGTCGTTGTTTTGTTGTCTCACTTGAGTTACTTCTCACCACACATCCTTGATGATTCCTGTGTATCACCTCACATTTGCCGTGTCATTTCTTCTCTCTCATCCTGCTGTTGTCCTGAGACCAACTATTAGGACACTGTCCCCTGCTAGCACATAAATTACTATTCTTTGGGCCTATTGCCTGGCTGTCATTCCAGGACTCTTGTTTGCCATGTTCATAAGTTAGAATCGTTTTCTTTCTTTGGTTCTAGACTTTCAAGTTCTTAAGGTTATTTTCCCAAATTTGTTTGGCCAAGTTCTTCAAACTGAAGTGAGCTTCTCTTTTCAAGCGATAGACCTTAAGATTCCTATGAACTGACATTGGAATTGCTCTTGACAACTGGACTAATCGACATCACTTTGATAAGTTTTAGTCTCTATGAGTTTAGAACCGCATGGAAGGAAGGCATTTTCCCGACCTCGTTGATTAGACACATTCCCTAAGCTTTTGCAACTTTTGTTTCATCAGTGTAAATGATGGTGAAAACAATTCCTGCCTCACTGAGCTGTTAGGGGTTGAATGAAATAACTTGGACAAACCCTTTCATCTGGTGCATGGAGCTTAAACTCTCTCTCAAGTGCTGCACACAGTAAATGGGATTGTTTTTGGCAGATATCCTCCAGAACCTGAACTTAGACCTGGGAGTGCTTCAGGATTCCGAAGTTTTTCAACAGGCCCAAAAGAAGATCCTGGAAGCTAGAAACTTCTTGAGCAGTCTCTTTTCTCAAGCTCAGGGTGGTATTTTGGGGTACGTTTGTGCTTCACTGGTGATCTTTGCTCCACAAAAGCGGGTGTTTAGAAAGAAAGAAGAGGTTAGTTGAAGGTCAAAGAGAATGAGAGAGGATTTAGCTCAGTGGCTTAAGCACCTGCCTGGCAAGTTCAAAGTTGTGAGTTTGATCCCTGGTACAAACGAAACAAAACAAAATTAAAAATAAAAAACAAAAACATGCAGGTCAAAGAGAGATGGACCATCCTTGTTACTATCTGAAGAGCCAAAGTGGTCTGAGGCCACGTTCCTCATAGCTTGAATAAATTACAGACAGGGCTCCAGGACCAGTCTGGGCATCTTGTAGATTGAGGTCTAACATTCTGTGACTTTAGGATGAAAGTGAAAGTTCTGTTCATTCTCACCTGTAACTCTTTGCTCATGTCTCAAACCCCTTTTCAAAGAGTAAAACTGTCTTCTCCAAATGTCACTGGGAATAACAGGTTAAATCCCTATGCAGGGAAGGAAAATCGATGCCACTTAACTCCAGGCTCTTGCTTGACCCATGGAAATTTGGAATGGGATTGGGTGGAAATTGGGCTCTGGTGCTTTCTGTGCTCACTGGGAACTGTTACATGTGTTGGACCCCAGTCTGTTAAGCCCTAAAATGCGGAGCATCACAGTTCTGACCTGGGCTAGGGGAGACCAAGAGAGCAAGGCTTGTGCGGGCCGAAGCACAGCATGACTCTGGCACTGGGAAGGTTTCAACTGATGGCTACTTGGGGAATCATAAGTGGCTTTTTTTGGGTTTTGAGCAGGGTGACAATAGGCCAGACAGCCATTGCGAATGTCGAACTTCAAACAGCAGAAGATGGCACTAGCGCCTTGCTGAGGCTCCCAGTCAATACCACTGTGAACCTGTGAGTATCTGAAGAATCAGACACAGAACAGGCAGTGCACATGGGTGAGAAGGTCCCCCAAGCCCTGAAACCAGATCTTCCCGGGCTGTCTTGTGGCCTGGGACCTCAGTATCCAATATGTAAATGAGGGAACTTTTCGAAGTCTAGTATCTGTCTTTAAAATGTTCTAGTGAACTTACACCAAAACCCAGTCTCTTTTAAAGGATTACTGCATTCAGCTTAGTTTTGAAATAGTAACTTTTATCTAATTATTGCATATGCCATATTGAGGTGACATGGACATTCATAATTCTTTGGTAACATTTCTTCATTTTTCTGTTTTTCAAAATTATCTCTAATTAGCAGTGCCAAAGACAAATGCAAACAACAATGTGAATCATAGGAGAAAGACAAGACACATGAAATATAACCTTAAAGTGTTTTAAATTTATGAATTTAGACAGGAAAGCGACAGGAAAGGACATGTGTAAAAAGTCTGGAAGGCTGTGAATGCAGCTCAGTGGTATGATGCTTGCCTAGCATGACCGAGCACCTGGGTTCCATCTTCACAACCATGAACATATAAAAAAATAGAAGCAAGATTATCCTTGAATGAAGTGCTCTGATAATGTCACGAGCTGTGAGATCTGGGAGTAGCTACTTACATTCTTGGCTCTCACATCTCCTCATTCAGAACAAGAGTATGATTCGCCTCACTGCATAGCAGTAATGGCTAAAGAAACCGAAGCAGGCTAAACGCTGAGTGTTGGAAATGTTGACAGTTACTTAAATCAGCAGTATAATGTTGAATAAACATTTCCTATGAACTAAATTGGGTGGTCCAGATAAAAGCCATAATAGAAACACGTAAGTCCCTTAATGAATATAGACTATGTTCTCAGTCACCAGGCAATGATGACCTTACCATGGACATGCAGGTAGCATCTACAAAGGTACAGGAACCCAGTGAGCCTCTTGCCCTAGGTCACCATGAACCCTGTTTCCTGCAGGCCTTTGCTGGGGAAGTTCTTAAACCTGGATGTGAGCGTGGATCTGGTGTCTGGACTTGGGCTTGATACCAGTACCGGTACTGTGGCTGTGAATACCTGTGCCATTGACTCAGCGTCAATCTCACTGTCTGTGCTAGACAGGTATGGTTCGTTCATCTCAGAGCACCTGATGTCTCAGAGGCATTAGGACTCTAATTTCTGCCCCATTCCAGTTCCCAAGAACTGGAATAGTGTAGTGTGACAGTTCAGGCTCTGGAGTCAGACTGGACTTGGTTTACGTATCACTTTCACTAACTTGTGAATTTATGAACAACTTAATCTGCCTGTCCTCCCTTTTAACATCTGTGAATTGGGGATAATACTGATGCCAAAGTTCACTCTTCCCCTGCAGAGTACTTGTCAAAGATTGTCATTTATGTTTAATCGTACATTTACTTGTGTCATTCTTTTAGTCTAAAAATGTATTGAGCTCTGCTCTGTGCCAGAAAAACACTGCTCGAAGCTCTGCGGTGCTCACTGGTAAGGATGGACAAGATTCCTTCCTTGTGGAGTTTCTCCCAAGGGGCAGGCAGGCAGAGGAATAATCAGTCCATCCATTGATGACATCCATTAAGAGAGAGGCGAATTGTGTGCAGTGTATGATACTGAACAGGGCACTCTGATGATCAAATCCTCTCTGAGAGAAATCGTCAGGGCTCTGCCCAGGAGGTGACGCTCATGCCGTGAGTGGAGGTGGAAGGAAGCAGCCCTGGCACAATTTGTCTCATAATGAGTGACAATGCTTGAGGCTTCGTGTCCTTTGCTCATCCCACTGACCCCAGGGCCCAACTTGGGCCTTGACATGCAGTTGGTGCTCTGGAATTTGGCTTGAATGATAGAATGAATGGATGAGTTATCAGGAGTGGGAGAGACTGTCCTTGGCACTGGATGAACCACTGGTCAGAGGTGGAATGGTAGGTGATGGTCCATCCAGAGGTGGGTGTGAAGTGAGCAAGTCCCCTCTGTTTTGCGTCACCTGTCATTCAGTATTGTCCTAAGCCAGTCCACTGCATGGAGATCTCCCCCTGTCTTCCAGAAATGTCAGCTCTATCAACCGTCTTGCAGACTATGTGACGAGTGCTCTGGATAATGTCCTATCCTCGCTGATACAGAACCAAGTGAGTCTCCCACTTCTTGGACCCGGAGTCAGCCTGGTGGGCAGCTGGGGAGAGCTCTCCAGGCTACCTGGGTTCTCTGGGCAGCTTTCCTTGTGAGGTGCCAATTTCCTTTATGAGGCCAAAGGGCCACTCTTCTTACTCCACAACTCAGCCTGCAAGGTCGAAGGAGTCGACAGTATTCGAAACTACAAGGTCCCACTTTGGAGGCCTTTGCCATGTCCGTGCTCTGCCACGATGGGCATTGAACTCGTTTTCTTTTTAATCCATGTAGTTTTTACCTAAAAGCATGTAAGGATTTAGGTACCTAAGCATTTAAGTAACTTTTATTTGAAATGTATTCATTGATAAACAACTGTATCACTATTATAAATGGAAATCTAATATAACTTATCACATCATGTAATTAAGAGAAGAGAGAAGGTCAGAACTATAAACAGGAAGTTACTTTTCTCCCTCTCTGACTCACCCAAATCCATAGGCCTGTGTGTGTAGATGCTGGGGCCCAAAGGCCTATAGATCCTGACTCAGTCCACATGCATAGAGTCTGGGGAGCCTGGGTATATAAACAAGCAATCATCTTGGCTGACTGAAAGCCCCTGTGTTTCCTGTGTAGTCCCTGGATCAGCTTCCAGGCCTTCCAGGTGTTCTGTAGAAATGTAGAATCCTAGGTCAATCCTAGTCCTGATGACCAGAGTCCAGCAGGGAATGTGTGCACCTGGGACCTTAGACAGTTACTTGCTGTTGTTGAGGGCAACACTAGACACTTTAAAGCTCCAAGGCGCCCACATTCATTTCCAAGTCCCTAGGGATGCTAACAGCAGAGTCCAGAGTTTGTAGATTTCTGATGTCAGGTCCTAGGAATCTCAGATTTAAGATCAGTAGGATTCCACTGTGCTAAAATCTGAAGGTGCAATCGCTCTCAGGACCCTGGGAGGGAGTCTGACTGGGTGGCATACACTGTGTCCCCATCTGAGAAGCACCTGCTGTTAGTATCCTGATCTCTTCTCCCTCCTGTCTCTCTGGCTCTCAGGTATGCCCACTGGTCAGAATCCTACTGAATGGCCTAGAAGTCCAGTCTCTTTCAGAAGTCACTTGTAAGTCACAAGGGAAATGGGTACTTTCCATGGACAGTTACATGGATAGCTGGTGTATTTGGGAGGTCTGAGGAAGCACAGCGACCCACCTTGCTCAGAAAGACTACAGACTTTTTCCTGACACCTGGGGATTTTCCATGGCTTTCCCAGACCAGACTGAGGTGCTGGGTTGCTGTGACAATAGAAATAGGGCCCTTAGGTGTTTCTTAGATGAAAAGCCCAGGAATCCAGACTCTAGGGCTTCACTGTGTGCTCTGAGTACACTTTCCCCCAGCAGCCCCATGGAGTGGGTACTATACTTGTAACAGTTTCACAGATGAACAACTGAGGTTCAGAGACATGGTGTGACATGTCTGAGGACATTGACTCCCAGACTAACCTGCTGTGGGAAGGTGGTTGCTGGGGTTGGTTTCTTTTCCGTTCTCCAGGGGTAGAGAGTAGTGCCTGATCTTGACTCTGTTCCTTTAGCTCTACTTCAGTCACCAGCTAGTCTGCAGCCCTCGCTCACATCCGATGGAGATGGGACACCTGTGTAATGTCACCTTGTGGTGAGTGGCAGGCTCTTAGCCAGTGCAAGGGACCTGAAGGGAAGAGGAGGGGGCTGGGCCTCATTTGTTTTTCCAGCAGCAGAGTGAGCCAAGACCTCGTCTCCAGGTTCAGGCCTGATTCTGCTTACTCCCCGATTTGTGAGTCTGGATCACACAACCAGACCGTGCTGTGAATCTACCCCTCGACTGAGTCCAGATCCAAGTTGTAGACTGAATTAAATGCCAGTTGTAGCCTAAGACCCAACTGCAGTCAGACACTGAACTCTGAGTGTGACCTTAGATTCATCCAGGATCTCAGTCTGGTTCTTCACCCTGACCCTGGTCCAGCTGTGGCTCTACTGAGTTTTTACCCTCTGGCATTGTTCCCAAGAAGGGGAGGGAATGAGGATGCACCAGTGACAGGTCAGGAAAAGCCATCAAACCTTAGGTGTCACTTCCCCATCCTAAGGCCTTAGGCCACACAGGGTGATAAGGGAAAGATCAGGGGCATCGTGTCCAGGACAGTTGGGTCCCATCGCATGTCCAGTCACCTGCAGCTCCCATGTTACCATGGCTATAAATGTCTCCCCTCAGACATTTCAGTCTAGGTGTGTGCCCAGTGTTTCCCCTCACTCCTTCCTGGTTTTTTTCCTCGTAGAAAGGCACCCCGCCATTCATGCAGAGGGATAGCCTGAGCCCAGCTGGAAGAACCTCCCGGAGCCTTCTTCTCCTGTATGGAGCAACAGTCTCTACGCTGTTCCCTCTCCCTCTGATAATAAAATCCCATTTCTGCATCTTGCATGAGGCTCATTGCTATCCAGCTATTGGGGTGGGACGGCAGGTGTCAGGCTGGTAAATACGTTGGCAGAGACTGAACTTTGAGTTGCAATAAATGTAGGAATATTCACGTCCCTCCTTGGTAGTGTCCCAAAATTGGACACTGAGAAAAAGAGAGGGCCAGAACCTGGACACATAGCCCAACTCTACCAGTGAAAAGAACCCAGGATCATCTGCCAGGAATTCAGTGTGCAGTTTCCCTGTCCAGGCAGTAGTGAGAACTCAACAGTTGCATCCTGGGGACAAACCCAGCAGGTGCTTCCCTAAATTCCTCCCCAAGCACCCTGAAGATTCATAGAGAATTGTCCTGGTCTGACAAGACTCAGGAACACAGGGCAGTGTGATTTAGGACCGATGCCTGTGCATCCCTGTCTGTCTCTCCTTGAACTAGGGAAAGGCTATGATCTTGGAATCTAGATTCTGTCCTCCACAGTGATGAGATACCCATGGTCTTCATGTCTAGAGGTTCTCTTTTCTTCCCATGCCCAGCTATAGCAGCTGGCACCCACCACCGAAGGTGCTTGAGAACCACCCCCTTTCCTCCCTGGTGAGGTCACAGACCATGGGCATGCTCTGCTGTTCCATGGAGATAAGCTCCTGTCCTGACCCAAGGTCCTTCCATTCACAGCCTTTAACCTGTGGGCCTGCTGATGCTACCACAGCTGAAGGGTGAGCTACCTCAGGGATTCACATGTGTCCCCTCCACTGTCACCACCTCTGTTTCAGGAGGAAGAACTGGAACTCACAGGGGCAATGTGATTCTTCCATGTCACACATAGAGCAAGTGACAAAAGGACTTTATTCCATGGTTGTGAGCCTGGCTCACAACAGCCTGGTTCAGAGAAGTGACATTGATGCTCTCACTGGCCACCTCTCCTGGAGCCTCCAGAGGACCCCAATTACGCTTATTTTTACCTAGGCTGGATGCGTTTCCTTCCTTCCTTTTCTTCGCTAGTTCCTTGCTGGCCTTTACTTCCTGCTAGCACTGCAAGAATGAGACCCCACCTCTTCCACATCGAAGTTTACTTCTGTGAGAAAACAGTCCAGGTGACAGCCTCACACATGGTGGATTTAGGATCCAAGTAGCTTCTCTTCTCTGCGGGGCATGTACATGTCCCTTAGCACTGGAGGGTTTGTGCTGAGCATCTGTGCTACTCTGGAAATAACTGCCTTGGAGCCTGGGAGACTCAGGTTCTAGAGTCCAAGGCTACAGCATCATTGCCCCAGCTACTGATTCTTCCAAGGTCCTGCTCAGTGACAGAGCCACTCCCCTTGTGTGGTCAATTCAGGGATGCATGGAAGCCCTGGGCCAGCACTGAGTTACCTTGGACCTGTGACTCTGCACCCCCTCAAGCCTCCTGTCAAGGTCTCAGCTCAGTGCACTTGCCCTTTGCTTTTTGATTATAGTAGTGTAGCCTGTCCAGAAACAGGGGGTCACTCTTTATTTTCTGATGTCCTCCTCAATTTCCTTTTCAGAGTTTTGCGATTTTGACCATAGATGTCTTTTATTTCCTTGGTTAGGTTAATTCCTAAATACTTCCTTTTTCTTGGTGCTATTGTGAATGACATTGTTTTCCTAATTTCTTTCTCAATGAGTTTATTGGTGTTCAGGAATGCTATTTATATTTGTGTTTATTCTATATCCTACCACTTTGCTGAATTTGATTATTAATTGTAAGAATCATTTGGTGGGATTTTTGGCTCTTTTAAGTAGAGAATCATCTGCAAATAATGATTCTTTGAGTTTGTTCTTTCCTGTACATATTCCTTTTATTATTCTCTCTCACTTAGTTGCTCTGGTCAACGTTTTGGAAACTATCTCTTGTTGAACAGGAATGGTGATTCTGGACGTCTTTGTCTTGTTTCTGATTTTAGAGGGAAAACTTTTAGCTTTTTCCCCATTTAACCTGATGTTGGTAGTCAATGATCATAAATAACTTTCATCATATTGAGATAAGGTTCTTCTATGCTCATTTTTTAAAATCATGAATGTATGTTGGATTTTGCTAAAGGATTTTTCTGTATCTATGAGAAAACCATGTGGTTGCTTTTGTTTATGTGGTGAATTATTTTTATTGATTTTCATATGTTGAACTGTCCTTGTTTCCCTGGAAGGAATGAAGTTTATTTGGTCGTGGTGTATGATCTCTTTGATGATTTGTTGCATTCTGTTTGCTAGTATCTTGTTGAGGATATTTTGCTTCTCTACAAGAGTTTTCTTTTTTGGTTGGATTCTTGTCTGCTTTAGGGATCAGATTAATGCTAACTTGCAAGAATGATTTTGGGTGTATGCTTACCCTCTTGATTTTACTGAAGAGTTTGAGGAGGATTATGTTAAAATTTCTCTAAAGTTCTTGTAGAATTAAGCAGTGAATCCATCAGGTCTTGAGTTTTTCTAATTGGTAGATTTTTCCCTTACTGCTTCAATTTTATTGCCAACTATTGGATTTTGCAAGAAATTTAAGTCTTCTTAGTTCAGTTTTGTAGTTCATATGTATCTAGGAGTATCTACATTTCTTCTGAATCTCCAATTTTTTGGCATACAGGTTTGTAAATAGCTGTAAATAATTTTCTGAATTTTGGCAGTGTCAATCCAAATTTACCCTTTCCATTTCTTTCTTCATTGATTTGCATCTTTTCTTTCCTTTTTTGCAGTAATATTGACTAATTGTTTATGTACTTTGAATCAGCTTTTTTTGCCTTTTTTGATACTGGGAATCAAACTCAGGACACTGTGCTTGCCAGGCAGGCACTTATGCTTCTGAGCTATAACCAGGCCAAACCAGTTCTTTGATTCATTGATTCTTTCATTTGTTTGTTTGTCTTAGTCTTCAGTTCATTGATTTCTGGCTTGATTTTTATAATTTCCTTTCTTGTACAAGCTTTTTCTGGGATCTTGAGATGCTTCCGCAGTGGGCATTCATAGCTATAAACATCCGTGCGAGGACTGCGAAGGCCTAAGCAACAGGAAAGCGTTTTTTTGTTTTTTTTTTTTTTTTTAGGAGAAAAAGAAAAAAAAAAACAGAAAAAGGGTACAAATAATACAAAATTTAAAAAATAAACAATAGGAAATCACTAGTTAATAGATTACATTTTCTCATCTTAGAAATAGTTGTTCAAGTTACAAAATTGAAGCATATATAGTGGACTTTCAAACAGTGAGAATGCAAACAGTTTTCTTCAATGATCCAGTAGTATGGCTATCTATCTTACACACTTAAGCATATATGCAGTTATAGCCTTTAGAGCACTTTCTTTTCTTTTCTTTTCTACAATGACAATTACACATTTTGGGTTTTATTACTCCCACAGTTCTTATTAGTTTTTTGAAGAGAGTAAAACCAAATGCAACATATCAGAACAGAGTCAGTCAAATCAAAAGGATGGATATAATAGATAATGTAAAAACAAAATACAAGGTTATCAACAATGTTTACCATACTGCCTCTTGCTATTTTAAGAAGAACTGCCAGTTATAATAAAATTGAATAAAACAGTAAAGAATAAAATCAAAGCATGGGAGATGTTACAGGACTTTAAAAGAAGATAATAGTCAACCAGAATGGGCGTCATAATGAATCTTATTGTCTTCACAGTTTTGCCTATACCTTCGAACTTGGTACTATCAAGCAAAGCAAAATAGGGGGAAATCAGTCAAAACAAGATGGTGAGAGCAATACAGGATTTCAAATCAAGTTAATAGGAAATCAAAGTAGGTTACTATAATGTATCCTGCTATTTTTCCGTAATTAAAAAGATAAAAATAAAAAAGTAAATAATTTTTTTAAAAAAAGGGGGATTGAGATAAAAGAGGGCATAACAACAGAACAGCACAGGTCAAAACATAGCCATTTTTAAGCAAAACAGTGTTTCACCACAAGCTATCCTGATGTAAATATAGTTACCATAGTGTCTCTTTCCTTGAAATCTTTGAGTATAGCTTCATATACTGTAGCACCAAACAAATATGAAGACACTATAAAACCATTCAAGAGAATGACATTATTACAGGGTATTTAGAACCAATTAACAGAAAATGAACAATGGTTTCTGTGTAATCTCCTGGTCTATAAAAGTTTTTACCTATTATCATATATAGTAAAATCCAATAAGATACAACCTTTTAAGACTGATGGAGACAGAAAAATACAAGTTTGATGGGACTTCAAAACAAGATGATACTAAATCAGCACTAGCTATTATGATGTCTTGTTTTCTCCACAATAGCTGTTCCTACCATCCGATCTTCTCTGCCTCATTTCTGTTGAGCTCTTTTTCTGTCGTTTGTTGTCAGTTTCTCTTCTTCATTTTTCTTTCTGCTCCATTCATTGTGGCCTTTCTGCCACTATTTCTGGAATCTTGGTATTTTCCTTTTTTAGAATATTCTGCAGTATTCTCTGTAAAGTTGAATTGGTGGTTGCAAATTCCCCTTGTTTGTTTTTCCATCAATTTCTAGGGACAGTTGTGCAGGATATATCAATCTTGGCTGGAGGTTATTATCTTTCTTTTTTTAAAATTTTATTTAAAAGGAAAAAGAGAAAAACACAAAACAAAACAAAGCGGTGTAAGGGTACACGTAATACAGAACTACAAAAAAAAAAAACAGTAAGAAATCACCTGTTAATAGATTACATATTATCATCTTAGAAATGGTTGCTCAAATCACAGTATCAAAGATTACAAAGTGGACATTCAAACAGAGAGACTGCAAACAGCTGTGTTCAATGATCCAAAAACATTAATATAGTCAGCTATTTAACACCCCTAAACACACTTGCTGTTATATCCATTAGAGCTCTTTTTTTTCCCCTCTCTTTTTTACAACAAAATTTACACATTTTGGATTTTATTACTCCTTAGTTCTTATTACTTTTTTGGGGGGGAGAGAATAAGGTCAAATATGGCAAAACAAAGCTGTCAGTCAAAACCAAGGATAGACATAGCTCATGATGTAAAACCGAGTACAAGGTTATCAACAATGGTTATCAACGATGTCTCTTGTTTCCTTAAAAAGAATTGTCTATCTCATTAGATATTATAAAGTTGGACAAAACAGTAGAGAACAAGACCAATAAAACTTAGGCATTGTAAACATTACAGGACTTCCAAAGGAGACAATAGTCAAACCAGAATGGGCATCTTAGTGAATCTTACTGCCTTCAAAGTAGTTGCCTATACCCTCAGACTTGATACTATCATACAGAATGCAACAGAGTCCAATCAGTCAAAACAAGATCGTGGGAGTATTACAGGACTTCAAAACAAGTTAATAGGAAATCAAAAAGAGTTACTATTATATATCCTGCTAATTTTTTAAATTTTTCCCCTTAATTAAAACAAACATAAGAAATAACTAAATAATTTTTTAAAGAATAAGGGAGAGATTGAGATAAAACAGGACATAACAATATAACAATACAGGTCAAAGCATGACTGTTTCAGCAACCTAGTGCTTCACCACCAAATAACCCGACTTAATAGTAGTTACCATAGTGTCTGTCTTTTTCCTTGAAATATTTGAATAAAACTTCATATACTATAGCTTCAAATATTTCCATATCAAGAAGCCCAGAATAAAGCCTTTCCAATTAATAAGTGAAAACTTTATAAGGCTTCAAGGCCACATAATGGGGAATCATGATTACCACATATTTTTATATATTTGAATCATTACTTACATTAGGGAAACTATTCGGTATTCACACATGTGAGATTGATTTATTTCACTTATGAGTATGGTCTCAAGCTGCGCCCATTTATTGATAATATCTCAATGTGATCCTTCTTTATAGCTGAATAATACTCCATTGTATAGAAATACCACAACTTTTTTTATCTATTCCTCAGTTGATGGACACTTGGGTTGTTTCCAAGATCTGGGAATTACAAATTGTGCTGCTATAAACATAGGTGCACATATATCACTGTGGTATGATGCTTTCAGTTCTTCTGGGAATATGCCTAGAAGTGGAATAGCTGGAATAAATGGGATTTCTAATCCCAACTTTTTGAGAAATCTCCAGACAGACCTCCACAAAGGCTGTACCAGTCTACACTCCCACCAACAGTGCAGGAGAGTTCCTTTTTTTCCCAGCATTTGTTGTTGTTGGTTTTCTTGATCCTGGCCATTCTTTCAGGGGTGAGATGGTATCTCAGTGTGGTTTTAATTTGCATTTCTCTAATGACCAATCATGATGAACATTTTTTCATGTATTTATTTGCCATTTGCATTTCTTCATCTGAGAAGTGCATATTCATCTCAGATGCCCATTTTTGGATTGGATCTTTGAATTTTGGGGGTCTGAGTTTTTTAAAATTCTTTATGTGTTTTAGACAAGAGTCCCTTGTCTGAGAGAGAGTTCACTAAAATCTTTTCCCAGTTTGTGGGTTTTCTTTTCACTATGCTGGAGATTTCTTTTGACATGCAGAAACTTTTTAATAAGAAGTGGTCCCAGTTATTGATTCTGGAAAGTATTTCCTGTGCGGTTTGAGTCTTGTTCATGAATTCTCTATCTACTCCTATGTCTTCAAGGTTTCTACCCAATTTGTCTTCCAATAGATTTAGTGTTTCTGTTTTAATATTCAGATCTTTGACCCATTTGGATTTTAATTTAGTACATGGTGATAGACATGGGTCTAGCTTTAGTTTTTGGCAAATGGAGAGCCAGTTTTTCCAGCACCATTTGTTAAAGAGACTGTCATTCTTCCAGTGAACCTGCTTGGCTCCTTTATCAAAGATAAGGTGGTTGAGTGTGTTTGTAGTTGTGGTTGTGCAGCAAAGACAAAGCAGGAGGCATCACAATACCTGACTTGAAGTTATACTACAAAGCAACAGTAGTTAAATCAACATGGTATTGGAATCAAAACAGAGCTGAAGATCAATGGAATAAATTAGAAGATACAACCATATCCTTAGATTCTTTCAAACTGTTATGCCAGTTTTCGATAGAGTTTTTAGTTTCCTGGTAATCTCTTTGAACCTGCTTCATGTATTCTATGTTTTCTCTATTTTCTCCATCAAACAATTCTCCCCTTTTTTTCTGTTCTTCCATTCCACCATCTGTTTTTTCTTGGGCTGTGTTTAGCATTTCTCTAACTATTCTACTTATATCTTGCTTCAGGTCGTTAATAACTTCATTCCTGAACTCGTTTATGAGGCTCTGGAGATAACGCTTTATGTCTATTGGTGCCGTTTCTGATATTGCATGTTTCTCAGGATTGGGGTCCGAGGACCCTTTTTTGTTGCTCCCTCTTCCCATATTTTTTGTTGCTTTTGTACAAGCGAATATAGGAGGCTCAGTTTCTTTCTTTGTCAGTTACAGTTTGTTTGAATTGCGCTGGCTAGGTGTTCCCGCCCACTGCAGTGTACTAGGGAGACAGCTGGGCCTGCCCCTCCAGGTCAACCTATTGAAGGCTTCACTGCTAGGGTGCACCTGCAGGGGCTGGGACCTGGTTTGGGCTAGCCTACTGGGTCTTAGTCAGTGGCGTCATGGAGGTCAGGCACTCCCCACCAATCCCACTTGAGAGGGAAATATGTGACTGAAGTCACTGCAACAACATGTTCCGGCTAGTCTGCCCGGTCCCAGTATGTCCTTTGCTGAAGACTCCTACTCTATGGAAGGGTCCCTGATCCTCTCATTCACCACAGGTCGATGCACGGCTCCCAGCCAGTCCCATTCTCAATTCCATTCACCACTTCCTATCCTCAGAGCTTTCATGCCTCTCGCCTTGCCACACCAATTGGGACACAGCAGCGGCTGCAGGAACTTCAAATCACAGCTTCCAGTGGCATGAGCTCCAGCCTCCACACTGAGACCTTACCTGGAAATGCAATCCCAGTGATATAACAGGAACAGATAAGGAAAGCTTTTACATTCCTTCTATTATGGCATGCTCAAGAAATTTACCCATGGGACACTAAGGTCTCAGAAACAAGTGAGGTTTATTTCAAGCTGCAGTGATCAGACAGATTTTGGTATTGAAACCCCTCACTGCTGGCTGGCTGGCACCAATTCCTTTGTTCCCTTCTGTAGGTAAATTTCTTCCATATACCCCTGGATGAGTTCACAAGGGAAGGCAGTTTCTATGGATACCACCTTTTTGCAGCACTATCATCGCTTTGGAAGGTTACAAGACCTTCTTACGCCTTTGGTTAATTCACACACAGAACATGGGCACCAGGCAGTTTGGTGTCTTGAGAGAAATCCATTTGCTTCCCTTTCTGTAGTTTTTATGGTCAATTAAGCAAGAAGAGGAGGCTTTTGGGGGCTTGGGCCAATGTTCTCTCACTGTTTCAAGTCTGTCAAAGTCTGTGAACTAGATTTCTAAAGTTTAATCTATAGGCCATAAAATTAGTAAAGTTTTCAAGACCAGGTTTTAGGAGATTTCAAAAGGAAAAAAAGGAAGACAAAAGAAAGCAAATAGTGCAAGTTATGAATACCCTCACATTCCTTCCTTGAGGGCATATTTTCTTCTCTAGGTTATATATACATATATATATATATATGTATATATATATATTCCTTCATAAGGCAGTGGCTCATAATTGGACTGACTGGTAACAACATTGGCCAATACCATCACATGCTCCTGATTTACACTGATTTGAATCTTGTCTCTTACCCAATTAATTAGGCACAGCCCAAACTCAGGACCAAATGATGATGATTATTGGCCTTCTGATTCCTGCAAGGATGGAGGCCAGTCCTGGGTTCCAACTGAACAATTTGTCATACCATCCCTGAGTGTCATCATATAGTTTTTCCTGTTTATTTGATTTCTTGCCCTAATTTGTTGGAGTTTCTATGATCACCCCTGAGTTGTTTCCACAGAAACAACACTCTTAACTTGTGCAACACCAGGTCCTTCCTGTTCCATGAAAAGTCGGTTAAATCCTCTTCTGTTCTGTAAAACTACTTCTGCCAGGGAGTTTACCTGATTATAAAGCTGTTTAACTATTTTGTGCCCTTCTGTCACAATCTGTTTTATCTTGTGGGTTATTTGATGAAGCCTCTAGAGAACTTTTTATTTAAGAGGATCAAATCAAGGAAAATAAAACAATAAAACAAATTTAAAAACAGTATAAGTGATACAGGACTTCAAAATCTTACAAAATCAACAATAGTTGCCATATTGCCTTTTGTTGTCTTCAAAATAGCTGCAGATAACTTCAGACATAGTAAAAATCAAACAGAACAGAGTAGAAAAGAAACAATAAAAACAAAACAATGAATGCTATAAAGGACTTCAAAATAAGCTAATAGTAAGTCCAAAGTGGTTACCATAATATGTCTTTCTATCTTTCAAATAACTGCTCATGTCTTCAGATTTAAAATAACCAAACCAAACAAAAGAGAATAAAACCCAACTCATGAAAATAATGAAAATGATATGGTTTCCAGGCTGGGATCATCTCCTGGTGAAGCGTGGTTCTCCCATGCCACAGTCTGCAAATGGGGCTGACTCATGAAGAGTCTTGGCTGTGGCTGTCCAGACTTCAGTAGCAGCCCATGCATGGTGCTGGTTTCTAGATGAGGATCACTTTATGAGGCATGGTTCCTTCCCTCCACAGCCCACGAATGGTGCTGACTCATAGAGGCTTGGAGTGTGGCGGTCCCCACTCTGGCAGTGGCCCACACATGGCACTGGTTTTCAGGCAAGGATCACGCCATTGTGAAGCCTGGTTGTATTCCTCTGCAACCCAGGAATGGTTGCAGACCTGTTTTGGAATGGGCTACTGCTCCTGCACTCATTCTGAGTGCCCCAACTATGCTTACCTTGGCCAGTATTGGCAAGACAGCAACTTGTCTGTGTCATGTTCAGTGGTTGACCAACAAGCATTGGTCCTTGGGTCCTCCTTGGGTAAGTGTCACTCTTGGGATGAGCATCATTAGGTGGCAAGGAACCATTGGAGTAAATTTTTGTCTAAGGTCTAGAAATTTAAACAATCCATCAATATAAAAAAATAGAACTCATAGGCACTCAGTAGGTAGAATCTTGTGACGTGGTCTGATTCCATGCAACTTGGTTGTTACCCTGTCCCACACAAAATCCATGTCCATAAACACTCTCTATCAAAGGTAGAGGTTCTTTTTCTCCTCAGGAGCAGTATATGACTGGGTATAACTATGGTTGAAGAAGCTCTAGCTTCATAAAAGGGTGGACTTGGTCTTATATACATCCAACAGCTTTGAACTGATGTCATTAAACTTCATCAGCAAGACAAGGATGAAGAAAAGTGAAGCCTGATCATCATTCTTTGGCATGGTCCCAGGAGTTTTAAACAGGTTAGCCACAAGAAAATAATTTTAAACTGTTAAGAGTGCTTAGTCCAATAACTACAAGTAAGTAGAAAAGAACAAAAGCAACCTTCTCTGGAACTCCCCACTCCTCAGGAGATGCAATTTAGAGCACAACAGCAAATACCAGGGCCACTGGGGAAAAAAAGGAGCAAGAATTCAATCGAAGAGCAGTGCATCAAAGTTACTGATAGTCTGGTGTACAGTGTCTGTGCAATCTTCTGTTGTGTATTGATTCATCAGTTTCCAGGGTGGTGGAGGCAGGGCTTTGGGTATGTGGTCTTTCTCCTCAGTGTGGTCTTTAGGAAAGCTGTCTCATCAGGCTGGGCCTTCCATTCTTTGTTGGGATGCAGCTCATTGTCCTTGTGCTGTAGTCTCTGACTGTGGTATACGGAGCTCGAGTGGGGTCAAGGTTCCAGGCAGCAATGGTGAGGCAGTAATTATCTGTTCCCCAAGTGTCCACTTCTTAACCCTAGAGTAATGGATCCACAGCACGCAGCCTACAAGTTTTAAAGCAGTGAGCATGATTATTATGACATCATGAGGCCCCTCCACTGTGGTTGGAGGGACTTCTCTTTCCAAGATTTAAGTGAAACGTCACCAGGTTTGAACCCATGGACTGGAGAATGTATAGGAAGCGGGTGTGGCAGCAGCACAGTATGTTGAAGGTCTTCTAGGGTTTGATGTGGTGCTTTCATTTAATGCACAGCCCAAGGAAGAGGACACAAGTCCAAGCTTCCAATCTTGTATAACCCTTCAAGTGCTGGTACAAGTGGAGGAAGCCTCCCAAACACTATCTCAAAAGGAATGAACCCTTTCTGATATGGGGTGCACTATTATCTTGGGAGTGCAATAGGAAGCATTACAATCCAATTAGCACCTGTTGCATGGCTGAGTTTTACCAAGGTGTTCTTTACAGTCCAGTTTTCTCTCTCTATCTGGCCCAAATTCTGAGGTTGATAGGCCATATTTAGCTTCCAGACAAGCACGAAGGCCATTGAGAGACCTTGGGTCACTCAGTACACAAAAACAGGTCCATTATATGAACCCACCATTATAAGGCCCCCGTATCAGGGTGTAGGGAACTCCTTCCTGGCTCTAACTACTTCTCTAGATATTTTAGTTCTAGTGGGAAGTGCCTCCATCCAACCTAAGTAGGTACAGATCAAGACTAGTAGGTCTCTTTTGTTTTCATTCATGGGGTTCAGTTGAGTAAAGTCAATCTCAACATCTTCAAATGGCAAAGTCCCTTGACTTTGGTCATCTGGTTGCTACTCAGGGTGCACAAACAGGTTGTTTTGGGTGCAGGCTTCACAAAGGGCAGCCACTGAAGCACACAAATCCAAAGTCTTGGTACAAAGAAATAATCACAGCAACTTTGAGATGACCATCTTTCCTAGGTGGGTGCAGCTATGTAGGTCTGTATTACAAAATGCTTAGAGCCTTAGGGAGAAAAACCTTCCCCCTGGCAAAACTTGCCACGCCTTCTCCTCAGTGGTCCCCTCTGATTTTGCCCACTTAAGTTCCTCCTTTGAAGAGTGGGGTGGTTAAGTAAGGAGGCCACTGACCCATAAGCTGAATGAGGCTGTTGCCTCAAGGCAGCTTGTTTGGCAGCCATGTCAGCTGCCCACTTTTTTGGGGCATACTTTGACTCATCCCTTTGATGTCCTGGACAGGGCATCATTGCTACCTTAGAGGGCAATCAGACAACTTGCAATAGGTTCAGAATCTCTTGGGAGTTTTTGATGTCTTTTCTTCTCACTGTCAAGAGGCCTCTCTTCCAAGAGATGTCAACAGGAAAAGTTTAATGAGAATCAGTATAAACATTCACCTTTTTGTCTCACCCTTTCTCCAGAGCCCATTGTGCTAAGGTCCAGAGGGTCAATACCTCTGATTGGACTAGCCAAGGTGACACCTGCCACCCCTGCCCTTCAGACCCCATTGATCACTATGCTGCTGTCATCAGAAAATAAACTCATGTTGAGATCCTGGAGCAGGGTGTCTTGTAGATCTGGCTGAGTCGAATATACCATCTCAGTGACTTCAGCACAGTCATGCACAGCCCAAGGAAGAGGATAAAAGAAAGGCAGGGTTAATGGTTTGAATGGTCCTAATAGTGAGACTAGGATCATCTAGTAAGACGCTCTGATTATGTGCTAGTCTGGTTCCTGAGAGCCATTTACCACCTCTTAGCAAAGTCTCTATTGTGTGTGGTAGAAACACATTCAAGTTCTGTCCCAGAGTCCATTTGTCTGCTTCCTTTGCTGACATCACTGTGGCAGCAGTGGAGCATAGACAAGGAGGGCCATCCTGCTGACACTGGGCCCAACCTTTTCAACAAGCACGCCACAGGTCTCTTCCAAGGCCCTAACATTTGTATTAGGACACCCCCAAGCAATGGCTTCTTCCTCATGAACAAACAACTGGGAAGGTTTTGTGTTGTCAGGCAGTGCTAGGACAGGGGTGCTTACCAGCTTTTCTTTCAAATTTTCAAAGGCCACCAGCCATTCAGGATTCCAGTGAGGGAGTGTTTTCTCCTTTAAGGCCTCATGCAGAGGCTTGGTGATAGCTACAAAATTAGGGACTCACAGATGACAGTTATCCTATAGTCCCCAGGAACTTCCTTTATGGTACTGGGTACCATCAGGTCATGGATGGCCTGAATTTGTGAAGTTGTTCCATTATACAACACAAAGCCCAGAAATTTAAGTCTGCATACAAGCTTGAACCTTTTTCTTTGAAACCTAATACCCTTTTTCCTGGAGCAATCCCAACAACTTCTTTGTCCCTTAGTGGCATACTTCATATGTTTCAGCAGTCAAAAGAAAGTCACTTACATACAGTAATAGGAAGATTTCAGCAGTTTTTTAGCTGAAAGGGATAAGGTCCTTGGACAAGGCTTCTCCAAATATCACTGGTGAGTTCTTCAAATTCTGGGAGAGCCTTGTCCAGGTTAAGTGACATTTTTGCCCACCCTTGTGTTCCTTCCACTCGAAAGCAAATATTTCTTGGAAACCTGCTGACAAAAGAGTACAAAAGAAGGCATCTTTCAAATCAAATACAGTATACCAAGTTCAACTAGGTGAGAATAGGCCAAGCAGGATATAGTTTTGAAACTGTAGGATGAAGAGCGGTGACTATATTTTTCTCGCCATAAGATCCCAGAGCGGTCTGTATTCATTGGTTTCAGGTTTTCAGACCTGGAGGAATTGTGAGTTCCAACGGGACTGACATTCTTTTAATGTTCCTTCCTCAAGTAACCTCAGTATATGGGTTTAATCCCTCTTTGTCTCATAGGATATTGTTTTAAGCACACTGGTTAAGTGTGCTCCCACCAATTCTACCACGAAGGGAAGTACGTAGACTGCCAAGCCTGGGGGGGGGGGGTTGTCTCTGTCCAAACCAGAAGAAATTACCAAGTCTAAGAGGGAAGTTCAGGGTCACCCAATGAGGGTCCCCTCTTGCCTCGAATATGAGTTGGCCTTCCTTCTATAAAGGAAAGGTAACAACCACATATGAGCTTCAGCAGGGGGAAGCTCTTCTCTGGTAATCAGGTTGTTTTCTGAGGGAGTAAAAGAAATTTGAGCTTGAAGCTTGCAAAGTAGGTCTCCACTCAGAAGGGTGAAAGGATGGTCAGGCATAAGAACAAAAGTGATTAACCACTTGTTGTCTGAGCCAGACCTGCCCAGGCTGGCAAACAGACTAAGAAGACATTTGGTCAGTTTTTCTCTGTACATTTATTTTCTCGTTTAGAAGTGGGGCCACTAGCTGAGTGACTACAGATACATCACCTCTCAAAACCACCAGGGACTGAACAGACTTTACCCCAACAGTGGCAGTTAGCATGGGTTCCCTGGGGCCAAGAGACAAGGACCCAGGACTCCACCAAACTGAAACTTCCCCTGCATCCACCATAAGCACTTTTTGTTCTCTTTCTTATGCAACTTTGGGCACTCCTGCTTATAGTGTCCCATTTCTTTTCAGTAGGCACACTGATTTGGGTCCCCTGGATTATGTCTCCCTCCCTGCTGGGATTTCTTTCTATCCGCTTTCTTACTTACTTCCCCTGCCTGTGCTTCCTTCTTATAGGTTGTTAACGTCACGCTTGTCTATTCCTCCTGAGCTTTCCACCTTCTGTGCTCTCTTGTCGTAAACCTTCTCAACCACCTCTACGAACTGAACTATAGCCATTTCAGCAAATCCGTCCAAGCCCTGTAGTTTATGGCAGATGCAAGTGCTGATTGAGTAACAAAAGACACATTCACCATGTGAGCATTTCCAGCCTGTAGACGGTCATATGGTGTGAATGTGTGGTAAGCTCCCCTCAGGTTCTCAAGGAAAGCAGAAAGGCTCTTGTTGGTTACCTGGCATGCTTCTGCCACTCTGCAAATTTGTGAGTAGCTGGGCTGCAACATGAAGCCCTTTCAACAAACCCTCAGGCTGATCATTTAAACTCTTAATCCCATCATCTGTGTTGGGGTTGCACACATCTTAGCCTATCTGTAACTTTCTGTGTGTTCTGGCCCGTCAGTGTTTAAACAATGTTCTGCCTTCTATACTCTCGCTGTCTCCTCTGAGATCATAGAGTATAGAGCAATTGCTCTATACAGTCAATCCAACTGGGTGATGAGTCTTAAATACTGATTCCATCAAATTAATTGGAGCACATGGCTGCTCAGAGAGTGGGGAACTTTGTTTTCCATTTATGCAAGTCACTAGAGCTGAAGCAGGTGTAAACAAAAATGGTCTGAATTGCCCCTCCAGGTCCTGGCATGGCTGTTTCCCAGAGAGGCAAAACAGAAACTGGGAAGGAGGTTTAGTCTTCCCCCTCAGCAGGCAGTGCTCTTTCATCCGCTGCCACATGCCACGTGGTCCCTCTCATGTTAGGACCCACTGGGTGGAATCAGTGTCCTGGGAATCTGGCTCTGCTCACTCTGCTGTGGGTTCCCAGAGGGGTTGACAGCATGGTGCCCGATAAGGCAGAGGTAGAGACAGCACAACCGGAGTCAAGAGCTCCTCTTCGGAGGATGGAAGCAATACAGGTGGCTTCACAATAGATGGCCTTCCCTGAATTACCAGTGCCCATTCCAGGAGACTCTAAACACATAGTTTAAACCAGAGAGGAGACGTTCGAACCACCTATATCCAGGAATTGATATATGGAAATTGATCTGGATACCCTGGATTTCCAGAAACTACATTCCACACTCTATTGGCTATCTAAGGGTTGAGAGTTCCCTCCACTGGCTACCTGACCTCAAGGGCAGGCCATTTAAATTTGCAAAATGTCCAGAGCTTCCTTTTCCTCATCTTAACCCTGCAATCTCCACCACATTTGAATTTATCCAAACTACTGAGCATGCATCCCAGGACAGTTGGCTTACTGGCAGTGGATCCCATTGTGCCACTGTAAACAAACCAGCTAATCTCAAAGTTTATCTTGGCCACTCCCCACCTCTCCTTTCTTTACCCAGTCAGCACTGCTAGGGAAAGGAAAATAAAAGGAAAAATCCAAGGTTAGCAAAGCTTGAAAGGATGGTGACAGTGCCTTCTCCTGGTGGTGGGCTAGAAATGCAAGTGCTTGACAAGGAGACAGACACACAAAACACAAAGGACCTTGGGAGAAACACTTCCTACCTCCACCTCAAAATTTGGAGCAAACTCAGGGAAGCTCTTTGACAAATAGGCAAACAACCACATCTGGTGTGCTAAGCTCTATCAGGTTCAACAAACGACCAAATGCTAGCATAGAACAAAACAAATTCCTGAGTGAGCCATGTACTGTTTGTCTGAGTAGGAAACCAAAACCAAATTAGAAGTGCTTACCTTTGTCAGGGGCAAGGACTCAGCTGTTTCCATCCTGTGGCCATAGGGGTCTTTTATCTCAGCTACTCCCAGGAGACTAGCTAAAATCAGCCAGTCTCCCTGCCCTGCTGCCAGTGTTGGCTACCAGACAAGGAGGCCCTGGGGCCCCATTCAGAGGTGGGCGTCCTTGTGGGAAAATCTCACCAGGAACCTCCAACATGTTATACTATGCTCAAGAAATTTTCGCACAGGACACTAAGGTCTCAGAAACAAGGGAGGTGGACAGTCAGCATTTGCCATTGAAACCCCTGGCTACTGGCTGGCTGGCACCAATAAATTTGTTCCCTTCTGAGGGTAAATTTCTTCCATATACCCCTACATGAGTTCACAAGGGCATTGAGTTTCCATGATGCCACCATTTTGCAGCACTGTCATTACTTAGGAATGTACAAGAGCTTCTTACACATCTGGTTAATTCACACCCAGAATGTGGGCATCAGGGACTTTGGTGCCTTGAGATAAACCTGTCTGTTTCCTTTTCTGTAGTTTTTATGGCCACTTAAGGATTGGAGGAGGCTTTTGGGGATTTAGCCAAAGTCACTCACTGTTTGAGATCTAACTGCTAACCAGGCATCTAAAGTATAATCTATAGGCCATAAAATAAGTAAAGTCTTCAAGACTAGGGTTTGGGGGATTTCAAAAGGAAAAAAGCAGAGAAAAGAAAGCAAATAGTGGGGTTTATGAAAGCCCTCACACTATATAATTTCCTTTATTAATTAGTGGGACCTTTTGTCCTTGGCCTCTATCCCAATCCCATGTCCTTCCCTTTCCTAAGAGCCCTAACTCATCATTTATGGCCTCATATGCCACTATTAGTACCAAAAAACAATTTCTCCTGTGTCCTGCAGGGCTGGTTCACTAGAATTTTTATGCACAACTTTCTCTTCCTCTGAACCAGAATTAGTATCTGACTGTGTCCAGAACCTGGATGGCAGGAGCTCTATCTGCCATACAAAAGGCTGAGGTCAGATAGGTTGGCCTGTCTGCAGCCTTGGCCTATGGAAATCACATCTCCAGGCCTCAGTTGCCACATCTACCCAAATAGCCTCTTTCTACATCACAGTCAAACAAAGGACACGTCCACAAAGGGCAATGCCAGATGTCGCAGAGTTGATGCTGTGAACTGGTAGACTCTTTGCCATGAAAAGCTGTTGTGTGCATGGCCTCTATGCACCAGATGCACCAAGCACCTCCACCCCTATCCTGGTATAAACTATCTCCAGACCTTGCTTAAAGTCTTCTGGAGGACAAAGGTCACTGGTGGTTGAGGTCTTTTGTCTAATACAACTTTTGTTAGGTCCTAAGAACTAAATAAAAGTGCATTCTCTCATCCTTCAACTGTAAAAGGCATGTTAAATGCTTTCCTGTCAGCCTAGGACGGGCCTTCAGAGATCACCACGCAGATAGAAAAATAGGACTCAAAGAAAGGAAGTTAGCAGCATCAGGTCACACAGTGTGTCATTGTAGAGTGAAGTAGAAACAGACTCAAAGCCTCCTTAACAAAGATACCAGAAACAAAAGTGTAATTAAGCAAGCTTTGTCCTTTGTTCAAAGAGAATCTAGAGATGAGACATCAGGGCTGCCGGGGCCACTGTGCCCTCCTGAAGGTCCAACTGGCACCCAGGGGTCCAGGGAAATTGCTCCATGTTGTCATGTCTAACTGGATGGAAAAGGGAGCCTAGAAGGAAGTGGAAAGAATGCGCTACGTTTTTAACCCCAAGGTGAAACTTGTGCTTATACCGTCAGCTGAACCTAGTTATGATGACATTTAGATGCAGGACAGACTGGGAAATGGAATCTCTGCTGGGCAGTCATGTAAAGATAAGCTTGAGAAGGAGCACACGCATCAATATCGGGGGACATTTAGCAGTCTCACCTCACAAAGACTAAAGAAAACGCCCAAATCTTCCTGAACAGTGATTCTCTCCTTTCAATCCTTTACAAGTCAATTAACAGACACAGGGTGGTGGTCATCACAGCAATTTCCCTATAGTGTTTGCCTGTACAAACAGCCTCAGACCTTTCCTCATCTGACTATTTTCTCTGGACCTAACTCTGAGCTCTCTTCTTCCCCAAGTGTACTGGTATTCTGGTGAAGAAATAGGGAACATATGGGGTTACCCAAATGAGAAAAAAGAGGGGCCCAGTTCCAGTTCCTGTCCTTCTGGGATTAGAAATAGTTGCTTCTGCAGCACTAAGAACCACAGATCTCAGTGAGTGTCCATGCACCATCTTGAGTCTCAGGAGTCTGGGATCATTGTGCTGGCCAAGGAATTTCCCAGCTTCCTGACCCACTCAACCTGCTCTGCAGATCTTGGGCCTGCCTGCGCCAATTTCCCAGCTTCCTGCCAAGCTTGGCTGGCTGCGGGGGCGGGGATGGGTGGGTGTCATGTGCCTGCCTGTGCTCTCAAATCTGGAAAGTGGGTGACTGGAGGTGAGTGTCCCAGCACCATCCCATGCCCTGGAGTTTAAGATAATCCCTCCCAGCAGCCAAGGAACTTCCTAGCTTCCTACCACACTCTACTGGCTCTACCTGCCTGCCCTACCATTGGTGACCCTCTTTCATTCTGGGGAACTGGGTGGCCAGAGCCCCAAGCTGAGGGCGTAGAAAACGATTTCCAACAGGCTCAGGGTAAGCTTTGGAACAACACTTGAAATGGAAACATAGGAAAATGACAAAACGAAAGAACAAAATACAATCTCAAACATCTAGCCCATCCTGAGAAATCTTAGGAGCTATGCACATAGAGGAGAATATGTGTCATACACCAGAAATACCTGAAATAATAGCAACTGAAATAAAGAAGCAGCTCCGGGAATTTTGAAAGAATTCAAACTAGAAATAATTTCCAAGGTAAAAGAAGAAATGATAAAAGAAATGAAAGAGATGCTGAACATATATAACAAAGACACAATTAAAAAATTACAGGAACAAAACAAAAAGATAGAATCCCTGGATTGACAATATAAGCAACAAACAGAATACATGAAGCAGATTCAAAGAGACATATAGGAAATCAAAAATTCCATTGCAAGTTGTGAAAACTGCCTCAATGAAAGTGAAGATAGAATTTCAGACCTCAAAAACAAGATTTCAGCTAGTGAACAGGAAAGGAAAGATCTTTTTAAAATAACAAGGAATCAGGAAATAACAATAGAAAAGCTGCAAGATGATGCAAAAAAAAAAAAACCCTCAACCTAAGACTAATAAGGATAAATGAAACAGAAGGGGACAACACAACGGATATCAAGAGGATATTTAGAGAAGTAATAGCTGAAAATTTCCCAAATATGAGAAGGGAAACTGACATCAGGATCAATGAAGCATATAGAACTTCAGTTAGCCATAACCAAAATAAAACTATTCCCAGACATATAATAATCCCTTTCCCAGAAATCCAACATAAGAATACAATATTAAAAGCTGTCAGAGAGAAAAGATAGATCACCTATAAAGGAAAATCTATCAGAATCACAGTAGACAACTCAACATAAAAAATAAAGTCAAGAAGAGCATGGAATGAAGTACTTCAGATCCTAAAGGAAAATGATTTCCAACATAGACTGGTGTACCCTGAAAAACTGTCCTCAAAATTGATGGGAAAATAAGATATTTCCATGATAAAGAACAGCTGAAGAACTTTATGATCATCAAGCCAATCCTGCAAAGAATACTGAAAGACAGTTTAGATACACTTAGGAAAAAAACCACTAAGCAAAGCAGACAATTAAACAGTATGGAAAGATAAAAGATACAACAGCAGAAAGATAACATGACAACAATAAACCAATATATAACAGTTATAACCATTAATGTAAAAGGTCTCAATGCACCTATTAAAAGAAACAGACTGTCAGAATGGATCAAGAAACAAGATCCAACCATATGCTGTCTACAAGAAACCCATATAATCCAAAATAATACTTACAGACTGAAAGTCAAAGGATGGAAAACAATACTTCATGCAAGAGGAACCAAAAAAAAAAGTGCTGGTAGTTATTCTGTTTGCAGACAATATGAACTCCAAACCAAGCATGACCAGAAGAGATAAAGAAGGTCATTACATACTGGTTAGGGGAAAACGTCAGGAGGAAGAGATAACAATCTTAAATATATATATGTACCAAATTCCACAGCACCCAGTTATACAAAAAAAAGTATTAATAGAAAGGAAAAATCAAATTAACAATAATACAATTATAACAGGAGACCTTAACACACCATTGACACCAAGGGAAAGATCAGCCGGACAAAAATTCTGCAAGAAAATAACAGAACTGAATCACACCTGTGAACAAATGGACTTGAGAGACATATACAGAGTGTTCCATCCAGCAACATCAGAATACACATTCTTCTCAGCAGTACATGGGACATTCTCTAAAATAGACCATATACTAGCACACATAGCATATTTAAATAAATACAAAACGGTTGAAAATATACCATGCATGTTATCAGGCCATAGTCCATGAAACTAGAAATTAATGATAAAAGAAACTGAAAAAATTCCACCAACACATGTAAAGTATATGACACACTCTTGAGTAATCAGAAGGTCACAGGGGAAATTAAAGAAGAAATCAAACAATACCTACAAGCAAACGAAAATACAAATACGACTTACCAGAATCTGTGGGATGCAATGAAAGCTGTCCTCAGAGGAAAATTTATTGCACTGAGTTCACACATCAGGAAAAGAGGACCAATACAAATAAATAACCTGATGATATACCTCAAACATTTAGAAAAAGAAAAGCAAGTCAAGCCCAAATCCAAAAGAAGGGAGGAAATTATAAAAATCAGAGCACAAATTAATGCAATAGAGACTCAGAAAATAATCCAAAGAATCAATGAAACAAACAGTTGGTTCTTTGAAAGAATAAATAAAATTAATAATCCCCTAGCCAACCTTAATTTAAAAAGGGAAGAAAAAGCTCAAATTCATGCAGTAAGGAATGAAAATGGCAAACTCATTATAGATTCTGTAGAAATACAGAAGATCATCAACACCTATTTTGAAAACTTCTACTCTCATAGGTTTAATAACACAGAAGAAATCGACAGAATCCTAGAAACATACGAAGTACCATAGCTAGGTCAAGAAGACGTAATATTGCTGAATAACCCAATTTCTATTAATGAAATTGAAAATGTAATTGTCTTTACCTACAAAGAAGAGCCCAGGCCCAGACAGATTCACTGTGGAATTCTTCAAGAAATACAAAGAAGACTTAATGCCGCCACTCCTCAAATGCTTCAATGAAATTGAAAGGGAAGCAATTCTTCTTAAGTCATTCCTGGAAGCAAATATTACTCTAGTACCAAAACCTGAGAAAGACCCAACTGAAAAAGAGAATTACACACCAATCTCCCTAATGAACACAGATGCAAAAATCCTCAATAAATTATTGGCAAATATGATGCAGCAAATCATCAAGAAGATTATACACCATGACCAAGTAGGATTCAACATACATATATCAACATACATATATCAATAAATGTCATCCACCGTATCACTTAAGCCAATGTAAGAATCACATGATCATTTCTATAGATGCAGAAAAAGCTTTTGATAATGTGATTCATGATAAGAACCTCACAGAAAATTGGAATAGATGGCCTTTACCTCAGTATGATAAACGCCATCTATGACAAACCAACAGCCAGTATCACACTAAATGGCCAAAAATTGAAGGCCTTTACCTTAAAGTCAGGCACAAGACAAGGATGCCCCTTATTATTGCTCCTATTTAATATAGTACTGGAAATACTAGCCAGAGCAATTAGACAAGAGAAAGAAATAAAGGGGGTAAAAACAGGAAATGAACAAATTAAATTATCATTATTTGCAGATGACATGATACTCTACATAGAAAACTCCCAAAACTCCATTGAAAGAAACCTAGATATGATAAATAAATTTGCAATGTAGCTTGATACAAAATCAATACTCAAAAACCAATAGTATTCCTATACACTAACAGCTAAAATCACAGAGAGACAAATAAGAGAAGCCACACCCTTCACACTAGCATCCAAAAAAATGAAATACTTATGAATTATTCTAATGAAAGAAGTGAAAGATCTATATAGGGAAAATTATAATGCACTGAAAAAGAAATCAAAAATGATATCAGAAAACAGAAAGACATCCCTTGCTAATGGATAGGGAGAATAAATATTGTGAAAATGGCCATTCTCCCAAAACTGTTATAGAGATTCAATACAATTCCAATCAAAATACCATCAACATACCTCATAGATTTAGAGAAATCATTCCTAAAATTCATCTGGAACCAGAAGAGACCTAGAATAGCAAAGACAGTTCTAAGCAGCAAAGGCAAGGCAGGAGGTATCACAATCCCTGACTCAAAGTTATACCAAAAGCAACTGTAGCAAAATCAACATGGAACTGTAGTAAAAAGAGTTGAAGATTAATGGAATAGATTAGAAGATACAACCACAGCTACAAACATACTCAACCACCTTATCTTTGATAAAGGGGCCAAATGTGTTCACTGGAAGAGCCACAGTCAGTTTCATGAATGGTGTTGGAAAAACTGTCTCTCCATATGCCTAAAACTAAAACTTGCCCAAGCCTATCACTATGTACTAAATTAAAATCCAAATGGATCAAAGATCTGAATATTAAAACAGAAACACTAAATCTTTTGAAAGACAAATTGGATAAAAACCTTGAAGACATAGGGGTAGGTAGAGAATTCATGAACAGGAATCAAACCGCAAGAGAAATACTTCTCAGAATCAATAACTGGTATCATATATTATTAAAAAGTTTCTGCATATCAAAAGAATTCTCTAGCATAGTGAAAAGAAAACCCACAAGCTGCAAAACAAAAAAAATCTTAATGAACTGTCCCTGAGAAAAAGGACTTCTGTCTAAAACATATAAGAATTTAAATAATCAGACCCCCAAAATTCAAAGATCCAATACAAAAATGGGCATCTGAGATGAATACACAGTTCTCAGAGGAAGAAATACAAATGGCAAATAGATACATGAAAAAACATTCATCATCATTACTCACTAGAGAAATGAAAATTAAAGCCACACTGAGATTTCATCTCACTCCTGAAAGAATGGCCAGGATCAAGAAAACTACCAACAACAAATGCTGGAAATGTTGGGAGAAAAAGAAACTCTCTTGCACTTCTGGTGGGAGCTTCGACTGGTACAACCATTGCTGAGGTCAGTCTGGAGATTCCTCAAAAAGTTGGGATTGGAAGTCCCATTCAACCTAGCTATTCCACTTCTGGGCATATTCCCAGAAGAACTGAAAACATCATATCACAGTGATCTTTGTGCACCCATGTTTGTAGCAGCACATTTTGAAATAGCCAGATCTTGGAAACAACCTAAGTTTCCATCAACCGAGGAATGGATAAAAAAGTTGTGGTATTTTTATACAGTGGAATACTACTCAGCTATAAAGAGTGATCACATCGAGATATTTATAAATAAATGGGCACGGCTTAAGACCATACTCATAAGTGAAGTAAATCAAACTCACGTGTATAAATACCGAATACTTTCTCTTGTGTAAGAAATGATAAGAATAAATAAAAGTGTGTGGTAATCATGATTCCCCATTATATTGCTTTGAAATCTTGTAATGCTTTCATTCAATGGTTGCAATGGCTTTATTCTGGGTTGTTTGATTTTATTGTCTATGATGATATGAACAGCTATTTGGAAGAAAACAAGACATTAAAATAGCTAGTGCTGATTTAATGACATCTTGTTTTGAAGTCCTACCAAGTTTTTGTTCTGTCTCCATCAGTTCTGTCATATTGTATCTTATTGAATTTTATATATGTGATAGTATAAACAAAATTTTTTATGGACAAGGAGATAATACGGTAACCATTGTTTATTTTCTTTTTTTATTTAAAGAGAAAAAGGAAATAAAAAAACAAAGCAGTAAAAGGGTACAGTATACATAATACAGAATTTCAAGAAAAAATATACAGTAAGAAATCACTAGTTAATAGGTTACATATTGTCATCTTAGAAACAGTTGTCCAAATTATAAAATTAAAGCATATAAAGTGGACATTCATACAGTGAGATTGCAGACAGTTCCATTCAATGATCCAACAAAAGCTCAGTAATATGGTTTTCCATCCTACACATGCAAACATACATGCAGTTATATCCCTTAGACCATCTTCCTTTCCTCTCTTTTTTACAATAACAATTACACTTTTGGGGTTTTTTTACTCCCACAGTTATTATTACTTTTTTTTGAAGAGAATAAAACCTAACATGACTAAACAAAACAGAGTCGGTTAGAACAGAAGGATGGGCATAGTACATGATGCAAAAATAGTATATCAGGTGATCAAAAATGGTTACCATTGTGCCTCTTGCTATTTTTAAAAAGAGTTGTCTATATCATCAGGTATAATAGAACTTATCAAAACAGTGCAGAGCAAGACCAATAAAACCTACACTGGAGACCTTACAGGACTTCAAAAGAAGATAATAGTCAAACCATAATGGGCATCATAGTAAATCTTGTTGCCTTCAAAGTGGTTGTCTATACCCTCAAACTTGATACTATTAAACAAAATAGAATATAGTAAAATCTGACAGAACAAGATGGGGAGAGGATTACTGGGGTTCAAATCAGGTTAATAGGAAAACAAAAAAGTTACTACAATATATCCCACTATTTTTAAATTTAGTTTTCCCTTAATTGAAAAAAATAAGAAAAAATAGATTAATTTTTAAAAAGGGTGGAGATTGAGATAAAAGAGGACATTGTAACAGAACAACACAGGTCAGAACCAAACAATTTAAGCATCTCATTGTGTTTCACCCCCAGATAATCTAACATTATAGTAGTCACCATAGTGCCTCTTTCCTTGAATTATTTGAGTATAACTTTGTATACTATAGCATCAAGCCTATCAAGACAGTGTGAAGCCATTAAAAGAATGAAAGAATTACAGGGTATTTAGAACCAGGTAACAGAAAATGAACAACGGTTTCTATATTATCTCTTTGCCTATAAAAAATTTTGTTTGTACTATCATATATAGTAAAATGTAGTAAGATACAAAACCAGTGGAAAACCAGTGGAAACATGTACAACAGCTTGATGGGACTTCAAAACAAGATGATATTAAGTCAGCACTAGCTTTTATGATGTGTTGTTTTCTTCAAAATAGCTATTCGTACTATCACTGATACTAAAATCAAACAACCCAGGTTAAAAACATTGCAATTAATGAGTGAAAATATTATATAGCTTCAAACCAATATGACTGGGAATCATGATTACCACGTATTTTTATGTATTCTTATCATTTCTTACACTAGGGAAACTATTCAGTATTTATAACCTTTATTTAATGGTTAAATGTGAAAAGATGAGGTGACAAAGACATTCATAATACATTGGCAAAATTTCCACCAAAATTAGTTTGTCTTTTATGATTGTTTCTAAAGGCCACAGACCATCACAGAAAAATACATATAGATGTGTGTATCAGGGTGAGAAGCACAAGCTGTGAGGGTTCCCGGGAGAGAAAAGTCAGATAGTGCCTCCCGCGAGCCTACTGTTTTGCTTTATTCTGATTAATTGTTTTGCTTTATTTGACATTCTGTTTTAATTGGTTTCATTGTATTTTCTCTTGGGTTTGATTTTTAAAATTTGTTTTGGGTTTGATTTTGCCAAAGCTGATGGAATGGACTACTGTGAAGATAACAAGATGTACTGTGGTACCAATTGTTTTTCTGGTATCCTACTTTGAAGTTCTGTTTGCTGCATTCTTTTAACTGGCTTTGTTCTGCCTTGTTTTGTTGGATTTTACTCTCTTTAAAATAAAAAATGTGCATTATATCATAAAGAGCACAGCATGACATATAACAATAAAGTATTTTAAATTTATGAGACAGAGAGAACAAAGAGTTAGGAGAGAGAATACACCAAAGAATTTCCATATACTGCAGATAGAGGATAGCGGTACTACACTTACCCAGGATACATAGACACCTGGGTTCCATCTCCAGCACCACAAAAACTGAAAAAAAAAAAAAAGATTTTCTATGAACTAAGTATAAAAGCAATGTCATAAGTTGTGAGATCTTGGCATAGTTACTTAACCTCTTGACCTTCTGAATGAGGTCTCCTCATTTTAGTAATGCTTAATTACAAAACCAGCTCATTTTTTAAAAATTTTATTTCAGAGGAAAAAGAGAAAAACACAAAACAAAACAAAGCGGTGTAAGGTTACACATAATACAGAACTACAAAAAAAAAAACATAACAGTAAGAAATCACCTGTTAATAGATTATATATTATCATCTTGGAAAAACCAGCTCATTTTTAAAATTATCTTTCTGAAAAGATTTTATGTTCAAACTGTTAACTGTTATTTTAGTTGTCAGTGTAATATTGAGTAAAAATTTTCTGTGAACATCTAGATCCCAGATGGCCCAGAGAAGAAGACCTAATAAAAATGTGAATCCTGTAAAGAATGTGGATCATATTTTCATTCCCCAGGCAATGATGACTTTGCCCAAGGTCACCTGGATAATTTTCACGCAGGTTGAAGAACACAAATGGGCAGCATACTGAGCCTCTTGCCCTTTGGTCACTGTAAGTCCTGCTTCCTGAGAGCTTGTCATGGACCAAGGAGCCATACTTGTGAACTCCTTGAGCCTTCTGGGTGAAGCTGGGGTTGAAAGTGCCCAGACCCACCTCCCCACTGAGGCTGTGGGAGAATGTAATGATGACCCAGCCAGCATCTCACTGTCCCTGTGGACAGGCACAGCCCATCCATCACATCACTTCTGGGCTCTCAAGAGCTTACAACCCCTAATTTCTTCCTCATTGCAATCTGAGAGGGAGCATAGAGTGGCAGGGCACAGAGCCTAAAACACAGTAGGCTCTTAGAAGTATTAATAGCCACACTGAGCCTGTCCCCTGGCTAGCACTATCACTGAGGGAGGGTGTTAACTTTTCCAGTCAGACTTGGGAATTTTCCGATTTTTCCTTCCAGCTCTCAGTTTTTGCTTGTTTAATGTCTTAGAAGCAGTATTGTTGGGTGCATACATGTCCAGAATGATTATGTCTTCTTGAAGAACTGACTCCTCTATCATTATGCAGTGTTCCTCAATACTACTAATACTAAAATTGCATTCACATTCTACCTGCAGTCAGAAAAAAAGGAGTCATTATCTATCATGAGTTCCAATTTCAGATTATCCACATAGTGTTCTCTGCCCATTGGAAAACTTGTGAGGAGACATTAGACCGTGAAAACATAATTCCCTGCATTAAAGTCACTGACCCTTATTAAACCACAATACCTGTATTTTAAATGTAGACCATTTGACAAAAAGCACATTTGTGCTAGGGCGGAGCAAAGATGGGTGATAGATAACAGTTGGCTACAGAGGCTCCCTGAGATAGTCAACTTAGAATTCAACATAATACAGCATGGGGATCCCCGAACAGAGAGAGATCAATTCTCTCATCCCAAGAAGAAACTAAGATGAGAAGAACCAATCAAACATACAGTCCCCTTGCTATTATTGGAATAGCTGAAGGTTCAGTGCTCCCACCACAGTGGATGACTTGTGTAGCCATCCGAGATCCCGCCGCTTTGACCCACTGTAGGTGCAGTTACACTGAGGTCAGGGGTTGACCAGTTGAATGGAGAGCTGAGCTGATGGGGAGCCTGCATCGACCTGTGGTGAGTGACAGGAGTGGAGCCATTCCACAGAAAGGGGACTTCCTCTGGTGGAAGACATTCGGGGATGGGCAGGACTGGCAAGTACAAGGGGCAGCAGTGATTTCAGTCAGTTGTTCCCTTCCCAAATGGGATTGGTGGTGTGAGCTAGGCCTGGGTCATGCAACCTGGCTGAGACCGAATAGGTTATCCAAAATGAATTCCCTATGGCGGTGGTGCACACTAATCTAGTGAAGTGTCAGATGTTCAACTGACTTGGAGGGGAGGCAGACCACCATAATACAGTGCAGATTTCAGCAGCTGGAGTTATCTGGAGGGGAGGGGCCAACATAGGCTGCCCCTGTTTGCAACTCACTAGCAAATCACAGTGGGAAGGGTCACCTAGCCAGCATGCTTCAGAAGAATTGTGACCTGTAAAGAAAGAAACTGGGGCCTCCTGGAAGAAAGAAGAAAGATGGGAAGAGGAAGCAACAACAAAAAGTCCCCAGGACCCATCCCTCAGAACATTGACACAGGACAGGTAAATACAAAGGAGAATAGCAAACATGCAATATCAGACACGGTGCCAGTGGACCTGAAGAGATATCTTTGGGACCTCATAGACGAGTTCAAAAGGGAAATATTTAGCCAAGTAAAGTAAGATATAAAAATATTAATAAAAGAAATGCTAAGCACCCCTCAGGCAGACACAGATGGAAGAAGGGAGGAACTCAAACAAAGGAGAGAACCCTTTGAGGAAGAATATAAAGAAAATATAGATTACATGAAGCAGATTCAAAGAGATTACCAGGAAATTAAAAACTCTATGAAAAGATGACAGAACTGTTTGTAAGAAACTAAGGATAGATTATCCAAATGGAGGACAGGTTTGCAATGTGGGATTATGAAAGGAAAAACTTTTTAAAAATAACAAGGAAACAAACAGTAATGATACAAAGGCTGGAAGACAACAAGAGGATCTATAATTTGAGAATAAAGAATGTGAATGAAGAAGCCGGGGTACAAACAAAGGAACTACAAAGGCTATTCACAGAAATAATTAAGGAAAACTTTCCAAACATAGCAAAAGGAAATGATATTCTGATGTATGAGGCATACAGAACTCCAGCCACCTACAACCAAAACAGAGCTACACCCAGGCATACAATAATCAAGATCCCAGAAATTCAATATAAGAACAGAATATTAAAAGCTGTTAGAGACAAGAAAAGATCATCTATAAAGCAAGGCCTATCAGAATCATGCCAGATTTCTTGGTACAAACCCTCAAGTCAAGAAGAGGCTGGAGCAAAATATTCCAAGCCCTGAAAGAAAATAACCTCCAACCCAGATTGACATATCCTACTAAACTGTGTCTAGAAATTAATGGAGAAATAAGATGCTTCCAAAACAAAGAAGAACTTGGGAAACTAACAACCACCAATCCAACTCTACAGAGAATACTGCAGGGCATTCTAGAGAGAGAGAGAAAAGTACTAGGATTCCAGGGACAGTGGCAGAGAGGCCTCAATGAATGAAGCACAAAACACAATGAAGAAGACAAGCAGACAACTGATGACAAAAAACGAGCATAACAGTAATGAGGCAGAGAAGGTTGGTTACAATCTCTAATATAGATGGCCTTGATACACTAAATTTTAAAAAAAGGAACCATACGTAGAGTAGATCAGAAGGCAGGGTCCACTGAGATGCTACTTATAGGAAATATAATTAACATGAAAAAGAATCCATGGGGGCTGGGGATTTAGCTCAGTGGCATAAGTGCCTGCCTTACAAGCACTTAGTCACTAGTTCGATCCCTGGTACTGATAAACAAAAAGAGTAAATGGACTGAAAATCAAATATGAGAAAACAGTACTCTATGTGACAGAGAACCAGAGAGTAACAGGGGCAACTAGACCAGTATTTGTGGATAGGTTGGAAAGACAGGCTTCAATAGATAAAGGAATACAATTAGAGATCAGGTCCTGGAGAGAGAAGGTTAAGAACCACTTAGGTAAATAGCAGGTTGCCTCCCCAATTTAAAACCAAGGGTCTTGGTGAGACCACAAAATACACAGTGTACCCTGGGGAAGTGAAAGGGGAGGGAGAATCTTAAAAAAGATGGCAGAGGATATTGTTAATAGTGTATCAGGATTTAAAACCAACATTACTTGCACCACTCTGCTTAGATAGATTTTATTCTGTCCCAGTTGTCTACTGACATTAGATTTGAGGGCACAGACAGCTATCCCAAAAACATCAGGATATAGCACAGTAATCATCTTTAATTTCCTATTAACTTAATTTGGAGCCCTGTATGACTTACACTGTTTTATCATGACTGATCTCAGTGAAATCTAGTTTGTATGATTGCTGTTTGGTATTGCCAGATTTTATTGAAAACGGATATGATTGATAGTATCAAGTCTGAGAGTATAGGCAACTACACTGAAGATGACAAGACTCACTACAATACACATTTTGGTTTGATTACTACCTGTTTTTGAAATTTTATACTATGTCTGATGATATAGCCAATTCTATTGAAAATAACTAGAGACAACACAGGAACTATGAAAAAAATAATAAAATAATTGAAGAGTAGAGAGTCCTCATCCTTCTTAGACTTTTGAGACTACATGTCTGAAGATGCCACCTATTCCAATCTCCCATCTGGCTGGCAGCCATCAGGGATCTCATGTAGGGACTATTTGGCTCCAGTAGGCACTGGCTGTTCCCCTGGCTGTCAATCTTCTGGCGTTCTAAAATTATCAAGATGCCATTCTCTCCAAATGTAACATCAATTTGTAATGCAGCTTGTCTCTCATTAGAGGTTAATGTTTGATTTCAGAGTAAATCACATCTTTCCAGTCTAGCTCATTGGTCTAAGTAAGTCCTCTGAAAACATCAATGTACTTATCAGGGTAGTCTCAAAACTTTCCCAGATATTGGGTTTACCTGTTTTACATCACTGAGATGATAGGACATGTAGACATGAGTATGTCTGAATCTGCCATTTACTTCTTGTAAAAAATACTATCCTTGAAGAACTTGAACAAAATTAGCTATGAGTGGATATTTCCTAGTAGAGAGTTCAATTATGCCTCACCTAGAAATCTCATCTTTAGCCTCAGAGAGACTAAAGAGAGAGATGTCAGACTCCAAAGGACAAGTGGGGAAAATCTTAGGCTCAGTTATAGTGGATGAGGATTTGATAAAGATTATCTTGGAAAATGTACTCAGAGTCAATAATGGTAGGTAGGACTTTGATTAAGGTTGTCTTGGAAAACTCATCCTCAGGGAAAAATGAAAATCTCAGGCTTAGTGACAACAGATGCCTCAGAGGCCAGAGATACTTGGATTTCCTATGGATTACATTTACATTTTGAACACAGGGCTTATCTCTTAATGTAAAGAAAGTCTGAACATAAGGTAATTCTGACCATTTTCCCTCTCTCTTACCGTATAATTCTAGCTGTGAAATAGTATCACAATCAGTACTTCCCTCTGCTTTCCATTTTGGCTCTAGTGGGTGGGTAGGTCATGCATGGGTGCAGAAGTATACTAAATTGCTCCGTTTCAATATGTGAAGTGAAGTGGGTTCGTTAACAATATAGGAATTCAAGCAGCCAAAGTGATAATTTGGAATTTAATTAGCTGAGCTCAGCGACCACTCACATGAACCCCTGTTCCACAGTCTCACCAAATGGCACTGAACTGAAAAGTTACAAAGCTTTTCAAACAGAGAACCACAAAAAGACATCCACAATTTAGCTAGAATTTGCATTAATTTTCGGTTGACACCTGTATCCTGCTTCTTTGTTGAGCAGGTTAATTTTTCTCCTGTGGATGCAGCTCATTCTGCTTTTTTCATGGGATTGTACCCTGAGTAATTTTCCATTCTCCTGAGTCAATATAGGACACTAGTTACAGGTGGGCTCAAAATGGCATCAGTTATGTCAAGCCATAACATTCTCCACTGGTTTTAGTACATGAATCAAATCCTTGATTCCTGGTCATCTTTCTAAAAGTCATCTTTCAATGTACATTTGGGAAATCCTCATATTGGGAATGTATAACCAGTAATTTGCTAGATTGTACTCGGCTTTGGATATAACACATAAAATAGCTTATCAAGCAGGTGCCAATAGTAATGGCCAGCAGTATGAAAACCAGGGGTCCTATGAGAGCCGAGAGTAGGGTAGTCAGCCATAGGGTGGTGAAGAACAAGTTTTCATATCAACTCTGTTGATGTCTCTCATTTTTTCTATCAGTAGGCACTTTCTGAGCTTACTAAAACTGTCCTTATTAACTCCTGAATGGTTGGTGTAAAAACAAGACTCACCAAAAGCTAGGTAATAGACCTCCTTTTTTTCAGAATAAATCTGCACCTCACTGGTTCTGAAGGACTATCTCAGACAGGGAGTTTAGAGACTCCTCCAGATGATGAACATTTTGTTCAACTGAGCCCAGATTACAATCTATTTCTCTTCATAGTATCTGGTAATTTTCGTGTCCCGATATGAGGTCTGTATTTCTTTTTATTTTACATTATTTTATCTTATTTTTTATTTTAAAAAAGATTAAGATAAAATAGGACGTAATGAAACAGGTCAGAACAGAACAATTTAAGCAACATAGTGTTTCACCACAAGACAACCCAACATAACAGTACCTACCATAATGTCTCTTTGCTTGAAATATTTGAGTATACCTTCATACACTATAATATCAAACATAGCATGGTAGTATAAAACCATTCAAGAGAATGAAAGTATTGCAGGGTATTCAGAACAAACTAACAGAAAACAACAATGGTTACTATATTGTCTCCTTGCCATAAAAATTTTGTTTATAGTATCACCTATAATCAAATCCAATAAGATACAACATGATAAAACTGATGGAGGCAGAAGAACAAAAGCTTAGTAAGACTACAAAACAAGACAATATTAAATCAGCCCTAGCTATTATAATGTCTTGTTTTCTGTTCATACCATTCCAAAACAAGATGATATTAAATCAGCACTAGCTATTATAATGTTTTTTCTGTTCATACAGTCACAGACAATAAAATCTAACAACCCAGAATAAAACCATTGCAACCAGAGAATGGAAACATTATAAGGCTTCCAAGCAATATAATGGGCAATCATGATTACCACATACTTTTATGTATTCTTACCATTTCTTACACTAGGGAGACTAATTGGTATTTATACATGTGAGTTTGATTTATTTCACTTATGAGTATGGTATCAAACTGTGTCCATTTATTTATAAATATATCACTGTGATAATTCTTTATAGCTGAGTAGTACTCCATTGTATAAAAATACAAGATCTGGCTATTACAAATTGTGCTGCTATAAACATGGGTCCACAAATATCACTGTCGTATGATGTTTTCAGTTCTTTTGGGAATATGCCCAGAAGTGGAATAGCTGGGTTGAATGGGACTTCCAATCCCAGCTTTTGAGGTACCTCCAGACTGACCTCCACAGTAGCTGCCCCAGTCTACATTCCCCCCAATAGTACAGGAGAGTTCCATTTTCCCCACAGCTTCTCCAGCATTGGTTGTTGGTAGTTTTCTTGATCCTGGACATTCTTTCAGGAGTGAGACGGTATCTCAGTGTGGTTTTAATTTGCATTTCTCTAATGAGTAATGATGAACATTTCTTCATGTATTTATTTGCCATTTGTATTTCTTCACCTGAGAACTGTGTATTGATCTCAGATGCCCATTTTTGGATTGGATCTTTGAATTTTGGGGATCTGACTCTTTTTAATTCTTTATATGCTTAGACAGAAGTTTTTTGTCTGAGGGGCAGTTAATGCAGTTTGTGGGCTTCCTTTTCACTATGCTGGAGATTTCTTTTGACATGCAGAAACTTTTTTAAAAGACCTGATCCCACTTATTGATTCTGGGAAGTATTTCCCATGCGGTTTGAGTCCTGCTCGTGAATTCTCTACCTACCCCCATGTCTTCAAGGTTTTTACCCAATTTGTCTTTCAATAGATTTAGTGTTTCTGTTTTAATATTCAGATCTTTGATTCATTTACACTTTAATTTAGTACGTGGTGATAGGCATGGGCCTAGTTTTAGTTTTTGACATAAGGAGAGACAGTTTTTCCAACACTATTTATGAAAGAGACTGTCGTTCTTCCAGTGAAAATGTTTGGTTCCTTTATCAAAAATAAGGTGGTTGAGTGTGTTTTTAGTTGTGGTTGTATCTTCTAATCTATTCCATTGATCTTTGGCTCCATCTTGATTCCAGTACCATGTTGATCTTACTACAGTTGCTTTGTAGTATAACTTCAAGTCAGGGATTGTGATGCCTCCTGCCTTGCCTTTGCTGCTTAGAACTGGCTTTGCTATTCTAGGTCTCTTCTGGTTCCAGATGAATCTTAGGAGTGATTTCTCTAGATGTATGAGATATGTTGATGGTATTTTGATTGGGATTGCTTTGAATGTGTATAACAGTATTGGGAGAATGGCCATTTTCACAATATTTATTCTTCCTGTCAATGAGCAAGTGATGTCTTTCCGTTTTCTGATATCATTTTTGATTTCTTTTTCAGTGCATTATAATTTTCCCTATATAGATCTTTCACTTCTTTCATGAGAATAATTCATAAGTATTTCATTTATTTGGATGTTAGGATGAAGAGTGTAGCTTCTCTTATTTCTTTCTCCGTGATTTTGTTGTTAGTATATAGGAATGCTATTGATTTTTTTTGGCTTTTTTTTCGTTTTTATCGGTACCAGGGATTGAACTCACGACTGCCTGCTTTCAAGGCAGGCGCTTATGCTGCTGAGCTAAATCTCCAGCCCCAATGCTATTGATTTTTGAGTATTGATCTTGTATCCAGCTACATTGCTGAATTTTTTATGCCTAGGACTCTTTCAATGGAATTTTGAGGGTCTTTCATATACAGTATCATGTCATCCCCAAATAATGATGATTTAACTTCTTCTTTTCCTATCTTTACCCCTTTTATTCCTCTCTCTTGTTTAAGTGCTCTGGCTAGTATTTCCAGTATTATGTTAAATAGGAGCGGTGATAAGGGACATCCATGTCTTGTGCCTCATTTTAAGGTAAAGGCCTTCAGTTTTTGCCCATTTAGTCTGATACTGGCTGTTGGTTTGTCATAGATGGACTTTAGCATATTGAGGTTAAGATCTTCTATTCCAATTTTCTGTAAGGTTCTTATCATGAATGAATGCTGGACCTTATTGGGGAGGTGGGGAAATGGTGGCTTGCTAGGAAGCTGGATAGAGAACCTTTCCAGGGAAAACAGCCCAGATACTAGAATCTGACAACATGGAAAGGGCCAGATGATTGGGGAATGACTCTCACTAACCCAGAAAGAAATCAAAGGAAAAATAAAATCAGGAAGAGGAAGGAAAATCATGGGTGGGGGGCTGATGTCAGGCATGCTCACTGAGACATGTTCTGCGCTGTGCTGGGAACACCATGGAGTCAGACAATTCAACATTGCACTGAAGCCATGGCTATGATAATGGGAGTTGGTGAGTCCTGGGCCCTTGGTAGGAGGACACAGCACAGTGTGGGGTGGGCCAAGATAGAGAGCTTTATTGGCTCTTGGTGAGTACTGGAAATTGGGTCCGGCATCATGGGTGGCTGACTGAAAGACATCTTGGAGTAGGGCAGAGCCTGGCCCCATGGTGGCAACCACCCCTGGCCCAGAGAGGACTGGTAGGAGCAGCTTGGGCTGAACCATGTCACTGGTTGAGAACCATAGCCAGGTATGAAAGGGTTCTGACCCTGTGATATCCACCACAGCACAGTGTAAATTGCTGAAGCCACTTGCAGGTTGACTGGCTCAGAGGGGAGGGGCCAGCCACAGTGTCCCTGCAAGCCACCTCAGATATCAACAAACTGAAGAGAGCAGCAACCCCCCAGGCAGCATGCTTTAGAAAAACTATAAGCAATACAGAGAGGGGCTGAGACCTCCTCCACACACCTGTCTGAAATAAACCAGAAACATGACAAGAGCAAAGGATAAGACAAAATCTCCAGTCACTGACCCTGGGAAAATAAGCGCAGGAGCGCTAAAATAGAAGACAACCAGTCCAAGCATCATGCAATATTAGCCAAACATAAGCAGACATAAAGAAATACATTTGTGACTTCATAGATGAACTTAGAACTGAAATTCTAACCCAAATGAGTCAAGAAACAAAAGGTTCATTAAAGAAATGCTCAGCCCTTCTCAAGAAAACACAGATGGAAGAAGGGAGGAACTCAGAAAAGGAAGAGAAATTGATAAAAAATATGAACAAAATCTAGAATACATGAAACAGATCCAAAGATACTACCAGGAAACTAAGAACTCCATTGAAAGCTGGCAAGATGCCTTGACAGAAACAAAAGTTACCCTTTTGAAACTTGAAGAGAGATTTACAATGTGTGATCATGAAAGAAAAGACTTATTAAAAATAACAAGTAACTAAGAAGTAACAATTCGAAGGCTAGAAGATGACAAGAAGATCTGTAACTTAAGAATAAAATACACAAGTGAAGAAGCAGGAGTAACCACAAATGAATTACAAAGACTATTTACAGAAATAATTAAGGAAAATGTCCCAATCATTGGACAAAGAAATGATATACAGATAAATGAGGCATACAGAACTCCAGCCAACCACAACCCAAACAGATTTACACCCAGGTATATAATAATCAAGATTCCAGAAATCCACTGCAAGAACAGAATATTAAAAGCAGCCAGAGAAAAGCAGATCACCTATAAAGAATAAATCATCAAAATAACGACAAACTTATCAACAAAAACTATTAAATCAAGAAGAGCCTGAGGGGAAATAGTCCATGCCCTAACAGAAAATAACCTCCAACTAAGATTGATGTACCCAAATCTCTCTCTCAAAATTAATGGAGAAACAAGATGTTTTCAAGACAAAGAGGAACTGTGGAAGTTCATGGCCACCAACCCAACCCTAAAGAAAATATTGAAGAATATTCTAGAGAAAGAGAGAGAAAAAAATTACCAGGATTCCAGCAACAATGGTAGAGAGGCCTCAATGAACAGGGAGGACAGTGGAATGAAGGAGAAAAACAGACAAATAATAGTAGAAAAATAGAATAGCAGAGTTGAGGCAGAGAAGGTGGGCTACAATTTTTAACATAGATAGCCTAGATACATTAACAAAAAGAAACATAGGCAGAGTAGATTAGGAGGCAGAATCCATTGAGATGCTCTAAATAGGAAATATATTCAACCTGAAAACTGTTAATAAACTGAAAGTCAAAGATGAGAAAATGAAGTTCTAAGCGACAGGGAACCAGAGAGAAATAGGGACAACTCATCCAGCAGTTGCAGATAGGTTGGAAAGTTATGACACTCTTGTGCAGTGTAGAACTACAAAATAAGAAGGAAAACAAACTTTGTGGCTTTAGTAAGTAAAGGAGTACAGCTCAAGATCAAGCTCAGGGATAAAAAGGTTCAGTACCACTCAGATATATAACGGGTTGCCCCCTTAATCTAAAAACTAAAGGAGTTAGTGGGACCCAAAAGATACAAAGCATCCTGAGAAAGGGAAAGGTCAGGAATTGCCTAAAAAAGGAAGGCAGAGGACATTGTTAATAGTGCATCAGGATTTAAAAGCCACAATTATCTTATCGCTCTGCTTAATTTGATTTTATTTTGTTCTGGTCACTCTACTAATACTAGATTTGAGGGCACAGATAGCTATCCCTAAAAGAGCAGGTTATACCAGAGTAATCATCCTTAATTTCCTATTAACTTAAGCTGAAGCCCTGTATTACTTACATTGTCTTAATATGACTGATCTTATTTGAAGCTGGTTTGTTAAACTGCTCTTTTGCCTTGACTGATTTTATTTGAATTTGGTATCCTCGATAATATCGAGTCTAAGAGTAGAGGCTACTACTCTGAAGATGACAAGATGTAGTAACATACCCATTCCAATTCGATTATTAACTGCTTTCAAAGTCCCACAATGTCTCCAAAGTTGTGTTTTCATTAAAATAGCTATGTAATGCTATGTTCAATTATTATATGTCTGGTGATGTGGACAACTCTATTGAAAATAACAAGAGAAAGCATAGTAACTACTGTAGATCACTTAATATTGGGGTTTTATATGTCTTTTTCATTTCATGTTTTTCTAAGAATTTGTTTTTTTTGCCTTGATATAATCTGTTTTTCCCTATAATACAGAAAGAATAGATATACATGTAGAGATTCACACATGGGGAGAATTTCTAACCAGCCTATAGGAACAGATTATATAATGCATAATGTAATGAACAGATACTCTGAAGAAGAGACACTAAGAAACCCAGTGCTAATTCTGTTACATTATGATATAAAATCTAGAAAAACTATTATTCACTGTTCAGAGTGATATTAGTCTAGTCTCTTATGTTCAATTTCAGCATACGTAAGGATAAGGACAGCTACTATGAAGAGAATGAGGGACACTGTGGTAGTCACTATTGACTTCTCCAATGTCAGGTCTTGAAGACCTAAAAAACCTTCATCACCCTGTTCTGATTAGATTAGTTCTATAATGTTCAGCATGTATTCAATGTGTGTGAAGATGGGGACAACTATTTGGAAGAAAACTGGAGACAATAAGACAGACAGTGAAGATCTCCAGTGGACTTGCTCTGAAATCCATATTTCTTAAAATTGTTTCCTTATGATCTGTTTTGTTCTGTTTTGTTATGTTTAATCTTACCCTCTTTAAGATATGAGCAACTCTTTTCAAGATAGCAAGAGGCATTATAGTAGCCACTGTTGATCACCTTGTATTTTATTTTTACATCATATACTATGTGTATTCTTGCTTTAACTGACTCCATTTTGTTTTGTCACATTTGGTTTTATGTTGGGCGCAGGCGCTCAACATACCATACCCCACCCGGGACTAAGGACCACGCCAGCCTCCGCAATGGGCTACGTCCCTCTTTAAATTAGCCAACCCGTGTGCACTTCGTGCTCACTCCATACTCTGTGGCAACTCCTGATTGGCCACAGCTGGATATGGTAGCCGGAGCCTGCATCCCATTCCCGCCCTGCTTCCTTGTGGCAGCCTGTGATTGGTCACGGCCAAATATATAAACCAGAGCCCGCATAAATGAACCAGCAGTTAACTGTCGTCCACAAAAGCGTCTCCTGTCTCCTGTTTCATTGGAGCTGCGCCGGTCAACTGGTGGCCCGTACGGGGAGCCCGGAGCGCTGAGACCCTCTCTCCGACAGTACGAGGAGAGCTGAGACCCTCTCTCCGACAGTATGGGGAACGAACCTCTCTCTCCGACGGAACAGAGACGTTAACAGGTAAAACCGTCAAGCGCCAATAGCGGGGGCTAATTGGTGGGCGGGGGCTGACAGGTTAAACTGCTCAACGTTGGTAGCGGGGGCTACGCAACAGGGCCGGATGGCGGGGGCTATCGGGCAACCTTGGGCAGACGCGTCGCAAGGGTCGAGGAACTCGTAAAGAGAGTTCCCGGTGCCGTACCGAGGCAGGTTTTGGGGGCGCCCTAAAGGGGCGCAGGGACTAAGCTGTCCCTGTTACAAAAAAAAAAAAAAAGAAAAAAGAAAAAGAAAAAGAAAAATATAAAATAAAAAGAAACTCTTGAAATTCCGGTTAACATGGGTAACACGGCTACTCAGCCACTGTCAGTCGCCTTAAGCGACTTACTGAGAGAAAAGGGATTACAAATGAAACAAGAACAAATTCAAAACTTCCTCGATCAGGTCGATAAGGTAGCACCTTGGTTTGGTCCCACGGGGTCCATTACCATCCCCAGCTGGGATAAATTAGGAGAGATCTTGACTTTGCAGCAGAAAATGGCCTCCTGGAGCCAGGAGTCAGACCCCTTTGGGCCGTAGTGAGAAGCTGCCTCGCAGACACCTCTTGTCGTGACCATATAAGGGCTGGCGCCATGGCGCTTGATTACCATCAGGCAGAATCCTCCCGTGAGCAATCTCGTGAGCCCAGTGCCGCAGGCGAGGTGACCCCACCCAACCCAGAAACAAAGGATTCGTCAGATAATGAGGGGGAGGAAGAAGAAGTATACAAAATGGTGGATGCAGACACCACTGAAAGAGGGGAAGTCACACACACGCAGTCGAGAGGGCCTTACTCTGAGGCCATAAATGAGCTGCAACGCAGGATTTCTCAGAGTAAATGGGTCAATGAAAGTGAGTACGGGATCCCAGGGCCGCCCCGTATAAGACCTACGGCTCTACCTCCTGACCCGCCAGATTATCATGCTCACCGGAGACCCTGCCATCAGCTATGTAGCTGTCCGCAACGGGTCCAGACATCCCCTGGGACATTCCAGGAAGACCTTTGGCATCAAGTCAAAAGAGAGGACCCAGGAGGCCTGGGCCATTTTCTCCAGGCTTTTCTGGTTGCTGTAGATGCTCAGGGAAACAGAGCCCACCTGCCTATAGATATGAAGGCGATAAAGCATCTTAAGGAGGCCAGCACCATGTACGGTGTTAATGGGGCATATACCCTGTCCCTAGTAGAAGCCCTGGCAGGAAATGCCATGACACCTGCTGATTGGGTCAGTTTGTGCAAGGCAGTGCTCAGCCCAGGCCAATATCTTGATTGGAAAGCTTGGAATGTTGGACTTGCCACAGAACAGGCCCAAGCTAATGCCCGGAACAATCAGGCCACCTGGAATGCGGATATGTTATTAGGACAAGGGCAGTATCTCAATAACCAGCTGATATTTCCACAAGAGGTGTATGCACAGATAAATAGAATAGCCATACAAGCATGGAAACGGGTCTCGGCTAGGGGAGAAGTCTCAGGCCACTTGACAAAAATTTTGCAGGGCCCGAGCGAGCCTTTTTCAGATTTTGTGGCCCGCATGATGGAGGCGGCAAAGAGAATTTTTAGAGACGCAGAGACAGCCATGCCACTCATTAAGCAGCTCACAGCTGCTCTGGGTCAGCACCAGGTGTAGTTCGTTAACTTGGCAAGGGTCGGGGCTTGCCATTATTGACGGCCCTACCACGAGACAAAGCAGAAGCCGCATCCAAACTTATTCAAGAGCAATTAAAGTTAGGCCATATCAAACCCTCAAGTCTATTCTGTTTAAACAAAAGGAGGGTATTGCCCAGGGCATGACACCTAGGGCCAGACTAAATCTCACCCTCTTCACTTACAATTTTGTAAACATCAACCCACAGGGATCCACGCCAGCACAGCTACATGCCAACCCTGTCGCACCCAAACATGGTTGGGTACGCTGGAAAGACCTCCTGCATGGGGTGTGGAGAGGCCCCAGCCCAGTACTTAGTTGGGCGAGAGGGGCGGTCTGTGTCTTCCCGCAGGAAGAAGGCAGCGAACCTGTCTGGGTCCCGGAATGCCTGATACGTCCCTGCAAACCACCAGACCCTGACCCAGAGGAAACGTCAACCACAGAACAGGGGAACCTCACAAGCCAGACCAAGCAAGTATACCCACAACTCCCATTAACCATGGCACCTTGGCCAACTCCCCTGGTTAGTAGCCTCCTTTTCCCTTCCTTCTTGCATCTCGTATGGTCCTTGCAGCCAATGACTTTTCTAAATTGCTCCACTGCAACCTGTTATATGTTACAATGTTGGGATAACAGTACACTTTCAGCTGTTGTTATGCAGGTACTCCAGTTCACACCGGTTCCAGTTATGGCGGACTCAGACGAGTTTCCTGTGATCCAGCTTGGGCCAACTCTCCAATTGGCTTTCATAAAAGAATGGGCAGGAACAGGGGCTCTGGCTACCATAACTACACTTGCCGCATTCGGCAGTCTACTTCTGCTCTGTCGGATTCGCAGACAAAGGAATAGGGACAAAGTATCAAATAAGCATTGCTGATCATGGAATCTGGTCAAAGCCCGGCAGCATGGCTCGCCATGCTGTGACACAGGTGTGGAGCAAAGCATCGTAGGGGGTGTCGTCCTTGGCCAGGAGACACCCCGGTCCCCATGTCGGTGAGCATGTGGGTTGGGCTCATAAAACAATACTCCCGCCCCCTCCAAAAGAGCACCAACGAGTAGTGAGGCACTTTCATGACTGCAGCGTGACACCTCACGAGGGGCACCAACCTCTGGAGACCCTGCGTCAGTTATAAAGAAAGGGGGAGATGTTGGGCGCAGGCGCTCAACATACCATACCCCACCCAGGACTAAGGACCACGCCAGCTTCCGCAATGGGCTACGTCCCTCTTTAAATTAGCCAACCCGTGTGCACTTCGTGCTCACTCCATACTCTGTGGCAACTCCTGATTGGCCACAGCTGGATATGGTAGCCGGAGCCTGCATCCCATTCCCGCCCTGCTTCCTCGTGGCAGCCTGTGATTGGTCACGGCCAAATATATAAACCAGGACGGGAAAATGGCGGCGAGCTAGGGGATGGAGCGAAGAATCTCTCCAGAGAATTCAAACTCAAAGATAAAAAAAGACAGCATGGAGAGGACCAGACAAATCGATAGCGATTCTTATTAACCAAGACAGTACAACTGGAGGATTTAAAGTCGTGCTGAGACCGGAGGCTACAAATCCCGTGCCCTTAAATCAACAAACAGACTCGTGGACCCAGCACGAAAAGCTGAGTTGCTTTTGGAGACCGCGGGAAACTGAGACCCAGATCGAGACTCCAAGTAGCAGCCAGTTCTGCACCGCTGCACCAGAGCGGATGTACAAAGCTCTGGCGATTCAAATCTAAACGGTGCACAGAAATCTGACCGGTCAGCGCTGAGCCGCGAGTGGGGGAAAAGTGGACAGCTTGGTGTGCGGCGGTCCTGGAACGAGGACTTGCACCAGACTCTGGTGAGTACAGAAAACCCCGCCACTGCTGGGTTTGACCAGAGAACAGCTGGCCCGCCACCACGGGGAAATCAATAACACAGAGTCTGGTGCAAACATATTAGCCTGGCGGCAGAAATCGCAGCTTGGTAACATCACCAGGTCCCCCTGTAGGGAGGGCTGGTGGAAGACATCTTGAGTCCTGGCAGAGCCTGATTACTTGTTGGCTTCAGCTCCACACAGAGAACTTAGTGGGAGCCATCTTTGTTTTGGGCAGATCTGCTTTTCTGGTGCACCTATCACAGAGAGGTTTGGAAGAGAACGGCTGGGACCTGGGCAGAATCCTGTGCCATTACTCAGCTGCTTCTGATTCAAAGAGAACTGGCAGGAGCTTCTGGGGCTAAACCAAGCCTCTGCTTGGGGCCCAATAAGCAGATACAAAATAGTCACAACTCAGTGACAACCAGAAAGTACAGCCTAATTTATGAACTAACTGACACAGAGGCTAGAGACTAGACTGTACCGCCCCTACATCCCAGCCTACCCCAGATAACAGCAAATTGGGGAGGACAGCAAAAACTCAAGCCAGCACGCTTCTGAAAGGCCCTAAGCAATTCGGAGAGGGCCAGAGAACTCCAGGACAGTCTGAAAGAAACCAGAAACATGACAAGAGATAAAAATAAAAAAAAACCTCCAGCTGTTCAACAGGAGAAATTAAACCCAAGAGAACTAAACACTGAAGAGAACAAGCACAGTAACCATCCTCTACTCAACACAGCATCAGCCGAAATTAAAAAGTGCTTACATGATCTCATAGAGGAATTTAAAGATGTACTCCTGATCCAAGTGAGGCAAGATATAAAGAGATTAATTAAAGAAATGACAAGCCCTGCCCAAGAGAACACAGATGGAAGAACTGAGGAAATCAGAAAAGAAAGAGAAGCATCTGAAGAAGAATTTAAGCATAACTTAGAATACATGAAACAGATCCAAAGAGAATATCAGGAAACTCAGAACTCCATTGAATATTGACAAAATGCCTTGACAGAAACTAAAGACAACCTTCTGAAACTTGAAGAGAGATTTAGGGCTTATGAACGTGAAAGAAAAAGCCTCTTAAAAATAACAAGGAACCAGAAAGAAGCAATTCTAAAACTGGAAGATGATAAAAAGATACATAACCTAAGAATAAAGAATGTGAGTGAGGAAGCAGGAACATCAAAAAATGAAATACAAAAAATATTCACAGAGATATTAAAGCAAAATTTCCCACGTATAGCAAAAAGAAATGATATCCAGATAAAAGAAGCATACAGAACGCCAGCTACCTACAACCAAAACAGATCTACGCCTAGGCATATAATAATCGAGATCCCAGAAATCCACCAAAAAAACAGAATATTAAAAGCAGCCAGAGAAAGGATGCAGGTTACCTATAACGGGAAATCTATCAAAATAACAGCAGACTTATCAACACAAACTCTTAAGTCAAGAAGGGAGTGGGGAGAAATATTCCAAGTCCTGAAGGAAAAAAATATGCAACCTAAGTTCATATATCCGTCAAAACTCTCTCTAAAAATTAATGAAGAAATAAGATACTTTCAAGACAAGGAGGAACTGTGGGAGTTCGTGGCCACCAATCCAACCCTACAGAGAGTGCTGAAGGACATTACAGAGAAAGAGAGGAAGAGATATCAGGATTACAGCTACAGTGGCAGAGAAGCCTCAGTGAACGGGGCAGACCATGGAATGAGGGAATAAGGTGGACAAATTATAGCAGAAAAGTGGAGTAGCAGACATGAGGCAGAGACGGTAAGCTAGTCTTTAGTAGAGACAGCTCTGAAACTATATTTAAAAAAAAAAAGCAGAGGTCATTGCTAATGGTGTATAACGATTTAAAAGACACAGTAGTCCTAGTGCCATATTTAGATTGAATTAAATTTGTTCTGGTCTGTCCACTCATATCAGATTTGAGGACACAGACCTCTAGAACCAAAAATAGCAGGTTATACCATGGCAACTATCCTTACTTTCCTATTTACTTAGGCTGAAATTCTGTATTACTTACATTGTCTTACTATGACTGATCTTAATTGTATCTGAATCATAAGACTATTGGTTGGCCTTGACTGATCCTATTTGAAATCGGTATGCGTGTTAGAATCAACCCTAAAAGTAGAGGAAACTACTCTGAGCATGACAAGATGTAAAGGATATCCATACTGGTATGAATCAGTAACAGCTCTCAAATACTACAATGCAGTCAAAGATAAGTTTTTATAAAAATAGGTGATAGTATGTTTAACTATAATAAGCCAGTGTTGTCGACAAATCTATTGAAAATAACAAGAGAAAACATAGTAGCTATGGAAGATCATTTATATTATAGTTTTATAAGTCCTATCCATTGCATGTTTATCTAGGAAATTGTTTCATTGTCTTGTTATGACTTGGTTTTCCCTATAATACAGAGAGGATAGGAACAAATACTCTGAGAAAGAGACCTGAAAAACCCGAGGCTTATTTTGTAGCATTATAATATAAATTCTAGCAATCTATTGCTTGCTGATTAAAATGACTCTGGACTGGTTTCTTCAGCTCAACTTCAGCATATGCAGAGATGGGGACGGCTATCACAAAGAGAATGAGAGATGCGATGGTAGTTGGTATTGTCTTCCCTAATTTGGAACTTGAGGACCTAAAAAGACTCCATCATCCTGTAATGATTTGATTAGTTCTATAATATGCAATAAGTATAGAAAGTGGGTGAAGTTAGGGACAACTATTTGTAAGAAGCTAGAGACAGTTAGATAAGGTAGGTCTCCAGTGGACTTGCTTTGAAATCTGTATTTCTTTAAATTGTTTTTTATTTTTTTTTAAATGTTCTGTTCTGTTTTGATATGGTTAACCTTATCCTCTTAGAGATGTAAAACAAATAGGTGGGACTGATAATCATATTACGGAGCTTTTGTTCGGCCATAGAGCAGAATGGTTTGTAGGGTCATTTTTTTTTGAATGTCATTCTATATACTTTAATTCTATAACCTGAACAGCCATTTCGAAGATGACAATTTGTAACTTATCAACTGGCAATTTCTTACCTTTTGTTTGTCTGTAATTTAGAATTATTTCTACCCTTTTTTTTTAATCTCCATGTATTTTTTTTCGTTTCCTTTTCTTTAAATAAAAAAAAAAAAAACAAATATATAAACCAGAGCCCGCGTAAATAAACCAGCAGTTAACTGTCGTCCACAAAAGCGTCTCCTGTCTCCTGTTTCATTGGAGCTGCGCCGGTCAGTTTTATTCTCTTCAAACAAAGTAATAAGAACTGTAGGAGTAATAAAACCTAAAATGTGTAATTGTTATTATAAAAAAGAGAGGAAAAGAAAGTGCTCTAAAGGATATAACTGCATGTATGTTTAAGCGTGTAAGACAAATAACCATGTTACTAAGTGCTTGTTGGATGATTGAACAGAACTGTTTGAAGTCTCACTGTTTGGATGTCCACTTTGTATGCTTTAATTTAGTAACTGGAACAGTGACTTCTAAGATGATAATATATAATCAACTAGTGATTTCTTACTATATGTTTCTTTGAAATTCTGTATTACTTCTAATCTTTTTTCTGTTTTAGTTTTTTCACTTTAAATAAAATTCTTTTAAAAATTAAAAAATGTTGGAATGTATCAAAAGCTTTTTATGCATCTATAGAAATGATCAAGTGATTACTTTTGGCTTGATAGATATAGTGGATTACATTCATTGATTTACATATTGAAAGATCCCTGCACGTCTGGGATGTATCCCACTTGGTTATGGTGTATAATTTTCTGATAATTTACTACATCCTGTTTGCTAACATTTTATTGAAAATTTTTGCATCTGTGTTCATTAGGGAGATTGGTCTGTAGTTCTCTTTTTTAGTTGAATCAGGTTTTTGGTACTAGAGTATTATTTGCTTTCAGGAATGACTTAAGAAGGATTTCTTCCCTTTTGATTTCACCGAAGAGTTTGAGAAGTATCATCATTAAGAGTTCTTTGTATTTCTTGTAGAATTCCGCAGTGAATCCATCTGGGCCTGGGCTCTTTTTTGTAGGTAAGGACTTAATTACATTTTCAATATCTTTAATAGAATTTGGGTTATTCAGCAGTTTTACATCTTCTTGACCTAGCTTTGGTACTTCATATGTTTCTAGGAATGTGTCTATTTCTTCTGCGTTATCAAACCTATGAGAATGGAATTTTTCAAAATAGGTGTTGATGATCTTCTGTATTTCTACCAAATCTGTAGTGATTTTGCCTTTTTCATTCCTTACTGCATGAATTTAAGCTTTCTCTTCCCTTTTCTAAATAAGGTTGACTAGGGGCTTACCAATTTTATGTATTCTTTCAAAGAACCAGCTCTTTGATTCATTGATTCTTTGGATTTTTTTCTTAGTCTCTATTGCATTGATTTCTGTTCTGATTTTTATAATTTACTCCCTTCTTTTGGCTTTGGGCTTGTCTAGCTTTTCTTTTTCTAGATGTTCGAGGTGTAGAATCAGGTTATTTATTTGTATTTGTTCTATTTTCCTGATGTGAGATCTCAGTGCAATAAATTTCCCTCTAAGTACTGCTTTCATTGCATCCCACAGATTCTGGTAAGTTGTATTTGTATTGTGTTTACTTATAGGTATTGTTTAATTTCTTCTTTAATTTTCCCTGTGACCCACTGATTTCTCAAGAGTACGTTATTCAATTTCCATGTGTTTGTGGATTTTTTTCAGTTTTCTTATCATTAATTTCTAGTTTCAGGGCATTATGGTCCAATAACATGCATGGTATAATTTCAACTCTTTACTATTTATTTAAATATATTTTATGGTCTAGTATATGGTCTATTTTAGAGAATGTTCCATGTACTGCTGAGAAAGATGTGTATTCTGGTGTTGTTCGATGGAACACTCTTTATATGTCTATCAAATCCATTTTGATTGAGTTCTGTTATTTCTTTGTTGATTTTCTGTCTGGTAGATCGTCCCTTGGTGTCAATGGTGTGTAAAGGTCTTCTGTTATAATTGTGTTATTGCTACTTTGATTTTTCATTTCTATTAATACTTGGTGTATATAAAAGGGTACTCTGGAATTTGGTGCATATATTTTTAAGATTGGTATCTCTTCCTCTTGAAGTTTTCCCCTAACCAGTATGTAATGACTTTCTTTATCTCTTCTGATCATTCTTGGTTTAAAGTTCACATTGTCTGCAAACAGAATACTACCCCCTTTTTGGGGAGGGGGGTTCCTGTTGCATGTAGTATTGTTTTCCACGCTTTGACTTTCAGTCTGTGGGTATCCTTTGGTGTTACATGGGTTTCTTGTAGACAGTGTATGGTTGGTTGTTATTTATTGATCCATTCTGCCAGTCTGTTTTTTTAATTGGTGCATTGAGACCATTTACATTAATGGTTATAACTGTTATATATTGGTTTATTGTTGTCATGTTATCTTTCTGCTGTTGCATCTTTATCTTTCTATTCTGTTTAACTGTCTGCTTTGCTTAGTGGTTTTTTTCTAAGTGTATCTAAACTGTCTTTCAGTATTCTTGGCAGGGTTGGCTTGGTGATCATGAAGTTCGTCAGCTATTCTTTGTCATGGATGTATCATATTTCTCCATCCATTTTTAAGGACAGTTTTTCAGGGTACATCAGTCTAGGTTGGAAATCATTTTCCTTTAGGATCTGAAATATTTTACTCCATGCTCTTCTTGACTTCATTGTTTGTGTTGAGAAGTTTGCTGTGATTCTCATAGGTTTTCTTTTAGAGGTGATATGTCTTTTCTCTCTGACAGCAGTTAATATTCTATTCTTATGTTGAATTTCTGGGATGGTGATTATTATATGTCTGGGTATAGTTTTATTTTGGTTATGGCTATTTGGAGTTCTACATGCTTCACTGATCCTGATGTCATTTTCCCTACTCATGCTTGGGAAATTTTCAACTGTACTTCTCTAAATATTCTCTTGATATCCTTTATGTTATCCCCTTCTTTTTCATTTATGCCTGTCAAACTTATGTTGTTTTTCTTTGCATCATCTTGCAGGTGTTGAGTTGTTATTTTGTGATTCCTTGTTATTTTTAACAGATATTTCCTTTCCTATTCACTAGCTGTAATCTTGTGTTCGAGGTCTGAAATTCTATCTTCACTTTCATTGAGGCAGTTTTGACAACTTTCAATGAAAGTTTTGATTTCCTGTATATCTCTTTGAATCTGCTTCATGTATTCTGTTTGTTTCTTATATTGTTAATCCAGGGATTCTTTTTGTTTAGTTCCTTTAATTCTGTAACTGTGTCTTTGTTAGATGTGTTCAGCATCTCTTTCATTTCTATATCATTTTGTCTTTTACCTGGGAGATTATTTCTAGTTTGAATTCCTTTAAACTTTCCCAGAGTTCCTTCTTTATTTCAGTTGCTATTATTACAAGTATTTCAGGTGTCTGGCATACATTTTCTTCTATGTACATAACTCTTAAAGTCTCTGAGGAAGGACTGGAGGTTTGAGATTGTATTTTGGTCTTTCATTTTGCCATTTTATATATTTCCCTATTTCAAGTGTTGTTCCAAGTCTTCCCCTAGGCCTTTTGGAAATCCTCTTCTATGATCTCAGCTCCTGGGGCTCTGGTCACCCAGTTCCCCAGATTGAGAGAGGGTCACTAGGGATAGGACAAGCAGGCAGAGTCAGTAAAATGTGGCAGGAAGCTGAGAAGTTCCTTGCCCATAGGAGGGATTATCTTAAAATCCTGGGCTCAGGTGGTGCAGAGACACACAGCTCTGGCAGCCAAGTTTCCAGATTTGAGGACACAGGCAGGCGTGAGACCTCTGGAGCTGGCCAAGCGTGGCAGGAAGCTAGGAATTTGGTGCAGGCAGGCCAAAGTCCTGCAGAGCCAGTAAAGTGTGGCAGGAAGCTAGGAAATTCCTTGACCAACATGATGATCCCAAACCCCCTGGGGCTCAGGATGTTGTGCAGACACTCACTGAGGTCTTTGGTTCTTAGTGCTGCAGAAGCAGCTATTTGTAATCCCAAAAGGACAGGAACTAGGACTGGGGCCCTCTTTTTTCTCATTTGGGTAACCCAATATGTTCCCTACCTTCTTCGCTAGAATACAAGTACACTTGGGGGAGAACAGAGCTCAGGGTTAAGTCCAGTGAAAATAGCCAGATTAGGGCAAATTGTGAGGCTTGTTTGTACAGGCAAACATTGTAGGGAAACTGCTGTGATGACCACCACCCTGGGCCTATTGATTGACTGGTAAAAGACTGAAAGGGGAGAGAATCACTGTTCAGGAAAATTTGGGGGTTTTCTTTAGTCTTTATGAGTGGAGACTGCTAAATGTCCCCCGATATTGATGCGTGTGCTCCTTCTCAAGCTTATCTTTACATGACTGCCCAGCAGAGATTCCATTTCCCAGTCTGTCCTGCATCTAAGTGTCATCATAACTAGGTTCAGCTGACGGTATAAGCACAAGTTTCACCTTGGGGTTAAAAACTTAGCGCATTCTTTCCACTTCCTTCTAGGCTCCCTTTTCCATCTAGTTAGACATGACAACATGGAGCAATTTCCCTGGATCCCTGGGTGCCAGTTGGACCTTCAGGAGGGCACAGTGACCCTGGAAACCCTGGTATCTCATCTCTAGACTCTCATTGAAAAAAAGGGCAAAGCTTGCTTATTGACACTGTGTTTTCTGGTATCTTTGTTAAGGAGGCTTTGAGTCTGTTCCTACTTCACTCTACAATGACACATTGTGTGACCTGATGCTGCTAACTTCCCTTCTTTAAGTTCTATTTTTCTATTTGCATGGTGATCTCTGAAGGCCCTTCCTAGGCTGACAGGAAAACATTTAACATTCCTTTCACAGTTGAAAGATAGAAAATGCACTTTTATTTAGTTCTTAGGACCTAACAAAAATTGTAGTGGAAAAAAGCCCACCACCACCGGTGACCTTTGTCCTCCAGAGGACTTTTAGCACTTTTATACCAGGATAGGAGTGAAGGTGATAGTGGCATCTGGTGCATAGAGGTCATGCCCACAACAGCCTCTCATGGCAAAGGATCTACCAGTTCACTGCTCAACACTGTGACACCTGGCACTGCCCTTCTTGGAGGTGACCTAGGGGTTCTGGTTTTCACTGTGCTATAGAGAGAGGCTATTTGGGTAGATGTGGCAACTGAGGCCTGGAGATGTGATTTCCATAGGCCAAGGCTGCAGACAGACGACCTATGTGACTTCAGCCCTCTATATGGCAGGTAGAGCTACTGCCATCCAGGGACTGGACACAGTCAGACATCAATTCTGGTTCAGAGAAAGAGAAAGATGGGCAGAAAAATTCTAGTGAACCAGCCCTGGAGGACACAGGAGAAATTGTTTTCTGGCACTAATAGCGGCATATGAGGCCATAAATGATGAATTAGGGCCCTTAGGAAAGGGAAGGACATGGGATTGGGATAGAGGCCAAGGACAACAGGTCCCACTAATTAATAAAGGAAATTATATAGTGTGAGGGCTTTCAAACCCCCACTATTTGCTTTCTTTTCTCTGCTTTTTTCCTTTTGAAATCCCCCAAACCCTAGTCTTGAAAACTTCACTTATTTTATGGCCTATAGATTATAACTTAGATGCTTGGTTAGCAGTTAGATCTCAAACAGTGAGTGACTTTGGCCAAATCCCCCAAAAGCCTCCTCCTCTCCCTTAAGTGGTCATAAAAACTACAGAAAGGGAAACAGACAGGTTTATCTCAAGGCACCAAAGTCCTGATGCCCACATTCAGTGTGTCAGTTAACCAGATGTGTAAGAAGGTCTTGTAGCATTCCAAAGCAATGATAGTAGTGCAAAATGGTGGTATCATGGAAGCTCAATGCCCTTGTGAACTCATCCAGGGGTATATGGAAGAAATTTACCCTCAGAAGGGAACAAAGGAATTGGTGTCAGCCAGCCAGTAGCCAGGGGTTTCAGTGGCAAATGCTGACTGACCATCTCCGTTGTTTCTGAGACCTTAGTGTCCTGTGCGAAAATTTCTTGAGCACACTTAACATGTTGGAAGCTCGTGGTGAGATTTGCCCATGAGGACACTCACCTCTGAATGGGGCCCCAGGGCCTCCTTGTCTGGTAGCCAACACTGGCAGCAGGGCAGGGAGACTGGCTGATTTTAGCTAGTCTCCTGGGAGTAGCTGAGATAAAAGACCCCTATGGCCACAGGATGGAAACAGCTGAATCCCTGCCCCTGACCAAGATAAGCACTTCTAATTTGGTTTTGGTTTCCTAGTCAGACAAACAGTACATGGCTCACTCAGGAATTTGTTTTGTTCTATGCTAGCATTTGTTGTTTGTTGAACATGATAGAGCTTAGCAACCAGATGAGGTCGTTTGCCTATTTGTCAGAGAGCTTCCCTGAGTTTGTTCCAAATTTTGAGGTGGAGGTAGGAAGTGTTTCTCCGAAGGTCCTTTGTTTTTTGTGTGTCTGTCTCCTTGTCAAGCACTTGCATTTCTAGCCCACCACCAGGAGAAGTCACTGTCACCATCCTTTCAAGCTTTGTTAACCTTGGATTTTTCTTTTTTTTTTCTTTTTCCTAGCAGGGCTGGCTGAGCAAAGAAAGGAGGGGTGGGAACTGGCCAAGATAAACTTTGAGATTAGCTGGTTTGTTTACAGTGGCACAATGGGATCCACTGCCAGTCAGCCAACTGTCTTGGGATGCATGCTCAGCAATTTGGATAAATTCAAATGTGGTGGAGATTGCAGGGTTAAGATGAGGAAAAGGAAGCTCTGGACATTTTGCAAATTTAAATGGCCTGCCCTTGAGGTCAGGTAGCCAGTGGAGGGAACTCTCAACCTTTAGATAGCCAATAGAGTGTGGAATGTAGTTTCTGGAATCCCAGGATATCCAGATCAATTTCCATATATCAATTCCTGGATATAGATGGTTCGAACGTCTCCTCTCTGGTTTAAACTATGTGTTTACGGTCTCCTGGAATGGGCACTGGTAATTCAGGGAAGGCCATCTATTGTGAAGCCACCTGTATTGCTTCCATCCTCAGAAGAGGAGCTCTTGACTCTGGTCGTGCTGTCTCTACCTCTGCCTTATCGGGCACCATGCTGTCAACCCCTCTGGGAACCCACAGCAGAGTGAGCAGAGCCAGATTCCCAAGACACTGAGTTCCACCCAGTGGGTCCTAACATGAGAGGGACCACGTGGCATGTGGCAGCGGATGAAAGAGCACTGCCTGCTGAGGGGGAAGACTAAACCTCCTTCCTAGTTTCTGTTTTGCCTCTCTGGGAAACAGCCATGCCAGGACCTGGAGGGGCAATTCAGACCATTTTTGTTTACACCTGCTTCAGCTCTAGTGACTTGCATAAATGGAAAACAAAGTTCCCCATTCTCTGAGCAGCCATGTGCTCTGATTAATTTGATGGAATCAGTATTTAAGACTCATCACCCAGTTGGATTGACTGTATAGGGCAATTGCTCTATACTCTATGATCTCAGAGGAGACAGCGAGAGTATAGAAGGCAGAACATTGTTTAAACACTGATGGGCCAGAACACACAGAAAGTTACAGATAGGCTAAGATGTGTGCAATCCCAACACAGATGATGGGATTAAGAGTTTAAATGATCAGCCTGAGGGTTTGTTGAAAGGGCTTCATGTTGCAGCCCAGCTACTCACAAATTTGCAGAGTGGCAGAAGCATGCCTGGTAACCAACAAGAGCCTTTCTGCTTTCCTTGAGAACCTGAGGGGAGCTTACCACACATTCACAACATATGACCGTCTACAGGCTGGAAATGCTCACATGGTGAATGTGTCTTTTGTTACTCAATCAGCACTTGCATCTGCCATAAACTACAGGGCTTGGACGGATTTGCTGAAATGGCTATAGTTCAGTTCGTAGAGGTGGTTGAGAAGGTTTACGACAAGAGAGCACAGAAGGTGGAAAGCTCAGGAGGAATAGACAAGCGTGACGTTAACAACCTATAAGAAGGAAGCACAGGCAGGGGAAGTAAGTAAGAAAGAGGATAGAAAGAAATCCCAGCAGGGAGGGAGACATAATCCAGGGGACCCAAATCAGTGTGCCTACTGCAAAGAAATGGGACACCATAAGCAGGAGTGCCCAAAGTTGCATAAGAAAGAGAACAAAAAGTGCTTATGGTGGATGCAGGGGAAGTTTCAGTTTGGTGGAGTCCTGGGTCCTTGTCTCTTGGCCCCAGGGAACCCATGCTAACTGCCACTGTTGGGGTAAAGTCTGTTCAGTTCCTGGTGGTTTTGAGAGGTGATGTATCTATAGTCACTCAGCTAGTGGCCCCACTTCTAAACGAGAAAATAAATGTACAGAGAAAAACTGACCAAATGTCTTCTTAGTCTGTTTGCCAGCCTGGGCAGGTCTGGCTCAGACAACAAGTGGTTAATCACTTTTGTTCTTATGCCTGACCATCCTTTCACCCTTCTGAGTGGAGACCTACTTTGCAAGCTTCAAGCTCAAATTTCTTTTACTCCCTCAGAAAACAACCTGATTACCAGAGAAGAGCTTCCCCCTGCTGAAGCTCATATTTGGTTACCTTTCCTTCATAGGAGGAAGGCCACCTCATATAACGAGGCAAAAGGGCACCCTCATTGGATGACCCTGAACTTCCTTCATAGACGTGGCAATTTCCTCTGTTTTCGGCAGAGAAACCCCCCAGGCTTGGCAGTCTACGTACTTCCCATCGTGGTAGAATTGGTGGGAGCACACTTAACCAGTGTGCTTAAAACAATATCCTATGAGACAAAAAGGGATTAAACCGTATACTGAGGTTGCTTGAGGAAGAAATATTAAAAAATGTCAGTCCCCTTGGAATTCAGCTTTTCTCGTGGTCTTAAAACCTGGAACCAATGAATACCGACTGCTCTGCGATCTTAGGGCGAGAAAAATATAGTCACCACACTTCCCCCTACAGTTCCAAAACCCCGCTTGGTCTACTCTCACCTAGTTTAACTTGGTATACTGTATTAGATTTGAAAGATGCCTTCTTTTGTACTCTTTTGTCAGTGGGTTCCCAAGAAATATTTGCTTTCGAGTGGAAGGAACACAAGGGTGGGCAAAAATGTCAGTTAACCTGGACAGGGCTCTCCTAGAATTTCAAGAACTCACCAGTGATATTTGGAGAAGCCTTGTCCAAGGACCTTATCCCTTTCAGCTAAGAAAGTCCTGAAATCTCCCTATTACTGTATGTAAGTGACTCTTTTGGCTGCTAAAAATTAAGAACTATGCCACTCAGGGACAAAGAAGTTCCTGGGATTGCTCCAGGAAAAAGGGTATTAGGTTTCAAAGAAAAAGGCTCAAGCTTGTATGCAGACTTAAATTTCTGGGCTTTGTGTTGTATAATGGAATACAGGCCTTGTCAATTTCACAAATTCAGGCCATCCATGACCTGATGGTACCCAATACCATAAAGGATCTAAGGAAGTTCCTGGGGACTATAGGATGCTGTCATCTGTGAGTCCCTAATTTTGTAGCTATCACCAAGCCTCTGCATGAGGCCTTAAAGGAGGAAACACTCCCTGACTGGAATGGAATCCTGAATGGCTGGCGGCCTTTGAGGATTTGAAAGAAAAGCTGGTAAGCACCCCCTGTCCTAGTACTACCTGACAACACAAAACCTTTCCAGTTGTTTGTTCATGAGGAAGAAGCCATTGCTTGGGGGTGTCCTAATGCAAATGTTAGGGCCTTGGAAGAGATCTGTGGCGTGCTTGTTGAAAAGGTTGGACCCAATGTCAGCAGGATGGCCCTCCTTGTCTATGCTCCACTGCTGCCACAGTGATGTCAGCAAAGGAAGTAGACAAATGAACTCTGGGACAGAACTTGAATGTGTTTCTACCACACACAATAGAGACTTTGCTAAGAGGTGGTAAATGGCTCTCAGGAACCAGACTAGCACAGAATCAGAGTGTCTTGCTAGATGATCCTAGCCTCACTATTAGGACCATTCAAACCATTAACCCTGCCATTCTTTTATCCTCTTCCTTGGGCTGTGCATGACTGTGCTGAAGTCACTGAGATGGTATATTCGGCTCAGCCAGATCTACAAGACACCCTGCTCCAGGACCTCAACATGAGTTTATTTTCTGATGGCAGCAGCATAGTGATCAATAGGGTCTAAGGGCAGGGGTGGCAGGTGTCACCTTGGGTTCAAACAGTCCAACCAGAGGTATTGCCTCTGTGGACCTTAGCACAATGGGCTCTGGAGAAACGGTGAGATAAAAAGGTGAGTGTTTATACTGATTCTCATTAAACTTTTGCTCGTTGACATCTCTTGGAAGAGAGGCCTCTTGACAATGGGAAGAAAAGACATCAAAAACTCCCAAGAGATTTTGAACCTATTGCAAGTTGTCTGATTGCTCTAAGGTGGCAATGATGCCCTGTCCAGGAGTTCAAAGGGATGAGTCAAAATAGGCTCAAAAAAAGTGGTAAGCTGACATGGCTGCCAAATAAGCTGCCTTGGGCCCACAGCCTCCTTCAGCTCATGTTTTAGTGGCCTCCTAACTTACATCACCCCACTCTTCAACGAAGGAACTTTAGTAGGCAAAAACAGAGGGGACCACTGAGGAGAATGGGTGGCAATTTTTTGCCAGGGGGAAGGTTTTTCTCCCTGAGGTACTAGGCTTTATGTAATATAGACCTACATAGCTGCACCCACCCAGGAAAGATGGTCATCTCAAATTTTCCCAGTGATTACTTCTTTGTACCAAGACTTTGGATTTGTGTGCTTCAGTGGCTGCCCTTTGTGAAGCCTGCACCCATAACAACCTGTTTGTGCACCCTGAGTAGCAACCAGATGACCAAAGTCAAGGGACTTTGCCATTTGAAGATGTTGAGATTGACTTTACTCAACTGAACCCCATGAATGAAAACAAAAGAGACCTACTAGTCTTGATCTGTACCTTCTTAGGTTGGGTGGAGGCACTTCCCACTAGAACGGAAACATCTAGAGAAGTAGGTAGAGCCAGATGGAGTTGCCTACACCATGATATGGGGCCTTATAATGGTGGGCTCGAATAATGGACCTGCCTTTATGGATTGAGTGACCCAAGGTCTCTCAATGGCCTTCAGGCTTGTCTGGAAGCTACATTCGGCCTATCAACCTCAGAGTTTGGGCCAGGTGGAGAGATAAAACTGGACTGTTAAGAACACCTTGGTAAAACTCTTCCATGCAACAGGAGCTACTTGGATTGTAATGCTTCCTATTGCATTCCCAAGATCATAGTGCACCCCATGTCAGGATGGGCTCACTCCCTTTGAGATACTGTTTGGGAGGCCTCCTCCACTTGTACCAGCACTTGAATGGTTATAGGAGATTGGAACCTTGGACTTGTGTCAGCAAATGAAAGCACCGCATCAAACCCTAGAAGACCTTCAACAAACTGTGCTCCTGCCACACCTCTTCCTATACATTCTCCAATCCATGCGTTCAAATCTGGTGACAAGGTTCATTTAAATCTTGGAAAGAGAAGTCCCTCCAACCACAGTGGAAAGCTCTCATAAGGTCATAATAATCCTGCCCACTGCTTTAAAACTTGTAGGCTGCAAGCTGTGGATCCATTACTCTAGGGTTAAGAAGTGGACACCTGGGGAACAGATAATTACTGACTCACCATTGCTGCCTGGAACCTTGACCCCACTCGAACTCTGTGTACCACAGTGCTGTCAGAGACTACAGTACAAGGACAATGAGATGCATGCCAACAAAGACTGGAAGGCCCAGCCTGATGAGACAGCTCTCCTAAAGACCACACTGAGGAGAGAGACCACATAGCCAAAGCCTTGCCTTCAACACCCTGGAAACTGATGAGTCAATGCACAACTGAAGATTGAACAGACACTGTACACCAGACTGTCGGTAGCTTTGATGCACTGCTCTCTCATTGAATTCTTGCTCCTTTTCTTCCCATTGGCCCTGGTATTTGCTGTTGTGCTCTAAATAGCATCTCCTGAGGAGTGGCGAGTTCCAGAGAAAGTTGCTTTTGTTCTTTTCTACCTAGTTGTAGTTATTGGGCTAAGCACTCTTAACAGTTTAAAATTATATTCCTGTGGCTAACCTGTTTAAACCTCCTGGGACTATGTCAAAGAATGATGATCCAGGCTTCACTTTTCTTGATCCTTGTCTTGCTCATGAAGTTTGATGACATCAGTTCACAGATAAGAACTGTCACTCCTGATGAACTTGGGGAGCATCTCTGTAATTACACTGTTGTACACCCACAAGTGAACTCTGTTGGACTTATAGAGGCCATAATAGCAAAACAACATCTCCCTTGTTACCAACAATCTGTTGTATTGTTATCCCCATAAGCTACTTTTGGAACCCCCACCGGTGGCAGGGCAGAAGGTCTATGGATGCATTTCCTGCATGTAAGGTACAAGAAAAGGTCCTCATTAAGGATAACCAAATGGTGACATGGAACTGGTGTCCAATAGATTATATCTGTGTACAAGGGTTTAAAAAAAGAAATTTTATTAATAAAAGTAAATCATATTGTCCACTCTGGGGTTGTGAGACCATAAGACTCTGGAGAGGATGATATGATGGGTCAGACCCAACAATTAGAACAAGCAGACCCAAATATTTTGACCCATTAGTGGGCCCAGAATGACAGCTTCATCCAGGTATACAGAGAAAAGTGAGAAGGTTGTGGAACTGGGTACTTGGACAAGTTCTATTTGCAGGTTAGTATCATCTTCAAGGATATTAACGATCCAGTTTGGGCAACAGGGATCATTTTGGGGCATTGATATATGCATGCAAAGAATAGGGGATGAACTGATCCAGGTATCTTTATGCACATGTCAAGGATGGAATTAGCATTCTAGAAGCCTGCCACCCTTGCCCTGCACTGTCCCACAAGTTGCATGGTCCTGAATGCCTGAGATCAAAGACTTCACCTAAGGCCCCCCAAAAGATAACGTCTCCATCCCCGGTAGATATTTAGGTTAGTCTAAACAAGACACGTGCAAAGTCCAGGATTTACCAAGTGCTTAATGAGACTCACCAACTTCCAAATATAGTGACCCCACTATAGCAAAAAGCTGTTGGATGTATATAAGACCAAGTCCACCCTTTTATGAAGCTAGAGCTTCCTCAACCATAGTTATACCCAGTCATATACTGCTCCTGAGGAGAAAAAGAATCTCTACCTTTGATAGAGAATGTTTATGGACAGGGATTTTGTGTGGACAGGGTAACAACCAGGTTGCATGGAATCAGATCAGGTCACAAGATTCTACCTACTGAATGCCTATGAGTTCTGTTTTTTTATATTGATGGATTGTTCCAATTTCTAGACCTTAGACAAAAATTTACTCCAATGGTTCCTTGCCACCTAATGATGCTCATCCCAAGAGTGACACCTATCCAAGGTGTCGACCTTGCCTGTTGGTCAACCACCAGACATGATACAGGCAAGCTATTGTCTTGCCAGTACTGGCCACAGTAAGCATAGCTGGGGCACTCAAAATGAGTACAGGAGCAATAGCCCATTCCAAAACAGGTCTCCAACTATGCCTGGGTTGCAGAGGGAAAGATCAAGAATTCACAATGGGGTGATCCTTGCTTGGAAACCAGTGCCATGTGTGGGCCACTGCCAGAGTGGGGACCGCCACACTCCAAACCTCTCTCTATGAGTCAGCACCATTCGTGGGCTGTGGAGGGAGAGAACCACGCCTCACAAAGTGATCCCCACCTCGAAACCAGCACCATGCACGGACCACTACTGAAGTCTGACAGCCACAGCCAAGACTCTTCATGAGTCAGCACCATTTGCAAACTGTGGTGTGGGAGAACCAGGCTTCACCAGGAGATGATCCCAGACTGGAAACCATTACATTTTCATTATTTTCATGGGTTGCGTTTTATTCTCTTTTGGTTTTAAAAAAACATTTATTTAAGGAGAAAAAGAAAAAAAATACAGAAAAAAGGGTACAAATGATACAGAATTTCAAAAAAAAAAACAGTAAGAAATCACTAGTTAATAGATTACATATTGTTATCTTAGAAATAGTTGTTAAAGCATATAAAGTGTACTTTCACACAGTGAGACTGCAAACAGTTTTGTTCAGTCATTCAACAAGACTCAGTAATATGGTTATCTGTCTTATACACTTAAACATATATGCACTTATAACCTTTAGAACACTTTATTTTCTTTTGTACAATGACAATTACACATTTTGGGTTTTATTACTCCCACATTTCTTATTACTTTCTTTGAAGAGAGTAAAACCAAATGCATACCAAAAACATATCAGAACAAAGTCACTCAAATCAAAAGGATGGACAAAATAGATAATGTAAAAACAAAATACAAGGTGATCAACAATGGTTACCATAACACCTATTGCTATCTTAAAAAGAATTGCCTATATCACCAGTTATAATAAAATTGAACAAAACAATAAAGAATAAAACCAAAACATTGGAGACATTACAGGAATTTAAAAGAAGATAATAGTCAAGCAGAATGGGTGTCATAATGAATCATATTGTCTTCACAGTTGTTGGCTATGCTTTCAAACTTGGTACTATCAAGCTAAGCAGAATAGGGGAAAATCAGTCAAAACAAGATGGTGAGGGCAATACAGGGTTTCAAATCAAGTTAATAGGAAACCAAAGTAGGTTACTATAATGTATCCTGCTATTCTTTATTTATTTTTCCCTTAATTAAAAAGATAAAAATAAAAAAGTAAATAATTTTTAAAAAGGAGATTGAGACAAAAAGAGGGCATAACAACAAAACAGTACACATCAAAACATAACCATTTAAGCAAAATAGTGTTTCACCACAAGATATCCTGGCATAAAAGTAGTCACCATAGTGTCCCTTTCCTTGAAATCCTTGAGTATAACTTAGTATACTGTAGCACCAAACATATCCAGACAATGTGAAACCATTCAAGAGAATGACAGTATTACAGGGTATTTAGAACCAACTATCAGAAAATGAACAATGGTTTCTGTATAATCTCCTTTTCTATAAAAGTTTTTGCTTATATTATCACATATAATAAAATCCAATAAGATACAACCTGTTAAGACCGATGGAGACAGAAGAAAAAAAGGCTGATGGGACTTCAAAACAAGATGATACTAAATCAGCACTAGCTATTAGGGTTTGTCTTGTTATCTCCAAAATAGCTGTTTCTACCATCCAATTTTCTCTGCCTCATTTCTGTTGAGCTCCTTTTCTGTCCTTTGTTGTCAGTTTGTCTTCTTCATTTCTCTCAAGTTGTTATGCCAGCTTTTGATAGAGTTTTTAGTTTTCTGGTAATCTCTTTGAACCTGCTTCACATATTTTATGTTTTCTCTATTTTCTCCATCAAAACAATTCTCTCCTTTTTTTCTGTTCTTCCATTCCACCATCTGTTTTTTCTTGGGCAGTGCTTAGCATTTCTCTAAGTATTCTACTTATATCTTGCTTTAGGTCTTTGATAACTTCATTTTTGAACTCGTCTTTCTGCTCCATTCATTGTGGCCTTTCTGCCAATATTTCTGGAATCTTGATATTTTCCCTTTTTTAGAATATCCTGCAGTATTCTCTGTAGAGTTGAATTGGTGGTTGCAAATTCCCCTAGTTCCTCTTTGTCCTGGAGGCACTTTGTTTTTCCATCAATTTCCAGGGAGAGTTGTGCAGGATGTATCAATCTTGAGTGGAGGTTATTATCTTTCAAAGCTTGAATTATTTTCCCCCACACTCTTGGTGATTTGATGGTTTGTGCAGAGAAGTCTGCTGTAATTCTGATGGGTGTTCCCTTGTAAGTGATCTGTTTCTTGTCTCTGACGGCTTTTAATATTCTGTTCTTATACTGGATTTCTGGAATTTTGATTATTATATGCCTGGGTGTAGCTCTGTTTGGGTTGTAGGTGGCTGGAGTCCTGTATGCCTCATACATGTGAATATCTTTACCTTTTGCTAAATTAGGGAAATTCTCTTGGATTATTTCTGTGAAAAGCTTTTGTAGTCCATTTGTTTGTGTCCCTACTTCTTCTTTTATATTCTTAGTTCTTAAGTTATAGATCCTCTTATCATCTTCTAGCCTTTGTATTATTGCTGTTTGTTTTCTTGTTATTTTTAAGAAGTTTTTCATTTCATGCTCCCACATTACAAATCTGCTCTCCAGTTCAGATAATCTATCATTAGTTTCTTTCAAGTTGTTATGCCAGCTTTCGATAGAGTTTTTAGTTTCCTGGTAATCTCTTTGAATCTGCTTCACATATTCTATGTTTTCTCTATTTTCTCTATCAAACAATTCTCCCCTTTTTTCTGTTCTTCCATTCCACCATCTGTTTTTTCTTGGACAGTGCTTAGCATTTCTCTAACTATTCTACTTATATCTTGCTTTAGGTCATTAATAACTTCATTTTTGAACTCGTCTATGAGGCTCTGGAGATATCACTTTATGTCTATTGGTGCCGTTTCTGACATTGCATGTTTCTCAGGATTGGGGTCCGAGGACCCTTTCTTGTTGCTCCCTCTTCCCATATTTTTTGTTGCTTTTGTACAAGCGAATATAGGAGGCCCAGTTTCTTTCTTTGTCAGTTACAGTTTGTTTGAATTGCTCTGGCTAGGTGTTCCCGCCCACTGCAGTGTACTAGGGAGACAGCTGGGCCTGCCCCTCCAGGTCAACCTATTGAAGGCTTCACTGCTAGGGTGCACCTGCAGGGGCTGGGACTTGGTTTGGGCTAGCCTACTGGGTCTTAGTCAGTGGCTCATAGTTGGACTAACTGGTAACAACACTGGCCAATACCATCATGGGTTCCTGATTTACACTGATTTGAATCCTATCTCTTACCGAATTAATTAGGCACAGCCCATCACTCAGTACCAATATGATGGTGATTTTTGGCCCTCTGACTCCTGCAAGGATGGAGGTCAGTCTGGGGTTCCAATTGAACAATTTGCCATACCATCCCTGAGTGTCATCATATAATTTTTCCTGTTTATTTGATTTCTTGTCCCAATTTGCTGGAGTTTCTGTGATCACCTCTGAGTTGTGTTCCACAGAAACAACACTCTTATCCTCGTGCAATACCAGGTCCTCCCTGTTCCATGAAAAGTAGGTTAAATCCTCTTCTGTTCTATAAAACTACTTCTTCCGGGGAGTTTACCTGGTTATAAAGCTGTTTAACTATTTTGTGCACTTCTAGTGAGTTATTTGATGAAACTTCTGCAAGTTAGCATTAATTTGATCCCCAAAGCAGACAAGAATCCAACCAAAAAAGAAAACTGTAGAGAAGTAAAATATCCCCAACAAGAGGCTAGCAAACAGAATGCAACAAATCATCAAAGAGATCATACACCATGACCAAATAAACTTCATTCCTTCCAGGGAAACAAGGACAGTTCAACATATGAAAATAAATAAAAATAATTCATCACATAAAGAAAGCAACAACATGGTTATCTCATAGACACAGAAAAATCCTTTAGCAAAATCCAACATACATTCATGATTTTAAAAATTGAGCATAGAAGAACCTTATCTCAATATGATGAAAGCTATTTATGATCGTTGACTGCCAACATCAGGTTAAATGGGGAAAAGCTAAAAGTTTTCCCTCTAAAATCAGAAACAAGACAAAGACGTCCAGAATCACCATTCCTGTTCAACATGAGATAGTTTCCCAAACATTGACCAGAGCAACTAAGTGAGAGAGAATAATAAAAGGAATATGTACAGGAAAGAACAAACTCAAAGTATCATTATTTGCAGATGATTCTCTACTTAAAAGAGCCAAAAATCCCACCAAATGATTCTTACAATTAATAATCAAATTCAGCAAAGTGGTAGGATATAGAATAAACACAAAAATAAATAGCATTCCTAAACACCAATAAACTCATTGAGAAAGAAATTAGAAAAACAATATCATTCACAATAGCATCAAAAAAGGGAAATATTTAAGAATTAACCTAACCAAGGAAATAAAAGACATCTATGGTCAAAATCACAAAACTCTGAAAAAGGAAATTGAGGAGGACATCAGAAAATAAAGAGTGACCCCCTGTTTCTGTACAGGCTACACTAGTATAATCAAAATGTAAAGTGCAAATGCACTGAGCTGAGACCTTGACAGGAGGCTTGAGGGGGTGCAGAGTCACAGGTCCAAGGTAACTCAGTGCTGCCCCAGGGCTTCCATGCATCCCTGAATTGACCACACAGGGGAGTGGCTCTATCACAGAGGAGGACCTTGCAAGCATCAGTAGCTGGGGCAATGATGCTGTAGCCTTGGACTCTAGAACCTGAGTCTCCCAGGCTCCAAGGCAGTTATTTCCAGAGTAGCACAGAAGCTCAGCACAAACCCTCCAGTGCTAAGGGACATGTACATGCCCTGCAGAGAAGAGAGGCTGCTTGGATCCTAAATCCACCATGTGTGAGGCTGTCACCTGGACTTTTTCTGACAGAAGTAAACTTCGATGTGGAAGAGGTGGGGTCTGATTCATGCAGTCAAGGATGAAACAAGGGCCAGCAAGGGACTAGTGGAGAAAAGGAAGGAAGGAAACGCATCCAGCCTAGGTAAAAATAAGCGTAATTGGGGTCCTCTGGAAGCTCCAGGAGAGGTGGCCAGTGAGAGCATCAATGTCACTTCTCTGAACCAGGCTGTTGTATATAAATGTCTCACAACCATGGAATAAAGTCCTTTTGTCACTTGCTCTATGTGTGACCTAGAAGAATCACATTGCCCCTGTGAGTTCCAGTTCTTCCTCCTGAAATAGAAGTGTTGACAGTGGAGAGGACACATGTGAATCCCTGAGGTAGCTCGCCCTGCAGCTGTGGTTAAGGGCTGTGAATGGAAGGATCTTGGGTCAGGACAGGAGCTTATCTCCATGGGATAGCAGAGCATCCCCAAGGACTGTGACATTACCAGGGAGGGCGGGGGGTGGTTCTCAGGCACCTTGGTGGATGGGTGCCAGCTGCTATAGCTGGGGATGGGAAGAAAAGGAACCTCTAGACATGAAGACCATGGGTGTCTCAGCACTGTGGAAGACAGAGTCTAGCTTCCAAGATCATAGCCATTCCCAAGGTCAAGGAGAGGCAGACAGGGATGCACAGGCATCAGTCCTGAATCACACTTCCCTGTGTTCCTGAGTCTTGTCAGACCAGGACAATTCTCCATGAATCTTCAGGGTGCTTGGGGAGGAATTTAGGGAAGCACCTGCTGGGTTTGTCCCCAGGATGCAACTGTTGAGTTCTCACTACTGCCTGGACAGGGAAACTGCACACTGAATTCCTGGCAGATGATCCTGGGTTCTTTTCACTGGTAGAGTTGGGCTATGTGTCCAGGTTCTGGCCCTCTCTTTTTCTCAGTGTCCAATTTTGGGACACTACCAAGGAGGGACGTGAATATTCCTACATTTATTGCAACTCAAAGTTCAGTGTCTGCCAACCCATTTACCAGCCTGACACCTGCCGTCCCACCCCAATAGGTGGATAGCAATGAGCCTCATGCAAGATGCAGAAATGGGATTTTATTATCAGAGGGGGAGGGAACAGCGTAGAGACTGTTGCTCCATACAGGAGAAGAGGGCTCCGGGAGGTTCTTCCAGCTGGGCTCAGGCTGTCCCTCTGCATGAATGGCGGGGTGCCTTTCTACAAGGAAAAAAACCAGGAAGGAGTGAGGGGAAACACTGAGCACACACCTAGACTGAATTGTCTGAGGGGAGACATTTATAGCCATGGCAACATGGGAGCTGCAGGTGACTGGACATGCGATGGGACCCAACTGTCCTGGACATGATGCCCCTGATCTTTCCCTTATCACCCTGTGTGGCCTAAGGCCTTAGGATGGGGAAGTGACACCTAAGATTCATGGCTTTTCCTGACCTGTCACTGGTGCATCCTCATTCCTTCCCCTTCTTGGGAACAATGCCAGAGGGTAAAACTCAGTAGAGCCACAGCTGGACCAGGGTCAGGGTGAAGAACCAGACTGAGATCCTGGATGAATCTAAGGTCACACTGAGTTCAGTATCTGACTGCAGTTGGGTCTTAGGCTACAACTGGCATTTAATTCAGTCTACAACTTGGATCTGGACTCAGTCGAGGGGTAGATTCACAGCACGGTCTGGTTGTGTGATCCAGACTCACAAATCGGGGAGTAAGCAGAATCAGGCCTGAACCTGGAGACGAGGTCTTGGCTCACTCTGCTGCTGGAAAAATAAATGAGGCCCAGCCCCCTCCTCTTCCCTTTAGGTCCCTTGCACTGGCTAAGAGCCTGCCACTCACCACAAGGTGACATTACACAGGTGTTCCATCTCCATCGGATGTGAGCGAGGGCTGCAGACTAACTGGTGACTGAAGTAGAGCTAAAGGAACAGAGTCAAGATCAGGCACTACTCTCTACCCCTGGAGAACGGAAAAGAAACCAACCCAGGCACCACCTTCCCACAGCAGGTTAGTCTGGCAGTCAAGGTCCTCAGACATGTCATACCATGTCTCTGAACCTCAGTTGTTCATCTGTAAAACTGTTACAAGAATAGTACCCACTCCATGGGGCTGCTGGGGGAAAGTGTACTCAGAGCCCGCAGTGAAGCCCTAGAGTCTGGATTCCTGGGCGTTTCATCTAAGAAACACCTGAGTGCCCTATTTCTATTGTCACAGCAACCCGTCACCCCAGTCTGGTCTGGGAAAGCCATGGAAAATGCACAGATACCAGAAAAAGTCTGTAGTCTTTCTGAGCAAGGTGGGTCCCTGTGCTTCCTCATACCTGCCAAATACACCAGCTATCCATGTAACTGTCCATGGAAAGTACCCATTTCCCTTGTGACTTACAAGTGACTTCTGAAAGAGACTGGACTTCTAGGCCATTCAGTAGGAGTCTGACCAGTGGGCATACCTGAGAGCCAGAGAGACGAGAGGGAGAAGAGATCAGGATACTAACAGCAGGTGCTTCTCAGATGGGGACACAGTGTGTGCCACCCAGTCAGACTCCCTCCCAGGGTCTTGAGAGCCTTTGCACCTTCAGATTTTAGCACAGTGGAATCCTACTGATATTAAATCTGAGATTCCTAGGACCTGACATCAGAAATCTACAAACTCTGGACTCTGCTGTTAGCATCCCTAGGGACTTGGAAATGAATGTGGGTGCCTTGGAGCTTTAAAGTGTCTAGTGTTGCCCTCAACAACAGCAAGTAACTGTCTAAGGTCCCAGGTGCACACATTCCCTGCTGGACTCTGGTCATCAGGACTAGGATTGACCTAGGATTCTACATTTCTACAGAGCACCTGGAAGGCCTGGAAGCTGATCCAGGGACTACACAGGAAACACAGGGGCTTTCAGTCAGCCAAGATGATTGTTTGTTTATATACCCAGGCTCCCCAGACTCTATGCATGTGGACTGAGTCAGGATCTATAGGCCTTTGGGCCCCAGCATCTACACATACAGGCCTATGGATTTGGGTGAGTCAGAGAGGGAGAAAAGTAACTTCCTGTTTATAGCTCTGACCTTCTCTCTTCTCTTAATTACATGATGTGATAAGTTATATTAGATTTCCATTTATAATAGTGATACAGTTGTTTATCAATGAATACATTTCAAATAAAAGTTACTTAAATGCTTAGGTACCTAAATCCTTACATGCTTTTAGGTAAAAACTACATGCATTAAAAAGAAAATGAGGTCAAAGCCCATCGTGGCAGAGCACGGACATGGCAAAGTCCTCCAAAGTGGGACCTTGTAGTTTCGAATACTGTCGACTCCTTTGACCTTGCAGGCTGAGTTGTGGAGTAAGAGGAGTGGCCCTTTGGCCTCATAATGGAAATTGGCACCTTACAAGGAAAGCTGCCCAGAGAATACAGGTAGCCTGGAGAGCCCTCCCCAGCTGCCCACCAGGCTGACTCCGGGTCCAAGAAGTGGGAGACTCACTTAGTTCTGTATCAGCGAGGATAGGACATTATCCAGAGCACTTGTCACAGAGTCTACAAGACGGTTGATAGAGCTGACATTTCTGGAAGACAGGGGGAGATGTCCATGCAGTGGACTGACTTAGGACAATACTGAATGACAGGTGACGCAAAACAGAGGGGACTTGCTCACTTCACACCCACCTCTGGATGGACCATCACCTACCATTCCACCTCTGACCAGTGGTTCATCCAGTGCAAAGGACAGTCTCTCCCACTCCTGATAACTCATCCATTCATTCTATCATTCAAGCCAAATTCCAGAGCACCAACTGCATGTCAAGGCCCAAGTTGGGCTCTGGGGTCAGTGGGATGAGCAAAGGACACGAAGCCTCAAGCATTGTCACTCATGATGAGACAAATTGTGCCAGGGCTGCCTCCTTCCACCTCCACTCACGGCATGAGCGTCACCTCCTGGGCAGAGCCCTTACGACTTCTCTCAGACAGGATTTGATCATCGGAGTGCCCTGTTCAGTATCATACACTGCACACAATTCGCCTCTCTCTTAATGGATGTCATCAATGGATGGACTGATTATTCCTCTGCCTGCCTGCCCCTTGGGAGAAACTCCACAAGGAAGGAATCTTGTCCATCCTCACCAGTGAGCACCGCAGAGCTTAGAGCAGTGTTTTTCTGGCACAGAGCAGAGCTCAATACATTTTTAGACTAAAAGAATGACACAAGTAAATGTACGATTAAACATAAATGACAATCTTTGACAAGTACTCTGCAGGGGAAGAGTGAACTTTGGCATCAGTATTGTCGCCAATTCACAGATGTTAAAAGGGAGGACAGGCAGATTAAGTTGTTCATAAATTCACAAGTTAGTGAAAGTGATACGTAAACCAAGTCCAGTCTGACTCCAGAGCCTGAACTGTCACACTACACTATTCCAGTTCTTGGGAACTGGAATGGGGCAGAAATTAGGATCCTAATGACTCTGAGACATCAGGTGCTCTGAGATGAACGAACCATACCTGTCTAGCACAGACAGTGAGATTGACGCTGAGTCAACGGCACAGGTATTCACAGCCACAGTACCGGTACTGGTATCAAGCCCAAGTCCAGACACCAGATCCACGCTCACAGCCAGGCTTATGAACCTCCCCAGGAAAGGCCTGCAAGAAACACGGTTCATGGTGACCTAGGGCAAGAGGCTCACTGGGTTTCTGTACCTTTGTAGATGCTACCTGCATGTCCATGGTAAGGTCATCATTGCCTGGTGACTGAGAACATAGTCTATGTTCATTAAGGGACTTACATGTTTCTATTACGGCTTTTATCTGGACCACCCAATTTAGTTCATAGGAAATGTTTATTCAACATTATACAGCTGATTTAAGTAACTGTCAACATTTCCAACACTCAGCGTTTAGCCTGCTTCGGTTTCTTTAGCCATTACTGCAATGCTGTGAGGCGAATCATACTCTTGTTCTGAATGAGGAGATGCAAAGCCAAGAAGGTAAGTAGCTATTCCCAGATCTCACAGCTCGTGACATTATTGGAGCACTTCATTCAAGGATAATCTTGCTTCAATTTTTTTATATGTTCATAGTTGTGAAGTGGAACCCAGGTGCTCGGTCGTGCTAGGCAAGCATCATACCACTGAGCTGCATTCACAGCCTTCCGGACTTTTTACACATGTCCTTTCCTATCGCTTTCCTGTCTAAATTCATAAATTTAAAACACTTCAACGTTATATATCATGTGTCTGGTCTTTCTCCTATGATTCACATTGTTGTTTGCATTTGTCTTTGGCACTGCTAATTAGAGAGAATTTTGAAAAACAGAAAAATGAAGAAATGTTACCAAAGAATTATGAATGTCCATGTCACCTCAATATGGCATATGCAATAATTAGATAAAAGTTACAATTTCAAAACTAAGTTGAATGTAGTAATCCTTCAAAAGAGACTAGGTATTGGTGTAAGTTCACTAGAACATTATAAAGACAGATACTAGACTTGAAAAAGTTCCCTCATTTACATATTGGATACTTAGGTCCCAGGACACAGAACAGCCTGGAAAGATCTGGTTTCAGGGCTTGGGGGGCCCTCGCACCCATGTGCACTGCCTGTTCTGTGTCTGTTTCTACAGATACTCACAGATTCACAGTGGTATTGACTGGGAGCCTCAGCAAGGCGCTAGTGCCATCTTCTGCTGTTTGAAGTTCGAGATTCGTAATGGCCGTCTGGCCTAATGTCACCCTGCTCAAAACCCAAAAAAAACCACTTATGATTCCCCAAGTAGCCATCAGTTGAACCCTTCCCAGTGCCAGAGTCATGCTGTGCTTTGGCCCGCACAGGCCTTGCTCTCCTGGTCTCCCCTGGCCCAGGTCAGAACTGTGATGCTCCACATTTTAGGGCTTAACAGACTGAGGTCCAGCACATGTGACAGTTCCCAGTGAGCACAGAAAGCACCAGAGCCCCAATTTCCACCCAATCCCATTCTAAAACTCCATGGGTCGAGCAAGCGCCTAGAGATAAGTGGCATTGATTTTCCTTCCCTGCATAGGGATTTAACCTGTTATTCCCAGTGACATTTGGAGAAGACAGTTTTACTCTTTGGAAAGGGGTTTGAGACATGAGCAAAGAGTTACAGGTGAGAATGAACAGAACTTTCACTTTCATCCTAAAGTCACAGAATGTTAGACCTCAATTCCACAAGATGCCCAGACTGGTCCTGGAGCCCTGTCTGTAATTTATTCAAGCTATGACGAACGTGGCCTCAGACCACTTTGGCTCTTCAGATAGTAACAAGGATGGTCCATCTCTCTTTGACCTGCATGTTTTTTTTTTAATTTTGTTTTGTGAAAGTATCTTCCCAGACCAGTAAGTACTGAAGTCCCTTACTCTTTGACATGAGTAAAACTGAGCTGCCAGTCTTCTCCAGGGTCTTTAACCACATCTCTGTATAGTTCACAGAGCTATGGTCTGGTGAGGAAGATTTTTTTTCTGGCACAGCTCATAAGACTTAACAACCTGTTTTATCGTTTGAGAGAGTCCCTTCTACAGAGTCTTGGCTCTCCCCAAGTGAAAGGTTTGATGTGAAAACTGAATAATTTTCCACTGACTAACACCTGAAAGGAGCAATTTGCCATCATCTGATTGCAACCACCCTGATGGGAGGAACCAACATCTAGGGAAGAGAGCCTATTCAATTTTGAACTGAGAATATTTTGGTCAAGTATGATCAAGGGGCCCTTCTCAGATCAGGGAGGCCTGAAGGGAAGACCCCGCCAGCAGCTTCACTGCTGCTGTATGGTCCAGTTGATTACCATGAGATACTCCATCAACTCTTTATAGTTCATTTACTTATCACATCTTGCCCATTGGCTATCAGGTAATTTCTTTCTTTCCAGATGGCTTCATGTGCATATAATACAAGGCAAGCAAACTTTTAATCAGTACAAATACTGACTTTTTGTCCTTTATGGAGTTATACAATAGGGGAGAGGTATGAGTTCTGCTAGTTGGGCTCTAACCCCAGGGGTAAGTAAGGAACTTTCAAGTGTCTGATACAGAGTCAGTACTGTATACCCTGCCTTTCTTGCCCCATTTTCTGTGGAAGAACAGCCTTTACAGAAAAGAGTCAAATCAGAGTTGGAAGGGAGTGTCTAATACGTCTGCTTGAGCTGCATACATATGGAGAATTAGCTTTTCACAATCATGTCTCTCAGCTTCAATTTCCTCCTTCTTTGGTAAAAAGGTGGCAGGGTTTAAGGAGGAGCATGTCTTTATTTAAATGGTTTACTTCTAGAAGTAAAGCCTACTACTTAAGAAGTTGGTTATTTGATAGCCATAGGCTCCCTTGGAAGGAAGAAGTCCTGTCACCTTGTGCAAGTCTTGCCTAAAGAGCTTGGATGCCTCAGGTATTAGCAGAGCCACAACAGCTATAACTCTAGGCACACAGGCCAAACCTTTCCTGCAATGTCTAGTCCATGATTCAGATGCTGTTGAACAGGTCTGCAGTCCTGGGTAGATACTCACAAACCTGTACCCCAAATTTCGTCAACATACAGATTGAAACGATGTCCTGTCAGTTGGCTCAGGGAAGTTAAAAGCCCTTGTTTAAGTCAGTGGAATGTGTTTTGAGAATCAGGTTCTCAAGTCAAAGTAAGATTATCTGCCTGTTGGGATTCTTTTATAATCTGATAAGGAGGTCTTGTAATCTCACCATATCTTGCTATTGAAAGGTGAAAGAAGCCAGTAATTCCTATGAATCCCCTTATCTGTTTTAAGACCTTGAGTGGTGGGAAAGAAAGTATTTGGCTCAATTCTTTTTTCTTGGTTCTCTTAGATATGATAAGACCCAAATATTTTACTTCAAGTCTGCAAATTTGTGCTTTAGACCTAGAGACCTTATAACCTCTTCTAGGGCAGGGGCCTTAGCTAGAAAGCACCTCTGAAAAGCATATAACATGATATCATCTATATATTGTAAGACTGTGACTTGAGAAAATTCAACACACACCACTTCATGGGAAAGCATTTGCCCAAAAAGATGAAGATTATCTCTAAACACCTGAGGAAGCACAGTTCAAGTCAGCTGAGAGGCCTGGTCGTGAGGATTTTCAAAGGCAAAAAGAAACTGGGAATCTGGATGTAAAAGAATACAAAAGAAAGCATCTTTTAAATCTAACACTGAAAAACAACCAGCATCTTCCAGTCTTCCAGGATCTGAGAAGAGAGAATGTACAGATTAGGTACCACTGGGTAGATTGACAATAATGCCTCATTTACTATTATAAGGTCCTGTAACCAACCTCCATTCTTAATTGAGTTTTTGAACCCCCAAGATCAGAGTGTTGTGTGGGCTGTTACAAATTTTAAGCAAACCCTGTGCCCTTAAATTATCACCTATAGGCAATGATTCTCTCTTAACTTCAGGCGTTAGAGCACATTGTCTCTGGTGAGGAAAGTGGTATTTTTCCTTTAAAATGTATTTGAGCTGGAGCAGCTCTTACTGCTCTACCTGTTTTAGGATTTATTTCTGACTCCACAAGGGGGAGACAGCATACGCAACCTATTACAGTATTTAAACAACATACAGTATCTCTCCCCAGAAAGGGAACTGGATTTTCAGGCATGATTATAAAGGAATGAGTGAAGAGAAAGCATCCTAGTTACAGCCTAAGGGTTGTGAGAAGTAGCACATTACCTCCTCTCCAGTGATTCCTTTCACTGAAGTATGATGGCTAGAAGGAGGGCCAGAGTTGAAAAGAAGAACCGAGAGACATATGCTAGTGGGCAGCAATAGGCTCATTTCTTTTCTTCTATAGTCATGATTATCTTGGGCTCCTCCACAGGGGTGAAAGTGTGGCCAGAGGAAGAAGTCAGAAGGTGCCCTGGGCCCCTCAGTCTTGCTGGATCAGTTAGTAAGATGGTCTGATCCCTGAGGGCTCTGTCTCAGGAGGCATCCCAACTTCCCGTGTTCACCCTTGCAATCAGGGCATGGTCCACGGGGCTTCTTGTCACAATCTCAATTAAGGTGGCCTGTCTCTTTATAGCAGCAGCAGGTGAGGTGAATCACTGAGTTCCTGGAATCCTGAGAATTTAAATTAGAGTCTTTCTTTTAGAGCTAGTGATAAGGCTACCACTTTCTCTTGTTCCTCTCTTTCTTTCTCTTGGCCTCCTTCTGATCTTGGTTATAAGATACTGTGGAAGCAATCTTTGCTAAAGTATCAAGTGAGCTCTCTAGATCAAAAGCTATCTTTGGTAATTTTTTAATTTCTGAGGCTGACAGGGGTAATAAACGTGTCTTTAGAATAATCTGTCCAGGTGCACCTGACTAGCTGTGCTGGTCCTGGAGTGCCAGGTGCTGCAGCCAGTGCGGGGAAGGAGTCAGGCGAGAGACTGAAGACACAGGGAGACCAGTTGTTCAGGAGGCAAAAGGGGATTTATTGAAGGACTCCAGAGTTTTTATAATGTTTCAAAACAAAGAGCAGTACAAGTCACTTCAGGATACTTTCTTGTGCATAAGGAAAGGTAAACATGTTCTTGGGCCCGTGAGAAACTTCTATGTTGTGCAGCCCAGGAGGTAAACATGTTCCTGGGCCCATGAGAAACTTCTTTTGTTTATGTTATGAAGCTATTCCCAGGTTAATATCAGCGCGATGCTTTGTCTAGAAGGCTGAGGTTACTGCAGGATGAGGAACTGGTTGAGGTCCAGCTTCAGTGTGTGGTTTTCCACACCCGTTCACTGCCGGACCCCTGGTTCCTGCTCCCAACACTGGAGGTTCTGAGCTCCACCCAGTTCAGGGCAATTTCCTGGTGCCATAGTTTGTGGACAGCCAGGCTAGGGCCACATGGGTCCCAGAGGATCCAAACTCTACCCAGTCTAACATCCCAGCACAATCTATTGGAGGAATGCCCAGCCCATTGCACAGGTCCTGGAGGTACTGAGTCTTGCCTAGCCTAGCCCAGTCTAGAGCCATGGAGCTCTCCATCAAGGGAGCACCCTGGTTAGCCACGCAGGTCCTGGAGGCTATGAGCTCTGTCCAGCTAGGCACAAGGCCCCAGTGCTATACTTGTGGGGGGGGGGATTCTTCAGCTAACTGCAGATCCTGGAGGATCCATTCTCTGAACAGCCTAGCACCCCTGTCTGACCCATTGGGAAATGCTTGGCCACCTGCATAGGTGCCAGAGGTACTGATCCTCACCTAGCCCAGCCCAGAGCCCTGGAGCTATCGTCTAAGGAAATGGTCTGGCTAGCCAGTTAGGTGCCAGAGGATCTGAGCTCTGCTCAGAATAGCACAAGTCCCCATCACTATACTTTGATGGTATGGCTAGTCATACAGGTCCTGGATTTTTGGAGCTCCACCCAGCCCCATGCAAGCCCCAGAATTATTCTTCTAGGGTGTACTTCAGATAGGTTCGTGGGCCCCAGAGGCTCTGAGCTCCACTAAGCCAGGCACAAGTCTCCAGTGCCATAGTTTGGAGGTGTGCTCTGGCTAGTTGAACAGGTCCCAGACGTTCTGAGCTCTGTTGCCATAGTTCAGGGGTGCACAACAGCTAGCCACAAAGGTGCCAAAAGATTCAAGGTCTGCCCAGCTTAGCATCCTGGTGCAATTAATTGAGGGAGTGTCTCACCAGCCACATGGCTCCCAGAAGTTCTGAGCTCCACACACCCCTGGGGCCATACTTTGAAGTATACCTTGGCTAGTTTTGTGGGTCCTGAAGCATCAGACCTCCATCAAACCCAGTGCAGCACCCCAGTGCCATCCATTCAGGAGCACTCCAACCAGCCTTATAGGTCTTAGAGGAGTTGAGCTCTGCAGCACCCAGGCACCATATAGTACAGGTCCAGAAGAGTTCTGCCCAGAGGCCTGCCACCATTAGGGGGAGCACTTGTGAGCGGAAGGAGGAAAGAAGCCCTGCCCATCACTTTTGCATCACCCCAAGAGAAACCTAAGTGCTCAAAGAAACCTAAGTGTCTCGTCCACCCCTTTATACCACAGGAAAGTCATTGTGGTAAGTGCCTTCAACTTAATTGGTTTCTCTGGAGGAGCCCAGGAAAATGACAAAAGAAAAAAGCAAAATGCAGTCTCAGACCTCCAGCCCACTGTGAATGTGCCCAGGAGACATGGACATGGAAGATATTGGAAGCAGCACAACTGAAATTTCTGAAATGACAGCAACTGAAGTAAAGAAACCACTCCATTAGGCTACAGAGGATATCAGATAAGAAATAATCTCTCAGCTTAAAAATAGAAATGACAAATATTATAGAAGAAATATTGAATATATCTAAAGGAAATGTAGATAAAAAGGTAGAGGAACATATGAAAATGTTGGAAATTTTGAATGAACAATATAAGAAATAATCAGAATGCATAAAACATTCAAACAGATGGTCAGACAATTAAAAATTCCATTAAAAGCTGATAAAACCACTTGAATGAAGGTAAAGATAGACTCTCAGACCTGAAGGACAGGATGGAAGCTAATGATCCCAAAAGGAAAGATCTCTTAAAAATAACAAGTAACCAGGAAAGAACAGTTCAAAGCTGCAAGATGGTGCAAAGAAAAACAATATAATTCTAATAGGTGTCAACAAAAAGCAGGAGTCAATACAAAGGACATAAAAAAGATATCTAGAGATAAAAAAAAGGAGGAGAAAAAGCAGCAGCTTGCTAGTGGCTGGATGCAGGGTCTCTGTGGAGAAATCAGATCAGATGCTAGAATATGACCACATGGAGAGGGCCAGATGAATGGATAATGATTCTTATTAACCA